>NC_140504.1:113728416-114928416 GCF_964339955.1 Pipistrellus hanaki | reverse complement strand
AATTATAGATAAAATTTGTTACATATGTTTCACCGTAATCTAAAAAAGCAATGGAAGGATTCAACATCTAAAAAACTGGATTCATTACAACACCTGACTCTTCCCTCTCATTGGCTACCTTTGGCTGCTTGATTTTATTTCCATGCCCATTCTCCCTTTTGTAGTAGTGGTTTTGGAGCCCATTCTTTATTTTTTATAGCACTGTTGTCACCTAGCATGACCCCCCTCCAGGCCATTGGCACAGCCCTGGTGGAGGGATTTTACCTGATCCCTCCTTTGACACCAACTATGTACATCTACCAACTAGTCCAACTCCTCACCTTGACATAATTTGACTTGAGCCACTTTTCCATGCCCCTCTCCTTTATTCAGGAAGTTATTTCCTTCAGATCTCCCCCCTTGGGCAGATGTGAGCTATGCCAGCAGGGCCCCAGGCATGTGGCTCCAAACCTAGCTGAGAAACTGCATTTTTCTGTTTAACGCATTTTGTTTGAGCAAAGACCCCACAGCAAAACAACATCACTATCATCTTCACCATGATCACCATTGTCAATGTAAGAAAGATCCAAACCTATAGAGAATTTTTATAAGAGTTTATTTGAGCCAAATTGACAACATGCTGGGGAGCAAGATCTCAAATGCTCTGGAGAATGATAGTTTTGTAGGGGTCTTTACACATTTAAAATTCAGGGGGAATGTAAGGAAGATGACATGAAGGGGGCAGAAAGCAAGAATAGTTGATGGTGTTATGTGCTCCCTTGGGGGTGGCTACCCCTCCCTCTAAAGAGTGTGAAAAAGAGAATTACTCTGGCATTTCAAAGGTGTTTTGGTTTAGATGCACAAGAAAAATGGTCAGGGTTTGTTTAAGACAAAGATAAACCTTTTTATGGGCCTGGGGGGTGACTACCCACCATGACCTGCCCAGTTAGGTATTTATGATTTATTACAGCATCGCTTTTGCTTCCACAAGTCTCCCTTTTGGTCATAAATCAATCAGAAGAATGCACTGATGACCAGCCCTTAAGTTGGATAGTATGATTTCACAGCACTGGGAAGGCTCATTCCTAGGACCTCTCAGTATCAAAGCTGTCTGGTTGAAATAATGGACCACTGGGGATGGAACAATACGTAATTATGGCATGTGAATTGAGGCCCAATTTTCCCAAGAGAGAAAGGCAAGTAAATGGAAAGCAGTCAGGGCTTATGGCCATCATTGAGAATAAACACTCTGGATCATTTCTATCCTGTGAGCTATCATGATCTGAGTTTTGCCATCAGCCTAATTTGTGTGTGTTTTGTATTTTGCATCTAGTATAACATTTATATAAATCATAAACAGAGTATTAATGGTATCTTATGTGAGATCCTCCCTCCCCCCAACTGGTGTGGGGAGTTATGACATTACTGGCATCTGCCACAGAGACATCCCCAAGACATTGAACCACCAGTCAGCGAGTGCCGAAGTGCCCTGGAGCCCACCCCTTCCTGTTCCACCCTGGGTCCAACTCTTTCCTGTTTCTCCCCCTCAAAAAGCTCCCCCACCCCTCCATGTGCTGCTGTTCTCTCTCTGTCTGTGAAATCAGCCTAGTTGGGTCCCTCATTTCTCCTCTCCCCCCTCCTATAATTCTGATTTCTCTACCTCCGTAATGAGTCCTGCTCATTACTGGGAAACAAACTTTCCTTTAATATGTCTTGGTGGTCTTTGACTCATTTCCTGCGCCTCAAACCTTACATCTTATACATGTTCAGTAATCATAAGCAGTTGGTCTATATAGAAAAACCCAAAGATAAGGTGACCAGATCGTCCTGCTTTTGGCGGGACAGTCCCAATTTCCAACAATTTTTCTTGCATCCTGGGGTGTTTTAAAAAAAAGTCCTGATTTTGGGGAAGATTGGAAATATTGGACCAAAGAGCAGCATAATTTTAAAATATATATATATTTTATTGATTTTTTTACAGAGAGGAAGGGAGAAGGATAGAAAGTTAGAAACATCGATGAGAGAGAAACATTGGTCAGCTGCCTCCTGCACACCCCCTGCTGGGGATGTGCCCACAACCAAGGTACATGCCCTTGACCGGAATCGAACCCAGGGACCCCTCAGTCAGCAGGCCAAAGCTCTAATCACTGAGCCAAACCAGTTTTGGCGCAAGTATAATTTTTATAATGAATATCGTTAGCTGACAAAGAAAATTAAATAGTTTCTGAATTCACTATCAATCTGTAAGGACACAGGCCTGGCAACATCTTGGGTCGGTGTCTACTTCTGTTGTCAGTAGCTACTCACCCTTGAGGAGTCTTTGAAGGAGTTGTAGGTGGAGGTGAGTGTCAGAGACAGGGGTGGATGTCCATTCACGGTTAGGGGCCTAAGGTCCCTTTCAATGAGGTTGGAGAATGTCTTATTTTATGTCCCTTCCAATAAACAAAATATCTTGGTGCCAATCAATGGCCTTTAAGTTTTTGCCTCCTGGGAGCTCACTGTGAAAGGAAGCAATACCAACTTGTCATTTTCTTGAGGTGACTTGATCAAACCTTGACAATAATGTACACAAGCATGTCAAACTCACAGGCCCACCAGCTGCAAGCTTGATATGCTTGCTTCTCCTTATAATATTGTTAGCTCCTGAGTTCCTTCATATAATTTAAGTTCAGCCTTAAATCACTATGATGTATGAAGGAAAGCAAAAACTGAAAAATGGGGTTTGCCAGGGAGCATTGAAGAACCAAGTGGCCGTCCTGGGTTGCCCATAGTCCTGACATTCATTTACTTTACAACCAATGTTTACCCATATAATCTACACTAGGAGGTTTTTTGTTGTTGTTGTTTTTTTAATCATTTAAAAAATAATGCTTCCCATGCAATTTAACATAAAAGCAAATCTGTTGTGTTTCAGAGGCCCTCTGGAACACTGCAAAGTTATCCCAAGTTTACTGAGATTTTTAATTTTTAAAATCTCAATTTCTAAGGAAAACTAAGAAGTAAGCAATTGGCATTCTTTTCAGTTCTTTGTAATAAGAAGCCAAATGAAGGTAAATTATGTTCAGCAATTAATGATAATTTTTTTTTTTTTGTAAACCTAGGTAAAATAAAGACATGCCTGTCTTACTTAAACCAACAAATTTAAACTAGCTTTTATTAACTTAGGATTAAATTTAGAGCATGTGGTCTGAAAGGTTTTGAGTTAGTTTCTAATTTCTGAGAACTTTTAGAATACTCAATCTTTATAAGGGCTTGCCTTTAAATAAATTAATTTTAACTTATTTAATTAATTTTAATAGTACCATCTGGAGGTAGAAAATTATCTCGCATTTACAATACACACACACACACACACACACACACACACACATCTTTTAGCCATGAGAAAAACTCATCAACTTATTAAACACACACACAAAAAAAAACAAAAACAAAAAAAACAACAAAACAAAACAAAACAAAAACACAAAAAAACACACAGTTGAATTTAAATTTTATTTTGGCATTTGGGATAAGAAGACAAAATTTGCAGTTGTTCCTGACAAGTTCCCCCTTTTAAAATAAGGTCAGCTGTTGCTTTTTGTTTGTTTGTTTGTTTGTTTGTTTTAAATATGGAGTGCTTCAGAAGTTGCATGCCATCCTTATTCGGGGGCCATGCTGATCTCAGTATCGTCCCAATTTTAGTATAAGTGCTGCTTATATAGATAGCTGTTTTTAATACCTCAAAGAATTGGGTTGCTGCCTAAACTACATCATAGGTGATCCATTTATCTAAAATTTTTGAAGCTTCAAGAGACCAATTAAGTATGCTTTGCTTTCATTCTGCCTAAATTTATAGCTAACTTTTTCTAATTGTACATGAGAAAGATTAATTTAGAAGTATCAAAGCATCCTCATCTTAGCCATCTTCCTGCATCAATGGACCGCTGACTGTCATGGGGCTTGACTTGCCATGTTAACTTTAGTTTTCCTTTGCGATCTATAGAGTCTGAACAAACTTCTAGGGAAAAACAGCCTTTACATGCATGTCTCTGGATGAGCCACATGCCGTGAATCTCCCTAGCTTAGAGGACCACTTCATGTCCTAGAGAAAATTTTCCTCAGGCAGCTCCACACAGATGCTTAATCACCTAAGGATACCTGAGCAGGGGCCAGCAAGACCTTACCAGACACCACTGGAACCCCAGTGTCTTCAAAGGCACAGGCCCCTTTCCCAGGCAAAAGCACTTCTGGGTGCCCTGCCCTTCACAAAGAACTCCTTTAGTTTGCATGACCACACTGACACCTCAGCACCCATCTCTGGGACTCTCAGCACCCAATCCGCCATTCTGGATTTGGGGACCTGCAGCAACTATCATTGTCCCTTTGGCTATTCAGGTTGGGAAAGCAAGTGTCCTTTCTCTTTTGAAACTAAAGGAGTTCAGTCTCTTGTTTAACCAGCAAAGATTTTGTTCAGACTCTCAGTATGCAGTCTAATAACCCAAAATTAAAAGTAATCATCCATTCTTTCCCTCTCTCACTCTCTCCCTCTTTCCCTCTCTTCCATTCGCACTGAAAAACAATGAAAAATAGCAGAAACCGGTTTGGCTCAGTGGATAGAGCATCAGCTTTCGGAATAAAAGGTCCTGGGTTCGATTCCGGTCAAGGGCATGTACCTTGGTTGTGGGCACATCCCCAGTGGGAGGTGTGCAGAAGGCGGCTGATCGGTGACTCATCGATGTTTCTAACTCTCTATCCCTCTCTCTTCCTCTCTATAAAAAAATCAATAAAATAGATATTTTTTTAAAAAAACAATGAAAAATATATCCTCAGGTGGGATTAAAAAAAAAACAAAAAACACTTGGGAGAGAGAATACCTGGATTTAAACCCCAGGGCTACTATTTCTCTCTGAGCTTTAGTTTCTTCATCTGTTAAATGGGATAAGACAGTGCCATCTAAAGAGGAAAATCCTTACACAGCCCAGCATGTGTGCATACACAGTCATTGTTTTTCTATTATTACCTACTAGAGGCCTGGTGCATGAAATTCATGCATGGGAGGGTCTCCTCAGTGCAGCCTAGACCCTCTCCAATCCAGGACCTCTTGAAGGATGTCTGACTGTCCTTGGATCAAGCTGAAACCGGCAGTCAGACATCCCTCTCACAATCCTGGTCCGCTGGCTCCTAACTGCTCACCTGCTTGCCTGATTACCCCTAACTGCCTCTGCCTGCCAGTCTGATCGCCCCCAACTGCCCCCCCCCCCCTTGCTGGCCTGGTTGCCACTCACAGTCCCCCCCACCCCTTGCCAGCCTGGTTGCCCGACGCAGCCTGCTGTTTGTTGCTGTGAGGGGTTGTGACCAATTTGCATATTGCCCTTTTATTAGTATATATTTGCATAGTGCTTTCATTCATTAATCCAACACATATTTATTGTGTGTGTTCTATGTGTCAGACGCTCTTGTAGATGTTGGGGACATAGCAGTTGACAAAACATAGCAAATCCCTGCCTCAGGGAGCTGGCATTCCAGTGTCTGGAAGTGGGAGACAATAAAAACAAAACCACCCAAACACATAAAATATAAAATACCTGATAATGATACAGGCCATGGGAAATATAAAGCTTTGCACATAGTAAGTACTCAGATGTTTGACTGAGTCGTTTTGTCTCCCCAGCTTCCCGTTGTCACCACTTTCTCTCTGTTCCAAGATTCCCTTTCCGATGCGATGTCTGAGGCGTCTGAACTCTCAATATGGGCTGTGGGCCCCGGTATGTGTGTGATTGCAAAGGGCAGCGGCAGGGAAGAACCAAGGCCAGTGGTCACGGGACATGTGTACCTCTGACATGGGAAACACCACAGTGTTTTGACGTGAGTTTTCTTCCGCATGATCACACTGTTGTACTCTAAAGTTTGCACTCATTCGGGATCAATACCTCTGCCCTGTGAAGTTCAGGACAGTAAACAGCTCTAGGGCGCCGCGGGGAGGGGCTGGAGGCTCTGAGGGCAGGGAGTGACCCGTGTGCGTGTCTGCAGCCGGCTCCTGTCCCAGACCTTCCAGGCAGCTGCTGCAGGGAACTTGCCTTGTTTATCTTTTCTCTGCCCCGTCCTAGACACTTTGACGTGGCACTTCAAAACCACGAGAGCCTCAACTTGGAGCTCACAAAGACAACACTGGTGTAAGGCAATCATCTGTTTGTAAATAATCCGAAGACCAATGTCCCGAGGTCAAATGCATGAGACCAGGCCTTGCATAAATCAGAATATGGGAAACTACGGTTTGTTTGTTTGTTTTAAGGAGAAAAAACTTAGGACATAGCCAGCACTGTGATAAATCTAGGGTGTTTTTGTGAGATGTTAAATATGTGGGAGTTGATTTATTACTGTAATATTCCCACATTCAAGCACATTTATTAATTTACACAAATTTTAAACTCTCATGCTATATATTCATATTTAATAATTTTAGTATTCCATTATTATGAGGGTTAAAACTCCTCATACACAGATAGTTTGCTACAAACTGGCATGGGATTTGTTTTAATACTGCTTACTTTGTGAGTATCAGTTAACCTTAATTTTATTAAAATTTAAAATTTTTCCTTTTTCCAAATATAAAAATTTCCAAAAGAAACATAAAACAAATCCATGAGTTGCTCTATAGGATATTTACTTCCCAAACAGTCCCAAGAGATTGGTCTCCTGCTCTTCCTGCTCTCCCCATAACCTGTTTAACCAGTAGAAGACTGACAGCTGAGGCGAGGCCATGGAAGACATGCAGGTCCCCTTTCTCTCTCCTGGACCACTTGCTGTGGGGAGCCAGTCCCCATGCTGTGAACACTCAAGCAGCCTGGGAGCAACCAGCACCAGGTGAGCCTCTTGAAGTGGATCTAAGCCTTCAGATGTCTGTGGGCTCCTCCACTCCAGCCTCAAGAGAAACCGAGTCAGAACCACCCAACCAAGCCACTCCCAAGTTCCTAGCACTCAGAAGCTGCATAAAATATTAAATGTTTATTATTGTTTTATGCTCCTAAATTTGAGTAATTGGAATGTGGTAAACTTGGAGGAAGTGGAGTAATAAGAAGGAAATGAATACTGTATGTTTCAGTTATATAATTAAAAATATTTTCCCCCCAATCAATACATGACTTTTATTGCATCTTTAAAATATCACAAATAAATGTGAGAAATCTTCCAACATCTTGCTGCTTCTGTAACTGGACAGCTAAAACCTTTTTCATTAGCCTATTGAACTGTTCCTTTTTCTGAAGCATAGATAGCACGCAAACATGTTCTGATATCCTTGTTTTCAACTATTGTGACTTGATGAATAAAAGTAGCTGAATTTGTTACAAATTCAATGTCATTTTCTTCTAAGAATTAACCCATGGGGGGGGGGGGTGTTGAGATACTGAACAAATACCGCCTAACCTCATTGGAATCCTGCACATGTATTTCCCCAAGAAATTTCAGACTATAACAAGAGAACTGTTCTCCTGAATGATGACATTGATGAGGAAGTGAGCACACACTCATCTTGTAAGGGAAGCCCAGTGTAACCCTTGATCCTGTTATATAGGTGACTGCAGATGGTGCGAAGGTAGCCAGTTCCTTTCTTTCCCCCACCATTTGTCAACCTGAAGCCTCTTCTCCCCCACCCTCCACCCCTGAAGCCAGAGTTCTACACTAATGACTGAAATCCCTTTACAGGGTACCTCTGGGGCCCTTCATAATAACTGTATGATTCCAACTATATGACATTCTTGAAAAGGTAGAACTATGCAGACAGTAAAAAAGTTTAGGGGAAGGGATGAGTAGGCAGAGCACAGAGAATTTTTAGGATAGTGAAACTATTCAGTATGATACTATGATGTCAAAGTTCATAGAACATATAACACAGAGAATGAAACCTAACTTAAACTATGGCCTTTAGATAATAATAATGAGTCAATGTCGGTTTGTCAGTTGTAACAAATGTGTCACATTAATACAAAAAGTTAATAACTGAGGAAACAAGATGGGGAGAGGAGGCAGGAAACTATTTTCCAATAAATTTTCCTGTAATCCTAAAACAGCTCTAAAAAATAAAGTCTATAAATTATTTTAAATCAGGCCAGCAGGGGAGGGCAGTTGGTGGTGATCAGGCTGTCAGGGGAGGGCAGTTGGGGTGATCAGGTCGGCAGGTAGAGTGGTTAGGGGAAATCAGGCAGCCAGGCTGGCGAGTGGTTAGGAGCCAGCAGTCCCAGATTGTGAGAGGGATCAGGTTTAAACCAGCAGTTGGACATCCCCCAAGGGGTTCCAGATTGGAGAGGGTGCAGGCTGGGGTGAGGGACACCCCCTCCCCAGTGCATGAAATTCATACACCGGGCCTCTAGCATATAATAATATTATATGCAATAAACATTAATATTTTAAGAATAAAAGGATATTAACTATAGTAATATTACCCAAACTGGCCAAAACATGTTTGGCTCAGTGGATAGAGTGTCAGCCTGTGGACTGAAGGTTCCCAGGTTAGATTCTGGTCAAGAGCATGTACCTTGGTTGCGGGCACATCCCAAGTACGAGGTGTGCAGGAGGCAGCTGATCGATGTTTCTCTCTCATCATCGAAGTTTCTAACTCTCTATCCCTCTCCCTTCCTTTCTGTAAAAAAATCAATAAGATATTAAAAAAATATTACCCAAACTGTACTAACAAAAGTTGTAGGAAATATTAAAAACCTACAACAACAGGATTACTTTTATTATATTCTAGAATATCCCCCACCCCCCTCTGGCTCTATTTTTTGTTCATCAATTTATGTTATCCATATGTTCCACAAATGAGTGAGATCATATGATATTTCTCTTTCTCTAACTGGACTTTTTTGCTTAGCATGATGCTTTTAAAGTCTATTTTGTTGAATATGAGTATTGCTACTCCAGCTTGCTTTTCTTTTCCATTTGCATGGAAATTTTTTTTCCATCCCTTCACTTTCATCCTGTGTGTGTCTTTTGTTTTGAGGTAGGTCTCTTGTAGACAGCATATAGTTGGGTCATGTTTATGTATCCATTCAGCTACCCTACACCTTTAGATTGTAGTATTTAGTCCATTAACACTTGGGTTTATTATTGAGAGGCACTTATTTATAGCCATTTTAATTCTGTATGGCTAGGTTTCTCTCTCTGTTTCTTCTTCTCAGCAATCTCTTACAGCAATCCCTTTAGAATTTCTTGTAATGTTGGCTTGGTGGTGATGAACTCCTTTAGCCTTTTTTTTTTCTTTTTCTTTTTTTTTCTTTTTCTTTTTTTTTCTTTTTTTCTGGGAAGCTCTTTATTTGACCATCTATTTTGAATGATAGCTTTGCTGAATATAGTAATCTTGGTCTCAGATCCTTGATTTCCATTACATTGAGTACTTCATGCCATTCTCTTCTGGCCTATAAAGTTTTTTTTTTTTGTTTGTTTGTTTTGTTTTGTTTTGTTTTGTTTTTTGTTTTTTATGAGAAATCAGGTATCAGCCTTATGGTAATTCCTTTTTAGGTAACAGTTTGTTTTTCTCTTGCTGCCTTTAAGATTCTCTCTTTGTCTTTAATTTTTGGAATTTTAATTATGATGTGTCTGGATGTGGGTCTGTTTGGGTTCTTCTTATTTGGGATTCTCTGTGCCTCCTGAAATTGTGTGACTTTTTCCTTTACCAGGTGAAGGAAGTTTTCTAGCATTATTTCTTCAAACACCTTCTCTATTCCTTTCTCAATGGCTGCGTATGAGGTGTAAATTAAAGACTGTGTTCCCATGGAGAGAGGGGGCTTGGAGAGGTTGTTGAGGGTGTGGGTCTGGATAGAGAGCTGGTAGCATTCTGGGAGCAGCCTCTGTCACACTGTGTGAGACCTGCTTTTGTTCATTGTTATTAAAAGGTTACTAAATTTACAGAAACATTTTTAATATTTATAATATTGTATTTATTATGCTGCTATTTCTCAAACTAGTGTTCTGTTTTGGAAGTATTTAAGATACATGATTTTAAAAGGTTCCAAGGTAAAATTGGTTTGGAAAACACTATATATGAACCCATTTTTAATAGTGACTCCATGTGACAAAGCAGTGGCTGCTGTGGTCTCCTTGAGTTCCAGCTCACTCCTCTCTCCAGGCACAGAGGCCCGTTTGGACTCTTCATGTGGGTGAAAATCTTATTAAGAAGGAGACACTGGATCTTAGGTAATTGGAACAGTAAAGGAGACGTACTATATATTGAACCTAAGGTAGATGAGTGAGTCACAAAATAACTGAATGGAGTGAAGTGAGGGTATTGTCCAAAGTGGAGAACTTTATGCTCTAAAGTTGGGGTCCCTTTGGGTCTTCCACATTGGCCTCTCTGGTTCTTAGGTACGGATGGAAGGTGAGCAGAAAGGGAGAGAGAGGGAAAGAGATTCAGAAAGCCTTGAGCTCCCCCTTTAGGTTAAAGCACACACCTGCTTTAGCAACTGTTACTGGGGAGGACAACAGTGTCCATGATTGAAGAGACTAGGGAAGGGGTTGGGAGTTCATCATGTCCAAACCAGTTTCATAACAATATTAAGACATTGTTTGCCTTTTCACTTGGTGGACATTTGCACAACCCTTGAGAACATGGCTTTTAATATTCTGTGTCACCAACAGGAAGTATGCCTACAGCACTTCTACAACCAAAACCTGATGCTGCCTTGAGGAAAAGCATTTGGGTGGTTGTTGAGTTGCTTTTTCCATGAAACATCATTTTTAGAAAAATGACTGATAAACTATGAACATTCATATTTGGGCATTTAGTAGACATTTTTTTGCAAATTATTGAAGTGAGTCTTTGACTTCAAGTAAAACAATGAAAAGAAGGTGTTATTAATGTTCAAATCTAAATTTTTAAGGAAATATTGTAATTTAGGAATGCTTGTTACCTTGAGATCAGCAGGGAAACAAACATTTTTTATAATGGATATAAAAGTGATGAACTCATTTTCTGAACAACCAATCATGATGTCACAAAATCATGTATGGGTAAGAGATCCATGCAAAGTGCAAGATAAACTAACTGTAATGTAACAGAGTCTGAAAAGTTCATTGACAAGTTTTCAGATTCCACATTGTAAATAACTACCTGAAATAAACTTAATCCAGTTGAGTTTCTGTGAAGAATGTTTATAAAAATGTCTACAGTCATCTGAAAAGGCTGTTAAAAAAAATCTCCTCCCTTTTCCAACTGTATATCTATGTGAGGCTGGATTTTCTTCATAACCTTCAGTACATGTCACAACTGATTGAATGTAGAGGTAGATATGAGAATAAGCTGTTCTTTAAGCTATTCATTAAAAAGATGTACAAATTATGTAAATCATTGCTACCTTTCTGAATAAATTTTCTTTGCTTTAGAGAATATAGTGCTTTTCCATAAAGGCTTTTAAAATATTAACATGTAATTGTTTATTAAAAATTAAAAATTGAATAAATAAATATTTTAGATTTTTTGTTTTAATTTCTATTATGGTAAATATCAACAGATATAAACCATATCAACAAAAGCTTCTTGGGGTGAGTGGTCTTCAAGATAATAATAGCTGTTAAAACAAAGAGGTCCCAAGACCAAAAACTTTAAGAATTACCTTCCAAGAGGGCAGAGCCACTGTGGCTTTAGTTCCTGGGTGAAAGGCAGAGGTTAACTAGACTCGAAAACACACTGTGTGGTATATGTAGATAGCCATTTTAATGACTTTCTGTTAGTGGCAAGTCAGTGAGTGCACAGGCATTGCTACTAAAATCTGAAGGAGGAAAACCAGCTCTGGATAAAGCATATCTGACAGCAGGGCCACTTATCTGTCTTTACCCACATTGGGTTCTAGTTTTGGAGGTTGTTTTTGTTTTTGCTTTTTTACTGTAGAGGGCAGAAGGACCCACTGATATAGAGTCCTACTTTTGGGACTTCATGAAGACAACAAAGGGATTCATTAAAAATGGCTGAAATCCCCTCAAACAGGACAGGAGCTATTAGTACATGCAGTAAATGTCTCTACAGTTAACCTGGGAAACTATACTAAGAAACTATAAGAAATTTCCCTGGGATTCTGATTTCAGTGTCCAATTTTTTTATGTGTGTTGCTTTATTATGGCAGAGCATTTAATACTATTTGTAGTAGGCTCCCTTCTCTGCTTAGATGAATGCTCCAAGTTTAAGAGCAGAGCCCTTACCCATAGTATTCTAGAAATCTGTTGCTTCTACACCTGCCAAAGGTGCCTTCCTACTTATTCCCCAGTGAGTGTCCTCTCCTCTTTTTCTGTCTGTCTTCCTGCTCCTCTCTCTTCCCTCCCCCTCCTCCTTCTCCTTCTCTCTCTCCTCATGCCTCTCCTTTGCTTTATTGGCCCTGAGGCAGAAGTCAGAGTCTTTACAGTGTATTGAGCTACTTTTGTGGCCTTAGTTCTGTGCTCTGTGGAACTATTAGTGAGCTGGGGTGAAGAAAGGGTTTATCTGGCTCACTCTTTGGTAGGGGAAAAGAACTTCCTGATTTGGGGAAGATGCTGAAAATGGAAACAGGGTCATCATGTCATTTCCTGTTTAATACCATTAAAAGACCCAGTTCCATCCTCTGCAGAGGCTCCAAGGAGATGATTGCCTAACCATGTCATATTCAAAACAACGAGTATATGTAAGCAACAAAGTAAGTAGAAATATTGTGCTTCTTTGTAGTACACATAATTACGGCCCCTCAAGATCAAGAGGCAGCAGCTGGTAGTATGGTCTCTTTAGAAATTACCCCCAAAAAAGAGAGAGGAATAAAAAAAGCATTGCTTTTCACTAAGAGGAAACAGCTATGGAACAAATACAAATATGTGTGTAAACTCTCCTCCCCAGAAGTGAGGTGGACAGGAGTGAGGACAGAGAGGAGGTGGGAAAGGTCTTTCTGGAGAACACAGGATGCCTTTTCTTTCTTTTTTATTTGAAGATATGTATTTTTAAACATTATGATAAAATACATACAACTTAATATCTAACATTTTAACTGTTTGAATGTATAGTCCAGTAACATGAGTACATTCACATTGTTGTGCAGTCATCACCAACATCCATCTCCAGAACATTTTTCATCTTGCAAAACTGAACATCCTAAACTTATAACACTATAATTTGAATTTATACCAGCTTAATTCCAATAACATACAAAAATTATCTCCTGTAAAATCCTTACCACTTCCTGTCAATTATGATATCACTAAGTTTCATCTTTATGCATGTGACCAAAGCATAAAATAATAAGTTGCTTTTTATACACTAGTCATGTAGAAAACAAAAAGTGAAATTATAAACCAAGTTATAGTAATACTACTTTGTAATTGTCTATATATTTGCATTTACCTTTTCCAGATATCTTTATTTCTTTAAATGGCTTTGAGTTGTTGTCTACTGTCTTACATTTCAATGTGAGGACTCCTTTAGTATTTATTGCAGAACAGGTCTAATGGTAGCAAAATCCCTCAGCTCTTATTTGTCTTAAAATTCTTGATTTCTCCTTTTTTTTTTTTTTTTTTTTTTTTTTTACTTCTTACAAGTTGGATTTTTTAAATTAAATTATTATCTGTGTACATATTTTACCATTGCCCCACCCCTCCCATACATACCCTCCCTCCCCAGAGTTTTGTGTCCATTGGTTGTACTTATATGCATGTATACAAGTCCTTCGATTGATCTCTTATCTCCCCTAGATCTCCCTACCCTCCCTGCTGTAATTTGACAGTCTGCTTGTTGCTTTACTGTCTCTATATCTATCTTTTGGTTAATCAGTTTACAACGTTCTTTATTATCCATAAATGAGTGAGGTCATGTGGTGTTTCTCTTTCATTGACTGGCTTATTTCACTCAGCATGATGTTCTCCAATCCCATCCAGGTTGCTGCAAATGTTGAGAATTTCTTCTTTTTTATGGCAGCATAGTATTCCATTGTGTAGATATACCATAGTTTTTGGATCCAATCATCTGCTGACGGGCACCTAGGCTGTTTCCAAATCCTAGCTATTGTAGATTGTGCTGCTATGAGCATAGGGGTGCATATATCCTTTCTGATTGGTGTTTCTAGTTTCTTGGGATATAATCCTAGGAGTGGGATTACTGGGTCAAATGGGAGTTTCATTTTCAGTTTTTTGAGGAAACTCCACACTGTTCTCCACAGTGGTTGCACCAGTCTGCATTCCCACCAGCAGTGCACGAGGGTTCCTTTTTCTCCGCAACCTCGCCAACACTTGTCGTTTGTTGATTTGTTGATATTGGCCATTCTGATAGGTGTGAGATGGTACCGCATTGTTGTTTTGATTTGCATCTCTTGGATAATTAGTGACTTTGAGCATGTTTTCATGTGCCTCTTGGCCTTCCTTCTGTCTTTTTTTGAAAATATTCCATTTAGGTCCATTGCCCATTATTTAAATTGGATCATTCATTTTCCTTTTATTTAGTTGTATAAGCTGTCTATAGATGTTGGAGATTAAACCTTTATCAGTGATAACATTTGCAAATATGTTCTCCCATACAGTGGGCTTTCTTGTTGTTTCGTTGATGGTTTCTTTTGCTGTAAAAAAGCTTTTTATTTTGATGTAGTCCCATTTGTTTATTTTCTTTTTTGCTTCCATTGCCCTAGGGGAAGTATCAGTGAAGAAGTTCTTTTGGCATATGTCTGAGATTTTGCTTCCTGTGGATGCCTCTAGTATTTTTATGGTTTCCCGTCTTATGTTTAAGTCCTGTATCCATTTGGAGTTTATTTTTGTGTATGGTGTAAGTTGGTGATCTAGTTCATTCTTTTGCATGTATCTGTCCAATTTTCCCAACACCAATTATTGAAGAGACTGTCTTGACTCCATTGTATGTTCGTGCCTCCTTTGTCAAATATTAATTGAGCATAGTGATTTGGGTTGATATCTAGGTTCTTGATTCTATTCCATTGTCTGTATGTCTGTTCTTGTGCCAGTAGGCTTTGAAATGCAGCTTGAAGTCTGGTATTGAGATCCCTCCTACTTTACTCTTCTTTCTCAGGATTGCTGTGGCTATTCGGGGTCTTTTATTGTTCCAAATTAACTTTTGGCGAGTTCTTTCTAGGTCAGTGAAATATGCCGTTGGTATTTTAATGGAGAGTGCATTGAACCTATAAATTGCTTTGGGAAGTATTTTGTTACAATCCTTTGTATTTCAGTGGGGTCTGTTGTTATTTCACCTCTTTCGTTTCTGATTTTGTTTATTTGGGTCCTCTCTCTTTGTTTCTTGGTTAGCCTGGCTAGAGGTTTATCAATCTTGTTTATCCTTTCAAAGAACCAGCTCTTGGTTTTGTTTATCTTATGTATTGTTTCTTTGGTCTCTATGTCATTTATCTCCTCTCTGATTTTTGTTATTTCCTTCCTTCTGCTTACACTGGGCCTTTCTTGTTGCTCTTTTCCTACTCTTTGAGTTGTAGAGTTAGATAATTTGTTACCATTTTTTCTGTTTTTTTGCAATAGGTTTGTAGGGATATGAACTTCCCTCTCAAAACTGCTTTTGCTGTGCCCCATAGATTTTGGATTGTTGTGTTTTCATTGACATTTGTTTCCAGGATGTTTTTAATTTCTTCCTTGATTTCTCTGGTAACCCAGTCCTTGTTTAATAGCATGCTGTTTAGTCTCCATGTGTTGGGTTTCTTTGGATTATTTTTATTGTAGTTAATTTCCAGTTTTATGCCACTATGATCTGAGAAGATACTAGATATGATTTCTATCTTCTTGAATTTGAAGAGACTTTGCCTATGTCCCAACATGTGGTCTATCTTTGAAAATGACCCATGTGCACTTGAGAAGAATGTATATTCTGTGGCTTTGGGGTGGAATGTTCTGAAGATGTCAATTAATTCCATCTGGTCTAGTGAGTCATTTAGGATTGATATTTCTTTGCTGATTTTTTGCTTAGATGATTTGTCCAAGGGTGACAGTGGGGTATTAAAATCTCCTACTATGATTGTATTGCTATTAATCTCTCCCTTAATGTCCTCCAGCAGTTTTTTTTTTGTTTGTTTTTTTGTTTTTGTATTTGGGTGCTCCCGTATTGGGTGCATATATATTTACCTGGGTTATTTCTTCTTGTTGGATTGCTCCCTTTAGTATTATGAAGAGGCCTTCATTATCTCTTGTTATGTCCTTAACTCTGAGATCTAATTTGTCAGACATAAGTATTGCTATCCCAGTTTTTATTTTATTTCTGGAAAACCTTTTTTTATCCCTTCACCCTCAGTCTGTGTGCGTCTTTTTTTCTGAAGTGGGTTTCTTGTAGACAACAGATATATGGGTCTTGTTTTCTTATCCAATCCGTTACCCTATGTCTTTTGATTGGAGCATTTAATCCATTTACATTTAAAGTTCTATTGATAGGTACTCATTTGATGCCATTTTTATTCTATACCCCTGTGTTCCTTCTTCGCTTTCTATTTCTTTACTTTTACAGTAGACCCTTTAGCATTGGTTTGGTGGTAATAAATTCCCTTAGTCTGTTTTTGTCTGTGAAGCTCCTGATTTCACCTTCAATTTTGATTGATAGTCTTGCTGGGTACAGTATTCTTGGATTCAGACCCTTCCTTTGCATGACTTTGTATATTTCATCCCATTCCCTTCTGGCCTGATGAGTTTCTGTGGAGAAATCAGTTGCTAGTCTGATGGGCGTTCCTTTATATGTAATTTTCTGTCTCTCTCTGGCTGCTTTTAAGATTCTTATTTTGTCATTGGTGTTTGCCATTTTAATTATAATGTGCCTTGGCGTCAGTCTTCTGGGGTTCATTTTGCTTGGGACTCTGTGAGCATCTTGGATTTGTGTGGGCTTTTTCTTCTCTATCTCAGGAAAGTTTTCTGTCATTATTTCTTGAAATACGTTTTCCATGTCTACCTCAGTTTCCTTTCCTTCTGGATCCCCTATTATTCTAATATTGTTTTGTTTTGTATTGCCCCAAAATTCCCTTAGGCTCTCCTCCTGCTTTTTAATTTTTTTTTTCTTCCAGAAGCTGCTCTAATTGGGTATTTTTTTTCCATCTTGTCTTCTAGCTCACTGATGCGGTCCTCTGCTTCTTCTAGTCTACTCTTGATGCTTTCTATTGAGTTCTTTACAGTAGCGATGTCATTTTTCATTTCATCTTGGTTCTTCATTTCCTCTTGGGTCTTACTCATATTGTCAAATTTGTCTTCCATTTTTTTTTAGCCATCTTATGATCATTACTCTGAATTCTTGCTCTTGTAGGTTGCTTGCCTCTAACTCGTTTACTTCCTTTTCTGATGATGCCTGCTTTTCTTTCATATGCAGGCTGTTTCTTTGTCTCCCCATGATCTCTCTTTTTAGGATGTCTGGTTATGTAGTTCTCTCTCTTTTGCTTTGATTTAAAGGCACAAAATACAACACAACCAGGTACAACACTCAAGGCACTGAATAGAAATGTTTTTGCGATATTAATAACTTCCAATAAAGGAGACTAGAACCCAGCTAACAAAAACATACCATCAAACAAAAAGAATAGCCAAACCAATCTTACAAAAAAAAGCATAAAACTACAATATAGTTAACATTCAACATACAACTACAAAGAGATAGAGAGAAGGACTGTTTTTTGTTTTTTGGGGTTTTTTTTTTTTTAGAACAGTGACAAGTAAGATGTGAATAGGCTTAGAGCAGGAGGTTGGAAATTAGCTATACACAAGTAGAGTGAAATTTTAGGAGGGGGTAAAGAGAAAGAATAGGGAAAATCTAAAGCAGGAAAGGGTTAAGATAAACAGGGAACCAATGGAAAAGGTTAGGAAGATAATGATGGCATAAAGGTAGGGTTGAGATAGAATAAAGCGTTGGAGAAGGAAAGATAAATATAGATTGTAGAACAGTAATCCCAAAATAAAAATAAAAAAATAATAAAAATAATAAAAATAAACAAAAGAAAATAAGATAAAAAAGGTAAAATAGTAGTAGTAATAATGTTGATTATGTATACAATGTAATAATTAAAAAGGTAAAATCAACTGAGGAAAAAAGAAAAAAATAGTTTCTTAAGTAAATAAACATTGCAAATAATGAAAAAAATTTTTTAATTAAAAATAAATAAAATTTAAAAAATTTAAATAAAATTTGCAGTAATGAAGGTCATTCACTTCCTCTATTGTTCTGTTTGGTACGCCTGTTTCCCAGTCCGGACAGTATTTCAGTTCCCAGCGTTTCACTGCTCCTCAGTGTTGTAATCTGGTCCTGATTTTTAAGCAGGTCTTATTTTGATTTTATTACACTAGGGTCAATTTGTGATTTAGCCTCTGGGTGGCAGTGTTTCTAGGTTGACTTCCTGGGCTCTAAAGCCTCTCTAGCTTTTTGTTTTTTCCCCCTCTCTGCGGCACTGATCTATGGGGTGGGGGGGGGGGGGGCGGTAAGTCCGAGCCAACTTTAATCCCCTCTAATTCTCCGATGTCCCTCTGAGTCAGATCCAAATGTGTTGCTCTTTAGATATCTCCCCTATTAGGAGCCCCGTCCACTTTCACAGGTGACACCCGCCCAACAGCCAGGGGCTTCTAGTTGTAATCATCGCCCCTGTCCTCCAGATTCTGCATGCCCGGTGCTCACAGGCTTTTGTCTTTGCAGCGAGCACTCACTCACCCTCTCCCCGCGAAATCTGACCTTTTTGCCATGCGGTGAGGCACTCCTGTGAGTCCAAGTGTTCGCACTGCCTGAGATCAGTGTTCTGGGGATCACAGCTGCTTGGTGGTCACTGTGGCTGTGGATATTCAGGCCTCCCTTCAAGATGGCGAGATTTCCCCGTCCAAGCCCATAGGTAGCTCCGGGAAGGGACCTAGCCCCGCCGTGGGTGCTTCCCTGTCAGGGGCACCCTGATCAGCGGCCCCCCAGTTTCTTCTGGTGTTCGGCTGTCTCTTGGCTTGCTACCGAGTTTCCCTGAAAATAAGACATCCTCTGAAAATAAGACCTAGTGCATGGAAAGATAAGACATCCCCTGAAAATATGACCTAATGCAACTTTGGGAGAAAAAAATTAATGTAAGACACTGTCTTATTTTCAGGGAAACAGGGTAATAAACACTCCCAGCACGACCCCCAGCTGCTCTCTCTTTCTGCTTCGGGACAAGGCTCAGAATCCACCTATCTATTCTTCCACCATTTTGTCTTCTTCATTTTTGAATGACAGTTTTGTTTTGTTTTGTTTTTTTAAATATATTTTATTGATTTTTTACAGAGAGGAAGGGAGAGAGATAGAGAGCTAGAAACGTCAATGAGAGAGAAACATCGACCAGCTGCCTCTTGCACACCCCCCATCGGGGATGTGCCCACAAACAAGGTACATGCCCTTGACCAGAATCGAACCTGGAACCTTTCAGTCCGCAGACCGATGCTCTACCACTGAGCCAAACTGGTTTTGGCTTGAATGACCGTTTTGTTGGATATAGAATTCTTGGCTGACAGCTCTTTTTTCTTCAGTGCCTTGAATATATCAACCTACTGCTGTCTGGGCTCCAAAAATTCTAATAAAAAGTCTGTAGTGCCCTAGCCAGTTTGGCTCTGAATTGAGTGTCGGCATGCAGACCAAAGGGTCCCAGGTTCCATTCTGGTCAAGGACACATGCCTGAGGTGTGGGCTCAATCCCCAGTAGGAGACATGCAGGAGGCAGCCAATACATGTTTCTCTCTCATCATGGATGTTTTTATCTCTCTCTCCCTCTCTGAAATTTCTGAAATCAATAAAAACATTTTTTTTAAAGTCTGTTAGTGTTCTATTTAAAAAATATATTTTATTGAATTTTTACAGAGAGAAAAGGAGAGGGTTAGGGAATTAGATGTCGCAGCCAGATCGCCCTCACATCCGGGTTAGGGAATTAGAAACATTGATGATAAGAGAGAAACATTGATCAGCTGCCTCCTGCACGCCCCCTACTGGGGATGTGCCTGCAATCAAGGTACATGCCCTTGACAGTAATGGAACCTGGGACCTCCAGTCCGCAGGCCAATGCTGTATCTACTGAGCCATGCTGGCTGGGCTGTTAGTGATCTTATAGGTGATCTTTTGCCTGTGATGAGTTATTTTTTGTTGCTGTTTTCAGGATTCTTTATATTTGGCATTTGATGTGTCTTGGTGTAGGTCTCTGAGTTTTTCTAGCTTGGAGTTCATTGAGCTTCTTGGAAGTTTATTATTATGTCTTCTATCAAATTTGGGGAGTTATCAACCATTATTTATTCAAGTAATCTCTTTGCCCCTTCTTCCCTCTCCCTCTCTCTCTCTCCTCCTTCTGAGACTCATGTATGTATTGGTTTGCTTAATTGTGTCCCATGGGTCCCTTAGGCTCTACTCACTTTTCTTCAATACTTTTTATTTTTATTCCTGAGACTCAAGAGTTTTACTTTTCCTATCTTTAAGTTCACTAAATCTTCCTTCTACCTGCTCAAATCTAATTTCGAATCCCATTCTTGAATTTTTTACTTCAGTTATTATAATTTTCAGCTACAGAACTTCTTTTCTGTTCCTTTTTATTTTCTTTCTCTTTATTGCTATTTCCATTTTGTTCATACATCATTTTGTTGACTTTATGTACATCTTCTTTTAGGTTTTTGAACATCTTCAAGAGAGTTGCTTTAAATTCTTTGTTAAGTAAGTGTGCAACCTGGTCTTTCTCAGCAATCATTTCTATTGATTTGTTGTTGTTTTTTTTTTTTTTCCCTTTGAGTATACCATATTTCCCTTTTTTTTTTTAATATGCCTTGTGATTTTTTAAAAAATATTTTTTTTGATTTTTTTTTTTTTTTTTTACAGAGAAGGAGAGGGATAGTCAGAAACATCGATGAGAGAGAACCATCCATCAGCTGCCTCCTGCACACCCCCCACTGGGGATGTGCCCACAACCAAGGTACATGCCCTTGACCGGAATCGAATCTGGGGCCTTTCAGTCCGCAGGCCCATGCTCTATCCACTGAGCCAAACCAGTTTCGGCTGCCTTATGATTTTTACTGTTGTTGAAAACTGGAGACTTGAATCTCATAATGTGCTAACTCTGGAATTTAGATTTTTCCCTTTTGCTGTTGCACACCCCCTCCTGGGTATGTGCCCGCAACTAAAGTACACGCCCTTGACCGGAATCGAACCTGGAACCTTTCAGTCTCCAGGCCGACACTCTAACCACTGAACCAAACCGGTTAGTGCTGTTTTTTGTTTTAAAATTATTATTGTAGGGGGGCTCGCCCTTGTCTCCACCCAGTCTCCAGGGCAGCCCGGGGGCCGGAGGAAGAGGAAGGGGATGAGGACTAGAGCAATTGGGCGGAGGACGAGGAGGGAGACGCGGACAAGGAAGAGGTCGACCAACAATATGGGCCCTGCTGCCCGAGCGGCCTCTGGACAGAATGGACGCTCCGCGGGGACTCCAGACTGAGAGCAGCTGCTGTCGGACCAGCGCCGTGTCACTTATTTCTAAAGGCCGGTGATGCCCACGTCCCGGTGAGAGTGGGACCAGGGCGCGTTGGGGGCGCTCGGAATACAACTCTTGGCATCCTGAATAGTCCATGGAGCTGAAACACACCGCACACTGTAATGTTTGGATAGAAAGAACTTTTCTTCGCACGAACTGAACCATTCGTTGCGTTATTCATGTGCCGCATAAGAAGCAACAGCATCTGCCATGAAATGGACCGGATGGACATTCCTTCCGTCAGGGGGCAGAAGAGCTCCTACAGGCAAGAGCTTCTGTGCCTGTCGCATGTTCGAATTTGTCTTTCAGTAACTCCTAAAATTTTTCAAGATCAACCTTTTCCTCTGAGTTTGACATTTGGTTTCTAAAGCATATTTTATAAGATTTCAAAACATTGATACAATGTTCAAAAACTGGAACAATTGTTCTGTTTTGACTGTTTAAGCTTATCAAGAAACAGCTATTCATTATATTTTTCCTATGGTGGTGGTGTCTGAAACTTCAACAGTTAACTACTATTTCTCCTAAACTTATTTTTTAAAGGCACCTACCACATCCATTTCCAAGTGAGGGGGGGATGATTCAGGTTTTTCTATTACATTTTCTACCTTGGGGTGCAGAAATTTATATTAAAGTTGTTTGCATGCATCTAAGAAGACTGCTTTCCACTCTTTAAGACTAAATTGTGTGGCCCATCTAGTTTGTATTTGTAAAAGGAAGATTGACCTGTGCAGTGAACATGCCCGCTAATATCATCCTAAGAAGTTTTGGGACCATAGCTCAAGAATCAGATTTGCATTTTCTTGGTAATATCTTTAGGGTAAATTTCTAATTAGAATTGTTGTCCATGTCTGTTGTAATTAACAGCATTTTCAGGTTACTGTATATGAAGTTTAGTGAGCTGCACTTACTAGTCCTTAGTTCTTGTACAAGAGTTGACAATGTAAGAGTTGGCTAGCAATTGGTTAAACATGGAGGTTGAACTATCTTGTTTGGGATTGAAGTATAGTGGATGAAAATGAATGACTTTCATTTTATGTGTACCATAAGTAACTTGTGGATTTTATTTTTATTTTTTTACTTTTTAAGTGATGGGGAAAGAACAACTTTCAAATGGCTCTTGCTAAGGTGAATTTTCTGAGAATAAGTTTCAGAAAGGACACTTGTAAGTGCTCAAATCCATAATTTTTTTTAAATAAATTTTTATTGTTCATATTATTACAAATGTTCCTTCCCTCCCCCCACCATTGCTCTCCTCCACCAGGTTCCCACCCCACCCTCTACCCTTTCCCCACCCCCCATTGTCCTCATCCATAGGTGCACAGTTTATGTTCAGTCTCTTCCCACATTCCCCTCTCCCCTTTTCCCCAAGAATCGTCAGTTCACGCCCCTTCCATACCTCTGATTCTATTATATTCAACAGTTAATATTGTTCATCAGATTTTTTTTTTAATTTCCTTGGTTTTTAGATTCACTTGTTGATAGTTACGTATTTGTTGTTCATAATTTTTATCTTTATTTACTTTCTCTTCTGAAAGAACCCCCTTCAGCAATTCATATAATTCTGGTTTGGTGGTGGTGAACTCCTTTAGCTTTTTTTTATTAGTGAAGCTCTTTATCTGGCCTTCGATTCTGAGTGATAGCTTTGCTGGATAGATTATCTTTGGCTGTAGGTTCTTACTATTCATCACCTTGAATATTTCTTGCCATTCCCGTCTGGCCTAAATGGTTTCTGTTGAGAAATCAACTGACAATCGTATAGATGCTCCTTTATAGGTAACTACCTTCTTTGCTCTTGCTGCTTTTAATATTCTCTCTTTGTTTTTTACTCTTGGAATTTTAATTATGATTTGTCTTGGTGTGGTCCTCTTTGGATTCCTTTTGTTTGGAGTTCTGTGCGCTTCCTGGACT
This sequence comes from Pipistrellus hanaki, assembly GCF_964339955.1. Classification (NCBI taxonomy): domain Eukaryota; kingdom Metazoa; phylum Chordata; class Mammalia; order Chiroptera; family Vespertilionidae; genus Pipistrellus; species Pipistrellus hanaki. The sequence goes on along the minus strand of NC_140504.1, from coordinate 114,905,117 downwards.
TGTAGATCTAATTCTTTCACCAGGTGGGGGAAGTTTTCTGTCACTAGTTCTTTCAGTATGTTTTTGATATCTTGCTCTCTCTCATCTTCTGAGACCCCCATAATTCTGATGTTGGTTCGCTTGAAGTTGTCCCAGAGGTTTCTTACATTATCTTCAACTTTCTGGATTCTCTTGTCTTCTAGCTTCTGTGGAGGAGTGTCTTCTGGCTCTTTATGTTCCAACTCTTTGACTTGATTCTTGAGATCTTCCATTCTGTTTTTAGGACTCTGTATAATATTTTTTATTTCAGTCAATGTATTCTTTATTTCTTGTTGATCCCTTATCATTTCTTGTTGATTCCTTATTAATCCTAGTTGATCCCTTTTCATATCCTCATAGGTCTTATCCATCTTTTCTAGAAAATTCTTGAAAAACCTTATAAGTGTAGATTTGAACTCTATATCCAGTCGCTTTTTGTCCTCCATTTCTTTCATTTGTGATCTATTTCGTCTTGGCATTTTCGCAGCTTTCCTGAGTTGGTAGCTTTAAAAGTCTCTGTGTTCTGCTTGAATGGGGCGGGGTTTCAGGGTGGAGCCTACAGCTTTGGCTTCCGTCAGCCCCGCCCTATGCGGGTCCTTCAGTGCTCGCTGCCGGCGCCTCTGAGAGAAAGGTGCCCTCGATTTTCGCCTGCTGCCAAACAGTCTATACTCTCCCGCAATGAGCCCGGTATTGGGGTTCCGGGTTCAGTTCAGTTGAAAGTGGAGTTGGAGGTGGCGTTCAGAGCAGTCTGGAGCCCCTGTCTCCTTCCCGCCAGGGCAATTCTGCGGCACAGCCGACCGTCCCTTCTCTGTGTGCAATGTGCGCGCCTCCGGGACCTCCTTTCGCCGCTCCCCCAGTTTCCGCCTTACAGCCCAGCTCCCTATGGATGAGCCTGGGTCCCCGGGGTCTGGCCTAGAACTGGGGTTCAGAGCAGTCAGAACTCGGGCCCAGCACAGTCGGAGCGTTTATCTCCTTCCTGCTAGGGAACGCCAGCCAGGCACTCAGCCTCCCTCCTCTCTGGCTCCGTCCTTTCCGCGCATGCCGAGCGTCTCTGTACCTTAGGCTTTTACAGCCCCTCCACGCTTCCTTCTGGTTTTCTCTTTCCTTCTCGTTGTAGAATTTCCAGTCAGTCGACTTTCCTGTAGTTCTGGGTAATGTCCATTTTATATTTTAGTTGTATTTTATTGAAATTGTTGTGTGCAGCTGCGGCTAGGTGTTTACCTGACAGCCATCTTGGAATGACTTTCTGATTTTTTTTTTTTTTATTGCTGAATTTTGGTAGGCCAGTACACAATGCAAGAAAAGTCTATGTTTCAGTTATTATTAAATTTTTCTGTGATCCAAAGCCAATTATAACAATTTTAGTAACTTATGAGTTTGTACATTGTAAGTAGTTATTGTGCTTTGTTATGAAAAAAAATCTCATCATGTTGTTCAAGGACTAATCTGCCTCGTACCTAATGTCATTTTTCTGAAAACAAAGTGTTTTAAGTGTTAAGGTATTGTGTTTGAAATTGGATGTTGATCCAACAATTAACTTCTGGGTTGGATCTGGGTCCTTATTTAAAATAAAATTTTAAAAAATATTATTGTAGGATATCTCTGTGCTTGAGATCAACCTGAGGGGTAAACTTAAGGTCTTCTTGGGTGTTTTCTGATCCTGCTCCTTTCCCTGGGTATGTACTGTGCCTTTCTAGATTCTTCTGTATATATGGTTGTTTTAGAATGTTCTAGTCCTTAATTGGCCCCCAAAAGGAGGAAAAGGAAAATATGAAGGGGAAAAAATAGGAATAAAAAACAAGTGTCAGCTTTTAAAATCACCTGGAATTTGCTTCAGCTGGAAGAGTCAGGGTTTGTAAAAATGACAATAAAGATTGTAACAATGCTGACCATCTCTGCCTGCACCTCTGTGACCCGAAGCAGCAATTAGCAATCCTAACAGATCCCTGTTATTTAGAGGATTGCGGGTTTTTTTCTGCCCATCTGGCTTCTGCCAACTGTGTTCCAGCTGTTCCCAGAACTTGTTCTTGGCTGCCTGCCCCAGGGCTGGAGGGTGGGAGGGGGGGTGGGGTGGGGAATGCTACTATCCCAAGAGCTAAAATTGACCAAACTCAACCACAATTTACCACTCACTCAGACCTCCTAAATGTTGCAAGCCTTCAATAGACTTCAGAGTTCCAACATTGTCACAGAGAGACTGACAGTGCAACTGTTGTCTGTGAGGAGATATGGATTCCTATGGTTCCTCTTTGCCTTTCTCCCTCTCCCTCCCCTCTCCCTCTCCCCTCTCCCTCCCCCTCTCCCTCTCCCTCTCCTTCCCCCTCTCCCTCCCCTCTCCCCTCCTCCTCCTCTCTCTCTCTCCTTCTCTTCCTCCTCCTCTCCCTCCTCCTCTCCTCCCCCTCCCTCTCCCCCACCCCTCACCTTCCCCTCTGTTCCTCCCTCCCTTCTCCCTCCTCCTTCTTTCTTCTTTCTTTTTTTTATTTTGTTAATCTTCAACAGAGGATACTTTTCCTCCAATGCTTTTCAGAGAAAGAGGAAAGAAGAGAGAGAGGGAGGGACAGAGGGAGCAAGAGAGAAGCACTGATGTGAGATCTCACACTGACTGGTTGCCTCCTGCACAGTCCCTGACCTGGGGTGGGGAGCAAACCTGCAACCCAGGTACATGCCCTTGACCAGGAATAGAAACCGAGACTGCTCAGTGTGCAGGACAACACTCAACCACTGAGCAACACCAGCCAGGGTTCGGAGTGCTCCTTTTTTTTTTTTTTAATATATTGTATTGATTTTTTTACAGAGAGGAAGGGAGAGGGAGAGTTAGAAACATTGATGAGAGAGAAGCATCGATCAGCTGCCTCCTGCACACTCCCTACCTGGGATGTGCCCACAACCAAGGTACATGCCCTTGACTGGAATCGAACCTGAGACCCTTGAGTCCACAGGCCAATGCTCTAACCACTGAACCAAACCAGTTAGGGCCAGAGTGCTCCTCGATGCAGGGTTTGGATGTCCATGAGTGAAAGGGCAAATAGCTCCACATTCTGAAAGACTTTACTTCTGGGAGAGACTTATTTAAAGAGACCAAGTATTATCATAGTGAGCTATATTATTCCATGTTACAGATGAAGAAAGTGAGGGTAAGAATCATCAATACTTGCCTACTGAGGTTCTATGATTCTTAAATGTCAGGTCTTATGAATTATGAAGTCTGTAGTCACAGCTCTTGATTTTTGTTGACATGGGATGGCCTCATGGGGATGGTAGGGTGTAAGGAAATCTCAGTCACAGCATATCATATACATTAGCCAACCTAGGTGGGGAGCTTGCATTTTGGGGGTTGGGTCCTTCAAGGGCAAGTCCTTCACTTTCCAGTGCCTCCCAAGTCACATTCTCAGTTTGGGCAATGGTTGGGGTTCCTTCTTGTCTCTGGAGAGGAAGATGCAGATTCTCACTCCCAACAACACAACTGTGCTTGGGTGCTAAAGGCTAGCGAAGGGGTCTTGCTAAGTGCTGCTGTTTTTTTTCAAAGGGTTCCAAAAATATCTTAATAGGTAGTTTTTGAAATAAGTAGATTACTTCCCAAAAAGCACCTTAAAAAGCAACCATAGTTTAGATAAATAAGTTCTGAGTTATGTTTCTTAAAAATAAGATAGTTTGCCAAAACTGGTTTGGCTCAGTGGTAGAATGTCAGTCTGCGAACTGAAAGGTCCCAGGTTCGATTCCAGTCAAAGGGCATGTACGTTGGTTGTGGGCACATCCCCAGTGGGGGGTGTGCAAGAGGAGGCTGGTTGATATTTCTCTCTCATCAATGTTTCTGGCTCTCTATCTCTCCCTTCCTCTCTGTAAAAAAATCAATAAAATATATTTTTTTAAAAATAAGATAGTTGGCAAAGTTTATGAACCAAATGAATAGTAGTTTCTGGCTGATCGTGCTTGCAACATAAATTATTGCTCTTTATGTGATTGGAATATACATACATAAAACCTACTCCTGAACACTTTCAAAGCAAATATTTCTTTTTATGTTTAAATACATTTAAATTGGTGTTTTGTTTTACTAAAACATTAACAGTGGCTTATTGATACTCTTTTGCAATCCTTTTCAATTTTTTTTCTTAAATAGTATTTTCAATTACAATTTACATCCAATATTATTTTGTATGGGTTTCAAGTGTATAGCATAGTTAGATAAGCATGTATCAATACTTTACAAAGTGTTCCCCCTGATATTTCCAGTAGCTAAGTGGCACTATACATAGTTATTACAATATTATTGACTATATTTCATATGCTGTACTTTACATCCTGTAACTATTTTGTGACTACCAATCTGTACTTCTCAATCCCTTCACCTTTTTTACCCACATCCCTAACTACCCTCCCCTCTGGAATCCATCAGTTCTTTGTATCCATGAGTCTGTTTCTATCTTTTTTGCTTGTTTATATTGTTTTATAGATTCCACAAGTGAAATATTGTGGTAATTATTGTCTTTGTCTGTCTGACATAGTTCACTTAGCATAATACCTTCTAGGTCCATCCATGCTGTCACAAGTGATAAGATTTAATGCTTTTTATAGCTGAGTAATATTCCATTATATGTATTTGTACCACAGTTTTTTAATCCACTCATCTATTGATGGGCACTTGGGCTGCCTCCATAGCTTGGCTATCCTAATATTTAAAAACTCAGGGTCCGTAACAACTAACCAAAGGCTCGACTGAACCCTGGAAGTCAGTGCTGCTGCCGGTGCGGTGCGGAGACACAGCACTGACTGCCATGGAGGCTGTGGATCAGGCCCAGAGAGAGGCCTGAAGAGAGAGAGGGTCTGATCCGTGGCAGCTGTTGATCAGCCATTGCCTCTCTTTCTCTCTGGGCTTCACCAGCAGCCACAGCTCTGTTTCTCTCTGGGCCTCTCTGGGCTGCTGATCAGCCCCGCCTCTCTGGTCAGGCCTGGAAACGTTGACTGTCACAGAAACTGACCAATCAGAACCAAATTGGCAGGCAAGGGAGGACAGTTGGAGGCAACCAGGCCAGCAGGGGCGGGCCGTTGGAGGTGAGATCAAGCTGGCAAGGGAGGACCTTTAGGGGAAACCAGGCCAGGGAGCGCCGTTGGGGGGTGAGATCATGCCAGCAGGTGAGAGCAGTTAGGGGCAATCAGGCAGCCAGAGGCATTTAGGGACCATCAGGCTGGCAGGGGAGAGCAGTTAGGGATGAGATCAGGCCAGCAGAGAAGGGCAGTTAGGGGTGATCTGACAGGCAGAGGCAGTTGGGGGCAAGATCAGGCCGGCAAGGAAGAGCAGATAGGGGGTGAGATCAGGACAGCAGGGGAGGGCAATTAGGGGTGATCAGGCAGGCAGGCAGGCAGGCAGGCAAGTGAGCAGTTAGGAGCCAGTGGTCCCAGATTGTGAGAGGGATGTCCAACTGCCTAAACCGGCAGTTGAACACCCCCAAGGGGTCCCCAATTAGAGAGGGTGCAGGCTGGGCCACTAGTTGTAAATAATGCTTCAATGAACATAGGTATATATGTATTCTCTCTTGCTGTTTTTAGGATTGTCTCTTTGTCTTTAACCTTTGGCATTTTGAAGTGTCTTGGTGTGGGTGGCTTTGGATTTATATTGTTTGGAACTCTCTGTGCTTTCTGGGATTGTATATCTATTTCCTTTGCCAGGTTAAGGAAGTTTTCTGTCATTATTTCTTCAAATAGGATTTCAATTCCTTGCTCTTTCTCTTCTCTTTCTGATACCTTTATGATGTGAATTTGGTACACTTGATATTGTTCCAAAGGCCACTTAAACTGTCCTCATTAAAACTTTTTTTAAAAAAATATTCTTATTGGTTTCAGAAAGGAAGGGAGAGAGGGAGAGAGATAGAAACATCAATAATAAGAGAATCATTGATTGGCTGCCTTCTGCACACCCACTACTGGGGATCAAGATTGCAACCTGGGCATGTGCACTTGACTGGAATCAAACCAGGGATCTGCAGGCTGACACGCTACCCACTGAGCCAAACCAGCTAGGGCTGACTGGTTCTTTTTTTGTGTTTTATCTCTTTGCTGAAGTTCTTACTGAGATCACTGATCATTCTTATAATCAGTGTACTGAACTCTGCATCTGCTAGATTACTTATCTCCACTTTTGTTAAGTTCTTTTCTTTTCTTTTTTTTCTTTTTTTTTTAGAGTTTTATTTTGTTCTTTTATGTGGGACATGTTTCTTTGTTTCCTCATTTTGGCTGCCTCCCTGTATTTGTTTCCATGTATTAGGTGGAGCTGCTACAACTTGTTTGGTAGAATGGCCTTATGTAGTAGGTGTCCCTGGTCACTTAACTGGGCGTTCCAGATATGTCCCTGTGGGCTGTGTGTGCCCTTCTGTTGTAGTTGAGCCTTGATTGCTGCTGGAACATCAATGAGAGGGATTGACCTTCAGATGATTGGATGAAAGGACTGCCGTGACCACCATGGACATGTTATTGTGCAGGTGCTGACCCTACAGAGCAGGGTTTGCTTTAGTGGAGCTCTGGGGCCTCCTGAGTCTTCTCTGTGGCTGTGTTATTTGTAGAGGTAGCGAATGGTGCTCTGGTGTGGTCTAAAGCTGGCTGCTTGGTATGTTGGTTCTGGGACTTCCTGAGAGGGCTGCTGGTGCAGGCCAAGATCAGCCACTGTTTTGGCCCTGCCTAAGGCCATTTGATATGAGCTACAAATTGATCTGCAGATAATTATCACTTGTACTGGGCTTTGAGGTGTCTGAGACAGGCTATGCTGAGAACTGAGGCCAGCTGCCATGAGTGCCAGGCTTGGGGCTGTACAAGGACCACAGATGTTGCTTGTTTTGGGTTTGTGAACCTTTGAGAAATTTTAGGAAAGTTCACAGCATGAACCAAGACAAGACACTTTTAATGGAAAAGCCACTGGAAGCTACCTGGAAGAGCCTGCAAAGGGGTTGGGGGAATTTCATGGGATTACAAGAGCAAGGCAAATTGTGTTAGGTGGATTGATGAAGACTCATATATTGTGACTGCCTGCACATATAGGTTGGGTTGTGGGAGTTCAACAAAGGAACAATGGCTTCTGCCAGCCCTTCTGTCTGGGAGAAAGCCATCCCTCCAGGCCTCACCTGAAGTCAGACATTAGAGGTTCTGCCCTTATGTTTTTGGTGCCTTTCAAGGTGCTGCTCCAGGGTTGGATTTCGGAACAAGTGGGTCTAGTTTGTCGTGAGCAAGTCCATGCATGTGCCCTTTTATTATTTTATTTTATGTTACTTTATGTTATGTTATATTTTATTTACTTTATTTTATTATCTTATTGTGTTAATCCTCATCTGAGGGTATATTTCCATTGATATTTAGAGAGTGGAAGGAAACAGGAGAGACACAAATAGAGAAACATCAATGTGAGAGAGACATCAATTTGTTGCCCTCGCACGTGCCCCAACCAGGGCTGGGGATTGAGCCTGCAATCTAAGTACGTGACTTTGACCAGAATCAAATCTGGGACCCTTCAGTCTGTGGGAAAACATTTGATCCACTGAACCAAACCATCTAGAGCTTGCATATGCTCTTTAAAAGGCATGGCTGGGCCGGGACCAGTTTGGCTCAGCGGTAGAGCGTTGGCCTGCGGACTGAAAGGTCCCGGGTTCGATTCCGGTCAAGGACATGTACCTTGGTTGCGGGCACATCCCCATTGGGGGGTGTGCAAGAGGCAGCTGGTCGGTGTTTCTCTCTCATCGACGTTTCTAACTCTCTGTCCCTCTCAATTCCTCTCTGTGTAAAATCAATAAAATGTTTTAAAAATAAAATAAAATAAAATAAAATAAATAAAAGGCATGGCTGGGACTCTAGTAGCCTTCCATTTCAGCCAGTTATAATCTCTTCTGGTTGGCATAGCCAAAGGATATGGAGACTTCTCTACCCAGCATCAAAACTCTGAGCTGGGGTAGGACCCCTCCCTCCATTCTCATGGGGGCTGCCATCTTGAAACAGCAAGTCCCACCCCTCTCTGGCCACATGGCTTGCTGTTCCCATGGGGGGCCGCCATTTTGAAACAGCATGTCCAACCCCTCTCTTTAAATAAAGTTACTGAGACCTCCCACAGCCCACCCCCGCAGGCCCAGCCTGGTGTGACCACCCGCCGCCATGCTCCTCCTCCTCTTCCAGCCCATGGCCCGCTGCCTGCTCCACCACTTGCTCCCTAATGCCTTCTCAGACCTAGGGCCGAGATCCAGTGAATACGGCCTTTAAGGTTTTAATGCCCATGAGGAGCAGGCAGGGTAAGCCTGCCTTTCACAAAAGGTGAATCTTCAAACCCAAGCCGTGGTAGCAGCTCTGAGGCCAATGGCAGCCATGCATGTTCCAAAGAAGACTGCGTGGTGGGGTGCAACAAGAGGATGAACGCCACCTGGAAGATGCTTCAAGTGCAGAAATTAAGACCACTGGGCAGAGCAGTGCTCTGGCCCCTGGCTCCAACCAAGCCCTGCCTGGCATGCAGTAAAAATGACTGCCCCTGGAAAAGTGACGGGTCCTCTGCGTCTCAGCATAGAAGAGCCGCCCTTCCAGGTCATGACCCCCTGCTGGCCATGACTGAAGACTGGCTGAAGACTGAAGACTGGCTGAAGACTGAAGACGCCCGGACTCAACGACTGCCATCACTCTCGCCGAACCCAGAGGAATGCTCAAGGTAGCAGATCAGCAGTCACCTTCCTAATCGATCCGGGGGCCTCCTCCTCTGTCCTGCCCTCCTTTCCCAGGCCACTCTTCCCTTCCGCGATCTCGGTATTGATGCAAATCACCCTTTAATGCTCTGAAAACTGCTCTGGCCTCAGTGCCCTCTCACTCTGCCCCCTCCCCCACACCACCCTCCCTAGAGAACAACTTACTTGCTGGCACAGGCTTATAAGAAACTTAGATCTTTACCTCTGGGAAAAAGTGGCAGTTTTAAAAACACAAGCAATACCAGACCTACAGCCTCCCACTTCTGTGGAATAGATCTTGCCCTTTCTAGGGCTGGTAGGATTCTTCCGCCATGGGTCCCAAACTTTGCTCTCCTAGCTGAGCCCCTATACCAGGCCGCTAACGAAACACCAGCAGGCCCCCTGTCCTCACCCTTCCTTGTTTGTCAGGCTTTTTCTAAGCTCCAGGATACCCTTCTGGCATCCCCCACCCCCCTACTCTCCGGGACATTTCTAAGCCTTATCAACTATTTACTGATGAGAGACAGGGAATAGCTATGGGGGACCTCACCCAGCCCCTCCGGCCAGCCTTCACCCCCATAGCCTACCTGTCCAGACAGCTTGATCCCATGGTTGGGGGATGGCAGCCCAGCCTCTGGCTCTGGCTGCAGCTGCTGTTCTCATCAAGGAGGCCCAGAAGATCTGCCTCCAGCAATCCTTACAGGTCTTCTCCGCCCATAGACCACAGGATCTTCTGTCCCACGGATCCTGATCTCTCCTTGCCCCCTCTCGCATGCAGGAACTCCATCCCCTGTTCCTCGAGAGTCCTGACATCTGCCTGACCCAGTCCCCAGCCCTGAACCTGGCCACTCTCCTTCCCCCTGCCTCCACCCAAACTGCAGCAAAGCACTCCTGCCCCGAGGTCGTCAGAGGCCCTCACTCAACCTCGGGCGGGACTCTCAGATTGTCCTCTCTCTAATGCTGACTTAACTAAACTGCACATACCCTACCACCCACAATCATCGGGTAAGATCGAGAGGATCAATGGCCTACTTAAAGATTAACTCTTTGCAACTCCTGGCCTGTCCTCCTGCCTATGGCTCTGACGGGAATCTGGGCTACACCAAGGAGCCCCGCCTTCTTAAGCCCTTTTGAACTCCTATATGGGAGACTTTTCTTATTCAACCATTGTCTCCCTACTGACCCTCCTCTCCTGGCTACTTATCTTCCATACCTGCCCTTACTCAGGCAACTGCCCTGGAAACACACTGCCCAGGTCAGAACCAGCCAACCAAGACTCCCGAGGACCAGCCCTCAAGCTGGGGGACTCAGTCCTCCTCAAGAATCTTTCCCCCAGGTTGTATTTCAGCTCCAGGCCCAGAAAGGCAGCCAAACCAGACAAATGACCATGGCAGCCTCAGGACCAGCTGTTACCTCCCGAGTGACTCAACAGGATCACTCTCAAGACTTCACCAACCAGTCCCTTGGGGAAATCATGCTGCTGCACCCTTGTCCAGCATGGGAAACACCTGTTTTTCGCTCACTTACCCCGACTCCTCTATCATGAGGCCCTCTGGTATCTATTCCTTTAATTTTGCTTTTTGGCCCCTGTCTCATGCACTGTTTCACTAGTTTTTTGCAGAACAGAATGCAGGCGTTCACCAACCAGAAGGTGGGAGAGATCTATCTGGCCTTGAATTCAGAATTTAGAGACACCTATGTCACTAGAATCCTTGAGACCCCAGGTAGACATCCCTGACAATGCCTCCTCTCAGCAGGAAGTAGCTATGGAAAATGGACCTTCACCCCCTGACCTTGCCCGGACTCTCAATTTTTTTAATATCACCAAAAGCCTGGAATGATAGGTCCTCCCTTCCCCCAACTGGTGGGTGGAGTATGACGTAATCACTGTCTGCCTCTGGGACATCCCCAAGACATTGAACCATCAGTCAGTGCATGCCAAGTGCCCTGGGCCCCACCCCTTCCTGTTCCTCTCAAAAGGCGTGTTCACCGCCGCACGTGTTGCTGTCTCCCCAGTCTGTGAGGCAGTCCAGCTGGGTCCTTCCCCTCCTCCTCCTCCTCATCCTCTTCCTCTAATCCTGGTCTTTCTACTCTCCTCCATAATGAATCTTGCTCTTTATTGAGGAATAAACTTCCTCTTTAACATACCTTGGTTTCCAACTCCCATCTCCTGTGCTTCAAACCTTACAGTAGGAAGCCTTTTATTTACAAGTGCTTTATAGAAATGGAAATATTTAACTAAAATTATATCAACTTAGAGTGGCCAAAATGCAGGATTTTTGCATGCAAAAATTAGAAAAATGCTGACTTTAAAAATTAAACTGAATGTGCCAAAACTGGTTTGGCTCAGTGGTAGAGCATTGGTCTGCGGACTGAAAGGTCCCGGGCTCGATTCCGGTGAAGGGCATGTACCTTGGTTGCGGGCATATCCCCAGTGGGGGGTGTGCAAGAGGCAGCTGATGGATGATTCTCTCTCATCGATGTTTCTGGCTCTCTATTCCTCTCTCTTCCTCTCTGTAAAAAAATCAATAGAATATATTTTAAAAAAATGAAAATTAAACTGAATGGATGAATGGAAAAAATATCTTGATTTGGAAATTAAATACTTCTAGGAGAAGCACAGATAAATTCTTATTTTTTAAAAAAAGAAATTAATAATAAATCTCAGAAGGCTTCTGAAGCTAATAAAGGACTATACCCCATTCTTCCCCCTTCCACAGATCCTCTGCTGCATGCTTTGTTTTCTGTGCTTTCTTGGACTTACCCTTCCCTTCCCATCTTCCTTCCCTTTCTATCACCTCCATTACCATTCCCTACTGATCTAAGGGAAAATGAAAATAAAAATTCTCATGGCTCCCTTTGGAGAAAAGCTGGTCTCAGCCAAAAAGAAAACAGTAATTGTTCTCCAATTTTTTCCAGGACTCTGATGGATTCACAAAGAAATTTAACTGTTAGAACATGCAATCCTGGCTATTCTAACTTATTCCAATTAATACACCCACTGGTTTCTGAGAGCAAAAGTGACAGAATTACTAAATAAAGTTTGAGGGAAAACAGTAGAGAAGTTTGTCCACCTTAAGGATTATAGGAAACTGAAATGGGATTTAGAAGAAAACAAAACAAACAAACAAAACAGAAACAAGCAAAAGGCTGCTCCAAGGACTATGAGAAAGCATTTCCCCTTCTTATTTATAGTTTAGGAGAAATTAAAATTACCATAAAAAGGAGGAAGGTATGTTATTGCAGATGCAAAAGTTAAGGTAAAGATTGACTTTTGTCAGGGAAGATTCTGGCCCAGGACATGATTACCTGCCATAAACTGCTTTTAGTTAGAAAGTTTTCATTTCAGACCATCCTCTGATGACTTTAGGTCTCTGAGTCTGTAAGGCCGCCACGCAGCCTTGTCAGGTGTAGCAGGTGGTCGCTTTTCACCCATCCCGGCTCTCACTCCTGAGGACAGCGGGTGCTCTAGCTCCTCTCCCTTCCCAAGGGCAGACCTTCCTTTTCAGATATCAAACCCAGAGGTAAGTAGGGCTTCCCTGCCCTGCCCCCACGGAGGAAACAGCTACACGGGGCCAAACAAAAGGGAGGCAAAGTAAACAGTGGGCAGCAGTCGTTGGTCTAAGGATTGCAAAATGGCCAAAAGGGTCGGTTTGGCTCACTTTCTCTGCTTTATTCCATTGGTTTTCACGCAATTGTCTTCTTTGCTCACCAGAGCGATTTGGGCTTCTTTGTTTTAAATAGCAGTGTTGTCCTGCCAGATGTAACTTACTTCTGGCAAATGGGAGGCTAACTGACCAATCAGGACAGGAGGCCTTGTGCAGGAGACAATGCAAATGAAAAGGAACTGGTGCCACCTGAATAAATAATTAAGTCAGCGGGAAAACTCCTGGCACCTCTGCTGGAAAACTTCTGTTGTGAGAGACACCACCACCACCCCCCTGCAGCAGCTTAGAGTCAAAAGAGTAGCTGCTTGCTCCTTTTTGTTTTTAACTCCGAGGGGATCAATTAGAGCCTTCAGATCTCACCCCCCAAGGCCCTGGTCTGAGCCTGCTGACTCAGGAGAACCAGACAGCACTCCCTCCTGGGACAGCAGCACTTCTTACTTGGTTTGAAAAATTGCAGCTGGATCCCAACAGCTGCTGCTCTCAGGCTGGGCAGGAGCAGGAGGGCTGGGAAAGGAGGGTGGAAGCTCAGCCTCTCCCTTCCAACCCCACCCACCCCACCCCACCCCACCCCACCCGGTACTTTCATGCATCACTTTTCCTTCCCCCTTGAGTTTGTGCCTGCTCCTCCCCTCTCACCCCCCCCCCCCAAAAAAAAACCAAAAAACACCGACCCGCCCCCGCAAAAAACAAAAAACACAAAACACCCCACTTTCTTTACAGCCTGTTGGCATGATATAACCTCTTCTTGTTCTTTGTGGCGACGTTTCTGGAGGCAGCGGTTCCCCTGAGGCGGTGGGGTCTGGCTAGTCATTAGTGAGACTTCCTCTTCCTGTCCCGGTCCCCCAGGCCCCAGCAGGCGGCCCTCTTCCATTCTTACCTTTGATGTGAGACTTGCCTGGTGTCCCCTCTCTAGCATTTGTCTCTGACCCCTAACTGCTCCCTTTCCCACCAGGGCTCCCGATCGCTGACTGCACTGCAGCTCTCCAGATTCCTGTGGGGTGGAGGGGGCTGCAGGGCCGGTGTGGGGGGAGGGGGGCTGCAGGGCCGGTGTGGGTGAAGGGGGGCTGCAGGGCCGGTGTGGGGTGAAGGGGGCTGCAGGGCCGGTGTGGGGGGAGGGGGCTGCAGGGCCGGTGTGGGGGGAGGGGGCCTGCAGGGCCGGTGTGGGGGGAGGGGGCCTGCAGGGCCGGTGTGGGGGGAGGGGGGCTGCAGGGCCGGTGTGGGGGGAGGGGGGCTGCAGGGCCGGTGTGGGGGGAGGGGGCTGCAGGGCCGGTGTGGGGTGAAGGGGGGCTGCAGTGCCGGTGTGGGGTGAAGGGGGCTGCAGGGCCGGTGTGGGGGGAGGGGGCTGCAGGGCCGGTGTGGGGGGAGGGGGCCTGCAGGGCCGGTGTGGGGGGAGGGGGGCTGCAGGGCCGGTGTGGGGGGAGGGGGCTGCAGGGCCGGTGTGGGGGGAGGGGGCTGCAGGGCCGCTGGGACACTCGTGGGGTGGAAGCGGCTTCCCGGTTCTGGCTCAGGGAAGTAAGAGTTCCGCTCGCTTCAGCCTTGGTTTCATTGTCTGTAAACAAAGAGGGTTGGCTTAAAACATTTTTTCCCCAAAAAATGTTTTTGTTTTTAGGAGATAAAAATGTTATTTAGATGAAAAGTAGCAGGGAAGACATCCTACCCCTGGGCTCATGCCCTCCACCCCCATCCTCACCTGACACCTCTCTCCAGACCACAGCTCAGAAACCAGCACACCGGATGCTGCCCAGGCCCTGCAGCTGTAACCGTCCGCGCTGGTAACCAGCAGCTTTTCGGACGGGCCTTAGGAGCGGAGCGGGAATCTGCGGCTGGGCAGCTCGTCCCTCCAGGCTGTGTCCTGGGCATGGCTGGGGGACCGAAGGAAGCAAACGCTGTTACCACCAACGGCAACTGCTTAGACATCGTGGCCCTTCAGCCTCACTTTACCTAAAAGCAGGTTGGGGGAAGCAAACGGGTGCTCCCAGTCATCCCTGGCCCACCTGGGAGATGAGCCTAAAGAGATGGTTTAAACCTAAAAGAATCGGCCTGAACACTGAAAGGTCCTGGTTCGATTCCTGTCAAGGGCACATGCCCAGGTTGCGGATTCGATCCCCAGTAGGGGGTGTGCAGGAGGCAGCCAATCAATGGTTCTCATCATTTATGTTTCTCTCTCCCCCTCCCTCTCTTCCTCTCTGACATCAATAAAAATATATATTTTTTAAATATATATGCTATAAATAGCAAGAAACTATAGTAACTTCTGGCTTTTTTCCTAGTTAATAAAGAAAACCAAATGATGAAATTGGCCTGAAGATAAGCCATTTTATTTATTCATAATTTACATCTGCTTCAGGACTCCAGGAATATGCTGTGACACCTCCCCACTAGGGACCAAACATCTGCAGGCCGACACTCCATCCACTGAGCCAAACTGGCCGGGGCTATAGCATGTACAATTTGATCTGAGTTGGATAGAGCCCAAATCACATTAAACAACTAAATAGAAACACTTTTTAAAAATATATATATTTTATTGATTTTGTACAGAGAGGAAGGGAGAGAGATAGAGTTAGAAACATCGATGAGAGAGAGTCATCGATCAGCTGCCTCTTGCACACCCCCTACTGGGGATATGCCCGCAACCAAAGTACGTGCCCTTGACTGGAATCGAACCCTGGTCCCTTCAGTCCCCATGCCGACGCTCTATCCATTGAGCCAAACCGGTTTTGGCAGAAACACTTTTTTTAAAAAAAAAGATCAATTATAAATTTTTTTATTATATTGAGTAATCAAAACAATCTTATATAAAAGATATATTTTGTATCTTTGTTCATTGATAATTGTGGCTTTCTTTTCCTACTGGAAAATAATATATATACATATTTATATGCATATATTTTCAAATGGGCTATAATTTGAAATTCCAAATGTAAAATGTTATTATTTATAAATATAGGTAGACATGATTTATCAAATATTTAATATTTTTATTCAAGAATTTTCTATGCACTAATAAGCCATGAATAGTCTTACAAGATGTTATTCCTATTTTATAGTAAGGGAAACAAAGAATGAAGCAGGCATAGTGGTTTCCTCAAAGCTATCGATATAAGAAGTATCAAGTTCCAAATACTTAAATATTTCTATCCCTTAGGTAACTTTGCATACAAAATAACTTTAAAGATAATTACTTTTAATTTAAACAGCTAAACTTTTTATTTGCTCTGTGTTTTAAAATTAAGTTTTATTGAAATATAATCTACACATATTAAAATTAAAATAAGTGTTTTGATGAGTGTTTGTAAAAAACAAAATTCTATGACTTTCAGTTTATGCTTTCAGAACACTAAGTGGCTGCCTCGGGAACTCCCCTAGCCTACCTCCTTGTCCCATACTCTCCTGGTTCTCCTCTTCCCGTTCCTTCTTGACCTCCTTCCCAGCCTCTTCTCAAAGGTTAGAATTCCTCAGGCTTGTCTCTGGACCTCTGCTGCTGGCACTACCCACTCCTCACAGCTGCTGCCTGCCCACTAACTATGTCCACATCTGTGTGTCTGCACCCCACTGCTCCAGGCCTTCTGGGGACACACTATATGGCTTCTAAGTACTGTACATGGATGTCCGCAGGCATGTCCAATGTTCGGTGTCCCACAGGACATCTCTCTCCAACCCAAATGCTGCTTCTTTTCCCATTTGCCTCATGTTAGTGAAAAGCAGCACTTATTTATATCTCAAAGTAACTTTGAGAGGTGTTATTTCCCCATTCTGTGGAAGCTTCAAGGAGGGAGGAACGTGTCTAAGTTGTACAGCCAGTGAGCAATGAGTTTGTACTTAACCTCCTGTGTCTCTCTCCAAGGCTGGAGCTCTCCCCCCCCTGCCCTTCGAGGCTTGGCCCCACCCAGCACCGGGACCTGACTCCAAAGGTGCCCAGATCAGCTCCTCAAATACCTGCCCTGGCTTACTTCTTTCACCCTCACCCTCTCCTGCGAGGCCCTGGTCTTCTTCTCTTCAAATCACGCTTCACATTTAGTAAAGGTGCCTTTTCTACAACACAGATCCTGTCATCATGTCACTCTCCTGCTAAAAACCCCTCAGTGGAGATGCACGGATACCGCACCAACAGCCAGCTTTTCCACATAGTAACAGCCCTCTATCTGCTTCTCTAGTGTTGCAGGCCATCTTCATCATTTGAGGTTCTGTATCGGCCAGTGTATGTGCTCTCTAAAAGGTGTCTATAACCCCAAACCAATGTTCTTGGTGCTGCTGCAGTCATTGCAGACATATGCAGAGAGGCAGGAACTGTGACTCAGCCAACGCACACCTTCCGGCTGAGGCTGACCAAGGCGATGCTTGCTTTTCATTTCAGCTCCTTCTCTAAATAAGTGTCCTCTTCATGGCCTACTTAGCACCAAATTTTCCACACTTTTGTGCTTTTTGTTGATGATTTCGCTGTTTAAAATGGCATTGAAACAAAGCGCTGAAGTGCTGACTGGTGTCCCTAAGGGCAAAAAGGCTGTGATGTGATTTATGGAGAAAATACCTGTGAGATGAGCTTCCTTCAGGCATGAGCTACAGTGCTGTCAGCTGTGAGTCAATGATAATGAATCAACAATACAGCACATCTGGAAAAAGGAAGAGGAAAGCCACAGATCTGTAGATGAAGTGACTCCAGAAAGTACTAGAGTAATATCTGCACTAGTCCTCCCTACCCAAGGCTTCACTTCCTGCTGTTCTGCCAATTCTGAAAATGTTAAATGAAAACTTCAAGAAGTAAATCATTCAATAAACAGTGCCTATGTTTTAAAACACATGCTGTTCTGGCCCTGGCCAGCGTGGCTCAGTTGGGCATTGTCCAATGCACTGAGAGGAGGCCGGTTCAATTCCCCGGCAGGGCGCATGCCGTGTTGCAGACTTGATTCCCAGTAGGAGGTGTCCCTGAGGCAACCCATCCATGTTTCTCTCTTTAATGTTTCTCTCTTTCTCTCACCCTCTCCCTTCATGTCTCACAAACAAACAAAAAAACCCCACATGCTATTCTGAGAAGTGTGATGAAATCACATGGTGTCTTATCTGTTCCTCCTAAGATGTGAATCACCTCTTTGTCCAGGCTGTACACACTACCTGTCTGTTAGTCACCTAGCAGCCGTCTTGGTTGTCAGAAGTACTGTCCCATTATCACAGGGTATGTGTTGTAGTGGCCCTTATTTTACTTAATAATGGCCCCAAGTGCAAGAGACACGATGTTGCCAATTAGGATATGCCAGAGAGAAGCTATAAAGTACTTCCTTTAGGTGAAAAGGTGAAAGTTCTCAATGTAAGAAGGAAAGAAAAAAGTTATATGCTGAGGTTGCTAAGATCTGCATTAAGAACTAATATTCTAGCTGTGAAATTGTAAAAAAGAAAAAAATCCACACTAATTTTTCTGTTGCACCTCAAACTGCAAAAGCTATGGCCACACTGTGTGATAAGTACTTAGTTAACATGCAGGAGGCATTAAATTTGCAGGTGGGAACCTTGAACAGAAAATGTGTCCTGATCAAAAGCAACAAGTTGCCCTAGAAAGCATAGAGCCTATAATGAAGGGATCCCTGAAATGAGAGATCATCTACACTAATAAAAGAGAAATATGCAAATTATCATACCTCTGCGACACCCACTAGCCAATCAGGAATGAGTATGCTAATTAACCCAACAAAGATTGTGGGTTAATTTGCATACACAGACACAGAATGACTGGGGGTGGGGCGGCCGCTTGTGCGCACACTGGCACCAAGCGGCCTGTATCCTGGGGACAGGCATCCTTGGAGCCAGGCTGCTCTGAGCCTCTAGGCTTGCTCATAGGTCTGGAGTGGCTGGGATCCTGGAACGATCCCTCCTTCCCCCTGGCCACTCTGGACCCACACACACAGGTGTGGAGCAGCTGGGAACGAGGTGGGAACATTCCCAGGCACTCCAAACCAGTGTGTGTGCAAGCAGCCAGGAATGGGGTGGAAACATTCCCCACAGTGAATGAGCAGACAGCAGAGCCTGCTTGCCTCCCACAGAGAACAGACACCAGGGCCTGTTGTGGCATCAAGCAGGCAGGTCTGCAGAGAGCAGAGAACCAAGGGGAGCAGGCCTAAGCTGTCAGTAGGACATCCCCTGGGGCTCCCAGATTGGAGAGGGTGCAGGTTGGGCTGAGGGACCCCACCCCCTTTGCATAAATTTCATGCACTGTGCCCCTAGTATTCACATAACTTTCAACGCATTATATTATTATAATTGTTCTTTTATTATTAACTATTGGTCTCAATCTCTAACTGCTCAATTTATAAATTAAATGTTATAGCTATGTATGTATACGAAAAACATAGTAAAAATAGGGTTTGATACAATCCGTTGTTCCAGACATTCACTGAGTATCTTGGAACAATGTGCATAATGCACAATGAAGCTATGGAAAAGATAGAAAAGCAGCTGAATTTGTGGATTCATGAGATCAAAACTAATTTAGTAAAGCATAATGAGCAGTGTTTTGAGGAGAGTCAAAGAAACTTATCGCCAGGAAAATGTTAAACACTGACTGACTGACTCACACATTTCAAAGGTGATATTGCATGTGAAGCATTAAACTTGCAGGTGAGGCAGGCTCTGCAGACCAGGAGCCTGTGGAAGAACTTGTAAAATACCTGGTAAGTGCTGTACAGGAAAAGGGTTATGTGTAAGTGCAGGTGTGCAATGCTGTTGAGATTGGCTTCTTTTACAGGGTGGTTGGCAAATGAACTTATGATAAAATGGGGTTTTGGCTCTACGTACATCTATGTATGGGACAGTAAAAGACAACACGTCAATATATTTCTCACATTGCGCTTTTAAAGTAGCATACAGTACTATGCCATAGTTGATGCTGTGTTTATATGTTCTGGTACTTAGCACAGAGTCTGGCTCATAGATAGGAACAATAAACGTGTACAGAAAAAAAAAAAAAAAATCACATAGGCCCTGTCCAGTAGTTCAGTTTAGAGCATCGTCCCGATACATCAAGGTTGCAGGTTTGATCCCCGGTCAGGGCACATTCAAGAATCAACCAATGAATGCATAAATAAGTCGAACAACATATGGATGTTTCTCTCTCTCTCTCTCTCTCTCTCTCTCTCTCTCTCTCTCTCTCTCTCTCTCTTCTTTATTCTCTCTCTCAAACCAATAAAAAAAAACTTTTTAAAAAAGCATAAAGGGTAAAATAAATAGTAAAATAAAAATAAAAGGCATAAAGGGTAATGATATCTATTCATTCTACATAACTGAAACTCCCTATGTCATGAATTTTAAATAAATGGATACAATATTTTAAAATTAGCATATTAAATTAATAACTTGTTTTCTGAAATATTTTAAATAATTCTTCTGCCCATTCTCTCTTTCTCATTTAATAATCCTCTCCCCAGGATATTTTTTCCATTGCTTTCACAAGAGGACACTGGTTTAGAGATTGAAAGAGAGGGAGAGAGGAATAGAGAAAGAAACATCTATGTGAGATGGGGCCAGGGATGGAACCTGCAACCCAGGTACATGCCTTTGACAGGAAAAACATAGTATCAATAACCCAAGACCCTTCAGTGTGTGGGCTAAGGCTCCAACTACTGGCCAGGACCGCTTATCTCTTATTTTAAAATATATTTTTATTGATTTCAGAGAAAAAGGGATATGAAGAGAGAGCTAGAAACATCAATGATGAGCAACAATTATTGGTTAGCTGCTTCCTGTACACCCTCTACTGGGGATTGAATAGGTCTATACTCAACACTGAGCCACACCAGCTGGGCAAGTCCTTTTTCTTTTTAATTTGAGCTATACAGTAGGTCCTCGGGTTACTTGGAGATCTGTTCCTACAGTGCAACATAATGCAATTTTCACCGTAAGTCGGAACCCACCTATATCAGCACCTACGTCGCTCACATGGAGCACATACACAGCAGTAGTGAAGTGAAACAGTAAAAAATTTAAAAGAAAGGTAACAATTCCTGTGCTAACTGATTTGATTCAGTGGATAGAGCATCGGCCTGCAGACTGAAAGGTCCCAGGTTCGATTCCAGTCAAGGGCTTGTACTGTGGCTGTGGGCACATCCCCAGTAGGAGGTGTGCAGGAGGCGGCCGATTGATGTTTCTCTCTCATTGATGTGTCTGACTCTCTGTCCCTCTCCCTTCCTCTCTGTAAAAAATCAATAAAATATATTTATATATTTAAAAATATAACAACTCCTGACCTTTCCTTGTGGTAAATCCTATATAATAAAGAGATAATATGCCAGTTGACCATCACTCCAACATACAAGATGGCCACCCCCATGTGGTCAAAGATGGCTGCTCCCATATGGACGTAAGATCGTTAGCAGGGGAGGGCAGTTGTGGGCGATCAGGTCAGCAGGAGAGGGCAGTTGGGAGGGACAAGGCCTGCAGGAGAGGGCAGTTGCAGAGGACCAGGCCTATAGGGGAGGGAAGTTAGGGGTGACCAGGTAGCAAGAAAGGGCAGTTGGAGGCAATCAGACCTGCAGGGGAGGGCAGTTAGGAACAATCAGGCTGACAGGGGAGCAGTTAGGCATCAATCAGGATGGCAGGGGAATGGTTAGGGCATGATCAGGCTGTCAAGCAGAAGCAGTTAGGGGCAATCAGGCAGGCAGGCAGACAAGTGGTTGGGAGCCAACAGTCTTGGATTATGAGAGGGATGTCCCAGATTGGAGAGGGTGCAGGATGGGCTGAGGGACATCCCCATACACAGATTTTGTGCACTGGATCTCTAGTAAATTATAAAAATCATAAAGCACATATGTACATATGTCAAAATGGACAGAATTTTTTAAAAATAAATAAATGGGAGATGGAAACATAACCATGAAATGCATACATGGAGTATATAATAAAATTTTATGAGCAAAATAGAGTAATTAGAAACTTGGAACAAGTGGAATTAGGAATTTTTGCTGTGTTCAATCCTATATAATAAAAGGCTAATATATAAATTGTCCCCTTGACTAAGAGTTTGACTGGAGGTTCAATAGGGAGTTTGACCAGGGGCGGGGCCAGCTGGCCAATTGTCCTTGGCCCCTCCTCCTGGCAAGCTGGGTCCGTTGGAGTGAGCCTGCTGGACCCCACCCATGGACAAATTCATGCATAGAATTTTAGAACCAAAGATATCTTAATTTACATATATGTTAATTAGGCTCTTTCAGGTTATCTAAGAAGATAGAAAAAGAAAAAACAGAAACAGTCCTCCCTAAGCTGTGTGGGGCCTAAAAGGAAGGCCATTCATTTATAGACAGCTCTAGGTCCACCTCTGATAGCAGCTCTGTGACTCAACAACCAGCTGTCTCTTCAGTTAGGTCTTGTCACTCCTGCACCTGGGACTGCTGCTAAGGAAACTTTGTCCTCCTATCACTCTTCTCTCTGTCCACCTCATGCTTCTGTCTAGACTGGCAAATGCTGACAGTCTCTTAGGGTCTCAAATTCAAGACCCCACAAAGCAAAGATCCTTCCAAAAGTGACTCCCCTTCCTGCTGGGCAGAGGTTCACATCAGTCCATCTCCTAAGACAGAGGTCACTGTATAATTAGCTGCCCTTGGAGCCAGCACCTCCTTCTTGGGCTGGGAATGTGGGAAAGTACAGCTGCTTCTCAGAAGGACCTGTGGGTGTGGGATACACTCACCACACACCACTGCGAGCTTCTCTCAGAGCCAACAGAGACAGATGCTATAGCCTGGAAAGAGGAGGATCATCCCGAGGAGGGCCTCTGAAGCACATCTTCTCCCTCCTTTTGAGATTTGCCTATTTGGCTTGTTTCTTTTGACCTTCTCTAAAGATCTGAGTTAAGCCTGCAAAGATTAACAGAATCATTTAATTTATAAAATGTCTACACATATTGCCATTGTGTCTTTTATCACAATTACTTATGGTTGAAAATACAGGATGTCTGATATCCCTGGAACACTGAATAAGTGGACCTACAACATTGTTTATTTTCCTTAATCTAAGAAAATGAGATGCCACTTTAAAAATAATTATGTAATACTGCAAGGGAAACTGGTATGAAGCTCACCAGAAGTTGCTATCATTTTGAAGCTATTAATATTGTTTTTGTTTTTTTTTTTTTAGAAGTTTGAAGCAAGGCAATTGGAAAAGTAGAGTTTATTCAATTGGTGCTTACTGAGAACCCAGACATTGTATCAAGCCCTGGAAATAGAGCAGTGAACACCACAGACATGTTCCCTGCTTTCTTGGAATCAACCAATGAATGCATAAACAAGTCAAACAACAAATCTTTCTCTCTCTCTCACTCTTTCTCTCTCTCTCTCATCACTAAATAAATTAAAAAGTATGTATTAAATCAACCTGTTTTTTCATTTTTTTTAGACCAATAAAGAGTAGGGAAAGGGTGGAGTGAGGGTCAAAGGTAATTCCTAGAGTCCTGTACCCAAATTTTCTAATTCAAGTATGAATGAGAGACTAAGCAACCACATTAGCACTTTGAACATTGAAAGAGGCACTAAATTCAAACTTTAAGCAACATGTGAGAATAATGTTATGATATTTTTAAAAATTAATAGTCTTATTGTCCATTAAGTTTTCTTCTTTTCCTTCTCCATTCCCATATCCACTGACTAAAAGGGAAAAACCCTCAACAAATAATTAGCAGTAGATATCTTATTACATTGATATCAGACTTTCATAAAACTAGTGACGTATGATGAGACTCCAAGCCCTACATCCCTGAGAATTACTAGTTTTCATTACCAAAGAGTCATTATTGCCTCAGTCAGCTTCCACCTGAGTTCCTCAGCCCCAAGCCACTGTGGAAATGCCTGGTCTACTCCAGCTTTAATTAGCTTTTTCTGCAGCAGATTCATCACTGCTCACAGAGCTATTCCTTTAAGAATTCCATTAAAACCTCTAAGCACACAAATGGGATGCTCTTTCCTATTGTTCTTCTCAGCCCCAGGGAGGGAAGTCTGCTGGCAGGGGTCTTAGTAGTAGATTTCTAAAAATCACATCAAATATAACTTGTCATCTATTATTCATCCCTGGAGCTGGCAATGGTCTAGATTCCTAGGGTGGGGGAACCCTGCTACCCAGAGCATCACACCCTAGATCAGGGCCAACAGAGGACAGCCTCATCATTTCCCAAGCCAAAGGACACTGAGTGCAAAACTGGAGCCGTGGCATGTGCCTAAACAATTTTTTAAAACTATCTAAAACAGGAGGTGAATTTATCCCTTTGAGCTATTGCCTGACTCTGCTTCTATATTTGACAGTTTGAATACTCTGCTTCTGCAACCAAAGTGTCTCCTTATTCTTGACCCCTGACCAACCATTTCTCTATGTAATTAGTAGATATGGCCCCTCTTACTCCCTTCCTAACTGCTCCCAATGTAGATGGTCCTGCAATCCACAATAGTGATGATAAACATCCCAGGAACTTAACCACAGAGCAGTTTCACAGGGAGAAAGACACAGATGTCTGAGACTTGGATCCCCTGGGCAATGAGCCAGCAGTCAGATTCACCTGGAAGCAACTCTTATGTTGGACACTGACTGATTCATAGGTAGAGTGTCATGTCTGGGCAGCTTCAGGCCTACTCGGGCAGAAGGGTTGTTGGAGTCAGTCTCAGGATAACATATCCTATATAATAAAGATGTAATATGCAAATTGACCATCACTCCAACACACAATATGGCTGCCCCCATGTGGTCAAAATGGTCACCCCCATGTGGACACAAGATGGTCACCACAAGATGGTTGGCAGGGGAGGGCAATTGGGTGGGACCAGGCCTTCAAGAGAGGGCAGTTAGGAGTGATCAGGCCAGCAGGGGAGGGCAATTAGGGGCGACCAGGCCTGCAGGGGAGAGCAGTTAGGGGTGACTAGGCCTGCAGAGAAGAGCAGTTGGGGGGGACCAGGCCTTCAGGGGAGGGCAGTTGTGGGGGACCAGGTCTGCAGGGAAGGCAGTTGGGGGGGAACCAGGCTAGCAGGGAAGGGTAGTTGGGGATAAATTGGCAGGGGAGCAGTTAGTCATTGATCAGGCTAAGCAGGGAAGTGGTTAGGGGGTGATCAGGCTGGCAGGCAGGCAGGCAAGTGGTTGGGAGCCAATAGTCCCAAATTGTGAGGATGATGTCCTTCTGCCAGTTTAGGCCCCAGGTCTAAACCAGCAGCCGGACATCCCCCAAAGGGTTCCAGATTGGAGAGGGTTCAGGCTGGGCTGAGGATAACACCCCAGTGCATGAATTTCATATAGCAGGCCTCTAGTTTATTATAAAAGAAATTAAAATGTTTGTCATACTACCCTGTTTCCCCGAAAATAAGACAGTGTCTTATATTAATTTTTTCTCCCAAAGTTGCACTAGGTCTTATTTTCAGGGGATGTCTTATTTTTCCATGCGCTAGGTCTATATTTTCAGGGAAACATGGTAGTACATTTTGTAAGATTGCCCTAAACATATATTTTACTTTTATTGTGGTTCTCGATCCTCATATTTTTTTAAATATATTTTATTATTATTACTTTTTTACAAAGAGGAAGGGTGAGGGATAGAGAGTTAGAAACATTGATGAGAGAGAAACATCGACCAGCTGCCTACTACATACCCCCAACTGGGGATGTGCCTGAAATCAAGGTACATGCCCTTGACCAGAATCAAACCTGGGACCATTCAGTCCACAGGCCGACGCTCTATTCACTGAGCCAAACCGGTTAGGATGATCCTCATATTTTAAAAAAATAGTGTCATGGGAAATAATATGTAGCATGGTAACTAAGAGAGTAAGTCTTAAAAAGTTTTCATTAAAAGAAAAAATTGTAACCATGTATGAAGACAATATTAACTAGACTTATAGTGTGATTGCTTTGCAATATATCCAAATATTGAATCATTGTGCTGCACACCTGATACTAATATAATGTTATGTATCAATTATACCTCAATAAAAACAATGTCAATTATTATTAAACTTTGGTAAGTAATTCTACAGCTTGCTGATACATGAAAGAAAAATCATTGGACAAGTTAAAGCCCTCATTCAGTAGCTCTTTTAAGTAAACCAGATGTTGAAAAAGAAACAACCATCTTAAAGTGCAGTAACTTGCCCCAAGGACAACAAATCAAAACTTAATTGCAGTTTGAGCCCCTCCCAGGAGTGTGACCTTATATCAATCAGCCTGAAAATTCCCGGTGAACACCAGTGAGGTAATTTTTTCCTTCAAGAAATATGCCCTGACCTAAAATGCCACCTTCCCCCTTTTTTTCTAATGAGTTTCATGTCCAACCCAGTTTTTGCCCATAAAAACCTTCCACTTTGTACAATTTCTTGGAGTTCCTCTCTGTTTACTAGATGAGATGCTGCCAAATTCATGAACTGTGTATACCACATCCATTTGCGGCTAGGATTCAAGGTCTGGAGAAGGGGCTGTGCACGAATGAGTACACTAGACAAAATATATGAACTTAGAAGGCATGGGGAGCCAGGCGGAGACCTTTCTCTCTAGCGGGGAGGCTTCCTGAAACCCAGGACCCATCTGCTTTTATTTACTAGCATACACATTTGCCCTTTATCAAAGCAAACAGGCATATCAATGGCAAAGATTGGTAAACAATAAAAAAGTTATCATGTTTAGGGGATTGCCTTCAGCCATTTGCCAGCAGCAGGGTAATGTAATGCTGATTTTCAGCCCTGTTGAATATCAAAGTCCATTAGCCTTTTAACAGTTTCTCGCATTTATATATTAACTATTGTTGGTCTTTGCCTCCATCAATGAACTGTTCAATAAAGCCAACTAGGTCTTGACATTTATTTGGTTGAATTTTTGTCATGAATAGATTTGGTGTCAGTGGTGGGACCAAAGGAGACTTCTGACAGCTTTGGGGATGGAAAACACAGGCATGGTGCCCAAGATCCGGTGAGTTCTCCGTCTTTCTTTCTGTTTCTGAGGTCACAGTAAGGTGCCCTTAGTTCTGAACTCCACTGTGCAATGAGCTCCCAATCTAATTGGCACTTCAGTCCAGGACTTAGCAGGCAGGTGGTTCCATCTGGAACACAACTCTGAAGCCCTTGGTTCAGTCTGCAGTTTCTATTGGCTTGGAATTCTGCCCAGATTTCCCATTGGGAACTTCTGGTAATAGCTGTAGTTCACCATGTGTTTGGAATCAGTACACAGTGCCCATTCTTTGGGGTCTGCTGGTTTGATTCTTTACCAACTCACCAGATTCCATGGAGGGCATTATTGGTGGATACTGGTCAGAGCTGGAGTGTGTCCAACTTAAACACTGGACCTGATCTGAGTTAAAACTGGGTGGTCCGAATCTGAGCTGGCCAGGGTCAAGTGGGAGGTCTCAGATGAATACATTTTGTATTAATAAAGGTTAATTGTTAATGGGATCTTGAAGATTAAAAAAAAAAAAAGTATACTAGGCATTTGAGAAACCCAAAGGCCTAGCAAAAATAAATGAGACCCTTTATATCTAGAATTGAGCAAGCCACCTTCCGCACACCTGTTTATTTTATGTTTATTTTATGTTTCAGAAGCTGCAGATATCTAGAAAGATGGCTAAATTTTACTAAAATTAATCTAGAATTATAATGGCCATTATGGGGAATGTTCTAAATAAATAAGATCATTTAAGAAGTACACTAAAAGCATGGGCTTTTAAGTGGGATGAACAGAATGGGATTTTAATTGATATGCAGAATCTTCCAAAAGTCTCAAAATTCCAGAATAGCGTCATTAAAAGACTCATTACGGAAGGCTAATGAAAAGTGGAAGGCACAAAAGAACCTAAAGATTATAGGATGAGTGACTCCACACTGCATTCCCATTGGGGCCCTCATTAGAATGATGGTCACTGGTCCAAAGACTGTGACACTAGAAAAGAGACTCTCCTCAAAGTTCCTATGCAAATTCTTTTTGCATGCCTCCATATCTGCCTCCAAATGGGCCCCTCCCACAGTAATTCCCTTAAACAGGCATGGGAAAACCATAATTAATATTAACGGGCCCTCAGAGACAGGAAGAAAGACAGAGAACCCACAGGGTTCAGGGTACCACATCTGTTTTTCATCTCCAACGATTTCAGAAGTCTTCTTTGATCCCACCACTGACACCAAATCTGTTAATGATAACAATTAATGTTAATGCCAAATTCTAGTTGATATTGGAGTTATACTGTCTGCTTTAAGCCCCACCCTCACAGGATTAGAACCTTGGAGTAAAGAATAGGTTTCTGTCATGAGAGTATCTAATAAAGATCAGAAAGAATTTTATCTCAACCACTACAAATGGCTCTGGGACCTTTTATTGAAAAACATCATGAATTGCTAAATGATACAGCTCCAGTCAATCTATTAGACAGAGATTGCCTTTCTCGATTAAAGGACTAAACTGTTTTTGCCTCTAATGGAGATATCACTTTAGTATTTCCTGACCAGCCTGAACTTGATCTTTTATATTCCTTATGGTATATCTTTGCATAGAAGGGGAAGAATTCCAACAAAAGTCCCCTATTTTAATCCAGGTGCCTGAAAAGCTGTAGGCTACTTTTAATACTGACACCGGAAGAGAAAAGTACAGAACCTAGAAAGATTCTGATATAACTAAACCTCTCCCTAAATTACCTCAATATCCAGCCATGCCTGAGTCCATGTGAGGACTCACACCAACAATAGAAGACCTATTTGCCCAGTGCTAATCCTAATACACCCGCAACACACAGATGTTGCCAATTTGGAAATCTAGTGGATGAGGATGGTAATATGTCCAGGATTTGAGAGCTCTTAATAAAATGGTTGTTTCAAACCCAAACACTTTTAGTCACAAGTTCCACCAGACTTAAAATGGCTCATTGTTGTAAACTGGGTCAGCCTTTTTCAGCATCCTTATAGACCCCAAACGGCCAATGTCTACTTGCTCCATGCTCTTACCCAAGCGGGCTAGTGATCAAAAGGGCCAACTGTTAATATTTATACTAATAGTTGGTATGCCTTTGGGGGGCTGTCCATGATTTGGGGGTACTATGAAAACAAAGGGGTTTTCTTACATCCTCTGGGACCCCAACCAAAATGGGCAATAACTAAATAGTCTTCTTACCGCTCTCACCCTCTGAAATATCTGTCATCAAAGCTGAGGCTCTCGCTGAAAGGCCTACACGTGAGTATGAGGAAAACGCCGAGCTGACTTTCACTCAAACGCAGCAGCATCAGGATCTGTAACGATGGTGGCGCATGTGGATGTAGTCCATCTGCTTCGGCAGCAAATAGCCCCTCGGTGCCAGACTTTGCCTTCCTGATGTACTTGCAATATGGCAACAGTCTGCCTCTCAATCAGAAACATTAAAATGAGCTGCAAATTAAATAAATAGCTGGGGCTATGGAAAACCCAGTGCTGTAACTTGGTTCTTCTAGGCTCCCTGGGGAAACCCTCATTTCTGATTTTTTATTCCTTCACCCACCATAGTGCACTCAAGATGATTGAAATTATAGGTAGACATAAAATTTATAACACAGTCTACCAGCAACATCTGACCCGCCAGCTCCAGATCCCGGAAAAACTATTTTTGTCCCCAGGGCCCTCAAACTTCCTCTCTCTGGGCCCTTTTAACACCTGCAGCTGGACTTCATTCAACTGCTGCTTAGCATGGGTTATCAATAAGTTCTTGTTGTTGTATATATGTTTTCTGAATGGGTTGAAGCTTTCTCCCGCCACAGGCTAATGCCCTCACAATGCAAAGTAACTGTTAGAAAACATGCTTCCCACTTGGGGTATCCTTCCACAGTCTCCAGTGATCGAGGCACCCACTTCACTGGACAAATTATGCTTAATAAAAACCCTGCAGCCTTCTTAGAATTATAACTGTCTCTATCACCCTCCACCATCAGGCGACATCGACTAAAGGAATATGATCCTCAATCTTAAAATTTCTAACCTTGCTGAAACCACTGGGCTCCCTGGCCCAAAGTGTTGCCTTCTGTCTTGCCAGCTGTTTGCAGCATTTCCTTTGGGAAACATAAACTCACTCCATTGGAGAGAGTTCCTGGCAGACCAAAGACTGAAATAATCCTTTCTTTTCTTTTGGTAATAATTTTCCTATCCCACCCAGTTTCTGCCCATAAAAACCTTCCACTTTGTACACCTTCTCAGAGCACCTCGTTGTTCACTAAATGGGAGGCTATCTAATTCATGAACTGTTCAATAAAGCCAACGAAATCTTAAGATTTACTTGGTTAAATTTTTGTTCATTAACGCAGGTGAAGTAAGGCTTACAGGCTCTTACAAGAACCTGTGACTCTTGGTAAGGAAACATGTTCTCTGGCTTTCCTTACTGCAATTTTGGGCACAGAAATTCCACAACTTGGTCATAAAAATGAAGGTAATCTAGAAGATGCAGAATACACTTATCTTCGTTTTTTTTTTATAGCTTATCATCTAGAATAAGACATTTAAAAATATTTTTGAGAACTTTTTTGGCTTTTGGCTTAGAGGAGGCCAAGGTGCAACTTTGTTTGTCCAGAATCTGGGTTCATCCAGCCACCTCCACTGCGGAAGTTGGATTCCAGAGAGATCAAAAGTGCACAAGTAGGGAAGTTGATGCTACATCTGCTCTGGTGCCCAAATCGGCCCACTTGGTCTGTCTCTAAAAAAAAAAAAAAAAAAAAAAAAATGGCTGGTGATGGCATTGCCAAAGCAGCTGGTGATTGGAAGGGTCTGAGAATTACAGTGGAACTGACCATTCAGAACATATAGGCCTTCTAACTCTGGCCTGATCATCAAAGCCTTCAAAGAACCACCCAAAGACAGAAAGAAGCAAAAATACTTTTAGCACAGTGGAAATAATCATTTTTATGAGATTGTCAACATTGCTCAACAGATCCGCATGGATCTTTAGCTAGAGAACTCTCTGGAACTATGAAAGAGGTGTTGGGGCTGTCCAATCTGTGGACTGCAATGTTGATGCCATCACTCTCATGACATCATAAGTGACATCAACAGTGGTGCCATGGATTGTCTGGCTAGTTAAGAACTACAACAAAAAAATATTTATTTTATTATTGTTTTTAATCCTCATCCAAGGACATATTTTTTGTTTGCTTGTTTTTTTGCCTGAGTTCAGTTTTTATTCATTCCTGGAAGAATGACCTAAACAGATTCAATTTCCTGAAGGTAAGACAGGGTTTGGACCTCAGTTTGGGCCCAAGTTCCCTCCCACAAGACTATTGTTTCATTACTCAGCAATGTTATCTACTTAAGTATAGATACAAAACAATAGCTGGGAAGTTGTAGGACTAAGTGTTTGTTTTTACTAGAGGCCTGGTGCACGAAATTCCTGCAAGGGGAGGGGAAATGTGTATCCCTGAGCCAAGCCTGCACCCTCTCCAATCTGGGACCCCTCTTGGGATGTCTGACTGCCCGTTTAGGCCTGATCCCCGGGGGATAGTGCCTAAACAGGCAGTCGGACATCCCTCTCACAATCCAGTACTGATGGCTCCCAACTGCTCGCCTGCCTGCCTTCCTGATTGCCCCTAACTGCTTCTGCCTGCCAGCCTGATCACCCCTAACCACTACCCTGCCAGCCTGTTTGCCCCTAACTGCCCTCCTCTGCAGGCCTGGGTCCCCCCCTAACTTCCCTCCTCTGCCAGCTTGGTCACCCCTAACTGCCTTCCCCTGCAGGCTTGATCGCCCCCAACTGCCCTCCCTTGCAAGCCTGGTCCCTCCCAACTGCTCTCCCCTGCTGGCCATCTTGTGTGTTGGAATGATGGCAATCTGCATATTACTCTTTTATTAGATAGGATAGAGGCCTGGTGCACTGGTGGGGGCTGGCTGGTTTGCCTGAAGGATGTCCTAAATCAAGGTGGGGGTTCCCTTGGAGTGTGAGGTGGGCTGGGCGAAAGGCCTGTGGTGGTTTGCAGGCTGGCCATGCCCTCTGGTGACCCAAGCGGAGGCCCTGGTATCTGGGGTTTATTTATCTTCTACAATGGAAACTTCTACTTGCTCTGTGGCAGCAGCCATTTCTGTTTGGATTTATATGTCTTCTATCATTGAAACTTTATAGCTTTGAATGGAGGCCTAGGCCAGCAAGGGCAGGCAGAAAGCTTGGCTTCCTCCATTGCCTGGGAAACCCAAGCCTCCCTCTGCTCTCTGTGGCCATAACCATCTTGGTTGGATTTATTTGCATATTCGCTCTTGATTGGTTGGTGGTCATGGCTTGTGGGCGTAGCTAAGTGATGTTTAATTTGCATAGTACTCTTTTATTAGATAGGTTGCAAAGGGCCAAGGAAAGCCAAGGAATTGTTAAAGAAGAACTAAATTAGAGGGACTACTCCATGGATACAGAATTAATATGATGCTATGGAAATCAAGGTGGTAATATTAAAACAATAAAAACAGCCAAAGCCGGTTTGGCTCAGTGGATAGAGCGTCAGTCTGCGGACTGAAAGGTCCCAGGTTCGATTCCTGTCAGGGGCTTGTACTTTGGTTGCAGGCACATCCCCGGTAGTGGGTGTGCAGGAGGCAGTTGGTCGATGTTTCTCTCTCATTGACATTTCTGGCTCTCTATCTCTCTCCCTTTCTCTCTGTTAAAAATCAGTAAAATATATTAAAAAAAAAAAAAAAAGAAGAAGAATAAAAACAGTTCATCTGGTGTGGCTCAGGGTTGAGTATCAACCTATGAACCCAGAAGTCATGGTTTGATTCCAGGTCAGGGCACATGCCCAGGTTGTGGGCTCAATCCCCAGCAGGGGGCATGCAGGAGGCAGCTGATCCATGATTCTCTCTCACCATTGATGTTTCTCTCTCTCCCTCCCCCTTCTTTTCTCTGAAATCAATAAAAATATTTTTTTAATATATTTTATTGATTTTTTACAGAGAAGAAGAGAGAGGGATAGAAAGCTAGAAACATCGATGAGAGTCATCAAACAGCTGCCTCCTGCACGCCCCCTACTGGGGACGCGCCCACAACCAAGGTACATGCCCTTGCCCGGAATCGAACCTGGGACCTTTCAGTCCGCAGGCTGATGCTCTATCCACTGAGCCAAACCGGTTTCGGCAATAAAAATATTTTTTAAAAATAATAAGAAATAGGTCAAATGGAAAAGATAAGAGCCCCCTAATGGACAACACATATGTGGACATGTGATCTATGACAAAGGAAGTACTGTAGATTAGTGATAAAACATAACTTAAAACAAATGAATGATGCTAGATCATTTCAAGCAGATCTTGAAACCTATCTTATACCATGTGTAAACACGCAGATCTTGAAACCTATCTTATACCAGCCACAAAAATCAATCCCAGAAATAATGTAGCTTTTAAAATGACTGTTAAAAAAATTAACTTTCAAAAGTTAGAGTAAGATTTTGAGGAGGGCAAGATTTTTTAATATATATATATATATATATATATATATATATATATATATATATATATAATTGATTTTTTACAGAGAGGAAAGGAGAGAGCTAGAGAGCTAGAAACATAGATGAGAGAGAAACACCAACCAGCTGCCTCCTGCACACCCCCTACCAGGTATGTGCCCAAAACCAATGTACATGCCCTTGACCAGAATCGAACCTGGGACCTTTCAGTCCACAGGCCAATGCTCTATCCACTGAGCCAAACCGATTTCGGCAGGGCAAGATTTCTCATACAGATCACAAAACAGCATGGATACTGGGAAAGACTGATAAACTGGATGGTATTCAAATGAAGAATTTGGTTAATGAAAAGATATTGTTAAGAGAGTGAAGAGGCAGACCCCCTAAGCTGCTGTCCTCGCAGACAGTCCCCAGGCACAGGGGACACAGAGGTCATTTGGAGCGGGACCTGCGCTTTTCCCAACGTCAGACTTCTTGGGGAGGCCACTGATTAATTCTGCGGGTCCCTTGACTGAAAATGTCATGGTAGGTGTTTTTGGCATGTACTTTAGGTTGAAGTGCAACCCTTTTGGGGATAGACTTTCTTTTTAAATATAATTGCACACTGCCCGGCACATAACAGTGCTCAACAAATAGCACTTTTTTTCTCTTTTCCCTGCAAGAGAATTACAAAAATAGAACTATGGGGAATTTTTAGAAGAGCTGAGATGAATCAGGAATATTCTGTGGATGAGGCTGATTTGAGCCAAAAATTGAAGGATGGATTCCTCATTCATTCACCAGATGCTGTAGTCTACCTCGTATGGTTTCGATACTGTTACAGAGTGAAACTGGGATCAAAACCAAACAGTGTTTGCAAACACAAGGACCAGACAGATGTTCATCAAATAATCATGTAAATAAGTATAAATTTACATGGAAAGTGACCTAAATGTCCAATGGGGATGTGGTGAAATAATTGTGTTTTTGTTTTTTTTTAATCCTCACTCAAGGAGTGAGGATATTTTTTCCATTGATTCTAGAGTGGAAAGGAGGGAAGGGGAGGGGAAGGGAGGGGAGAGGAGAAAAAGAGGAGAGGAGAGGGAAGAGGAAAGGGGAGGGAAGAGGAAAGGGGACGGAGAGGAGCGGAGGGGAGGGAAGAGGAAAAGGGAGGGGAGAGGAGGAGAGGGGAGGGGAGAGGGGAAGAGAGAGAGAGAGAGAGAGAGAGAGAGAGAGAGAGAGAGAGAGAGAGAGAGAGGGAGGGAGGGAGGGAGGGAGGGAGGGAGGGAGGGAGGGAGGGAGGGAGGGAGGGGGAGAGAGAGAGAGAGAGAGAGAGAGAGAGAGAGAGAGAGAGAGAGAGAGAGAAAGAGACGTCGATGTGTGATAGAGACACATTGATTGGTTGCCTTTTACACACACCCTGACCCAAGTTGGGACCTGCAACCCAGGTATGTGCCCTTAACAGGCAATTAACCCAAGACCCTCTGGTGCATAATCCAATGCTCTAACTACTTAGCAACACCAGCCAGGGCAAATACTAGTATATGTGTTCTTTTGATTTAATATAGTCATTGAAATTGTTTTTAAGAGTTGTAAAATAATTGTACTAACACTGGGTATTCAAAAGGGGACCATAAAATTATCATCTATGGCTCAGTGGTTGAGCATCAAACTATGAACCAGGAGGTGACA
Organism: Pipistrellus hanaki; assembly: GCF_964339955.1. Classification (NCBI taxonomy): domain Eukaryota; kingdom Metazoa; phylum Chordata; class Mammalia; order Chiroptera; family Vespertilionidae; genus Pipistrellus; species Pipistrellus hanaki. The sequence goes on along the minus strand of NC_140504.1, from coordinate 114,870,698 downwards.
GTTCGATTCCAGGATAGGGCACATACCCAGATTGCAAGCTTGATCCCCAGTGTGGGGTGTGCAGGAGGTAGCCAATCAATGATTCTTCCTCGTCATTAATGTTTCTATCTTTCTTTCTCTTCCTTCATCTCTAAAAATTAAAAAAAATTAAAAAATAAAAACAAATGCACGTTTGCCTATGCATGGGAAAGTTGGTTAAACATAATCTCTTTGGTGATGAGACTGTGAAGCATAGAATATGTTCTCATTAAATAGTACTGGTTTTGCCAGGCAGCAAATTGATTTGTTTTCCATTGTTGAATTTGCAGCTAGATGCTCTGCACACTTTAAATAAGGGACTTAGGTTTTACTGAATTCTTATTCAGTAGTTTCATTTTGGATTTGATGGAGGAGAGAAGTAAGCTAAATGTCACCGAGGATTCTTCTTGCTGAGTGGGACCAGGGTGGTCCTGATGACAGCCCCATCCCGTGGGGCTGCTGGAGATGTGATTATGGCACTGAAGCCCTCTCAGTGTCTGCCCAAGCAGGATTCATCTTCCTCTATCGCTGTGTGTTTTGATTGGTTTGTTTTTTGCCTGGTATTTCTGAAGACAAAAACTTGTGTCCAAATGGAAATTTTCAGAAATACTTCCAGTGATAATGATGAGAGTTTGGTTTTCATGTCTGTATTCTTCTTCATCTGACTAAGCCCCTGTTATTAACCAAAATCTGGATTGTTCTAGAGTAGTTCTGTCTTTCACAATGATAGCTCCTATCTGCTACCATCCCTACCCCAAATCATTTTGTTTGAAAGGTTTTCCTTGGAAGACACTGAAAACAATAATTCTATATTTCTGAATTTGTGTTTTTTTATACAGCTGGGTATTTTCAAGCTGAAAATTAAAAATATTTATTGAGGAACTGAGGGATATTTCGTAAGAATATAATAGGACAGCCGAAACCGGTTTGGCTCAGTGGATAGAGCGTCAGCCTGCAGACTGAAAGAATATAATAGGACATATAATCTATCTATACTAATAAAAGAGTAATATGCTAATTAGACTGGGATATCTTCCGGATATCTTCCCGACATCTTTCCAGACAAAGCCTGGGGCTTAGCCAGCCTGCAAACCACCTCCAAACAGCCCTCAACCCCTTGCCCAGGCCAGCCACACACCCCATCAGGGACCCTCACCCCAATGGGAGCATGGCCAGCATGCAAACGGCCTTCAGCCCCTTGCCCAGGCCAGCCATACCCCCCAGTGGGGACCCCCACCCCGATGGGGGCATGGCTGGCCTGCAATCACCCTAGGCCCTTCACCCAGGCCAATCCCACCCCCCAAGGGGACCCTCACAATGATCCGGACCCCCTTCAGTGCAGACCAGCTGGAGCCTACCCATGCACCAGGTCTCTATTTATACTAATAAAAGGGTAATATTCTAATTAGACTAGGAAACCTTCTGGACGTCTTGTGACCTTCCAGATGTCCTTCCAGACAAAGCCATGGTGGCAGGCTGAGGCAGAGGTGGTTAGGGGCAATCAGGCCAGGAGAGGAGGGCAGTTGGGGATGATCAGGCTGGCAGGGGGGTAGTTGGGGACAAGCAGGAGAGCAGGGGGGACAGTTGGGGGCTAGCAGGCTGACAGGGGGGCAGTTTGGGGCAATCAGGCTGGCAGGGGGCAGTTGGTGGTGATCAGGCCAGTGGGGGAGGTCAGTTGGGGAGAGAAGGCCGGCGGGGGTGGGGGGTAGTTACGGGCAAGAAAGCTGGCAGGCAGAGTGCTTAGGAGCCAGCAGTTCCAGATTGCGAGGAGTAGAATTGCACAGGGATTGGGCCTAAACTGGCAATCGGACATCCCCTGAGAGGTCCCAGATTGGAGAGGGTGCAGGCTGAGCTGAAGGATAGCCACCCTGTGCACAAATTTCGTGCACCGGGCCTCTAGTCCTATAATTCTAAAAGGCTAATATGCAAATTGTCCCCTTGACTGGGAGTTCAACCAGGAGTTCAACTGGGAGCTTGACCAGGGGGCGGAGCCAGCCACCCACCACCTTTGCACAATGCCCTCACATCATCACAAGATGGCCACCCCCACAGTGTCACAAGATGGCTGCTCCACGTCATCACAAGATGGCCACCACAAGATGGCCGGCAGGGGAGGGCAGTTGGGGGTGACCAGGCCTGCAGGGGAGGGCAGTTGGGGCAATCAGGATGGCAGCAGAGCAGTTAGGGGGTGATCAGGAAGTCAGGCAGGCAAGTGGTTAGGAGCCAGCAGTATTGGATTGTGAGAGGGATGTCCGAGATTGGAGAAGGTGCAAGCTGGGCTGAGGGATACCTCACCCCCGTACATGAATTTTATGCAGCAGGCCTCTAGTTATCCAATAAAAAGAACCAGGAAAAATGGTTAACTCTAGGCCTGAGGTGGAAAATGCAAGATTATCCTAGACTATCTTGTAGTACCCAGAAGTTAAAAAGTACTTAAAAAGATGGAACATGTCAAAGGAGTCAACCTAATGATCCAAGCTAGAATAACATGAGAAGCAATATAAATAATGATAGCATTGGATTATTAACCAAGTAATAAAATCATTACTAGAACACCACAATATTAATTATTGTAGACAAGATTCAGTCATGCATGCAAAAATTGTGAGTAAAACATAAAGGAGAAACAGTATATTTTCATAGCTTCAAATATCTCCCTCCAAATATTTATTAATAAGTTTTTTCTCATAATTTTTAAAGGATTTATGAGTATTTAAGACAAAATGATAACATTGTATTATGGGTTTTATAACGTGTAGATGTAAAATGTATGACAACAGTAGCAAAGGATAGAAGGTGGTAAATGAAACTTCTCTGTAGCAAGGTTTTGTATTTTACATTTATTAAAACAGTACACTATTAACTCTAAATAGATTGTGATATGTTAAACGTGCTTATTTTAACCCCTAGAGCAACCACTGAAATAATGTGGAGGTGTCACTTAAATGTTAATAAAGGAATTAAATAGAATACAAAAAAGTATTTGTGCTCTGACCGGGCTAAGTTGGTTGGAGTATCATCCTATACACCGAAAATTTCTAGAGCATATACCTAGGTTGCAGTTTTGATCCCTGGTCAGGGAGGTAACAGATAGAACCCCCCAACCCCTTTTTCTCTCTCTCTTTCTCTCACTAAATCAATAAAAACATATCCTTGTGTGAGGATTTTTAAAGAATATGTACAAAAAGTTCACAGACCTTTTATAGTACCGCAAATCAGAAAATAACCCAAATGTTCATCAATTTAAAAATGGATGAACAAATTGTTGTTTGTTTACTTACTACAATAGAATAGAACTCAGTAATACCAAGGAACAAAGTACACACATCATAGATGAATGTTGGACAGGCTGAGTGAGACAAACTGGACATAATGCATCATTGTGTGATTACAGGAAAAACAAGCCTATGGTGAAAGAACTCAGAACAGTAGTTGCCCATAGGGGAGGAAAAAATTGCCTGGGAAGGAACATGAGAGATTTTTCTGGGGTGATGGAAATACTCGGCTTTTAAAAGGGGCGAAGGCTATGCAGGTGTACATATTTATCAAAACTCTACAGTTAATATTTGTGCCTTTCAATGTATGTACATCTTGCCACATGAAAAAATATCTGAGAAAAATAAAGTGAGGGCGCCGGGCTGGGGCCGGGGGCGGCGGGGGCCGCGGGCCGCGGGCTGCGCGGGGGGGTCGGGGGGGCCGGGTCCCCCGTTCATGCCGGCCCGCTGCCCCCAGGACGTTTTCCTTATGATCCGGCGCCACAAGACCACCATCTTCACGGACGCCAAGGAGTCGAGCACCGTGTTCGAGCTGAAGCGCATCGTCGAGGGCATTCTCAAGCGGCCGCCCGACGAGCAGCGGCTGTACAAGGATGACCAACTTCTGGATGACAGCAAGACCCTGGGCGAGTGTGGCTTCACCAGTCAAACAGCGAGGCCACAGGCTCCAGCCACCGTGGGGCTGGCCTTCCGGGCAGATGATGCATTTGAAGCTCTGCGCATTGAGCCCTTCTTCAGCCCTCCAGAGCTGCCTGACGTGATGAAGCCACAGGACTCAGGAAGCAGTGCCAATGAACAAGCCGTGCAGTGAAAGGGCCTGGGGCCCGCTCCTCCCCACGGCTCCAACCTCCCCCACTCCCCAAATAAAAGAGATTTGGGTGTCAAAAAGAAAAAGAAAAAGAAAAAGAAAGTGAGGAATGGGTCATAGGCTGAGCTATAGATGAGACAAAAATGGCAGATAATTAGTAGTTGTTGAAGTTGGGTCTATTATACCATTTTGCTATTTTGAATATGCTTAAATATTTTTGTAATAAAATCTATACTAAGGATAGAGGAATAGGCAAATTGGCTGGGACACTATAACGTAACAACCGAACAGCAGTGACCTGAGGCTGCATGGTGCCTGGCTGGGGCGGGGGACCTCAGGCAGTACCCCTGGCCTAGCAGGCCTTGATGGGGGACCTCAGGCTGTGACCCCTGACCTTCAGGGTTTGACAGGGGACTTCAGGCCACACCCCCCCGCCAAGCAGGGCTTGATGGGGGACCTGAGGCTGCACCCCTCGCCTGAGGGTCGACAGGAATGGAGCCAGCCAGGTCTGGGTCTCACCCAATGGGGATGGGGCCAGGCAGATCTGGGTCTCCTGCTTTTTCAAAGCTCGTGCGGGTGGTGGGCGGGGACTTGACTCTAGGTTCTGTGGCATGCCCCAGACTCTGACAGGAGGAAGATTTTCATATGCATTTTACTAATTTTCTTTCATCTCTGAGACTATTATAGAGAAAGGGCAAATAGCAATATTAAAATATTTCCTCTAATTAATTCCCTATTAATGTGCACGGATTTTGTGCACCAGGCCACTAGTGTTTTTATAAAAAGACAAAATTAATTTACAGTGTTAGCCATGAAGATATTGGTTACCTTTGGAAAGAGGGAGCCAGAAAGTGATTGTCAGATGCCTGAGGAAAGCTGGTTCTAGCTATTGGTTACACAAGTGTATTCACTCTGTAATAATTTATCAAGCTTTACATAACTGTTTTCTGCATATATTTCATTATCGCATTATACATAAATACATATTTAAGTATTACTATTTACACAAATATCCTAACTCAATATCTCAGACTAACAGCAGCATGTTGTTTTGCTTTGAAGTGAACATATCACTCATGGCATCATCATAAACTTGGATTTTAATATTCCAAAGTATTTATTAATATCCTAACCCTTGGGTGACCCATAGAACCTTTCAGTTTTTGCCTCAAAAAAAGCTTATATACCATTCAACCCTGTCTCTGCTTAAGTGACTCAAGTAGTGATCAGGACTAGCACGGGCACCAGCTGTGGGTGAGAGAGGGCTGGCGTTGCCAGTGGGTGTGAGCAGTGGCTCCAGTGCTGGCAGCAGGTGCCAGCAGGGTCAATGCCGGCAGCAGGTGTGAGCGTAAGGCGGGATCATGGCACGTGTAAACAAAAAGTATTCAGTAAATACTAGAGGCTCACCCCGATGACCGCAACTGGTACCCTGCCTTGGTCTGGTGCCCCCGCTCACCTGCTCCACCATCCCGCCTCAGCCAATGCCTTCCATGTTCCACACATGCCCCCTGGTGATCAGCACACATCATAGCAACTGGTTGTTTGGTTGTTCAGTTGTTTCAGTTGTTCTGATGTTTGGTCTATTTGCATATTAGCCTTTTATTATATAGGATACAAATGGTGCTCTGTTAACCATGATTGTTTTGTTCTGATTAAAGAAAGCATATTCTGACCTGGTTGAGAGTTGTATGCTCTGGGACCTGGGAGTTAACCTCAAAATGCTGTGGTTCATTCTCCTAATCAAAGAACTGCCCGTCATCATGGAAAGATTAATAACCTTGTTGCCTAAACAGTGGCATCCTGGAGATGCCCGCCCTTTGCAACCGCAGCCTACATTGCCTGTAATTATTCCCATTTTTATTCCTTTTGCCTACTTCCCCATGTAATCTTTGTTCTTCTACTCAATATAAGCAGCTGGCTTAGGGGGAAAAGGGTAGGGGGACAGGACATATTTTTGTTATGGTCGCTGGTCTTTTATTACTAGTATATAGGACCTGCTGCTCTCCCATGCTGCCAGCAATATTGGAAAATAAAAATGCTCATATACCATCCAACCCTGTCTCTGCTTAATTGGCTCAAGTGGTGACAGGCAGCCCAGATCCATTAGCTGTCCAGTTTCAAAAGGAAATGAACAATACGATATTGCTGCCTTCAGGAAGGCCACCGCTACTTAATTGTGAAGTGACCAAAAAGCAATGTTTTAATCATTGTATATTTGAATATAATATTTGTAAATTAGTCTATATTAGTACCATTTTGTGATTTAGGAAATTAGTAGAATTTTTCTTTTTCTTTTTTGATTTTGAGAGTACAGAAGGTCCTTGGGTTACATCGGAGATCTGTTCCTATGGTGCAATGTAAGGCAATTTTAGCCATAAGTTGGAACCCACCTACATCGCTCACATGGAGCACATACATGCAGTAATGAAGTGAAACAGTAAAAAATATTTAAAAGAAATATAACAATTCCTGACCTTTACCTGTGATAAATAAATAATAAAAAACATAAAGCACACATGTACATACATCGAACACATACATCGAAATGACAGGACTTTTTTTTAATAAATAAATGGGAGATGGTGACGTAACCACAAAACAACGAATGTCGAGTCCGACGTAACCCTGCTTGTTTATTAAAGCAGGGACAGTGAAACAAGGAGGGGCTTAAAATAGAAGAAGCAACAGGGGAGGTCTTGGTAGGGATGCTTTGGCTCTAGAGAGGTTATAAGAAAGAAGTGAGCAAGGTGGGCTGCTGCTGCCTCCAAAGCGGGCCTCGGAGATAGGTCCAGGGGGTTAGCCCGGGATGAGCTGCTGCCGCTCATTACTCCATTGGCTGGAAGTCTCATGGGGACCCTAAGAACTTAGGGAGAAAAAGCATGCCTGAGAAAGGGGGAAGACAGGCATGGGGGTGCTCCAGAGGGAGACTGCCTAGATCCGTGGTCAGCAAACTGCAGCTTGAGAGCCACATGCGGCTCTTTGGCCCCTTGAGTGTGGCTCTTCCACAAAATACCACGGCCTGGGCGAGTCTATTTTGAAGAAGTGGTATTAGAAGAAGTTTAAGTTTAAAAAATTTGGCTCTCAAAAGAAATTCAATCATTGTACTGTTGATATTTGGCTCTATTGACTAATGAGTTTGCCAACCCTGGCCTAGACTTTTTCAATGGACTTGTAATTTTTCCCATTTAAAATAATGAGAAATGGGTTTTCTTTAGTGTTTTCTCAGAGTCAGTCTGACATTTTGGGTACAAGTTTGTGACATTAACCGCCAGGTGCTTTCTAGTTTCATCTTAGCTTTAAATTTTTTATGCTGTGGAGCAAAAGGGCCACATGCTAACCTGACTAGCTCAAGGAAGGTCTGTGTGATCTCCTTGCAAATTCAGAGACCTAAAATGAACCACAAAGGATGGACTGAAATTAAAACGTTTTAACTAAAAGCAATTTATGGTGGATAGTCATGTCCTAGGCCAGCATCTTCCCTGACAAAGGTCAATCTTTAATAAAGCCGAGACTGTCTATGTCTTTTTGCATCTATAAGAATATATCTTTACAATGTCAAAGCAATTTTCCTTTTTCCCCTGACCGGGGGGGGGACACTGACAGGTGGGCCATTCCTCCTAGAAAATTAGTAGAATTTCCTTCTGGTGGGGTGGGGGGACCTTGGCCTGGCGCTGCCCGCATCCCCCACCACCCACCCTGGTTCCCTGTTCGCCATCAGTGATCAGAGCCTGCTGGCCGGGGAAAGGGACCAAGAGGTGGTCAGTGCCCCTCATAGTGACTGGTTGAGTGGTCGTTCTGGTTATTCTGCCATAATGGTCGCTGGGCTTTTATTACTAGTATATAGGACTAGTGACCTAGTGCATGGAATTTGTGTACGGGGGAGGGTGTCCCTCAGCCTGGACTGCACCCTCTCCAATTTGGGACTCCTCAGAGGATGTCTGACTGCCGGTTTAGGCCTAATTACTGTGGGATCAGGACTAAACCAGTAGTCAGACATCCCTCTTGCAATCCAAGACACTGGCACCTAACCACTCACCTATCTGCTTGCCTGATCGCCCCTTACCACTCTGCCTGTCAGCCTGCTTGCCCAAAACTGCCCCCCTTCCCAGCCTACTTGCCCCCAATTGCTGCCCCTGCTGGCCTTCTCACCCCCAACTGCCCCCCTGCTGGCCTGCCTACCCCCAATTGTCCCCCCCTCCCCCGCCCCGCTGGCCTGCTCACCCCCAACTTCCTCCCTGCTAGGCTGATCGCCCCCACCTGCCCACCCTTGCCAGCCTGATCACTCCCAACTGCCCCCCCCCCGACGGACTTCTTGCCCCCAACTGCTACCCTCGCTGGCCTGCTCCCCCAACTGCTCTCTCCTCCTAGCCTGATGGCCCCTAACCACTGCTGCCTCGGCCCTGCCACCATGGCTTTGTCCGGAAGGACGTCCAGAAGGTCTCAGGGTCTAATTAGCATATTACCCTTTTATTAGTAAAGATTGAGGCCCGGGTGGGGGCTGGCTGGTCTGCCTTGAAGGGGGTTCCCTTGGGCAAGGAGCCTGGGGTAGTTTGTAGGCCTGCATGCCCCCATTGAGGTGGAGGTCCCCGCTGGGGTATGTGGCCAGCCTGGGTGAGGGACTGAGGGCCATCTGCATGCTGACCACGCCCCCATCGGAATGGGGGTCCCCGCTGTGGGACATGGCCAGCCAGGGTGAGGGGCTGAGGGCTGTTTTCAGTCTGGCCACACACCCTTCGGGGGGGGGGGGGTCCCTGCTAGGGGGAATGGTTGGCCTGGGTAAGGGGCTGAGGGTCATTTGGGGGTGGTTTGCCAGCCGGCCAAGCCCCCGGCTATGTCTGGAAGGTCTGCAGAAGGTCTTCTGGTCTAATTAGCATATTACTCTTTTATTAGTATAGATTGTTGACTGTTAACTACCCTGCACTCACCTATAAAAAGGTGTGTCTATCATTTTACTTTTTATCCAATCTCAGAAGTTACCTGCTTAACTTTCTCCTGCCTCCCTAAGCTATCACCAGTGGATTCTATGTAACCCATACACGTCTCCTCTTTTGATTGTAATTTATAAAATAAGGTACAAAACTGCCATTCTCTGGAACATTTATTTCAACCCATTGAGCTTTTGCTTCCTTGCAATTGTCAACAGTTTGGATCAAATAAGCTCACAAAAATTCTTCACAGGTTTGAATGTTTGAATAACCTTGTAAATTACTTAACTTTGGTTCTTCCAAATTTTACAGTAAAATTAATCTTTCAGAAAGTTATACCACAGATATTCTGCTGTTTTGCATCCTCTCTGCACAGAATGGGGGCTGTACATAATGCAGTCGAAGAAGCGTGTACTTATGTAATAATTGGAGTTGATCAGAAAAATGAATTATCACTGTAACTTCCAACAGCAACAAATTATTAGGAGGTTCCGAAGGATATTTTAAAGGGATCTTAAAAGTGGTCCCAAAGGTGTCTTATTGTAGGGCGGAAAATAGAAATTGTGTATTTCCTTCCTAAAGAAACTTTCAATAATATAATATTTTGGGAAGAACCAAGGGGGAGGGGTAGCGCTCAGAGGGAGGATGTAAGGTCAGAGACAGCAGTTGGGAGAAATGGAGGGCACAGGGAGAAAGGTGGCTTTGAAAAGGCAAGTTCCAGGTTCCAAGGTCCCAGAAATTTCCATTTTAGACAGCGAATTTACAGTGTCAGGTGTTTTATTAAGCTTCTGCCTGGGTTCCAGAGAAGCCTCGGTTGGTCCGCTCCGCTAGTCCCAACCATACCTGGGAGCCTACCTGGCAGCCCGATTTCACTAGCGAGGAGGACGAGGAGGGGGCGGGCGGTAAGAAGGGGCGGGGCGAGGAGGGGCGGGGTGAGAAGGGAGCTGGTCGAGGAGGAGGGACGGGGCGAGGAGGAGGGCGGGGCTAAACAAAGGAGGCGGGGCGGGACGACGAGGAGGGGCGGGACGACGAGGAGGGGCGGGGCGACGAGGAGGCGGGGCGACGAGGGGGCGGGGCGAAGAGGAGGGGCGGGCCCGCCAAGCTTCTGGAAGGCGTGCTTAAGGGAGAGCATGGCTACCCTGCGCAGGCTGCGGCAGGTACCCCGGCACTTGTTGGTCTGCGAGAAATCCAACTTCGGTGACGACAAGTCGCGCCACAAACATCTTGTGGAGACTCACTATCACAATTACAGGGTGAGTCCGGCCACCTGGGCCGCGGTGCTCAGGAGGCTTGGGAGATCCCCGCGCTCTGGTGTGGTGGGTCCCCTCGTGGGGTGCGCTGGGAAGTGTAGGCTCTTAACCTCTTTGAGCCAGTGGTTTGCGGAGCTGTAGGACTACAACTCCCAGGATGCGCCGGGCGTGAGGCGGCGTTCTCTGGCCCTGGTCCCTTCTTCGGCCCATGTGCCTGCATTCCGGGGAGGGAATCCCAGCCCGCGACTCAGGAGATAGGAGGGCGTGAGGGCCCCGAAGTGCCCCCCGCAGGGAACTTATTTTTGTCCCAAATTGAAGCCAGATTCTCTCCTCTCCGGCTAGGGGTGTCGAACTCAATCAGAGAAGGGGCCAAAATCTAAAATCCAGCCTAAATCGCGGGCCGAATGGTTTACTGAACAGTCATAAACTGACAAAGTCATAAACTGACAGCGGAGTGCAGTGATGACAGCGCGGTGCGGGCCACATTGCAAGTCCTGGCGGGCTGGATTTGGCCCGCGGGCCTTGTGTTTGACACATGTGAATCCCTTCTCCCACCGAGCATCGTGCGGAGTCCAGCCCCAGGAAACGACTTGCTTTTCTATACCGCGTATGGAAACTTTCTACTTTGCCTGCTGCTGCCCTGAGTCCTCCAGGCAAACTGCTATTTCTGCCGCCTTGGGGAATACTCGCTGTGGTGGCCCTGCTGTCCTGGCAACCAATCCTTGTGTCTCTCACCTTGTTGCTTCTCTCTCTCTCTCCCCCCCCACCCCCCCACCCTCTCCATTCAATTCGCTCTAAAAATCAATGGAAAGAATATCCTCGAGTATTAGCCAAAACAAACAAACAAAAACAAACAGACACAAAACTTCACCCCCATAGAGTGCGTTCTTCTCAGATGTGGAAAGTTGAGGCCTTAATGATTAGGTTAATCTTGGTTTTTTTCAGGATTTGCTGAGTAGGGGAGAACAACCCAAATTCCCCGTCAAGTGTACAATAGGCCGTTTTTACCAGCCATTTAAGTGGCTAGACCTCCAAAAAAATCAGCCTTAGATGATAATGGTTTAAGCCTTTAGCACTTTAAGTTGACCAACCTAGTCTTCACTCAGGCTGGACGGGCCAGTTTCTCAGACACAAGTGTCGATCCTGATCCTTGGGAACAGACTGGTGACCAGGCTTTGGGAGAGCCATTTTCAAGGCGTGGACCACTTGGACAACATGTAAAACCTTAGGTTTAGCATCTCTGCTTTGAATGGGAAGCTCACCACTGCCATTAGGGTGAGTTCACCAGATCTGATCTGTAGAATTTTTCTGTCTATAAAATAGAATGGTCTGGGAATACTTCTGTTTCCATATGACCTGTTAATAATTGACTACATGTAATACTTCAAATCATAAAAAAATATTTAAAAAATTAATTCTGAAGGGATAAATTCCTTATGCCCTAAGAGACAGTTCCTTTGTTTCAAGCCTGGTACTAGATAAACAGATCTAGAGATATTCAATCATCCTATATCTCCTTAAAGTTTTATTAGAGTAGTAAAAGGGACAGGACAAAATATATTGCTTACTTATAAAAGATACAATATTAACAAGACCTTGCTGCTAAAGTAAGGGTGGGGAACCTTTTTCTGCCAAGAGTCTTTGGATATTTATAACATTATTAGAGGCCCAGTGCATGAAATTCGTGCACGGGGGTGTGTGTCCCTCAGCTCAACTTGCATCCTTTCCAATCTGGGACCCCTCGGGGGATGTCCGACTGCCAGGCCTAAACAGGCAGTCAGATATCCCTTTCACAATCCTGCTTGCCTGCCTGCCTGCCTGATTGGCCCTAACCGCTTATGCCTGCCAGCATGATCACCCCCTAACCACTCCCCTGCCAGCCTGATCTACGCCTAACTGCTCTCCTGCCAGCCTGATCGTCCCCAACTTCCCTCCCCTGACAGCCTGATCACCCCCAAATGCCCTCCTCTGCATATTCCCTCTTTATTAGATAGGGTTTTTTCTTTAACATATTGGATATTCCTAACTGGTTTGGCTCAGTGGATGGAGCAACTGCCTGTAGACTCAAGGGTCCCAGGCTTGATTCCAGTCAAGGCCATGTACCTTGGTTAGGGGCACATACCCAGTGGGGACTGTGTAGAAGGCAGCTGATTGATCTTTCTCTCTCATAGATGTTTCTAGCTCTCTATCCCTTTCCCTTCCTCTCTGTAAAACATCAATTAAAAAAATATATATATATAAGTATATATATATATATGAAACATTTAAGATTCCTCCATATCTGCCTGGCTGGTGTAACTCAGTGGCTGAGAACCAGGCTGGGCTGAGAGGGGATCACTGCGTGGGTTCGCACGCCGCTGCCGGCCTGAGACCCCAGGCTGGAGGCATAGACCCAAACCACCGCTTGGTGCTGGAGCATTCACAAGTGGCTGCAGGTGGGGTGGGGATGTCCCAGCCACTTGGTGCCTGCACTTATAGGCTCTGAGTGGTCAGGGGGCATTCTGGGACTCCTGCCACTCAGGGCCTTAGTGTGGGCCTACAGGCTAGGAGCAGCCTGGGTCCAGAGGATGTTAACGAGACCCAGGCTGCTCAGTGCCTGTGTATGCAAATTAACCGCCATCTTTGTTGGGTTAATTTGCATACTCACTCTCATTGACTGTGGGCGTACGAAGGTACGGTCAATGAGCATTTTTCTCTTTTATTAGTGTAGATTCGCAGGCCATACAAAATTATCAACTAAAAGTAGCCTGCTATATTTGGTCAAACATTTAATTAACTCACCCTTAATGCCTTGGCAGGGCCAGACCAAATGATTTCTCTGGCCTTATATGGCCCGTAGGACAGATGATCCCCACCCCTGCATTAAAGTTTTTTTGCTTATTCTCTTTCCAGTACTGTCTCTTTGAATACAGAAATGAAAATCTTGAATTGTCAGATTTTTCCCCCCCCTTGAGATTGACAAGCTAATTTATAAGAGTTTTGGCCCAGCTGGCATGGCTCAGTGATTGAGCATCGACCTATGGACCATAAGGTCATGGTTTGATTCCTGGTCAGGGCACATGCCTGGGTTGTGGGTTCTATCCCTGGTAGGGGTTGTGCAGGAGGCAGCCTATCAATGATTCTATCTCTCTAACCTCTCCTTTCCACTCTGAAATCAGTAAAAAATATATTTTTAAAAAAGTTTTGTAGAAATAGCAGTCTTCATGATATAGAAACCTGGATGTTGATCTACATGAAAATAAGACTGTTTATATTGACACTTTCCAATAGGTTTCGTTTCTGATTCCTGAATGTGGGATACTATCAAAAGAACTGAAAAGCCTGGTCATGGAAACTGGACCCTATTACTTTGTGAAGAATTTACCTCTTCATGAGTTAATTACAGAAGAATTCATCAATACCTTTGTAAAGAAAGGTAAGAAAAACTGTAGTGACTGTGAACATGGCAAGATGAGGAAGTTCAGTTACATCATCTCACAGTAAAAGGATCTCTATGGAGATGGTCTGTGACCAAGTGCATGCATCACTCTCCCCAGCTCTCAGTATTCTCATCTTCTTTCTCACGCTCTCGTGAGGTGCTGGTTTCTGATGACACTTGTCCACAAGTGTCGCATGGGGATGTTGTAACAAAAGGATATCCCTCATCTTAAAACAAGGATTAATGAAGAGGAAAGTCTTTTGATCCATGTTTTCAGATACAGTGCTGCTGGGTGTGTGGCTGCAAAGAACACTGCTCCCAGGAGTTCCCACAACAGCTGTCTCACAAGGTTGGCTTCCTGAGGCAACCACGGCTGTTCGCAGAGCCCGGTATTTGCTGTGGTTTGATGTCTTCTGTTTAGATTTTATGACTCTCACCCTCCTCTGCTCACCTCATTTCCATTCATATCTGCTGGGTTGATTGGTTTATTCCTGTTATTTTCTAGGATCCACTTATTTGAAATGAAAGTCTTTAGGGTTACCACCTTCACTCCCTAAGTTACCGCATTGAGAAGTAAGCAACTTACTTATCTGGTTGTAGCACTCGTGTGTGTCCTCCCCGGCGGAGCTGTGAAGGGTCTTGGTTACCCTGGAACTCGCTCATTCTGATGTTACTGGGGCTGCATATAAGGCTGGACATCTTGTCTTTGCTCTCATCGACATTATGCCTTTAATCTGTTTTGAAGCTTAATACTACCTTGTTCATAGTATGGACATAGCAGTAGTAAGCACTGTTACACATCTTATCCACTTTAAATCCTTGCAACAACTCTATGAGATAGGCCTATGATCTCCATTTTACAGATGAGGAAATTGAGCTGGGAGAGATAGAGTTGCTTCTTAACTTCATACAAGTTCCTGGCACATTTGAACCTTAGCCTGGAACCCTGCCTTGCAGGTGTGTACACTTACCTAATAGTCCACTTTGTGGCCCTCTGCCAGCACCCCCAAATCTCATGCCACACCTCAGTCCGTCTCCTGCTACATAGCAGTCAGCTTGCATGAACAGGTCTTGGGCAGGCCCCCCACCCAGGTCAGCAATGACAGGTGTTAGGTGTATTGCGTGAGCTGGAGCAGTAATCTCAAAGATTTATTATCATGTAAAAATAATCTGATAACTTTTTGCAGCAGTGATTTTTTTTTTTTTCCTTAATTTCTCCTCTGGGCTTTCTCTTCAGGTTCATGCTGTGCCCTGTCATACAACACAAACATCGATGAAGACAACACTGCTGCCCTGCTGCCAAATGGTAACAGCACTCATTTTTTCTTGGTTAATAAAGAGGAAATGCATATGTAAAAAAAGTCAAATCATACAGATGTTTAGAAAGTGAAAGTCCCCGTTTCATCCCCTTCTTCCAAACTCACTCCTCTTCTTAGAAGGAACTTGATAACAAATTGTGTTCATTCTTCTAGACATGTCCTATGAACTTATAAACACATGTAAAGGTGTTTAGATTTTATGACTCTCTTCTTTTTAACATAAATTACATTATAGTGTATTATTTCTCAATTTGCCTTTTTCCCAAGCTATGTATCATAGACATCTTTCCATACCAGTGCATATAGTTTTAACGCACTATTTTTAATGTCTCGAAGATATTCCAAAAAAGAGGTATATAATGACTTGTTCATTCCTTCTTCAATAGAAATTTAGATAAATTTGTAGTTTCACTATTATAACTAATATCCTTGTATATGTAACATTTAAACAGTATCCTTGTATTATAAATAAGATGTCTGAATGTATAAATAATATCCTTGTATTATAAATAAAATTCCTGTCTGAAATTTATTGTACTGGTATCACCTTGCTTTCTTTTAGTAGTAAGTCATGTTTTGATACTGCTTTTATGGGAATTATTTGATTTATAGGGAAATTAATTTTATCACTGGATAAAGATACTTACGAAGAAACTGGACTTCAAGGTCGTCCATCTCATTATTCTGGTAGAAAAATAATGAAATTTAGTAAGTATATTCTTGCTCCATCAGTTTCTAGCAAGGTAGTAATCTTTTCATGGCAATTTAAATTTAAATGTTTGACTTATCTCTATTCTCTTCAGAAAAAGTATGGGTTTTTCTTGTCTTAAAAGCTTCTGGCTAAAAAGGCTCTCAGTTGGACCACAGGGAGGACAAGATAAGGCTACTTCTCTTCAGCTGCAGGCTGCATCTTGTAAAGATCATAGAATTAGAATGGTCCTTTAAGTATTTATGTTTTGGCTCAAAAATTTAAAATAATAAACTCAAGAGTCAATGACTTGTTCTTTTTTATTTTATTGATTTTTTTTTTTTTTTTTTTATGGAGAGGAAGGGAGAGGGATAGAGAGTTAGAAACATCAATGAGAGAGAAATATCAATCAGCTGCCTCCTGCACACCCCCTACTGGGGTTGTGCCCGAAACCAAGGTACCTGCCCTTGGCCGAAATCGAACCTGGGATCTTGAATCTGCAGGCAGATGCTCTATCCACTGAGCCAAATCAGTTAGAGCTACAACTTGTTCTTAATAAAGAACTTCCTTTGAGCCCTGGCCTGTGTTGCTTAATTGGTTGAGGTCACTGGTTCAGTTCCCAGTCAGGTCACAGATGGGATCCCCAGTAGGGTCATGCAGGAGGCAGCTGGTCAATGTTTCTCTCATTCATTGATATTTTCTTCTCTCCCTCTTCTTCTCTCTCTAAAAATCAATAAAAACATATTTCAAAAGTACAAAAGAAGCATTTCCTTTGATTTGTCCAGGTCTTTGTGGTTACTGGTAGAAATGTACTTATGAGTGAAGAGTTGTCATTCTGCTGGCAGTGGCCAGCTTGAGCCTCAGTAGCAAAAGCTGCCACATCCATAAGTAGATTAGAGTTGACTCTGCCCCTGGCTTTCACTTAGGAAAAGTATGAATTAAAAACATCTGTTGCCCAGTTGTTTGGCTCAGTGGTTGAATGTCAACCTATGAACCAGGATGTCACAGTTCGATTCCTAGTCAGGGCACATGCCTCTTTTTGTGGGCTTGATCCCCTTTGGGAGTGCGAGGGGGGGTGTGTACAGCAGGCAGCCAATCAATAATTCTCTCCTCCTTTCTCTCTCTGAAATCAATAAAAACCTTATTAAAAATCTGTTATTAGCTCTTAATGCTAGAAATGCCCATTAAAGGCAGAGTTTTGATTTGGTAAAACAAAAAGAAGGTAAGAAGAACATAATTTTTATTACTCATATAGTTTAATAAAACTCTGGATTTTTAATATAATACTTTTTCACAGTGTAAGCCATTTACATATGAATGAAATATTTCTTTCTCTTTCCATTTTTTAAGTCATTTCCATTGATTTGATGGACTTATCCTTTAACCTGGATTCTAAGAAGTATGAAAGAATATCTTGGTCCTTCAAAGAAAAGAAGCCACTGAAATTTGATTTTCTTTTGGCTTGGCATTATACAGGTATGAAGAATCAATTGAAATAATACAGTGATTTTGAAATCTATTTGTAAGGAAAGCGGAGTAATGAAGAATGGCAGTTCATCACTGTGGTCAGAGACATTATGTACATGTATGTGTGAACATTATTAAGGAAGCTGCCTTGGCCCCTCTCACATCTGCAGAAATCTGTAGTTCAGGATAACCTAAGCATGGAGCCAGCTGCCTCCATCTTCTTGCTTAGATGTAGACCCAGAGATCTGTTTTATTTATTTTTGTTTGTTTGTTTATTTTTATTTTTAGACCCAGAGATCTTGAGAGTGACTGCTGAGCAGCTAACCTTTATCTGTTTCTCTCCTTCCTTTCTCCAGCTTATCTCAAAAAGCTCAATGTTTTAGATGTAATGTTTTAAAATAAGACCACTATAGTTATATACACAAATTGCCCATTCATCATTGCACAGTAATAGTCAGACATGCCATTAGAGTTTGGATTAAATTTGTTGCAGTTTTTAATTGATTAGAACAATCAACTTAATTCAAAATTCGGTGGTCACCAAAATGTTAATCTACTTAAAATTGCTGTGCCTTCCTCATTTTAGAAGTGTGTTTTTGGCATATCGTAAGAAATAAGGAATCAGAGCATCACAATTCTGATGATGTAGTGCTCTCTTTTGGAGAATAGGAAAGCACAGAGGTCCATTTTGGAAATATGTATTTCTCTCTGCCCCTCATGAGAAGTGTCTGGCTGCTGGGTGTTTGTCTTGCATGAATCCTGCGTCTGTAATACTTCAGTGCTCCTCTTCCTGCTTATGGTAGAGATACAAGAAGGAAGAGAGATGGAATGACATTTCAGTCACATGAAGTCTTCATTGAGGACCATCTGTGCATTGGGTTCTGGATGACTCTGTGTCCTAATATTCCCAATTATTGTAAGGAATTGTCAGGAACTATCTGCGATTTTATCCTACTTACAAGCTAAGAAGTTAACCTGCACAGTCTCATAGATGCTGGCAGAAGTCATGGGTCAGAGACAAATGACCTAATGACTCACAGCAACATCAGTGCCCACAGTATCAGCATTTGCACAGTCCACCAAGCGCCAGGTCCTCCTGGAGGTACACAGGGGCCTGGCGGTGCTGCCATACATGTTGCAGGAGTGGAGACTGGAGCTTACCTAACGAACTCAAATCTTTTGTACTGGGCAGGAAGCCTGCTGACCTTTGCCCTGGAAGGAGGGAGGGAGATAATACTTTCATTAGATTGTACAGCAAACAAGCCTGCTATTTGCTCCAGTGGGGGGCACCATTTCTTCTTCCAAGGATGTTGGAAAATCCTTGAGGATACACTGGATTACTGGATTCAAAGACAACCTTGAATGCGTTTCTATCATCATTCAGTTCCTCTTTCTTTTATAGAAATTGTGCAAATATGTTTCTTTTTCTGTAGAGTTCATTAATTTTATTTATACAAAAGTTATGCTTTTGGTCTTATTTAAGTTGAAATATTCTTATTATAGCAAATGATGAAACTAGTGTGGGTTGAATCTGAAAGTATATGCTTTTCTGGGAAAACCAAAAGAAGATGAATGTTTATAGAAGTTTGGCACATGGAGCTAAAAGCAACTTAAATTATTTTAATTTGAATAAAGCTTTGCACAGCTTCCTTCCATTTTACCTACACCTACCTGCTTCCTATAACTCTCAGGTGGGAGGAGTAGTGTTAGGGATTCGTGGAGCCTGTTTACAATATTCAAAAGGCCTTCTATGGTTTGTTTTAAGGTGTGGAAGAATCAACGATGATGTCATACTTTGCCCGTTATGGAATTCAGGAGCGTCAGCCAAAAGTAGCAGTGAGCACGATGACGGATGTGCAGTGCCCAGTGCTGCAGAGCAGCGAACTCCGGGGGAAGCCAGGGGAAGCCTGCAGCCCCGGCGAGCTCCTCGATTGGCTGGGCGCCGTCTTCTGTAACGCCAGACTGTGCGTGAGGGCTCCTGCGCCTCAGGGCTCTGGCCTCAACAGGGTCTTAATATTTTGAAAGTGATCATATGTTGGACATAAATGTGTTTTCTCTGTTTTTTGTGACAGAAATAATGAGCCTAATAATTTCATATCAACCTATTGCTGTCCTCAGCCAAGCACAGTGATGGCAAAAGCTTGTTTGTGTACGATCACCGGTTTTATACTTCCAGAGAAGATACGTCTCCTGTTGGAACAGCTGTGGTATGAACACTTCCTGCCTTTTTCATCTTGCTTGTCTGTGCCAGGGGGTCATTTTAGGAGCAGTGCTACTGTTCCAAATGTCATCGTCCTGTCATACATGTTTCCCTCTTTTTCCTTGTTTGGGCTCACAGTGCAGTAACGTTATCATGTTTAATGACGTAATTATCCTTGGTGATGGGAAATCCTATTGCCACATACTTGTCCGTATGGAAAGACAAATAACAGAGGGGGATACTTCTTGAAGACAAACTGCTCATTTTTTCTGGTTCTGCTGCCCGGGGTCACTTTGGTGCGGTTGAAGTTTTAATGTCATTAAGAAAATACCGATACTCTCTGAAAGACATAATCTGCTTTAAATATTGGAGTTCTGCAAAACGTCTAATTTTTAAAGGGGGTGCAAAAAAGGAGTTTAGTATCTCTGAATCCAAATCATGTCTAAAATCCGTTCCAGCCCTAACATCCTGTGAGTCACTGGGCATCAGTAATATGCCAAGGACTGTATAGTAGTTTTTTCATTTGGGGAGGTATTATATAAATAAGTGCTACATTGTATCTATTGTCAGGAAACTCAACCCCCATATTAAAAAGTCTATAAAGTAAGCAAAATGTGTCACTTTTCACTTTGAAAATGTCTCAGGTTGAAGTCTTGATGGCTTTTCTTTTTAAACCCAGCATTCTTTTTCACATGTATTATTTTAGTACAAGTAGGTCCTTGAGTTATGTCAGAGATTCGTTCCTACGGCACGATGTAACTTGATTTCCACTGCAAGTCGGAACCCACCTACATAAGCACCTGCGTCACTCACATGGAGCACACACACGCAGTAATGAAGTGAAACAGTAAAAAAAAATTAAAAGAAAGATAATTCCTGACTTTCACTGTGGTAAATAGACAATAAAAAAACATAAAGCCCATATGTACATCTGTAGAAATGACAGAACTTTTTTTTTATAAATAAATGGGAGATTTTGACTTAACCACGAAATGACTTACTTGGAGTCCGACGTAACCCAAGGACTGTCTGTACTTAGATTTTCTTCGATAGGAAGGCTTAAATTTTAGAATCCGATAAATTATTTTTGCAGGACTTTAGGTAACAGAGACTGAAAGCAGCACTATTATAGGGAGGGAAACTATTCTTGTACATTTTGGTGTTGTTTTTTTTGTCCTTTGAATCTTAGGTGATCTTCTACAATGGAGGCAGGAAAAGCTGAAGTTTGTTTTGTGCATTCTATATTGATTAACCCTTATTGAGTTCACAAAACAGCATCAAGAATTTAATTTGCATCTCCTGATTTTTATAAATAAAAATTTAAGGTCTAAGCTTCATTGGAAGGAACATCAGAAATATCACTTACTCTGAATAAGAAAAAAAAAGTGAACATTCCTAATTCTTCCTGTTTGTTAAGAATTAATCTTTCTTTTTCAGTCGCTACTTTGACGAACCCAAATTAGCTCCGTGGGTGACGTTGTCGGTTCAAGGCTTCGCAGACAGCCCTGTTTCATGGAGAGAAAATGAACATGGTTTTCAAAAAGGAGGAGAACATTTATACAACTTTGTGATTTTTAACAATCAGGACTATTGGCTTCAGATGGCTGTTGGGGCAAATGATGACTGTCCACCATAAAAATATAAAATTTATAATCACATTTGTCTATGTTTAATTTTTTCAGATTTCTTAGTAATAAAATGACTGTGTGTTCACTCAAGGATATATGATGATGACATATAATATCTTAGATAAGCATCTTGCACTGGGTATGGGGCCCATCCTGTGACTAGCGGGGTGAGTCACCCAGTGAATAATAGCTCAGTTTATTTCTCCTGTCAGGATAAGCACAGGGGTGTGAGCTACTACAAGGGAAACCCCAGGGACCAGGGGCTATGCAGTCATCGAGTAAGATGTGTGCTCTACTCAGGTACATGATTGCAACTTTTTCACATGATAGAAAAAGATATCCTCATACAGAGCCAGTCCCTGCTTCAAGGGTTGTTCATATATTACCTCATTTAGTCCTCACATCAGTCCTACAAGGAAATAGGCACAGAGTGTAAATAAACTATGGAGATCACAATGCTTGTGAATAAGTCAGACTTGATCTCATGCCTGCTGCTTCCGAGTGATGTGTTCTCTCTCTCTCTCTCCTGTCTCTAGATCAGGATGGATATTTGAATATGGTATATTCACAAATTGAAAGAATTCTTTTTTTCCAGCTGTATGGCTGATAACGACCAGCTGAAAACAACTAAAACTACTAGAATACATATAAAAAAACTTTTTTATTCACTTGATTTTTAGATTCACTTGTTGATATATATGTATTTGTTGTTCATAATGTTTATCTTTACTTTTTTCTTCTTCCTCTTCTTAAAGAATACCTTTCAGCATTTCATATAATATTGGTTTGGTGGTGATAAACTCCTTTAGCTTTTTGTTATCGGTGAAGCTCTTTATCTGACCTTCAATTCTGAATGATAACTTGGCTGGGTAGAGTAATCTTGGTGGTAGGTTCTTGCTGTTCATCACTTTGAATATTTCTTGCCACTCTCTTCAGGCCTGCATAGTTTCTGTTGAGAAATCAGCTGAGAATTGTATGGGTGCTCCCTTGTAGGTAAGTAACTGTTTTTCTCTTGCTACTTTTAAGATTCTCTCTTTGTCTTTTGCTCTTAGCATTTTAATTATGATGTGTCTTGGTGTGGTCCTCTTTGGATTCCTTTTGGGGTTCTGTGCTCTTCCTGTACTTGTAAGTCTATTTCTTTCACCAGGTAGGGGAAGTTTTCTGTCATTATTTCTTCAAATAGGTTTTCAGTATCTTGCTCTCTCTCTCCTGGCACCCCTATAATTCAGATCACATGTATCAAACACAAGGCCCGCGGGCCAAATCCAGCCCGCCAGGCCTTGCAATGTGGCCCGCACCGCGCTGTCATCACTGCACTCCGCTGTCAGTTTATGACATTGTCAGTTTATGACTGTTCAGTAAACCATTCGGCCCGCGATTTAGGCTGGATTTTAGATTTTGGCCCCTTCTCTGATTGAGTTCGACACCCCTAATTCAGATGTTGGTACACTTGAAGTTGTCCCAGAGGCTTCTTACACTATCTTCATATTTTTGGATTCTTTTTGCTTTTTGCTTTTTTGGTTGGGTGTTATTTGCTTCTATGTATTTCAAATCTTTGACTTTATTTTTGCGATTTTCTAGTCTGCTGTTAGATCTCTGTATATTTTTTTTTAATTTCAGTCAGTGTATGCTTAATTTCTAGTTGGTCCTTTTCTTATATCCTTGAGGATCTCACTAAATTTATCAGCCTTTTTTTAGAAAATTCTTGAAAAACCTTATAACCGTGGTTTTGAACTCTATATCCAGTAGTTTGCTTTCCTCCATTTCTGTCATTTGTGACCTGTGTCTTTGTCTCTGCATTTTGGCTGCTTCCCTGAGTTGATAACAGTGGCTTTGTGTGCTAGGTGTTCTATAGGGCTCAGTGGCTCAGCCTCCCCAGTTACCTGAGGTTGATTCCCTTTGTGCACCCCTTTGTGGGCTGTGTGCACAGTCTTGTTGTAGTTAAGCCTTGATTGTTGTTGGTATCACTGGGAAGTATTGAACTCCAGGACAATTGGCTGTGAAGATCAATTGTGTCTATGATGGGAGAACTTCTGTGCTGGAGACACTCTTATGAGGCAAGACTTGCTTCAGTGGGGCTTTTGTGCTCACTGAGTCTACCCCTGAGTGTGTTCCTTATGAATCTGAGGAGTTGTAATCTGGATGGTCCTATTCTGACCCCTGGGTACACTGGCTCTTGGATCTCCAAGGAAGTCTAATTTAGCCTCTGCTTGAGGCCACCCAGCAGGAGCTATAGAGAGATCTACAGATTCTTCTTCTTTGTTTGGGTTTTGAGAGGCCCAATGTGAAGTAATGCAAGCTGCTATGGGGCCTTGGGCCTTCTTTTGGATGTTCTGGTTCTCTTTGACTCAGCTGAAGTTTGTTAGGTAAGTTTAGATTTCAAAAGACCAGGCCATTCATATGCAAAAGCTTCTCTGCACAGCTTGGATGGGGTGGAGTCTCAGGGAAGAGCAAACAGCAATGGCATCTCATCAGCCCTGCCCTAAGAGGCCCCCAGTTCTCATTGTCCCTCGGTATTGGCTGTGAGCACCTCTGAGAGAAAGCTGCCCTTGAGTTCCACCTGATGCCAGACAGTACAATTTTTCCCTGTATAAGTCTGAACTCAACCGGAACTGGAGTTCAGAGCAGTTGGGAGCTTGTGTCTCCCTCCTGCTTGAGAAAAACAGCTCAGTTTCCAGCCCTCTCCATGCATGCCTCCGTACCTCTGCACTTTACTTCCACACCTCCTTTGAGTTTCAGTGTGCTTTTCTCTTCCATTCTAGTTGTAGAATTTCCACTTAGCCAGCTTTCCTGTGGTTCTGGGTGATGTTTGTTTTGTCTTTTAGTTTTAGTTTTGAAGTGGTTGTGTGATGCAGCAAGTTCAGGTGTTTACCTATGCTTCCATCTTGGTTTCTCCTGCTTTCTTTTCTTGAAAAAATATTTTATTGGTATTTAGAGAGAGAGGGTAAGAGAAAGAGAAACACTGAATGAGAACAAAACAATTGGCTGCCTATTGCATGCCCCCTACTGGGAATAGAAACAGCAACCTTTTGGTGCACAGGATACTGCCCAACCACCTGAGCCACACCAGCTAGGGCATTATGCTTTCTTCCATCATCTGGAAGCAGCCTTAGGTGTCAGTGAATTTAAGATTAATCTCCATGGCCCAGTGTTTGGTCTGCACCTCAAGCTAGAAATTTAAATTGATGTCAAGTTTGAGTGCTGTCCAGGTGACTGGCAGAGGAACTCAAATAGTTACAAGGGTTATAAGTTCATGATCAAAATCACAAACATGTAGAAATAAATAAACAGGAATGATGGACAGAAGCAGGCCTACAAAGACTTAAAATATTAGGTTTACCAAATAATATAAAGTATGTTGTATATTGTATATATAAAGAAATAAGGGGACCAAAGAGCATGAAAAATAACCAAGCAAATTGGGAAAAGTATCAAATGGAATCTGGGATTGAAAAAATTTAATAGAAAGTTTAATGGACTGGTTTAATATACACTAGACACTGAAAAAAAAAGAGTAGATATGGGGAATAAGGATGTTTCAGAATTGCAAAAGCGGAAGGACTTTATCACCAGAAGACTAGGCATTACAAGAAAAGTCAGGATGTTCTTCAGACAGAAGGAAAATGGTATCACATGGGAATCTAGATCTACACAAAGGGATGAAGATCGCTGGAAATAGTAACAATATGGGCAAATGTGTGATTTATTATTATTCAAACCTCTTCAAGAGATTGTTATTTAAGTAATCATAATATATTGTGGACTTTTATGATATATGCAAAAGTAAAATGGATGACAATAATAGATTAAAGACCATAAGGGAATAAGTATACTATAAGAATACTATTGCAAGTTTCTTGTACTACACATGAAATTATATGCTATCACTTGCATGTAGACTGAAAAATTTAAGATATATATATATACCATAAACCTTAAAGTAACCACTAAAATAAAGTATAATTGTAGCTAACAGAAAAAATGGAATAGTAGAAATATTTGATTAATCCAAAAAATGGCAGATAAAAAGAATTAAAAGAATTAAAACAAATGGGATGAGTAGAAGACAAAAAGTAAAATGGCAGAAACAAAACATTGTCTTCAGATAGTCACATTATTACATATTAAGCACATTAAATATACACTGAGTGGCCAGATTATTATGATCTCTGAACACATAATAATCTGGCCACTCAGTGTATATCCTATATAATAAAAGGATAATATGCAAATTGTCCCCTTGACTAGGAGTTCGACCAGCAGGCAGGCCGGCCAACCACCCATGTCCCCTCCCCCTGGCCAGGCTGGCTGGACCCCACCTATGCACGAGCCTCATGTATATATAAATATATAAATATAAAAAAAAGAGTGGCCAGATTATTATGTGTTCAGAGATCATAATAATCTGGCCACTCAGTGTAGTCTAAACACCCCAATTAAAAGTCAGAGATTGTCAGATTGGATTAAAGAGAAAAGACTGAACTATACTCTGCCTTCATGAAATGTACTTTTAAAGATACAAATAACTTAAAAGTAAAAGAATGGAAAAGAATATATACCATGCTAACAGTAGTTAAAAAACAAAAAAGCTGGAGTGGCTATATTAATATCAAAATATATTTCAGAACAAAGAATATTAACTTTTAAAAAGTTATTCTATATTGATGTTGCCAAAAACATAATCCTAAATGTTTTTGCACCTAATAACAAAGCTTTAAAATACTGGAATCAAAAATTAATAAAGCTGTGCCCGGCTGGTATGTCTCATTGGTTGTGCATCAACCTGTGAACCAGAAGATCAAGGTTTGATTCCTGGTCAGGACACATGCCTGGGTTGTGGGCTCAATCCCCATTGTGAAGTGTGCAGGAGGCAGCCAGTCAATGATTCTCGCTCGTCCTTGATGTTTCTATCTCTGCCTCTCCCTTCCTCTCTGAAATCAATAAAAATATATTAAAAAACAAATAAAAAATAGAGCTGCAAGGAGAAAGATAAATACACAATTATAAGATACTTTAATACCTCTTTAATTTATATAACAAGTTGGCAGAAAATGAGAAAAAGTATATTAAACTTGAATGACAGTATCAACCCATTTGACCTGAATGATATTTATAGAGAATTCCATCCCACCACAGCAGAATATATATGTTTTTTCTCAAGTGCACATGGAAAATTTAGGAAGAGATACACTATATGGCCCATTAAAGAACTGAAAATTAAAACTGCTATCATACTTAATATGCTTTGGTCACAATGGAATTAAACTAGAAATCAATAATAGATCCTTAAAAATACCCAAATTTTTGAAAACTAACTCACAAGTCATAGAACAAATTTAAAGGGAAATTAGAAAGTAATTTAGCCATCACTAATCATCAAGGAAATTTAAATCAAAACCACAATGAGATACCACCTCACACCAGTCAGAGTGGCTATTACCAGAAAGTCAAAAAATATGTTGGTGAGGATGCAGAGAAAATGGAATCCTGTGCATTGTTGGTGTAATTGCAACTTGGTGTAGCCACTAAGGAAAATAGTATGGATATTCCTCAAAAAATT
The DNA here is from genome assembly GCF_964339955.1 of Pipistrellus hanaki. NCBI lineage: Eukaryota > Metazoa > Chordata > Mammalia > Chiroptera > Vespertilionidae > Pipistrellus > Pipistrellus hanaki. The sequence goes on along the minus strand of NC_140504.1, from coordinate 114,844,142 downwards.
AAAAATATATTTACCAACCTGCTGGTATGGCTCAGTAATTGACCATCAACCTATGAACCAGGAGGTCATGGTTCCATACCTGGGATGTGCAAGAGGCAGTAGATGAATGATTCTCATCATTGATATTTTTATCTCTCTTTCCTTCTTCCTTCCTCTCTGAACTCAATTTAAAATTTTTATTTAAAAAAATCAAAAAACCAAAATGAAATTGACCTATTTCTTGAAAATGCAAATTTCCAGAGCTCACTCAAGAAGAAATAGAAAAAGCCTTCCTATAACAAAAATCCATATCCAGATGGCTTCGGTGGTGAGTTTTATCAAACATTTAAGAAATAATACCAGTTCTGCACAAACTCTTCCAAAAACTCAAAGAGGAAGGAATACTTTCCAACTCATTCTGTGAAGTCAACATTGCTCTGCTGCCAAAATTGCCATGGTATCCTGGCCAAACATGTTACAAGAAAAGAACACTACAGAACAGAGTGGCTGATAGCCTGCAGAACAACATGCCCAAGTTTTATTGTGAATACTGAGACACTTACCCATGATTCTCTGTGAGAAAGACACTGCAGTGGTAGGAAACACAAGAGGATGTTAAAGACTCCTGTCAGAAATGAATGAGAGAGCAGTCCAGTTTTACCCCGTATGAATCTGAATCCCTGTATGAGTTCAGAGCAGTTGGGAGCTTGTGTCTCCCTCTGGCTTGGAAAAGCCAGCCACGTACTCAGTTGCCAGCCCTCTCCACATGCGTGCCTCCATACCTCTGCATTCCACACCCCCTCTGAGTCTCAGTGTGCTTTTCTCTTTCCTTCTAGTTGTAGAATTTCCACTCAGCCAGTCTTCCTGTGGTTCTGGATGATGTCCATTTTGTCTTTTAGTTGTAGTTTTGAAGTTGTTGTGTGAGGCGGCAAGTTCAGGTGTTTATCTATGCCACCATCTTGGTTTCTCCACCTTCATGAGTTACTTTAGTCTGTAATGTTTATTGAGCATCTGGTTTATACTCAATAGTTATTAGTGGGGCTGTGAGAACAGAACACATTGATGACACAACTTCTCCTTTTGAGGAAAAGACATTTCAGAAGGACCTTGACCCCATTAGCTTTTGGCTCAAGCTGACACAGAGACTAATACAGGCTTGAACGTGCTGGAGGGGATGGGGCCTTAGGTCAGCGAGGATCCTTTGCTTGAGGAGGAAAGCCACTGAGGAACTTTCTGGTCTTGGAGCTGCTACTGTCTCTCATCCTCTGGGCCTCAACTCACCAGTTTGGGAAGCCTTTACTCAACAGAACCCAACTCTCTTTGGCTAGAAATTGACAGAAGCTATTTTCCTTTAATGAATAATGGAAAACTTTTCTTAAGAGGCTGCATTGCAGCTCACCTTTGAACAACATGGGTTTGAACTTCATGGGTTCATTTATATGCAGCTTTTTTTCAATAAATATACTGGAAAATTTTTTGAAGATTTGCAACATATATAAAAATAATAAAAAGTTAGTTATGTTATGAATGCATAAATACTAGTTTTATTTTGCCATTTACTACCATAAAATATACACAAATCTGTCATAAAAATTTATTAAAACTTATGCTCACAAACACAGAATGTACATGGTGTGATTCACAATCAAGAAAAAGGTAAACAAAAGTAAAATGCAGTATTATGTCATCACTGTGTAAAATTAACTGGAGTGCATGCTGTACTGCTGCAATAATTGTACAGTTTCCTCCTGCTGCTGCTGCTGCAGTGAGCTCAAGTACTGTGAGTATCTGCCTAGCAGGGCATGTGATGCTCATCATCTCCAAGTGAGCAGTTCATCTCTCCAGAACATGTTGTGTTGCAGTAAAGTGATCTCTCGTGGTTCTTGTGTCTGTTCACCATGTTCAATGCAATTCTGTGAACATTGAATGACACCACAGGACCCATATAAAGCTTCGCTAGTGATGCTGGAAGTGCTCCCAAAAAAGCAGAGAGCCAGGCTGGCATGGCTCAGTGGTTGAGCATTGGCCTACGATGCTAGGGGTTCGATTCCTGGTTGGGTCACATGCCCGGGATTCAAGCCAATCCCCGGTGTGGGGTGTGTAGGAGGCAGCTGATCAATGATTCTCTCTCAACATTGGTGTTTCTATCTCTCCCTCTCCCTTCCTCTCTGAAATCAATAAAAATATATTTTTAAAAAAGAAGTAGAGAAAAGTCATGACATTATAAGAAAAAGATGAATTGCTTGATATGTACTGTAGATCAAGGTCTGCAGCTGCAATTACCCACTGTTTCAAGATAAATACAACGAGCATAGGAACCACCATTAAAAGACAAAAGGAAATTCATGCGGCTGTCACTGCAGCAACACCAGCAGGTGTGAAAACCTTGTACTATTTATATACTAATAAAAGCCTAGGTGGTCCACACGCCCTCAGGAGACGCCCTTACATCACCACAAGATGGCCAGCAGGAGAGGGCAGTTGTGGGTGAACAGGCTAGCAGGGGAGGGCAGTTGGGGGCGATCAGGTGGCAGGGGAGCAGGTAGGCATCAATCAGGTCGGCAGGGGCGTGGTTAGGGGGTGATCAGGCTGTCAGGCTGAAGCAGTTAGGGGCAATCAGGCAGGCAGGCAGGCGAGTGGTTAGGAGCCAGCAGTCCTGGATTGTGAGAGGAATGTCTGACTGCAGGTTTAGGCCCAATCCCCCAGGGGTCCCAGATTGAAGAGGGTGCAAGCTGGGCTAAGGGATACCCCGTGCATGAATTTCATGCACTTGGCCCCTCTCTCTGTCTATCTGTCTATCTATCTATCTATCTATCTATCTATCTATCTATCTATACACACACACACACACACACACACACACACTGTCAGGCCAGATTATTATGACCACCTGACTTTTGTAGGCAAATTAGCCTTATACTGCATCGTATGGGATATGGAAGCCAAAGGCCTGTTTAAACACCTTTGCTGTCTGTAGTTACCAAGATAAAACGTCTCCAATTCACACATGAACACAAGGATTAGACAGTTGAGCATTGGAAAAAAGTCATGTGGTCCGATGAATTACATTTCCAGTTGCATCATGCAGATGGCAGAGTGAGAATTTGGCAGAAACAGCTTGAAAGCATGCACCCCACATGCATGAGTACGACCCTTCAAGCTGGTGGGGACAGTGTTATGGTTTGGGCATGTTTTCCTGGCATGATTTGGGCCCTTTAATTTGTGTGGAACAACGTCTGAATAGCACAACATACCTAAGTATCATTGCTGATCAAGTTCAATCTATCATATTGATGGCATATCCCAATGGAGATGGATAATTTGCCATAGTGCTCATATTGTGCAGATGGTTTCAAGAACATGAGGGAGACTTTACCTTGCTTAGGTGGCCCCACAAACACCAGATCTCAATCCAATGGAGCATTTGTGGGAAGAAGTTAAAAGAGCCATCAGGCAACTGATTCCACAGTCATCAAATCTCACAGAACTGGACAGTGCTATTCATCAGGCATGGTGTCAGATTCCTTGCATCACCTTTCAACATCTCGTGGAGTCAATGCCAAGAAGAATAGCTGCAGTACTGAAGGCAAAAGGAAGCCCAACGAAGTACTGATTGGGGTGGTCATAATAATGTGGCCACTCAGTGTATATTTAACATCTATAACATTTATATATATTTAACAGCTATAAAAATATGTTTTTTTTATCACCTAGTCTTTTTTTAAAAAGTTTTTGTTGTTTGATTTGAGAGAAGGTGGGGAGAGAGAAAAACATTGATTTGTTGTTCCACTTTTTATGCATTAATTTGTTCATTCTTGTATGTACCTCGGCTGGAAATCAAACCCACAACCTTGGCATATTGGGATGATGCTCCAACCAACTGAGCTACATGGTGAGGGATTAAAATGTTTTTTAATCTTGTATTGAAAATGAAGCTTTTATTGTATTGGGTGCAATATTGCTGTAAGAAGGGCCCACCTATAGGCTCTAATATGATTCCAGAAACTGTGAAGTCATTATATGACAGCTTGAAACAGAAAGAAGACCTAAAGCCAGAGAATTTAATGCCAACAAAGGATGGTTTGATCATTTTAGCAGGAGGTTTGACTTAAAGGCGTGAAGATAACAGGAGAAATAGCTTCTGCTGATCAATAGGCAGGAGATAAGTTCCTAGATGCTGTTAAGAAAATCATTCAGTGGAAAGGATATCTACCTGAACATGTTTTTAATGTGGAAAAAGTGCCTTATTCTGGAAAAAGATGCCACAAAATACATTTATTAGTAAGGAAGAGAAGTGAGCACCAGGATTTAAGGCAGAAAGAGATAGGCTAAGTCTACTGTTTTGTGCAGATGTGGTTGTGTTTACGATCAGGACGGCCTTATCTATAAAGCGCTAACCCCTGAGCCTTGGAGAGAAAAGATAAACACCAGCTGCTAGTCTTTTGGTTATATACAACAAGAAGGCCTGTAGAACCAGAACACTTTTTCTGGATTGCTTCCATCGATGTTTTGTCCCTAAAGTCAGGAAGTACCTTTCCAGTTGTTTTGATATTGAAAAATGTCTCTGATCACCCTGGACCCCATAAGTTCTTTACCAAAGGTGCAAAAGTGGTCTATTTGCCCCCAACACCACGTCTCTAATTCAGCCGGTAGATCTGGGGTCATAAGGACCTTTAAGACTTTACAGTACTCTATGGGAAAGATTGTCAGTGCCATGAAAGAGAACCCCAATAGAGAGAACATCAAGAAAGTCTAGAAGGATTACACCATTGTAGATGCCATCATCCTATATAATAAAATGCCAGCGACCATATGGTGTAATGACTGTAATGACTGATTGACCAGTCGCTATGAGGTGCATTGACCACCTCCTGGTCCCTCTTCCTGGCCATCAGTTTCTGTTCACTGGATGGTGAACAGTGAACTATGGGGAATGGGGTGAACGGTGGTGGGGTGGGACTGGGGACTGGCAAGTGGGCAAAAGATGGTCCTGATCACAGGCTAGGCTAGGAACTTTACCCGCACATGATTTCATGCACTGGGCCTCTAGTTGTTATAGAAAAATTTGTGTAAGCCATCAAGCCCAAAACAATAAATTCCTACTGGGGAAAACTGCCAGATGCTGTGCATGACTTCACAGCATTTACAACAGAGACAATCAAGAAACTCATGAGAGATTGTGGATATGACAAAAAAAAAAAAAAGTGAGAAGGTGAAGGGTTTGCTTTTTACTTCTTTTATAACATTACCCCTTCTTGGATATGGCTACTGAAACCAAAACAAATGGTGAAAGAAAGATTGGTACCATATAGAAGCATTTTTGGAGAAATAAAAAAGCAAAAAAGTCAGACAGAAATCAGAATGTAATTAGTTACACTGAGTGTGTATGAATCTCTTACTTCCCCTTCCCCTTCCTCTGACCCTTCTGCCTCTGCACCTGGAGACAGCAGGTCCAACAACTCCTCCTCCTCCTCAGTCTATGCACTAAGAAGACAACAAGGATGAAGACTCTTATGATGATACATTTCCACTTAATGAATAGTAAACAATCATTGTTGTACAGTTAATACACATTTATTGTGTATGTGTGTCTTCATGTGAAAATGTAATAAGTGTACAGCAAGAACTGAATGAGATGTTTTTGTGTCATCATCATCATCATCATCACCTAATATAAGACAACATTGATGAAGATTCTGACAGACAGAATTTGTCTTATAAATAGATGATGTAAACTTATAGTATCTATAAATACAGTTTAGTACTGTAAATGGGTTTTCTCTTTGTTATAATTTAAAAAAATATTTTTATTGATTTCAGATAGGAATTGAGAGGGAGAGAGAGATAGAAACATCAATGATGAGAGAATCATTGATCAGCTGCCTCCTACATGCTCTACACTGACATTAGAGCCCAAAACTTGGGCATGTGCCCTGACTGGGAATAGAACTGTGGCCTCCTAGTTCCTAAGTCAATGCTCAACCACTGAGCCATGCCAGCTGGGCTGTTATAATTTTCTTAATAACATTTCCTGTTCTCTAGCTTTCTTTATTGTAAGAATACAGTATATAATACATATAATGTACAAAATATGTCTTAATCATCTATTTATGTTATTAGGAAAGCTTCTGTGAACAGTAGGCTAATAGTAGTTAAGTTTGAGGGAGTCAAAAGTCACAGGTGATTTCTGACTGGAGAGTCAAGTTTATTTTATAGGAAAAAAAATCATTTCTGATCTGTAGCCCTGTGCCCCTTTTATGGACTAGCAGTTCATGCATTGCTCTTAAAGAATGGATGTGTTTACTTTGGGGCAGGGAAGACTTGTGGAAAAAGATGGTTGGACTTGGGACAGGACTGGTTTTTTTCTTTCTCTTTTAATATTTATAATATGGGGGATGAGAGTTGGAGGTGGCTGCAGCCAGCTGTGTGTGAAGGAGCCACTGAAATCCCTCAGTCACCTGAGCACGTGAGTGGGAAAGCCCCAGGGAGAAAGGTGGGACTGGGAGGAAATTCAGGAAAAGCCTCTGGCTATCACTCTGTCAGCACCGTGAGCTCTTTCTGAGGAAAAAAACAGGCCCAGAGAAAAGATATAACCCTGCATACTTTCTTTCCCTCAACAAGTGAGGTAAGTTGGAGCCATTTCTTTTTTCTTTTTCTTTCTTTTTTTTTTTTTCTTAATATTTGAAGAGCTCACATCTGGCCTTTATTTCAAACCATTGGCAGCTTCGAGGCAGCGCAGTCAGTAAAATCTTAGTGACTTTCTTGGCTTTTGGGCCATGCTGTCTGATGCATCCTGTGGGGGAGAGCCTCGGTAAGGGTTTGGAGGGCTTGAGGATGTTGGGTGGCTCTCGGTCGGTCCAGCAGCAGCCAGAATGTGCAGTGTCTCCCTTAGATCTGCAACATGGATGGCCTGAGTGTATTAGGCTAAGTAAAGTAAGTCAGACAAAGTTAAATTTATGATTTCATTTATATGTAAAATCTATAAAAAGTAAATAAACAAAACAGAAACAGACCCACAGATATAGAGAATAAGCTGATGGTTGTCAAAGGGGAAGTGGTTGTGGGGAGCGGAAAAAGGAAATCATGACAGACACAACAGAGGGACGTCCATGTGAAGACAGGGAGAAAGTGATCATCTATAAGTGAAAGAGAGGCCTCAGAGGAAGCCAGCCCTGCCGATACCTTCATCTTGGACTTCCAGTCTCCAGGACTTTAAGAGAATATATTTCTGTTGTCTAAGCACCCAGTCTGTGGTAATTGGTTTTTTGTTTTTGTTTTTGTTTTTGTTTTTTTGTTTTTAATATATTTTATTGATTTTTCACAGAGAGGAAGAGAGAGGGATAGAGAGTTAGAAATACCGATGAGAGAGAATCATCGATCAGCTGCCTCTTGCACACCCCCTACTGGGGATGCGCCCGCAACCAAGGTACATGCCCTTGACCGGAATCGAACCCGGGACCTTTCAGTCCTCAGGCCGATGCTCTATCCACTGAGCCAAACTGGTCCCGGCTGTTTTTGTTTTTTTTTTTTTTTAAATATTTTATTGATTTTTTACAGATAGGAAGAGTGAGGGATAGAGAGTTAGAAACATTAGTGAGAGAGAATCATCGATCAGCTGCCTCTTGCACACCCCCCACTGGGGATGTGCCCACAACCAAGGTACATGCCCTTGACCGGAATCGAACCCGGGACCTTTCAGACCGCAGGCCGACGCTCCATCCACTGAGCCAAACCGGTTTCGGCAGTCTGTGGTAATTGTTATGGCAGGTCCAGCAGACTAATACAGCAGTGAAGGGCCGTAGGCTCAGGGCCAGGACAGCTGTAGGAGATCAGGCAAGTGGGGAGGCTTCCCAGTGCTCACCATTAGAGCGTTAGTTTTAAGAAGGAGACAGAGGTCATTTTCTAAATGTTCCTACCACATAGTGCATTCACTCTCAGTCAAAGGCTGGGAGGTGACCTGGTAGATTTCTTAGAGGGCCAAATTTACTTAAAAATAATTTTTAAATTGTGGCAAAGACAAATAACATAAAATTTATCACCTTAACTATTTTTTAAAAATATACATATTTTAAAATATATTTTTATTGATTTCAGAGAGGAAGGGAGAGGGAGAGATAGAAACATCAATGATGAGAGAGGATCATTGATTGGCTGCCTCCTTCATGCCTGCTACTGGGTATTAAGCGCACACCCTGACATGTGCCCCCACTAGGAATTGAACCATGACCTCATGATTGATGCTCAGTCACTGAGCCAAACTCTGGGCTGCATTACTCTTTCTATTCTCCCAGTGACCCATGGCCCCATAAGGTAGAGACACGAATCTTTTCCCTTTTCAGCAAGTCTATACATCAGTCTCTTTAGCTTTTATCCCTGTGACAGGGGTCAGTGATGCTTCCTCAGTGGGACGGGTGGCAGGGGCACATTAGTGCTGCATTCGTGACTCTGGGACTTTGCTCTGAGAAACCAGATGTCCGACATATGTGCCAAGGCAGAACCTTGTCTATGGACGTGAGTTGAGAGTTAACACGCACACTACTGGCTAACACGCACACTACTGGCTTCTGTGGCAGAGGTAAGGAAAGGGGACCCTGGCTTTGTGTATTCCTGGTGATATATGAAGCAGAGGACAAGTAGTCCTAGGAAAGCTCAACTCCTGCTGGACTGCACACTAGGTGGGAAGATAGAGGGAGAAAGGAGTATGTTTAGGGTCATAGCTCCTGAATTAAGGCCCCTCAAGGGGCTGGAGGCAGGGCTCAACTCCAGAGGGGTGCTCCAGCCCTCAGCCGGGCAAGAGAGGAGCAGCCTGGATGGTGGAAGGGAGAGGAGCACTGGCTCCCTCCTGGACCCCCTCCGCTCTTTCCAAGTGTTGCAACTGGGCTTTGGCCATTGGGTTCCCTGGATCCCTTGGGAGGAAAGTGGCCAAATTCCCGCACCTCTGGAGACGTCCTCACAGCTGCCCCTGTGTTCACAGCGTCAGCAATAACCGGCCAGGAGGGAGACTCGAGTGAGACCAGACTCAGATCTCAGAAAAAGTTGGGGAGCTCTATTCTCGAGTCTGCTTATATAAAGAGGAGAAGGAAAGGGAGCCATTTGAAATACCTAGGATTTTCTGAGGGAAATGTCTATCTTCACCAAGTTGGATCTTTCACAGTACTTTGGGATGTTCATAACACCTTCTTGCTTTTTCACTTAACTTAGGAAGCTGAAAAGAGACAGAAGTGAATGAATTTGTCTTATTTCATTTTTCCTAAAAAATAGCAGACGGCCTGTTTCCCCTTGGCATAAACCCAAAGCCTCTGTGATTAAACAATAGACAACCACGTGGAGCCAGCAGGCAAGTGAAACAGGTGGGCTTGTAGCCAAGAGGGTTAGCCAAGGGGACCTGCTTCCCTTCTCTAGTGACCTCCCGGTTTGCCAGTGCAGCCACCCTCCTGCCTCCAGCACAGCCAGCAAGAAAAAAATGCATATTTAAAGAAGCCAGATTTTATGTAAAAAAAAAAAAAAAAAAAAAGAAGTCTACAGGACCTCTGGAATGGTCCTGCCAGAAAGGGAATGCATTCATTTGAATATTTGATTTGCATCCAAAATTCATTCCATCAAAGACCTGGCACCCAGAGCAGTCTGCTGGCCCATTTGAGAAATAGCGCAGACAGTTCTGGTATGTGTGCCTGAAAAGCAGTCTCAGCTCCCTGGGACCCAGAGCCAAATGCCATAACTGGCTCCCAATATCAGGCATCAGATTTACCCCAGTCTCAGGCTAACGCCCAGTGGAACTGCTTCATGAGAGCTTTGGGGCCTGAACTTCCTCAGTCTCAGCCAAATAGGGCCTGAGGTTGAGAGAGGGATGGGCTGGGGTCCAGCCACTAGGCCCAAGCTTCCCATCACTTTCGACTGCTTCCTTTAGATCCTCAAACAGCAGATTTTCTAGTGTTCCTGCCAAAACCCAAGACAGCCCATGAATAATCAGCTGCAATTTGCAAAGCCATTCCATTTGGAACTGCTATTTTCAATCGGAATTTTTTGGAATTCTAGTGGCCAGTCAAACATTAAGTTTGTTCTTTTCACCTCAGGCTTGCAAGGAACTTGGACCTCTGTGGGGAGAGCATGGAGGGATCTGGGTCTGCTTCCCCAGATTGGATCCCAGATACAAAGATGCAGCAGGGAAAGCCATCCTCAGCCTCTTGGAGGAAAGGGCTTATTGTGTATCTGACAGCAGTGGAGTGCCCCAAATTGTAGCACCACCCCCCCCCCCCCACTGCCTTAGACACAAGATACCATTTGTGAAAAAGCAAAGCATGGAAAATGCAAATAATACTAACAAATCTCCTCCCTTCTCCCATTCCTGGCACTAAATAGGTGACCAATAAATGGCATTTGAACTGAATTATTTGTCAAAAAGAATGCTTCACAGACATATAACTCCGTTTCTTTTCTTTATAAAAAATTCTTTTCTTTTCTTCCTCTTTCTTTCTTCCTTTCTTTCTTCCTTCCTTCCTTCCTTCCTTCCTTCCTTCCTTCCTTCCTTCCTTCCTTCCTTCCTTCCTTCCTTCCTTCCTTCCTTCTCTCTCTCTCTCTCTCTCTCTCTCTCTCTCTCTCTCTCTCTCTCTTTCTTTCTTTCTAAAATAAATCTTTATTGCTCAGATTATTACAATTGTTTCTCCTTTTGCCCCCCGTAGCTCCCTTCCACCTGGTTCCCACCCCACCCTCTGCCCTTAACCCCCCCTCATTGTCCTCATCCATAGGTGTACAATTTCAATCCAGTCTCTTCCTGCACCCCCCATACCCCTTTCCCCCTGATAATTATCAATACACTTCCTTTCTTTGCCCCTGATTCTATTATATTCACCAGTTTATTCTGTTCCTCAGATTTTTAATTCACTTGATTTTTAGATTCACTTGTTGATATATATGTATTTGTTGATCATAATTTTTATCTTTTTTCTTCTTCTTCCTCTTCTTAAAGAATACCTTTCAGCATTTTATATAATACTGGTTTGGTGGTGATGAACTCTTAACTTTTTCTTATCTGTGAAGCTCTTTATCTGACTTTCAATTCTGAATGATAACTTTGCTGGATACAGTAATCTTGGTTGTAGGTTCTCCCTCTTCATCACTTTGAATATTTCTTGCCACTCCCTTCTAGCCTGCATAGTTTCTGTTGAGAAATCAGCTCATAATCGTATGGGTGCTCCCTGATAGGCAACCAACTGCTTTTCTTTTGCTGCTTGTAAGATTCTCTCTTTGTCTTTTGCCCTTGGCATTTTAATTATGACGTGTCTTGGTGTGGTCCTCTTTGGATTCCTCTTGTTTGGGGTTCTCTGCGCCTCCTGTACTTGTAAGTCTATTTCTTTCACCAGGTGGGGGAAGTTTTCTGACATTATTTCTTCAAATAGGTTTTCAGTATCTTGCACTCTCTCTTCTTCTGGCACCCCCATAATTCTGATGTTGGTATGCTTGAAGTTGTCCCACAGGCTCCTTACACTATCTCCAACTTTCTGGATTCTCTTTTCTTCTTGCTTCTCCAGAGGAGTGTCCTTTGGCTCTTTGTATTCCAAATCTTTGGCTTGATTCTTGTGTTCCTCCAGTCTGCTGTTGGATCTATGTATATTTTTTATTTCAGTCAGTTTATGTTTAATTTCTAGTTGGGTCTCATTAAATTTATCAGCCTTTTCTAAGAAATTCTTGAAAAACCTTATAACGTGGTTTTGAACTCTATAACCAGTCTTTTGTTCTCCTCCATCTCTTTCGTTTGAGATCTATTTCCTTGTCTAGGCATTTTCACTCCTTCCCAGAGTTGTAGGATCGCTTTGTGTATTTTTGTGTCCTATATGGCCCAGTGGGTCAGCCTCCCCAGTTACCTGAGTTAGACACTCTTGGTGCTCCCCTTTGTGGACTGCGTGGACAGCCTTGTTGTAGTTAAGACTTGATTGTTGTTGGTATCATTGGGAGGAAATGATCTCCAGACCTACTGGATGTGAGTATCAGCTGTGTCTACTCTGGGATACCTTCTGTATTAGAGACAGTTTTATAGGATCAGACTTGCAAAATTGCCAAAGCTTCTGTGTTCAGCTTGGATGGGGTGGAGTCTCAGGGCTGAGCTGACATTCTTAGCTTCCCGTCAGCCCTGCCCTTGTGCGCTCGCCTGGGTTTCCGCCTGACTGTCCTGATTCCCTGTGCAAGAGCATGGGTGCTCCAGGGGCTCGCCTGGAATTGGGTTGGGTCTCTGTAGTCTGGAGCTTCTGACTCCTTCTGCTATGGAGAGGCCGCTGCAACCTCCGTGGTCAGACATCTCTGCGTGCAATCACTCACGCGAGACTGTAGACCCTTCCTGCTGCGGCTCCCAGCTCCCCCAGACTCCCAGTCTCTGAGTCTGCAGGTGCCTTTCTCTACAGTCCGGACTCCACCTGTATGAGCCTGGGTCCATGGGGTTTCAGCTGGGGTTGGGGTTCAGTACAGTCGAAAAGGGTTCAGTGCAATCAGGGACTTCCTTTCCCCTCCCACCAGCCAGACATTCGGCTGCCCTTCATCTCTGCGCACAAGCATCTCCCTACCTCAGTGCTTTGTGGCTCCCAATCTGATCCATGAGCCTCTCTCCTTCTTTCTAGTTGTAGATTTCTCACTCCACCAGCTTTCCTGTAATTTTGGATGATGTTTGTTCTGTCTTTTAGTTGTTGCTTTAAAATTGTTGTGCGAGGTGGCAGCTTAGGTGCTTACCTAGGCTGCCATCTTGGTTTCTCCTATTTTCTTTTATTTCAAGAAAAAAATTTAAATATAATAATGTTACAAGCAATAAACATTAAATTTCAAGATACATGATTTTAAATATAATATTACATGCAATAAAAATTAATATTTCAAGAAAAATATTAAATATAATATTATCAAAACTGTACTAACAGTATAATATTACAAAAGTTGTAGGAAATATTAAAAATCTACAAATAACAGGATTACTTCTATTATATTCTAAAATATTTTTCCTCCTCTTGCTCTATTTTGGATCATCAGTTTATGTTGTTCATTATATTCCACAAATGAGTGAGATCATGTGATATTTATCTTTCTCTGACTGGCTTATTTTGCTCAGCATATTTCTCTCCAGACCCATCCATGCTGTTGCAAATGGTAAGAGTTTATTCTTTTTTACCGCAGTGTAGTATTCCATTGTATAGATGTACCACAGTTTTTTAATTCAATCATCTGCTGATGGGCACTTAATCTGTTTCCAAATATTAGCTATTGTAAATTGCATTGCTATGAACATAGGGGTGCATATATCCTTTCTGATTGGGGTTTCTGATTTCTTGGGACATATTCCTAGAAGTGGAGTACTAGGTCAAATAGCAGCTCCATTTTTAATTTTTTAGGAAACTCCATGCTGTCTTTCTTAGTGGCTGCACCAGTTTGCATCCCCACCAGCAGTGCAAGAGGGTTCATTTTTCTCCACATCCTTGCCAGCACTTGTTTGTTGATTTGTTGATGATAGCCATTCTGACAGGTGTGCGATGGTACCTCATTGTTGTTTTACAAAGAGAGAATATTAAAATCAGCAAGAGAAAAACAGTTACCTACAAGGGAGCACCCATACAATTCTCATCTGATTTCTCAACAGAAACTATGCAGGCCAGAAGGGGGTGGCAAGAAATATTCAAAGTGATGAATAGCAAGAACCTACAACCAAGCAAAGCTTACATTTCTACCCAGCAAAGCTTACATTTACAATAAGAAAAAGCTAAAGAAGTTCATCACCACCAAACCAGTATTATATGAAATGCTGAAAGGTATTTTTTAAGAAGAGGAAGAAGAAGAAAAAGGTAAAGATAAAAATTATGAACAACAAATACATATATATCAACAAGTGAATCTAAAAATCAAGTGAGTAAAAAATCTCATGAACAGAATGAACTGGTGAATATAATAGAATCAAGGGCATAGAAAGGGAGTGGACTGACAATTCTCGGGGGGGGGGGACTTGGGGGTGTGGGAAGAGACCGACAAAAATCGTACACCTATGAATGAGGACGGGGTGGGGCAGTAAGGACATGGGTGGGGTGAGAATCAAGTGGAGGGGAACTATGGGAGGTAAAAAGAGGAACAATTGTAGTAATATGAACAATAAAGATTTGTTTTAAAAATATCCTCAGGTGAGTATGAATAAAAAATAATACAATGAAATAAAAACAACATTTTGCTAGTCAAATGCACTAGAAATACTTTATCTACATTATTTAAATATCCATGTTAAAGAGTAAAACAAAACCTATAGAAACCTTATTAAAATTCTATTATTATTTATTTAAATTGTGCTAAAATACACATAAGATAAAATTTATCATCTTAATCATTTTTAAGTGTACGTTCACTGTCATTAGTACATTCATATTGTTGTATAACTGTCACCACCTGTATCTTCCCAAACTGATACTCTGTACCCATTAAACACTTACTCTCTATTTCCCTTCGCCCCCAGGCCTTGGCAACCTCCATTCTACTTTTTTTTTTTTTTTTAAATAAATTTTTATTGTTCATATTATTACAAGTGTTCCTTTCCCCCCCCCTTCCCACCCCACCCTCTGCCCTTTCCCCACTCCCCATTGTCCTCATCCATAGGTGCACAGTTTATGTTCAGTCTCTTCCCACATTCCCCTCTTCCCTTTTCCCCAAGAATCATCAGTTCACTCCCCTTCCATACCTCTGATTCTATTATATTCAACAGTTAATATTGTTCATCAGATTTTTTTTTTAATTTCCTTGGTTTTTAGATTCACTTGTTGATAGTTACGTATTTGTTGTTCATAATTATCTTTATTTACTTTCTCTTCTGAAAGAACCCCCTTCAGCAATTCATATAATTCTGGTTTGGTGGTGATGAACTCCTTTAGCTTTTTTTTATTAGTGAAGCTCTTTATCTGACCTTCGATTCTGAGTGATAGCTTTGCTGGGTAGAGTATTTTTGGCTGAAGGTTCTTGCTATTCATCACCTTGAATATTTCTTGCCATTCCCGTCTGGCCTGCATGGTTTCTGTTGAGAAATCAGCTGACAATCGTATAGGTGCTCCTTTATAGGTAACCACCTGCTTAGCTCTTGCTGCTTTTAATATTCTCTCTTTGTCCTTTGCTCTTGGAATCTTAATTATGATTTGTCTTGGTGTGGTCCTCTTTGGATTCCTCTTATTTGGAGTTCTGTGTGCTTCCTGGACTTGTAAGTCCAATTCTTTCCCCAGGTGGGGGAAGTTTTCTGTCACTATTTCTTTCAGTATGTTTTCGATATCTTGCTCTCTCTCATCTTCTGGGACCCCCATGATTCTGATGTTGGATCGTTTGAAGTTGTCCCAGAGGTTTCTTACATTATCTTCAATTTTCTGGATTCTCTTGCCTTCTAGCTTCTGCAGAGGAGTGTCTTCTGGCTCTTTATGTTCCAAATCTTTGACTTGATTCTTGCAATCTTCTATTCTGTTTTTAGGACTCTGTAGAATATTTTTTATTTCAGACAATGTATTCTTTATTTCTTGTTGATCCCTTAGCATTTCTTGTTGATCCCTTTTCATATCCTCATAGGTCTCATTTATTTTATCGGCCTTTTCTAGGAGTCTCTTGAAAAACCCTATAAGTGTGGTTTTGAACTCTATATCCAGTCGCTTTTTGTCCTCCATTTCTTTCGTTTGTGATCTATTTGGTTTAGGCATTTTCGCAGGCAGCTTTCCTGATGGGGGCGGAGTTTCAGGGTGGAGCCTACAGCCTTGGCTTCCGTCAGCCCCGCCCTATGCGACTCCTGAGACTCAGGGTCCTTCAGTACTTGTTGCAAGCGCCTCTGAGAGAAAGGTGCCCTCGATTTTCGCCTGCTACCAAACAGTGTAAGCTCTCCCGCAATGGGCCCGAAACTGGGGTTCAGTTCAGTTGGAAGTGGAGTTGGAGGTGGCGTTCAGAGCAGTCTGGAGCCTGTCTCCTTCCCGCCAGGGCAGTCCTACGGCACAGCCGGCCGGCCCTTCTCTGCGCGCTGTGTGCGCGCCTCTGGGACCTCCTTTCGCTGCTTCCCCGAGTACCGCCTTACAGCCCAGCTCCCTCTGGATGAGCCTGGGTCCCCAGGGTCTGGCCTAGAACGGGGGTTCAGAGCAGTTGGGGGCCCAGCACAGTCCGAATGTTTATCTCCTTCCCGCTAGGGAACGCCAGCCAGGCACTCGGCCTCCCTCCTCTCCGGCTCCGTCCTCTCCACGCGCGCGCCGCGTGTCTCCGTACCTTGGGCTTTTACAGCTCCTCCGCGCTTCCTTCTGGTTTTCTCCTTGCTTCTCGTTGTAGAATTTCCAGTCAGTTGACTTTCCTGTAGTTCTGGGTAATGTCCATTTTATATTTTAGTTGTATTTTATTGAAATTGTTGCGTGCGGCTGCGGCTAGGTGCCTACCCGAGCAGCCATCTTGGATTCTCCTCCAGTTTTCCATTCTACTTTTGTCTCTTTGATTTTACTACTCTAGAAATCTCATGTAAGTGAAAAGAAATTGAGGCTAAGAAGAGAATAAACTTTTCATCCACAAAATCAAAATTTCTGTTCTGTTAAGGTACAGTAACAAAGTCTCCAGAGCTCCTCCCAGGCAATCAGCTTTTCTTTTGATCATCTGGGTGAGTCGCCATTCCTGAGGGGGTGGGAATCAAGATAAATCAGTTTGAAAATTTCTGAGCAAGTTTTGTGCCCTTGTCTCAAGGGATTTAAATCAATGTACTTGGTTATGAGCTGACCTGGCCCTGAGGTGGGCCTGTGTCTGGCAGTTGGAGTGATCCCCCACTCCACACAGTGAACTTTCATTCTCTCCCTCCTTCTGTTAGTTTCCCTTCAGCCTTTACCATTTTCAAGTCCCTTTCTGAGCCTTAACCTGGGTTCTCCAACCAGTTCCTGCCCACTGTCAGCTCCCAGGTTGCCCCATTTCCTGCCTCTCACTCCTTCTGGTCTCTGCAACCTGACTTACCCCTGGCTTCCAATGCTCTTGTTAAGCCTGCCATTGCTTCCTGGTAGTAACAAACTCCTTTAGCTTTTCTTGTTTGGGAAACTCTTTATTTCTCCTTCAATATTAAACAATAGCCATGTTGGATACAGCAGTCTTGGTTGTAGGTCTTTTCTTTTATCACTTTGAATATTTCATGCCAATCTCAATAGCTTCCTATTCAATAGGCTTCTTCTGGGCTGAATTGTGTAATTCTTGCCACCCTCCTACCCAGTGTCCTAATTCATGTGTTAAAGTCCTACTCACCAGTACCTCAGAACATCACTATATTTGGAGACATAGCATTTAAAGAGGTGATTAAGATACAATGTGGCCGAAACAGGTTTGGCTCAGTGGATAGAGCATTGGCCTGTGGACTGAAAGGTCCCAGGTTGATTCCTGTCAAGGGCATGTACGTTGGTTGTGGGCACATCCCCAGTAGGGGGTGTGCAAGAAGCAGCTGATCGATGTTTCTCTCTCATCAATGTTTCTAGTTCTCTATCCCTCTCCCTTCCTCTCTGTAAAATATCAATAAAATATATTAAAAAAAAAGATAAAATGTGGTTATTGGAGTGGGTCCTAATATGACTGATGTCCTTATAAGAAGAAGAGATTAGTACACAGCACATACAGAGAAAAGACCATATAAGGATGCAGGGTGGTCATCTAACAGTCACGGAGAGAGGTCTCAGAAGGAACTAGTCATGCAAAACCTGAATATTGGGCTTCAGCCTCCGGAGCTATCCTAATATACAAAAAGCCAGAGTCCATAATGTCCAAAACAACCGAAGGCTCAACCCACCAAAAGTCAGTCCTGCAGTCAGTCCTGCAGCCACAGCAACCCAGCACTGACTGCTGCTGGTGCAGGTGTGGTGACCCATCACTGACTGCCAAGGGGGCTGCAGGTCAGGCCCAGAGAGAGGCCTGAAGAGAGCGGCAGGGTCTGATCTGCAGCCTCTGTGGCAGCTGTTGATCAGCTGCTACCTCTCTCTTTCTCTCCAGACTTGGCCGCAGCTGTGCCTCTGTTTCTCTCCAGGCCTCCACGGGGGCTGCTGATCAGTCTCACCTCTCTAAGTAGGCCTGGAGATGCTGACTGGCATAGAAACTGACCAATCAGAACCAAATCTGGGTGAACTGTGAGGAGCCAATGGCTGTCTAGGAGGCAGAGCTATTGACACTGGCCTAGAAACTGAACAATCACCAAATTGGCCAGCAGGGGAGGGCAATTGGGGGCGAGATCAGGCCTACAGGGAGGGCAGTTTGGGATGAGATCAGCCAGCAGGGGAGGGCTGTTAGGAGTGATTAGGCAGGCAGAGGGATTAGAAACAATTAGGCAGGAAGGCAGAGGCAGTTAGGTGCAACCAGACTGGCAGGCAGGCAGATGAGTGGTTAAGAGCCAGTGGTCCCAGATTGTGAAAGGGATGTGCGACTGCTGGTTTCCCTATGGGATTGGGCCTAAATCAGCAGTTGAACATCCCCCAAGGGGTCCCTGGTTGTAGAGGGTGCAGGTTGGGCTGGGGGAACCCCCCTCCATGCACAAATTTCATGCACCGAGCCACTAGTCCTATATAATAAAAGCTTAATATGCTAAGTGTCTGGTCATCTAGTTGGCCATTCAACCAATCAAAGCATAATATGCTAATGATATGCTAAGGCCACTCAACTGCTTACTATGACATGCACTGACCACCAGGGGGCAGATGCTATGACCAGTAGGTTAGCTTGCTGTTGGGGTCTGGCTGATTGGGACTGAGTTAGACAAGCTGGACATGCCCTGGAGCCCTCCTGCAGTCCCTTCCCAGCTGGTCAATCTCTCATGTCCCTACCTAGCTCCAATCATGCACTAGTGGGGTCCCGAGGCCTGACCTGTGCCCTCTCGCAATTTGGGACTCCTCAGGGGATGTCAGAGAGCCAGTTTTGGCCCAACGGCAGAAGGGTCAGTTACTATAGCAGGCACTGACCATCAGGGGGCGGAAGCTCAACCCAGGAGCTGCAGCCGCTGGCTATTGTGCTCCCACAGAGGGAGCGTCACTCAGCCAGAATCTGGGCTCATGGCTGGCAAGCACAGCGGCAGTGGCGGGAGCCTCTTTCACCCTTGTAGCAGCGCTACAGATATCCAACTGATGGCTTAGGGAGCGGGAGTAAGCCATCAGTTGGACATCAAGGGCTCCTTGACTGCAAGAGGGTGCACGTTAGGCTGAGGGACACCCCCCTCCAGGTGCACAAATTTCATGCACTGGGCCTCTAGTGAGAATATAAATGTCTATTGTTTAAGCTGCCCAGTCTGTGGTCCTTGTTACAGCAACCCCAAGTAACTAATACAAGGCCCTTTATGGTCCTTATCTTATTTGTCACTCCCCGGGCACCACACTCTGCTGGTCCCTGATAGGCCATTGTTCCTCCTGAAGCCCCAGCATGGCTCCTCTTCCTCTGTGTGCCCTGAGGTGCTGGTGTTCTCAGGTGACCACCTCCTCCCTCCCACATGCATTCCCTGAATCTCTCTCATATTCCCCTGACACTCACACATCTCCAGTCTTCCTGAACAAATAATTTTCAGTAACCACCAGAGGTTTGCCCCAATGACAGCGACCGGCACTCTTCGTTGGTCTGGCACCCCTGCTCACCTGCTCCACCATCCCACTGCAGCTGATGCCTGTAATGTTCTGTGTTTTGTTGCCTGCTGCCCAATCCCACCATGTTCTGAGTGCGCCCCCTGGTGGTCAGCACACATCATAGCTACCGGTTGTTCAGTTGTTCTGCCATTCCGTCTATTTGCATAGGGGTTTTATTATATACATATGATATATATATATTTTAATCCTTACCTGAGGATGTGTTTTTATTGATTTTTGGAGAGAGAGATGGAGAGAGATTGGTTGCCTCCCATACTCACCCTTATCTGAGATTAAACTCAAAATCTAGGTATTTGCCCGGCTGGAAATCAACTCTCAACCTTTTGGTGCATTGGATGATGCTCCAACCAACTGAGCCACCTAACCAGGGCCTACTCAGTAGGTATTCTGATATTAGCATAGCTAGGGCAAGTTTTTTGTTTTGTTTTGTTAGTATTTTCACACTATATATTTTCTACATTTTTACTTTCAACTTCATATATTTTTGTAAAGAGCATATATGTATACCTACATCTTTTCATACAAGCATTTAGTCCATTTACACTTAATGTTTTTATTACTATTTTGATCTAAAATTTGCCATGTTAATTATGTATTTATTATCAATCCCTTTTTGTTCCTTTTTTTTCTTATTTTGAATCAATTAAGTACTTTTCTATTTTCTCCCTATATTAGTTTAGAAGATATATGATTCTTTTGTAAACAAAATTAAGATATAATTCAAATGCCATAAAATTAACTACTTTAAAGCATATGTTTAATGGTTTTTAGTATATTCCCTATGTTGCACAAACATCACCATCAATTCCAGAACATTTTTATCAACTCAAAACAAAATCCTGTACTTGTTAGCAGTCAGTCACTCAACCCCCACCCCTCACTACTGGCAACTACTAATCTACTTTCTTCTTCATTTTTAAAATATATTGTTATTGATTTTGGAGAGAAAGGGAGAGGGAAAGAGAAATAGAAACATCAATGATGAGAGAATTATTGATCAGTTGCCTCCTACACTGGGGATTGAGCCCACAATCTGGGCATGTGCCCTGGCCAGGAATTGAACCATGATCCTAATCACTGAGCTATGCTGGCCAGGCTACTTTCTGTTTATATGGATTTGCTTATTCTGAACATTTCATACAAATGGAATGACATAGTATGTGGTTTTTGTGGCTTTTTCCACTTAGTATAATGTTTTCAAGGTAGAACCATATCATATTGCTTATCAGTACTTCATTCCTGCCCAATTGGCATGATTTTGTGATTGAGTGTCAACCAGGAAGCCACAGTTTGATTCCTGGTCAGGGCACATGCTGCAGGTGCAGCTTCAACCCCCAGTGTGGGGACGTTCAGCCGATTGGTGATTCTCTCTCATCACTGATGTTTCTCTCTCTCTCTCTCTCTCTCTCTCTCTCTCTCTCTCTCTCTCTCTCTCTCTCTCTCTCTCTCTCTCCCCTCTGAAATCAATAAAGATATATTTTAAAAATACTTCATTCATTTTTATTGCCAAATAACATTCTATTTTATGGATCTACTGTATTTGTTTATCCATTCATCAATTTGGACATTTTGGTTGTTTGCATTTTTTTTACTATTATGTATAATAATGCTATAATATTTGTGTACAAGTGCTTTTTTGAATACTTGTTTTCCATCTTCTTGGGTATATAACTAGGAATGGAATTTCTTGGGTATATGTTTATAACTTTTTTGGAATTGCAAGCTGTTTTCCACAGTGGCTGAACCAATTTACATTCCTACCAGCAATGTAGGAGGATTTCAGTTTTTCCACATTTTCATAAGCATCTGTTATTTTCCATCACAATCATCCTGGTTTTGTGAAATGGTATCTTATTGTGGCTTTGATTTTCATTTCCCAATTATTAATGATATTGAGCATCTTACGTACTTATGTTCATTTGTATATCTTTTGAGAAATGTTTATTCAAGTTCTTTGCTGATTTTTAAATTAGGTCGTCTTTTTATTATTGCGTTGTAAGCGTTCTTTATATATGCTGGACACTAGACTTTTATCAAATATATAATTTGTAAATACTTCCTCCAAATTAATTAAATCTTCATCTGAAGACATGTTTTTATTGATTTTAGAGAGAGAGGAAGAGAGAGGGGGCGAGAGAAAAACATCCATGGTTGTCTCCCAACTGGGGATCCAACCAGAAACTTGGGAATGTGCCCTGACCGGGTATCAAACCCAAGACCGTTTTGGTGTATGGGATGATACTCCAACCAACTGAGCCACACCATCTAGGGCTTCCTCCACTTTATGAGTTGCCGTTTCACTTTTTTGGTAGTGTTCTTTGATGTATAAAGTTAAAAAAAAATTTTTAATCAAGTGCAATTCATTATTTTCTTTGGCTAACTGATTTTAGTGTTATAATTAAAAAATCCTTGCCTAATCCAACATCATGAAGAGTTATATCTACATTTTCTTCTGAAAGTTTTATACTTGTAGGTCTTACATTTAAATTTCTTATTCATTTTGAATTAATTTTTTTTACTTTAATTTGATTCCTTTTTAAAAAAGGAATCACCTAAGGATATGCTTTATTTGATTTGAGAGAAGAAGGGGGTAGAGAAAGAGACATTAATTGATTGCTTCCTGTATACACCTCGACCAGGGATTGAACCTGAAACCTATGTATGTGCCCTGATCTGGAATCAAACCTGCAAACCTTTTTGTTGTTGCTGCTAATACGTGTCCCAGGATATTTTTTCCATGGATTTTCAGGGAGAGTGGAAGAGAGGGAAACATCTATGTGAGAGAAACACATCGACTGGCTGCCTCTTGCACGAGCCCAGGGAGAGAACTCTCTCAGCATAATACATCTGCTCTTTCAGTATATTACAATCCCATGACTCAGTTCATAACTAGAAGTTTGTACCTCTTCACACTCTTCACCCATTTTGTCTCCTTTGCTGCCACCCTTGACCACCCCACTTCCCTACACTAGACCCTGGCAACTACCAATTTATTCTCTGTACCTATGAGCTTTGTGTTTGATTTGGTTTTCAATTCCACATGTAAGTGAGAGAATTTGTTTTTTTCTGACTTATTTAACTTATCATAATGCCCTCAAGGTCCATACATGTTATTGCAAGTGGCAAGATTTCATTCTTTTTTTATGGCTGAATAATATTCCACTGTTTATTTGTT
Source organism: Pipistrellus hanaki (assembly GCF_964339955.1). NCBI lineage: Eukaryota > Metazoa > Chordata > Mammalia > Chiroptera > Vespertilionidae > Pipistrellus > Pipistrellus hanaki. Next base: position 114,821,378 of record NC_140504.1, on the reverse strand, counting down.
TTCTTGTCTAATTGTCCTGGCTAGAACTTTCAGAAAAATGTTGAATAGAGTGACAAGAGCAAACACCTTTGTCTTGTTTCTGATTTTAAGGTGAAAGTTTTCAATAGCATTATTAAGTATGATATTAGCTGTGGGTTTTTCATAGATGTCCTTTATCAACTTGAGGAAATTCCTTTCTAATCCTAGGTTTTAAATGTGAGGATGTTGGATTTTTCAAGCACTCCCCTCCACTGCATTTATTGAGATAATCTTGTTGTTTCATCCTTTATCAATGTGGTATATTGCATTGATTTTTGTATGTTGAGCCAAACTTTCATTCCTGGGATAGATCTCACTTGGTCATGGTGTATAATTTTTATGTGGTATCAAGTTGTTTTGTTGAGGATTTCTGCATCTATATTAATAAGGGATATTGATTTATAGGTTTTCTTTTTTGTTGTTAATCCTCACTGATATTTTTTCCTCACTGATTTTTAGAGAGAGTGGAAGGGAAGAAAGGAGGGAGAAACAGAGAGAGAAACATCGATGTAAGAGAGACATTGATTTGTTGCCTTTCACGTGGGCCTTAACCAGGGCAAGGAACTGAACCTGCAACCCACGTACATGCCCTTGACTGGAAACTGAACCCGAGACCCTTTGGTGCACAGGTGGATGCTCCAATCAGACACACCGGCCAGAGTCTTTTCTTTTCTTTAATGTCTTTGTGTGGTTTTGGTAACCATGGCCTCATAGAATAGGTTTAAAAGTATTTCTTCCTTTTGGAAGCACTTGTGAAGGATTAGTATTTTCTTTTTAAGCATTTGCTAGAACTCATGAGAACTCATGAGTGAAGCCATCTGGTTCTGAGCTTTCCTTTATGCCAAGTTTTTTGATTACTGATTCAATCTCTTTACTTGTTGGGATATTCAGTTTCTCTATTTCTTCTTGAGTCAGTTTCAGCAGTTTGTGTCTTTCAAAGAATTATTTCATCTCACGTAGTTTATCTAATTTGTTGGATACAAATGCTCATAATATTCTCTTAGAATTCTTTACTTCTATAAGGTTGGTGGTACTTTCTCCTTTCAGTCCTGATTTTAGTAATTTAAGTATCCCTTTTTCCTTTGTCAGTCTAGTTCATCTTTTCAAAGAGATAACTTGATTTTTCCAGTGTTTATATTCTCCATTTCACTTGTTTCTAGTCTAATCTTTATTTCCTTTCTTATGTTTGCTGGTTTAGTTTGCTCTTCTTTAAAAAATATATATATTTTTATTGATTTTAGAAAGGGAGATAGAAACATCAGTGATAAGAATCATTGATTGGCTGTCTCCTGCACACCCCCTATTGGGATGATCAAGCCCACAACCTGGGCTTGTGCCCAGACTGAGAATTGAACCCTAACCTCCTGGTTCATAAGTTAATGCTCAACCACTGAGTCACACTGGCCTGGTTCCTTTTTCTGGTTTCTTAAGCTGGGCAGATAGATTGACTTGGTATCTATTTTCCCCTTTAAAGATAGTGTTTTGTTACATAATTTATTGTGTGTTTTTAAAATTTTTTCCTTCATCTCTATTTTTTAACTAGAGGCCTGGTGCATGAAAATATGAAAATTCATGCACTGGAGTGGGGGGTCCTTCAGCCTGGCCTACCCTCTCACACAGTCTGGGAGCTCTCAGTGGTGGGAGGTGACCCGGGAATCAGGGGAAGGTGATGCCCCATCACACCTCTGCTGCTGCCACTGCTGGCAGTGCAAGCCTTAGCCTGTCTTGGTTACCTGAGCCTCAGGCGGCTCTGGGCAGCTGAACAGCCATCTGAGGCTTGCCTACGCCTCGGGCTGGCCTTGGGCAGCTGAGGGGCTGAGGGGACTGGGGAACTCTGGAGGCAGGTGCGGGGCTGAGGGAACGAGGCGTCGCCATCTTGTGACTGTGGGCACCACCATCTTTGAGGGCAGAGCAATCAATTAGCATATTTCTTCCTTCTTGGCTATGGGTGCCACTATCTTTGAGATAGCATGCAGGTCAATTAGCATATTTCCTCTTTATTAGATAGGATTTTTCTTGTAAAGGTGTCTTTTTTGCTGTTTAGAAATGTTTTTAATTTCTACATTATTTTTTATTTTTATTTTTTTATTTTTAAATATATTTTATTGATTTTGTACAGAGAGGAAGGGAGAGAGATAGAAAGCTAGAAACATCGATGAGAGAGAGTCATCGATCAGCTGCCTCTTGCACACCCCCTACTGGGGATATGCCTGCAAGCAAGGTACGTGCCCTTGACCGGAATCGAACCCGGGTCCCTTCAGTCCCCAAGCCGACACTCTATCCATTGAGCCAAACCGGTCTCAGCAAATTTCTACATTATTTTTAATTTCCTAAATTTCTGTTGTAAATAATTTTTTTTTCCATTGCAGTTGGACATATATTGTATGACTAGAGCCATAGTACATGAAATTCGTGCATGGGGGTGTGTGTCCCTCAGCCCAGCCTGCACCCTCTCCAACCTGGGACCCCTTGAGGGATGTCTGACTGCCCATTTAGGCCTGATTCCTGGGATTGGGCAGTCGGACATCCCTCTCACAATCCAGGACTGCTGGCTCCCAACTGCTCGCCTACCTGCCTGCTTGATTGCCCCTAACAGCTTCTGCCTGCCAGCCTGATCACCCCTAATCACTCCCTGCCAGCCTGATTGATGCCTAACTGCTCCCCTGCTTGCTTGATTGCTCCTAACTGCCCTCCCTTGCTGGCCCAGTTCCCCCTAAATGCCCTCCCCTGCTGGCCGGGTCACCCCTAGCTGCCCTCCCCTGTAGGCCTGGTTATTCCCAACTGCCCTCCCCTGCTGGCTTAGTCACTGTAACTGCTTTCCCCTGCAGGCCCAGTCACCCCCAACTGCTCTCCCCTGCAGGCCCAGTCTCCCCCTCACCCCCGACCCAACTGCCCTCCCCTGCCAGCCTGGTCACCTCAACTGCCCTCTCCTGCTGGCCATCTTGTGTCCAAATGGGGGAGCCATTTTATATCCAAATGGGGGGGTCATCTTGTGTCCAACTGGGGAGGCCATCTTGTGTGTTGGAATGATGGTCAATTTGCATATTAACTTTTCGTTATACAGGATTTCAATCCTTTTAAATTCACTGAGAATTGTTTTTATTGCCTAACATATGGTCTATATTGGGAAATGTTCATGTGCACTTGAGAATATGTATTCTGCTGTTGGGTTGAGGGTTCTATAGGTGTATGTTAGGTCTACATGGTTTGTTTATAGTGTTATTGAAGTATTCCATTTCATTGCATATCTGGTATTTAGATGTTTTTCTCCACAATATTCCATATAGGTGATATTTGTCTCCCAGTTTTAGAATACAATGTAAATTTAGAAAAAGAGAAATTAGTATTAAAACTCATTAGACTTTATCTTTTACAAAGGCCTGTATTAAATAACTTGTTAGTCATCTACAGACATAATATAGCTCTAAAATCAGTTTGTTTTGAAATACTGAATTTTTTTTCTCACCAAAAAAGTAACCTTTAAAACAAATTTCAAATTATCCAATGCCATTTTCACCAAAGCAGATATTTATCTTTGTCTTCAGAGCCACTGTGGGAATGTTCCCCATAGGATAGGGAGGAGTTTCCTGGAATATAGTCTAAGTGCAGTATTTATTATAACTCCTACAGATACAGAGATAGTTTGTAGATTGTCAAAATTCTCTGGTAGGTCCAGCCTCACTAGAAAAAAGTATTAAATCCTGCCGCCAAATAGCCTCACACCACCCACTTTGTCCAACTGCCCCACTTCTGCCCACAGAACCACAGGCCTGTGGGGACCAGAAGAGACTGGGCTTTCCAGGCCATCCTGCCCTGGTCAAATACACTAGATACTTGGATCTCAGTGTGGAGGTCATGAGTTAATTGGCTTCGTGTGCAGTACTGAGGGTTTGCTAAGCAATCCAGGTAATTCTAATGTGCAACGTTTGACATACCTCACTGGACACTTCCCTTAGTCAGTTTTTACCTCAATCTGATTTTGGCAAGTCGTCAAATTGTTGAGGGAAGCAGGCACCCAGAGCAGTGGAATGTGAAGCAGTAGCTAGCAGCTACTCTTAAATGCCAGGCTACATACAAGGCTGTATGAAGGGAAGGTTACCTGACCCCTCTGGGCCCGTTTCCTCTTGTATAAAGAGGTGCATGCAATGCCGCAGATCCTCTCCCACTCGATCTGGGCTTTACTGCAGGGCTGAAGGTTCCTCGAGGACTGTTCTCACCTGCCCAGAATCTGCCTTCTTGTGGAGGGAGGGTAGGGTTCCCCTGGGCATGTCCTGGAGGCCATTAGAGTGCACTTTAGGACAGGAAGCGCATGGGCTGAGGAATGCTGGTTACAAGATAGTAAGAGGCCACCAGACGGGCTAGCTGGCCTGGAATTTGAGGGAAGCAGATGAGACCGAGCTTCTTGAGGGCCAGACCGACAGGCTGACGGAGCCGTGTCCCAGGCTGTCCCTCTCACATAGCTACCAAGTTACTAATTCAACTGCAATGCACACCTTTCCCTTCCCTTGGAGATGTAACATTTGTTCATGCTAATGTGAAGAGGTCATGTATGGGTGGGTTGGAGCCTCTGATGTGGCCAAAGGGGAGTTGGCCAAGGATGGCTCCGGACCCTCTGGGCTCCTGCTTTTCCCATATACCTGGAGTAAATAAACCCCCAGTGAAGCCTTGTTCACTCCTGACCAAGTAACAGGGGCCAACAGGAGCCGCATGAGCAGCCCTTGCCAGGTGCTCTCCCACACTCCTTTCCATTTACACTGGACACAGAGTTCCCGCAAAGATCTCCAAGTTCAGGGTCTTTGGATTTCTTTAGTCTTGCCAGGGATGTCAGAAATGAAGTCAGCTACCAAAAGATTTGACAGCTCTAATTGTATGATATTTTATTAAAAACATATTCCATCAATAGTCTCTGAAAACTGAGTATACTGAAAAAAAAAAAAAAAAAAAATCACATGAGCTAGCAGTATTTGATCTAGTACTTGGCTCAGGGCAGTCTAAGGCTGCTGTTACTGCCACACGGCCGAGGAATCAAGGCAAGAAGGGACGGCCCTGGTTGAAGCCCTAAATGGGCAGTAGCACCCATCTCTACCTCAACTTCTGAGGGTTGGGCAGTGTTTCACCCCTGGGGCTGGGAAGCACTAGGGGAGAGGACTTGATAAACAGAACAGAATATGGTTTTTTAACCTTTTAAAAGCATACAATGGGCCTGGCTGGTGTGGCACAGTGGTTGAGCATCAATCTAAGAACCAGGAGGTCGTGGTGCGATTCCCAGTCAGGCACATTCCTAGGTTGTAGGCTCAGTCCCCAGTAGGTGGCCCATCAGTGAGTCTCTCTCTTCATTGATGTTTTTCTCTCTCCCTTCCTCTCTGAAATGAATAAAAGCATATTTAAAAAAAAAAAAAAAAAAAAAAAGCATACAATGGGTGTTTTTGGAATGCTGCTCCACCTTAGATTTTAAAAGATTCATTCCTTTCCCACAGCAGTGTGGCTGTAGCCAAACTATTTAACACAAACCTTACTAATGAACAAGGTATGCCGTTTCCAACTTTCTACTATTAGGAACAATCCTGAGGTGAGTTTAATTGAATAAATATCTTATTTTCTGTAAGAATTCATATTCTTATTTTCTGTAAGAACTCACTGATTAAGATGAATTCTTATAAATAGAACTTACTGGGTCTAGGTTTTTAATACTTATTTTTATAGTAATTACCAAATTCTTTTCTAAAGTTCAACTAATTTAGACTTTCACCAATATGAGAGGCTACATTTTCCGTCACCCTCACCAAGACTGAGCATGAGCCTACTGAATCAGTTACCTATTTGTAAATTCTAAAAAACAGACATTACAGGCAAGTTGCTAGAATATAGGTTTTGCCACATTGAACTGGGCTGGAAGGTTGGTCCTACCTCTGACCAGTTACCCACATGATCTGGGGTGAGTGTTTCACACCTCAGGCTCTTTACCTATATAACTTTCTGTACACAGATAAAAAAGCCTCTTACTACTGAATCGAAGATATAAATCACAGGAGCTTATATGGGATACAATATGACTCTAAATATGCACAACTAGTTAATATATGCTAAAAAATATGCTTCTTTGAGAAAGAAGCAACAGGATGCGTGACACAAATGTGTGACAGGAAATGAAAATGGTAACCTGGGGAGGGGAGGTGGACGTGACCCAGGAGAACACTGGCCATTTTCTAGTTCCTCTCTAGCGGGAGTTACAGTGGCTCATTACTCTTTATACTGTACAAATGCTTTATGCTCCTAAGGCTATTTCACAAAAAAGATTATACATTCATGAAGAAACTTCAGAAGTGAATAATTATAAGAGAAAACATTTTAATTGTGTTAAGAAATATTAGTTTTATTTAACCAGTTTTCACAGCTGAATATTTATTCTATAAAAACTTTACAGATTGTACAGTTTATATATATTTCAAACTACTGAACGAAAAAGTAGGTCCCACAGATGCAAAAATACTGCACCAACCAATCCCAGGTAAAGGCAGGTTTATACACTGTACAGCTCTCCACGCAGCCAGGAGGCGGTCAGTTCTAGTATAAAATTTAAAACTGTACAAAAATAAGGTTTTGATTTTATTTCACTCTTCATACATTCAATATGATTGCAAGTGCAGAAGCCTACCTAATGACAGGCCTCCGCAATCAGGAATCGGCCCCACTCCTGAGAGCAGTGCACATGTCTGTTTATGTAGGGCACTCTTGGACACCACACTGAACTCAGTGTGTTGTGTAGACATGAACCCGGAGACCAAGAACATTAAACATCGAATATAAGGTAGTTCTTTTTCTTAAAAAGGAGTTTCTGCATTTAATAGTGTGCCAAAACAATTTTAACTTATTAAATAAAATATATTCTAAGTGAACCTAAAAAATACAGTTTATAAACATAAAAATACTTTTTTTGGTGTAATACATCAATCATATCTGCACATAGAAAACCAAAATTGTATATAAAGTAGCATTTCTCACCCAGCAACAAGAAGCATTGCAGTTATTTTTTCAAAAGGGTCAAAGACATTATTTAAATCCCACTAAGGCTAACTCATAGCTTAGATTCCACACTTAGGCTGTCCAGTGAGTCACTAGGACTGCAAAACAACTTTCTTCCCGAGACAGTGGTTTCTCCATGTTAACTGGGTGAGAACCAGGCATATTAAAAGAGAAGGAAAAAGCAATTGATTTTTTTTCAAGCATAAATCCTAAGTGTACTTTAGTTTGGGGGCATGTTCACCAGTGGATTTTTCATCAGAAATATCCTAAAAGGTAAGTTTTACTTTTGATATGGACTTTCATCTGAGTTACTATGCCTTCTTGGAGAAAAAAGCACATCTCAAATCTTTCTCTCTCTCTATTTGGGGCAGAGGAGACGAGGCTGTCTAGTGCCTCTTTAGAGTTTGTCCTAGAAGGAAAAAATAAGGAAAATAAACATTATCCCAGACTTTTCCTGCAATCCCAAACCAGCAAAACACACTTCCTTCTTTATACAGTACAAGCCAAAGATAGCAGAAATTAGAGCTGCAGCGAGCAGTCTAGCGCTCACCATTACACTCTCATACTTGTCTGAATATTAAGTATAAAATAATGATGTTTGGGCAAAGGAGCTTTGTAATTATTTATTTTAAAGTTACAGTACTTAAAAACTCCTTGACAATAAATAGCTTGGATGTTTCAAGTCCTGCTTCCAAGCGTGAGCTAAGAGTGAACACGTTTCAGGCTGTGAGGATGGATCCGGGCACCTTGGAGCCACAGATGTCCTGCTCTTCAATTCCAGTGTCATCAGCAGGCAGCCTGCCAATCAAAACTCATCGATCTTCCGCTGCAAGTATTTCAGCATGGAGTCCATCCCTTGGGCGGAGCCCCAGATCTTCTTCAGCACTTCACACTCCCTCTCATTGGCCTGCTCCAGCTCTGCTTTCATGTTGCAGCGAACGAGGGCTTTGGATTCCTCCAGCACCTGGACCAAACAACAGTTAGTTAGCAGGTGTGTGTCTGCAAGCACTGGTTCCACTGCACAAGTTTATGTGGATAATTATCAAACCTGAGTAACGACCTATCAAAAAAAAGCTACTAGACATTTTCCACCATATACACCAGGCCTAATATATGTACAATACAAAGTCTATTTTACACTAAATATCAGATACATTCTCAACGTCAAAATAGTTGTCAAGCTATTTCGAAAGGGAGCTGTACTGTCTACTCCCTGCCTCTTCCTGACACCAAGACCAGCCGTGGCCCACGCTGCTGTGCTGCCGGAGCCACGCACGTGGTGCTCCAGGGAAACTGGGAGGATGTCTGCTGAGGGGATTGTTTAACCAAAATTCAGCTTTAATGAGGGCTGCTCACGTTTGGGATAGCTTAGAGCAGCAGTTTCCAACCTTTTTCATCTCATGGCAACATGAACGACAAAATTCGGTGGCACACCAGAAAATATTACATTTTGCTGACCTGACAAAAAAACCCATAATTTTAATTCACACTGGGTGGCTATTGTGTTGACTGTTCTCATTTATTTTTTTATTTTATTTTTTTTATTTTAAGGGAAAAGAGATCAGTGCCCCTGACTAAATGGTCAGGTATCACATGTTTTAAAAATTCTTGTGGCACATCGGTTAAAAATCACTGGCTTAGAGGGAAGTTAGATCAGTTAATATCAATAACATTTCACCTTATAATTTGCCAAGTACTATTTTGTTAAAAGATTAACTATTATCCAGCACATTTATTAGACAAAACTTAGGTCTACCATGTGGGAAAAGTGATTATATGAAAGGGCTTTGAAAGCAGAAGAGCTATATGTTGTTTTTTTTGGTAGGCTTTTATAGAGTTAAAAAAAATAATCCTCACCCGAGGACATGCTTATTGATCTTTGAGGAGATGGCAGAGGGAGGGAGAGAAACATCAATTGGTCGCCTTCCTGTACTTGCCCTGATTTGGAATCAAACCTGCAACCTTTTGGCCAGGGCATTGGGCATTTTTAAGTTACTAAACTTGAGATTGAAATGCTCTCCTTTAATTCTTGTGCACTAGCAAAGGGAGGACAGGGTAAGCAGACTGAAGCATTGGCATCCATTATGGCTGCCGTCAGTATTTCCCATGAAGGTGGCTGTGCCGGGAGCCAATGTGGGAGGGCTCAGGGAAATGCTGTGAAAAGTCTGATTTTTCTGCAGGAAAAGGTAATGGCAAAAAACACCCACACACAAAATGTCACACATGTAAGAGAACAAACTTGACGTACAATTGGATTACACGAGGCAAGCTCCTTAATGCGAACCATGACCTCTTGGGTGAAGGTCCCAGGCCAGAACACCTGCGAGACCAGGCCTTTGCCGCACGCCTCCTGCGCTGTCAGCTTACGGCCACTGAGCAACATTTCATTAGCCTGAAAGGAAGAAGAGTTGACACCGATATGAAGTATGAGATGTGACGGGGAGGCAGGTGGAAAAGGCCTAACCTAAGATCTCATCCCTTAAAAATGCACACTGAGGCTGGGTGTTTGAGCGGCCCGGGCTGGGCCCCCTTGCACACCCTCCAGGACTGCACCCAATGCGCACCTCTCTAGAGCACATGTGTCAAACACAAGGCCCGCGGGCCAAATCCAGCCCGCCAGGACTTGCAATGTGGCCCGCACCGCGCTGTCATCACTGCACTCCGCTGTCAGTTTATGACATTGTCAGTTTATGACTGTTCAGTAAACCATTCGGCCCGCGATTTAGGCTGGATTTTAGATTTTGGCCCCTTCTCTGATTGAGTTCGACACCCCTACTCTAGAGCCTGGCACTGAGCAGAAACCCAGCACAGTCCACAGCGCGGGCGGGAAGCAACATACTGGTCAGTGGGTTTTCAAAAAAAGTGAATGTAACAAGCTTATTTTATGATGCAATACAGGATCAAATAGACAGCCAAGAAATCTAAATTAGAGATCCGTTTATTAATTTGAAGTCACTGACATGTCCTTCTCTGCCTGCCCCCTCCTCCCAGTGTGTGAACTCATTTGGTACAAAGCTGTTTCCTAGGAAAATGAGGCCCAAGCAAAGCTAGAACGTTTGCAATTTTAGGGACGTGAGGCCAGCCAGAGCTTCTGCACACGCAGGCGGGGAGGCCCTGCAGGGGGATACCGGGGAGGCGACAACCAGGACTGAGAAGCACCCCCAACGACCACTGCTCGGAGGGTCTGACTATATGCATGACAGTGGAGGGAGTGAACACTTGGCTTTAAGAATATGTGTGTGCGTGCGCATATATATATATATATATATATATATATATATATATATGAAATTGGTTTTAACTTTGTCCTGGATTCTACTGCACTTTTAAGGTCTCATCACAAATTTGCACGCATTTCATTATCACTCTAATGATAGGCTCACAGATGCTGAAGTAAGGAGAAAAGAGGAGACTATCTGACAGAAACTGCACGATTCTAATGCCACAATTTCCTATCTTCCATGGTTAACCTTCCTGAAGATTCTGGTGGTCACAAAGAAGCTTCTGAGCTCAGGTAAAATGCACTTTTGGTAGATGTCTTTCTTTTCCAAAAGCAGCAAAATCATTGTTATGAAAAGTCTTAAAGTATTAAGGGTCTCTCTCAGTTGACAGTACCTGTGTGCCTCCGGTAAAGGCACCTTGATGGCCAACCGCACGTGAAATAAATGCGCAGCTTAGAGCAGCGGTTGCCAACCGGTGATCCGTGGGCCACTGGCGGCCCGCGAGGGCTGAAAGGTTGTGACCGCCGGTTTAAGGAAACCTTTGCGGCAGCGGTCACCAACTGGTGGTCCACGAGGTCCGAAAGGTTGGCGAATGCCGGTTTAGATTATGCACACAAGAACTGGTAGAGCAAACGTCCTGCAGATTCATCACCTCATTTCAACATCAACAGAGATGCAAAGAGGCTGTAGAACAGGGTCTTCAGAAGGACTGCAAGGTTCTTAACACTCATGACTCACTTTTGTCCCCAAGTGGAGCATGTTATTTAAGTCCTGGACAAAGCCATGGCTGTTTGAAGGGTCTGAAGGTGTTCTACAAAACACCCGAACAGCCTCCTCTCAGTAGAAAGGTCTAAAATAAACAATGGATTTAAAAATCTGACCTAATCTTATTGTGAACTGTTAAGATCGTTATTCTGAAGGCAGATCCAAATGCAATGAGAAAGGAAAACAGTTCCTGATGAAATGACTTACTGGGAAGTGCTCTATGGACAGAGAATTTTCAATTGTTTATATGCATTTCTTTTACACTCAACATACTGTAAAGACAGCACAACTAAGTCACTTAGGTTAGATAAGAGATCAACCGAAGGATTTGTATGCATACATATAAGCATAACCAATGGACGAAAAACTATGGGGAGGGAGGGCATGTATGGGAGTGTGGGTGGGGGTGGGGATTGGTAAGGTATGTACACATATAATACCTTAATAAAAAAAAAAGAGGAATAATAAAAAAATAAAAAAATAAAATAAAATAAACCACTTAGGTTAGTTTGAAGTACATTTGTAGGACAAACTTGAACTACAGGGTCTTAGCTTGGGTAGTGAACACAAAGGACTTTGCTGGCCTGAGTGCACATGGGCAGCGGGAGTGACAAAAAGCAAGGCATCCTTCCTGCATTTCTCCTCCAGCGCCTCTAGGGGGCCTCTCTGTTCTCCCAGTCATTTTGAAAGTGTTTTTGTTTTTTTTGCTACCTGGAGGCCAATTTATTGCCCTACCACTATTCTCTTCTCTTCTGGTCTTTCATTCCCTTTTCTTGATTTTCTCAGGCTTGGAGCCAGGAACCTGGGGCTGACAGCCCACCAGAACCATCCTTTCTTCCAGTCAGCGAGAACTCAGCTAACTCTCCACTGGCTGTCAATGGCTGTGCAGGACATTTCTGAATCTACGCAAAGGACTGACTGGTGGGACTAACTCAAGCTGTTAAGTGCTTTCTCACCAAAAAAATCATTAGGAAAAATTTCCTTGTTAAGATTAGTAGGACTAAATATACATAAATTGAATGGATATGTTCTCATACACTCAATTTCCAATAGTTTTAAAAATACCCAATGTGGTCAAAATTGTCCAACTGTTTTAAAAAAGTTACAGTGTAGCTATGCAGACAAATGATAAATGATGAAGGACAAAGTATTAAGTTGAAGTATAGGTCATATGGGATATGGCACATGGTACTCTAGCACAGCTATTTTCAACCTTTCTTATCTCGGCACACAAATGAAAATGTGACACCAAATGTTTTTGCCAATCTGGCCAAAATAGGTACAATAGGGTAGTATGTTTCTTCACCATCCTAAAATTAAAAAAAGAGTAAGTTATAGCTTCATAAGTCATATTGAAATTATCACTACAATAAATCTATCCATCATCATACATATTTACAAATTTTTTTTTCTTGTGATGAGAACTTTTCAGATCTACTCTGAGCCAGGAGTAATACATTAGTTAAAAATTTCCTGGTGTGTTAGCCATGAATGGAGTTAAGGTTTGCTCTTTGAATCGATAAATGTCTTACAGGTTGACTGCTTTTTAGCCAAAAAAATCACATTGAGAAGTATGGTGAGGAAGTCTGATGGGCTTGGGTGGAGAGGAACCAGGAAACTTCAAATCTCAAGGAGGCAGAGCTTGGCAGCGGCTCTGCCACTTACTCCCTCGAATTAGTCTCTAACCTTCTCAAAGGGCAGCTCCCGAATGTAAACTCAGGGCAAGGCTCTCAGGACCAAGAGCTGCCAGGTTTGCAAATGGGAGTGTTGTCAGCTTGTGGTCCCCTCAACTGAGATTCCTCAGCTGTCAGTCACAGGGCCCAACACTTTCCTGAGTGAAAAGGCTCACAGGGGGGGTCCTTGAGACAGGACTGGGCTTTGCAGTGTCTGGCTCAGCGTGGGCACTCCACGAATGTTCTCTGGGCACGAGGAGGACTCACTGTAGAGCATTATTCTCTTAGGCTAACCTACACAGCTGTGACTACAGCCTGGCTCCAAGATCTCTCTCCCTGCAGCAGTTACTACAGAAAAAGGTAGTTTCCCCAGCTTGTCTATCTGCATGTTCTTCTTAGCCTGCTAATACAATCCCTTTAGCTTGCCATCTTGCAGTTTTGCTCAGAGTAAGTAGGGAAAACCAAACTTGTTCTAGGCTTGCCTCAGGCTCTTGAAATCCACACACACTAAGAGCTCAGGAAAGGAACGGCACCATTTGGGCAGCAATCCCTTTAGTAAGAGTTGTCACAATACAACTCACCTCATCAACATCCATTCATGAGTGTGTAGAGGTTTTAGTCAGCTACTCCAAAAAAAAGTGCAGAATTTACACTGCATGCTGTTTAGGCTCTTTGCTCCAGCTTTATTTAGAGCAGGGTTTCTCAAGCTGGGCATGAAGATACTCTGGCCGCGTAAAGACACGTTAGTGTGGAAGGCGGCCTGTGAGCTGTAGGATAAACTAGCATCTCCTCTGTTGTGATGCCAAGTTTCTAGACATTGCCACATGCCCATTAGGACTGGAGGATGGGGCAAATCGCCCTGGCTGAAGACTGCTGCTCAGGTTACACAAGGAAATCACAGGAGAAGCAAACAATGACTTTCAAGACTTGTCCAGCGGGGTCAAAGGTGAGGCAGTCAGGAGTAGACATCCACTTTGTACTACATTCAAGTTACTTATGCATCTTTCTTAGCACAGTGGACTCCAAGACCGCTATCGCATAGCAGCATTTGACCTAAGGGCTTCACTTCCAAGCTACCTTTGCCCAAAATGTGTTCAAAGGCCAAGTTTAATATTTTCCCCATAAAAAATGGAGGCGAGTTGAGGTGAACACTGATATGTCACCTAGAGCCGCTGGCCCAGGAAATAATTGCTGCTCAACTGCCAGGAGCACTGTCAGCAGGCAATGACCTGTGAGAGCCCTCCAGGCAGCCGCTCCCGGGGGCAGGCCCTTCTGGGGGCTGCTGCACCCAATGGCTGAGTGTGGTGAGGCCCTGGAACAACTGTGATGGCCACATATGCCCCAGAGTCTACCATGGGCTCAGCCAGGGCATCATCCAAACTGCACCACAGCTCACCTTTGCCCTCTAAGGTGACCAGATCGTCCCCTATCGGCAGAACAGTCCTGATTTATAACAATTTTCCCCATGTTCTGCGGCGTTTTAAAAAAGTCCCGATTTTTGAAAAGAATCTTTCCAATCTTTCCAAAAATTGGGACTTTTTTAAAAAACACTGCGGGACGTGGGAAAAATTGTTAGAAATCGGGACTGTCCCATCAAAAGCAGGATGATCTGGTCACCTTACCCTCCGCTCAATCCTGTTTCCTCTCTGCCTCGCCAGAGGCTGATACCTAATCCATGTCCTGCCTGCCACAGTCATCTGCGTGTATAGAACTGCCTTGTGGCAGGTGGGAGTGGAAACGGTGATGAAAGGATTTATTGCTCCATAGCTAGCTGGCAATGAAGACCTTCTCACAGGTGATGGGATAGTAACTGCTAGTTGCCACTGACACAGAGGGAATCCTGGATACCAAGATGGCAAAGAGAGTTGTAACCCACATCCAGACCCAGGACTTATCAGAGTCACCACACTCCAGGCAAGGTTGATCAGCCACACACAGAAGGCTATGTGAGGAAGGAAGAGGGAGGGTAAACTTGGTATGGGGACTTCTGGTGGATGCCCCCAAACTCTGAACCCTTGACTCCTCTGAGCCCACATAAACGGCCCAGTCATCGCCATTAAGAACAAGTGCTGCCAAAACTGATTTGGCTCAATGGATAGAGCGTCGGCTTGGGGACTGAAGGGTCCCGGGTTCGATTCCGGTCAGGGGCATGTACCTTGGTTGCGGGCATATCCCCAGCGGGGGGGTGTGCAGGAGACAGCTGATCGATGACTCTTTCTCATCGATGTTTCTATCTCTCTATCTCTCTCCCTTCCTCTCTGTACAAAATCAATTAAAAAAAAAAAAAAAAAAAAAAAAAAAAAAAAAAAAAAAAGAACAAGTGCTGCCCCCTTGTTCGAAGACAACACAGAAATCTCTCTCTACAGGACTGCATCACTTCCCTTAGACCCTGCACATCCCCTCTCTTGGGCATCAGGCCTGTAACTCCCCAGAAGAGTTGGATGACACAGAAAGTGCTGGTGGAGCCGGGAGAAGACAAGGGACTGAACTCTGAGGATTCTTCTTGACCAGGGGGCAAACCACCAGGTTGGACAGGGGAGCTTTCCTGAACTATACAAGACAACATGCTGGCAAGTGTCCAGGAGAGGCTGTGTGGTCTTGCTGCTGGGATGGCCTCTAAAGTATGGAGAAAGTAATAAGGGTTCAGGCCAAGTGAAGGTGAAATGCCAGAACCGCTGTGGCTGCCAGTGAAGAGGGTGGGACAAGATGCCATGAGGAGCTTATGGCAATGCCAGAGAGATGATCTCAATACAGGTGCAGGTCCCTGGGGTTCTGGAGCAAGGCTGTGCCTTCCAGCAGAGAAGTAAATACCCTTTAAACAATAATTCTAGTGTACAGTCTGGGCTCTGGTAGAGAAAGAACACCTAGCTCTGGGACACCAAGTGAAATGTCCATCATAAGCTGGGTTATCAGGCCCATCAAGGTCTAAGGGTCAGACAGGGCCAGTGGCAGGTGCACAGCTGGGATCAGGCACAAACACCAGCGAGCATAGGTGAGATGCATAAGCAGGTGGCCCAGACCCACAAGCCACGCACCACTGCTGTACCAGTGCCCCGCCGCAGTTAACATCTATGGCTGAATGGGGATCCCTTGTGAATAAGCTTGGTTGGTTTATGGGTGGTCTGGCTCAAAAGAACATGCGAGGGGAATGCTCTGAAATGGGGAATATGCCTGATCATTCATCTGTTGTAAGAGAACTTCATCAGGGTTAGAATCCAGAATGAGCAGGGTAGTCGTGAACGGTCTATCTGGCTACCCAGGGTCCTGGAAAATTGGGGACACAGATGTGTAGGCTAGAGGCATACAGATACGTAACTGGGGAATGGTATAGACTGCTGGCATGTCAGTGTCCACCAGAGAGCACCCACCACGAAAAGGAACTAAACAACTACATAAGAAAGGTGACAGTGTTGGTTGGTTGGCCCGCTGGTGCTGGAGCTCAATAGCACGGGCTCTGACCTATCAAGGCTGGTTCAGCTACTGTAGTGGCTGGACATGAAGCCTTCTATTGTAGTAGCAGACACCAATGCCAAGCGACCTGCTTGGCATCATTCCTGAGGCAACTAGCTAGCCAAGCATAAGTTGACTGTTTACAACAAGCATGTCAAACTCATAGCCAGCGGGCCGCAAATTTGACATGCTCGGTACAGGAACAGACGCTTACTGAGGGTTTGAGTTTGCTTTCCTGCCTGCAAGTCCTTAGAGGACCTCACTCTGAGGCAGATGGGTTGTCACAGAACACAATAACAGACCAGAATATCCTCCTTCCAGCAAAGGAGGTGTGGGAATGGGTCCTCTGGCAGAATTACATTCAACATCTGCAGAAGCTGCCAGCCTAGGAGCACTGGAATGACCCACAGTACGAAAGGAGCACCAGCCAGCAGGTGTGCTCCTGGAGGATAGGCACCATCTTCCAATTCACAGTATACGCAATGCAAAGACCTTGATATTGTACCATGTTCACAACAGGACGAACAGCCTGGGAGAGAAAGGGTGGAAGCAGGAGTGGCTGCACTTAGGATCCCTCCCAATGATCTACTGAGGACATTGTGCTCCTCTCCTCACATCTCTGGGCGCTGCTTTGCTGGCGGATACAACAAGGGTCCCAGAGAACTTGAAACTCTCACCACTGTCTGAGCACTTGATGACTGAGCCCAGGGCCAGCAGGCGAGGAGGGGATGTCTGGAATCCTGGGGTCCACCAGGAGCCCCGCCCTCCTCCTTCCCTGTCAACTTCGGCTGAGCAGAGCATGATAACCCAGCCTCAGGCCTCTTGGTGACCAGTGACCTACCACCAGGGCAGCACTGAGGCCTGCAGAGGTGGTGAGGGGGTGGTCTAATACAGAAAGGGAGAGGATGAGGTGAGGGAGGACTAAGAACAGCTATTTAAAACTTTCTATCTTGGGGAATAATTTTAGACTTATTGAAAGATTACAAAAGTAGTAGAGAGAGTTCTTGTCATCCCATCATCCAGCTCTCCCTTAACATTAACATTTTATATGACATTTTACAGAGATCAAAACCATAACTGATACAATACTATGAATGGAACTACAAATCCTGCGCAAATGTTGCCAGTTTTCCCACTGCTGTCCTTTCTCTGATCAGGATTCTGAGAAGCCACCCTATGCTGAGCTGTCAGGTCCCCTTGGCCTCCCCAGTCTGCAAAGGCTTCTCAGTCCTTTGGTGAGTTCTCTGACTGTGGCAGAAAGGCACTGCTCCGCATCTACAGACTATGCCACACCTGGGCTTGCCTGGCACTCCCTGGATGAGACTGAGGCAATGCACATCTGGCAGGACTCCAGCAGGGTGATGCGATGTCATTCTCTGGGAAGCACATGAGGGCAAACCACAGCCAACAGGCTTTATTTCCGGTGAACTTTAATCTCTCAGGAAGGTGTCTGCAGCCTTCTCTACTTAAAAGTTACTGATTTTTCTATCATAAGTAAAGAGAGGATGCCTATATCCTTCTCATGGTACTTTTACTACCCACTCATTTTAACATCCATGTGGTTCTTGCCTGCAGCACTGTCTAATCCTCCTCCTCTAAGTCTCCCCAGGAAGAGAGGGCTCTGGAACCTGGAGGAACTGACCCTGCAAACTGCTCGAAGAGGCAGATCCAAGGGATAAGAGGTGGGCTGTGGCACACAGAGATGTGCGCTGAGATCCACTGCAGGGAGATCTTGCTGCCCAGCTGCTGGCAGTGCCATCAGCAGACATGCATTAGCTCCTGTGGGGACTCCCCACTGCAGAGAGCCACCGTCCATGGGCACAGCCCACTCTCAGTGATAATGGTCCATGTGGTACATCTACTAAGAGGCCATATATGCCCCAGAGCTCCCATGGGATAGCCGAAGCTTTGTTAGGCCTGCTCACAGTTCAATTTCTCCCCATCTCTTCCTTGTCCCTTCAATAGGTGCTGGATACTTAACTCCACTTACCATCTGCTTTTGGAGACGCTACAGAAATACCTCAGAGACACTGCAGATTGGGTTCCAGACCATCACAATAAAGTGAATATGACAATAAAGCAATTCACATGAAACTTTGTTTCCCAATGCATATACAAGTTATGTTCACACTGTAGTCTATTACATGTGCAATAGCAGGTGTCTAAAGAGACAATGTACATATTTTAATTTAAAAACACTTTATCACTAGAAAATGCTAACCAGCACCTGAGTCGTCAGCAGGCCATTATCTTTGCAGGTGGAGGGTCCTGCTCGATGTTGACAGCTGCACACCAATCAGGTTGTTGGTTGCTGAATGTTGGGGTGGCTGTGGCAATTTATTAAAATAAGACAAGACTGAAGTTTGCCACACTGTCTCTTCTTTTCATGAACAAATTGACTCTCTGTAGCATGTGATACATTGGAGCCAGTCCTCTCAAACCTGCTGCTGCTTTATCAGCGAAGTTTATGTAATATTCTAAATCCTTTTTGCCACTCCAACAATGTTCACAGTATTTTCACAAGTAGATTCCATCTTAAAAAAAAACACAACACTTTTTTTGCTCATCCATGAGAAGCAACTCCCCATCTGTTACAGGTTTATCATGAGTGCAGCACTCAGTCACTTCTAACTCTAGTCCTTCTATTTCCACCACATCTTCCTCCATGAAAACCCAAAGGCACCCATGAGGGTTGGAATCAACTCATTCCAAACTGTTAACATTGATATTTTGACCAGAAAATCCTTTCTGGAAGGATTTCAATGTACTTTGTAAGGCAGCTATAGCCTTACAAAATGTATTCCTTAAGTAGTAAGACTTGAAACCAAAATTATTCCTTAAGTCTATGGGCTGTAGAATGGATGTGGTGTTAGGCATGAAGACAACATTAGTTTCACTGTACATCTCTGTCGGAGATCTTGGTTGACCAGGTGGCTTGTCAATAAGCAGTAATATTTTGAAAGAAATCTTTTTTCTAAACAGTAGGTCTCAACAGTGGGCTTGAAATATTCAGTAAACCATGTTGTAAACAGATGAGCTCTCATTCAGGCTTTGCTGTCCCATTTACAGAGCACAGGTAGAGTTGATTTAGTATAATTCTTCAGGGCCCAAGGATTTTTGGGGTGGTAAGTGAACATCGACTTCAGCAGAAAGTCACCAGCTGCTTTAGCCCCTCGGAGGTCAGCCTGTCCTTTGAAGCCAGGCATTGGCTTCTTCTCTCGAGTTATGAAATCCATAGATGGCATCTTCCTCCAACATGAGGCTGTTTCATCTACAATGAACATCTGTCCAGCGTGGCCGCCTTTATTATCTGGCCTAGATCCTAGATCTTCAGGGTAACTTGCTGCAGCTTCTACATCAGCTCTTGCCTCTTCACCCTGCACTTTTATGTCAGAAAGATAGCGTCTTTCCTTAAACCCCAATCTCTGCTGGCTTCAGACTTTTCTTTGGCAGCTTCCTCTCTTCTCTCGACTTCCACAGATTTGAAGAGAGTTAGGACCTTGCTCTGGATTAGGCTTGAGTCAGGGAAAGCCATAGCTTGTTTGATTTTAAAACCTCCTACGTATCAGCAATAAGGTTATTTTGCTTTTTTATCAGTTGCATGTGCACTGGAGTAGCATTTTTCATTTTCTTCTAGAGCCTTTCCTTTGCATTCATAGCTTGGCTAACTGATACAAGAGGTCTAGCTTTTGGCCTATCTTGGCTTTCAACACACCTTCCTCACTAAGCTACATCATTTCTAAGTTCTCATTTAAGGTGAGACAGTGTGACTCTTCCTTTCACTTAGTGTAGCTTTTAGGTAATTAGATATATTAGACCTTTTCAGTGCAAACTCTGTTGTATGGTTACAAATTGAGTATTTACTAATAGTGAATGTCAATGTTAACTATGTAGAGATATAGATTTCTCACTGAATGAGGTCCTTCTCTAGGACATAACATTAAACAATGTCCATAAATGTTCTATAAACAAATAGGAAAATGTATGATTTTATGAATTAAAAATAATTATAGCCGAAACCGGTTTGGCTCAGTGGTAGAGCGTCGGTCTGCGGACTGAAAGGTCCCCGGTTCGATTCCGGTCAGGGGCATGTACGTTGGTTGCAGGCACATCCCCACTGGGGGGTGTGCAAGAGGCAGCTGGTCGATGTTTCTCATCGACGTTTCTAGCTCTCTCTCTCTCTCCCTTCCTCTCTGTAAAAATCAATAAAATATATTTAAAAAAAAAAAAAAAAAAAAAAGAATGGCTTAAGAAAGCTCTCCTTTAAAAAAAAAAAAATTTTAAGTTAATAATAAGAAATGAATTACAAGTGTATTTGATAAAAAGTCCCCATAGAATGACACCCTGTATATACTTAGAAAACCAATAACCAGGCTAAATTTCTTCGGAAGTTTTCTAAAATTATTTTTTGAAAAGAGGTACTCACAGATGCTCCTCCCATAATCTTGGGAAACATAACGGTGGAACAGCCATCTGGACTCTGTCCGAAGGTAGTATAGGGTGTTTGAAACCAAGCCTTTTCATTGGCCCAAACCACATCACAAAGAGGCAATATGGACGCTCCTAGTCCAATGGCAGGGCCATTTACTGCTACAATAATAGGCTTCTTAAACTGAATGAAAGTATTCACGAAGTTTCTAAAATGAAAAATAAATGGGGAATTACTCAAAATGTTATGTATTCGAGCAACAAAAACCCCACTATTATGTTCAATTTACTAGGATGTAAACTCTGTGAAAATTATGAGTTGAGATTTGTTGAAGGTCTTCCCTCAGAACTTGTGGACCATAAATTTATTTGCCATGTTATACAGACTTACTGATACCCGAGCTGCCATGCTGGAAGTGGCAGTTGCCACAGGACCTATCTGAAGATGATGGGCAATACACAGCCTGAGGCTGCTCTTATATCTGCTGTGGCACATGGGCTCTATGACCAGTATGTCTTTTCCCTCAGCCTCCCTTCCCTTAAGACACAACGAGCCCAATAAACATCATGAGCTTCAGATGACCAATCTAGAAGGTCTGACAGAGAAAACCTGGCATAGGGCATACTATTAACACTGTCCAATGTTGAGCAAAGAGAACTGGGGTCAGGAACCATGGGGTTGGGATCTGGACTGGATAGGTGATTTTAGACAGCTGATTATTTGGAAATAACAAATATTTCCCGAGTTTATATAGAATTAGACTGAATGCCATTGGGGATATAGAGACAAGAAGCTTACAGGCTGGTTTAAAATATGAAATTCAAACAAGAACAAAAACCAGACACCATTTTGAACCCCACTGTGTCTTGTGGAATACAATTAAAGCGGGATTTCAGAAAAGAGTGAGACTAAGGGCAGGATGGCCTTCACAGAGGATGGGAATTTCTACAAAATGAGCCAAGCTTATTGGTAGATTTGTTTTAGGTTCAGGCTGGAATAGTAGGCTGCTTTAGGGTAAGCTGGTGCCATGCCATACTGCTAATGTGCATCTTTTCCACCACTAGAAGTTCATTTTATGCTCAGAGATTGCTTTCTTGTTCTGCTTTAACATGGACAAGAGAAGGAAAAATACACACCAAAATAATTACCCAATAATTCCTTTAAGGCAGTCTTAGTTCTAGATCAGAATCACAGAATTCTAAATTCTGAATCTGACCCCTATCTTTGGCTGTTCTCTACCATTCAGCAATTTAAAAAGCTAGAGCATTCTGTTCAGATTATCTCTGAAAAATCATGATTTGGCATCTTAGATAGTACCCTTACCCTCCACTGACACAGAGGGTCATATATTTTTCGAGGACAGGTTGAGAGGTGTGTATGTGTGTGCGTGTGTAGAACAGGAAAAAGGGAGGGTCTGTAAGCAGAATTTGGCAGCTTGCAAGCCTAACTCCACAACTATTCTCAAAGGCACCCATAGTCATAGGCCTCAGCCTGGTCCCCAAGGTTTGCTGAATTTTTATCTTGAATAAAAATAAATTCAAATGAATGAGTTGCACTAGACTTTTTAAATGAGAGCACCTAAAGCATTAGTGTAGCAAGATCTCATTGGATTTTACTGATACAAGGAGAGCCAGGCAACCTTTTAAATAGGTTGAAATAACTGTTGACAATCTACTTGAAGATACTTCAGTTATGCCACCTTTTGAGGATTTGGGTCAGTACACATGATAGAAATACATTTTGTATGCTCAGTTATTGATGACTCTTGACAAGGTAACTGCTGAATTTATTTCCATGATATAAAGCAAGACATTTTCAAAACATGTTTCTCCACTTTCATATACCTCATATGAAAATCTGGAAACTACGAATGGGATGGTAGGTTAATACGGAAAAATGATCAAAATAGTGTAATAATAAATTCTATAGAGAAATGGTAAAAGGAATTAATTATTCCATGTAGCAGTGTTTTCTCTCTCTACATGTTTGGGTAAAAGAAAAAAGGTTCTAAAATAGATATTGCAATTAATCTTATATTTTTAACAAGCTGGAGAAATATTTTCGGAACTGGATTTCCCACCCCTTAGATGCTGCTTTAATTGTGATTTTTGCTTGGAACGGTAACTTAATCTGAAAGCCACCGCTGTTTCTGAAAAGGGGATACATTAGCCAGACTCTCTGGGGTGAAGGCCATGTTCCCTTTTCAGAGAACACAACCTGGACCTTTCTAAAGTGTAAACTCTGGGATGCCAGAGATGAGCATGGTTCTCAGAGAAATTGGTTTTGTTTAAAAACAAAAAAACAAAACAAAACTTTATGGAGTTGCTTTTCTGTTTAATAGAAACTTCCCAGAGTCACTAGCAGAAGTGGGGATGGGGAGCTGCCTTCAGGGAGGGGGATGAAGCTCCAGGGGCCTGGCATTCGAGGAGAACCTGTCTTCCTTGCTTCTGCAAATTATTTTAAAACAAAATCAAAATGCATGAACATTCAAATGTGCTCGGCTCAATGCAACATATTGAATTTAAAATTCAGTTTCCTTTGAATTTTCTGCAAATTGAATTAAAGACTGTGCTGGGTATGACAGGGAAGGAAAGATCAGGCCACAAATGGAGTATTAAAAGACTTATAATTAAGCAAAATAAAAATTCTATCTATTCTTTTGAAGAACATTTACAACTTCAGTTATACCAAGGAGAAACTCACATAAAACCCACTACTCTAAGAACTGCTTTGGGGAAAGGAGGCCACCAGATGTGAAGTTTTAGCACACTGCCCTATCTCAGCTGAGCTTTTCCTTCATAGTGAATATATAGAATAGGGCTGAGTGAGGAAGAGGTTGAGTTCTAGGGGCATTTTACTCATTGGCCCTGTTCTTCACCCAGGTCCCTCTGTGTCTCACTCTGTGGTGGTGAAGATGCCCCCCTTTTGGGGAGAGAAGGCTCCCTGGTTTTACAGTTCCCGAAGATTTCAAAAGTCTAACTTTACAAACTGACTCATAATAATTTTATCACTAATGTACCAAATATTTTTATTACAATTTATTTGCAAGCTCTTTATCACCAACAATTCTGATAACAGAATTAGCGGCAATAGATTCCCGACAAAGCTAATGTTTAAATCTAATCTTATTTCCTACTTTACTTTGGAAACTTGCTATAATGACATTCCTTGCCCCAAAGTTTTAAGAAATCAAGACAAGATACCACAGAAACAAAAAATATACATAGCAATAGCTTTATGTGTGTAGGCTAATTTTATGCATATAAAACTTTACTGAAATGCAAATGAGCAAGAGTAAAAGTTAAGTGAACCTGGTATAATTAATTATTTTTAGGATCCTACTCATGTACATTAAGAAAAATTCACAATGACAAAATACAATATATTCATTTAAAGAAGACCCAAGTTAAGTTTCCCTAAAGCAGAATTTGACTTTTCCCTAGAATACTGATTCAGTTCTCGTGAGGAGTGAGGAGAGTGGGAAGGTCAGAAGAAAAATGTTGGAGAGTGGGTAGTTGATGAAAATAAACATTTAACATCACCTAGAAGTTTAACAAATGAAATCCCTCTAATCTATCTTTCCTCTGCTTTTTCTAATCCCAACAATACAAGCTTTAGTGTTGACAAGTGCAATTCAACACTGGAGGAATGGGTTGGGATTAGAGTTGAGGCACCAAGATTTAGAAATGGCGCGTTGGGAAATGCCTGTGGGGTGAAGTGAGCCAACACTGAGAAGCACTGGCTGGCAAAGTATATTTTCTTATCACAGCAGATCTCCCCAAATCACAGTAATATGTGTAAAATCAGTGTGCTGTTACAGAAAACATGCAGTCACCATTTGAGACATGTTTTGTACCAGAAAAATAAAAATTAAGTTCACTAGTTCATCCTGAAAAGATAGAATGGACTTAACAATTAGGATTGCCTTAGAGGTACTGACAATCTGTCAAGGAATCACATGGATGATCAAGCAGTTTAATTTCAAACTGAATAACAAGATGGTCCCATCTAGCATTCTACAAATTTGAAATTATTTAGAAGAGTAAAAATAATACTTGAAATTTAAGTATTTTTGAAAAACTACTACATGATAGCTTAAGAAATGGTAATGTTCAAGAAGACTTAAGAAATAGATAATGCCCTGTATTCATGTATATATCATGAGAAAACATAATTTTGAAAATCATTAACAATGTTATAAAAGGCCAAAGTAATGCCCTCTGATCTGTCAGAGAGAGATGCCACACACAACTTCAGACCCACCAAAACAGAAACCCACTCTACCAATCTTGACATGCAATTCTGAATGGTATAGGGACCATAAAGCTGTGCCCTCAAGGCCACTGCTTAGGGTCTCAGCCACCTGGAGCCCAATAATTATCAAAAGAGGCTCAACTTCAACTTCAAATACCTAGGGATTGGGAGACCATCTAACCAACTTTATTGCCATTTCGCAAATCTGTGACTCTCTCTGTTTTCATCTTTCTGTAAATAACAAAGGGTTCTTAATGGATCACTCAGGGACATGTCATTTTACGGAGGTGTGTGGGAAGCACAATGGTCCTCTTGGTTGGTGACTGGGCTTCATTCACTTTAATCTTCACTCAAGGCTTTATTTATTTATTTATTTATTTATGGAGGGAGGGAGGGAAGGAGGGAGGGAGAAGAGGGATATTGACAGACCAACATTGCTGCAAGATAAAAACATGGACTAGTTGTCTCTCATATGCATCTCATCCAGGGACCAAACCCGCAACCTAGGTATGCAACTGGTAATCAAACCTTCGACCTTTTTGTTCATGGGATGCCACTCCAACCAACTGAACCACACCAGCGAGGGCTGGATTTCATTCACTTTAAATAAATAAATACATTTCACTATGGAAAATTAGGTACTTTAAATACTGTAATTACCACGAGAAATGAGAGACATAAAATATATGTATATGGACATGCTTATAGCAGAAATATGTGGTTCTAGGAAAAGATTTTTCAACTGTTAAGATATAGTGGAAAAATCCAGAAACAGAGAAAATGAAAAATGTAGTCATATTATTAAATGAAAAAAGGAAGTTGGTACATTTATTTAACAGAAACAAAAATAAAGCTTTATTATTTGTGTGTATGTGGAATACATATTTAAAACTGTTTAGAAAATGGTTGGGGAAGACATACAAATGAACTGTAGATGGGAGGTGACATAGAGGAAACTTACTTTTTACTCTATGTTATAGCTTTATGTGTCGTTGACACTCAGATAAATTTGAAAAAGAATGTGTATTGCTTATACTAAAAAAAAAAAAAAAAAAGATACAAATCTTTTCATGCGATGTTATGAAACAGGAACATAATAAAGCCTAGACAATTTATTTTGGAGTCAAGCAAATGTAAGTTATTATGTGAAAGAGAATGCATCTTTATTTAAGGGACAAAGGAAGAACACACTCATATGACAAATAATGTGGCTATATGCTATTATGTATTCTAATCACTAAATATTCCCTGTGCACTTCACAGGGTTTGAGCCAGACTTGAAATCAGTTATTTGCCCAAGGCAAGTAGCAATGTATGGCAGAAAAGATAGATGCAAATGAGCAAGAGTAAAAGTTAAGTGAATCCAGTATAATTAATTATTTTTAGGATCCTGCTAGTGTACATTAAGAAAAATTCACATTGACAAAAATATATTTATTTACAGAAAAGATAGATGATTTAATTACTTTTACTAATCGTGTCTCCCAGTGGAAGGAGATGTATGTGCATTTCATTCACAAGCTTGTTTAAGCCTCTCCTATCAGCCACTGGTAACTAAAAGCAAAACACTCAAATCAATGTTTTGAAAACGTCATTCATGCATACCTGATAGCTTCAGCCATTTTAGTGCTTTCTCTTTTTCTGTCATCTGTTAAGCGCCGTATGAAATAAAGAAAGTCGAGACCGCAGCAGAAGACGCTGCCCACTGCGCTGAGCAGCACGAGCTTGCTGTCGTCGGCAGCAGCCGTGCTCAGTGCGCTCTGGACTTCTTTCATTACCTGAAAGTCACCAAAAATTAAAGTGGCAAAGAGTATTTTCGATACAGAATCTTAAAAGCATTTCATTGTGGAATATCTAGATCTATACAAAGTACATTTACAGCCTTATACTGTTCCCTGTATCTATCACAATCTAAAATAATCCACAAACTTCTTATTTCTGTAACCAGAGATTGGGAATGCTAGCCAGAGAGTATAATTGGAAAGACATGTGAATCTAAGTTACCTTAATATTCTAGTCATTGTGGTTCTCAGAAGATAAGGCAAATTACATATTATGTCCACTTGGAATTTCTACACTTTAGACAGCAGCTGACACATTCAACCATTGAAAGAAACCAGTTCAGTTTCCTGGGTTTTGTTATTGTTGTTGAACACCAGCCTGCCACACTTGAGACAGAAATCCCAATAGTGTGGTACTTAAGTGCATCAGGTGCAAGGATATGAGCATGGAGACATGTTAGAAAGGCACAAAACCATTTGGAATGATCTCTGCAGCATTTACAAATAACCAATGAAGGGGCTCTGTAGTCTGAAAATGGACTGGGAACCAGTGCCGAACTGGTTTGTCATGTGACCCTGGCCAGATATACAAACTTAATGCAGTTTAGTTTTCTTGTTTGGGAAAAACTTGACCTAGCTGCTCACAAATGGAAAACTAGCAATTACCAGAACTTAAAATCTTAAGTAAGATACAATGCAGGTTCAAATACTTCTGATTTTAGATATTATTAGAACCAAGGTTATCTATTTAGGTAAAAGAATTAAACCTTTGCAAGCATTAGTTTCCCTTAACCCTTCAAAACTAACTTTACCAGGTGCTACTAGTAGTGAACATGTGCTGAAATCATTGTAGGTGTTAAGTTCCACTTCCACGCTGAAGATTGACTGAGAATGATGTTAAAATACTCTGAAGGGGCTGAAACTCAGGGTTATTTCAGTCTTGTTCCAACAAAGAACCCTTCGAGAATCTAATGAAGGGATAAAGAAAAGAATGTGCGCACACACATTCTACAAGTATCTTCAGGGAGGCCGGAATCTCCCAGATGCCCTGCACGCCCCCAGGCTAAGAGCTCATAACCTGGAGTACAATTACCACCTCCTCCTTCAGAACTCTGGCTCTTGTCCCAACCCACACCCATGAGAATGAAGATGGACACTCAACACATGCATACTGTCCCGACTTCACTGCAGTCATGACTGTTATAAGGACCAAGACTGTCACACTTCACCTGTGCTTCCTACCTTCTGATGGTTACTGTGAAATGGCCCAGAAGGAGAGTTAGAAAAACCTACAAAAAAATGCCAATTTGGCTGAGCAGGCCTGAAAACAGGGCTTGGAGAAACAGGACGCACAAATCAGCCCAAAGAACATTTCTCACCTCTGGATTTAGTGAGTTATTCTCTGATGATTTTGTTGATAACAAGATGTGGGTGAAGCCATCCTGCTTCCTGACGACAATATCTCTGTATCTGTAGGCACTTTCAGTCTGCCTCACACTGAAACGCAACCGCTTGTCAAAAGGCTGGTCTCTTCTGTCGTCAAGAAATTTCCTTTTCCCGGCTGTCACTCCTGTAACAGATGTCTGTATGTTGGTTGTTCCATTGGCTGTTAATGCGTCCATAAACGGAGATGTACCTGCCAAGAGTTTGAAATCACAGTGGTCTGTGATGTCTTGCTACCAATTTCACTCCCAGTGTCATCTTTGAATTAGTTAAAAATGTTCCTTTCAAACTTATAATTTTAATGTTTTAATGCAAGAACATTAAAAATCAGAAACGTTGGAAACCCTACTTTTAAGGGCACGTGTTTTCCATCAAAGTCTGAACAAGGAAATCACCCTCTTGCTTATTCTGCCTAAAAAAGAAAGATGGAAAGGTATTTGCTGAAAGAAGCAACAAAATTTGAGACTTCTGAAGAATGGTATTAAAAGAGAATGGGTCTCGTGGATAATACCTATTCCAGGCTTGAGAAGTTGAAAGGAAAAGGAAATTGATTCAAGAAAATATCTTATTAGAACCAAAGTAATCTATCAACTTGTGTAGACACACAATGCAACCACCATTTTATTTAAAAAAATATTTTTAGATAGAAACATCTATGAGAGAGAAAAATAGATGTTTTCCTGCACACCCCCTACTGGGAATCGAGCCTGCAAACAAGGTACATGCCCTTGACCAGAATTGAACTTCAGTCCATGGGCTGATGATTTATTCACTAAGCCAAATGGTTAGGGCGCAACCATCCGGTTCTGACGGACTGTCCTACCAAGTGGTGCCAAGGCTGCCACCAGCTCTTGTGGGGCACTCAAGATACTCAGGAGTTCCTATGGATGTCCTGGGATGAGACTACTTACGATGCCTGTCCAAGGGTCCTAGCTCTATTACATTTTCTATTGCTAAAGATAGCTCTTCACCGCCACAACAAGTTCCTGCCTGGGTCAGCTCCTGAATGTCAAACCTGGTTGCTGTTTTTCAATCCATCTTAAAGATATGGTCTCATGAATTTAATATTTATTATGATAAAGACAAGAGTTTTATTTAATACTTACCAAGAAATGTAATAGTAAGAATTCAAGTATTAGGTAAATAATTATCCTATTTCTATGATCTGTCTACTTATTATCTAACCTGGTAATGGGTACACAAAGTCTTTGGGTAGAAGAAAGGGAAAGAAATGTAAGAAAACGGCTTAATAAAATTAGCAATGGAGAAGTTCTCTAAGGGGAAGAACATGATAAAATATGAGTTGGAAGCATTTCCTCTAAAGTGAAAGAAAACAGGCCAATGCCACCAAAGAAGACTCACAACAGGATATTTAGAGAAGTCAAATCATTTCTGATGTAAAACCACCTAACTTTCTATCAACTGGCACAAATATTTTGTAATTTTTTTTTAATCAATTCAGTTTGTTTAAAAATTGGAAGAGATTATAATACATGTATATAGTTCAAGAGTTCTAAAAATGTAAAAAGATATATGGCAAAAGGCCTCCCATTATCTCACCCTCCTCTAAGGTGCCATCTACCCAGGACTCTCAACCCTCCAGTTAGCCATTGCTGTCTGGTTTCCACGTATCTTTGAAATATCTGTGGACCCTGAGAAAAAAACAGATTCATTTGATGTGAACCCTGAGAAAGAATGTGTATGCTGAAATAAACTTTCAATGGTCAACCGAGGGTCCAAATTTAATAAAGAATGAGCCTAGTGGCCATTTGCTGACAGGGGCTTCTCCAATACTCTGTATATTGGGAAAATCCTTAGACTGAACTCCCCGCTTCCCACACTATGCCCTGCTTATGTTGGCTGTCTGAGTCACCCACTGCAGGGAAGCCCTAGTTTCGTCTTTCTATCAATGGACTGAAACCTGTCCCGTTCAATCAGAACCGAACAATTGTATCCTCATTTACTTTTATAATGACTAGTCAGAATTGTATAATTTGGACTAACTGAGAACCTGATTGGAAACTTTCTTGATAAAAGGTGGCCTCATCCTAGCCAGATTGCTCAATGGTAGAGCCATTGTCTGCAAATGGAAGGGTCTTGGGCTCGATTACCTACTGGTCTGGGGCACACACCTCGGCTACAGGTTCCCCAGCCCAAGTAGAGGTCCATTCAGGAGCAACCAATCAATGTATCTCTCTCATGTCGATGTTTCTCACTTTCCCTCTCCTCCCTCCCTTCCACTCTCTAGAAGTCAATGGAAAAAATATCCTCCAGTGAGGATAAAAAAAAAAAAAGGCAGCCTCCCCATCCAGATGCTGTATTTCCCCAGTTTGCAAACTGTTTCTCCTGGGGGGGGAGTCTCCCTTTTCCCGACCTCTTGGAGAATTTTGGGTTATAGTATATGTAAGCAAATAAGAATATAAATATTTCTACTTCAACCCTCATTTAAAAAACAAAAATGGCAGTATATCAGACGTAGTGTTTTGTCATATCTTGTTTTTATTAATTTGCTTCACCTTAGGAATTGTTGTCTATCAGACCAGTTTTCTTATTCTTTTCTAATGCTGCACAGAATTATCAACTGAATAAATGTACTATAATTCATTTTACTAATCCACAGTGCAACATACACTAATATGCGACAATTTTTTGATATTTCAAACAATACTGTGATACATAACCTTGGCTTAAGTCATTCTAATGCTTGCAAATCTTTAGGATACGTTTCTAGAGGATTTGTAACCTAAAGTATATCTAACTGAAAGAGCATTTAATAAGCTGTTACCAGTGAGACAAGCTGAATTCTTTCTGAGGACCCTTTCTCATTCTGTTAACCTTCCACTTCTCTGGTACCAGATTATTCCCCAATCTGTGTTCAAAAATGTCCTCCAATCTTTTCTACTCTAGATACCCCCTCTAATCTGCTCTTTTCTTTCTTTTTAAAAAAATATATTTTATTGATTTTTTACAGAGAGGAAGGGAAAGAGATAGAGAGCTAGGAATGTAGATGAGAGAGAGACATCGACCAGCCGCCTCTTGCACACCCCCTACCGGGGATGTGCCCGCAACCGATGTACATGCCCTTGACCGGAATCGAACCTGGGACCCTTCAGTCCGCAGACTGACGCTCTACCACTGAGCTAAACCGGTTTTGGCATCTAATCTGCTCTTTTCAACACTACCTCTACTCACACGTCCATCACAGCTTGACTTGGTCTATACTTGCTGTCTCCGCTTTTGCCTCTGTCCATCATTCCTCAACCCACTCCAATTTGAAGCTGGAGTTGACATGACCAGACAACTTCTTGAGAACAGAGAAATGGATCATGGATGATTATGAACTACTGAACCCAGTGCTCAGGAGACAGGGATACTAATAGAAGAATTTGATGTAGCTGAGGAAGGATAGAGAAAGAGAAATTAGATTTTATTCAGGTGAAGTTGCTACTGAACACAAAAGAGGGAGAAAAAGTCAAGGCTAGTGATAAGTACTTGGGAATTGGTGCCCAGAAATGATGACTGAATTGAGAGTAGGAACACCAAAGGAAAGGAATGAGCCTGCTGGGGAGAGCCATGTGCAAGGCCAGGAGGCAACAGAGAAGCCAGAAGGCAACAGTAGGCTTCCCAAAAGGAAAGAGGATACCATGGCAACAGGATGTGTCAGTAGTGGCATACACAGAGAGGTAAAGGAGAATGGAGAAGAGGTAACTGTAGGGAGGAGAATAGAAGTCATTAAAAAACTTGGGCAAATTGTTTCACTAGAGTACTAAAGGTAAAAGCCAGACTATAGGATTCAAGAAAGACAGATAAAAAGTTGTTACATAATTTTCAAATCAAGAATTTGCTAAAATGATGCTTTTAGCCCAGCTGACATGGCTCAATGGTTGAGTATTGACCTATGAACCAGGAGGTTACTGTTTGATTCCCAATCAGGGTATATGCCTGGGTTGTGGGCTTGATCCAGCGTGGAGTGTGTAGAAGGTAGCTGATCAATGATTCTCTCTCATCATTGATATTTCTATCTCTCTCGCCTCCCTACCTTTCTGAAATCAACATATATATATATATATATATATATATATATATATATATATATATTGGGTCAGCAGCTAAGTAATTGCGGGTTTCACACATATATGGCTTCAGTTGAATTTTTAGGTTTGCAGACGTAGTAAAAATGTAAAACACATTTTGTTATTTGATAGTTGGCTATTCAGCTGTTAATCAGTAAAAAAAGTTTTTTGATCTGTTTTGTAGTTTTCGTTTGGCGTTCGTTGAAAAATGGAAAATCAAAAGGAACATTTTTGTCATATTTTGCTTTTTTATTTCCGCAAAGGGAAAACGCATCGCAAGCTCATAAAAAGTTATGTGCTGTTTATGGTGACGAAGCCTTAAAAGAACGGCAGTGTCAAAATTGGTTTGCCAAATTTCGTTCTGGTGATTTTTCACTCAAAGATGAAAAACGCTCTGGTCGTCCAGTTGAAGTTGATGACGCCCTAATCAAAGCAATAATCAATTCAGACTGTCACAGTACAACACGTGAGATTGCAGAGAAGCTTCATGTATCACATACATGCATTGAAAATCACTTAAAACAACTTGGCTATGTTCAAAAACTCGATACATGGGTTCCTCACGAACTGAAAGAATCACAGTTAACGCAACGCATTAGCAGCTGCGATTTGCTAAAGAAACGTAATGAAAATGATCCATTTTTAAAATGACTGATAACTGGCGATGAAATATGGGTTGTTTACAACAATATCAAGTGGAAAAGATCGTGGAGCAGGCCAGGTGAACCAACTCAAACAACATCAAAAGCTGATATTCATCAAAAGAAGGTTTTGTTATCAGTTTGGTGGGATTACAAAGGAATTGTCTACTTTGAACTCTTACCACCCAACCGAACGATCAATTCTGATGTCTACATTGAACAACTAACTAAATTAAACAATGCAGTTGAAGAAAAGCGGCCCGAATTGACAAATCGGAAAGGTGTTGTATTCCATCATGACAATGCAAGGCCACACACATCTTTGGTCACTCGGCAAAAATTAATGGAGCTTGGTTGGGATGTTTTGCCACATCCACCATATAGTCCTGACCTTGCACCATCTGATTACTTTTTGTTTCGATCTTTACAAAACTCCTTGAATGGTAAAAATTTCAATAATGATGATGATGTCAAATCGTACCTGATTCAGTTTTTTGCTAATAAAAACCAGAAGTTTTTTGAACGTGGGATTATGATGCTGCCTGAAAGATGGCAAAAGGTCATTGATCAAAATGGGCAATACATTACAGAATAAAGTTATTTAGTTCCATGAAAAAATTGTCTTTGATTTTCTTTAAAAAATACGCAATTACTTAGTTGCCGACCATATATATATATATATATATATATATTTTAAATGCTGCTTTAAGGAACAGAGAAATGCAACTGCAGGTGGGTGGACAACTGATTTTTACGTGATGGCTGACAATAATGATTTCCCTGATTAAAAAGAGATCATATCAGGAATAATCCTGTGCAGATGCAAGCTAGAAGGCCACATGACTTGGGGAAAAGGGTGAAGTGACAGAGGTGAGATGAATGGAGATAGGCAGGAGGCTCTGGCCTTCTTGGGAAGAGGGATTCTTGCAGATTACACATGCCAGTTTGCTAATAACAAGTGAGAACTATTTGGGTCTTTAAGAGTTACTAACCCCAAACTGAATTTTTAATTGGTACTGTACCAAAGCACAATTAGAATGATCTCAGCAAAATAGGGGGCAGAGTGTTGGCCTATGTAGCAGGCTTTTATCAGGATAAAATCCCAAACTGTTCTTGTTTCTCAGTGTCATTTCTTTTCCTATTAAAAAAAGCCACACATTCCTTAACTTTCCAAGTTTACCTAGTGGCTTCCTTCCACAAATCAGGATTTCTAGGATATAAAGTGCAGGTAGCCTTTATATATGAATCAGAAAAAGCCCACCTTTTTTTTTTTTTTTTTTTTTTTTTAAATGCAATGGGTCCTATGGAGCTATCCATGGTTCTACAAATTTAGAAATTGATTCAAGTTGGCTTATGCTGACCAGGACTGTTGAACCTGGCCTTCATCTCTCTGTTAAAACTGTACTGGCTCACCGCTGCCATTACGGTCCCTGCTGATTTCACCCACTCCAATATAACTCCTGAGATCCTGTTATCTACCTATGAGGTGATGTAACATCTCTGTGGCCTACTTTAGAGAAGTGTTTACAGCAGGACTGTCTCAGAATCAGACTGTCAGCACTGAGCTAGGTCCTGCCTCCTGCCTGGAGTATCAAATGGCTGGTTTCTTCTGCTTATCTAAATGGCAGATCAAATGCCACCTCCTCAGGGAAACCCTCTTGAACCACCCCATCTAATGTGGGCCCCTCCCCATCACCATTTTCCAATTGACCCTCTTTGTAGCACTCCTCACCAGTTATTACTTTCTCATTTGGATTTTATTTATAGTACTAGAGGCCTGGTGCATAGACTTGTGCACTGGTGGGGTCCCTCAGCCTGGCCTGCGGATATCCACTAGAGGGTACCGGATTGTGAGAGGGCACAGGCCAGGCTGAGGGACCTCACAGGTGCATGATAAAGGCCAGGGAGGGGAGGGACTGCGGGAGGGCTCCGGGGCATGTCTATACCATCTCACCCAGTCCCAATCAGCAGGACCTTAGCAGCAAGCTAACCTACTGGTTATAATGCCTGCTCCCTGGTGATCAGTGTGCATAATGCGACTGGTCGAAAGATCGAATGAACAGTTGAACACTTAGCATATTAGGCTTTTATTATGTAGGATAGATTGTCATATTCCGCATAGTTCCACAAGAGCAGGATCCCTGCCTGTCTCATTCACTGATGTATCTTTAGTGCTTAGAACACATATTTACTAAGTAAGTGATGGCAGGGACTGTAAAGTCCCTTTAGTCCAGCTTCCTCCACTTAAGA
The DNA here is from genome assembly GCF_964339955.1 of Pipistrellus hanaki. Taxonomy (NCBI): domain Eukaryota; kingdom Metazoa; phylum Chordata; class Mammalia; order Chiroptera; family Vespertilionidae; genus Pipistrellus; species Pipistrellus hanaki. Next base: position 114,786,357 of record NC_140504.1, on the reverse strand, counting down.
GATCAGAAGATAAGTGGTGGGCTGAATGTCATACAGCTGATTATTTTGTGCCAATCTGGGGACAGTGAGTACTGCCCTAAGAGCAGAATCAAGTGCTAATGACTAATTCAAAGGTAAACACTGAGATTCAGGGGGAAAAATCCTCCACAATTTAAACTGTGTGAGAATTTATGGTGACTTACCAGACAAACAGATTCAATGAAAACACAGAAACTTGTCTCAGTGAACTGATAGCTTCTTAAGGATATAAATTCAAAGACTACTAAATGATTTTCTAGGATTTACTGGCTTAAAATTCAACTAGAATAAACATACCATTTTAGTGTCTCTCCTAACATGTTTGACAGCAAAATCAGTACCTTCAAATGTATTGTTAACCTGATAAAATTTGCTCCTTTAAAAGCCTGTCTCTGTAAAAATGAAATATGCCTTCTGCTTTCAACCACAAGAGGGAAGCAGTATCTGGATCTCCTCACTTGCCAGTGAAACTAGAAAACTGAACAACAGCCATGGAATAACCACTTCAGACACTGGACAACAGGCAGTGCAGGATTATGCTCTCACAGTGAAGGGAGAAACAAGGTGAGCCCAGAAATCCACTGATTTTCTGGCTGGAGGCCATTTCCACAATGCAGGTGCAGGGAGAAGAATTCAGATACTGCCTGCAAAAACGCTGAACTGAGAACACAGACTCGCTGTGAGGAGGCCCAGGAGGCTATATTTTGTGAGATGGCGTATTGAAAAGGAAAGAATTACACAGAAAGTTCCAGAACTGCCTAGGGATCCACTTGAGTTGAACACCAATCTGAGCATGCATAGGGTGAAATCCACAGGCTTGGCAGAGAACGATTACCTATAAAATGAATAACTGCCATAATTCACAAAGCCTGGAAGCCCTCACCAACCAGAGTGGAAAGACTTCACCGAATATGCAGGTCATTGGGTAGAAATCCCAGAACAAGTATTAGCTACATTATAGAGGCTACTCTAGAATGGCACTAACAAAGCTTAAAAATAAGCCTTCAAAGGATCAAACCAATATGTAAGGAACAACTAGCTGCTAAAACAAACCTAACTAATACTTAAAAACATACAATAAAATCCAACATGTAAAAGTCACAACATTTACCAATCAAAACTTGATAAACATGCGAAGAAATAGGAAAATAGGACCCATAACCAAGATTAAATCAGTTAATGGAAAGAGAGCTAAAAATGAGAGATGAAGGAATTCACAAAAAGGGACATTTCCACTACTGTTATAACCTCAATGTGCCCAAGGATTTAAAGGACAACATGAACATGAGGAAATGGAAGAATAGAAATAAAAATTTCATTGGTTATGTTTAAGAGATTGAATACCACAGGAGAAAAGAGCAGATAACTTAAAGTATATCTATAGACTTTACCCAAAATGAAGCAAAGAGTGAAGACAGAAAATACAATGAGTAAAGCTCAAGTGTGCTATGTTATAACATCATGTAGTGGAGCATATGTGCAATTTGAGTCTTAGAAAAGGTGTGTAAAAATACCTGTAGAAAATAATGGCTGAAAGTTTTCAATAATTTGTTGAAAGCCAAAAGCCTATATACTCAAGGAGCTTAACAAATACCAGTTGGATAAAAAAAAAAAAAAAAAAAAAAAATCAAACTATGGCACATCATTACCTACTGAAAGCTAGTGATAAACAGAAAATCTTCAAAGCAGGGAGAAAAAAAGACATAATAGATATACCATCAGAACTGCGTATTATTTTCTTCAAAAGTATAAAAACACAAGAAAAAGTTATTTTTTAATATATTTTTATTGATTTCAAAGAGAAAGGGAGATATAAAAATATGAATGACAGAGAATCATTGATATGTCTATATCTTCTGCACACTCCCTAATGGGGATTGAGCCCACAACCTGGGCATGTGCCCTTGACTGGAATCAAACCCAGGCTCTTCAGTCCATAGGCCAATGCTCTTTCCACTGAGCCAAACTGCATGGGGGGGGGGGGGGGGGGGAAAGCATTTTTAATGTGCACGAAGGAAAAGAAGCCAATTTGGCCATCCACACTAATAAAAGAGAAAAATGCAAATGACCATCCTTCCACTACGCCCACCAGCCAACCAGAGCAAGTATACAAAATAACCCAACAAAGATGGCGGTTAATTTGCATACGCAGGCTCTGAGTGGCCTGGGTCCCGGGAACATCCTCAGGACCCAGGCCGCTCCTAGCCTGTAACCTCATGTGTAGGCACCGAGTGGCTAAGGGTGCGGGGGGAGGGGGGGAGACACACGACGGACGGACGGACGACGGGGACGGGGACACAACACACGGACGGACATCACCCTGTCACCATAGCCACATGGTGTACGTGTGTCAGCACCAAGCAGTGGCCTGGGTCCATGACCCTCCAGGACTGGGCCCACAATGCAAGGCTGGCTATTGGCCTGGGGAGCGGGCGGATGCAGCACCTGCCACACAGCCCAGGTCTGTACGCCCCCCAGCCCAGTGCTGCCTTCTACACATTCCCCACTGGCGATGTGCCCCCAACCATGGTACATGCCCTTAATAGGAATCAAAGCTGAGACCCTTCAGTTTGCAGGCCGACACTCTATCCACTGAGCCAAACAAGTTAGGGCATAAATACCTTTTCTGACAGCTCATTGGCTAAGCTCCTGTTTGCTGCCACCTGCAGTGTTCTTGGTAACTTGGGTAATAAGAATCCAAGAAGGTAATCTAGGGTTTTTCCACCACACTCATAGAGGAAAAAACGAAGGTACGCTGTTGAAAGGGCTAAAAAATGTCATATCCTGCCCTAGCCAGTTTGGCTCAGTGGACAGAGTCTTGGCCTGCTCACTACAGGGTCCGGAATTGATTCTGATCAAGGGTATGTACCTAGGTTACAGCCTCCTCCCTGGCTGGGGCCCAGGTCAGGGCTCATGCAGGAGGCAACCAATCGAAGTGTCCTCTCACACTGATGTTTCTCTCTGTCTCTCCCTCTCTCTTCCACACTCTAAAAATCAATGGAAACATATCCTCAGGTGAAGATAAAAAAAAAAAAAAAAGTAAAAAGTAATGTCGTATCCTATGAAAAAGACATCTTGAAAATGCCTAAAGAACGTTGCCATTTTTTCATGGTGAAGGGACTGGAGTCCATATTGACGAAAACACCTTGGCGGCTGCAGTGGCTGCAGCAGCGGGATGATGGGGCTGGTGCCATCCCTGATCAGCCTGGATGCCTCCCGCAGGGGGAAGCGAGACTGTGGCTTGGGGAGCTGGCAGTAGGACATCCCCTGAAGGCTCCCAGTCTGTGAGAATGGCAGGCTGGGCTGAGTGACCCTCCCCCCAGTGCACGAATTTCGTGCCCCAGGCCCCTAGTATGGTAAATTTGTAGCATTGACATTCTTCAAAACAAAGCAGAAGTGAAAACTTTTCCAGACAAAAGCTGAGAGAATTTGTAGCCAGTAGATCTCTACTATAAGAAATGTTAAAGTCCTTCAGGAAAAATGATATCAGACAGAAGCTTGGATATATACAAAGGAATAAAGAGTACCAGAATTGGTAAATATATGGGTAAAAATGAACTTGCACAGATTGCATATAAAGTTAAATGACTACACTATGCAAACACATTAGAATATCTTCAAGAAATGGACAACTTTTTGGAAAACATGAATTCCTAAGATGAAATAGACAACTATAAAGTGTCGGAGCCAAGAAAAGAAAAAAAACTACCTAATTCATTTGTATTCTGATGTCAGAACTTGACACAGATGACATAAAACAAATAAATACATCATTTTTACTTATTACTTACTTGTGGAACCACATCCTATTTTATTAACACCAAATACTGTGAGGCTACCTTTCTCAATTTTATTTATTTATTTTAAAAAATATATTTTATTGATTTTTTACAGAGAGGAAGAGAGAGAGATATAGGGAGTTAGAAACATCAATGAGAAACATCGATCAGCTGCTTCCTGCACATCCACATCGGGGAAGTGCCTGCAACCAATGTACATGCCCTTGACCGGAATCGAACCTGGGACCTTTCAGTCCTCAGGTTGACTGACGCTCTATCCTCTGAGTCAAACCGGTTTTGGCTACCTTTCTCAATTATAATTTTAACACACTTACAACCAAAATTTCATTAGTTAAGATTTGGTTAAAAGACAAGCTAAGAATCTTTTGAAAAAAATGAGTGAAATATTATTCTTTACAAGCTATCCTCTCTTAATAGAGGGAATATGCTAATTGACTATCACATCCTCACAAAGATGGTGGCACCCATAGCCAATAAGAAGGGAATATGCAATTGACTGCCAAGCCCTCAAAGATGATGGCACCCATAGCCACAAGATGGCGGTGCCAGTTCCCTCAGCCCCACTGGGGCGGCAGGCACTCAGTATAGCTGGACTTGACCCCAAGTGGTCTGGCCACTGTGTGTGCCTGCCTCCGGAATTCCCCAGTCCCCTCAGCCCCACAGCCCAGGCCCAGCCCTAGGTGCAGGCAAACCTTGAACGGCAGCCAGGGCTGCCCAAGGCTTAGGTAACCAGGGCCTGGCGAGGCTTATGTTGCTGGCAGTGGCAGCAGCAAAGGTGTGATGGGGGTATTGCCCTCCCCTGATCGCTGGATTGCCTCCTGCCCTTGAGGGCTCCGCACTGTGAGAGGGGGCAGGCCAGGCTGAGGGACCCCACCCTGATGTATGAAATTCATGCAAGGGGCTCAGCCCACGCAGCATCACTGGCTGCCTTGTGACCCTACTCACCCGCCCATTGGTCATTCTTGAAGGTCATTCTGCTGTCCAATCTAATTAGCATATTAGCTCTTGATTATATAGAAGAGCTACATTAAGGACATGGTTCTAGTACAGGGAAAATGACCAACTAGACTTGGGCCTAAAACCATAGCTCCTGCCCTAGCTGCTTTGGGTTAGTGCACATGTATCAAACACAAGGCCCGCGGGCCAAATCCAGCCCGCCAGACCTAGCAATGTGGCCCGCACCGCGCTGTCATCACTGCACTCCGCTGTCAGTTTATGACATTGTCAGTTTATGACTGTTCAGTAAACCATTCGGCCCGAGATTTAGGCTGGATTTTAGATTTTGGCCCCTTCTCTGATTGAGTTCGACACCCCTAGGTTAGTGAATCGGGAGTCAGCCCTCCTCTAGGGTCCCGCCCTCGACTGAAGAGTCTTTGGTTCAATTCTGGTCAAGGGCAGGTACTTCAATTGCTGGCTTCATTCTGGCCCTGGCCAGAATGTGTGCAGGAGGCAACCAATTGATATATCTCTCTTGCATAGATATTCCTACCTACCCCCAACCCCCAACCCCTCACTCTCCCTAAAAATATCCTTGGGTGAGGATTAACAAAACAAAACAAACATAGGTCCTATGATAATATATGCATTACAAATCAACACAAGTCAGTGTCCTGTCGGTCTGAACACAGAGGGTCACAGGTTAGATTCCCAGTCCTGGAGGCAACCAACTGATGTGCCCCTCTCACCTCAATGTCTCTCTCTCTCCCACAATCCCCTCCCTTCTCTCCCTTCATTTCTAAAAAAAAAATAATGGAAAAAAATCTCCTGGGGTGAGAATTAACAACAACAACAACAACAACAAAGAGCTCGTAAATTTAATATGCTATCAAGGCATATTGGGTCTCAACTTAAAAAAAAAATTCAAAACTGGTTTTTAACTATCTTGGATATTCATGGCCATTGCTTTCTTTAGCTTAAGTTAAAGAGCAAGTACTATAGTTTATACAGATTTATTAGCCCTCCTTTATAGAGTTTGACATTTCAAAATACTGTTATCCATATCCATTGAACTGAATCCCATTAAACTATACAAAGCCAATTTTATTCAGATTATGCAATCTGCAAACTGAATTCATTATAACTTTTCAAATGAATATGAAAGTAAAGGCAAGCTTTAAACACCAGCATCCCATTTTCCCACATGTTAAATGAATCCTTTATAAATAACTAGTGGCCCTACACACGAATCCGTGTGCAAGAAGCTCATTGACACTTGCCTCAGATGGCTGCCCTGCCCACCACCGCTTGTAGCTCTCCGCCCCACCCTCCTGTAGCTCTCTGTGGCTCAGAACTCACTGCCCTGTCTTCCTGCTGACGGGTTGCTATTTGTCACAACATAATGACCTCTTTATTATATAGAACTAGAGGCCTGGTGCATGAAATTTGTGCACGGGGGTGGAGGGGGTCCCTCAGCCCAGCCTGCACCCTCTCAGATCTGGGACCCCTTGAGGGATGACTGACTGCCTGTTTAGACCTGATCCTGGCAGGCCTAAATGGGCAGTCGGATATCCCTCTCACAATCCAGGACTGCTGGCTCCCAACTGCTCGCCTGCCTGCCTTCTTGATTGCCCCTAATCGCTTCTGTCTGCCAGCCTGATCACCCCCTAACCTCCCCAATGCCAGCCTGATTGATGTCTAACTGCTCCCCTGCCAACCTGTTTGCCCCCAACTTCCTTCCTCTGCCAGCCTGGTCACCCCTAACTGCCTTCCCCTGCAGGACTGATTGCGTCCAACTGCCCTCCCTTGCAGGCCTGGTCCCTTCCAATTGCCCTCCCCTGCTGGCCATCTTGTGGTGGCCATCTTGTGTCCACATAGGGACAGGATCTTTGATCACATGGGGGCAGCCATATTGTGTGTTGGAGGGATGGTCAATCTGCATATTATTCTTTTATCAGATAGGATAGAGGCCTGGTGCATGGGTGGGGGCCAGCTGGTTTGCCCTGAATGGTGTCCTGATTCAGGGTAAGGGTTCCCTTGGGGAGTGGGGTGTCCTGAGTGAGAGGCCTGTGGTGGTTTGCAGGCCAGCCATGCCCCATGACGACCTAAGTGGAGGCCCTGGTATCTGAGGTTTATTTATCTTCTACAATCAAAACTTTATAGATTGGTTGTAGATTGGAACGGAGCCAAGCCTCCTGCTTGCTCTGTGGCTGGCAGCCATTTCTGTTTGGATTTGTTTACCTTCTATAATTTTGTAGCCTTGAGTAGAGGCCTAGGCTGCCAAGGACAGGTGGAAAGTTTGGCTTCCTCTGTTGCCTAGGAAACCCAAGACTCCCTCCTGCTCTCTGTGACCACAGCCATTTTGGTTGGGTTTATTTGCATACTCGCTCTGATTGGCTGGTGGGTGTGGCTTGTGGGTTTAGCAGAGGTATGGTCAATTTGCATAGTACTCTTTTATTAGGTAGGATTATATAAGTACCTTTGCTCCAACTCCTTCAATTACACTTTCTTGTCCATAGGGATTGCTGGGTTTAAGGTTATATATACTCACCAGCGATCTGGGGCATGAAATTCCTGCATGGGGGTAGAGGGTGGTTTCCTCAGCCTGGCCTCGCCTTCTCACAATCTGGGACCACACACTCATCACCGCTCACCTCCCTGCTTGCTCCTTACCACTCGGCTCGCTGCTCCTTAGCGCTGCCATGGAGGTGGGAGAGGCTCCTGCCACTGCTGCTGTGCTTGCCAGCCATAAGTCCAGCACCTGGCTGAGAGATGCTCCCACTGTGGGAGTGCACTGACTACCAGGGGAAGGTCCTATGTTGAACATCTGCCCCTGGGTGGTCCGTGTGTGTCATAGTGACTGGTCGTTCAGGTTGTTCCGTGGTAATGGTTGCTTAGGCTTTTTAAAATATATATATATAGATTCTTAGTTGTTTTCAAAAGATAATAAATTGTCAGTGCTTCTACAATGTTTTGCTTCAACAGAATGGATGTATTAGGAACAATTTGAGCACACTGCAAATTTCACCTATGCTTATGCCCGATTTTTGTCTGGAGAAAGGAGGTGGTAACTAACTTCAGGTGAATCTAGCTGGGCAGGAATAGGCAAAACCCACACCTGCAGCAGCTACCCCATCCTCATCAGGGGCACAGCTTTCCCTGTGATTTCAGATCCCATGGCAGCACAATTCACAATAATCCAGGAACTGAGCACTTCCAACACCCACTTCCACCAGCAAACTGCAGGACTTCTTTGAGATAAAGTGCCACATTGTAGTTGTTTATGTTTTTCTTAAACATTTAAAATGTCATACTGTGCTACTATTTTTGTAAGGGTCCTAACTTATTTTTAAATATGCCAATGACAAAGTTTTTGTATGCTGGGCCTCTCCCCCATTTCCCTCAAAAGTCCTGTTTTTCTAGTGCATGACTTTGCATAGTGTGATTTTTAGGAATGCATATGCTGCATTATAGCAGAACTGGGTGTATGTTTTCTTTCCATTGCTCAGTATCAAAGTCATTCTCTCTCTCTCTCTTTTTTTTTTAGTACAGGAAAATATTTTTGAATATTTGGGACAGAATTCCTCAACTGGCACTTATGAAGGCCTTAATTTTTCTTTCTTTAAAAAAAAAATATATTTTTTATTGATTTTTTACAGAGAGGAAGAGAGGGATAGAGTTAGAAACATCGATGAGAGAGAATCATTGATCAGCTGCCTCTTGCACACCCCCTACTGGGGATGTGCCCGCAACCAAGGCACATGCCTTTGACCGGAATCGAATCTGGGACCTTTCAGTCCACAGGCCGTCGCTCTATCCACTGAGCCAAACAGGTTTTGGCCAAAGTCATTCTCTTTTATTCACAGTCACATTTGAGACCTGGCCCTACAAATAAAACCACCTAAACTCCAAAATCAACCAGACACTGCTCAATGCAGAATAAGCATGGAAATGTACAATCAAGCCTCACATCCAGATAGAGCTTTGTTTTTCATCAGCCAAATCCTGCCAGGAGAAACTTCCTAATGTCAGGTAGGGGCTACACCCAAACCCTGCTGAAAGATGCCTGGACTCTGCTGCCCCTACCCAAACTGTACTGGTAAGGAACCAGAAACAGTGGGCTTCCAAAGCAAAGGCCCCCAGCTTTGCAAAACTGAAGGAAGATTCTCCAACAGGAAGGAGCCAAAAGTATTATGTGTTTATGCTCCAAGGCACTTAAGTGAGATCTCCTTCCTTATTCCGGCAGGTATAGCAGTTGATGTTCATGCTCAGTGTAGATTAGAAGGTCTTTTTCTTCTAGTCATTTCAGTATAGCTACTCTATACCTAGTCTGATCCTTAACTCTTTGTGTATGGGTGGGTGAGTGTTATGTTATTTCTCCCTATTCTATACAATAATACCTTTCAAGTTTGGGGATACAAAATCAATTTGGGAGATACCAATCAACAGTTACTTAAAAGACACTAGGAGAAACTAGAGAGCACTGCATACCAGTACCCCAGTCCATCAGATAAAATGCAACTCTTACTATGGGTTCTACTGGATAAGTTTGAAAGTAGCTTTAGACTGCGAGCACCTGTGCAGGCAAGTGCCCATCTTGTCAGAAAGCCTGAGCTTTATTTCTGGGCATGTTCCACAGATGGGGCTTCCCTGGTGACTCCAACCTGGACTCGGTATTCCCTTGTTGTATCCTCCAGATCAAAGGTCGCCAACCTGCCGAAGCCGGTTTGGCTCAGTGGTAGAGCGTCGGTCTGTGGACTGAGAGGTCCCAGGTTCGATTCCGGTCAAGGGCATGTACCTTGGTTGCGGGCACATCCCCGGTAGGGGGTGTGCAGGAGGCAGCTGGTCAATGTATCTCTCTCATCGACGTTTCTAGCTCTCTATCTCTCTCCCTTTCTCTCTGTTAAAAAATCAATAAAATATATTAAAAAAAAACAAAAAACTCAAAGGTCGCCAACCTTTCGGACCTCATGGATCACCAGAGGTCCACGGACTGCTGCTTGGCGACTGCTGCTCTAGACACTCATCACATTGAGCTGTAAAGAGCTGAATCCCCTGGGCATAGTATCTGACACTTTGTCACAGGCCTCGGGAAGGGTCACATCTTCCTCTCACTCAGCAACAGTGAGGGGAAGAGACAGATACATTAAAAGCATTATCACCTAAGGGCAGACTTACATTGAATTAACCACTGCCTTAGTTCTGCCTCTGCACTGTTCTTGCAATTCTCCTGATTTTCACAGTAACTTTTCTACATCTTGACTACTTGATCAGCCTCACTGCTTGTCTAGCTTTAGTTTTGCTATCACACACTAACCTAGCCAACTTATGGCCATAAGACCTTTTGGCTTCAAATCTTTTATTCAAGTACTTTTCCTATAAAACTAGGAAAAGTCTGATATTATCTAAGAACCAATCAGGCATGACCATTTGCATTCTAGCTACTGACCATGAACTGGAGCCATACCAAGCTGAGTGAGCGAGGGGCTCCTGGTAGAGTATTAGTACTTATCTTTACAGAGAAAAAGAACACCAAAGACTGGAGGCTGCATAAGACTATTTTAGTCCATGAAGTATACAAATAATTCCTTGAAACAACTAAATAACTCCTGAATGCTAGAAATATATTGAAGATGAATAAAAAACTGTGAATTACTTAAAATCCCGAGAGCACAGAGAATTAGAAAGCATGTTGAAAATCAAAAAAATAACATAAACCGTGGTTTCTTCAATTAAAATTATTCTATTCAATAACTTTTCAGTAAATCAATCTAAAAAACATTAAAAGCAATAAGATTTAAAAAGAACATTTTATTTTTAGATATAAAAGAAAGGTAGCAATTAATGAGACTATGCAACTTTAAATAAACTCTAATTATAATTTTCTAAAACGTATATAAGGCCAGCTTTAACCAAAGACTTATGAATCAAGAGATACCCTATAATATAATGCTTGATATGTGAAATCCATTGTTGTGTGGCTAAGTGTCACTTATAGTAGGGGTTCACAACCTGACTGTCCAAGAGAATCATTGGGCAGCTTTGTAAAACATGCTTCTTGGGCCGCATTCCCAGTTACCTGGGGATTCTGGGAGTGGATCACAAGCACCTTTCTCATGATTCTGATGCATACTGAAGGTTGAAGACTACTATTCTAGGGTAAAAAGGCCTGGTATCTTTCATGAATGCAGCATTCTTGTTTAAAACAGGATATTCAGGGAAACCCAAAGGCAAAGAAGCATAAGTCAGCAAACTGAGACTAGATTAGCAATAACATTTCTTCTACCTCAGAGAGTCAAGTCCAAATAAGTAAGACAGATAAATAAGGAAATGAAAAATAAAAAAGGGATACTTACAGGAAGAACACTGGAAACAATATAGGGAGATGCTAAATTAGATAAAGAAGATAATTAGAAATATAGAAAAACTTGAAATACTCAAAGGTATTCAACATAATTGCTTTTGTCAAACAAGTTTAGCTAGTAAATCAAAGGAGACAGTGAAAACTCAGGATCTGGGAACCAGCAGTGAGTACTGATTGCCATCAATAAGTATTGCTACTTAGTGAGAATGTCAAAGACATGAAAAAAGACCAGTCAAAAATTAAGCATACACTAATTGAAATAAAGAATAATTTACAGTGATTCAAGAGTAGAATAGAGGTGTCTGAGAATTAATCAACAATTTGGAATATGAGGAAGCAAAAAACATCCAATCAGAAGAGGAAAAAGAAAAAAAGAATCCAAAAATATAGAGTGTAAGGAGCCAACTTACACTGGTACAACTTTAAGTGTACCAAAATTTGCATTATGGGGGTACCAGAAGGAGAAGAGAGAGAGCAAAATATTGAAAACCTATTTGAAGAAATAATGATAGAAAACTTTTCCTATCTGATGAAAGAAATAGACTTAAAAGTCCAGGAAGCAGAGAGAGTCCCAAACGAGAGGAACCCAAAGAGGCCAACACCAGGACACATTACAATTAAAACGCCAAGGGTTAAAGACAGAGAGAGAACCTTATAAGAAGCAAGAGAAAAGCAGTTATCTACAAGGGAGCACCCATATGGCTATCAGCTGATTTCTCAATAAAAACTTTGCAGGCCAGAAGGGAGTAGCAAGAAGTATTCAAAGTGATAAATAGCAAGGACCTACAACTAAGATTATTCTACACAACAAGGTCTCATTTAAAATTGAGGGTCAGATAAAAAGCTGCACAAACAAGAAAAAGGAGTTCATCACCACCAAGCCAGTATTACATGAAATGTTGAAGGGTATTCTTTAAGAAGAAGAAGAAAAAAAGATTAAAAATATGAACAATATAGTGGCCATTAACAATTGAATCTAAACATGAAAATAAACAAACAAGAAATATAATAAACAGAATAAAATAGAACCAGATGCATGAAAATATGGAATAGACATACGAATCTCAGAGGGAAGAGATTAACCAAACATCTTACCAGACATTACAGTAGTGAAGGCTTGGGGTGGGGCAGGGCAGGAACTGGGTGGAGGGGGGAAATAAGATGGTAATGAAGGGACATCTATAATACTTTTCTAAAATGAAGATTAAAAAATAAAGATTAGCCATAGCTAGTTTGGCTCAGTGGATAGAGCATTGGCCCGAGGACTGAAAGGTTTCGGGTTGGATTCTGGTAAAGGGCACACAGCAGTTTTGCAGCCTCGATCCCCAGAGGGTGGCATACAGGAAGCAGTTGCTCAATGATTCTCCCTCACCATTGATATTTTTCTCTCTCCCTCCCTCTCTCAAATCAATAAAAATATATTAAAAAAAAAGATTATGCTGCTTTCCTCTTTATAAAAGGGTATTTAAGGAAACATGTTCACAATTTCAATTAAAGAGTATCAAAATGTGGAAATAGTCTAATGGTTGGTTCCTATATTATTTGTATTTATAAAGTTTCAGTTAATAATTCAGGAGGGTAAAAAATTTCTAGATTCTGATTAATCATCTTCCCTTAGAACAAACTTCCCATTCATTGACCCTTTTCCTTTTTTTCTTATTCTTAACTAAATGCAAGAGAGGAATCCCAGTGCTCAATCATACTAACTTTCTCAGTGGAGATAATCAGAGGTCAGAGACACGAAGGCAAAAAGGGGCGTGACCAACGTTCATGGGCTCATCTGTATTCCTGGTGCATGATCCTGCGTCTCAAGAAATTTCAATTTTACACGATGAAAACCCAAGGTCCAAAGAGCTTAACTGTCTTAGTAAATGGTAAGGAGGCACATACTCAAATCATACCCAGATCTACCAGCTGCACTCATGTTGTCTCCATCATACGCAGTTGCCTGTTACAGTGGTAAAGACAGAGATACATGAAAAGATAATTAGAAAAAGGTAACTGTTGTGAAAATGTGATTAGTAATAAGAAGTGTCTTTAAGAAGGCTATGAACATTTCAAGTTAATATTGCTTAAGATTTCAGAGTGTTGGATTTTAATGGGCTCTCTGGTACTTTTGCATATAACAGGTGCTAAACAAATATTTGTTGAAGACAACTGGTTAAAAAAATAGAATATAGCATATTAAAGCACTACACCATTAGCAAAAAAAATGGAGATGGCAAGATATATATTTAGGAGACCTGAAGGAAGGTTTATTATTATTTTTTTTTTAAAAAGGATGGGAAACAACAGCCATAAATCAGCCTTTTATAGGTTATACTAAGTTAAAAATAAAATGTTGAAAAATATATGGACTTAATGCTGGGACAATGAAGAAAGAGAATCAAGAGTTTATCTACTTGCCTGTAACAACTGAAAAAATCAGCCTAAAAATATGAAAGATTCAAGGGGTAAACGTGTACTAAGCCAGTTTAAAACAGAAAAAAATAAAAAAATCAAGGGCTCAATACATATCTAATCACTTGTTAAATGTTATGGGCTCCAAAGAGTCTTCATTTACTTTTGTCTCCATCCAGGAGGAAGGGCAGAGTCTAGTAACCTGGGGAGAGAGATGAATTAGTAAGTAGTCATAGCTAGCATTTATAGTCCTGCAGAGAAAGTTTGGGAAGAACTAACCTACGTGTATATGTAAATGTTTCCTCACTGTGCTTAAAACACATCCATCTTGCTCTAGCTGGTTTGGCTCAGTGGATAAAGTGCTGGCCTGCGGACTGAAGGGTCCCAGGTTTGATTCTGGTCAAGGGCACATGCCTGGGTTGCGGGCTCAATACCCAATGGGAAGCGTGCAGGAGGCGCTGATCAATGGTTCTCTCATCATTGATGTTTCTATCTCTCTCTCCCTCTCTAAAATTAATAAAAATATATTTAACACACACACACAAACACATCTCCAATTTGTATCTATCCATCTTAGAGCTGTAACTTACATTACCTACAACAGGATAGACGGCCACCATTTTTTCAGAGGATGTTGGGGGATGTATAATGTTAGTGCGAATATTAAAAAAACAAACCATATGCACAATTTAAAAATTGACATATAATTTGATTAATAAACTTGCTCTGACATTTCGATTTAAGCACTCTTGCTTTTATACCTAGTACTGAATATATACAATTGGAATATTGTTCAGCTGTAGAGGTACTGGGGCATATCAGCTCTGCCATGCAAGGCTCTTTTCATACAGCACTCTCAACTGCGGACAGTGTACCTTTTTCAGTGCCCTGTGTCTCCAGGACACCTGTGGACTCTGTCCTTCAGAAAATTACAGTCTAGTAGCTTCAGGTCTGTCTTGTTCCAGAGATCATTTAGTCTGTCTACAAGACACACTGACTCTCTTTAGGGCTAGTGCAGACACAAACACCAAAGCCCTATGTGAGTCCCTCACCAGTAGGTCAGGGGGTCACTTGCAAGTCCCCCTCCATATTCACCACCTGCCTGTCATATAAAGAGAGAAACTCTTATTGAGACAAGCCTCTCAACTATAAGTTGCCACTTCATAATTCCTACAGTTAAGCTAGGCAGGAGAAGGGGCATTCTGTACCCCAATAACAGCTAAATTCAAATTATATATTTATTTTTACAAAATTCCTAAATAAAATATTAGCAACAGAATTTGGAACATACTGTTTCAAAATTGTAAAACATAATCATTTTTAAGTGTATAGTTTAATGGCATTAAGTACATGCTCATTGTTGTGCAACCATCACCACCTTCCATCTCCAGAACTCTTTTTATTTTCCCAAACTGAAACTATACCCATTAAAAAAGTATTCTCTATTTTCATAGAAACCATAATTCTACTTTTTGTGCCTATGAATGAGTGTTCTAAATATCTTATGTAAGTAGAATTATATGATATTTGCCCTTTTGTGAGTAAATTTTTCACTTAGAATGTCTTCAAGGTTTATCCATGCTTTAGCATGTGTTAGAATGCTATTCTTTTCTAAAGCTGAATAATATTTCATTGCATATACACCACATTTTGTTTATCCATTCATCCATCAATCGTGAATAATGGCTATTGTGAATAATGCTGCTATGAAGTATGAACATGAGTTTATAAATATGAGTCCATACTTTCAATTATTTGTATCCAGAAGTATAATTGGTAATTTTATAATGATTATATAAAGCATAATGATTATATAAAATATAATTTTATATGATTATATAAAATACCCGTAACGGTTTATATAGAAGGGATAAATATGGTGTTGTTTAATTTTTTGAAGTTATATTTAGTATTTTTTAAAAATATATATTTTATTGATTTTTTACAGAGAGGAAAGGAGAGGGATAGAGAGTTAGAAACATCGATGAGAGAGAAACATCGATTAGTCGCCTCCTGCACACCCCCTACTGGGGATGTGCCCGCAACCAAGGTACATGTCTCTGACTGGAATTGAACCTGGGACCCTTCAGTCCGCAGGCCGATGCTCTATCTACTGTATAGCTAGGATATACTTAATTACTAGTTATAATCAAATTCCCAGAGAAGATCATGGACTGGACTGTGATTATTCTCATTTTCTTGCTAAATTTATTTGGTTTCTCTATGATGGAGAAGCAGAGGAGACAAAGATGTAAAATCCTTCAAATGTTGGAAAGGGGTTTAAAAAATCAAAGATAAATTCCACAAAGATCATGGCCAATTCTGAGGCTCTTAGCCCAGAGACAAAACCCCAGTAAAATACATTATTTGTTTCTCTTTTTATGACCAGAAATAGCTTTCTCCTTAACAATCTTGCGTTTCAACGTATGCATAAAGTTCATATGCTTCTCAGAAGGTATAATCTAGGCATAATTAAGCTTGTGCTTCTGATTCTGAGCACTAGCCTTGCTTTGAAAAAGTTTGGCAGCAAGAGAATAAAAATAACTTGGAGATATTTATTCTTTGGAATAAACACACTACAATTAGCAAAGTCATTGTAAAGTATGTAAACATCTATATCAGTTCAGGGTACTAGAGAAGACTAAGTGTCCTTGCCCGTATTTTCAAGTTTTGTGGTATAAAGGTCAGTACTCGACAGCATGGTTATATGTAGAAGAGCCCTCTGTCAGTTTTAATCTTCACCGTGAGTTGTGCTGAGCTCATCAGAGAGCATTCATTTGGGTTCTTAAATCTAGAAAAGTGACAAAGTCCTTAGTTGACCAAAGGAATGTAAGCATCCATTTTTATTCAGTTCTTCAACACTTATGGCAATAATGCAATTACAAAGTTCTCAGCATTGACATTTTAGAGTCAAGAACACAGAGGAAACTGAAGTCCTTAAAAGTGAAGTGTATTATTTGAACAGGCTAATTTGAATAGTGCATGTCCATTAATTTCAAATCCTACATATTAAAGGAAGATACTGTCTTGGTTAGATACATGAGGAATATAACCAAACATCTACTCCAAATAAAATTAATTTCAAATTTGTATTTATTACTCCGAGAACATAGATATCTCACAGAGGGCAAGAGTTCAAGCATCTCCTCTGAAAGTACATTATTACCAAGAGTAAGGATAGATTCAAGGTATCTACTAATATTCACAGTAAATCTACTTCAAACTTTTATCTGCAATGTCAACAGCAACAGGCTAAGAATAAAAACCTGCCATTTATACTTTTAATATTTCCTAAGTGTTACCACTTCAATCAATGTCTTGAGCATTCAAACAGAGGACAATATTATTTACTTCTTCATATAAGCTATCATTTTAAAGCAGCCTCCTTTCTACCCTTCATCTCATCTTTATATCAGAAAGTTTAAACTAGAATAACACATTAATTGTAACTATGTTCGCAAATGCTATTATAATGACTCCCTAGATATGTAGCTCCAAATCAGTGTATGTTTTGGACCCTGAAGGGCTCAGAGACCATCAAAGCTACAAAGGCAAAGAAAACAAACCTATTATTATACTTAAGAAGATAACTTGGTATTTCTAAGACTCAAGAGAAGTCTTTCCCTGAAGGTCTTCGGAAAAAAACAAGAAGAGACCAAACACACAGACACTCAACCACCCCAAAACCAGAAGGAATAAAAAACAAAAACAATAAAGGGAAGAACAATACACAACATGACAGATTACAAATTCAAGAGAACCCCAAGTACATAAATCAAAGATTTTCCTAATACTTCTCCATATGCAGAGCTATCTACTCCCCGCCCCCTAAATAAAATGGGAATAAAAAACAAAGCTGATCAAAGCAGAGGTGCTCTGGTGGCTGGGGGCACTCCTTGGCTCCTCAGCCTCTGAGACCAGTCTGCTGGAGAGGTGGTGCTGGCCCTGTAGGTGACTGAGCCTTGATTCAGAGGACTTGCCCAATAAACGGAGAAATACCAAACTTCCTTGGATTTATAAAGCACCATAAAAAAATGAAAATATGATTTCATGTTAAAAAGAAACAGGCTATGAGGAATTGAGATATGCCTCTGTCTTCACAGAGCTCAGCTGTTTATAAAGAAGTACCCTGTTAATGATGAGAGGTTAGAATCACTAAAAAGGTCGGAAGAGGCAGGCCTGGGGAGCAGAAACTGCTATCTAGATCTCCTCACCCACCCTTCTAGTCATCCTTTGGTTGGCCTTACCATGTGAACAAGGTCAAAATTTAACTCTTGACGAACTTTCAGGGACTGTTCTAAGTATCTATATATACAAAAGGCTAATATACAAAGTGTCCCCATGGGAGTTTGACTGGGAGACCAGGAGTTCTATTGCTTGCTATGATGTGCACTGCTGACCACTAGGGAGGCAGCACAGAACGAAGGAAGGCCTTGGCCAGCAGTCAGGGAAGGCCCTGATTGGCCCTGATCGTCAGCCAGGCCTAAGGACCCTATCCATGCATGAATTTTGTGTACTGGGCCTCTAGTTTGTGATATCCCTTAGTCTTTACTTTTAGTTCTTTTCAGTCAAGATTTTCTTCATCTCATGACTATTTAATGAAAACTGACTCACGGGAACATAGATTTTATATAAAGATTATCTTAAAAGTTAAAAAAAAAAAACTTGGTATGAAGTATCATCTCCTAACAGATGGGTAGAAGTATGTAGTTTGTACCATGAAAATATTCACTATGAACATGTTTATTTTCTCAACAGATAGTTCAAATTAATTTCCAAATATTGGAAGTTTAAAGCAATCAAGCTAATTGCTCTAATATTAAAATAAACACACACAACTATCTTACTTCTAAAACATAAAATCTAAACTTCAGTCCATACGAATTGTGTACACTCTCAGGCAGCAAAGTAGTAAACTTTTTTTCTGGAGGGCAATTTGACAATTTATATATATAAAAAAAAAACAAAACAAAAAACTTCTGATGAATCTAAATCTAGGAATTTATCTTAGAGAAGTAATCACAGATATACATTTGGATTGACGAAAAGGAAGTTCCTTGCAATGTGTTTCACAGTTAAGACTGTGCTGTAATTCAGACTGTGTGTAATTATCTATAGAAAGGTATAGATGAGAAGTCAAGCCTGGCACAGAGAATAGTGAGCCACATGTTCTTACACACACATTTACATGTAGAGCACACTGAGTAAAAAGCTGGTAAAGTCAGACCCTCTTGCACACTCTCAACTATTTATTCATTTCCTTGTCTCTCAGCTACAAGGCCAATGTATTCTCTTCACCCTTTTCTCACACTATGAATACTGTGGTACAGCTGTCAGGCTTTTATTACTGTAACAAAATACTTCATATTGAGCAGGAGTTAACCTCTAGAGAAGTTTTGTAGGCCATGAGGCTGGTAGTGCAAAGGACAAACCAGACCCAGATCTGACTTACCATGACGATTCCATGTGTGGGCATGGTTCTAAGAAATCATGTTAAAATCTACTCTAGTTACACATTAATTCTATAAATCCTGTGTTTTATTGCAAATGAAAATTAAATAGGGAGAATAGATTAATTATTCAGAATTAAGAACAGACCTATCCACAGCTAAAAAACTGGTTAAAGAGCTGAGGTTGTGAAACCATAAAAATACTAGAGGCATCCACAGGTAGCAAAATCTCAGACATATGCCAAAAGAACTTCTTCACTGATACTGCCCCTAGGGCAATGGAAGCTAAAGAGAAAATAAACAAATGGGACTACATCAAAATAAGTAGCTTTTTTACAGCAAAAGAAACCATCAACAAAACAACAAGAAAGCCCACTGTATGGGAGAACATATTTGCAAATGATATCACTGATAAAGGTTTAATCTCCAACATCTACAGACAGCTTATACAAGTTAATGGAAAATAAATGATCCAATTAAAAAATGGGCAATGGACCTAAATAGAATATTTTCAAAAGAAGACAGAAGGAAGGCCAAGAGGCACATGAAAACATGTTCAAAGTCACTAATTATCTGAGAGATGCAAATCAAAACAACAATAAGGTACCATCTCACACCTGTCAGAATGGCCAACATCAACAAATCAACAAACGACAAGTGCTGGCGAGGTTGCGGAGAAAAAGGAACCCTCGTGCACTACTGGTGGGAATGCAGACTGGTGCAACCACTGTGGAGAACAGTATGGAGTTTCCTCAAAAAACTGAAAATGGAACTCCCTATTGACCCAGTAATACCACTCCTAGGATTATATCCCAAGAAACTAGAAACATCAATCAGAACGGATATATGCACCCTTATGTTCATAGCAGCACAATCTACAATAGCTAGGATTTGGAAACAGCCTAGGTGCCCGTCAGCAGATGATTGGATCAAAAAACTATGGTATATCTACACATGGAATACTATGCTGCCATAAAAAAGAAGGAATTCTCATCATTTGCAGCAACCTGGATGGAATTGGAGAACATCATGCTGAGTGAAATAAGCCAGTCAATGAAAGAGAAACACCACATGACCTCACTCATTTATGGATAATAAAGAACATTATAAACTGATGAACCAAAAGATAGATATAGAGACAGTAAAGCAACAAGCAGACTGTCAAATTACAGTGAGGAGGGGAGGGAGATCTGGGGGAGATAAGAGATCAACCGAAGGACTTGTATACATGCATGTAAGTACAACCAATGGACACAAAACTCTGGGGAGGGTGGGTACGTATGAGGGGGGGGGCAATGGTAAAATATGTACACAGATAATAATTTAATAAAAAAAAGTAAAAAACATAATAATAAATTTAAAAAAATTAAAAAAAAAAAAAAAAAAAAAAAGAGCTGAGGTTGCAAGGCAACCAAATGACCTGAAATTCAAGGGAAAGACTGGGGCATTCAGGCGGACTCATCTGTGGCAGAGTATAAGTGGAAGGCAGGGACTCTAAAAATCAGTAAGAAGGGATCAGCTAAAACTCTAAAGAACTGCTGAGTGTGAGCTAGTATGACATATACTAGTAAAAGCTTACTCGTAAGAAAAATGGGGATGAAGACGAGGCAAGAGATCAGTCACAAACTTAACTCAGCATGGAGAAGGGGGTCTGCCACTTCCACGCGTTAAAGTATGAAGGCCCACTCACCTAATCTGACCTTTCTCTCAGGTCTTTGGGCGAAGTGCAGCAAACTTCACTGAACCATTAGAACAGAGGGAAGGAGAGTGTGTGGGAGGGGAAAAACTCTTTTATCCCTTAGGCAGGAGAACACATAACTGATAAAGCCCCATCTACGAGGCTCAGGCAAAGAGAGCCTAAAACAGAGATGGGACTGGAACAAATAACTGGCCTGATCCCACTCTCCTTCCCACCTTCCTACCCTAGCCTATCAAGAAATGAGTGGGGGGAAAAACATAGCAGTCTACTTCCAGGGGAGGGGCAATACCACCAGCTGACGATTACACAGGCCTACAGAGACAACTGAAAGCTGATGGTAGAGCACAAACATTGAGGAAAAACCCTCCAGCAATCTCAGTAAAACAAAATCCAAATCCAGCTCAACTCCTGACTAAAAGGACTTAATCCCCAACTAGCTGCTTAAGAACCATACCCTTTTCTAGGCATAAATAATATTTATCTCAGTTTCTCTTGCTTCATATAAGATATCCAGCATTCAAACAAAAACTAATACACAGAAATAAAGAAAATAATGCAACTCATTGTCAAGAAACAAAGCAAATAAACAAACAAATTAAAAAACAACAACACCAGACTCAAAGAATGGTATAATCATATAGAAATATTAAAATAACTATGGTACATACAAAAGGATCTACCAGAAAAGGTGGACAACTTGCATAAACAGACAGGCATTTCAGCAAAGACAGAAACTTTCAGGAACAGTCAAACATGAAAGCCAGAAATAACAACAAACTTGAGGGAGGGGGGAAACATGATTTCCAGAAATCCTTATCTTTAAAGTCCTGTTTTCCAATGAACAGGTAAACAATGAGATCAAGGAAAAAAATCAAGATACCTTGAGAAAAAAAATGGTAAATGAGAACACAACCCCAAATCTATGGAACATGACAAAAGCAAATATAAGAGGGAAATTCACAGCATTACAGGCCTCTCTCAGGAAACAAGAAAAATCTCAAACAAACAATCTAACTTAATACTTAAAGGAACTGGAAAAAGAAGAACAAACAAAGCCAAAGTGAGCAGAAGAAAGGAAATAAAAAGATCAGAGCAGAAATAAATGAAATAAAGAGTCTAAAACAATACAAAAGATCAATGAAATCAACAGCTGGTTCTTTTAAAGATAAACAAGATTGACAATTCTTTAACTTCACTCATCAAGAATAAAAGAGGGCCCAAGTAACAAAACAAAAAAACCCCCCAAAAATCCAGAAACGAAAGAGAAGTAACAACTGACATCAAAGGAATCATAAGCATTTTAAGAAAATATTATGAACAATTATATGCCAACAAATTGCACAAGCTGGACAAAATTATATGTTGTTAGAAACAGATAATCTTCCAAAACTGAATCAGAGACTCTGAATAGATTACAACTAGGGAAGCTGAAAGAGTAATTTAAAAATTCCCAACAAAGGTCCTGTTCTGGATGGCTTCACAGGTTAATTTCACCAAATATTCAAAAAAGAACTAACACCTATCTTCCTCAAACTGTGCAGAAAAACTCAAGAGTAGGGAACACTTCCGAGTTCAATTAAGAGGTCCACATTATCCTAATTCCAAAAGCAGATAAAGCTAGTACTACAAAGAAAGAAAATTACAGGCCAATATCCCTGATGATGCTAAAATCCTTAACAAAATATTAGTAAACTGGATCCAGCAATACATCATGATCAAGTGGGACTTATTCTAGGGATTGGTACAATATTTGCAAATCAATAAATGTAATATACCACATGAACAAAATGAAGGATAAAAACCACATGCTTATATAATACTAATAGATGCAGAAAAGGCATCTGATAATATTCAGCACCAATTTATAATAAAAACTCTCAGCTAAGTGGGAATAGAGGGAACATACTTCAACATATATGACAACCCACAGGCAACATCATATTTAATGGGCAAAAACTATCAGGAATAAGACAGGTATGTGAGTTTTCACCACTCTTTTGCTAAAAAGAAATGTTTTTATTGATTTTTAGAAAGAGAGGAAGGAACCAAAACCGGTCTGGTAGAGCGTCAGCCTGTGGACTGAAAGGTCCCAGGTTCGATTCCGGTCAAGGGCACGTACCTTGGTTGTGGGCACATCTCCAGAGTTGGGTGTGCAAGAGGCAGCTAGTCGAAGTTTCTCTCTCATCGACGTTTCTAACTCTCTATCCCTCTCAATTCCTCTCTGTGTAAAATCAATAAAATATATTAAAAAAAAAAAAAAAAAAAGAAAGAAAGAAAGAAAGAGAGGAAGGAGGGAAAAGAGGTAGAGAGAAACAATGATGAGAAACAAACTACTGGGGATCAATCTGAAACCTGGGTATATGCCCTGACTGGGAGGGAATACAACTGTTACCTCTTGGTTTCTGGGTTGATGCTCAACCACTGAGCCACTCTGGCCAAGTCAGCATTCTCTACCCTTACTCAACATAGTACTGAAAATTCTAGCCATAGCAATCCAACAAGAAAAAGAAACAAAAGACATCCAAATTGGAAAGGAAGAAGTAAAAATGTCATTATTTACTCATGACATGATATTGTATATAGAAAACTTTAAAAATGAAATCAACAGCTGGTTCTTTTAAAGATAAGCAGGAACTATTGTTAAGTTCAAGTTATTCAAGTTATTCAAGTTAGCAGGAACTATTGGTGAGAATGCAGATTGGTGTAGCCACTGTGGAAAGCAGTATGGAGTTACTTCAAAAACTTATAAATGGCCAAACTTTAAAAAAACTTTAAAAAAACCTGCCGAGACCGGTTTGGCTCAATGGATAGAGCGTCAACTTGGGGACTGAAGGGACCCGGGTTCGATTCCGGTCAAGGGCATGTACCTTGGTTGCGGGCATATCCCCAGTAGGGGGTGTGCAAGAGGCAGCTGATTGATGACTCTCTCTCATCAATGTTTCTAGCTCTCTATCTCTCTCCCTTCCTCTCTGTACAAAATCAATAAAATATATTAAAAAAAAAAAAAAAAACTTTTAAAAAACCTGAAAAAACTACCAGAACTGAGAAATGATTTTTGTCAAGTTAGCAGGATACTAAATAAATATTCAGAAGTCAGTTGCATATCTATACACAAATAAGGAACGATAAGAAAAGGAAACTAAGAAGACAATCCCATTTACAACTGCTTAAAAACAAACACACACTTAGGAATAAATCTAAGTAAGGACATAAAAGACCTACCTGTACTCAGCAAATTCTAAGACATTGAAGAAAGAAATTGAAGAAGATTCAAATAAGTGGAAAAATTAACATAATTAAAATGTCCATATTATCTAAAGCAATCTATAGATTCAACGCAATTCCTATCAAGATACCAATGGCATATTTCACAGAATTAGAGTATTTAAAAAAACGTATATGGAACCACAAAAATCCCAAATAGCAAGTGATCTTGAGAATGAAGAACAAAGTTAGAGGAATCATGCTATCTGATAGCAAGCTATACTACGAAGCCATATTAATCAAAACAGCAAGGTACTGCAGAAAAATAGACATACAGATCAATGGTGCAGAACACAGAGCCTAGAAGTAAACCCACACTTCACAGTCAATTAATATTTGACAAAGGAGGCAAAAACATACCATGGGGTAGTCTATTCAATGAATGGTGTTAGAAATATTTGAGGCAAGACCACCTTCTTACAACATACACAAAATAAATTCAAAATGAATTAAAGACTTAAGTGCTAGACTTGAAACCATAAAATCCTAGTAGAAAGACATAGGCAATAAAATCTGGTGCATTTCTCATAGCAGCATTTTTTCTGATATATCTCCTCCAGTAAGAGAAACGAAAGAAAAAAATAAACGGGACTATATCAAACTAAAAAGCTTTTGCACAAAGGAAATCATCGACAAAATCAAAAGGTAATCTATAGAATGGGAGAACATATTTACCAATGACACATCTGATAAGAGGTTACTATCCAAAATTTATAGAACTTATAAAAATCAACATAAAAACAACAACAATCCAATTAAAACATTGGCTAAGGACCTGATTAGATATTTCTCTAAGGAGGACCTAAGATAGCCAATAGAAATATGGAAAGATGCTCAACGTCACTAATCATCAGAAAAATCCAAATTAAAACTACAATGAGGCCAAAAGCGGTTTGGCTCAGTGGATAGAGCATTGGCCTGCGAACTGAAAGGTCCAGGGTTTGATTCCGGTCAAGGGCATGTACCTTGGTTGCGGGCACATCCCCAGTGGGGGGTGTGCAAGAGACAGCTGATCAATGATTCTCTCTCATCGATGTTTCTAACCCTCTATCCCTCTCTCTTCCTCTCTGTAAAATATCAATAAAATATATATTAAAAAAACAAAACAAAACTACAATGAGATATCATGTCACACCTGTCAGAATGGCTACCATCAATAAATCAACAAGTAAGTGTTGGCGAGGATGTGGAGAAAAGGAAAACCTCGTGAACTATTGGTGAGAATGCAGATTGGTGTAGCCACTGTGGAAAGCAGTATGGAGTTACTTCAAAAACTTATCAATGGACATGGTTGGTTTGGCTCAGTGGATGGAGACTGGCCTGCAGACTGGGGGTCCCAAGTTTGATCCCCGGTGGGGGCGGGCAAGAAACAGCCGATCCAAGATTCTCATCATTGATGTTTCTCTCTTTCTCCCTCTCCCTTCCTCTCTGAAATAAGATAAAAATTTAAAAAACAAACACATAACTTAAAAATAGAATTGCCTTATAACCCAGCAATTCTACTTCTGGGACTATATCCAAAGAAACCCAAAACATTAATCCAAAAGAATATATGCACCCCTATGTTTTTAGCAATGTTTTTGTGTGTGTGTGTGTGTGTGTGTGTGTGTGTGTGTGTGTTTTTCAAGAGCCAATATTAGGAAGAAGTCCATGTGTCCATCAGTAAATGTGTGGATATACAACCGGTAGTACATTTACACAATAAAATACTACTAGGCTGCAAAAAAGAAGGAAATCTTACCTTTTGTGTGTGACAACATGGATGGCCCTGGAGAGCATATGTTAGGTGAAATAAGCCAGTCAGAGAAAAACAAGTAAAGTAACATATGATTTCACTCATGTGGAATCTAATGAGCAAAATGAACAAGCAAAATAGTGACGGAATCATAGCAAAGGGTATGAATACAAAGAAAAGTTAAGAATTGGAACTATAGCTGAAGCTGGTTTGGCTCAGTGGTAGAGTGTCAGTCTGCGGACTGAAAGGTCTGAGGTTCGATTCCGGTCAGGGCCATGTACGTTGGTTGCGGGCACATCCCCGGTAGGGGGCGTGCAAGAGGCAGCTGGTTGATGTTTCTCTCTCATAGTCGTTTCTAGCTCTCTATTTCTCTCCCTTCCTCTCTGTAAAAAATCAATAAACTATATTAAAAAAAAAAAAGAATGGGAACTATCACTAGTTAGATAGTTCTACTCTTATAGTTGAAAATAAGGATGTCTGATATCCCTGGGACACTGAATAAGTGGGCCTACAACACTGTTTTTCTCCCATTGTGGACTGGCTGACTGCCACAGCCCTTAAATCTGGAAATAGAGCTTTGAAATGGGCTTTGAACAAGAGTTCCTCTTTGCCATTACTAAGAGAATATGATCAGTTAGCCTGCTGAAGTTGGAAAAAACAATGCATCACCGCAGCTGTTTCAACCGAGGCCATTCAAGACCAAGTAATGATTTTAAATATTCACCCTCGTCAGCTCAAGCTCTTGAGTTAGGCTGTCTCAAATTCTATCTCTGCCACTAATCAACCAATAGAAATATGAAAAAATGCTCAATAAGAGAAATCCAAATTAAATTAAATCCAAATCCAAACTTGTCCTTAAAAGAGTTGTTGAACCTTTCTCATCAACAAATGGCAATCATAATAGTAGCTACCTCACAGCTATCCTATATAAGGCAGTAATATGCAAATTGACCCTCACGTCCTCACAAGATGGCTGTCCACAACCAGGTTGGCAGGGGATAAGGGACAACCAAACCACTGAATAAGCAGGCTGTACGGGGTGACCAGGCCGGCAGGGGGGTTGTGAGGGACAGCCAAATACCTGATTAACAGGCTGCATGGGGCAACCAGGCCCGGCAAGGGAAGGGGCAGTTGGGGTAAACCAGGCTGGTGTGGGGAGGGGGCAATAAGAGGTGACCAGCCTGGTGGGAGGAAGCAGTAAGGGGCGACCAGGCCAGCAGGGGGGCAGTTGGGAGCAATTACACTGGTGAGGGGGGTTAGGAGGGTAGTGAGGGGCAACTAGGCAGGCAGGGAGGGGGGGAGGCTAATAGGGGTGACCAGGCAGGTAGGCGAGTGTTTAGGAGCCAGCGGTCCAGGATTGTGAGAGTAATGTCCGACTGCCAGTTTCGGTCTGATCCCAGGGAATGGGCCTAAACCGGCAGTTGGACATCCCCCAAGGGGTCCTGGATTGGAGAGGGTACAGGTTGGGCTGAGGGGATCCCCCTCCCATGCACAAATTTCATTATGCACCGGGCCTCTAGTCTCAGTCAGTCTCTCTCTCTCTCTCTCTCTCTCTCTCTCTCTCTCTCTCTCTCTCTCTCTCTCAACACACAGACTAGAGACCCAGTGCACGAAATGCGTGCACAGGGGTGCGGGGTGTGTGTGTGTGTGTGTGTGTGTGTGTGTGTGTGTCCCCCTCAGCCTGATCTTGGCATGCAAAGACACCAGCATTCCTCACCTGGCCTCTAGCCAGAGGTTCCTCCCCTCCTTCCACACAGTCTCTGGGAAGATGCTTGTCCTGGGGCCTCCTCAGGGCCTTGGCCCATGATGCCCTGCAGATCAGGTACTCGGGTGCTTGGGCTTTCCGGTCCGGCTTCCTTGCCTGGCTGTGCATCAGCTGCCATGGGAGTCTTGCCTCAGGAGTTGCCCCCTTGGACCATACTACTTGAGAGTGTGTATGGGGGGCAGCCTCGGAAGCAGTGTTTTGATGTCTGTAGCATGCCTGCCGGCCCCCCCCCCCCCACCCCACTGAAGCGCCACACTGGTCCTGTCTGGACTGCTGGCAGGGGGCTTCCAGTCTGCAACTGGGGCTGCAGGTGGAGTACCCTGGCACTCATAGGGCTCTGTCAGCATTAGGAACTGGAAGTATCTATTTTTCTGGTTCCTCCCCTGCCACGGGGACGCTGAGCTTGGGGCCCCACAGGCTCCTTCCCTCCCGCCACAAGGCAGGCCGGGGCTCGGATTCTGGGCTCGTAACCCCAGAGGCTCCTTCCCTCCCACCGCATGGCCAGCCGGGGCGTGGATGTTGGGCTCACAGCCCCACAGGCCTCTTCCTTCCTACAGCAGAGCAGGCCGGGGCGCATGAACTCTGGGCTCATGGCCCCAGAGGTCCCTTCTTTCCCGCCACACAGCAAGGCATGGACACTGGGCTCATTGACCCACAGGCTCCTTTCCTGCCATAGCACAGCCATGGCTCTGATGCTGAGCTCATGCTACTGCTGGTGATGCTAGCTCAGTGTTCTGCTCCCAGTCCTCTGGCTAGAGACCCCTCCCCTCCCTCTGTAGCCAAGGAGCAGATATTGGGCTCCTGTTGCCTGGGCGATGCCGCCAGCATTTGCTATGGGCATAACCATTTTTGTCGTGGAGTGATGGCTAATTTACATATTACTTTCTCTCTCTCTCTCTCTCTCTCTCTCTATATATATATATACACACACACACACACACACACACACACACACACACACATATATATATAAAGTCTAAGTAGTCTTTTCTGCGGTTACTTGGCAATGGCGGTTCTCAGGTGACGTACCCCAGAATCAGAAAGGAAGGAGTTTGATTCCTCATGGGGCTACACAATTCCACCTTCAGCTGTAGGTTATGTTATTGCTATGGTACTATTGGCCCCAAATATGGTTACTGATGAACTGTGGTAACCTGGGAGCGGTGGTTCTCGGGTGATGCACCCCGGAACCAGAGAGTAGGAAGCCCGATTCCTCACGGGGCTGTGCAATTCCACCTTCAGCATGGGTTATGTTGCTGCTGGGGCACTGTTGGCCCTGAATCTGGTTTACTGTACACTTGCGTTTTCATTCCACATCCTGGATGACAGCAACTTTGCAAAGTGCCCTCTCACACTCCGGGACCCCTATCCTATAAGAGGCTAATATGCAAATTATCCCTTTGACCAAGAGTTCAACCGGGGACACACATACACACACACACACACACACACACACACACACACACACCCAGCTGGCCAAACCCATGGCCCCTCCCCCTGCAAGCCCTGCCCCAAATCAATCCTCACCCCAATCGGGGGTGGGGCTTGGGCCCCTCAACTTGGCTGGCTTGGCCTGATTGGCCCCAATGGGCTGGCCAGACCCCACCCATGAACGAATTTGTGCATCTGCTGTTCAGTTGTACGGTCGACTTGCATATTACACTTTTATTATTATAGATAGATTTGCAAAGATCTATCTATATTAGATTTGCAAAGATCTATCTATAATAATAAAAGTGTAATATGCAAGTCGACCGAATGACTGAACAGCAGACTGACTGTCCAGACAACCTTAAGGACGACCTTCAAGACAACCACATTATGACATGCACTGGCATCGGGCTAGCCAAAGTGGGTGTGATGTGATTGGTTGGGAGTTGGGGGGGCCCAGCCATCGCCACATGATCACCCCACAGAGGGAGGCCCAGCCAGGTGGGCAGGGCCTACCACTGTGCTGTGATCAATTGGGGAGGCCCAGCCGGGTGAGCAGGATCTGTGTGCAGTGATCGATTGCCTCAATGTAGGAGGCCTGGCTACCTGACTGGCAGTGCTGCGGTGGATGGGTGGGGCCCCCCTCTGCAGGGCATTGATCTGGGGGCCCTGCGATCGATTGCCCCACAGAGGGAGGCCCAGGCCAGCCAAGACATCAAACCCTATGCCTCTTGCCTGCAAGGGAGGCAACCAGTGGCAGGGTGTGTGTGTGGGAAGGGATGTGGAGGTAGCATCACACAGTTGGCAAGCAGGGAGAAGGAAAGCCCTGATAGTACCCCCCTCCTGGGGGGGGGGGGGGCCTGTATCACCCCCAATCATGCCCCACCCCCTCCTTACCCTGACAGGAGAGAGCCTGATTCCATGCGGACCCTCCCCCGGCCGGTGTAGACAGAATATGTCTGAAGACGAACAATTGGCACAATGTACCTCTGCAGCCAAAAGAAAGGGTCGTCATGAACACAGTATGTCTGAAGAACAGCCATCGACAAGTACTACCAATACTGGTAGGAACTGCCTTCAAGAGAAAATGAAGTAAATGAGGATGTAATTATCGAAAATAGTTGTGGTGGAATGACTGTTACATATCAATTCTACCTATCACTAAATTTCTCCAAACGAGTTTAAAATACTGTGATGTTTGAGGATGTTTCAGAAAGTGGTCTCTTAAAACAAATATGAGATCAGAGGATTCTGCTTATAGTGAATGGTTAGTAAAACTTGGAGATGGCAAATTTGATAGCAGTTTTCATTTAGGAATGGATATTATTGAAATCCCCTGTAAAATTATTTGTAACAGATCTATTTTTGAAGCTACCTTTGGAAATAATTTATCTATAGATATTAAAAATATATCTAAACGTGCAATTCTTTGTCCAAAAAATGAGCATGTTCAAAAATTAAATGAAGAAATTTTGGATATATACTCAATGGAGATTTTCACAAATATTTAAGTGATGATTCAATTGATTCAATAGATGATGCTAAAAAGGAAAATTTTCCCATTGGATTTCTTAATAGTATTACTCCTTCGGGAATAATGTGACATAAAATAATTTTGAAAGTGGGTGCAATCATCATGCTACTGAAAAATATTAATAGTAAATGGGGTCTTTGTAATGTATTAAATTTATTATCAACAGATTGCAACCTAACATTATCAAAGCTGAAGTATTAACAGGATCTGCAGAAGGAGAGGTTGTTCTTATTCCAAGAATTGATTTGTTCCTGTCAGACACTGGTGTCCCATTTAAATTAATTTGAAGACAGTTTCCCATGATGCCAGCATTTGCGATGACTATTAATAAATCACAAGGACAAACTCTTGACAGAGTAGAATGTTCCTGCATGAACCTGTTTTCAGACATAGTTATATGTTGCTTTCTCTTGAGTTCGAAGAGCATCTGACATTAAAGTTGTAAATACTTCATCATAAGGGAAATTAAGTCAAGCACCCTGAAAGTGTTTTCATTCTAAATGTGGTATACAGGGAGATATTAGAATAAGTTTAATAAACTTATTAGTCATTGTTTGTATCAATATTGTTTTTATAGTTTTTATTTCATGCCTTTGTTGTTGTATCATGTTGTTGTTTATCAATAAATTTATATATTATTTTCATATACATTTTACTAATTTTCTTTAATCTCTGACACTTCTATTATAGGGAAAGGGCAAATAGTGAAATTAAAATATTTCCTCTAATTAATTTCCTTTCAATGTGCACAGATTTTTGCACCAGGCCACTAGTCTATATATATTCACGTGAGCGATACATATAAAGCTCTTGCTGGCATCAATTATTGATCGTGAATTTGGTTGACACTTTTATTATAGAGGAAGGGCGAATAGTGATATTAAAATATTTCTTCTAATTAATTTCCTTTCAATGTGCATGAATCCGTGCACTGGGCTACTCGTTAGGTGAATAAATGACTGCTATGTATAAAGCACTTAATATTACTCCCTAATGTTGATTGAATACTCAATGGAGATATGTATAACTATTACATGCACAATATTTTAGTTTGCTTTTAAATTTCCTATGAAATTGATTTTATTTCTCATTTTCTGAACTATATTTTAGCAGCATATTTATCTTTTATAATTCTAGAACTTAAAAAAAATTATTTTAAATAAAGTATCAATGTATTTTTTATCCTTGGACTATACCTTTTGAAATAAGAGTAGAAATGAATATTATTATGTCCCTATATATATATTTTTAAAGTAGGTCTAAGAGAATAGTTCTAGTGGAAATTTCTAGTTCATACTTCATTGTCTTGTCAATCTCAGGTAGCCAGCCACGCCAGATCTGGAAGGAAGCCCAGCCAAGATTAGAGTTGGCCATTCAACAACCCCAGATGTATAAATAATAAATGCTATATACCTGAGGTTTCGAGACCATTTGCTACACATTATTATAGTGATGGATAACTGATATGCCCAATATACAGTACTTAGATGGCATCCCTGACAGGGTCCTGATCAGTGGCTAACAGGCTCCCCGCAAGACTGCGGCCGGCGGGCCTGGGACCCGAGCACCCACCATGATGTGCGGCGCCGGCGCCCCTGGGCGGGGGAGCTGGACAGGCCGCGGGGTGTCCCAACGCTGCAGCGGCGCGTGGACTCGGTGCCTGGAGGAAAACGCAAAGCCACAGCAAGACAGCAGTAAAGCAGTGCACATCCACCAAAATGGCCAACATTTTAAAGACTGACAGCAGCAAGTGTTGGTGATGATGGGAAGCCACTGGGATTCTCAAACGCTGCTATTAAGAATGCAAAATGATACAACCAATTTGGAAGCAAGTTTCTTACAAAGTTGTCATACACGTACCATTCAACCCAGCACTCCCACTCCTAGTTATTTACCCAAGAGAAATGAAAACATTCCATACTAGTCTTGTACTAAAATGTTAATAGAAGCATTATTGACAATAGTAAAAAAACTAGAGAATCCAAGATGGCTGCTCGGGTAGACACCTAACTGCAGCAGCACACAACAATTTCAATGGAATACAACTAAAATGTAGAGTGGACATCGCCCAGAGCTACAGGTAGTCGACTGACTGAAAATTCTACAACAAGAAGGAAAGAGAAAACCAGAAGGAAAATCAGAGAAGCTGAAAAAAAGCCTAAGGTACGGAG
This sequence comes from Pipistrellus hanaki, assembly GCF_964339955.1. NCBI lineage: Eukaryota > Metazoa > Chordata > Mammalia > Chiroptera > Vespertilionidae > Pipistrellus > Pipistrellus hanaki. The sequence continues at coordinate 114,753,790 of NC_140504.1, read as the reverse complement.
ACATGCTGCGCGCTCGCACGCATGCGCGCGGAGAGGTCGCAGCCGGAGAGGAGAAGAGGGCTGGGTGTTGCCCGGCGTTCCCTAGCAGGAAGAAAATAAAACCCCCAGCCTGGGCTGAACCCCCGAACAGGCAGCGCTGAGCCCCAAGTTATGGGCCAGACCCTAGGGACCCAGGCTCCGGCAGGGGGAGACGGGGCTGTGAGGCGGAATCCCAGGGGAGCGGCGAAAAGCAGGGCCCCCGGAGTCCCCCGCACATTGCACGCAGAGGACTGAATGTTGACTCTGATGCTGGATTACCCTAGCCGGAAGGAACAGGGCCTCCGGTGGCGCTGAGCCTCAGTCCGGACTGCTCTGAACCCCAGTTCTGGGCCAATTCCTAGGGACCCAGGCTCAAGTAGAGGGAGACGGGGCTGTGAGGTGGAGTCCTGGGAGAGCGGCGAAAGGCCGAGCCCCCGGAGTCGCACACATTGCTTGCAAGGGAAGGAATGTTGACTCTGATGCGGGATTGCCCTGGAGGGAAGGAAACGGGAGCCCCGGCTGTGTTGGGCCCCAATTTCAACTGCTCTGAACCCCAGTCCTGGACCAGACCCTGGGGATCCAGGCTCGAGCAGGGGGAGATGGGGCTGTGAGGCGGAATCCCAGGAGAGTGGCGAAAAGCGGAGCCCACAGTCGCGCGCACTGCGCGCAGAGGACAGTCTATTGACTCTGATCCTAGACTCCCCTAGCGGGAAGGAGAAAAAAAAAGCTCCAGACTGGAGGAATGCAACAGGGAGCAGGAGCCCCTGCCGGACACCGGCCAGCCGGGCGCTGGCAGGGAGCCGGGTGACGGGGCCCCCAGGGGGGGGGGGTGCCCCTGAGCCATCGACCTCTGAGCGCGGGCAACGGAGCCAAGGCCTTGGGCTGCTTCCTGGGCGGCGCCGACCCCGGCAACAGGCTGGAGCAGCGCGGGAGCCCGCGGAGAACAAAGGGGTGCCACAGGCCAACCTGCTGAGCTCCCAGGACAAGGAGGAAGAAACCAAAGAAGTTCTCAATGTGAAGAAATCAAGTGACAGCAAAAGATAGTAAAATTACTTAAGAAAGAATCCAATATACAGTACTTAAAAACTCTACAGCAAATGGTCTTCTTGATGAAATCTGAATTTTTTCAGAGATAAGGATCAAGAGAGCAATAAATAACATAAGATTTAAATTATGTCATTTATAATAGCATCAAACAAAGTACTTTACAAAACCCAAGGAATTAATCTAAAGAAAGACATGCAAGGTCTCTATTCAGAAAATTGTAAAACATGTTCATTAATTGTAAAGATGCCAATTCTCCTTAATGATGAGATGGAATGCACTCTCAATGAAAATTCCAGCAGGTTTCTCTCTGGGGAGCAGAAATTGGTAAGCTGACTCTACACTGTATAAGGACACAAAAAGGGCCAAGAGGTAACCAACCAAGGCTCTCTTGAAGAAAAACAAGGAGGAGGACTTTCTCTAGGAGATATCATGATTTAAAGATACCATAGTAAGACAATGTGGAACTGGTATAAAGACAGATAATAGAACAGAACAGATTGACCTGCATATACAGTCCCTGGCTTTTGCTGGTTCAAGCAGTGATGAAAGTGGAAGATTATATAATATATCTACATGTGAAAACTTCTAGAAGGCAACAAAAGAGAATGGGTCTAAGGATTAAGGAAAGATTTCTTAAAACAGCAGGAAAAACAAAAGATAAAAAAACTGGAATTGGAGTACTTAAGAATTTCTGTTCATCAAAAGACTATCAGAGAATAAAAAAATAAAAATAAATCAAGCACATAGTAGGAAAAGACCTTTGCAATACTCCTGAGAAAGGGTTGAATCAGAGTCTGTGCTTAGAGCACACTGGGCTTGTATAAACTAATCAAATATCAACATGGATCCAGTTCATATGCATGAAATATTGCAGTGAAAATATGGAAGGGAGTCGAGGGTATTTCTAAGATTGTTAGAGGGGAGTTCTGCAGTTCTATGATATCAAATTATACTTCCAAAGGTGAAGGGGTACAGGAGGAGATGGGAAAGAACTTGGGTGACAGGCAACAAGGCTAGACCAAAGGTTGGAGGGTCAAATCCGGACTGCTGCCTGTCTCTAAGAACAGTTTTTCATTGGAATACAGCTATACTCATTTGTTTTTTGTATTTTGTTTTTATAAAAATATATTTTATTGATTTTTTTTTTACAGAGAGGAAGAGAGAGGGATAGAGAGTTAGAAACAAAGATGAGAGAGAATCATTGATCAGCTGTCTCTGGCACACCCCCCACTGGGGATGTGCCCGCAACCATGATACATGCCCTTGATCGGAATTAAACCTGGGACCTTTCAGTCCGCAGGCCGATGCTCTATCCACTGAGCCAAACCGATTGCAGCATATACTCATTTGTTTACATGCTGTCAGTGGTAACTTTTGTGCTACAACAGTAGAGCTGAGTAGTTGTAACAAAGACTGGCCCAAAAGCCTAAAATATTTACTATCTGGCTTTTTACAGAAAAAAGTGTTCTGATCACTAGGCTAGACGTCCCCTTATGTCCAGTATAACTGCCCTAATAAGGGATTAGAGAGTGTTCCCTGGAAGACTTAAAGGAGATAACTGTTTAGCTAACAGGAATATTTAGCTAACAGAAAATAATAGACAAGGATTATTTTTTAAAGTCTAAATTGCCAGCTGTGCAACCAGACTTTGTTTTCTGTTAAAAGTCAACAGTATGACAATGTCATAGAACCACCAAAGCTATCAATTTAGACACAGAATCATGGCTTATATTTTAAAACTCTTAACTTCTAAAGTGATTATGGGACTGATATAAAGAAAATGTATTTGTTCCAAAATAGATGCCTTAAAGCAGGGATGGGGAACACTTGGCCCTCTAAATCAGGGGTCTTCAAACTACGGCCCGCGGGCCACATGCAGCCCCCAGGGGACTCTGATCCTGCCCGCCAGGTTTTTTGGGCAGTGAGCGCAGCCAAGGTGTTACAGTAGGAATTAGTAGTTCATATAGTCCGGCCCTCCAGCTCTCTGAGGAACCGTGATCTGGCCCCCACTTTAAAAAGTTTGAGGACCCCTGCTCTAAATCATTTGGTCTTGTCCTGACAAGGCAAATGCAGTGTGCTAGTGGCCCCTGGCAGAAAAAGATTCCTCACCCCTACCTTAAAGCAAGCAAATAAAATCAGGTGCTAGCCGAAACCGGTTTGGCTCAGTAGATAGAGTGTTGGCCTGCGGACTGAAAGGTCCCAGGTTCGAGTCCGGTCAAGGGCATGTACCTTGGTTGCAGGCACATCCCCAGTGGGAGGTGTGCAGGAGGCAGCTGATCGATGATTCTCTCTCACTGATGTTTCTGACTCTCCATCCCTCTCTCTTCCTCTCTATAAAAAAATCAATAAAATATATATTTTTAAAAAATCAGGTGCTACTGCCAGCCAGCGGGCTCAGTGGTTGAGCATAAACCTATGAACCAGGAGGTCATGGTTCAATTTCGGGTCAGGGCACATGCCTGGGTTGCAGGCTTGATCACCAGAGGGGGACTTGAGAGGAGGCAGCCAATCAATGATTCTCTGTCATCACTGATGTTTCTAGTTCTCTCTCAATCTCCCTTTCTCTCTGAAATCAATAAAAACATATTTTAAAAGTAAAATAAAATCAGGTACTATTAACATTACTGAGTGATGAATCATCTCCATTCTTTAGGTAGTTCAGTAAAATACATTTTGACATAATACTGTTTGTATTTGTACTCATGCCTATTTGAGGGGCAGGTATAAAGTTCTTGTTAAAAACAATTCCCAGTCTCCTGCACAGCCTTATAGCAATGAAATTAGCCCTTCTTACCCTTTTCTTTTTTAAAACAATCCAGGCTCCCTTCTGAGTTGTGCCCTCCTTCAAAGAAACTTCAAAATAAATATCATGATAAAAATAGAGTCCTGGCCAGGTAGCTCGGTTGGTTACAGTGTCTTTTTTTTCTTTATTTAAATCCTCACACAAAGATATTTTCCAACTGATTTTTTAGAGAGAGAGAGAGAGAGAGAGAGAGAGAGAGAGAGAGAGAGAGAGAGAGAGAGAGAGAAGGGGGGGGGGGGAAGAGAGGGAAAGAGAGGGAAAGACAGAGAAAAATAGCGATATAAGAGAAACACATCAATTGGTTGCCTCTTGCACTTGCCCTGACCAGGGAGGATCCTGTAACCGAGGTAAGTGCCCTTGACAGGAATTAAACATGGGACCCTTTGGTCCAGAGGCTGACACCCTATCCAGTGAGTCAAAATGGCTAGGGCTAGATGTCCTCTTGATATGCCAAGGTTGGAAGTTTGATCCCCCAATCAGGGATATAAGAAGCAACCAATGAATGCATAAGAAAGTAGAACGAACCATAGCTCTCTTAAAAAAAAAATCATGATAAAAAACAAATGAAAGCAATGGTAATTTCTGGAGAAAAAATTATCTTGAAAATCATAAAATTTTGACTTTGATCACAGATCAGTGTGAATATTTGGTCTGTTTGTTTTCCACAAACTTAAATAAGGAAAAAAAACAAAAACCTGGCTCACCAGACAATATTACAAAGTAATTTTCAAAATCAAACGTGTTTTGGGGGCTTCTTCCCATCCTACCCCCAAGATTCCAATGATTCCTGGGAGTAGAGTAACTTCTATGTTCTCAGAACAAAGAAAATTAACCTCATATTCTTCAAGAGTCGTATAAATTTCACCAGCTATTTTTTTTTAATCTCAAATTTTATCCATATTACATCCATCTTTGGAACCCTCACCACCTAGACGTCCATTCCAACAATCTTATAATATACTAGAGGCCTGATGCACAAAGATTTGTGCAAGAATGAGTCTTCCTTTCCCTGGCTGCTCCGGCCTGGAGCCATCTTTCTGCCTTCCCATGCTGCTCAGAGGCCCAGAGAGGCTGGAGTGGTGCAGAACACCTGCACCCCACCCCCAGGCCGCTCAGCACCTGAGCATGCAAATTAACCCACCATCTTTATTGGGTTAATTTGCATACATGCTCCTGATTGGCTGGTGAGCATCGCAAAGGTATGGTTGATTTGCATCTTCTCTTTTATTAGTGTATATTGTACCTTTCCAAAACACACTTTGAAAGAAGTAGGCTTCCTTTTTGTATATACAGTTAGTAATTGCTTATCTCTTCATATTAACAGTCATACCATCTCTTAAAACACAAATCCACTGCTTGAAAACTGAAACTAAGAGCCTTAGAAGAGGCTCTCCCACACTGACTAAAAACTGGTCCTTAATAAAAACTTGAAAGAAATAAGGCACACATCAACACAATTCACTGAGGTGGCTCTAACACCAACTCTGACTGGGTCCTTCGATGGTAAAATTCTATAATCAACAACTTTGAGTTACATATCCTATGTAACAAAAGAGTAATATGCAAATTGACTGTCACTCCAAACACAAGATGGCCATATCCATGTGGTCAAAATGGTTGCCCCATGTGGACACAAGATGGACACTGCAAGATGGTCGGCAGAAGAGGGCAGTTAGGGGTGACCAGGCCGGCAGAGGAGGGCAGTTAGGGGTGACCAAGCTGGCAGAGGAGGGCAGTTGGGGGAGACCAGGCCAGCAGAGGAGGGCAGTTAGGGGTGACCAGGCTGGCAGAGGAGGGCAGTTGAGGAAGACTAGGCTGGCAGAGGAGGGTAGTTGGGGGAGACTAGGCCTCCAGGGGATGGCAGTTGAGGATGACCAGGCAGTTGGGGGTGACCAGGCTGGAAGAGAAGAGCAGTTGGGGGAAGACTAGGCTGGCAGAGGAGGGCTTTGGGAGGGACCAGGCCTGCAGGGAAGGGCAGTTGGGGGGGATTAGACCTATAGGGTAGGGCCATTGTCCAGCAGGGGAGGGTAGTTAGAGTGAATAGGCTGGCAGGGGAGAGCAGTTGGGGATGAACAGGCCAGCTGGGGAGGGCAGTTAGGGGTGACCAGGCCTGCAGGGAAGGTCAGTTAGGAGCAAGCAGGCTGGCAGGAGAGGGCTGTTAGGTGACCAGGCTGTTCAGGAGGGGAGCTAGGGGCAATCAGGCTGTCAGGTGAGCAGTTATGCATTGATTAGGCTGACAGGGGAGTGGTCAGGAGGTGATCAGGACGGCAGGCAGATGTGGTTAGGGGCAATCAGGCAGGTAGGCAGGTGAATGGTTGGGAGCCAGCAATCCTGGATTGTGAGAGGGATGTCCCACTGCCCGTTTAAGCCTGATCCTGGTGGGGAGAAACATCCACCAGGATCAGGCCTAAATGGGCAGTCGGACATCCCTCAAAGGGTCCCAGACTGGAGAGGGTGCACCCCCCGCCCCATGAACGAATTTCGTGTACCGGGTTTCTAGTTTATATCTATGTCACTGTTAGATTTGGAGGACAAATTTAGCTCTGGCCAAGTGACTCAGAGCATCATTCCATATACCAGAAGGTTGTGGTTTTTACAGAGGAAGGGAGAGAGATAGAGAGTTAGAAACATCAATGAGAGAGAAACATCAACCAACTGCCTCCTGCACACCCACCACTGGGGATGTGCCCGCAACCAATGTACATGCCCTTGACCGGAACTGAACCTGGGACCTTTCAGTCCACACGCCAATGCTCAATTCACTGAGCCAAACCGGTTTCAGCAAGGTTGTGGTTTTGATTCCCCGTCAGGATATGTACAAGAGGCAACTGATTGCTGTTTCTCCCTCACATTGATGTTTCAAGGAAAGCAAATTTCATTTTTATATGCTACTTTTATATTAAGAGCACACATTCTAAACAATATTTTTCAAACTACACCAACTTTAAGCTGAGAAGATAGGTGGTCCTCTACCAGTTTCATAGCCTCTCCCTGTATACATTTCTTCTCCCCAAATTTAAGCCATGTCATATTTTGGGAAAATATTGTATCATTTCTATCTTATAGTTTCAAAAAATCTACCAAGTCCTGTAAGAAAAGGAAATACTTATAGTTAAACCAACTATTCATTCATAAAACAGCAGTACAGTTCATTTTTAATTCTCTGTGGTAATAGGAGTTCGGCAGAGTGTTCAGAGCTTGAAAACAGGAAAATGAAGATAAGTCCTGCTCTTACCCTATTTCCCTTCTCATTTCTCCTTCACCGGTCTTATGAATGCCAATGCAAGGACTTGAGCAGTGTTAAAACTCACCATTCTTGTGGTGCTAGTGTGTTTTTCAAGTTTATTTTGAACATTTTCATTTGGCCACCCAAGTCTGATATATTTCTATTCCTGTGTTTCTTACATGTTACCCTCATCCTATGAGGATGATGAGCCTCGGAAATACCAGTTTTGTGTTTTCCAATGCCAATTACCCTGAGGTAAACTGCTAAACTGAACTTCTCATCTCTACATAGCAGATAAATTCTATAGGAACCAGCAGTGTGAAGGCTATGGAAGTGCTTCATCTTTAAGAATCTGAGGCTTGGTCTTTGCCCTCCTATCAACTGTGTTGCAGACTTGGAATATTTGGCTTCTCACTAATTTAGATAACCTTCTCTGTTTTCATCTAAGAGAGGGCAGGTAGGTGGCTGAGCTACACCTCTACTTAGTCTGGAGGGCCTGGGAGAGCAGGCAGCCTCTCTCTTTCAACAAGGCTTTCTCTCCCAAGGGTGTAGCTGAAAATAGCCTTATAATCAGAGAAAGAGCTCCATGGAGCTCCTCCTCACCTGCCCTGAAATACATTTAAAGCAACTGTTTCAAATGCTGTCTTTCTTTGAATAACAACCATTCCCATTTTCTAATAAGAAAGCAGCCTTTCTCTACAGATGGGCTGTCATATACTTCTGGGTTTCTACGTATAGATGCGAAAAGGCAAGTCAGTATTCTTACTCTTCACTCCTGGAAATAAGGACTGCTCTGAAATATGGGATTTTTATTTTATTTTTGTTAATCTTTGGGTAGGGGGAAGCTTCTTCAAGAGGAGCTTTCTGTAAATCCTGAGCCACCATATAGGCATCCTTTTACCCTCTTGCTCAGAACACTTCAGCTGTGGTGTGAGAGAACCTCCATTTAATACCTAGTTCTGTAATTTACTAGCTCTGTGACTTAAAGCAATTTTGTATTCTTTATTAGTAAACAAAGGCCAATAATATTTATAACATTTGCTTTACAGAGTAACTGTAAACCACAAAATACTCAAAAGTCTCTCAAACTATGCAAATGTCATATACTATTACTAACATCATTGACAAATATGCTCTTTTACAACAGAACAAGGCAAAAGAACAGAAATTTGATGCCTTTGACTAGAGACCTCTCTGAGAATGATTCTTTTTTTTTTCTTCAATTTTTTTATTGATGAAGGTATTACATATGTCCATATCTCCCCATTGCCCACCCCCACTACCCCGAGAATGATTCTTTATTTATTGGTTTGAGAGAGATTGATTTGTTGTTCCACTTATTTATGCATTCATTGGTTGATTCTTGTATGTATGTGCCTTAACCGGGGATCAAATCCACAACCTTAGCCTATTGGGACGATGGTCTACTCCAGCGTCTTTCAACCGCTGTTCCGCGGCACACTAGTGTGCCACGAGATGTTGCCTGGTGTGCCGTAGGTGCAGACAAGACAAGAATTTTATAATTTTTCACTATTTTGTTTACTTAATATTTCATAATAAAGTAATTATAAAATACTTTCTTTGTGTTTATTTGATTCCTATTCAAGAGAATTACTTTATACATAGTCAATATAGGCACAGAGTTAAATTTTTTAACATTTTCTAATGGTGGTGTGCCTCATGATTTTTTTCATGAAACAAGTGTGCCTTTGCCCAAAAAAGGTTGAAAAACACTGGTCTACTCTAACCAACTGAGCTACCTGGCCAGAGCTTGAGAATGATTCTTTTAACTGTCACAACTTTAGTATAACTGGGTTCCCAAACACTCTATATTAAGTCCATTTTTTTCTTAATGTTTTTTTAAAAAGATTTCTTACTAATTTTTAGAGAGAGACATCAATCAGCTGCCTCCTGCACACCCCCTAATGAGGATTGAGCCTGCAACCCAGACATTTGCCCTGACTGAGAATCTAACCAGCAACCTTTCAGTGCATAGGATGATGCCCAACCAATTAAGCCACATGGGCCAGGGCTTAAGTCCATTTCTGACATTCATGAGTATTTCTTTTCCATGTATCTTTCTCAGTTCAAACAAATAAACCATCTTGCCATCTTTAGTTGAGTTAGTGATGACAATGATTGCTGAATTCTCAGCACAAGCTCAGATGTGGTTTTTGCTACCTTGGGAAGCTGCTTTAGTTGTGATTTAGAATCTGCTTCTTTCCACCAGAGTGATTTTATTTTCTGACATAATGAAATGAAACTTGGATACAACTGTTGCTAGGTTTTTCAAAATGTGTGATCACTAAAAAAGGCCAGGTTGGATAAGCCACGCCTCTGTGAGCCCTTCCTCCAGATTCAGGCCAACTTGGTAAACTGTTCTTGGAATCTCCCACAATGCATGATACTGCTGATGGAAAATCCACGTGCCCCAGGATGCACTTTCTGTGCTGTTTCTGCTAGGCAAGTGTTCTTATTCTTACAGTGGCTCTCTTACAACTTACCATGAGCTTATCAAATAGACAGAGATTAGTTATATCAGATTCTTGGGCTTAATGTATAGAAAACCCTCAGGAGGATGGTTTCCTACCTGTCAAGTCAAATATATGACTAGCACGTCACCTCACTCACACTGTTGGCACAGAAGGAAAAGGATGCCTTCTTTTGCCATATCTCCACCCAGTATCACAATTGACCCTTTTGGGACTTTTGATGACATAGAATGTTAGTATCTTTTTATATTATTTTCATAATGAACACTGTACTTTTGAATATGCCACTTCACTAAACAGAAAGCTTTAAAATACGCATTTAAAACCACGTCTAACAAACAGGATGCTACTCTCACAAGCAGCTCCTGCAGAAATCAAATGTCCCTCCAGGTTACAAACAGGTGATGATGGCCTGAAGTTTTCTGAATAAATTAGAAGTGGCCCTGCTTACTCCCAGAAAAAAGGGGTCAGAGCAAATTTTCCAAAACTAAAGCAAATTGTTTACGAATGGTCAGGAAAAAAAATCTCCAACTTGCAAACAGGCTAAAGAATGCCTACAATTATTTTGTCGTGCTGGAGAGCACTCTTGAGATATGTCTGCCCAGGATTAGGTGATTCTTTTTTTAAAATATATTTTATTGACTTTTACAGAGAGGAAGGGAAAGGGATAGATAGTGAAAAACATCGATGAGAGAGAAACATCGATCAGCTGCTTCCTGCACACTCCCTACTGGAGATGTGCCCGTAGCAAAGGTACATGCCCTTGACCAAATCAAACCTGGGACCACCCTTCAGTCTGCAGGTTGATGCTCTACCCACTGAGCCAAACCAGCTAAGGCAAGGTGATTCTTTAGGGCTATGTACCTTTGTTTGATTTATTATTTAGCATGGACTAGGATATTTTATAAATTCATAAGGGCACATATTAATTTTTGAAAACTGATAGTGATACAAATGAATAGCATTGCTTAGAGACACAAATGTTATCTATTCCAGGGAAAAGACAACACCAAAGTTAGCTTTATGGTCTCTGGTAAACTCACAGCTCAGTCATTGTCTTTTAAGAAGGACAGTTAACCCTTGAACAGCATGAGTTTAAAGCGCATGAATCCACTTATAGGTGGATTACCCACACCCCAATAAATATGTAATCTACATGTATTTTCTCTTCTTTATGATTTTCTTAACATTTCTTCTAATTTACTTTATTGTAAATATGCTATATAATAAATACATATAAAATACCAAATGTGTTCATCAAAGATTTGTTATTAATAAGGCTTCCAGTCAACAGTAGGCTATTGGTAGGTAAATTTATAGGGAGTCAAAGTTATATGTGAGTTTTTTACTAAGCAGGGGCTAGCACCCCTAATCCCCTCTCCCTGAGTTGTTCAAATGTCAACTATGCTTAACAGAAGGTTTTATGCTTAAGAAAACAGACCTTGCAATCTTGGGAGAGCCAACAATGAAGATGAAGGACAACTGATTCACAATTCCAGGGAGTGCTATTCACAAGGGAGTACCGGGGAGAGAGAGGCCTCTAAAGTTTATGCTGCACTGGATACAGCAAAGACAGCTGCCCCAGGGGCTTGATTGTGGACTGTCACTAGTAGTTAGCTTAACCTGCAAAGCTAAAAGGCTAAGTAAACCAGAATGAAATTAACTTCCTAAAGCAAACTCTAAAACATCTAGCTTTAGTTTAGATTAGTGTTTCTCAAATTAGGGTCCAAGGACATACTATCTAGAGTCTATGAGGTGAACAACAGGTATTAAATCCTATGCTTTGACTCTAGTGATCATCTACATCGGTGTTTCCCAAACTTCTCTCATGATGAGAATCACCTGGTGGAGTTGTTAAAACACAGATTCCTGAATCCCAACTAAGAAGTGCTAAACTAGAATTTTTGGGAACATATAGGTAAAATTGTATACTTAACTAGTGCTCTAAGACAGATTTTATATACAGAGCACTAAGTTAGGTATGCAATTTTACCTATATGTTCTCAAAAATTCTAGTTTAGCAGTTCTTAGTTGGGATTCAGGAATCTGTGGTTTAACAACTCCACCAGGTGATTCTCATCATGAGAGAAGTTTGGGAAACACTGATCTACATGGACTGATGGTGTGCCTTGTGGCTTTTAGGCCCCTTTCCATCAGGCTATTGTCGAGGATCACCTTCAACTGTGATTCTGAACCCACCTTCCGTGACAATCACTGAGGGACCACCTCCATCTCTGCCAGTGGGCCCAGTTGCTCTAACAAAATGAGCTACTAAGACAGAGCTCATTAGTAAATTCTTGTATGTGCTTTAGCAGGGAATTGAACCTGCAACCTTGGCATATCAGGACAGTGCCCTAACCAATGGAACTACCCGGCCAGGGCCACAGGGAATTTTTAATGTTTCTCCAATTGAGGGGGAAATGTTTTTCAAGGGTACTCCAAGTGATTGGCCTTTAGAGGGATCCACATATGATGCACACTGAAGAATGATGGACCATGAGCCACCTGACAGCAGGCAGGAACACTCACCAATCCACCTTACAAAGACATACTGCTTAAGATGAGAATCACAGGGTGAAAACCAAGGGGTCAAGAGAGAACATTTAATCTAACATTTTATACATGAGGACAAAAGCCACTCAAAGGTCAAAAGATAAAATGACCTCAGCACAATAGGTTCAAAATCTAAAATCCACAATCTGTTGTTTCATAAATACAATATTAACAAAAACAGTAATTTTAAAATCTAGTTTTGGGCATCTAAGACTACTTTAAAACTGTAGTAGAGCCAAATAAACTCCAATGGTCAACTTTTCTTTCAATTCTTACACAAATCAATGAAAGACACCTAATCTACTGTGGCTTTTTCTGCACTGTCCAATAGCTGCCCCATTTTCCATAGCAGGACATCTGGGTAGCATCCTGTCCTTCCAGTGATCCAGCTCAGGGGCCACCCACCTGTTGTATGAGTCCCAGTTCTAATGTGGATGTGTTACACAGTAATGTGTGCAACTCAGAAGACTGTCAAAGTGCCACCTGAGGCGGTCACACGATTACGCAGATGACAGTCAAAGAAACACAGTGTGGCCCTGGCTGAGAGGTGCAGTTGGTTGGAGCATCATCCCATGCACCAAAAGGTTGTGGGTTCGACTTACAGTCAGAGCATGTACAGGAGGCAACTGATCGATGCTTCTCTATCACATTGATGTTTCTCCTTTCCATTCTCTCTAAAATCAATAAGTACATATTCTCGGGTGGGGATTTAAAGAGTAACTTGTTTATTTAATGCATATTAGAAAATCCGCCGAAGCTGGTTTGGCTCAGTGGATAAAGCGTCGGTCTGCGGACTGAAAGGTCCCAGGTTCGATTCTGGTCAAGGGCATGTACATTGGCACATCCCCGGTAGGGGGTGTGCAAGAGGCAGCTGGTTGATGTTTCTCTCTCATCGACGTTTCTAGCTCTCTCTCTCTTTCTCTCTCCCTTTCTCTCTGTTAAAAATCAATAAAATATATTTTAAAAAGAAAAGAAAAGAAAATCCCTTGTGAAAAGTGAATTACTTAGCATTTGGAAAATTTACTGGGGCAACCACTCCATCTCCAAACAAAACAAAACAAAACAAAACAAAACAAAACAAAACAAAACAAAACATCAGATGGAGACCATTCTTATACCACTCCTTGTTATAAAAATGTAGCAATTGTATCCCACCAAATGAGATTTAACTGAAAATCAAAAGCATAGAAGTCATTCTTGTGCTAGGAAATGGAGAATGTTTTCCCTTTCCCTTTGAAGTCATAAAATGGCTTGAACCCCAGAAATCAGAATACTGTACCCAAAGTCATACTCTGTAAAAGATGCCCATGTTCCAAGAATGGTGTGAGATGTATGGCCCTGTCCTTTTTTACTGCCTTTACACTTGTACTGCTGCCAAGTATAAACATCAAGAAGAGGTGATGCAGGCAGAGCACCGTCACAACTCTGGCAACACAGTAATTAAACAGCAGCATGATCCATAATCATGTTGATAACGTTCATATTATATTTTAAAGGTATTCCTACAACACTAAAATGTCATTTAACCTTTAGAGGTTATGCCAAGTATAGGGAATAGCTACCAAGCATTGCTGAAAGTGTCATCCAAAGAAAATGCTACAATTATATTTCTACATGCAGCACATAATTTAAAACTGTATTAGGAAGAGGAAAACTAATCTCTGCCCAGTCCTAACAGTCACATCACACTTCATGTAAGCAGTTTCACTTATTGAATAAAATGCAAAGCCCTCTCTCCGTCACTAATATAAAACTTAATTAGAATTGTGGGCACATCTCTTCATTTACCATATCATGTTACTATTAGACTTTATGATTTAATTAGAACGAAGGCTGTTGTTTTTGGGTTTGTTTGATTTAAGGCTCTAACCATTGTAGAGACACAGGAATTCCCACAATAATAACCGTTAACACTAAAAATGAGCCTGTAAAACTGGTGATGAAAGGTCTTCAGTGTAAGGTGCCCAACATTTAAGCAGTCAGCACTAGAAAAGGGAGAGCTTCTAGACACAAAATGTGGTTCAGGTTTTCACATCCTTCAACTCTAACCCAGACGGAGCCCACAGATTCAATGGTTTAATTCTCTAAAACAAATGACTTCCCTCTTTGTTACTTCAGAATAATTCAGTAGTTCAGCCTTTCCCACAGATGGTTTTTAATACCTCCTCCCAATATTAGGTATCGTGCCGCAGAAAAGGCACTGGAGTACTGTTCTGTTTGGTGACAGAATACAGTTTTCAGAATCAGCTGAGCAGTTTAGCAGACAATTCACAGTTATCACACATAGGGGAGACCAACACTGACATGCACACAATATCCTGCATACTTAGACCTGTGACTGACCATGATATGTGGTACACTAAGCTGCCAAAGACCAAGTAAGATAGACCTTTAGATCAACAAGGACTCCTTAGGGGTTTTAATACTCTTAATCAAGTCTTGAGGGGATTGGAGAGGATAGAAGCCAAATACACAAACTCATGTTAGTATCCTAATTATTTAAACCCAGTTTTCAGGAAGACTGTTGTACACAACTATGCTATTTGCTATCCAACCTTTAGTTTTAAAATTCAGGTAATGCTATTGGGGGTTGGGGAGAGAGCAGGGGCTTGTATCTTGGACAGGGCATTGGTTAACTTCCCCTTTTTTGTTGTTAATCCTCACCTGAAGACATTTTTCCCATTGATTTTTTTTTTTTTTTTTTTTTTTTTTTTAAAGAGAGTGGTAGGGAGGGGAAGAGCAGAGAAAAACATTAATATAAGAGAGAACATTGATTGGTTGCCTCCCATATGTGCATCAGGATTGAGACTGCAACTGAGGTAAATGCCTTTGACCAGAATTGAACCCATGACCCTTGGCTGACACTCTAAGCACTGAGCCAAACTGGTTAGGGTGTGGTTAACTTCTTTTTTTTTTTTTTTAAATATATATTTTATTGATTTATTCTCAGAGAGGAAGAGAGAGGGATAGAGAGTTAGAAACATCGATGAGAGAGAATCATCGATCAGCTGCCTCTCGCACACCCCCCACTGGGGATGTGCCCGCAACCAGGTACATGCCCTTGCCCGGAATCGAACCCGGGACCCCTCAGTCCACAGGCCGACGCTCTATCCACTGAGCCAAACCGGTCCCGGCAACTTCTTAAAATTGTAACTGAGACTGGGGGGACTCACATCAAGGTACAATTGATGTCACAGGGAGATATGCTAGTGATTAAACGTCTCTATTTTAATGCGTGATGTCTGTGACAATTATTTCTCAGCACATACAATACACTTTGCATTCCACGTGTTTAAGATAATTATAAGTACAATCTGCAGTTGTAGGATGACATACAAAGTAACTTATGTATTCTCTCCTGATAGCATACTGCCTCCCCTTGCCACCCATAAATAAAAACTTAAAACGAAGGCAGAAATTAGAGTAACTATGGTTGAGATAACTGGGTAGAAAGGAGGTTGTTTTAAATATTTTGAGAATCTAATATTCTCCCATTAAAAAAAAATTTAATCAAAACAACTCTTTAATAATGAGATAGAAAGGGTAGTCCAGATGTTATAAATAAATCTGATTATAAAGTGTCATCTTCCCAAGAGGGGAAGGAGCTAGATATTGTGAATTTAAGAATGAGTAACAAATCCATTGGCCTTAAAGAGCAAATACAGTTTAGAAAATAATCTAGAGTAAACAATGTTTTGGAGGTTAATATTTAAAATGTTTTATTAATATTTCAAATTTTGAATGCCTCAGCAGATCCTATTTATGGTCCTAGATTGAGAAGCAATTACATTAGATCCTTGTCACTAGGGGAGATAATTATTTACTTTATGAAGGTAATTAATTTTTTATAGAAAGAGTTCTATCTTATTAGAAGTCATCATTTCAGCAAGAGTACATCTGCACAAAGATTAGTTTATTAAAATCTCCTTATCAATAGTCTGGTATACTGCTCTTCCTTTAAGAAAAACTGCTTTAAAAACCCCAGGGCTGAACTTTTCAACACCATGGTATGCTCCATCCATTCTGGACTATCTCATCTTTGTCAACTATAACACCATTCAATGGGCCTCTATAGTCAGGAACAAGAGCACTTTCATGAACGCCTATCCTACCAACTATGAAATCCTAGAAGTCAGGAGCTGTATTATTTTATTGAGCTCTGAATTATCAGCAACCAGCACAGAGCCTGGCACACAGTAAATGTTCACCAAGTTTATGATAAAGAGGCATGGAACTGCAAGAAATTTCCCTGTGCAAATGTGACTGGCTGATTATCAGTGTGTGCATTCAACATATTCAGTCAGAAACTGAAAGGTTTAAAACATGCCTGAAGCCCTGGCTGGGTAGCTCCTTAGTTGGAATGTCGTCCTAATACCATAAGGCCGTGGGTTTAATTCCTGGTCAGGGCACATACCTAGGTTGCGGGTTCAATCCCCAGTCTGGGTGTGTACGGGAGGCAAAAGATTGGTGTTTCTCTTTCTCCCTTAAAAAAATCAATAAATATATCCCAGGGCAAGGATAACAAAACAACACCCACCACCACCACCACCACCACCACCACCACATGCCTTAAAACCAGGGGAGAAACTGTTCCAGCAACTGAGAAATTACCAAAGATAGTTCATCAAAGCCAACAACTGCTTGAAGCCAAGTAAAATGAATCAAGCACAGTTGATTGCAGTTGCAGAGGCCAAAGCTATGGAAAGTGGAAAAGGTGAGGTGAGCCAAGGAACCAGACTCCTTGGGAGAAATAAATAGAAGCCTTCTTCTCCCCTTAGCACCCATATAATGGCAAGCAGCTGTGCACATTTTACAGTCAGACAAGTGCTTTGATCACTGGGTTTGTTTTCTGAAGTAGAATACATTCTTTACCAGCTTTTGCCCAGATAAAATAATACTGTATTAATTTTCAATAAGATGGTAATTGGGGAAAGTCATGTTAAGATGAATCATACTTTTAGGGACCACCTTCTATGGGGGAGGTAGTAGAAAAACTAGCATGAAAGTCTCAGGTCTTACTCTCAAAGTTCACTGTATGCTGGGGATAGCAGTAAACAGGCCCATGTCAACTCCACTTAAAAGGATATGTGCAACTAGAGCAGAGGCCTGGGAACAGGAATACAGCCTGTTGATTTTACTGATTGGGAAGGAGGCCCCTGAGTGCTTAGGTGGGGAGTGGTGGCGAAAGGCAGCTGGAACCCCAAGTAGGTGGCCCCTGACCTGAGCAGTTGCACCAAACAAATACCCTTCTGTGTATGGGTGTCACAGCAGTCTAAGGAACTGTGCCAAATTAAGGGGTGGCAGAAGGCAATTGAAAAGAAACAGCCACCTCCACCTCAGTGCCATTTTCTTAGAAACTTCTGCATCATAAGAACCAAGTAGAGCCGAAACTGGTTTGGCTCAGTGGATAGAGCATCGGCCTGCAGACTGAAGGGTCCAGGGTTCGATTCTGGTCAGGGGCATGCACCTTGGTTGTGGGCAAATCCCCAGCAGGGGGTGTGCAAGAGGCAGCTGATCAATGACTCTCTCTCATTGATGTTTCTAACTATCTCTCTCCCTTCCTCTCTGTAAAAAATCAATAAAATATATTAAAAAATTCTTAAAAAAAAAAAAAAAAAAAGAACCAAGTAGAGGAAGAAGCAAATGAACAGGCTGAAGCACAAAAGGAAGATGAGGCAGATGTCCAAGCAAACCACTGCTTCTGCATCCATGGGAGGCCCAGGAGCAGAAATAAGGAAACTGGTACCAATTTTTGGACTGAATGCCCGCTGTCTAGAACTTCTCAATGGGCTCTAGAACATCTATTGCCATCTGACTGCTACACTGGCTCATACAAAAGTAGTCCCTTTGGCCCTTTGCCTGAATCTGTGACATTCTGGACTAGTTCTGTTCTCAATTATGGATGAATGTAACATGTGTACAATAAATCATCTTTTCTGCTGGGTTAGCATAAGAAAAATAAAGAAAGAAAACAGCCAGAGATGTAAAAGGTGAATAAAGAATAGTAGGGCACCAGAAACAAGTATTTAAAAACAAAGACAAAATAAGTGTTGGTGAGGATGTGGAAAAATTGGAGACCTTGTGTACTGTTGGTAGAAATATAAAATACCATGACCCAGTAATTCCATTTCTGTGTACTTACCCCAAAGCATTCAAAGCAGGATCTCAAAGAGATATTTGTATACCCTGTATTATATAGTATTCTGTAGCATTACTCACATTAGCCAAGAGGTGGAAGCAACCTAGATGTCCATCAAAAGAATGGATAAAGAATGGATAAATGGTAGAGTTCTCAAGATGGTGGCAGAGTAGGTGGATCCTTTTTGCACCTCTACCCAGAAACAAAATGAAAATAAAACTAAATTGGGTAACATCCACCCTGAATTATCAACTGAAGACTAGCTGAAGACGAGACTTTTAACAAAGAAGGGCAGAAACCACCTGGAGAATGATAGGAAGGGCAGAATTGTGAAATGTCTTAGCTGCAAGAGCGAGGAGTGAGCCCTGGACCCTGGCTCCCTAGCCAGGAGTGTCAGAACCATAAAAAGCTGTCCATGCATCCCTGAAAGGTGGTGAGGCTTCCATCTGCCAGAGACAAAGCCAGCTTTCCTTTCTTCCTTCCTTCCTTCCTTCCTTCCTTCCTTCCGTCCGTCCGTCCGTCCGTCCGTCCTTCTTTCCTTTCCTTCCTACCTTCCTTCCTTTCTAAAATATGTTTTTATTTATTTCAGAGAGGAAGAGAGAGGGAGAGAGTGATAGAAACATCAATGATGAGAGAATCATTGATTGGTTGCCTCCTGCACGCCCCACACTGGGGGGTCGAGCCCACAACCTGGGCATGCACCCTTGACCAGAATCAAACTCAGGACCCTTCAGTCCACAGGCTGACGTTCTATACACTGAACCAAACCAGCCAGGGCAAAGCCAGTCTTTTTTCAAAGGCCAGAGCACAGGATTTTCATTCACAGCCACTCAACTGGCAAAGGGATGGCAGTGCAGACTAGAGTCATCTAAGGAGAGTCTGGGGTGGGAGACATTGAGGAGAGACGTTGCAGAGCAGCTGACAGGATATCCTCGCCCCACCCCAATACAGCAGCAACAATTTTTTCTGAGGCACAAGCCCCTCCCTCCCTGTAGCAGCAACCTGGGAAAGCATGTCCAACACTTCTAAGGAAGCAGCAGCAGAGAATAAGACTATGGGGTTGGCCAGACTATGGGGGCATCAGTGATTAACTTGGGGTGAAGCCATTCCCCCACTTCCTGGGAACCTGACTGGCATGTGTTTGCCGCCCGCCCGCCCGCCTGCCCGGTTACTGCAGACTGCAAAGAGCTGCCTCCAGGGGGCTCTTCCCTGACACGGTTAAGGAAATATAATGGGGAACACTCAGATGTGTTGCTCTGAGATGAGGGAACAAACCCATCATCTTCCCTGAACAGCACCTCATTCTCACTCTCAAAGGAGATTCAGAGGTCTGATCCTCCCGATTCTAGAAAAAGCCCTTTCAGGAACTGTCTTTTACATGCCCAAATTTGATAGCTGGCTGGCAGGCAGAGGTCAATCCTGAGGTGCACTGGAAAGTTTACTGACATCCCTTGGGGCCCCAAGCTGCTAAAACTCAGCCTTGGTCCCTTTTTTGCATAGCCAAGCCCACAAGAGACAGCCACAATCTGTGGATCGCTTAAAGTTCCGAACATATTGCTGAGAGCCAAGCGTGGATAGTTTCTGACATTGGCTAGTACCTCCCGGGAGACCTGAAAGCAGCATACAAGAATCAGCCTCAGTCAACATAAGAATAAGATCCAAATGGAGATCCCAGAAGGCACTAAATTCTGCTGAGATGCACTCCACTTTGTTGATGTTTTTTCATTATTCATTTTTTCTTTTTCATCACTCTATTATTTTTCTTTCATATCTCTTATTTTTTCTCTTCCCTTTTCTTATTGCTTTTTCTTTCTTCTTTTTACCTTTCTTTAATTTTCCCCCTTTTCATAATGTCTTCTTTCTTTACTGTTTTCCTTTTTCCTGTTTTTATTCTTATACTAGAGGCCTGGTGCACAAAAATTCATGCACTTGGGGTTGGGGGACAGTCTTTCAGCTCATCCTGAGCCCTCTCACAGTCTGAAAACCCTCAGGAATGGTCCACCTACCGGCTTAGGCCTGCTGCCCAGGGAAGTGGACCTTAGCTGGCAGTCAGACATCTTTCTGGCAGCCCAGGAACTCTCAGGGGATGTCCGACTGATGGCAGTAGGACATCCTTATTGCTGCCAAGGAGGTGGGACAGGCTCCTGACACCACCACTGCGCTTGCAGCTGTCAGGAGCTCCCCCTGTGGGAGCACACTGACCACCAGGGAGCAGGTTGTGTTGAGTGTCTGCCCCCTGGTGGTCAGTTCCCATCATAGCAACCTGTCGTTCCACCATTAGGGTCAATTTGCATATTACCCTTTTATTATATAGGATTTTCTCTTCTTTTCATATGCTTTTTTCTTCCCATTTTTTTTCCTATTATTATACCCTTTTTTATTTTCTAATTCTCTTTTCTTCGTGGTTGTTTTTGCTGTTGCTGGATTTTGCTGCATGCTCCTTGCATTGTTTTGTTTTGCTATCACCTGTACAACATTTTGAATAACATGGCTGGGGGTAAGCCTCACAGTCAGCTAGCCTGAGGGTTGATCCTTCACACAGAAGCGACAACAATTAAGAACAAATTATAAGAGGAGAGCCCAAATAATCCACAAAAGGGACATTCCTAGAGCATCCAGCTCAACAGATAAGAGGAACTGCATCATCGGATTCCACAGGACACTTACTACATAAGTTCACCCCACAAAGAATGTGAGTCACAACATTTCTATCTAATACATAAAAATGAACAAAAAGAGACAGGTAAATGTGGAGACAAAGAAACAATGTTCAAATGAAAGAAAAAGAGTAATCTCCAGAAAAAGAGCTAAGTTAAATGAAGGCTTTATAAATAGTTATAAGGATACTCAAGGAACTTAGTGAGAACTATAAGGAACTTAGTAGTAACTACATCAGAATGAAAAAGGACACATAAATCACGAACAAGAACCAACCAGAAATGAAGAATACCATATCCAACATCAAGAATACACTGGAAGGCACTGGCCAATCTGGCTCAGTGGTTCAAGCATTGTCCATGCACAGAAGGGGCTTGGTGGGTTCAATCCCCAGTTGGGGCATAACTGGGAGGAAACCAATGGACACAGACAGTAAGGATATGAGGGCATGTGCTGGGCAATGGAAGTGGCTAGGGAGAGGTCAATGGGAGAAAAAGCAGACATATGCAATACTTTAAACAATAATTAAAAAAACCTTTTAATTGCAATTACTCATTGCTAGTATATACAAAAGCAATTGACTTTTGTGTACTGAACTGTATCCAACAATAATTCGATTGCTTATTAATTCAAATACATTGTTTGTTTTTCAAAGAAAAAATGGCAAAAAATAAGTACCTTAATAATAAATGTAAATGGCATAAGTGCTCCAATCAAAACACATAGAATAGCTGAATGGATAAGAACACATGAACCATATATATGCTATCTACAAGAGATTCAACTCAGAAAAAGATTCACACAGGATGAAATTGAAGGGATATAAAAAAATGTTCCATGGAAACAACAAAAAAAGTGGGGAAGGACAGCACTACTCCTATGTGACAAAATAGACTTCGAAACAAAGACCATAACAAGAGGCAAAGATGGTCACTACATAAGACTAAAAGGATGGATCCAATAGAGGACATAATTCTTATAAACATATATGCACCCAATATAGGAGCACCTATATAAAATTAAAAAACTCTTGCTGGACTTTAAGGGAGAGATGGGCAGCAATACAGTCATAGTAGGGGACATTACCACTCCACTATCATCATTAGATAGACATTTTCCAGATAGAAAATCAATAAGGAAACAGCAACCTTAAACAACACACTGGATCAGATGGATCTGATAAAGCAGCAGAATATACTTTATTTTCAGTGCACATGGAACACTCTCAAAGAAAGACCGTATCTTAGGATACAAAATAAGTCAACAAATTAAAAAAGATTGAAATCATACTAAGTATCTTCTTAGATAAGAATGGCATGAAAGTAGAAATCACTATAATTAAAAAAACCTCAAAAACACTGAAATACATGGAGGCTGAATAGCATGTTATTAAAGAGGTAGAGGCTTGATGCACAAAATTCATGCAAGAGTAGGCCTTCCTTCACTCGGCTACTGGCACTGGCTTCCCTCTGGCACCCAAGACCCAGGCTTTCCTCGCAGCCCGACTTTGTCCAGAAGGTTGTCTGGAATTACATCCAGTCTAATTAACATATTATGCTTTTATTATTGTAGATAGAAGATGAATAAGTTCCCAAGGAGATCGAGGAAGAAATAAAAAATTATTTGGAAATAAATTAAAATGAACACACAACAAACAAAAATCTATAAGACATAGCTAAAACAGTCCTGAGAGGGAAATTGGGGATTATAGGCCCACCTCAAGAAGCGAGAATAATCCCTAAAAATCTAAACCCTACACCTAAAAGAACTAGAAAGTAAATAAGAAAAGCCCAGAGAAAGCAGAAGGAAATAATAAAAATCAGAATGGAAGCAAACAACAGAGATTCTAGTAAACCAATACAAAAGATCAATGAAATCAATGAAAAGACAAATAAATATACCTGGTGAACCTTTAGCCATACTCATCAAGAATAAAGAGAGGATTTTAAATAATTAAAATCAGAAATGAATGAGAAGTAACAACTGACATCAAAGAAATACAAGGGAGTGTAAGGAAATACTATGAACAACTACATGCCAACAAATTGGACAACCTGGGCAAAATGGACCAATTCCTAAAAAAAAACCCCACAATCTTCCGAAACTGAATCTGTAAGCAGCAGAAAACCTGAACAGACCAATAACAACTAATGAAATTGAAGAACTTATAATAATAAAAGGGTAACATGCTAATTAGACCAGATAACCAAACAACCTTCTGGATGACCTTCTGGACGAAGCTGTGCCTGCAAGGGCTGACGCAAGCCACTGTGGCTGCGAGGGCCGAGCCACTTGCATGAATTTTGTGCATTGGGCCTCTAGTAAAAAATAAAAATAAAAATAAGATAAACCTCCTAACAAACAAAAGTCCTGGATCAGACTGCTTCACAGGCAAATTTTACCAAACATTCAAAGAACTAACACCTACCTTCCTCAAACTATTCTCAAAAATTCAGGAAGAGGGAAGACTTCCAAACCCTTTCTATGAAGCCAGCATTATCCTAATTCCAAAACTGGATAAAGACACTATAAAGAAAGAAAACTACAGGCCAATATTCCTAATGAACATAGATGCTAAAATCCTCAACAAAATATTAGCAAACAAGATCTTGTAATACATTAAAAAGATCATACACCATGACCAAGTAGAATTTATTTCAGGGATGCAAGTCTGGTATAATATTCGTAAATCAATAAATGTGACAAATCACATTTAAAAAATGAAAGAGAAAAATCACATCATCATATCAATAGATGCTAAAAAGGCATTTGATAAAATCCAGCACCCATCCTATATAATAAAAGGCCAGGGACCATAAGCATAATGACCAAAACAACCGCTTGACCAATTGCCATGCAGTACACTTACCACCTCTCGGTCCCTCCCTCTTGTCCCCTTCCTACCCCTGCCTGCAGGCTAATGGAGAACCATGGCGAAGAGAGTGGGTGGCAGCGGGGTGGGACTGGGGACTGGCGAGTGGGCTGAGCAGGTGACCTCTTGGTCATTCCCCCAGCCCTCAGGCTTCGATGGATCAGTGAATGGGGGAACAGGGGTGGGTGGTGGGAGGACCAGGCTGGCTGTCAGGCCGTTGGATCCCCAGCTCATTCCCAGCTTCTCAAGGGGCTCAGACCTGTGGGAAAGTGGGCGCTGGCAACTTCACCTCCATGTGCACGCTGCTGCTCAGGGGCTCAGGCTGGCAGGAAAGCAGGTGTGGCAACTTCACCTCCATGTGTGTGCACCGGGCCAGCCGTTGATGGAACACACTGCCCACTCAGGAACACTCACGCAGGCACTGCAACTGCTGCTGAGGCTTGCAGTGCTGACAGAAGCTGTGGGGCTTGCCCACGACCTACCTGCCCCAACAGCAGAGGCAGCATTTGGCCTAGGGACTGGTGAACAGGCAGAAGATGGCCCTCATCGCAGGCTAGGCCTAGGGACTCTACCCACACGATTTTGTGCACTGGGCCTCTAGTTTATGGTAAAAAAAAACAAAAAAACAAAAACAAAAACTTCTAAGCAAGGTGGGAATAGAGGGATCATTCCTCAAAATAATAAAGGCCATATATGACAAATGCACTGCCCACATCTTACTCAATGGGCAAAACCTAAAATGTTTCCCTTCAGATCAGGAACAAGACAGAGATGTTTGCTTTCATCACTGTTATTCAAATTGTACTGGAAATCCTAGCCACAGTCATCAGACAAGAAAAAGAAATAAAAGGCATCCAAGTTAGAAAGGAGGAAGTAAAACTTTCATTATTCACAGATGACCTAATATTGTATATAGAAAACCCTAAAGACTCTACCAGAAAATTACTAGCTGTAATAAATGATTTTGGCAAAGTAGCAGGATACAAAAGTAATACCCAGAATTTGGTGGCATTTTTGTAAACCAATAACAAATGCTTCAAAAGATAAACTAAGAAAATAATCCCACTTACCATGGCAACAACAAAAAAATAAGGCACCTAAAAAAAATTTAATCAGGAGATAAAAGACCTGTACTCGGAAAACTATAGGAACTGAAGAAACAAACAGAGGAAGATGCAAACAAACTGAAGCAATATTGTGTTCATGGACTGGAAGAATTAACATATCAATAATTAAAATGGCCATACCGCCGAAACCGGTTTGGCTCAGTGGATAGAGCGTCGTCTTGCGGACTAAAAGGTCCCAGTTCGATTCCGGTCAGGGCACGTACCTTGGTTGCGGGCACATCCCCAGTGGGGATTGTGCAAGAGGCAGCTGGTTGATGTATCTCTCTCATCGACGTTTCTAACTCTCTATCCCTCTCAATTCCTCTCTGTGTAAAAATCAATAAAAAATATCAAAAAAATAAAAATAAATAAATAAATAAAATGGCCATACCAACCAACCAAACTATAGATTCTATGCAATTCCTATTAAAATACCAATGGCCTATTTCACTGATTCAGAAAACACATTCCAAAAATTTACATGGAACAAATGAAGATCCTGAATATCCATAGCAACTTTGAGAAAGAACAAAGTTGGAGGGATCAAAATATCCGGTATCGCCAAAGCCGGTTTGGCTCAGTGGTAGAGCGTCGGTCTGCGGACTGAAAGGTCCCAGATTCGATTCCGGTCAAGGGCATGTACATTGGTTGCGGGCACATCCCCGGTAGGGGGGTGTGCAAGAGGCAGCTGGTCGATGTTTCTCTCTCATCGACGTTTCTAGCTCTCCACTCTCTGCCTTCCTCCTCTCTGTGAAATATCAATAAAATATATATTTAAAAAAAAAAAATATCCGGTATCAAACTATACTACAAAGCCACCTATTCAAAACAGCCTGATACCAGCACAAAAGCAGGCATATAGATCAACAGAACAGAACAGAAAGCCCAGAAATAAATCCATGCTTTCATGGTCAATTAACATTTGACAAAGGAGGCAAGAGCATACAATAGAGTAAAAACTGTCTCTTCAACAAATGGGGTTGGGCGAATTTGACAGGCACATGCAAAATTAAAATAAAATAAAATAATAATAATAATAATAATAATAATAATAAAAACTAGACCACCAACTATCACCATACACAAGAATAAACTTAAAATGGAAAAAGAGTAAAATAAATATAAGATGTGAAACCATAAAAACCCTAGGGAAGAAAACATAGGCTGTAAAATCTCAGATATGTCTCTGAGAAATATTTTTGCTGGTATGTCTCTGAGGCATAAGAAACAACAACAAAACAAAAACAAACAAATGGGACTACATCAAACCAAAAAGCTCCTGCACGGCAAAGCAAACCATCAAACAAAACAAAAAGGTTTGGAACCCACAGCATGGGAGAACACATTTTCCAATGATCCATCTAATAAGGGATTAATCTCTAAAATATATAAAGAACTTATACAACTCAACACCAGAAAGAGAAACACTCCAATTAAAAAATGGGCAAAGGATCTGAATAGACACTTCTCCAAAGAGAACATAGAGATGGCTAATAGATATGTGAGAAAACATTCAAGGTCACTAATCATCAGAGAGATGCAAATTAAAACCACAATTAATTCTCACACCTGTTAGAATGTCTACTATTGATAAATTAACAAGTGTTGGCAAAGATGTGGAGGAAAAGGAACCCTAGTGCAATGTTAGTGGAAATGCAGACTGGTGCAGCCACTGTGGAAAATAGTATGGAGTTTCCTCAAAAAGGAAAAATATGTGTCCTGACCAGTGCTGATCAATGGTTAAGAGCATAGCCCTGCACACTGAAGGGTTATAGGTTCAATTCCCAATTGAGGGTTCATGTCCCAACCTGGTTGGAGTGTGTGAGGGAGGCAACCAGTCAATGTCAATGTCTATCTCCTCTCCTCTCTCTCTCTCTCTCTCTCTCTCTCTCTCTCTCTCTCTCTCTCTCTCTCTCTCTCTCTCTCTTTCTCTCTCTCTCTCTCGTCACTCTTTCTGAAAGTAATGGGAAAAAATATCCTCCAGTGAAGATTAACCAGAAGCAAACAAAAATCTGCCTTTTGATTCAGCAATCCCACTTCTGGAATTATATTCTAAAAATCCAGAAAAACCAATCAGAAAGTATATATGCACCCTTATAGCAGATTTATTTATAATAGCCAAGATATTGAAACAGCCCAAGTGCCCACCAGCAGATGATGAATAAAAAAGCAGTGGTACATTTACACAATAGAATACTATCCTGCTATAAGAAGGAATCCTTTGCAGCAGTAGGCATGGACCTGGAGATGATTATGCTATGTGAAATTAGCCAGTCAGAGAAGGACAAATACTGTATGACCTCACTAATATGCGGAATCTAATAACAAAATAAACTGACAAACAAAATAGAACCAGAAGCATGGATATGTGGAACAGACTGACAAATGACAGAGGGGAAGGTGGTGAGGGGATTGGAGAGAGGAAGGTGAAGGGATTAATAACTAAAGAACATATAAGAAATGCATATCCCATGGACACAGATAATACTGTGGTGACGGTCATGGGAAAGGGGGGTTGGGTAGAGGTGGGCAAAAAGAGGATAATAGGGGATATCTGCAATAGTGTCAACAATAAAAAGTTTAAATTAAAAAGGAAAGAAAATGTAGTATATATTCATACCATGAAATACATATGCAGCCTTACAAGGAAATCCTGTCAACACGATGAACCTCAAAACATTATGCTAAGAGAAATAAGCCAGTCAAAAAGGAAAAAACTATTTAATTCTACTCATATAAGATATCTAAAATTCTGAAATCACAGAAACAAAGAATAGTGGTTGCCAAGGGCTTGAAAAGGGAGGGGAGGTGTTTTAATAGACAGTGTTTCAGCTTTGTAAAATGAAAAAGTTCTAGAAATCTGTTATATACAAAGTAAATGTACTTTAACATTCTGAACTACACACTCAAATGTTTAAGATGGTAAACTTAATGTATCTGTTTGTTACTACAATTAAAAATGAAAACAAATAAAAAACAAAGACATGGTGAATCATAATACATGTGGCTGGGAGTGACGTGTTCTGATAAAGACTGAAGCACCAGATTTATTAATTAGGAGGTGATCAGGGGCCAACGTACTGAATACTGGAGAATGATCTATGACAGTAGCCAGACAGAAGAGTGAGTAGGAAAAGAGAAAGCAACTGTGAACGACATTCTCCAGAAGCCTGGCTTATAAGAAAAGTGAGAATTATGGTGAAAACAAGTTTTTAAAAAAGGAGAACCCTGAGAAAAAGGACTATTGAATTCGATTCCCTTCACTTCTTTCAGCTTAGAGTTATCAGTAAAATGGGTATTCCCTAAGAGTATCAGGTATGATGACTAGCAACAGATTGATGCAATGAGTCTAGCATAATGCAGAGACAGAGATGGGGTTGTTATGGGGTGACTCAGTAGCCCAAATCTTTGAGGAATGATAAAATAAGACCATGAGGCTGGTCAATCAGACAACAACAAGCAGGGAGAAAAATCAGAAAATAAGACTCAACAAGGAAGGGCCTTCATATGGAAGTGGCTGGCTTTCACTTCCCCTACCCTCATCTGGAGATGAGTATTCTACTCCAGAGGCTGTTGAGGGAAAGAGGTGGTCTGGGGTACAGGTTTCTAATTTCAGTGAAGGTAAGAAGGTGAATGGAAAGTCCTCTTTCAGGAGGTTGAGAATCTCAGAGAATTTGATGAACACACAGCTATAAACGCTACAGGTGCCCTACTATTTTGGAGGGCAGATGAGGAGGAGGAAGAAGCCAGCCCAATTGGGAAAAATTACAGAAAAAGACTTCAGAGACTGTAGCTTGAGGGTAACAAAAGCAAATGCACAGAATCACATACTGAGGTCATTTCTGTCTCCAAATGTCCAAGTGCTCATTAGAAAGGCTCTACTGCTCTGAATGATTCTGAGCTTTACAGTGAACAAATCTGGGTAAGGGGCCTAGTTATTATCAACTAGAGGCCCAGTGACCGAAATCTGTGCATGGAGTGGGAGTCCCCTCAACACGGCATGCACCCTCTCGCAATCTGAGACCCCTAGAGGATGTCCGACTACAGTTTAGGCTCTCACAATCTGGTCCCGCTGGCTCCTAACTGCTTGCCTGCCTGCCTGATTGTCCCTAACTGCCTCTGCCTTGGCCCCCGCACCCAGGACCCAGGCTTCCCTCCTCTGGCCAGCCTCATGCAACCAGGACCTGGGCTTCCCTCCCTTTGGCTGGCTGCAAGCGCCTGGAACAAGGGCTTCTTCCCTCCTTCTCTATGGCCACAAACACCTGGGACCCAAGCTTCCTTCCCTCTAGCTGGCTGCAGGCACCCGGGACCCTGGGTAGCGCCGCCTGGGACCTAGCTTTGTCAGGAAGGACGTCCAGTCTATCTGGTCTAATTAGCATATTTTCCTTTTATTAATATAGATAAAGCTGCCTGCTGGATATTGCCATACAGCAAAATTATTCACTGATATATTAAAAGGGTTTTCTGCACCCTTAATTCGACAGATGTTTTCTTCAATTTTTCCAGCTGGAAGAATCATATGTCATTCCATATTTGCATGCAAGCTCAAAACTTGCCCTAGCTCTTGTTTTCTTGGCAAGTTCTCCCAATTACCCCCAAAATCTTTTCTCTTCACACAGTTTTTAGAAAATAGCAATAATGAAAGTAGAATAACAGAAATTCTTCCAGCAACTCCTTCATTCCCACACAAATGTTAATACCAATTACATATAAACAATTGGACTAGGCAATATAGAAGATTCTAAAGGAGAAGATTGAAATGTTTGCCACAGTGCTTTCCCATTTTACCATGTGAAGTATTGTGTTTCTCCATCTGTTCTAGATACTTCTCTGCATCTTTTCCACCAGGATTTACTCTCTAGCTCTCCTCCTTCCAGTTCAAGTGTCCAAGCCACCTTAGAGAATTTGACTCCTTAGTGTCTTCTTTCAAGAGGTTCCTGATAATCTGAGTTTTTAAATAACCTTTCTTCATTTGTGATTTAAAATGCGACTGGCTTGGAAGAACAGCCAACTTAGACTCAAAAACAGGAAGTGAAAAGACAAATATGAGTTCAGTCTCATACTGAGCAACATCTGGGGCACGAGTGTGGTATGAGATGATTATATACTGTTTGAGAGGACTACCCCAAAGCTAAAACATGACATTAAATGGGAATTATTACTATACTAGAGGTCCCTCAGCATGGCCTCCAGGGATCGGGCTGAAATTGGTGCCTGCCACTCTTGCTCATCCCGGCCCTGCTGCACCCGCCGCTGCCACTGCCACTGCTCGGTAGGCTCACTACTGCTACGTTGTGGTCTCTGGGCTGTGTCGGCCAGGCTGAGCCCTGCATCTGGCACCTGTCCATCAGCTGAGTGGAGCTCCAGGTGGGAGCGCACCAGGGGGCAGCTCCTGCATTGAGTGTCTTCTCCCTGGTGGTCAATGTGCGTCATTGTGACAGATCAACTGGTAGCTCGGTTGCTTTAGGCTTTTATTTATATAGATAGTATCGGGTCTAGTAATAATTAATGTCGTTTTTAAACATTCATTTAAAATCTTGCTTGGCGTTGACTTGTATTGACATAACCTTCAAACACGTGGTATCTACAGAACGTGTGAAGTGCAATTAACAAGTTTTGCTTGAAAAAGTTGTGTTTGGTTTGGTTTTTGTTGCAAAACCAGGGCTAAGAAGATGGCGGATGAAGAGCATATTCGGCACTGCATGCTTTACGAGTTCCAATTAGGAAGAAAAGCAAGTGAGGCTGCAAAAAACATCTGTAGTGCTCTTGGTCAAGATGCAGTTAGCGCAAGAAAATGCCAGCGTTGGTTTGAGAAATTTCGCGAGGGAAATTTTTCATTAGATGACAAGAGTGGTCCAGGCCGTGTGTCCAATTTTGATCAAGAAGCTCTTCAAGCTCTTTTGGTGCAAAATCCTCAAATTACCCAACAAGAGCTTGCGACAACTTTAAATTGTTCACAAAAAACAATTTCCAATCAATTGCGTGCACTTGGCAAAGTCCAAAAGTTTGGAAAATGGGTTCCTCATGAGTTGACCGACAACAACCGTAATCAAAGAGTCACAATTTGCAGTTCGCTCCTCTCTCGTCAAAACCGTTTGCCGTTTTTAGAGCAAATTGTTACCGGAGATGAAGAATGGGTGCTGTATGTTAATTTGAAAAGGCGGCCTCAATGGTTGGACAAAAATGAGGCTCCGCAGCCCACGCCAAAACCTGACTTGCATGCGAAAAAAGTGATGTGTGTTTGGTGGAATTTTAAAGGAATTCTTCATTATGAACTTTTACCATCTAACCAAACCATTACAAGTGCAGTGTATAGTGCCCAATTGGAAAGGTTAGCCCAAGCTTTAAGAGAAAAAGAACCCGCGCTGATTAATCGGAAGGGCGTAATTCTTCACCACGATAAGGCACGACCGCATACTGCAAGAATCACTGCTGAAAAACTGCGCCAGTTGGAATGGGAAGTTCTCCCTCAACCTGCATATTCTCCTGATATTGCCCCTTCCGATTACCATTTGTTTCGTTCTTTGCAAAACTTTCTTCTTGGAAAAAAATTTAATAATGAAGAATGCCTCAAAAATGCATTGACCGAATTTTTTGCATCAAAATCACAAGAATTTTACAACAGAGGGATTAAAATGCTTCCTGAGCGTTGGGCACAAGTAGTAGAAAACAACGGCAACTATATTGTTGATTAAATTTTGTTATATTGTTTAAATAAATTCGATTTAAAAAAAGGAATTAGAAAACGACATTAATTATTACTAGACCTAATATTTTATGCTTTCACATCCCTGTGGTTCTAACCATAGCCATCCTTATGGACATTTATTTATTTATTTATTTTAAATGGGAAGAGTGATAAACACAGAAGTCAGCAGTTCCTTATTTAAATAGAGGCCAGCATACTTATTATACACAAAACTGAAGGTTTTTGCTAAGGGCAGTTAACCCTGGGTAAGTGTGGTAAAAGAAGAATGTGAAAAAATTAGGGGTCAAAAGTTTGGAAAGCTCTAATCGGTTTGGCTCAGTAAACAGAGTGTGGGCCTGAAGACTGAAAGGTCCCAGGATCGATTCCGGTCAAGGGCATGTACCTTGGTTGCGGGCACATACCCAGTAAGGAGTGTACAGGAGGCAGCTGATGGATGTTTCTCTTTCATCGATGTTTCTAACTCTCTATCCCTCTTTTTTTCCTCTGTAAAAAAAAAAACCAAAAAAAAAAAACCACACACACACAAAAAGACAATAAAAATATATATATAAAAGTTCAGAAAATCATGACACCCGCCACCAAAGGTAGGTACATACAACTTTTGTAGATAATCAAGGGGGAACTGTGGCTTCCTAGAACAGAGGTTAGGAAACCTTTTCTGTAAAGAGTCAGATAAATTTTTCAGTTCTGAAGCTATAAGGTCTCTTTCATAATGATTCAACTCTATCCCTGTGGCTGGAAAGCAGCCACAGACCATAAGTGAACAAATGACTATGGCTGTGTTCCAATAGAACTTTATTTATAAACACAAATTTGAATTTCTTATATTTTCACCTGTCATGAAATATAGTTCCTTTTATTTTTTTCAAACATTATAAAACATAAAAAACATTCTTAGCTTGTAAATTCTACAAAAACAAATAGTGCACTGGGTTTGGCCACAGGTTGTAGTTTGTCAACCCCTGTCCCAGAAGGTCACAGTAGGGGCCCAGCCCTTGTTTGTAGTTACAGAAGCCCAGCACAGGGCCTGATCCTAAATAATCAATCAAGAGGTAGATGTTCCTTTGTCTTGTGGAGGCTTCCTTGCAATGTTGAGAAAAACTAGGTAGTAAAAATTGAGAAATGCTCTGATTCCGTATCTGCTTTTAATTCTGTCTGAACATCACACTCTCTCTAAACTTGACTTCCCTATCTGTAGAATAAAGCATACTATTGGCTGCTTTATAAAGTATCTTCTACCTCTGAACTCCTATGATCCTTTATTTACAACAAAGTAAGAGAAAACTATACTCACGAACAGATCAATAATACAAAGTCAACTCTAAATGAGCTCACACAGTTCCTTTACTCACGTAAAGGCGAAACTTTTGGAATGGGGAAGAGGTGCTGCATTTGGGGAAAGTGTGTATCTGAAAATCACTAGCAAGATGGCAACTTACTGTCCAAAGGGAAACCCCATATTTCAACATATCCCTTCACTGTTACACAGGGGCCTAAGCCAAAATTTGTCGGAGCCACCACTGTAAAATGGTTAGAGTAGTATAATATATTAGATGAACTTTCTTTAGAGAAAAACAGCTCCCCTAAGCAAAATGGGATCATTTTATTTTGTTGTACATTATCTACTTAGCATTACTTGAGGGAGACACACAGGTAAGGAAAAGGCAATGGCAGGAGTACGGACTTGGAGAGAGAGTGAGTGAGAACGGTAGGTGAGAGCCCAGCAGAGCACATCTGCTAACTAAGGCAATGGTGTTAACATCAGACTGGCAACTGGGATCCTCCTTCCTGTTGAAGAATGCATGGGAAACTCTCAAAAGGCAGGATACAGGCGAGCAATTAGAAATTTATGGCAGGTAAGAAATCATCAAGACCTAAAGTGAGGGAGGACGAGTGGAGCTTACTATCAGAGAAACATTTAATAGAATCTGTACAAACTGGTAGCTAGCTAGGCATGGGAAAGTGGAGGGAAGAAAGCTGTGTGCTATCTTAGGAGATGGGGAAGTTATGGTATAACCAACTAGGCTGCAGAATTCAGGAGCAGGAGTACTAGGTAAACCCTCATTGAAAGGCATTTCTGATTATTTAAATGGATTAACAAAATAAGGATCATGATTTCTAATCAACACTGGTTATACTTAAGATTCTTAACATGAGACTCAGTGTCTAAGATGTATAAATGTTGGTGGCTTCAGAATAAAACTTCCTGTAAAAAAAAAATACCAACGTTAACCTATTTAGAGTGAGATGATGTTTAATGCGAGTCAATGCGATGGAAATTTGTGGGTGCCAAATTAAATAGACTCACTAGTTCTGGTTATGAAAGAAGTGCCAAAGGCTCCAAGAAAGGAGAAGCTGGCAATCTCTCTCAACGGTTAATCAGACATCTGTTACAAACTCTGCAGAGTCCTTGCCATCTAGAGTAGGACAGACACAGAAGAAAGGGGTACTCAACACCCCTTTGAAAAATCATCACACATGCTGAGTTAATAGTCCATGGCATTGACAGGGACGACAACCGCCGAGCTGCTCACCTAGACACTTACCTTTTCCATTAACTGCCAATCCCGTGGCCATGGCTGCTGTCACGGAGCCGGACACCTGAGGCACCAGTGGGTGTATTCGGGGCCTGCTCCCCATTCTAGCTCGCTCTGCACCAGGACCCAATAAAGCTCCGACTGGCTTTTCAGCTGCCACTTCCGGTGTCACCGTATCCCCCTGACCCTGCTCAACGGAGTCCAGTTTCTCAGGGCTCTCACTCTGAAAGCCATCCACTGTGGTCCTGCTCTTAATGGGACTCTTAGGCACAAGTATCTTTATACCTGATTTTGCTAGGTCCATATTCTTTCGGTTCGAGAGAGATGGAGTTGTGTTTTTCCTGAATTTCTGGCTGGCAGCAAATAATTGACTGTTTTTGGACTCAGGGTCTTTGCCAATCACTAGTGACTTAGGAGAGGTCTTAGAAAAATTGCTGTTGGTGGACCTGGAAATCTGTTTCCGGGCATTGTTTGGAGAGGTCCTATTTGTTCTGGTTAATGTGCTTTCTTTCTGCTTTTCAGTGTGGCGTCTGTTAAAATCATGAATGTACTCCTCACAGTTCACAAGATGCTGTTCTGGTTCCCAAGTGTCATCTTCACTGTCGTAGCCTTTCCACCGAACCAAATATTCTGTCTTCCCTTTTTTGTTTTTCCTTTTGTCAACAATGCTTTCTACCTGTTTATAAAAGAAAAGAAAAAAGTATAAACATAACATCTAAAAAATACAAGCTTAATAACATCAAAAATAATAAAACTACATACAACAGTGAAAATGATCTTCTCTTTCCTAAATCAAATCATCTAAAACAGAAAAGTAACAGAACATATGAAATTTTTGCAATTTCCTTGAAATTAGGTCAAACAAAATATAATAATAGTCATTCATAGCCTTTTGCCTGGTCATTCTTAAATTACTAAGAACAGGTACTCAAAAGCAATAAATTGGCTGTGGTAAATGCACAAACCTATGAAAGGCTAAGAGCTTTTGAGGAGTGGAACTGGTGCACAGAGGAAACCTTATTGGGACTCCAAGTATCCTTAAGAAGCACTCAGTGAAAATTAAAAAGGTTAACAGAAAACATAATGCTTTATTGGTAATAAAACAGTCTAGACTGGTTAGGTTATTTACCTTCAAATCTGGGTTTTAACTAATTTTAAGCTATCATCTTTAAAGGGAGATGCTGTTAATCTTTAAACTGGTGATCAATATATACCATATCAAATTTATGCATTTATACCTTTCCATAAAACATTACTGTGACAAATTCTACTACTTTAGCATCCTAAATGTAAATCAGAAATCTTCTATAACTCATATGAACAAAATATACTGGACATAATGTCCTCCATGTTATTGAAGAAATATTTAAAATCTCGTTACCTCTCCAGTTAACATAAAAACCCATGGGCCTACTTCCCCAATGGCAGTATGTACTCCATACCTTGTAAGTAAAGGGCTACAGTCATACAGCTAGTTAATTAAGGGTTACAGTCATACAGCTATTTATTTAATCATGAACATCAATAACTTTCTCACAAAGTATAAGTCAGATGACATATTAGTGTATTTAGTACCAAAACAACAGAGACTAATTGAATACAACTAGACACTTTTGGAGAATGGGAGAATAACCCATCCCATCATACCCCTACTCTCAATCCTGCTCCCCACATCCCTCAAATATATTTACCTGGAATTAGAGAATTAGAGTCCTTAACTATAGAAAAGCCTAAAATTAATCACATTGTTGCTTCTGGTCAAAAAGTTTTAAAGGTAAAGAAAGGCCTTTTTTAGCAGATGGCAGATCACATGCCTAACAGAGCAGATAATACCAGATCTGCATATGTAAGTCCACACAATTCATAATGTAGCATGGAGAGCTTTGAAAATGATCCTCTCCACCCTCTCCCCTCCCACAGCCCGCTCCTTTGCTTGCGAAGAACTATGTATAAAGGCAAAAGTATTTCAACTTTAGAAAAAACATACTTCTGGAAAGTTCCATGTAAATCAGTTTCGTGGTAGAAAAAATTTAAAAGTTTTAAATAAAAGGGGTATAGAGACTGTCCCTAACCCTAACCCTAAACTGATTAAAGACAAAACTATGTTTAATACTATTTTTTTTTCTAAATCAATTTCCATCCCAGAAACATAAGTACAGTAATCCAGAGGACCTCATTTCCCTTTCTTCCATTTCCTTAAAGCTAAAGAGGAGGGGGCTGATGAAGCAGGGTAAGTGTCTTTGGAATGTACCCCTGGAACCTTCTTTTCCCACCCAAACCCCCCCACCCACACATCAGTTCTGCCTCTTTGGGGAAACCTAAAAGAGGTACAACAGGGACCAATTTAGCAGCTGCAGTGAGTGCATGTGCTGTGTTTTCTATATGCTCAGTGGCCAGCTTGGTTTAGACACTGAAAAAGGCAGTATCAGGGGAAATATTAGATCAGGAATTGGTTAACATTATGTAAAGGACCGCATGGACCATGTGGTCTGACAGCTACTCAACTCTGCCACTGTAGCACCAAAGCAGCTACAAACAACATGTGATTGAGGTGGTATTAAACAAATATACACACATCCAAAAAAAACTACTTATGGACACTAAAATTAGGGTCTTGCAATTTTCACGTGTCATAAAATATTATACTTTTGATTTTTTTTTTCAACTATTAACAACCACGACAGGCCTCTAATATCAACTTCAGACTAAACTGGGGACATGACCATCCCTCCCCCGCTTCAATACAAGGACATATGTCCTCTTTGAAAGCTTACAGAGAAAGTCCTGTTGATTCCTATTCTGAGCTGCTAAAATAAATTAATCTCTCACGAAAAGGTATCACCTGAATTCCACAAAACGTTTTACTGCCTTATTAAGCCTAAATTTATTTCCAACAATTATAGTTATGAGGGAGGAAAACCAGGAGACACATAAATAAATCTTTCTTCAGGTGTCCAGTCCCTTCCCCTTGAATTCTCCCTGTTCCTGACAACATAACTTTCTGAGAAACAGCATCAACAAACTATCTTTCTCAAAGTATATAATTCTGGGTTCTACTTCTAGTTACACAATTTCAATGCAAAGAACTTTATCCCAAACCAACTTTTCATAGAAGTAAAGAACTGCAGATAATTCCTACTAAGATTTTTAAAAACCAAAACAAAATGAAGGCATAAAA
Source organism: Pipistrellus hanaki (assembly GCF_964339955.1). NCBI lineage: Eukaryota > Metazoa > Chordata > Mammalia > Chiroptera > Vespertilionidae > Pipistrellus > Pipistrellus hanaki. The sequence goes on along the minus strand of NC_140504.1, from coordinate 114,716,452 downwards.
ATCTCATCTACATTACCTAAGTAGTATTTTGCAATGTTACCCACAATCATATGTGGAATAAAATTCTGGCAAATACAAATCAAACTTCATTGAGTACCAGTGGCATAGTAAACTGACCAAAGTTTTCTGTTAAAATTTCCTTCTAAAACTCAATCTAAAACAACAAAATGTGAAACAAGTAAAACCAAGCCTTTCTTAGTATTATAAAGTTCTCTGATGATTTATAGAGCAGTAAAATTAATCACAAAGGGTCATTCCAAACACCGAACCAATTTTACCTACCTCAGAGCACAGTGCAGTATCTCTAGGCCCAGGAATGTGCTATAGGGTTGCAGAAGACAGAAACAAAAGGATAGGCAAAAAACCCAAGGAGAAACCTAAACTGATTAAAGAGCTCAGTAAAAGAATAAAAGAGTAATTGTCATTATTGCAATTAAAATACCAAAAGATCTGAGAAACAATATCAGGGCAAAGCATGTAAATATACTGGCTTACAAGAAAAATACCAAGTTACAAAATATACGCAGCAGGAAAAGTTTGTCACATTGTATCATCACCAATAACTGTGTCAGCATCCATACTGGTTGTTAATGCTTGGCTGCCTCCCAGAGCAGTGGAAATAGGCTGTTAGAATAACTTAGAAAATACAAGCAATGATGAAAGCTTTTCTTGGGTTTGGGTCTTACACCAATGACTGGGTAATCCTACCTAAAAAAAGAGTAATATGCAAATTAACCATCACTGCGCTACACCCACAAGCCCACCTGCCAATCAGAGCAAGTATGCAAATAAACCCAACCAAGATGGCTACAGCCAGAGAGCAGGAGAGGCTTGGGTTTCCCAGACAATGGAGGAAGCCAAGCTTTCCACCAGCCCTTTCTGGCCTAAGCCTCTATTCAAGGTTACAAAGTTTCAGTTATAGAAGATAAACAGAGCTTGAAAAAGCGGGAGGCTAGGGTTGCTCCTGGCAATGGAGGAAGCAAAGCTTTCCGCACATCCTGGCTGGCCCAGGCCTCCACTCAAGGCTACAGAGTTTCAATTATAGAAGATACATAAATCCTAATAGAAATGGCTGCCTCCAAGGAGCATGCAAAAGGCATGGCTCCACTCCAGGCTACAAAGTTTCAATTGTAGAAGGTAAATAAATTCCAGATACAAGGGCCTTCATTTGGGTTGCCAGAGGGCGTGGCGGGCCTGCAAACCACCACAGGCCCCTAGCTCAGGCCACCCTACGGTGGCCCCAAGGCAACCCTCACCCTCATCAGGGACACCCTTCAGGAAAAACCAGCTGGCCCCCACCTGTACACCAGGCCTCAATCCTATCTAATAAGAGTAATATGCAGATTTACCATCACTCCAACACAGAAGATGGCTGCCCCATGTGGCCAAAGATCCTGCCCCTATGTGGACACAGGATGGCCACCAAAAGATGGCCAGAAGGGGAGGGCAGTTGGGAGGCACTAGGCATGCAAGGGAGGGCATTTGGAGGTGATCAACCCTGCAGGGGAGGGCAGTTATGGGTGACCAGGCTGGCAGAGGAGGGAAGTTGGGGGCAAACAGACGAGCAGGGGAGCAGTTAGACATCAATCAGGGTGGCATGGGAATGGTTAGGGGGTAATCAGGATGGCAGGCAGAAGCAGATAGGAACAATCAGGAAGGCAGGAAGGTGAGCAGTTAGGAGCCAGCAGTCCTGGATTGTGAGAGGGGTCCCAGATTGGAGAGGGTGTGGGCTGGACTGAGGGACACCCCCCAACTCCCGTGCACGAATTTCATGCACCAGGTCTCTAGTTTGGAATAAAAGAGCATCATTATGAAAAAATAAATTCTATCTAATAAAGAGGGAATATGCTAATTGACCCTCACACTGTCGCAAAAATATGGCAGTACCCACAGCCAATAAGGAGGGAATATGCTAATTGACTGTACCACCCTCAAAGAGGCTGCACCCACAGCCACAAGGTGGCAATGCTCAGTCCCCTCAACCCCACTGGGGTGCCTGCCTCTGGAGTCCCCCAGTCCCTTCAGCTCCCCTGCTCCCCAGGGCCAGCCTAAGGAGCAGGCAAGCCTAGCCACCTAGGGCCGCTCAAGGCTCAGGTAACCAGGGCTGACCGAGATTTGTGCTGTCGACAGTGGCAGCAGCAGAGGTGTGATGGAGTGTCACCATTCCCTGATTGCTGGGTTGCCTCCTGCCCCTGAAGGCTCCCGGACTGTGAGAGGGAGGAGGCTGGGGTGAGGGACCTCCCACTCCAGAGCATGAATTTTCATGCACTGGGCCTCTAGTAAATAAATAAAACCCTTATATAAAAGAATTCTGGTGGACCTTGGAAAAGCAACAACTTTTTAGATGAAGAAGATCCATTTTTCACCAGCAATCTGAAACTTGCCTTAACTAGTAAGAAAACAGGCAGATGGTTCTATTGCAACATATAGAGGAATAATATAAACATAACTATTTGACACTCACAGCTATGATTTATTACAGTGGATACCTAATAAATTTATTAAGTAAAGGGATAGCTTACATGGGATCAAGCCTGGGGGAAACCAACTGCAGGCTTACATGGTCTCTCCCCAGTGGAGACACACTGAATGTGCTTTGAGTTGGGTCTTACACCAATGGCTATGCCCTGTTGCAACACATGCGAAGTGTTATCTACCAGAGAAGCTCATTAGAGATTCAAATCCAGGATTTTTACTGGGTGTTGGTAACATAGATACTCTCTGACTAACATGCATCAAAATTTCACATTCTTGGAAGGAAGCAGATGATGTTCAGCACAAACATTACCAATGTAGTCAACTTAAACACAAGGTAGAGTTTCATATTTGGGATGGCATTATAAGGAGCTCTGCAGACACCCTTCCAATAAGCTGGTGGGGGGAAAAAATCCTAAAACTAAACTCTATGGCCATAGTGTGAATGAAGAGATTTACTAAAGAAAACCTGGTAACACTTGATAAGAATAAGGAAAGTTTGTGACTTTTGAGCCCTGACCCACTTCCTTCTTTCCCCACCCAGTTCAGAGTGACAACAGCTACCATATCTCACCAGGATTCAGGCTACCAGCATTCCCTCTCTCCTACTCAAAGTAGAAGAGGCAAATAAATCCTGATGAGATCAAGATCAGGGGCTCCTTTCCTCAAACTGGCCTTACTCATATGGAGGCTCTACCATAGGGGAGACAGGACAAAAACACGGGTTTTGACGGTTCTTGCCCAATTCACTCACTGGGGAGAAATTCAATGCTGGGAGAGGCAAGCTGAAACCAGAGGCTACCACTTACTTGGCATCAGACTAGTGGTTCAGAGATTTTGCCTGGGGGAGAGGTATCTATAAGAAAAGAAATGTGCAGAAACCGGTTAGGCCCAGCGGTAGAGCGTCGGTCTGCGTAATGAAAGGTCCCAGGTTCAATTCCGGTCAAGGGCATGTACATTGGTTGTGGGCACATCCTTGGTGGGGGATGTGTAAGAGGCGGCTGGTGGATGTTTCTCTCTCATCGACATTTCTGGCTCTCTATCTCTCTCCCTTCCTCTCTGTAAAAAAAAATCAGTAAAATATATGGGGGGGGGGGGGGGAGGAAAATAAATAAAAGAAAAGAAATGTGACTTTATTTGAGACAGAGTTTCAGAAAGTTTAAACCTATGGATGTTTTTAAAAATGATAACTAAAAGCAATAAATTAAACTATAGCTCACCTAGTTCACCAGGGAGAGCCAGGGAAAGGGACAGCCAAGAAGTGCTTTCTTGGAATAATAACCAATCTCAAAGACTGCATTAAAAAACTACCCTTGACTAAATTTAATTGGATCAGGCTTCTGAACAATTTATGCACCAGGCATTGTCAAAATCAATATAATAATTAGTAGAGTCAAAGAGCTAGGTGTACTAACAAATAAAACCAGCAGCTTAGAAAGATAGGGAAAGAGGCAAAGAAGACCCTAATTAAACCATTGTCATCCCACTCACCCAAAGCTGGGACCTCTAGGAGTCACATCAAAGCCTCACAAAGAGGAAAAAGACCACTATATTAGTCTTGCCAAGACATAAATCAAATCACCAAGCAAGTAACAAAAATAAATCCAGTATCCAGAGTTGTTACATATAATCTAAAATGTTCAGTATTAAAAAAATTACAAGATATGAAAAAAAACAACCAAGAACAAATGACCCTTACATTGGGAATAAAAAACAGGCAACAGAAACTGCTTGTGAGAGGGAGAGCTACGAAGTATACAAAGACTGACAGTAAACAAACAAATATTATAACAAGATTATATGCCAATAATTTAGGTAACTTATATGAATGAACAAATTCTTTTTTTAAAAAAAATATATTTTTATTGATTTTTTACAGAGAGAAAGGTAGAGTGATAGAAAGTTAGAAACATCGATGAAAGAGAGACATCGATCAGCTGCCTCCTGTACAACCCCTACTGGGGATGTGCCTGCAAACAAGGTACATGCCCTTAACCGGAATCGAACCTGGGACCTTTCAGTCCACAGGCCGACGCTCTATCCACTGAACCAAACCGGTTTCGGCTGAATGAACAAATTCTTTAAAAAAAAACAAAAACAAAACAAAACAAAAAAAAACGACACACTGCCCTAGCTGATTTGGCTCAGTATAATCTCAGTAGATGCATAAAGAGCAGTAAAACACTCAACAGACTAGAAATAGAGGGAACTTCCTCCACCTGATAAAGGGTATCTTGAAAATACACATAGTTAATATACTAAATGGTGAAAGACTGAATCCCTTCACCTGCCTCAAATAAAAAAAACAAGAGCTCTCTCCACTTCTATGCAAAAATTGTATTAAAGTTCTATCTTAAGTAATCAAGCAAAAGAAGAAATAAAAAGATACCCATATTGAAATGGGATAAGTAAAATTATCTCAATTTGCAGATGACATGATTGATACAGAATAATGTAAAGGAGACCAATAAAAACTATAAGAATTAACAAGCAGAGTAGTATAACAGGCCACATAAATCAATATACAAAAATAAATACATGCAGTAGTATACTCCATCAACTGTATATAGTAGCAGTGATCCTAGCTAAAGTGAAAAGACACTGCATAATCCTGGATCAGGCAATGCAACAGTGTTAATCTATTCTGTACTAATAAAAGGGCAATATGCTAATTAGACTGGATCAACAGACATCTCCTGGTCGTCTGGTCCTCCTTCCAGACAAAGCCACGGTGGTAGGGGCCAAGACAGAGGCAGTTAGGGGCGATCAGGCTGGCAGGGGAGGGTGGTTAGGGGCAATCAGGCCAGCAGTTAGTTTTGATCAGACAGGCAGGAGAAGGATTAGGGGTGATCAGGCAGGCAGGCAAAGGGGTTAGGGGTGTTCAGGTAGGCAGGCGAACTATTAGGAGCCAGGGGTCCCGAATAGCGAAAGAGATGTTCAACTGCCGGTTTGGGCCTGATCCCTCCTAAATTGGCACTTGGACATCCCCAGAGGGTTTCCAGATTGGAGAGGTTGCAGACCGGGATAAGGGAACCCCCTCCCCATGCACAAATTTTGTGCACTAGGCCTCTAGTCCTGTATAATAAAAGGGCAATATGCAAATTGACCCTAATGGCAGAATGACCTCTTGCTATGATGTGCACTGACCACCAGGTGGCAGATGCTCGGTGCAGGAGCTGCCCCCTGGTAGTCAGTGCACTCCCACAGAGGAAGCTCCGCTCAGCCACAAGCTAGACTGATGGCTGCAAGCACAGTGGAGGTGGTGGGAGTCTCTCCAGCCTTCTCCATAGTGCTAAGGATGTCCAACTGTGGCTTAGGCTTGCTCCCTCTGGGAGACGGGCCTAAACCACAGTTGGACATCCCACAAGGGCTCCTGAGCTGTCAGAGGGATGTCTGACTGCCAACTTAGGCCCGATCTCCCAGGGATTGGCCTAAGTCAGCAGGTGGACATCCCCCAAGGGATACCGAACTGGGAGAGGGCACAGGCTCCAATCTCCCCTCAGGAGCAGGGGGAGGTGAAGAAGCCCTGAAGGGTGAAAGGGGCTGGCAGATGCCGCTTACACCCACTGATGGTTCTGAGTAATTGGGGCTGGTGCCGGGTGCTGGCAGTGATGCAAGCGGCAGGCAGCTCCAACACTGGCAGCGGGTGCGAGTGACAGGCAGGACCACGGTGATGGGGAGCAAAGAATTTTCAGTAATTACCAGATTATGAAAGCGACCAGTGCCTCACCTTGGTCTGGTGCTCCTGCTCACCTGCTCCACCATCCTGCTGTAGCAGCCGCCCGCTATGTTCCACGCATGCCCCCTGGTGGTCAGTGCATGTCATAGAGACTGGTTGCTTGGTTGTTCTGCCATTCGGTCTATTTGCATATTAGCCATTTATTAAATAAGATATGCATAGCCCATGGACAGAGACAATAGTGTGGTGAAGCCTGGGAGGGGCAGTTGAGCGGTGGAGGGGGCCAATGGGGTACAAAAACAAAAAGGACATCTGTGATACTTTTAACAAAGGTAATTTTTTTTTTTTTTTTTTTTTTTTTAAAGAAAAGGGAAAATACTGCAAAACAAATGCAGCCAGCCGAAACCGGTTTGGCTCAGTGGTAGAACGTCGGTCTGCGGACTGAAGGGTCCCGGGTTCGATTCCAGTCAAGGGCATGTACCTTGGTTGCGGGCACATCCCTGGTAGGGGGTGTGCAAGAGGCAGCTGGTCGATGTTACTCTCTCATCGACGTTTCTAGCTCTTTATCTCTCTCCCTTCCTCTCTGTAAAAAATCAATAAATATATTAAAAAACAAAACAAAACAAAACAAATGCAGCCAGAGTCTCTTCCAAGACATACAAAAATGTAAGGAATCTCTTTAGAATTCTCTCTCAACAATATTTACCCCTTGTTTCTACATTGCCTTGGGTTTTGGGAAATTTTTCTTTCAGTATACCATTCCATCAGCTACTCTGTTCAATCTGCCCAGAGACTGGGACCATATCCATTCAATCTGCCTCATACAACATTTAATTAAAGCTACTATCAACAGGACTCTGAGCATCAGGCTAAGCCATACTACAATCTTGCCTTAAACTATGCCTCCCATTGTCTTGGACCCAAATGGCTGAACATATTCCATAAAATATCAGGGTCTATCTCAGAAAGCCAAGTGGCTTTCACGTATAAGTATCTGAACTGACTTTTCCTGTTGCTCTGCAGCTCGTACAAAAGGATGCATTAGTAATTCCATGAACTCTGTCTTGACCCACAAGAAGGAAATCCAGAGGAATGGTATCATCTGTAAAACCCTGAGCTGGAGCTGACTTGAATATCTCCTGAGGTGTTTTCATTGCTCATTTCAGAGAAAGTCAGGGACAAATTTCCTACCACCTTTACTATGCCTCTCACTGTTGGGCCTGCAGGATGTATATACACAGTAAGGCAATTATCACTCTAGGAACTTGCCCAAGGAAATTGAGATTTGTCTCATTTTGGAGTTTTCTCCAGTCTTATGAGGGCTATATAACCTACTGATTCTTCTTCTTTAAACACTTAAAAGACATGTTAATATCTGACTTTCATACAAATATAGCCCCAATGATGCCCCTGTTGGTCCAATAAAGTATTGTTTACAATTACTGGGATTCCCTTAAGGGGTCCTCTATCATGGAATGGTAGCATCCTAGGGTTACTGCTAGGGGGGAAAAGATACCCAGGATTGATAAGGATGAAATCCAGAATTTTCAAAATAGGTGTATACAAAATCTCTCACTTGTATACAAAATAGGTGTCTACAAAAATTAAAACTTTTGTCTTAATCATATCCCAGGAAGCAGCAGAGAGGAAATGAACCAGAACGCTTATCACAACTTTTATATAGAGAAATTAATTCAAGATGTATTAAGAACCTAATTATAAAGGTTAAAACAATGAAGCTCTTAGAGCAAAATATAGAACATTAATTACCTTTGTGATTCAGGGGTAGGAAAAGATTCTTTAGGTCAGCGGTTGCCAACCAGTGGTCCCGGACCACTGGTGGTCTGTGAGATCCGAAAGGTTGGCAACCACTGCTTTAGATCACAAAAAACAAAACTAAACAAAACAAAAAACAATGAAAAAAAGAAAACTGATCAACCAGACTTCATCAAAAACCAATGTTGAACAAATGTGTAAACAAGCCATAGATTAGATATATCCATTAAAAATACCTCTAAAGAATGGTCCCTAAGACTAATAAGTATAATAATTCTTAGCATTCAATAATGAAAAGACCAAATATAATTTTAAAGTGAGTAAAAGATTTGAGCACACATACCCAAAAGTATATGAATGACAAGTAAACAAATTAAAGAGTGATGAACATTATGAGTCAGATGCAAATTAAAAACAATGAGAGAGAGAAAACCAAGATGGCGGCATAGGGTAGACACCCGAATGCAGCCAAGAACAACAAATTTTTATTAAGAACTGGAAAACAGGGGAAACATCGCCCTGAAGCGACGGATGGCTGGCTGAGAGGAGGCTCTACCATTTGGGAAGGAGAGAGAAGGCACGCCAAACCTCAGGAACTGTGAAAGTGCGGAGAACTGTGGGTGCGAAAAAGGCGGCTGCGCAACTTTGCTGCTGGCTTGCTTGCGGAGCGCGGAGAGGGCGGGCTGGGTTGAGTTCGCTACTGGCTTACTCCCTGTGCACTGAGAGGATGAACAGCTAATAAGCGGCTAGCTTTCTTGTTTGGGAGGAAAACAGAACCACCCTATTTCTCTGATAGACAGCCCCAGACAGGGAGAGGCCAGACTGTTAGGCAGTGGGCAGAGATCTCTCGGAGGTGTGTGAAGCCAGCAGCCATTACTGGGGAACTCAGAAACCAGACCCTCGTAAGGAGGGGCTGACCAAAGTTTGTCTGCACCACCCTAGGCCTCCGCCCCATCCAAGTAGAGTACAGAAGCCCTTCCAGTGGCTAGCTTTCTCGTTCACCGTGAATAGGACTCTCCTAGGGAGGGACAGACAGCAATCCAAAGCTTGTCTGCGCCTATACCAAAGAGGTGCGCGCGCCTGCAACCAATCTTCCGGAATTCACCAAAGCTTGTCTGTGCCACCCCGTGACTCCGCCCCATCCAAGCAGAATACAGAAACCCTCCTAGCTGAGACACTTCTGATCCTCATAGCCAATTCGCTTGGAGATCAACACTTCCCAATGATATCAACCACAAGCAAGGCTTAACAACAAGGCTGCACATACAGCCCACAAAGGGCTACACCAAGACTGTCCACCTCAGGTAACTGGGAGGCTGACCCATTGAACCATATAGGACACCTTAGCACACAAAGCCACCCTACCAACTCAGGGAAGCTGTGAAAATGCCAAGACAAGGAAACAGATCACAAACAAAAGAAATGGAGGACAAGAAGCGACTGGATATAGATTTCAAAACCACGCTTGTAAGGTTTTTCAAGAATTTCCTAGAAAAGGCCGATAAAATAAACAAGACTTACGAGGATATGAAAAGGGATCAACTAGAAATAAATAATACATTGCCTAAAATAAAATATATTATACAGAGTCCTAAAAACAGAATGGAAGATCGCAAGAATCAAGTCAAAGATTTGGAACATAAAGAGCAAGAGGACACTTCTCCACAGAAGCAAGAATATAAGAGAATCCAGAAAGTTGAAGATAGTGTAAGAAACCTCTGGGACAATTTCAAACGAACCAACATCAGAATTATGGGGGTCCCAGAAGATGAGAGAGAGCAAGATATTGAAAACATATTGAAAAAAATAGTGAAAGAAAACTTCCCCCACCTGGTGAAAGAAATAGACTTACAAATCCAGGAAGCGCACAGAACCCCAAACAAAAGGAATCCAAAGAGGACCACACAAAGACACATCATAATTAAAATTCCAAGAGCAAAAGACAAAGAGACAATATTAAAAGCAGCAAGAGAAAAGCAGGTAGTTACCTATAAAGGAGCACCCCTACGGCTGTCAGCTGATTTCTCAACAGAAACCATGCAGGCCAGACGGGAATGGCAAGAAATATTCAAGGTGATGAACAACAAGAACCTATAGCCAAAAATACTCTACCCAGCAAAGCTATCACTCAGAATCGAAGGCCAGATAAAGAGCTTCACAAATAAAAAAAAAGCTAAAGGAGTTCATCACTGCCAAACCAGAATTATATGAATTGCTGAAAGGGTTCTTTAGGAAGAGGAAGAAGATATAGATAAAAATTATGATCAACAAATATGTAACTATCAACAAACGAAACTAAAAGCCAAGGGAATTAAAAAACCTGATGAACAATATTAACTGCTGAATATAATAGAATCGGAGGTATGGAAGGGGAGTGGACTGACAATTCTCAGGGAAAAGGGGAGTGGGAGGTGCGGGAAGAGCCTGAACAAAAACTGTGCACCTATGGATGAGGACAATGGGGGTGGGTAAAGGGCAGAGGGTGGGGTCGGAACCTGGTGTAGAGGAGCAATGGAGTGAGTGAAAAATGAGGAAGATTTGTAATAATCTGAACAATGAAGATTTATTTAAAAATAAATAAATAAAAATAAAAACAATGAGATACTTCCATCCATCCATCCATCCATCCATTTATCCATCATAATGATTCAAATAAAAAAACACCAACGGTGAGCAGGTAGACATGCATACATTGTTGGTAGTCATTTTGGTAAAAGGTCTAAGGCATTTTATAAAACTAAACAAATACCAACCCTATGACCTAGTAGTTCCAATCCTAATTACTCACCCAAAAGGAATGAAAACCTATGTCTACAAAAACACTTGTATAACACATTTTATAGAAACGCTGTTCATAATGACCCAAACTAGAAACCACACAAGTTTCCAACACCAAGTGATTAGACAAACAATGCTACTCAACAACAACAACAAAAATTAGTGATTTATGCAAGAGCATGGCTGAGTTTCAAAAACATTACACTGGATAAAAAAATAAAAAAATAAAAAACAAACAAACAAACAAAAAAAAACCTTGCTCAAAAAAGCCAAAAAACCTGTTCCTAAAAAAACAAGAACAGAAGTTGGTAAGGAATTGATTGGGGAAGGAGCATCAATGAAATTTCTCAAGTGATAGCTTTTTAGCTTAATAAGCTGTAGGTTTTCACAGATTTATGCCTTTCTTAAGGTCAGCACCTGATATAATATTTAAGGTGCGCATTGCATTGTTAGAAATTTTTAGATCAAAAGGAAAAAGCTATAAACATATGGACTAGTTAATAAAATGCATGCTAAATGACTTTTAGAAGGAAGAGCACTGATTTCAGCATTTACTTTAAAACATGTCAAAAAGAAGACGACTTGTGAATGGAGAGTGGAATAAATAGTAAAATGTTCATAGAAAAATCTATGTAATGGGCAAATGAATGTTAATTGTAAAATTCTTTCAACTTGGGTGTTTGAATTTTTCATAATTAATGAGAAGAAGTCAATATTCATTTCTATTTTATAAACTAAGAAATAAAGGAAAAATAAGTAACTTCAGTAAAGTCACAAGATTAAAATTTTAAAACAAACAAGACCGAAGAGAAGATAATAGTTAAGATCGGAATGGGAATAAACAAAATAGAAATCAAACTAAGAATAGAAAGATCATATAAAACCAAATGCTAGCTCATTGAAAAGATAAACAAAATTGACAAATCTTTAGCCAAATTCATAAAGAAAAAGAGAGGACTCAACTCAAAAAACACCATAAATGCAAAAGAAGTTACAACCAACGCCACAGAAAAACAAAGAATCATAAAAGAATACTATGAACAAGCCCAGCCAGTGGGCTCAGTGGTTGAGCACTGACCTGTGAACCAGGAGGTCACAGGTTTCACACCTGGTCAGGGCACATGCCTAGGCTGTAGGCTTTATCCCCAGTAGAGTGGGTGTGCAGAAGGCAGACAATCAATGATTCTGTCTCATCAATGATGTTTCCCTCTCCTTCCCTTTCCTTTCCTTTCTGAAATAAAAAAATTTTTTTAAAAGAATACTATGGACATTTATATATAAAAAAATTGGACAATCTAGAAGAAATGAATACATTTCTAGAAGTATATAACCTTCCACGACTGAACTAGAAAAAAATTAAAATCTAAATAGACCAATTAGTAGCAATGAAATTCAATCAGTAATAATAATAATAATAATAATAATAATAATAATAGCTCCCAACAAAGTCCAGGATCAGACAGCTTCTGAAGCAAATTCTACCAAACATTTAAATAATAATCAATTTACAACTGTTTACAAAAATTGAAGAGGAAGGTACACTTCCAAACTCATTCTACGAAGCCAGATTGTCCTGACACAAAAACCAGAAAAGATACTACTACAAAATAATAATAATAATAATAATAATAATAATAATAATAATAATAATAAAATAAAATAGAGGCCAAATCCTGGATAAATATAGATGCAAAAATTCTCAGCAAAATATTAAGAAACTTAATTCAACAATACATTAAAAGGGCCGAAACCGGTTTGGCTCAGTGGATAGAGCGTTGGTCTGCGGACTGAAAGGTCCCACGTTCGATTCTGGTCAAGGGCATGTACCTTGGTTGTGGAAACATCCCCAGTGGGGGGTATGCAGGAGGCAACTGATTGATGATTCTCTCTCATCAATGTTTCTAGCTATCTATCCCTCTCCCTTCCTCTCTGTGAAAAATCAATAAAATATATATTTTTAAAAATACATTAAAAGGATTATAGACCATGATCAAGTGGGATTTATCCCAGGGATGCAAGGATGGTTTAACATCCACAACTCAACAACATGATACATACATTAATTAAATGAAGCATAAAAACCATATGATCATCTCAATAGATGCAGAAAAGGCATTTGACAAAATTCAACATCCTTTTGTGATATAATTCCTAACCAAGTGGATACTGAAGGAATATATCTCAACATAATAAAGGCTATATATGTTAACTCATACAACTAAATAATAAAAACACAAATAATCCAATTAAAAATAAACAGAAGGTCTGAATAGACATTTCCCCAAGGAAGACATACACATGGTCACAAAAATGAAGAGATGCTCAACATCACTAATCATCAGGGAAATGCAAATTAAAACACCAATGAGATATCACCTCACATCTGTCAGAATGGTTATCAACAAGACAACAAAGAATATGTGTTGGTAAAGATGTGAAAAAAGGGAACCCACATGCATTGTTAGTGGAATTGTAAACTAGCATAGCCACTACAGAAAACAATATGGCGACTCCTCAAAAAATTAAAATTAGGCCTGACTGGGTGGCTAAGTTGGCTGGAGCATCACCCTGTATACCAAAAAAGGTTGTGTGTTTGATCCCCAGTTGGGCACAAATGGAAGGCAATCAATTGATATTTCTCTATCACACAGATGTCTAGCTTCTCTCTTTCTTCTTCATCTTTCTCAAAAATTAATAAAAACTAAAATGAAAAAATAAAAACAAAAGCTATCTAGCTGGCATGGTTCAGTGGTTGAGTGTCAACCTATGAACCAGGAAGTCATGGTTTGATTCCTGGTCAGGGCACATGGGTTGCAAGCTCAATCCCATGTGGGGTATTCAGGAGGCAGCCGATTAATGATTCTCTCTCATCACTGATGCTTCTGTCTCTCCCTCCCTCTTCCATCCTCTCTGAAATCAATAAAAATATATCTTTAAAAAATTAATGACAATATCTCCTCAGTTAAGGATTAAAAAATAAAAATAAAAACTGGTCCTGCTATGTGACTCAACTCTGGTTATTTATCTAAAGAAAACAAAAACACTAATTTGAAAAGATTTATTGTATATGCACCCCTATATTCATTGCAGCATTACTACCATGTTTCCCTAAAAATAAGACATCCTCTGAAAATAAGACCTAGCGCATGGAAAGATAAGACATCCCCTGAAAATAATACCTAGCGCAACTTTGGGAGAAAAAATTAATATAAGACACTGTCTTATTTTTGGGGAAACAAGGTAGTAAAAGCCAAAATATGAAAGCAACCTAGATGTCCACCAACAGATGAAGGTGTGTACACATATATTAGAGAAATATTGAGCAATAAAACAGAATGAAGTTTTATTTGTGACAATATACCTGGACCTAGAGGGTATTATGCTAAGTAAAGTAAGTCAGAGAAACACAAATACTATATGATTTCATTTATATGTGGTATCTAACAAAGAGAGAAAAGAATAAAATAAAAAGGAAACAAAGACACAGATAGATATACAGAACAAGCTGATGCTGGCTGCCAAAAGGCAGAGGGGCCAAGGAATGGGAATTTACTAAAAAGTTGATTAAAAATATGTATGTAAAATGACAATTTAAATGAGCCATATTAATAAATGTAAGTAAATGGACTAAACATAGTATGTAAAAAATGGTTGATGGAATTTTGTATTATTACGTATTCATTAACTAGAGGCCCAGTGCATGAAATTCGTGCACAGCAAGGGGGAGGGGAGAAGAGGGTCCCTCAGTCAGGCCTGCAACCTCTCCAATCTGGGACCCCTCGGGAAATGTCCAACTGCCAGTTTGTGCCTGCACTTTTAACAGATGACAGCTCCATTGCTGTTTCTTTCTTTTCATGCTTAAACCCATTGGAATTAGTAGGTATTCAAAGTGTGTATACATTTTGGGGGGAACACCCTGTATATATCTAGTTAGCGGTGAAAGGAACAAATGGCGGTTTAGAACCCCCAGACAGGGAACCTCACTCACTTCCCGCATGTCTCCCAACTCCACTTTCCACCTTCGCGGGAAGCAGGAAAATCAATGTTCTCTCTCATTAACTTGAAAAAGCACGTCCTTGCCTGGCAGGACTGTGCTAGGCCCCAAGTGAGCAAGACTCAGTCAGGGCAGCCTTTGCTCATGGGTGCTGGCACCCAAAGTACACATTCCTCCTCTGCAGTCGCCCAGACTATCCCACCATTTCACTGAGAGGACAGAACTCCTGGCTTCCTTGGGGTTCTCGATCTTGAACGCTGGCTGAAGGCACCTCAGCGAGGGCCACCTGTGCCAACCAGGTGTGTCTGTCAGCACCTCCTCCCACCTGAGCACCTGCATTAGCCCCATGGAGGTGATCTGGTCACTGTACTGGGTCCACGGGAACAGGGCACCACTCTGCCCTCTGTCATCTCACAGGTGCCCATCCTTAGCATCCAGAACACCCAGACACTCTCCAAAAGGACATGAGCGTGCCAGCGGGAACGTGTGTGTGTCCTGTGGGGATGTAGGCATGCGAGGTTTGATGAAAATGTGGCAGAGGGGCAGGGGATGGAGGACTTGAGTGTGCCATGGTCTGGGACTATTGCAGGCACGTATGGTTGACAGCGTGCTGGGGGACGTTCACACGCCTGCAGGGGGGAAGAGGATGCATGCACTGGAGGCCTGCGGCTGCGAAGATCCACAAACCCCCATGGTGGGGCAAGGAGGAAGTAAATTTGGCCCACCACAGTGGCTGTTCCTGTGATCCTGCACTTTCTGGGCCAAGAAGCGGGACTTGCGCAGCCACTCCTCAGTGGTGATGGCCTGCAAGGCACTACTTCAGCTCGGCCCGCAGGCTCCG
Organism: Pipistrellus hanaki; assembly: GCF_964339955.1. Lineage (NCBI taxonomy): Eukaryota > Metazoa > Chordata > Mammalia > Chiroptera > Vespertilionidae > Pipistrellus > Pipistrellus hanaki. The sequence goes on along the minus strand of NC_140504.1, from coordinate 114,700,909 downwards.
CTTGGCGTGCTCATGGCTGCCACCGCCACCAGGTGGGGAGTATAGGCTGCCCTCCGCAGGCCCACCTCCCCTGCCCAGAGGCTCTCCACCTGTGCTGCCCACTGGTCCAGAGCATCCCTCCCCAGCTGCTCCATGCCTCTGCGTGCCCACAGGCCATCCACAGAGGGGGCGGAATGCCTGCATCGTCACCATGGCCTGGCTGCCACCATCGCTATCACTGAGTGACCCTCAATTTGCATATTCCCTCCTTATCGGCTGTGGGCGTTACCATCTTTGTTGTGGAATTATGGTCAATTTGAATAGTCCCTTTTTATTAAATGGGATATAGTCTTGAAGCAGGTTGGTAGAATTAAGGCATAGGAATTTTCAATGGCCAAGTCTTCCAAAGTGCTAAGTGGTAACTTCCCCCCCCCCTTTTTTTTTTTTTAAATCCTCACCAGGGGATATTTTCCTATTGAATTTTAGAGACAGTGGAAGTTAGAGAGCTAAATAGAGAAAAATATCAAAGTGAGAGAAACACATCAATTGGTTGCTTCATGCACAAGCCCCGACAAGGGCCCAGGCTAGGGAGGAGCTTGCAACAGAAGTACATGTCCTTGACCAGAATCAAACCAGAGACACCTTTTGGTCCACAGGCTGACATTCTAACCATGAGCAAACCAGTTAGGGCCTAAATGGTAATTTTCTAACAAAACAAAACAAAACAAAAACAAAACAAAATGCCTTGTTTTAGATTATCAGCAACTGTGAATTTATGGTTCTCTTCTTCCCCAATATGAGACAGAATTCTATATGCAGATCAATTAAATTGATCCCTTTTGCCAAAAGTGAAACATTCATTATAACTATCCATTTTATTTATAACTTACACAATTAAAAATGTATCAAAAACTTTTAAAAAGTTAAGCCATTTAGAAATTATACCAAGAAGTCACATCTTTGGTGCTTTGTTCTGAATAAGAGTAGGATGGTATCTTCTTGCATACTTGACAGACAAATCACAAACTGAATCAATTCTATACATGTATTGTACAAACAAGGGTGAATCAGAACTTTTGCTGCACAGCTGCTCAACTGAAAGACTATAAGAACTTAGTTCATAACAACTCTATTATTCTTCAGATACCTCAAAACAGAATAAAGCATTTGTATTTCTCACTGACAACACAAACCAAAAATGCTAAATAGAGAACTTGCGGAAATAATAAAGAAATCCCTGTTATGAATCAAAATGCTTGCTACTGCTACTATGCTTTACTGTCTGGCTATAGTAAATGGATAAAGACAAAGATGAAACTGTTCAGAAACTGAAAATAGATAAGGTAGGATTTTTAAGGTTAGAAATATTCTACTTAGCTCCATTTTCATAACAAAGCAATAAAGTTAGAAACTATAATGCCATTTGCAAGCCTCCTCATGTTTCAAATTTAAAATTAAAACCTTCCCCCAAAATATTCGCTTTTAAACTAAATGTTCAATTAAAAAAAAAGAAAAAAAAAGAAAAAGCCAAACCTTAATGTCAAGGAATGACAAAATTAGGTTAAATTAATATGTATTGCCCTGCCAAAACCAGTTTGGCTCAGTGGATGGAGCATCGGCCTGCGGACTGAAGTCCCAGGTTTGATTCCGGTCAAGGGTATGTGCCTTTGTTGTGGCACATCCCCAGTGGGGGGTGCGCAAGAGGCAGCTGATCAATGATTCTCTCTCATCTATGTTTCTAACTATCCCCCCCTCTCTCTCTGTAAAAAAAAAAAAAAAATCAATAAAAATAATTTTTAAAAATATATGCATTGCCCTAACTGGTTTGGCTCAGTGGATAGAGCATAGACGTGCGGACTGAATGGTCCCAAGTTCAATTATGGTCAAGAGCATGTACCTTGGTTGCGGGAACATCCCCAGTGGGGAGTAGGGGGACAGGGGGGAGTGCAGGAGGTAGTTTCTCTCTCATCAATGTTTCCAACTCACTCTCTCTCTGCCTTCCTCTATGTAAAAGTCAATAAAATATATTTAATAAATAAATATGTATCAGGCAAATAGCAACACTCATTTGTAACAGATTTTACTGATACTGTTTGACGAAAATTTTCCTCATAAATTTAAGCTGACTCATGGAGAGGAGGTACCTTTCTGTTAAAAACCTCTACTAAATCCTCTTCTTAAAGGAATGAATACATCTGCCCGAGGAATAAAACCCACTCTGGGGTGAAGTGCAGCAAAACTGTTCTATAGTCCAAAAAAGACTATTAAAATACAAATATACTTACACACATATACTCTGATCAACTACAAACGAATGAACCATTTTGGAACCAGAATATAATTGCTTTGGTCAGAAAGCAAAATCTCAAAGTCTGCACAAAGTTTCCAGGTGATGTTATAGAAAACAATCTCCAATGTCAAGTGATGTAGGTTCCCAGCAGTATCTCTCATAATGCCAATGAGGAACAGGAGGGGTCAGAGCAGAATGGTAATGGATTTGTTGACAAAACAAATCCCATTAGTTTTGTTCATCATAACACAAATATGAGACAGAGTGTGTGCTAGACCAGGGTGCCAAGTAGTTTTTGTGAGAAAGTACCTCTTTATATTTTCCCCTAAGCCCCTTTAAAGGAAACTACTTAGGGTGGAGGGATACTACCAAATATAATTTTAACACAAAATCCCAACAAGCTCAGGACCATGATGGAAGTAGTAGTCAATATTTGCAAACTCTGAAGTGTGACAAATTAGCTTTGAGATTGTCAAGAGTTCTGATCTTGAGACCCTGACAGTCTGCAGGTACCAGAACCAGATAGATTCTAAAATCTAGTTCTGCTAACCACAGTCAATCCAACCAATTCTACCTATTCGTATGGAGTCTCTACAACACATTAGGCTTCTGTTTTTGCTGAGACTCCACAGGATGAAACAAAAAACAGTATTTCTTCCTATTATTTTGGAAGTTACATTCAAGTGAAAGAAGTCATCAAAATAAATGTGGAATATATTTACTATATATCATTGCTAAAAGAAAAAAAAAAAAAACACAGGAAGAAGACAGGGTAATGACAAGAAGGTTGCTCAGTAGGTGAGCCATGTAGATAACCTAAAAAAAGAATATTCAGCCAGGGGGAGCTGACAGAAACCATAAGGCAGGAGTGTGCTGAAATGTGTGTGAGGAACAGCAAGAAGGCCAGGGGGCGTTCAAGTAGAGTTAAGAGGAGAATGAAAAAAAACTAGGGGGGAAAATGAAAAAAGACCAAGTCAGAAAAGTAGCGGAGGGGGTTGGGAAGGCAAGGATTATTTAGTGCCTTATAGTCATACCATATAGACAGAAGAATGTAAAACAGGTATCTGTTTTACATTTCAGAATTTTGACTCCAGCTACTTTGTAGAATTCAAAAGAATAACTGGCAGGATACTGTAATAATCCTATGAGAGATTATGTCACTTGGAGTGGTGATGTGTAGAGATGTTGAGAAGTAGCTGGATTTGGAATCTTAATTTAAAGAAGAACTAATAAGATTTCCTGATGGATTGAATGCAAGATATGGGAGAAAACAAAAAATGAAGGCTAACCAAGGTATTTGACTTGATGATTGGAAAGATGGTGTTAACACTTACTGGGATGTAAGGGTTCATTTTTTAGAAAAAGTATTTTTATTGATTTCAGGAAGGGAGAGAGATAGAAATATCAATGATGAGAGAGAATCATGAATTGGATGCCTCCTCCACACCCCCTACTGGGAATAGAGCCCAAAACCTAGGCATGTGTCCTGACCAGGAATTAAATTGTGACCTCCTGGTTCATAGGTCAACACTCAAGCACTGAGCCACACCAGCTGGGTGAATTCATTTTTATACACATTACGAGAAGAAGTAGAATACACCATTTGACACTCACCTGGAATGTGGGCTAAAGATAGAAATCCGAAATCTGAAGGCATTAAGTTATTAAATTCATGCGATCATGATAGAAGTTAAGCAAGGACAAAAAAAAGGAGTTTGAGGACAATCCTGGTATCCTCAAATATTTAGAAAATAGAGTAGCAGAATCCAGCAGATTATAGAGAAAGAATAAGGAGTGATATTGAAGGAGAACCAAGAAAGTGGTATCCCAGAAGCCAAGGGTTTTAAAGGGGAGGTCAGTTAATCATGCATAATGATCTTAACAGATTAGATATGGAAGAGTGATACTTCAGCTATGGAGGAAAGAAGACACTGGCATCTTTTCCACTGAAACCACAACTATAAAACTTGACAAAGATGTCAAAAACAACTATTTCAGGGCCCTGGAAGTGCAACAAAGTCAGCAAAAAAGGCAAACAATAAATTGAGAAGCATATATTCATTTAAAAAAAACTGCTGAATTTGGGGTATAAACAATGGAGGTTGGTGGCCTTTCTACCTGGGGCTGTTCCCCACCACAGCTGATAGAATGATAGTTCTGCCACTGAGAGACTGGCCTTGAAAGCCTGCAATTTAGCTGTCAAGGAGATTAACTTGGTTTAAACCAAATGACAGAAAACACATGCCAGAATAGAGTATAGGCATAAACTTAAAGGAAGATCTAGGAAATGCGATAGCCATCGAGGAGTTTGCTCAACATTCCACAAGTCCCACACACAGAATGGACACTTGAGGGGCTACTACCCTGTAAAACCTAGGGCAGTCCTCTCTGAATGCACTCCCAACCCACACATCCAAGGCAGAGTATGGAAGCCTTATGGGCTCAAGGTGTTCGACTACAATCTTTGATTAAAAGATGACTCACAATAAAATATGCAGACACAGGAGTGACTCCTAGGAAGTCAGGTAAAAAAAATAAAGATAGCCGAAATGTTTTGGCTCAGTGGATAGAGCATCGGCCTGTGGACTGAAGGACCCCGGGTTCAATTCTGGTCAAGGGCATGTACCCTGGTTGCGGGACATCCCCAGTGTGGGGTGTGCAGCAGGCAGTTGATGGATGTTTCTCTCTCATCGATGTTTCTAATTCTCTAGCCCCTTCTCTTCCTCTCTGTGAAAAATCAATAAAATATATTTTAAAAATAAATAAATAAAGATAAAGAATGAGGGTAGAAGATCTGAGCAGAAAAATCAGTGGCTACACAATTGAAGGGGGTAATACGATTCCTACGATTACATCCATCCAGACAAACAAAGCAAAATACACACACACACACACACACACACACACACACACACACTCAACAAAAATAAGAATAAAAAACACCAGGGGAAAAAAAAATCAAAATTGTGAAACACAAATATAATACCAATAAAGTATGAACCATACTCAAAAATAAAAAAAGTCCATGAAAACAATCTCTAAGTTTACCCATAATTTGGATTGGCAGAAAAAGATTTCAAGTCAACTATTAACACACTTTTTTAAATGGGAGGAAGCCATGTTTAAAAAATTAAAGGAAAACATAACAATAATTACTCATAGGAAATAGAAAAAAAACTGTCAAAAAACAAAAATTCTAGAGTTGAAAACCTCAATAACTGAAGTGGAAAAACATGGGCTCAACAATGGATGTGAGATGGGAGAAAAATAAGTGACTTTTTGAGATATTTATACTTTACCTGTATTAAAGAACACAGAGAAAAAGTATTAAGTAAAAAGAAAGGAACAGAAAAAATAGTTTTAATAATGACTGAAAACATTCCAAATGTGATGAAAAACAATAATTTACAGATTCAAGAATCTCAACAAAACTCAATTAATATAAATACAAGGAGATCCTCAGAAATACAATGGTTAAACCATTAGGCTAAAGACAGAAAAATCTTAAAACCAATAGGGAAAATAACAAGTTAGCAAGCATAGGGAAACAACAATAAATGGCTGGCTTTTCATCAGAAACACTGGAACGCAAGGGAAATCACATATTCACAGTATCAAAAGGAAACCAATGATTAATTCTATATCCAGCTAAACCATCCTTTAAAAATGAAGGCAAAATAAAGACATTTCCAAATAAACTATACTGAGAAAATCTACTTACAGAGAACTGCCTAACAAAATATACTAAAGAAAATCTTACAGGAAAAGACTCCAGACAGTAATGCAAAAGGAAGAAATGAAGAGCACTGGAAATAGTAAATATGTAGGTAAATAGAAAAGACTGGTTGAATATTGTGGGTTTTTTTTTTTTTAACTCCATTTCTTTAAATAAAACAAGATTGCATTAAGCAAAAATTACAACAGTAACTATGTTATAGGGTATCCCCAAAAATGTATATACACACTTTGAATAATTAGAATGGCAAAGTTTATTAAAATATATTTTATTTTCAAAATTGAACTATCAGCTGTTACACTATGTATACTTTTTGAGGAACACCATATATATGACAATAAGCACAAAGAGTAAGGTAACCAGACGTCCCAATTTTTAACAATTTGTCCTGCGTCCTGTGGCATTTTAAAAAAGTCCTGATTTTTTGAAAGAATGCACGACAAGCTAGGGAATGGCAGGAGAATGGGAAGGGAATATAAGGTTTTCGGTGGCCATGTGGCTAGTTAGCCAGGATATAAGTTTTATATTATTTTTGTTAATTTTATAATGTTAAACTTTAATAATAACAAATTATTGTTGAGAACTGATTATCGGAAACTGCTTATCAAAGTTTGCATTGTTGATCAGTTGTTAGAATTCGACCATTGTTTGGACTTAATGAACAATGGCATTTTTGGGGATAGGCAACGACTAAAACATTTTGTAACAAGTGATGTCATTACAAATCAGCTATTCAGATGATTTAGGTAAGTAATTTCTTTCTTTCTTTCTTTCTTTCATAAACACAAATTTTTTTTAATTTAGCAGACAGTACACATATTATTTATATTTTATAGTGGCAACAAAAAATCTAGCGCTGAGAGAATCCAAGATGGCTGCACAGGTAAACACCTAACCGCAGCTGAACACAACAATTTCAATAAAATATAATTAAAATATAAAATGGACATTACCCAGAACTACAAGAAAGTCGACTGACTGGAAATTCTTCAACGAGAAGGAAAGAGAAAAGCAGAAGGAAGAGTGGAGGAGCTGTAAAAGCCTAAGGTATGGAGACACGCGGCGCGCGCGGAGAGGACGGAGCCGGAGAGGAGGGGGCGGCTGAGTGCCTGGCTGGCGTTCTCTAGCGGGAAGGAGATAAAAGATCCGGACTGTGCTGAACCCCAGACCCGACAGCACTAAGCCCCAGTTCAAGGCCAGACCCTGGGGTCCCAGGCTCAAACAGAGGGAGCCTGGACTGTGAGGTGGAATCCCAGGGGAGCGGCAAAAGGCAGAGCCCCCCCCCCGGGAGGCGCAGGCGTGCACATTACCCGCAGAGAACGGACTGTTGACTCTGCTGAAATGGAGGACAAAAAGCGATTGGATATAGAGTTCAAAACCACACTTACAAGGTTGTTCAAGGATCTCCTAGAAAAGGCCAATAAAATAAACGAGACCTATGAGGATATGAAAAGCGATCAACTAGAAATAATAAGGGATCAACAAGAAATAAAGAATACATTGTCTGAAATAAAAAATATTATACAGAGTCCTAAAAACAGAAAGGAAGATCGCAAGAATCAAGTCAAAGATTTGGAACATAAAGAGCCAGAAGACACTCCTCCGCAGAAGCAAGAAGGCAAAAGAATCCAGAAAGTTGAAGATAATGTAAAAAAAACTCTGGGACAACTTCAAGCGAACCAACATCAGAATTATGGGGGTCCCAGAAGATGAGAGAGAGCAAGATATCGAAAACATACTGAAAGAAATAGTGACAGAAAACTTCCCCCACCTGGTGAAAGAATTAGACTTACAAGTCCAGGAAGCGCACAGAACCCCAAACAAAAGGAATCCAAAGAGGACCACACCAAGACAAATCATAATTAAAATTCCAGAGCAGCCAAGACCGGTTTGGCTCAATGGATATAGCATCGGCTTGGGGACTGAAGGGACCCGGGTTCGATTCCGGTCAAGGGCATGTACCTTGGTTGCGGGCATATCCCCAGTAGGGGGTGTGCAAGAGGCAGCTGATTGATGACTCTCATCGATCTTTCTAACTCTCTATCTCTCTCCCTTCCTCTCTGTAAAAAATCAATAAAAATATATTTTAAAAAAAAATTCCTAACTGGGCAAGTCATGATGGGTGGTCAAGCCCCAGGGCCTATAAATTCCTTAGTAAAACGTTTGCCATAATTAACCATTGTTCTTGTGCATTTAGGTCAACACACTTTTGAAATGCCAAAGTAAATCCTCTTTTCCATATCCCTGGAAGGTGTACCCACCCTCAAAGTAGCACATGATCTTGTTGCTTATATACCATCCCTATTTAAAAATTAAAATAAAAACATGTAAAAGAAGTATCTTTCCACTTTTCTTTTTATTCAATCATAGAGATTTTTCTTCCTTGTTTTTTCCTGTCCCCTTAATCTACCACCAAAGGATTTCATATCACCTTCCTTACATTCCTTCCTTTGATTCCAAATGCATAAAAAGAACTACAAAACTGCCAGAGCATTTTCTCAACCTGATGGCTTGCTTCTAGGTATGTCCACAGTTGCCTCAAATAAACTCTTAGATTTAGACATTCTTACATCGACAAGCCTCAGGATCATCTCAATGGCCACAGATCAAGCATTTGACAAAATAAAATTTTATGACCAAAAATATAGTATAAGGAAACATTCTCAATTTGATAAAGAAATCATTAAAAAAAAACAAAAAAAAAAAAAAAACACCTGACAGCTAATATCTCAATTAATGTGAAAGGCTGAAGACATTTCCTTAAGTACCTAGAAGCAAGATGTCCTTTCTTAGCACTCTTATTGCCCATCATACTGTGGGTCCTAGGTAGCACAAAAAGGGCAAATGATACAGACTAGAAAGTAAAACTGCCTTTATTTGTATAGATTGTCCACCTAATGATTAACCTGAATCCCGAACATTCTGTCATTCCTGACTCAGAATGCAAGAAAAAACTAAGGAATCTATAAAATAACTCTGTGAACTTAATAAATGAGCTTTAGCAAGGTTGCAGGATACAAGATGATATAAAAAGTCAATTGTAGCCAAGACCGGTTTGGCTCAGTGGCTAGAGCTTCGGCCTGCGGACTGAAAGGTCTCGGGTTCAATTCCAGTCAAGGGCACGTACCTTGGTTGCAGGCACATCCCCAGTAGGGGGTGTGCAGGAGGCAGCTGGTCGATGATTCTCTCTCATCGATGTTTCTAACTCTCTATCCCTTTCTCTTCTTCTCTGTAAAAAATCAATAAAATATATTTTTTTTAAAGTCAATTGTATTTCTATACACTGGCAATGGACAATCCAAAAATGAAAATAAGCGATCCCATTCAAAATATCAAAAATGATAAAACAGCAATAACTTAATTAAAGAAGTCCTAGAATTTTACCCTGAAAACTTCAAAATGTTATTAAAGTTAAAGATCTAAATAAAAAGGGCCTACAGGCTTCCACTTGAGGGAGCTACATAGACATAGTGTGGTAGGCCCTACTGTGCCCCAGTGGTAAAGAGATAGCCAGTACTCTGGGTGTATCTTCATAGAGGCTGGGAGAAGGCGGCATTTAAGACTGAGAATTATGGGGATATGGAAGAATTTCAAATACTTTATATATACACACAATGTAGTTTGGGGTCATGATGCTGCTTGAAATTAGTGACTAGTTGCTAACTGCAAGGTTACTGATTCTGGATAAATAAGCCACAGAGCTTTGTGTCCTGGAATCAGTTCTTCAGATTCTCCCCTCAGGGCTTCTCCACCTCCCTCTGTTCCTGAGGGGTGATTGGGGCTGGCAGCTGCCTCTTGTACCCTCGGGCATCTGCCCTGTTCACACCATTGACTGGTGAGGGTGATTGTTCAGCACCATCAGCGCCCCTTATTGCCCCTTGAGGGCTTTTCCACCTCCTCAGCTCCTGAGGAAAGCAGCTGACAGGGCTGGCCCTCCTCACACCAACTATTGGCTCTGGCCCCAATCGCTCCACGCCATCAGAGGGCATGAGCGGGGCTGGCACCATCAATGTGTGGGAACTGTGGTGACACGAGCTGAACTGCCAGCAGACAGGAGACCAGGGGCTGCTGCAGGAAGGGTTATTTTCTATTCTTTATAATGTCATTTTTTTCTTTCAAATTTTCAAAAAGCACAAAAATAGAAATTCAGTTTCTAATTAATAAATTATGATCTTGCCCTAGCTGGTTTGGCTCAGTGGACAGAGTCTCCACCTGCGAAGTGACAGGTCCCAGGTTCTATTCTGGCCAAGGGCACATGCCCGGGTTGCAGGCTCAATCCCCAGCAAGTCATGTGCAGGAAGCAGCTCATCAATGATTCTCTCATCATTAATGTTTCTATCTCTCTCTCCAATCCTCTGAAATCAACTTTAAAAAAAGGAAGTGACCATTTAAAAATAAATAATGACCAGATAACATCCTATATAATAAAGAGCTAATATGCAAACAGACTATCATGCCATAATGGCTCACACACTCAACACTGGGGAGAGAGGATGGGGACCAGCCAGGCTGTGACCCAGGAGAGGGACAAGCCGCCCGCCCCATGGACCCGGGTGCCAGCAGCTGCAGCCCGAGCGAAGCCACCGGTCCATGGTCCCCTGTGGCTGCGGCTGGCCCAGGGGAAGCTGGCCCAGGGAAAGATGGCCCAGGTTCTGGGTGCGAGGTGAGGCAGAGGTGATTAGGGGCAATCAGGCTAGCAAGGGAGCATTAGGCCCAGAATAATATAAGGACATAACATAGGAGTGTCAGCATTTACCAAGCACTTATTTGGTAACTACTGTTTTAAGTTCTCCACATGAATTAACATTTAATTCTTGAAAAACCCTTTGAGATAAATTATTATCTATCATGCCCTTTTTACAGAGGAGAAAATGAGGCAGGCCTACTTTAAACCTAGGCAGTCTAATTCCAAAAAGTACACTCTCTACCTTCATTTTGTGGCCTAAAATTTTAAGTTTATACACACACTAGAGGCCTAGTGCACAAAATTCGTGCCTGGGGGTGTGTCTCTCAGCCCAGCCTGCACCCTCAGGCCTAAATGGGCAGTCGGACATCCCTCTCACAATCCAGGACTGCTGGCTCCAAACTACTCATCTGCCTGCCTTCCTGATTGCCCCTAACTGCTTCTGCCTGCCAACCTGATCACCTCCTAACCACTCCCCTGCCAGCCTAATTGCTCCTAATTGCCTTCTCTCCAGGCCTGGTAACCCTAACTGCCCTCCCCTGCAGGCCCAGTTGCCCCCAATTTCCCTCCTCTGCTGGCCTGTTCACCCCTGCTCTCCCCTGCAGGCTTGATCACCCCCAACTGCCCTCCCTTGCAGGCCATCTTTGTTGGTCCCTCCCAACTGCTGTCCCCTGCAGGCCATCTTTGTTGCAGCCATATTGTGTGCTGGAGTGACAGTCAATTTGCATATTACTCTTATTAGATAGGATAGAGCACATGTGTCAAACACAAGGCCCGCGGGCCAAATCCAGCCCGCCAGGCCTTGCAATGTGGCCCGCACCGCGCTGTCATCACTGCACTCCGCTGTCAGTTTATGACATTGTCAGTTTATGACTGTTCAGTAAACCATTCGGCCCGCGATTTAGGCTGGATTTTAGATTTTGGCCCCTTCTCTGATTGAGTTTGACACCCCTAGGATAGAGGCATGGTACACGGGTGTGGGCCAGCTAGTTTGCCTTGAAGGGTATCCTGGATCAGAGTAGAGGTTCCATTGGGGCATGGGAAGGCCTGGGCAAGGGGCCTATGGTGGTTTGCAGACTGGCCACACACACACCCTCTCCCCTTTCTCTCCCCCACCCCACCCCGGCAACCCAAGCGGAGGCCCTGGTATCTGGGATTTATTTATCCTCCATAATTAAAACTTTGTAGCTTTGAGCAGAGGCCAGGGCAGGCCAGGGCTGCTGGAAGCTTAGCTTCCTCCATCGTGGGAGCAACTCAAACCTCCTGTTCTCTCCAGCTCCATGGCTGCCACCATTTTTGTTGGGATTTATTTATCTTCTATAATTGAACCTTTATAGCCTTGAGTGGAGGCCAGGGACAGCCAGAGCAGGCAGGGAGTTTGGCTTCCTCCATTCCCCGGGGAACCCAAGCCTCCTGCTCACTCTGTGACCACAGCCATCTTGGTGGGGTTAATTTGCATACTGGCTCCTGATTGACTGGTGGGCGTGGAAGAGGTAGAGTCAATTTGTATGTTGCTCTTTTATTGGTGAATATTGTTAATCCTCACCCAAGGATATTTTCCATTGATTTTTAGAGAGAGTAGAAGGGTGGGGGCAAGAACAGAGAGAAAGAAACATCAATGTAAGAGAGACACATCGATTGGTTGCCTTCTGGCAAGAGCACCAACTAGGGCCTGGGATCAAGCCTGCAACTGAGGTTTGTGCCCTTGACAGGAATTGAACCCAAGATTCTTCAGTCTACAGGCCTTGCTCTATCCACTGAGCCAAACCAGCTAGGCAGAAAGCTCTTCTTTACAAAATAATTCTATCTTCTAAATACAGAAGAAATGACAGAATCAGAAAACCATCATAAGGTAACACTCACTGAAGATTCAGAAAGGAGGGTCAGTGGCTACTAAATTCACGTTGAAACATTAATGGAAATGAGATTTCTGCCTGGTGTTATATGTTACCCCACCACATTATCTAAGATCACAGAGGAATGTAGCCCCCCCTTTCACAATGGAGACACCAATAGCGCCAAGCTACCAAACTCGGAATCCAGCAGCAGGACAACAAGCCACAAGAGGGCCTAGTGTAAGAATGTGAGGCAGCACAGGGCAGTTAGACATTAACCCAAACTTTCAATTTATAGGAAATATAAAGCATAGAAAAATAAGTTATGAAACATCACCAGGAAACAATTAAGTAAATCCAGAGCATAAGATATTCAATAAGAAACTGGCCTTGATTGCTTCAAAAAGGAAAGTAGGGGACTGCTCTAAAATACCATAAGTATAAAATAGTACACTGTGTATATTTGTATCATTATCACCATAGCTTAAGTATAACTTCATTGCGATTGCTCGCTGGTATTTAGCACCCTCTGCCCAAGTATCAGATCATCTCCCAAATTTGACTGCTAGTATTCCATGGTTAAATAAGAAGAATGATGGCTACATGTTTCTATTGAAACAAGGCTGAGAACGCCTGAATATATGTACAGCCATATTCTTAGGCCTGTCAGTATCAGCAATTGCCAAGAAGAATTTTTAACAAGAGGCAGGTGAATGCAATGCATCAGTAAATGCAGTGAAGAGTTAAACAGGAATTATTGCTCAGTTTGGGGTGGTGGTAGTAATGTGCATTCACAAATTATCTGTTTCTAACTTCTCAAAGACCCCAAATCTTGCCTGCCACAGTGAAGACAATGCAAAAGCTCACACCTAACCCACAGGGATAAGTAAACCTTTGCAAGAGCAGAGACTCTTCAATATGGTAAAGTGTTCATACTGCTTCTAGGGAAAATCTTCTTAGATTTTTTTCATTATTTCATCAATAATGAAAGCTTGTAAGAATCAAGCACTTCATATATCTAAGTGCCAAGCACTGAGTTAAGTCTTCAATATGGATCACCTTGTTTAAGTCCCAAAATCCTCTATATTAGGGGTGTCGAACTCAATCAGAGAAGGGGCCAAAATCTAAAATCCAGCCTAAATCGCGGGCCGAATGGTTTACTGAACAGTCATAAACTGACAATGTCATAAGCTGACAGCGGAGTGCAGTGATGACAGCGCGGTGCGGGCCACATTGCAAGGCCTGGCGGGCTGGATTTGGCCCGCGGGCCTTGTGTTTGACACATGTGCTCTATATCCATTTAGATAAAAAAAAACTAAAAGTATCAAGAAAATAAGTGACTTGTCTAAATTAAGAAATTAGAAACAGAGCTCTCAAGTGGTGGTCACAATTTCTTTCTAACAAATATGATGTCCGCTTGCTTTGAAAATGAAGGAGTTACCCTATAAGAATTATGTCCACTTATCTAAGTGCTGTCATTGTCATCCAAAATTTATTATATCAGTGCTCTCATTGAGCACAATTATAAATTTAGAGCTATAGAATTTTCATAAGAAAAAGAACTCCACAAATACTCTTAAAATTATACTTTTAACACAAGAGAAATTACTATTTTAGGTGGCCCCAAAACCATTAATGGGAAAATACATTACACTGTATTTCCTCATTACAAATTTTACTAAAATAAACTTTTTTTAACTAAAATATAAACTTTTTGGTTTTTAACTCCGGGCTTTCGGCCCCAGCCAAGCCGCGCATGGGCGCCGCGTGGGACTCTCTGCCTCTACGGGTGCCTGAGCGCCTCACCCGAACCCGGGGTGCCCCGCAGACTAGAAGAAGCAGAGGACCGCATCAGTGAGCTAGAAGACAAGATGGAAAAAAATACCCAATTAGAGCAGCTTCTAGAAAAAAAAAATTAAAAGCAGGAGGAGAGCCTAAGGGAACTTTGGGACAATACAAAACAAAATAATATTAGAGTAATAGGGGTTCCAGAAGAAAAGGAAATTGAGGAAGACATAGAAAATGTATTTCAAGAAATAAAACTTTCCTGAGATAGAGAAGAAAAAAAAACACACAAATCCAAGATGCTCACAGAGTCCCAAGCAAAATTAACCCCAGAAGACCGATGCCAAGGCACATTATAATTAAACTGGCAAACACCAACGACAAAATAAGAATCTTAAAAGCAGCCAGAGAGAGACAGAAAGTTACATATAAAGGAACCCCCATCAGACTAGCAACTGATTTCTCAACAGAAACTCATCAGGCCAGAAGGGAATGGGATAAAATATACAAAGTCATGCAAAGGAAGGGTCTGAATCCAAGAATACTGTACCCAGCAAGGCTATCAATCAAAATTGAAGGTGAAATCAGGAGCTTCACAGACAAAAAAGACTAAAGGAATTTATCTCCACCAAACCAGCAAAGCAAGAAATGCTAAAGGGTCTAATGTAAAAATAAAGAAATAGGAAGCGAAGAAGGAACACAGGAGTATAGAATAAAAGTGGCGTCAAATAAATACCTATCCATAATAACTGTAAATGTTAATGGACTAAATGCTCCAATGAAAAGACATAGGGTAACAGATTGGATAAGAAAACAAGACCGATATATCTGTTGTCTACAAGAAACCCACTTCAGAAAAAAAGACGCACACAGACTGAGGGTGAAGGGATGGAAAAAGGTTTTCCAGGCGAATGGAAAAGAAAAAAAAAAAAGCTGGGGTAGCAATACTTATAATATATCTGACAAATTAGACCTCAAAGTGAAGGACATAACAAGAGATAATGAAAGCCACTTCATAATACTAAAGGAAGCAATCCAACAAGAAGAAATAACCCTGGTAAACATATATGCACCCAATACAGGAGAACCCAAATACATTAAAAAAAAAACACACAACAACAACAACAAAAAAACTGCTGCAGGACATTAAGGAGAGATTAATAGCAATACAATCATAGGTAGGAGATTTTAATACCCCACTGTCACCTTTGGACAAATCATCTAAACAAAAAATCAGCAAAGAAATATCAATCCTTAATGACTCACTAGACCAGATGGAATTAATCGAAATCTTCAGAACATTCCACCCCAAAGCCAGAGAATATACATTCTTCTCAAGTGCACATGGGACATTCTCAAAGATAGACCACATGTTGGGACATAGGCAAAGTCTCTTCAAATTCAAGAAGATAGAAACCATATCAAGCATCTTCTCAGATCATAGTGGCATAAAACTGGAAGTTAACTACAATAAAAATAATCCAAAGAAATCAAACACATGGAGATTAAACAGCATGCCATTAAATAAGAACTGGGTTACCAGAAAAATCAAGGAAGAAATTAAAAACATCCTGTAAACAAA
Organism: Pipistrellus hanaki; assembly: GCF_964339955.1. Taxonomy (NCBI): domain Eukaryota; kingdom Metazoa; phylum Chordata; class Mammalia; order Chiroptera; family Vespertilionidae; genus Pipistrellus; species Pipistrellus hanaki. The sequence continues at coordinate 114,685,018 of NC_140504.1, read as the reverse complement.
TGACAATGAAAACACAACAGTCCAAAATCTATGGGACACAGCAAAAGCAGTTTTGAGAGGGAAGTTCATATCTCTACAAGCCTATTGCAAAAAAACAAGAAAAAATGGTAACAAATTATCTAACTCTACAACTCAAAGAGTTAGAAAAAGAGCAATAAGAAAAGCCCAGTGTAAACAGAAGGAAGGAAATAATAAAAATCAGAGCGGAAATAAACGACATAGAGACCAAAGAAACAATACATAAGATCAACAAAACCAAGAGTTGGTTCTTTGAAAGGATAAACAAGATTGATGAACCTCTAGCCAGGCTAACCAAGAAACAAAGAGAGAGGACCCAAATAAACAAAATCAGAAACGAAAGAGGTGAAATAACAACAGACCCCACTGAAATACAAAGGATTGTAACAAAATACTACAAACAACTCTATTCCAACAAACTGGACAACCTGGAGGAAATGGACACATTCCTAGAAAAATACAACCTTCCAAAACTCAATCAGGAAGAATCTAAAAACCTCAATAGACCAGTGACTTGGGAAAAAATTGAAACAGTCATCAAAAAGCTTCCAGCAAACAAAAGCCCAGGGCCAGATGATTTCACAGGAGAGTTTTACCAAACATTCAAGGAAGAACTAAAACCTATCCTCCTCAGACTATTCCAAAAAATTCAAGAGAAAGGAACACTTCCAAACTCCTTCTATGAAGCCAGCATCACCCCAATACCAAAACCAGATAAAGACAACTCAATGAAAGAGAATTACAGGCCAATATCCCTCATGAACTTAGATGCCAAAATCCTCATAAAAATTCTAGCAAATCGGCTCCAGCAGAACATCAGAAAGATCATACACCACGACCAAGTAGGATTTATTCCGGGAATGCAAGGATGGTACAATATCCGAAAACCAATAAACGTGTTACATCACATAAATTGAAAGATAAAAATCATATAGTCATATCAATTGATGCAGGAAAAGCATTTGATCAAATCCAACACCCTTTCCTGATAAAAACTGTCAACAAGGTGGGAGTACAAGGATCATACCTCAACATAATAAAAGCTATATATGATAAACCCACAGCCAACATCATACTCAATGGGCAAAAACTAAAACCATTCCCTCTAAGAACAGGAACAAGACAGGAATGCCCACTCTCACCACTCCTGTTTGACATAGTGCTGAAAGTACTAGCCATTGCAATTAGACAAGAAGAGGAAATAAAAGGCATCCAAACTGGAAAAGAAGAAGTAAAGTTATCTTATTTGCAGATGACATGATATTGTACATCAAAAACCCAAAAGACTCCATCAAAAAACTACTAGACTTAATAAATGAATTTGGCAATGTAGCAGGATACAAAATTATTTATATACATTTCTATACACCAATAGTGAACTTGCAGAAACAGAGACTAAAAAGGCAATCCTATTTACCATCACACCAAAAAAATTAAGATACCTGGGAATAAACTTAACTAAGGAAGTAAAAGACCTATACGCGGAAAACTACATGACACTGAAAAAAGAGTTAGAGGAAGATGTAAACAGATGGAAGAACATACCATGTTCATGGATTGGTAGAATCAACATCATTAAAATGTCCATACTTCCCAAAACAATTTATAGGTTCAATGCACCATTAAAATACCAACGGCATATTTCACTGACCTAGAAAGAACTCTCCAAAAGTTCATTTGGAACAATAAAAGACCTCGAATAGCCACAGCAATCCTGAGAAAGAAGAGTAAAGTAGGAGGGATCTCAATACCAGATTTCTAGCTGTATTACAAAGCTACTGTTCTCAAAACAGCCTGGTACTGGCATAAGAACAGACATATAGATCAATGGAAGAGAATAGAGAATCCAGATATCAACCCAAATCACTATGCTCAATTAACATTTGACAAAGGAGCACGAACATACAATGGAGTCAAGACAGTCTCTTCAATAAATGGCATTGGGGAAATTGGACAGATACATGCAAAAGAATGAAACTAGATCACCAACTTACACCATACACAAAAATAAACTCAAAATGGATACAGGACTTAAACATAAGACGGGAAACCATAAAAATACTAGAGGCATCCACAGGCAGCAAAATCTCAGACATATGCCAAAAGAACTTCTTCACGGATACTGCCCCTAATGCAATGGAAGCTAAAGAGAAAATAAACAAATGGGACTACATCAAAATAAAAAGCTTTTTTACAGCAAAAGAAACCATCAACAAAACAACAAGAAAGCCCGCTGTACGGGAGAACATATTTGCAAATGTTATCACTGATAAAGGTTTAATCTCCAACATTTACAGACAGCTTATACAACTTAATAAAAGGAAGATAAATGACCCAATTAAAAAATGGGCAATGGATCTAAATAGAATCTTTTCAAAAGAAGACAGAAGGAAGGCCAAGAGGCACATGAAAACATGCTCAAAGTCACTAATTATCCGAGAGATGCAAATCAAAACAACAATAAGGTACCATCTCACACCTGTCAGAATGGCCAACATCAACAAATCAACAAACAACAAGTGTTGGTGAGGTTGCGGAGAAAAAGGAACCCTCGTGCACTGCTGGTGGGAATGCAGACTGGTGCAACCACTGTAGAGAACAGTATGGAGCTTCCTCAAAAAACTGAAAATGGAACTCCCATTTGACACAGTAATCCCACTCCTAGGAATATATCCCAAGAAACTAGAAACACCAACCAGAAAAGGTATATGCACCCCTATGTTCATAGCAGCACAATCTACAATAGCTATGATTTGGAAACAGCCTAGATGCCCATCAGCAGATGATTGGATCAAAAAACTATGGTACATCTACACATGGAATATTATGCTGCCATAAAAAAGAAATTCTCATCATTTGCAGCAACCTGGATGGAATTGGAGAACATCATGCTGAGTGAAATAAACAGTCAATGAAAGAGAAACACCACATGACCTCACTCATTTATGGATGATAAAGAACATTATAAACTGAAGAACCAAAAGACAGTAAGGCAATAAGCAGACTGTCAAATTACAGCGGGGAGGGTAGGGAGATCTGGGGTAGATAATAGATCAACCGAAGGACTTGTATACATGCATATAAGTACAACCAATGGACATAAAACTCTGGGCAGGGAGGGTATGAATTGGGGGGGGGGGGCAATGGTATATGTACACAGATAATAATTTAATAAAAGAATTTTAAAAATAAATAAAAAATATATAAACTTTTCTAGTTTGTTAACAAAAGGTCACCAAGCTGAACTTGCTAATAAAATATAACATAGCATTGTGAGAGGTACTAAACCCTACATCTCTTCAACTATACCACAACCAAAATGAGATTTTTTTTGTATCTATTGAAAACCTAGCTATTTCCCTAGTGCCTAGCACATAGACGTTCAATAAATATCTGCTGAATTAATCAAGGAATGTATGACAATGGCACGTAACTTATAGTGTTAATGTAAAGACTCAATAAGCTAATACTTAAAAAGGTTTACAGTTATTAGATGCATTATTTGTACAAGGCCTTTTTATTAATATTTCTTCTACCCACACAATCCTGTGCAATAGGTTGAACATGTATTGTTTTTACCAATTCATGAGAACACAGGTTCCAGAGTGTATCTGACCTGAAGTAGCCTAGCCTATACACTCTATGTAGTGGTAGAGCAGGGACTGTGGTCTCTGGTCCCCATCTTCCCAGTCCTACCTTTTCCCCTGCTTTTGTATTCTCTAAAGCTTAGCACATTCTTTGCACCCCCTCCCCACATGTTTTACTTCTTGAGTTTCAATGTTAGTTCATCTGTTTTGAATTCTGTTGCAATCCCTTCAATTTTTAAGTGTCTAGCTCATAACAGGTGCAAACTACAGGGGTGGACAAAAGTAGGTTTACAGTTGTGAGTTCACAAAATAGCTTATTCTATTAGTTCAGAGAGAAGCCTCAGGCAACCATCTCAAACTGTCATCTATTGTGTAATTTTCTATAGGAATGACTGTAAACCTACTTTTGCCCAGCCCAATAAATAGGCTTTATCTCACTGCTTCAACCTGGGGAAAGGATTTTGTTCTGGCATGACCAATTTACCATTTGGGGGAAATTTTATATTTAAATGTAAAAATAAATTAAATAGACAAAGTTTTTTGAACAGTGAAGTTTATGTTCAAAAGCAATGAAGTTGAGAAAAAAATGAGAACACTTAAGAAATAACTTTTTAGCCGAAACCAGTTTGGCTCACTGGTAGAGCGTTGGTCTGCGGACTGAAAGGTCCCAGGTTTGATTCCGGTCAAGGGCATGTACCTTGGTTGCGGGCACATCTCTGGTAGGGGGTGTGCAAGAGGCAGCTGGTCGATGTTTCTCTCTCATCGACGTTTCTAGCTCTCTATCTCTCTTCCTTCCTCTCTAAAAAATCAATAAAATATATTAAAAAAGAAAAAAGAAATAACTTTTTAAAATGACTACCCCAAATAAATTTGTAAGTACCGTACAATGCAGAAAGCACTTAAGATTTTTAAGAATCTTTGATACTGCATAAATATCATGATGCTCAATACTGACCTTACTTTCTATAGTTTCCTTTTTATAATTCTGGTACCCTAAAAAAGCATTTGTATTTGGCAGAGAATCATTTATGTATGCTTCCACACTACTTATTTTGCCAAAAGTCAGTATTATCTGTTTTAGTAACTGGCCTATCACTTCACATTTTTAACAAGATTCAATATCATTAACAAAGCCTCCATCTATAAAATAGTGCTTTATACAATTGCTGATATTAAGAAACAGTAATACTTGGAGATTAAGGCAGCAGAATAAGTGGTGCTGCACAGACAGCACCCAGGAACAAAATGGTATTAAACTAAAAATACAGAAAACCTTCCTGAATAATCAATGGAAAACTCCCAGGAGCGAACCCATATACCCGAGGACCAAAAGTGGAGACCACAAAGAGACTATTTTCCTTGATAATATTACTGTTTACTGTATGTAATATGATATTTAAATTTTTTTGAAATATTAATGTTCTTTCCATGTAACATTATTATATTTAAAAATCATTTTTTTTCTTGAAATAGTAAATAAAATAAAAACGAAAGAAAGATTGGGGGTGGGGGGGGAGAAACAGTTATACTTGACTAGGGTAATTTAAAACAGCTTTCGCCAACCTTTCAGACCTCACGGACCAGCGCTTGGTAACCGCTGACTTAAGAGATTAGGGACTAAGGCAGTGGTCGGCAAACTGATTAGTCAACAGGGCCAAATATCAACAGTACAACGACTGAAATTTCTTTTGAGAGCCACAATTTTTAAACTTAAACTTCTAATGCCACTTCAAAATAGACTCGCCCAGGCCATGGCATTTTATGGAAAAGCCACACTCAAGGGGCCAAAGTTTGCCAACCATGGGTCTAAGGCAAAAAGAACTTTATCTAGATGTACTAAAATAAATCAGGACACTTACATAGACTTTTCTAAGGTAAATATAATCAAATCTAAAATGTGATCAAGAAAAAGAATTGACACAAGTTAATGACAACTAGGGCCTAATATATTAAAATTCCATATTTAAATCTTTGCTGTTACACAAGAAATGTTTAGGAAAAATTAGTCAAATATTACTAACAAAGGAAATAATAAGATTCAAAATACTCTATATATGCAGTCTTCTGCTCCTTGCCTCCATCATCTTCACAAAAGAGCTGGCCAAACTACAAGAGCCTGGCCAGGGGGAGGAGACATGGGCAGTGTGACCTAAGAGGCTTCAGAGAGAAGCCTCAGGCAACCATCTCAAACTGTCATCTATACAGCTGAGGCTTGTTGACAACACTTATTACATCCTAAAAATCAAAGAAAAGACTAAAACATCAGGAAACTATAATTAGTCACACAACTGAAACTGTCCTGTTCTGCTTATTAGTCTCCAGAAAGAATTCCTCTCCTGATCCAAATATTTGCCTTTTCATTAAATGAAATGAAAAATTCAGATCATGCTCACGAGGATTCTTTCCTACCTGGAAGACCTTCGCTGTTCTAAACAAGAAGCTGTGCATTGTTCTCTCTTGAGGGCTTATAATATGTATTTGTTAAAAGATAACATTTTTGTTCTTTGTCTTCAAATAAGCAGCAGAGCACCCTCCCTTGCAGATGCAGAATTTTGTGAAGACTCTGACTGGCAAGACCATCACCCTCGAGGTCAAGACCAGTGACACCACAGAGAATGTCAAATCTAAAATCCAAGACAAGGAGGGCATCCCACCTGACCAGTAGTGTCTGATTCTTGTGGGCAAACAGTTGGAGGATGATGGCACTCTCAAACTACAATATTTAGAAAGAGTCCACCCTGCAATTGTTGCTTTATCTGCGGGGTGGCATCCTCCAGCCCATACAAACAAACACCCATCCCCAGTGTGATTATTGAAGGAGCATGTGAAATATTTGTTGAATGAATGGGAAAGGATAGGACTTGGTGTATGGGGCAGAAAACTTCCCCGACCTGGTGAAAGAATTAGACTTACAAATCCAGGAAGTGCTGGTCTATCCTGAGTGGCCAGATTATTATGCTCTCTGAATGCATAATAATCTGGCCAGAGTGTGTATTTGTGTGTGTGTGTGTGTGTGTGTGTGTGTGTGTGTGTGTTTTTAGAGGGCCGGTGCATGAATTTGTGCATGGGTGGGTCCGGCCAGCCTGGCCAGGGGGAGGAGACATGGGCAGTTGGCTAGCCTGCCTGCTGGTTGAAATCCTGGTTGAGGGGACAATTTGCATATTAGCCTTTTGTTATATAGGATATTCTCTTGATGGGAATCCAACCCAGTAATCCAACCCAACCCGCCTGCAGAAGTACTATCCACTTAACTAAACCAGCAATTTTTTTTTTCTTTTTAAGTCCTCCTCTAAGGATATGTGTTTTTTTTAAATTGATTCTAGAGAGAGAGGAAGGGAGAGGGAAAGAGAAAGAGACACAATGATCAGTTGTCCAAGCAATCTGCCAGGTGGAACCCACAATCTGTGTATGTGCCCTCACGTGGAATCGAACCCATGACCCTTTGGTACGTGGGAGGACACTCTAACTACTGAGTGTCCACCAACCAGGACGTGGAGATACATTAAAAAAATTTTTTTTCTGATCTGCCCTGGCCAGTTGGCTCAATAGGTTGGAGTCACAACCTGTACACCAAAGGATTTCCTGTTGGATTCTAGGTTAGGGCACATACTTAGGTTTAGGTTAGATCCCAGTGGGTCAGCAGGTGCAGACGCAGCCTACTGGTATTTCTCTGTCCATGGATGTTTCTCTCTCTAAAAATCAATGTTAAAAATATCCTCAGGTGAAAATTAAATAAATATATATTGATATATAAATTTTCAGATGTAAAATTTTATTTGGTTCTTTTTTACATTTTATTTTTCACTTACAGTTCACATCCAATATCCTATCTTATATAATAAAATCCTAATATGCAAATCAACCAAACAGTAGAATGACTGGTTGCTATGAACTGACCACCAGGGGGCAGAAGCTCGATGTGGGAGCTTCCCCCTGATGATCAATGCACTCCCACAGGGAAAGCGCCGCTCAGACAAAGCCGTGCTCACTGCTGGTGAGGTGGTGGGAGTCTCTGCAGCAGCACTAAGGAGCAGCAAGCAGGAGGGCAGTAAGGAGCAAGGGGTCCCGGACTGTGAGGGGCACAGGCCGGGCTTAGATAATACAGATAATACTCCCCTCCTCCCCCAGTGCATGAATTTCATGCACTGGGCCTCTAGTGTTAATTAAAACCTACTTTTGGCCCCATAGTTCTCTTTTCTACTTTACATGGTTATTGGTAGCATTTGTAGCTGACTTGGAGACCTAAGTCTTATGAATAACACTGATTTTTAAAAGTTCCCAGACCAAAAACATCAGTTAAAAAAAAAAAAAAAGTTTTGGGACACAAACCATTTATGACTTGTGGTGTGCCTGCAAGTAAATGTGACTGTTACAATGTATGTAACAGTGTAGCCTGACTAAAATACAGCAGGGGCTGATGAAGCAAAATTATCTATGTCATCCCAGATTTAGATTTATGGTAGGGAAATATTTCCCAAAGCATACGGTATATAACCTACTGATAGTATACAGATGACTTTTAGATGGCACAAGGGTGAGCAGTTAAATTTATTATCACTACACTTATTTCAACATATAGTAGAAAAACCATAGCTAGCATCAACTGTTTAACATAAATTAAAGGAGTAGTGTGGTCCCACCTATGCAAACCCCTTGAATTATAGAAATAATTACAGAAATGGTTGTTATGCACACCATTAACTTTTAAAATCTTGAGTGACCTTCCACGAAACCATTCAGAAGTACACAGACAAGCTCAAGAAAATGGCAGGGCAGCCCTGGCTGAACAGCACAGTTGGTTAGAGCGTCATTCCAATATACCACAATTGTGGATTCCATCCCCAATCAGGGCGCATAAACCAATAAATGCATAAATACGTGGAACAACAAATGGTTGTTTCTCTCTCCCTCTCTCTAACCAATATATAAAAATATTTAAAAAATAACATTAAAAAATGGGAAGACAGGCAGCTCCTACTTCTCCCCCCTCCCACCGCAACCCTTGAAACATCAAAAAACAAGCAGAAACTGTTAGAACCAACTTTTTCAGAACCCTGGAAAGAAGTCGATAGTTTATAGCAAATAAGTGAACACTACATCATGAAAAAGTAGGAAAGCTTTGTGCTACTTGTTCCTGTCCCATCATACTCACAGCCATCTTAACAAAGGCAGCTTGCATGCTGATCCCCAGTGTGTGGGCCCCTGATTTCTGGTTCTAAAAGGAGCAGAGCAGTCCTTATTCACAAATCATTGTAGGTTATGTTCTAATCAGACAGGTTACCTACAGGATTGACACAAGATCAACTTAGGCCAGAGATGTGGCATTGCTCAAACCACTGCATGTGAACTAACAACAACCTACAGACACCCAGAGCAAAAAGATTATGGTTAAAGAGACTCCATAAAGCCTGTAAGCAAAGCTGGGGAGAGAAATCAGAACATTCAAAAGCACTGTAAGTGGGGATAGAAAACCATACACATGCTCAAGCAGGATGCATGCTCAGAAAAGACCTTAGAAGATCTGCAACTTCCACTTCAATGCAAACCTAAGTGTTGAAAGAGTGCCCTGTCACAGAGCCAATATGCAAAGACTAGGTAGGAGAGGTTGTGCTTTGTTTGTTCAGCCCCAGGCATCCAAAGAAATATCCATGGAAACACTAGCTGAACACAAGCTAAGGAACAGAGACTTCTGTGACCATTTATCAGGAATCTGCAAGTAGTGAAACCAACAATGAATAAGCCAAAACATAGGACTTATTAAAACAAAAAAACAAAAAAATTATTTTTTAAAAATGTTTTATTGAGTTTAGAGAGAGAGGAAGGGCGAGAAACATCTATGTGAGAAAGATACTGGGAATCAAACCTGCAACCTGGGCATATACCCTGACAGGTTGAACCAGCAACCTTTTGATACATGAGATGCCTCTCAACCAACTGAGCCACACTGGCCAGGACTAGACAACAAAAATTTTAAACAACTATTTTAAATATGCTCAAAAAGCTAAAGAAAAACATGAACAGAGAACTAAAAGAAATTAGAAAAAATGATTTATAAACAAAATAAACAAATTATAAAAAGGAACCAAACAAATATCTGGAGCTAAAAAGTATAAGAACAGAAGTAACAATTTCACAAGAAGGTTTCTACAGCAGATTTGAGCAAGTAGAAAAATGAACTGATGAACCTAAAAAATAGGACAATTTTTACTGTCAGAAAAGCATAAAATAAATTAAGAAAAATGAGCAGAGAAACATAACTAATGAAACACCATCAAATGGACCAACAAATTATACATGCCCATAAGAGAGGGTTAGAAAAATTATTTGAAAAAATAGGTGTAAAAACTATCCAAATTCAAGGAAAGATAGCAATCTACAAATTCAAGAAAATCAACAAACTTCAAGAGAACCACTCTGAGACATATAACTAAACTCTGAAAGTGAAAATACTGAATAGCTGGGCTCAGCTCTCTGCCTGACTAGTGTGACTCTAAGCAACTCTTCAATCTCTGGGCCTCATTTTTTCATCTGTCCAATCGTTAACTGTGAGAAGATCACATCACCTTCAAGCTCGAACACTGAGATTATCTAAGCTGGGGACATCTTAGCAAAGGAAACTCTAGACTCAGTAATTAAAAATTATAAGTAATTCTATGTATTTCTATTAATCAATATAAGCAAAGCATCAGCAAATCTCAACATGATTGAGATTTGTTGTAAAACATTGAATCCAATATATATGAATAACACCCCTATTTAGAAAAAAAGCTCAAGAGCTACACACAAAAAACAGAAAGCCTTTTTTAAAACAAGATAATACTTTGATTATCAAAAAATTTATTGATTTAGATTTAAGAATAATATTCAGCCGAAACCGGTTTGGCTCAGTGGATAGAGCGTCAGCCTGCGGACTGAAAGGTCCCGGGTTCGATTCTGGTCAAGGGCATGTATCTTGGTTGCGGGCATATCCCCAATGGGGGGTGTGCAGGAGGCAGCTGATCGATGATTCTCTCTCGTCGATGTTTCTAACTCTCTAAACCTCTCTCTTTCTCTCTGTAAAAAAATCAATAAAATATATTTTTTTTTAAAAAAGAATAATATTCAAATTCCCAACATTCATTTTTGTGCAGATGTGAGAGAAGCATTCCCAATTCATAGGAACCTACACAGAATACGGATTTGCCCAGCCCTTGTGTAACTTTCACAACAGATATTTGAACTTAAAGATGGGGATATTTGCCACAAAGGACAATCCTGGGGGAAAGTGGGAGGGGGGACAAAACCAAAAAACTTCCAAGATCTGTTTTAGTCACCTGGCAAAGGAATGACACACAAGTTAATATAATTTTTAAATCTGTGATTTTAGTGCTAAAAGCCTGTGGTTAAGAGTTGGCTTTTATATCTTTCCAATTTAGAGTTTTTACTAAGGAATATAACTGCTTTATTCCTCCTAAAGAAGGGAAGTTAATATGGTGATAAAAGTTCCCAGATAAAGTCCAATAAGCAGAACATGATTAGAAAAACAAGACACTAATAAAAGACTTGCTTTTCTCATAAAGACAAATTATGGCTCAAGGTCAGTAAACTCTACAACTTTAAAGAACAAATCTTCTACCTTAAATTTACAATGGAGAAAGAAATAACACCCCCACTTCCCAAATAATCCACGAAGGACAAAAGACTATAGCCTAATTCAGCTGAACATTGTCCATAAATGATACAACTTGAACAGGGAAGACAGTCTCAAGTGTTACTTCAAAAATCCCTCCCTTTCCTAGGATCAAATGAGCTTTCTTACTTAAAAAGGTTATCAGTATCATTTCTATTATTCAATCCCATTCTTGGTGTTTTCTATTTTAAATTTAATAGTGCCTAAGGATATAAAGATTAAGAAAATGGAATTTTAGCAGTAACCATAAAACAAGAATTATTTGTACTTAAACAAACATTTTTAACATAAAAAAGTTATTTTTTTAAAGTTCTTTTAGAGGGATACTTTGTCCCAAGAAATGGACTACACAGATAAATTCATCTAAGTTTGATTTAGCAAACCAGTCTAAACAAATCATAGTATACACAGAAATTTAAACTTTTGGTAAATAGGTATGATGAGTCAAAAATAATACTGGAAATACTGTCTAATTGATTATGAGATTTATACCTTCAAGACACAACATACGAAAAATAAAGTTCAGATAGATAAATTATAATTTTAAAGGTTTAAAATGATAAAAAGAATACTAACTTTACATTTTGAGATGGACCGTTCAAATTATAAAGAAAAAGACCAATGAACCTGCCTACATGTTAAAATGTAAAATTCAGATAAATAAAAAGCACAGAAGTATAAAGAAAATAAACAGAAAATGTATTTGCCACAAAGGATTAATACCCTTAATATAAAGAGTTAAGAGAAAGTACCCAGCCAGTGTGACCCAGTGGTTGAGCGTCAACCCATGAACCCCCATGAATCTGGAAGCCTAGGTTCAATTCCTGGTTGGGAGGAGGAAGGGCGGTGCATGCAGGAGGTGGCTGATCAATGAGTCTCTCTCATCACTGATGTTTCTATCTCTCTCTCTGCCACTCCCCCTTCCTCTCTCTAAAATAAAAAACAATTTTTTTTTAAGTTAGCAGAAAGTAATTTCAAAATCTAACTAGAAAAGAGCTAACAAAAATTTCAAAACCACTTGGCTCTAGTGATTTAAGAAATGCAAATTAAAAGGTAATAGTTTTCTATCAAGTAAATTAAGTTTTTTATTTTGTTTGCTGTATATACCCCATGCTGGTAAGGGAATACTGGCCCTCTTAAGTACTACTGGTGGGATAGGTGGCTCCAGAAAAAAACTGAAATGTCCACGACTTCTAATCCAGTAATTTCACTGTTTAAAAAAAATTTTCTCTTAAAGGCGGAAGGGCAATTGTCATCAGAAGTAGGTCATAGTTGCTGAAACCGGTTTGGCTCAGTGGTAGAGCGTCGGTCTGCGGACTAAAAGGTCCCAGGTTCAATTCCAGTCAAGGGCATGTACCTTGGTTGCGGGCACATCCCCAGTGGGGAGTGTGCAAGAGGCAGCTGGTCGATGTTACTCTCTCATCGATGTTTCTAGCTCTCTATCTCTCTCCCTTCCTCTCTGTAAAAAATCAATAAAATATATTTAAAAAAAAAAGAAAAAAGAAAAAAGAAAAAGAAGTAGGTCACAGTATTACTATAACTGTGTAAGTGTATAATATTTTTAGGGAAAGAGAAACAGTTCCATGCATGAGTATTAGAAAGTCTCTAGTTGAAATTAGGCGGTTCCCAAGTGTTACTATTATTATGTTCCATAACTCATGTGACATACTCTTTTGCATGTATCACAATTATAAAAGAAAAATGTAATAAAATAAAACACCTAAAAAGGTTAAATGAATTTTGAAACAGTATTAAGAGGAGAATATAAACATCTGCTAGTTATACACTTATAAAGGAAATTTAATGATATGAGGATTGCTCATATTTGCAAAAAGCAGAACACTAATATAATGTTAACCATGCTCAATATGGGTGTATACAAACTGGGTGTGTTCATGGAGGGAGATTATAACTGTGGTTAGTATCTCAAATCTATTCTATACACAATCTAAACTGTCTCTACTAAAATACATAGTTGTTGGCTTGCTACTGTTTTCTTATTATAGTCACACAATCAGGCTAACTTTGCTTACTGAGAAATGAAGGTATAATTGCTCCTGTAACAGTATTTCAAAGCACTTAAAACACATGAAAAATAAATCCTGGATAAGTTAATTTCTCAGAAATCTTCACATTTTTATCTTTGTAAAATATATAACACAACTCCTTCACTATTTACAAAATCCAAAATAAAATTCTGACCAAAAAGAATAAAATTGAGGTACTCTTATATCCAAGATTATCAAACATTGTAAGACATAAATAATTAAAACTGTGATGTTATTTTGCAACAGATCAACTATCAATGGAGGTGAAGAGAAACTTCAGAAATTTTTGGAAATGTAGTATATGCAAGGTTTGTAACATTTTCAAACAGAAAATTCAATTAAGTGTTAAGACACCTGCATATTTTATATGGGGGGGGAAAAAAACTTAAGTTCAATCTCTATGTCCCTAAACTGTTAATAGAAATATTCTCCAATAGGACAAACTAAGAGAAAACAGACTATAAAAATATTAGAAAAAAATACAGGAGGATGTTTATAATGCTGACATGGGAAAGAACTTCTTAACCAAGACACAAAAGTCAGTAGTCATAAAATAAATATCAAAATCAAAAGATAAATATTTTAAAAAGTTATAACAGGTAGTAGAGTAAGAAAAAGTGCCCTCAACATACTACTATTATAACATGAAGAGTGCCTACTGATTAATAAGAACATGAGCATACCTTGGGAAAGGAAAAACATTAAATGACCAAGAAAAGAAAAATTTTAAATCTCACTATTAAGATAACCATTTACCAATTTTTGTCCATTAGATCAGTGTTTCCCAACCTTCTCTCATGATGAGAATCACCTGGTGGAGTTGTTAAAACACAGATTCCTGAATCCCAACTAAGAAGTGCTAAACTAGAATTTTTGGGAACATATAGGTAAAATTGTATACTTAACTAGTGCTCTAAGACAGATTTTATACACAGAGCACTAAGTTAGGTATGCAATTTTACCTATATGTTCTCAAAAATTCTAGTTTAGCACTTCTTAGTTGGGATTCAGGAATCTGTGTTTTAACAACTCCACCAGGTGATTCTCATCATGAGAGAAGGTTGGGAAACACTGTATTAGATTACCAAGTGACCATGTAACAATACATAAAACATTCTAAAAGCAAAAAAAAAAAAAAAAAAAAGAGAGACTATATAGCTATATTTATACTAGTGGCCCACTGCATGAATTCGAACACATTGAAAGGAAATTAATTAGTAGAAGTATTTTAATACTGCTATTTGCCCTTTCTCTGTGTGTCAACCAAATTCATGATCGACAATGATAAATCAAAACACACTCATGCGATTGGTGCCCGCAAGAGCTTTATATATATTGCACATTTGTGAGTCAACTTAGCCTTTTATAGATATAGAATAAACGTCCTTAATTAGACCTGCTTTCTAATTTAGCTAAACTTTTCCCAGCGCAGTGAAGCACCCCAACTTCTCTTTCAGGTAATTGTCAGCAACACAGCAGTGAATATCTACATGAAGTAGATTATTATTATAGATCACACAGGGAGAACAAAGGATAAAACACTTAATTGCAGAAGTGTTTGACTATATTCTGAGCAGTGAGAAAACCTGAAGCCATTTGCAAGGTCCATCATTTCTTACTTTTTTTCATTCGGGTCAAATTTCTAAATCTCCGTTTTCCGGCTAATGAAAAGAAAATAGGATTCCACCAAGTCTTCTATCTACCAACTCCAAAACTTCTGGGAGGATCAAATGAGATGAGTTACAGGAAAACACTTCAGACGTTTGGTTAAAGTGTGAAATGTTTGCACCTGGCTATAATGTAAGTCATGTTCTCTGGCTGAAGAAAATGCAAAGAGGCTAGTTGTTGCTAGGGAGAGGAAGCCAGGCATTACTACGTGACATCATTACCCGGCTCCCACTGGCACCGTTTCTGGGCTGGACTGGACTGTGGGCCACATTTTGCACATGGGGTTTTGGCAGCATTGGCTGCAATTTGGTGGGATATTGCTCCAGTGTAGTGGTGGGCCTGTGTTCCACTGGGGGGAAGCCGAGTGTTGCTTTGTGAGTGCCAGGTCCACAGTGCCATTTCTCTATATGCATCATGGCAACTTCTGTGTTGAGTGTCTGCCCCCTGGTGGTCAGTGTTCATCATAGCAACCCATTGGACAGTGGGAGAAACATTTATCACATTAAGCCTTTTATATAGATAGTAGCAAATATTTTTAAAAATCTTACCTATATGCTTACATACATACATACATATTTATGCATGCATGCTCTGAAAAATTTAGGTGGAGGATGAGTAAACAGATGTTCCCTTTGTCCATCTGTAAATATTTGTTATTACTAGTATTTAAGCATATACTATCAAAACGAGTTCCTATTGACAGGATTAAAAATCTGACTTTGGGATTAAAGAGAGGGAAAATTGACAGTCACAAGTGGGAAAAATCGAGAATGTTTATTAATTATGTAACTGAGAGACCTGCTGTTATTCTGGCTGGCTCTCTCTTTCAAATGAAATGCACAAAAACTTCACAACAAGCTGACATGAATCCCACATGGCAGAGCTAAAGGAGCTAGTCTCTCCTAAATTTGTCTGTCAACTCTACTTTTAAAAATATATATATTTTATTGTTTTTCCTACAGAGAGGAAGGGAGAGGGAGTGAGAGATAGAAACACCGATTAGAGAGAAACATCGATCAGCTGCTTCATGCACACCTCCTACCGGGAATGTGCCTGCAACCAATGTTGGGGCCCTTCAGTCTGCAGGCTGACACTCTATCCACTGAGCCAAACCGGCTAGGGCTATCAACTCTACTCTTCCAATCATACCTCCTCACACTATGTGAAGAACTTTATCCAATTATAAGTTCTTTGATTTCTTTGTTTAGCTTTGTATTTACTGAACAGGTCAATAAAATCTGTCCAGTTTCATTTTCTAATAGGTTCAAGTCATTTACTTACAGGATCATCCTTCATGATTTAAGCTCTAAAACTTACTAAATATAAAAACAGTTGTTTATACCAAATTTAAGAAAATTGATCACTCCAACATTATCTAGAAACTTTTGTTCCCAAAAGTTTGCTAAGAATAATTTTAACTAAATATGGAAATAAAGATAATTTGAATGCCAGCAGTTAATGCTAATAATTAGAAATTTAAAAAAACAAACACCAACACTTCCGTTTACACATCTGAGACAAAAACCTTAAGACAAATTCGACCAAAATGTCAAGTTGTTTTATTCTAATAACTCAGGGGTCCTCAAGCTTTTTAAAGTGGGGGCCAGATCACGGTCCCTCAGAGAGCTGGAGGGCCGGACTATATGAACTACTAATCCCTACTGTAACACCTCGGCTGCGCTCACTGCCCAAAAAACCTGGCGGGCAGGATCAGACTCCTCTGCAGGCCGCATGTGGCCCGAGGGCCGTAGTTTGAAGACCCCTGTTAACTGATACCAAAACCAAACCAGAACAGCACCAAGCGGGGGGGAAAAATGTGTGGGTAAATCCCACTAATAGCAGAGATTTAAACAAGTAACTTAGCAAGCTAAACCCATCAGAGGCAAAAGAATTATGATGACCAAGTAGCTATCTCCCAGGAATATTAAGATAATCCAGCCGGGACCGGTTTGGCTCAGTGGATAGAGCGTCGGCCTGCGGACTGGAAGGTCCCAGGTTCGATTCCGGGCAAGGGCATGTACCTTGGTTGCGGGCACATCCCCAGTAGGGGGTGTGCAAGAGGCAGCTGGTCGATGATTCTCTCTCATCGATATTTCTAACTCTCTATCCCTCTCTCTTCCTCTCTGTAAAAAATCAATAAAATATATATTTTTAAAATTATATATAAAAAAAACCCAACTCCTGAAATATATCAATGGAGATACCAACAACAATACAATCATAGTAGGGGATTTTAATATACCACTGACATCACTGGATAAAACCTCTAGACAAAAAATCAGCAAAGAAACAATCCTAAATGACTCACTAGATCAGACGGACAAAATTGACATCTTTAGAACATTTCACCCTAAAGCTATGGAATATATGTTCTTCTCAAGTGCACATGAGACATTATCAAAGATAGATAATATACTGGGTCACAGGCAAAGTCTCTCCAAATTCAAGAAGGTTGAAATCATATCAAGCATATTCTCAGCCACAATTACATAATATTAAAAATGAACTACAGCTGAAACCGGTTTGGCTCAGTGGATAGAGCGTCAGTCTCCGGACTGAAGGGTCCCAGGCTCGATTCCGGTCAAGGGCATGTACATTGGCTGCAGGCACATCCCCGGTGGGGGGTGTGCAGGAGGCAGGTGGTCGATGTCTCTCTCTCATCGATGTTTCTAGCTCTCTATCCCTTCCCTTCCTCTCTGTAAAAAATCAATGAAATATTTTTAAAAATTTTTTTTAAATAAAGACAATGCATTAAAATTAAAAAAGAAAGAAACTACAATAAAAACAAAAAATATTCAAACACTTGGAAACTTAACAATGATTGGGTTACCAAAGAGATTAAAGAAGAAATTAAAAACATCCTGGAAACTAATGACAATTAAAACACAACAATCCCAAATCTATGGGACACAGTGAAAGCAGTCTTGAGAGGGTAGTTTACTAGTATAGCTGTATAGGCCTAACTCAAAAGAAAAAATTGGTAATAAATAACCTAACTCTACAACTTAATTAAAAGAGAGCAACACGAAAAGCCCAGAGTGAGCAGAAGGAAGGAGATAATAAAGATCAGAGCAGAAATAGATGACATAGAGACCCCCCCCCCCAAAAAAAAAAAAAAAAAAATCAATGAAACCAAGAGCTGGTTCTTTGAAAGAATAAACAAGACTGATGAACCTCTAGCCAGGCTCACCAAGAAGCAAAGAGAGAGGACCCAAATGAAAAAAATCAGAAATGAAAGAGGAGAAATACAACAGACCCCACAGTTATACATAAGATTGTTAAAAAAAAAAAAAAAAGATACTATGAACAATTCTATTCCAACAAACAACACAACCTAGAGGAAATGGCCATATTCCTAGAAAAACACAACCTTCCAAAATTCAATCAGAAAGAATCTAAAAATCTCAATAGGTAGATAACTATGGAGGAAACTGAAGCAGTCATTAAAAAGCTTCCAGCGAACAAAAGCCTGGCATCACAAGACTTCACAAGGGGACTTTTACTAAACATTCAAAGAAGAATTGAAACCTATCCTTCTCAGATTATTCCAAAAGATTCAAGAGGAAGGAACGCTTCCAAGCTCCTTCTATGAAGCCAGCATTAGTCTAATACCAAAACAGATAAAGACAACTCAATGAAAGAGAATTACAGGCCAATATCCTTAATGAACATAGATGCCAAAATCCTCAACAAAATTCTAGCAAATCGGCTCAAGCAGAACATCAGAAAAATCATACACCATGACTAAGAAGGATTTATTCCGGGGATGGAAGGATGGTACAATATCTGCTAATCAATAAACACTCACATAAACAAAATTAGAGATAAAAAAATCACAGTCATATCAATTAATGCAGAAAAAGCATTTGAAAAAATCCAACACCTTTTTTTGATAAAAATCCTCAGCAAAGTTGGAATAGAGGGATCATACCTCAACATAATAAAAGCCATATATGACAAACCCACAGCCAACATCATACTCAATGGGCAAAAACTAAACTCATTTCACCTAAGAACAGGAACAAGACAGGGATGCCCACTCTTACCACTACTGTTTGACATAGTACTGGAAGTATTAGCCATTGTGATCAGACAAGAAGAAGAAATAAAAGGCATCCATCCCAAAGTGTTGAGTTCAGTTCAGGGCAACTTCCATGTTCTGTTAATTAAACTTTGGGAGATTGAAACACAGGCCAGAGGAGATGACTGGATAGAAAACATTGTTCTATTGCTCAGGTGGAAATATATTAGCAGGTTAATGGTATCCAAGAGAGACGAGGTTCAGAAGGAACCAAAGATTAATGAGCTTGGATTTGCAGAAGACTCAGTTCATTCCGAAGTTTGGCATCTGTTGTGCTATTTGAGATCCAATGACAATGAATGATTTTCATACATGGCTGCTTTTCCCTATTTTTATTAAAAATTAAAAAGAAATAAAAGACATCCAAATTGGAAGGAAAAAAAAAGACCTAAAAATGTTATTATTCACAGATGACATAATACTGTACATAGAAACCGTAAAAACTCCATCAAAAAATTATAAGATTATGAATTAGGCAATGTAGAATACAAAATTAATACTAAGAAATCCATAGCATTTTTATACACCAATACTGTACTTACAGAAAGAGAAACTAAAAAACCAATCCCATTTACCACCACACTAAAAAAATTAAGATACCTAAGTATAAATTTAACTAAGGAGATAAAAGACCTGTATTCAGAAAACTACAGGACACTGAAAAAGGTAGAGGAAGACATAAACAGATGGAAGAACATACCATGTTCATGGATTGGTAGAATAAAAAATCATTAAAATGTCGATACTACCCAAAGTAATATCTAGATTCAATGCACTCCCCATTAAAATACCAACAGCATATTTCACAAACCTATACGAACTTTCCAAAAATTCATTTGGAATAAAAAAAAGACCCCGAATACCTGCAGCAATCCTGAGAAAGAAGAAAAAAGTAGGAGGGAATCTCAATACTAGATTTCAAGCTGTATTACAAAGTCACTCTTCTCAAAACTGCCTGGTACTGACACAAGAACAGGTATATAGACCAATGGGATAGAATAGAGAACTCAGAAATCGACCCAAACCACTATATTGAGTTAATATTTGACAAAGGAGGCAAGAGCATACAATGGAGTCAAGGCAGTCTCTTCAATAAATGGTGTTGAGAAAATTCGACAAGTACATAAAAAAAAAAAAAAAAGAAAGAAAGAAACTAGACCACAAATTTACACCATACATAAAAATATACTCAAAATGCATAAAGGACTTAAACGTAAGACAGAAAACCATAAAAATTTTAGAGGAACCCACAGGCAGCAAAATCTCAGACATGATGAAGCAATATCTTAACCAATACAACTCCTAGGGCAATGGAAACTAAAGAGAAAATAAACAAATGGGACTACATCAAAATAAAAAGCTTTTGCACAGCAAAAGAAACCATAAACAAAACAAGAAGCCCAAAGGATGGGAGAACATGTTTGCCAATGTTATCACCGATAAAGGTTTAATCTCCAACATTTACAGGGAACTCATACAACTTAACAAAAGGAAGATAAACAACCTGATTAAAAAAATGGGCAACAGACCTGAATAGATACTTTTTGAAAGAGGACAGAAGGCAGGCCAAGAAACACACAAAAGCATGCTCAAAATCAATAATCATCTCAGAGATGCAAATCAAAATGACAATGAGATACCATCGCACACCTGTCAGAATGGCTATCATCAACAAACAACAAGTGCTGGCAAGGATGTGGAGAAAAATGAACCCTCGGTGCACTGCTGGTGGAAATACAGACTGGTTCAGCCACTGTGGAAAACAGTATAGCGTTTCCTCAAAAAACTAAAAATAGAACTCCCATTTGACCCAGTAATTCCACGTCTAGGAATATATTCCAAGAAACTAGAAACACCAATCAGAAAGGATATATGCAACCCTATGTTCATAGCAGCACAATTTACCATAGCTAAGGTTTGGAAACAGCCTATATATATCAGCAGTTCTCAACCTGTGGATCGGGTCCCATTTAGGGGTCGAAAGACCCTTTTTCATAGGGATCATGTAAAACCATCGAAAAACACATATTTCCCATGGTCTTAGGAACCAAGACACAGCTCCTCTTGTCTCCAGATGGGTCCAACCACATGCAGATACGCCCAAATACGAGTACCCCCACATACAAGTACCCAGCGTGATGACATCATCGCACCAACCCCATCACATACACCCCATACAAATACAGGTGTATGTGACAGTGTTGGTGTTATAATGTACTTATGCGGACCAATCACACATGTGTAGAGAGCAGCTACTGTGTTGAAAGCAGCAGTATTAGAGGTAAAACAACACTTTATGAATTATGATTACTGGGTAAATGTAAAATCATCAACTATTGAAGAAAAAAAAAAATCTCTACCATGGGAATTTAATCTGGATGCTGATCGGTCTTTTTATATTCAGCTGTGGTTGATGTGAATACTGCCCCCTTGTGATAGTAAGATATGTAAAAAAAAAAAAAAAAACAAAAACAAAACCCACAAAAAACCCAACACAGAATGGTAAATCATAGGAAACTTTAATGAACTGTATTAACTAAACTATGCCATGTATCATCTTTTGTATTATTAAAGCTATTGTTATGTAATATTTTCAGTAGCAAACCATCCCACGATAATGGATTGTGTAGAAAAGAACGTAAAAAAAAGAAAATATAGCCCTGACCAATTTGGTTCAGTAGATACAGCCTCGGTCTGCGGACTGAAGGGTCCCAGGTTCAATTCTGGTCCAGGACATTACCTTGGTTGCGGAAACATCCCCAGTAGGAGGTGTGCAGGAGGCAATGATTGATGTTTCTCTCTCATCAATGTTTCTAACTCTCTCTCTCTCCCTTCCTCTCTGTAAAAAATCAATAAAATATAGTTTTTAAAAAGAAAAAAATAGTGAGGATTTTTTTTTTACAGTATGGCTTTACCTCAATAATTACAGCAGAATTGAGTAACGATAATGTGTTATTTATTGTGAAGTCCTATCAGCCGAATCTATGAAACACAACAAACTAAAACACCATTTTGATAGCAAGCATCGAGCTTTGTCAGCAAGGATACGAACTATTTTTAGAAGCAAAGCTGATGGATTCAAGAAAGCCAGACTTGACATTGGTGGCAAGTAACACAAACAAAACGTAGCAGCCATTGAAGCTTCATATTTGGTGACACTCAGAATTGCCAGAGCTATGAAACCTCACATCATTGCTGAGGATTTACTGTTGCCAGAGGCCAAAGCCATTGTTCGAGTTATGATCGGAGATGAATTTATTACAAAACTGAGTACAATTTCCTTATCTAACGACACTGTCCGCAGAATAGATGGCATGTCTGCTGATATTCTTGATCAAGTAATCCAGGAAATTAAATCTGCTCCACTTCCAATATTTAATATCCAGCTTGATGAATCTACAGACATTGCAAACTGTTCGCAGTTACTGGTTTACGTGAGGTATATTAATGATGGAGACTTTAAAGATGAGTTTCTTTTTTGCAAACCTCTTGAAACTACTGCACGTGATGTATTTGATACAGTTGGTTCATTTCTGAAAGAGCATAAGATCTCTTGGGAAAAAGTTTGTGGTGTTTGCACAGATGGTGCTCCAGCTATGCTAGGTTGTCGATCTGGATTTCAACATTTGGTACTGAATGAGTCACCAAAAGTCATTGGAACTCACTGTATGATTCATTGGCAAATATTAGCAAAGAAGATGCTGCCATAAGAGTTACAAGAATAATGAAGAGCGTCATAAGTTCTGTCAATTTTGTAAAGGCAAGCACTTTAAACAGTCAACTGTTTTCGCAACTGTGCAACAAGTTGGATGTGCCGAACAATGCTCTGGTATTTCACAATGAAGTGAGATGGTTGTCAAGAAGAAAAGTTTTAAAACATGTTTTTGAACTTTGTGATGAACTCAAACGTTTTTTAATCAGAAAGCAAGACTGCAGTTCAAAGCACTTTTCAGCGATAAAAGTGAACTGCTTACTTGGTTGACATCTTTTGCCATCTTGAATGAGTTAAACTTATCACTGCAAGGCCAAATGCAACATGCCTCAATTTGTCTGAAAAGATCTAATCTTTGCAAATGAAATTTGGATGAAAAAAAATTGGATGAAAATAAAATTTACATGTTGCCTACCTTATCTGTTTTCTTTGAGGAACAGACAAAGGGATTACAATGATAATTTCTGTGAAAGAACATTTGCACGTGCTTGCAGATGAAATTTCATCGTACTTTCCAAATCTACCTGACACCATTTGCACTTGCCAGAAGCCCATTCACAATCAAAGTTGAAGATGTTCCTGAGACAGCACAAGAGGAGTTCATTGAACTTATTAACAGCGATGCAGCAAGAATTGATTTCTCTACAATGCCAGTTAGAAAATTTTAGATCAAGTGTTTGCAGTCATATCCTGTTCTGTCTGAGACTGTGTTGCGCCTTCTTCTTCCATTTCCAACAACATATCTTTGTGAAACAGGGTTTTCCAGCTTGTTGGTTATCAAGTCTAAATAGAAAAGTAGACTTGTTGTGGAAGATGATCCTTGTTGTGCTCTTGCAAAGACTGCCCCAAGAATTTCTGATCTGGTGAGAAAGCAGCAATCTCAACCTTCCCTGATGTTGGCTTTTTACACATACTGTTGCAAAATGTAGCAATGTAGTTTACTATTGTTATATTAAGACTGTTACCCATGCTACACCATGCTTCAAGACAAAATTGCATTTATTTGTAATTAGAAATAAATATTTCACCATTAATCACTATGCCTTAATTATATTCAATTTGTAACAATGAAAATACATCCTGAATATCAGATATTTACATTATGATTCATAACAGTAGCAAAATTAGTTATGAAGTAGCAACAAAAATAATTTTATGATTGGAAGTCACTACAACATGAGGAACTGTATTAAAGGGTCGCGACATTAGGATGATTGAGAACTACTGGCCTAAGTAGATTAAAAAACTGTGGCACATCTACACAGTGGAATATTATGCCGCTGTAAAAAAAAAAAAAAAGAAAAAAAAAAAAAAGAAGGGATTCTTACCATTTGCAATAGCATGGATGGACCTGGAGAGCATTATCCTAAACATAGTCAGTCAATCAGTCAAAGATAAATATCACATGATCTCACTCATTTGTGGAATATAACAAGCAACATAAACTGATGAACAAAAACAGATCCAGAGAGAGAGAGAAGCAGCAATCAGACCGTCAAACCTCAGAGAGAAGGTAGGGGCTGGTGAGAATAAGGGTGTGAGATCAACCAAAGGACTTGTATGCATGCATATAAATCTAGCCAATGGACACAGACAACAGGGAGGTGAGGGCATGAGCAGGAGGTTGGTGAAGGGGCAAATGGTGCGATAAGGACAAATATGTAATACCTTAATCAATAAAGAAAAAAATAGAAAAAAAATAAAAACTTGGATAGAATATCTACTGTATATTTTTAGACAGTATCTTAATATCAAAAGCATTATATAAATACTAGGATAAAAGTATAAAATCATAATTAAAAGGCATATGATTGCCTACTCAGAAAGTTCTAAGAGATCAAACTGTTAATTAAAACTATTAGTACCTAGCCCAGCCAGTGGTGGCTCAGTGGTTGAATCTACCTATGAACCAGGAGATCATGGTTTGATTCCCAGTCAGAGCACATGCCCGGGTTGCGGGCTTGATCCCCAGTGTGGGGTGTGCAGAAGGAAGCTGATCAATGATTTTTCTCTCATCATTTATGTTTCTCTTTCTTCCTCTCCTTTTCCTCTCTGAAATCAATAAAAATATATTTAAAAAAAAAAAAAACAACCTATTAGTGCCAAGCAAAAGACCCAGGTACAAGATTAATATCCTAATATATAAAAACCCAGGGTAGATAACGACGGAAAGCTTGACCGAATGCCGGGCTGCAAGTGCAGCAGGCTCTAGTGGGCAAGACTGTGGAGGAGGCTTAACTGATGACCTCTCGGGGAGAGAGAGAGGCAGGCTGATCAGCAGCTAACGTAGCTGCTGGCAAGGCCCCGAGAGAGAAGCAGGGTCTGATCAGACCCTGCTTCTCTCTCTCTCGGGGCCTTGCCAGCAGCTGTGCCTCTCTCTCCAAGAGATCAGCATTTCAGCCCACTTGCCAGCAGCCTGGGATGGCTATTGATCAGCCCCACCTCTCTGATCTGGCCTGGAGATATGCCAGAAGACACTGACTGGCATAGAAACTGACCAATCAGAAACAAATCTTGGTGAACTGCAAGGAGCCAATGGCTACCTAGGAGGTGGAGCTTGTGACGCTGACTGGCATAGAAACCAACCAATCAGAACCAAATATGGGAGTACTATGAGGAGCCAATGAGTTCCTAGGAGATGGAGCTTCTGATGCTGACTAGCAATGAAACTGACCAATCGGGGCCTAATCTGGGTGAACTGCAAAAGCAAAACCTAAAATGGGGGCTGAGGAGGAGTTTTAAGGGCAACAGCTGTTTGGCATATGGTGTAAGAAAGTGATTCAATTTTTTAATGACCTATTTGGCAATATAGAGTATATGGCTGGCTATCAGTCCACATATAGGGATTATGTATTTCTATCTGCCAAGAGCATCTCCTCCTGCTGAAAAAGACTCTCCCTCCCCTCCCATTTAAGCAATCCTACCCTATATAATCAATCTATACTAATAAAAGGGTAATATGCTAATTAGATCGGGTCAACCAGCCATCTTCTGGACGTCCAACTTCCTTCTGGACAAAGCCATGGTGGTGGGGGCCAAGGCAGAAGCAGTTAGGAGCAAAATCAGGATAGCAGGGGAGAGCAGTTGGGGGCAAGATCAGGCCAACTGTGGAGGAACACTGAGGGCCAAATTAGGCCTGCAAGGGAGGATGACAGTTGAGGATGAGATCAGACCAGCAGGGGAGGGCAGCTGGGGAAGAGATCAGGCTGGCAGGGGAGGGCAGTTAGGTGCGATCAGGCAGGCAGGCAGAGGGGTTAGGGATAATCAGGCAGGGAGGCAGGTGAGCAGTTAGGAACCATCGTCCCAGATTGCAAGATGGATGCCTGACCGCCCCCAAGGGGTCCCTGATCGGAGAGGGTGCAGGCTGGGCTGAGGGAATCCTCCTCCCCGCCCCCCCTGCATGAATTTCGTGCACCAGGCCACTAGTAAAAAATAAACAAACAAAAGCAACCCAGTGATTTTCCTATACAATCAACTAAAAATCAATCTTCTTTAAAATTCCATTCATAAAAACTAGAAAAATCAACTAAGTATAAACCTCACACACAAAAAAAAATACAATGCATAATCCACACATATATAAATATATGCATAGATATATATACAACAGCTTTAAAGTTTTAATGAAGTTCTTAAGGCTGAAATAAATTGAGAAAAATAGCATGTTCAGAAATGAGTATCAGAAGACTCGATTTCTCACTCAAATTAATCTAGACATTCAATACAATCTCTTATTATAAAAACTCCAATAGAATTTTTCATACAATTTGACAAAATAACTTTAAATTTCTTATAGAAGTGAAATTTCTTTAAATATATATAATTTTGAATTACAACAAAGAGGGGAAATGGGTAACTTGATCTGAAAATATATAAATCTGCATAATAAAAGAGTATTATAAAGAATGTGCAAACCCTAGTTGGCTTACCATCCTGTGCACCTAAAGATAGTGGGTTTGATCCTCAATCAGAGAAGGTACAGGAGGCAACCTATTGATGTTTCCCTCACACACAGATTTCTCTCTCTCTCAATCTCTCTCCCCTTTTCTCTTTCTCAGGTCAATAAAAACATATCTTCATGTTGAGAATTTTTTTACTATATGCAAAATGATCATTGAAATAAAGTAAGAGTCAAATTGATGCAGCCTCAATTAGACAATTTAACAGGCTTTTTACATTAAAAATATCCACACTATTCCATCTAGTTATTTCACTGGTGCCTACACAAAATACATGCCCTGAAAAGTTTACTCCAAAAAACAAAATGCTGCAAACAACCTTAACGTTCTTCAATGATGAAATGACCAGTCATTTAAACAACAGTACACAAGGGAAATTGGGAAGCAGATATGAAAAAAAAATAAGACAGGCCTACCACACACCAACAAGGATAGGCCTTTAGAAGTCTTTAGGATATTTTATTGATGAAAAAAGTTACAGCACTAGACCAATGGTTGGCAAACTCATTAGTCAACAGAGCCAAATATCAACAGTACAATGATTGAAATTTCTTTTGAGAGACAAATTTTTTTTTAAACTTAAACTTCTTCTAACGCCACTTCTTCAAAATAGACTCGCCCAGGCCATGGTCTTTTGTGGAACAGCCATATTCAAGGGGCCAAAGAGCTGCATGTGGCTCGAGAGCCGCAGTCTGCCGACCACAGCACTAGACCATCTATGTAAATTACATACACCCTAGAAGCATTTTCTATTCTCATATATACAAAATCATGTGAGCACAAAAACCTAAGTATTCTGTTAAAATGTAGATTCTGGTTCAGTATGTTTGTGGTAATGCCTGATATTCTGTATTTCTAACCAGTTCCTATGAGATACTGCAACTGCTGGTCCATGAATCACATTATTGAGTGCAGTGAGGGCACAAAGATGATCTGGAAGGATCTGAAGAAGGCTCATGCCAGTGGTTACTGAAGTGGCATGGGAGTGGAGGGGGGAGAATAGAAGTTAGATCATGTGTAAGAGTAAAAAGGGGCTGCAACCTCATTTATAACTAGAGGCCAGGTGCCCGAAATTCATGTATGGGTGGGGTCCGTAGGCCTGGCTGGTGATCAGGGCCTATTGGAGCCATCTCGCTCAGTCCCTATTAGGGCCAGGCCAGCAGGGGCCTGCGGCTGCTGGACAGGGCCTGCTGGACAGGGGGAGGGATCACAAGAGGTTTGCCAGCCGGAAGGACCGGGGGAGGTTGGCTGGCCATGGGAGTTTGGTTGTGGAAGCACACTGACCACCAGGAGGAGCTCTTGCATTGAGTGTCTCCCCCTGGTGGTCAGTACACGTCACAGCGACTGGTCATTCTGATCATTCTGATCGCTCTATTCACTTAGGTTTTTATACATATAGATAATTTATTTTATAGGAATTATGTAATTAAGTTCTATGTAACTAAAAGCTAGTTTTAAAGTACCCACATAGACTATTTTTGAGTAATACGGAGTTATTGAATTCTAGGAGCCTCATAGTGGTTAAGTACTCAGAGAGGGTTATTAATGTCAGCTTGCTCTTCTCAAATACTACTTAGTAATTGGGGAGAACTGCAGCTGAGGGAAATTAATTGATAAGCTGGTGTTGACAGTCATCACAATGCAGAGGTACTTTTTAAAACAATTTAAACCAAGAGCTCTATTTTTATTGAAATTTTTAAGTCTGTAACTTTATTAAAAATAACCTCTATTTCCATCTAAATATCTTTACAACATAATTTTACAGTTTTTCATATGACCTACTATGCTTCATCTCTGTTGCATATTCTTATTAATCCTTCCAGAGGAAATCCTTAACTACAAAAGAATAAGCATGCAGAAATGTCCCTTCTATGACAACAGCTATTAAAATGTCTCCAGGCCTAGTCTTTGCAAGTGAGGGGACCTAAAGCTTCCTTAAAGGCTAGTAAATCGACCGTAGTAGGATGTAGTGTTGTTCCCTGCACCAAAAGGTTGTGGATTTGATAATCTGTCAGGGCTCACATGGAAGGCAGTCAATTGATGTCTGTCGGTCTGTCTGTCTCTCTCATCAATACAAGCATATCTTCGGGTGAAGGTTTTTTTGGGGGAAAAAGGGGGTTAGTAAATCAGCTCCCTCTATGATTCACCTATTTGAGATGGTATGCAATGACTAGCCATTTCACTGTTTTTTGAAGGAGCTATCTGTAATCTATACTAATAAAAGGGTAATACGTTAATTAGACTGGGTTGACGGTAGATCTTCCTGTCATCCAGTCCTCCTTCTGGATAAAGCTATGTTGGCGGGAACAGGGGCAAGGCAAAGGCAGTTAGGGGCAATCAGGCCAGCAGGGGAAGGTAGTTAGAGGCAATCAGGCCGGCAGGCAGAGGTGTTAGGTGAGATCAGGCTGAAAGGCAGGGGCAGTTAGGGGTGATCAGGCAGCCAGGCATGTGTGTGGTTAGGAGACAGCGGTCCAGATTGTGAGAGGGATGTTCTGGATTGCAGAGGGTGCAGGCCAAGCTGAAGAACCCCTACCCCCGGCACAATTTTGTGCACCTGGCTTCTAATATATATATGTGTGTGTGTCTGAACAACCAAATAACCAAACGACTGGTCAACCAGTCACTATGATGCAAACTAACCACCAGGGGGCAGATGCTCAATGCAGGAGCTGCCCACTGGTGGTCGGTAGCTCCCACAGCCAACTCCCGGGGTCCCTCCCCCCACTGACCCTCCCTTCTCCCTGGTCAGCCAACCTCCCGCAGACCCTCCCTACCCCATAGCCAGCCAACCTCTGGAGGTCCCTCCCCAACAATTGCCGGCCAACCTTCTGTGGGACTGGGTGAGACAGTTCTGATCGGCTCCAATTGCCAGCCAGGCCGAGAGGCCTCACCCATGCACAAATTCATGAACTGAGCCTCTAGTAATTTAATGTACAGAAATGGCCACTCAAGTTAATATTGGGACTGGAAATTCAATCATGAAATCATAATAAATTAACTGGGAGAAAAAGTATTAAGTCTAATGATGAATCATTCCATACAAATATAGCAATGATGAAATTCAAAAGAAACTGGCATAGCTGAGAACTACTAGCCACATACGGTAATCAGCCATTATACTATGAAAGTCAAACAATTTTGAAATGCAGTACCTCTGAAACAGCTGAATTTCTTTCTTGAAACAAACTATTCTAGTTGAGAAATCATTTGGGGACTAGCTCCTGAGCTGAGTAGCAAGAGTAGATGTTAAAAGTATACTGCAAACAGGAAGCAGTGTAGGGTGAATAGCTGAGTGTTTAAGAACTGTGCATTAATTAGGAAGCTATCCTTTAACAACAGGGAGTCATTAAGGTAAAACAAGCCATAATCAAAGTTGAAAGACATAGGGGGAGAGGGCAACAAATATTACTAAGGTCTGATATCCCTATTGAAAAAAAAAAAAAAAAAAAAAAAAAACTTAAAAATTGAAAAGACAAAGATCCAAAATCCCGGGAGGGGGGAAACGAGGAGGAATACACAAACAGGCAATTTTCTCTCTCTCTCTCTCTCTCTCTCTCTCTCTCTCTCTCTCTCTCTCTCTCTCACACACACACACACACACACACACACACACACACACAAATATATATATATATAAATGGGAGAAACCAATATGACAGCATAAACACCTGAACTTGCTGCCTCACACAAGCACTTCAAAACTACAACTGAAAGACAGTTTGTATCATCGAGAACCACAGGAAGGCTGGCTGAGTGGAAATTAAACAACTAAATGGAAAGAGTAAAGCACACTGAGACCTGGAGGAGGTTCGCAAGTAAAGTGCAGAGGTACGTAGGCACCCACACAGAAAGGGCTGGCAAATGAGTATGCTGTTGTCTTTTTCAATCTGGAGGGAAATACAAGCTCCTGACTGCTCTGAACTCCAGTTCTGGGCGAGACTCTGGGGATCCAGACTCATACAGGGAGAAACTGGACTGTCTGGCATCAGGTGGAACTTGAGGGTGGCTTTCTCTCAGAGGTATTTGCAGCAATCATTGTTCCTGCACAGTGCCTCGGGACATAGAGACACAGAACCTCTGCTAGGCAGGGCTGATGGTCAGCCAATGCTGTTTGCTCCACCCTGGTGATTCCCTGAGACCCCCACCCCACTCAATTTACAACCCCACCCAAGCTGTGTGCAGAGGCTTTTGAATACTAATGGCCCTTTGCAATCTGAAACCTAATGTACTGCAGGTCAAAGAGCCCCAGAGCCTCCAAAAGAAGACCCAAGGCTTAACAGAAGCTTGCATTGCTTCACACCTGGGCCTCATCTGGGCACCTCCAAACCCCAAAGAGGAGGAATCTGCAGATCTCTCTGTAGCTTCTGCTGGGTGGCCTCTCTCCTTGGAGAACCAAGAGCCAACGTGCCCAGTAGTCAGAGAGAGACCATCCAGACTACAACTCTTCAGATACAAAAGAGACACGCTTAGGGGGCAGACTCAGTGAGCACCAAAGCCCCACTGAAGCAAGTTTTCCCCAAAAGAGTGTCTCCAACACAGAAGTTCTCCCATCACAAACACAACTGATCCTCATAGCCTGGAGGTCAATTCCTCCCAGAGATTCCAACAACAATTAAGGTTTAACTATCACACCACTGTGCATTCAGCCCACAAAGGTGTGTACCAAGAGTGTCCACCTCAGATAAACTGGGAGGCTGAGCTTAGCACAAAAAGCCACTTTATCAACACAAGGAAACAACCAAAATGCGAGACAAACAGGTCACAAATGACAGAAATGGAGGAAAGCAAACTACGGGATATAGAGCTCAAAACCACAATTATAAGGTTTTTCAAGAATTTTCTAGAAACCACCAATAAATTTAGTGAGACCCTCGAGTATATGAAAAAGGACCAACTAGGAATTAAGCATACACAGACTGAAATAAAGAATAATATACAGAGATCCAACAACAGATAACAGGATCACAAGAATTAAGTCAGAGATTTGAAATATGAAGAAGCAAAAAACACTCAACCAGAAAACAAAAAGAAAAAAAGAATCCCAAAATATGAAGATGGTATAAGGAGCCCCTGGGACAACCTCAAGCATACCAACATCTGAATTATGGGGGTGCCAGAAGAAGAGAGAGAGCAAGATATTGAAAACCTATTAGAAGAAATAATGACAGAAAACTCCCCCTACCTGGTGAAAGAAATAGACTTACAAGTACAGGAAGCACAGAGAACCCCAAACAAAAATAATCCAAAGTGGACCAAGACACATCATAATTAAAATGCCAAGAGCAAAAGACAAAGAGAGAATATTAAAAGCAGCAAGAGAAAAACAGCACCCATATGATTGTCAGCTGATTTCTCAACAGAAACTATGCAGGCCAGAAGGAAGTGACAAGAAATATTCAAAGTGATGAATAGCAAGAACTTATAACCAAGATTACCCAGCAAAATTATCATTCAAAATTGAAGGTCAGATAAAGAGCTTCACAGATAAGAAAAAGCTAAAGGAATTCATCACCACCAAACCAGTATTATATGAAATGCTGAAGGGTATTCTTTAAGAAGAGGAAGAAGAAGAAATAGGTAAAGATAAAAATTATGAACAAGTAAATCTAAAAATCAAGTGAATAAAAAGTCTGATAAACAGAATAAACTGGTGAATATAATAGGATTAGGGGCATAGAAAGGTAGTGGACTGACTATTCTTGAGGTGCAAAGGGGTGTTGGGAATGTGTGAAGAGACTGGACAAAAATCGTATACCTATGGATGAGGACGGGGGGGGGGGGGGGGGGGGGGGGATTAAGGGCAAAAGGTGAGGTGGGAACCAGTGGAGGGGAGTTATTTGGGGGGGAGGGGGGGGAGAGGAACAATAAAAATTTATTAGGAAAAAAATATTGCTAAACTGGTTTGGCTCAGTGGATAGAATATGTTGGCCTGCGGACTGAAAGGTCCCAGGTTCGATTCCGGTCAAGGACATGTACCTTGGTTGTGAGCACATCCCCAGTTGGGGGTGTGCAAGAGGCAGCTGATCGATGATTCTCTCTCATCGATGTTTCTAACTTTCTATCCCTCTCTCTTCCTCTCTGTAAAAAAAATCAATAAAATATGTATATATTTATATTAACGTACATATTGCCCTACCAGCATGGCTCAGTGGTTGAACTTCAACCTATGAATCTAGAAGTCACATTTGATTCCTGATCAGGGCATATAACCAGGTTGCAGGTTTAATCCCTAATATGTGGTGTGCTGATCAATGATTCTTATCATTGATATTTCTTTCTTTCCCTCTCTGATACTCTCTGAAATCAATAAAAATATATTAACGTATATATTAAAATGTTACCAAAATACAAAAACATAACATGAAAAACTACTGAAATTCATTATTTGGGAAATTTCAAGTTTAAAACACTTATATAACACCAATTAAATTAGAGAAAAGCATGATTCTATACATTCGGCTGGTGAGACTGTGGGGAAACATGTTCTCTCTTACATTATGATACTGAAAATGTAAACTTGGGACAATCTTCTAGAGGAGAATTTTGGAACAGCTAACAAAATTACATCTGAACACAACTTTTGACCCAGCAATTCCACTTCTAGAAACCAATACTGAAGACTGTATAAAACTATACATGCATAAAGTTATTCCACTGCAGCACTGTTTATAATTGCAAAATATTGGAAACATTCTAAATGTCATACATAGGGGAGTAGTTAAATAAACTACTGTACATCTACGCAGTGAAGTTCCATGCAGCTATACCCCCTCCCTCATTTATTTATTTTTAGAGAGAATGGACAGAAGGAAGGGAAGGGGGAGAGAAAGACATCTGTCAGAGAGAAACATCAATATGAAGAGACACATTGATTGGTTGCCTACCACATGAGTCCAGACCAGGGCCTGGGATCAAATATGCAATCCAGGTATGTGCCCTTAACTGGGAATTGAACCCTCAACTGTTCAGGCCAATGCTCTAACCACTAAGCAACAAGGGCCAAAGCATGAAGCTTTTTTTTTTTTTTTTTTTTTAATGAAGATGATCTGTCTCTATGAACTCATTTGGGAATGATTTACTGACAATAATATGCTGACACTGAGAAAATTGAAGTCCAAAAGATTATCATAAGTGCTACTTTTCTTGTAAGGAAAAAAGAGAAT
Organism: Pipistrellus hanaki; assembly: GCF_964339955.1. NCBI lineage: Eukaryota > Metazoa > Chordata > Mammalia > Chiroptera > Vespertilionidae > Pipistrellus > Pipistrellus hanaki. Next base: position 114,651,113 of record NC_140504.1, on the reverse strand, counting down.
ATAACAAAATACACATGTCCCTGCTGGTTTATACAAAAGATATTCATGAAGGAACCAGAAAGTGGAGACTGGTCACCCACAGGTGAACAGAAAGGGAGAAGATAGCATGCAGACTATCAAGGGGATGGTAGGAGAATGAGGTGGGAGTGATATTTTCGAATACACCTCTTTATAAAGCTCCCACTCAAATACCCATAGCAATGTTTACTTACACCAAATATAAACAATTACAATCAACTGGGATGCGGGGAAACCCAAAATAAAACTCAAGCAGTAACCAATCAACCTAAGTATTACAAATGAATAACTACACAAAAACAGAGAAAAAAATTAACTTTGGAACATAGTATTTTTACTAGGACAGTAAGGTTAAAGATAAAAAGAACTGTATACCAATCTATGCTCTACAATAGTGATTTTCAACCTTTTTCATCTTATGGCACACATAAACTAATCAGAATTCTGAAGAACACCAAAAAAATGTACTATCTTGCTGATCTGACAAAAAAAAAAAAAGGTTTTGATTTTTTTTATACCAGATGGCTATTGTTATATTAGTTGTCAATTTTTTATTTGATAATCTAAGGGAAAAGGAAAAGAGGTCAGTGCCCTTGACTAAACAGTCAGGTTTTACATGTTTTAAAAATTCTTGTGGCATACCACTTGAAAATTGCTGCTCTAGAGTTTAGGGGTTTGCAAGCTTTTTCTATAAAAAAAAAATCAGACAATAAATATTTTCAGTTTTGCAGGCCACATGGTCTGTTACAACTTCTTGATCTGCCATGGTAGTGAGGATGAACCTCAGACAATATATAAACAAATGGGTAGGCTGTGTTCCAATAAAACTTTATTTTAAAAATAGGAGAATTGGGCTGGATTTGGCCCATGAACCATAGTCCACTGATACCAGATCTAGTTACCATAGTAGTTTCTCACAGGGTTCCAGTTAGCATACTACTTTTATGTTCATACTAGAGTTGAGTAAATGCATTATAATATTAAGAACCATGTTTCTCATTGTTGGAAAAAGAAGTTACAAATAAAGAAAGAAGGATAGAATGATTACCACGCTGTTGCATTGAGATTATAAAAATATAAACTTTTATGTTTTGAATACATACACACAACAGATACATATAAAGATGTGTAGGTTTGTGCGGGCCAGTGTACAAACATACATGTATTTCCATATTCTTGTCAACTAGGAAGGTCCAAAAGCAATGATACCTCAGTTGCAACAAGCATACCTTATTAGATCTGAGTTTGTAATTACCACTCTCCAATAAAACTAAACAGAGCTTTCTGCAAAAGTGTTCAATTCCACTTCAAAGAAAATGCAAGATGAACCCTGAGCACCTGTGGTGGCTGAAAATAAGGACTCAAAAACGTGAGGAAGGGAGCATGACAGAAGAACGTAGGAGCTGAACTTAGGAGCCACACATAGGAGATTCCAGTGACCAGAAGTAGAGCAATCTGATTAACAAAAATAAGAGTACTGTATTATAACTCATAGAACTGTAGAAATCCATGACTCTGTAAAGACAATAAATAATTGAATGACTATGTAAGGAGGGAAGTGATAACTTTTTCTCATAGAAAAACTCAAATCACTAAATTGGAAAGGAAGTATAAGCAAAGGAAATAGAAAAATCACCATTAGGGCCCTGACTGGTTTGGCTCAGTGGATAGTGTGTCAGCCTGATGACTGAAGGGTCCCAGGTTCAATTCCAGCAAAGAGCACATGCCTAGGTTGTGGACTCAAGCCCCAGTAAGGGGTGTGCAGGAGGCAGTCAATAGGTGATTCTCTCTCATCATTAATGTTTCTATCTCTCTCTCAGTCTCCCTTCCTTTCTGAAATCAATAAAAAAAATATATATATTTTTAAAAATCACCAGTAGGTAAACATCACAAAAATAACTTCAGAAGGCAAGATTCACCAATGGAATGTTCAAGTTACTGGGCAAAAGTTCGAGGACAAAGGATGTCCCCCCTTTCTTGGTGTGATGCATTGAGAAGGTATTATGGGATGAATTATGCCTGCCTCCACCCTCAAATTTGTACGTTGAACTCCCAATCCCCATAACCTCAGAAAGTGACTGTATTTGTAGAAAGAGCCTTTAAAAGGTAATTAAGTTAAAATGAGTTTGTTAGGTTAGGTCCTAATGCACAGAGGAAAGACCACGTAAAGACACGGAGAAGGTAGCCGACTGTAAGCCAAAGGACAGGGGCCTCAGAAGAAAGCAAATCTGCCAATATATTGATCTCAGACTTACAGCCTCAAGAACTGTGTGGAAATAACTGTCCATTGTTTAAGCCACCATCTGTGGTACTTTGCCCTAACAAACTGGTATAGAAGGAAACACCACCACTTCAATGGAATTCTTGCCAAAATAAGATATGAACCTGAATTTAATCATGAAAAAATAGAAAATTCAAATATAGGGGCTCTACAAAATAACTTACAAATACTCTTCCAAAGTGTTAAGGGCATACTGACCTGGGTGGGTCAGTTGGCTGGGCATTGTCCCATGCACTGAAAGGTGGCCAATTTGATTCCAGGTCAGGGCACATGCCCAGGTTTTGGGCTCGATCCTAGTAGGGGGCGTGTAGGAGGCAGGTGATAGATGTTATACTCGTACATTGATGTTGTTTTCTTTTTCTCTCCCCTATCTTCTCTCTCCAAAAATCAATAAAATATTTTAAAAAATGAAAGTGTCAAGGCCACAAAAAGAAAGACTGAGACACTGTTTGTCACAGATTAGAAAAGACTGAACAGAGATGACAACCAAACAGAAAAATGACATTAATGGAAAAACTGGCAAAATCTGAGTAACATCTATAGTTGTCCCAATGTTAATTTTCTGACTTTGATAACTGTACCATGATTATGAAAGATGTTAAAATTCAGGAAGTTGGAATTTGAGAACTGAGTGAAGAGTAACCAGAACTCTATCATTTCTCAACTTTTTCTTTAGTCCAAAATTATTCCAAAATAAAATGTTAAAAACATTTTCTTTTCTTTTTTAATTTTGAGAGTCCTTAAGATATTTTTGTAGGAAAAGGTTAAAACCCATTTTAAATTTTAGAAGGATCACTCTGCAAACAACATGGAGGTATTAACTGTCCCTAGTTCCAAACTATCTTTCTTTTTCCTGCTTTGTGATATTGGAACTCAATACAACACACATTTCCTCTTCTGCCTGCTAACTTTGTATTAGCCTTTGCCAACAGAGGGTGCTGGAGGGACACTGCCAAAAGGTATCTTTCCCCTTCCTTCCTCTTCATTATCCTCCTGTGTCATTTTCCTAAAGGCACTAGACGGTCAACATCCGGGCAGGTCATTGGCAAACACTCCTCAGAGGTCAGCACTGGGTTGGCTACCCCACCACTCAATTCCTTCCTTGTCCCTCCAGTTCAATCTGAGTGGTATCTGCTTTCTGCAGGTGCTGCTTAGCCAGCTTTTACAATGAAACAACTCGATATTAAAATTCCACTCCCCCCTCAGCTCACCAGATTGGCTTCTGACTCCTAACTGAACTTTACCTAATACAAGTCCTAGCAACAACTTCCTAGTTGTTTACATCAATTATGTCTCTTCTTCTTTAACCAACCAAGTATCTTTGTATTATGGGAACAGAATATATCTCTTCTTTGACAAGATAGCTAACATGAGTTAGCACACTCAATTTTAGAAGTTTATAAAGCAAAGCAAAATTTACTCATTTGTTTTTTAAAAAAAGCTAATTCACTAACAGCATATTAATAGGTTTTACCATATTAAGATATGTTGCTTTATATGCATTATTCCCATTCAAAAGCATCTTCTAGTCTAGGTTTTTGTCTAGTTTTGAAAATTTGATTCAATTCTTTATATGCATTATTCCTATTCAAAAGCATCTTCTAATCTAGGTTTTTGTCTAGTTTTGAAAATTTGATTCAATTCTTTATTCTAAGATCAAATAAATTTTTGTTAACTATGAGGTTACTATTAACACTATATCCGTCTTATCATATTCAAAACAAATAGAACTAAATATGCAATATAATGTCAGATGTGCAAAAACTACCTACAAAAAAAAATGTCAAAGAAAATCCCTGTAACCTTTCTTTTCTAAAAGAAAACCAAACAAGAAAAAGGTGAGAATATACAAAGTAACCTGAAGCACAGAGCTAGAGGTATAGAATTACAACAAATATTTATGCTAAATGGGCCAATAGTATTTTTCAGTTTTGTGTTTTCATTTAAGTGATGAACTAAAAAAAAATCCAATTATTAAGTCTATTGATAATACCCCTTAACGATTAATCTGCCATTGAAAACCATTTTCTCAAAAATATAGGAAATTCTACAACTGGTATGGGATAGAGAGAATGTATCACAGGAGCATTAAGTATTTTTTGTATTTTAACAGTCACTTCCATGTTAGCCAAATCTGAGAAATAGGGCTAGAAAAACGATCAAAGGGAGGGCTGTTTTGTTGTTTATAGAGAGTGTTGAGTAGTATTGCTAAGATTAATCATGGGAGAAAACATTTTTCATTTTACTACAAATCTAAGTAAACAGCTTGAGCCATCATATCTTACTAGTAGAGAAGGATAGGTATTAGGGATCAGAACTGGGTTTTCTCTGGCTCTCAAACCACTGACTGGAATAGCACGATAAAGGTGACACAGGTTTTTGTTTTGAGATATGAATTATAATTCTATTTCAGCTGAAACCAGTTTGGCTTAGTGGATAGAGCGTCACCTGCGAACTGAAAGATCCCGGGTTCGATTCTGGTCAAGGGCATGTACCTTGGATGCAGGCACATCCCCAGTAGGGGGCGTGCAAGAGGCAGCTGAACAATGATTCTCTCTCATCAATGTTTCTAACTCTCTATCCCTCTCTCTTCCTCTCTGTAAAAAATCAATAAAACATACTTTAAAAAAATAAAAATAATTCGATTTCACTACTTTGTTAACACTTTTCTTCAGCTCTAAAAGGAGGTGATAAACACCTGTCTTGCAGTGATGTAAGGAACATGAGTTAAAATCTTGGTCTTTCACTCTGTGATAATTCTATAATTAGCTTCTTTTAGCCTCAGTTCCCGTATCCTTGTATATACAATTGGAAGAAGGGGGATTAGGCAAGATTATTGCCAAGGACCTTCCTCGCAATAATATTCCATGAATCTATTAAACGTAGGGAGTGACCTGTGTTTTCATGGGTCTAATAATATGAGTGTTAAATTTTTCTCTCCTTTTTCTTACTACTGATTTAGTCTCCAAGTGATTAAAAACCAAAACCTCAAAAAAAAATTATGGATCTTGCAATGGTTTCTTACAGAAAAGATAGCAAATTTTTAGACATATACAGAAAATAAAGGTATTTCAAAAGTCAAAAAAGTTAAGCTCTACCGGTTTGGCTCAATGGATAGAGTGTCAGCCTCAGGACTGAAGGGTCCCAGTCAAGGGCACATGCCTGGGTTGCAGGCTCGATCCCCAGTAGGGGACATGCAAGAGGTGGTCAATCGATGATTCTCTCATCATTGATGTTTCTCTCTCACTCTCCCTTCTTCTCTGAAATCAATAAAAATATATATATATTTTTTAAATCCAAAAGTTAAGAACATAAGTAGTAAGATATAAATCAAAATAAACAAATTTCAACAAAAATAATGAAATTTTCATTTTGACCAGTATGGTAAACAAACTAGTTTAGTGAGTACCTCAAGTACAATAAATATACATACACAAAGCTATGTTAAGTTATTTCTAAAGTATTTTTTAAAATGTGTTACAAGGAGGCAAGAAAGGAAATCTTTAAGAATATAAAGATGAGTGCTGGCTAGTTTGGTTCAGTGGATACAGCACTGGCCTGCAGACCGAAGGGTCTTAGGTTCAATTTTGGTAAAGGGCACATGCCTGGATTGTGGTTTTGATCCTCAGGAGGGGGCATGCAGGAGGCAGCCAAACGATTCTCTCTCATTATTGATATTTCTATCTAACTCTCCCTCTCCTTTCTTCTCTGAAATAAATAAAATTTTTTTTTTTTTTTTATAGAAGAATATAAAGATGAAGGGTTTCTGGTCAAGGTGGCAGTATAGGTAAAAACAGTAATTGCCTCCTCCCACAACCACATCAAAATTACAACCAACCTACAAAACAACAATCATTCAGAACTGCCTAAAATCTGGCTGAATGAAAATCCTATAACTAGGGAATTAAAGAAGAAGCCACCAAGACTGGCTCACCCAAGCCATTTCCAGTGCCTTTTCTATGTAACTGGCCTTTCTTGCCTCATGATTCAGATTTCTACAATTTCTCAAAAAAGCAGCAGCTTGCCTCAGTGTCCCCATAACTCTCAATAAGTAGCCCAAGCTCAGCACTAGTGGCAGCCTGCCTTGTTTCAAAGCTTTGGCCTCTCCTGGGCACCTCCAAGCCCAAAATAAGTAGCAGGCATCTGCAGATTTCTCTGTATTTCGTGTTGGGTGGCCCCAGGCAGTAGCTGACTTTGCACCTCCCAAGAATCCCAGAGCCAGGCCACCAAATTGGTCAACTTCAGACCATACACAATTACAACCCTACCATCTCAACAAGCAACACACTCAAGGGACAGACTCTGTGAGCACCAAAGCTGCACTGAAGCAAGTCCAGCTTCAAAGAGTCATTTCCTACACAGCAGTTCCTCTCTAGAGTCACAGAAGATCCTCACAACTGATTGGCCTGGGGGTCAGTCACTTCCAGTGATGCCAACATCAATCAAGGCTCAAATACAATAGGATAGTGCACACTCACTGTTCACATAGGGATGTACCTAAAATGCCTAACTCAGGTGACAGGAGAGGCTGAGCCACTGGGCCCTATAGGACACCTACTATACAAGGCCACTCTGCCAAGTCTGAGAGACATCGCTGATCTATCTAATACATAAAAACAAACACAAGAAAACAGCCAATTTGCAGAGACAAAGAAACATGTTGCAAATGAAAGAACAAGAGAAATCTCCAGGGGAAAAAAAGACCACTAAATTAAATAGAAGCAGGAACACTACCAGAAACAATGTTCAAAACAATGGTTTATAAGGATGCACAAGAAAGTTACTGAGAACTTGAAGGAACTTAGTGAGAACATCGACACCATAAAAAGAACCAGTCAGAAATAAAGGATACATTAACTAAAATGAAGAATTTACAGGGGGAATCAACCATATAACAGAGAATGCCAAGAATCAAATCAAAGATATGGAATATAAGGAAGCAAAAAAACACCCTATCAGAGGGGGAAAAAATTAAAAAATATAAAGATATGTGAGGACCCTCTGGGACAACTTCAAGCATACCAACATCACAGGTGTGCTGAAAGGAGGAGAGCAAGAAATTGAAAGCATATCTGAAAAATGACAGAAAACTTCCCTTACCTGGTGAAAGAAATAGTCTAGGAAGCACAGAGTCCCAAACAAGATGAACCCAAAGAGGCCCATACCAAGACACATCATAATTAAAATACCAAAGGTTAAAGACAAAGAAAAATCTTAAAAGCAGCGAGAGAAAATTATCTTTAAGGGAGCACCCATATGACTGTCAGCTGATTTCTCAACAAAAACTTTGCAGGCCAGAAGGGAATAGCAAGAAATATTCAAAGTGATGAAAAAAAGCAAGGACCTTTAACAAAGATTACTCTACCCAGGAAAACTATCATTTAGAATTGAAGGTTACATAAAAAGCTTCCCAGATAAGAAAAAGCTACAGGAGTTCATCATCACCAATCAGTATTACAAGAAATGTTAAAGGGTCTTCTTGAAGAGCAACAAGAAGAAGAAAGTGGAGGAGGAGGAGGAAGAGGAGAGGAAGAAAAAGAGAAAAGATTTTTTAAAAAATGGCAATAAATACACATCTATCAACAACTGAATCTAAAAGTTAAATTAAGTGAGCAAGCACAACAGAAATAGACTCATATAGTAGATACAGAGTCCATTTGGACAGGGGGCTGGAGGGAAAGGATGAAAAAGGTGAAGTGATTGAGAAGGACAAATTAGTAGTTATAGTATAGTCATGGGGGTGTAAAGTACAACATAGGAAATATAGTCAATAATATTCTAATAACTATGTATAGTGTCAGAGGGGTATGAGATTTGGAATGGTCACTTAAATTTTATAATGCCTAATCACTGGCGTGTACACCTGAAACTAGTATAATATTGTATGTCAACTGTAATTGAAAAATTACAAAATGATTTAAAACACACACACACACACACACACACACACACACAGCAGTAATATGCACAGATGTTTGCAATTAAGTGGCTGAATAGTGATTAAGGAGTAAATGTAAAAACAAATGCTACTAGATGAAACCTCCAAACAAGTCTATAAGCTATACAGTTTGTCATTTGTGCAATGTTTTCAGCCACTTATTGAACTGATTTCATCATTAGATTCCCCACTAACCAAAAGAATTCTAAACTATGAAACACTAAGTTTGGTTATACTTAAGATAACATTTAATGGGGAAACACTTTGTAAAACAGATGACTGTCTACCTACTATGCTACACACATGACACTAATACAAAATGTTGAATGCAAACTATAAATGAAAAATACATTTTTTTAAAAATTCTTCTTCATTACCAAAAAAAAAAAAAAGGGGGGGGGGGGAATATAAAGATGAAAGTCTACAAATCAAGGTAAGCAAGATCTAAAGCCAAATAATACCCTAAGGCATCTACTGGTGCTTGGTAATCTAGAGGTCAGGAGACAAAGTCTGTGTGAGATATGAAGTTAGGTCAGAGACCCACATATACAGGCAAGATTTAAGGGTAACCAGGGAAAAGAGTAAAGAAATGCACTTATCTTCATTAATCTTGGTTATAGGAAGTTGGAGAGAAAATAAGGAGAGAATTCTCACCTACATTCCAGCCTTCAAAGCAGTATAAGAGCCATGCTTCATTTTAGGACTGGAGAAACTATGAAGAATAAGGACAAGAATTTTTCAATCTTCTCAACTCCCCAATAAAAAGAAAAAAAAAAATCTTCAGCTAATATCCAAAAGAAAACTAGGTAGATCAAAACCACAAAATACTATTGAGCAGGTACAAATAGCCAAAAGCTGCAAGACTCAGATTTACCAAGAACAGTCTCTGATGGATGAAAACAGAAGAACCTTATTACAATCAAATAGGTACTCAAATGAAAAACTGGAAAAGTGAGTCATTGTGAAAACAACAGCCCAAAGTAGAAGTAACTTTTGCACACTTGATTCACAGGTGAGCAGAAGAAATCCAAAGTAAAGTCTAAAAGGACTGGAGCTGCCTAGGCCTTAAGGGCTCTCAAAACCAACCCAGCTAAAGCTGCTTTCTGAAAAAAAAAAAAAAAAAAAAAAAAACTACTGGGGACAGAATACAAATTGAGCAGGGAAGGGACAGTAGGAGCAATGGAAAGAGGAGATTCAAATGAAAGTGGAAGGATATGTATCGTAGGTCAGAGCCAGATCTTGGAAAGTACCAGGGCATATTTTCAAATATAACAGAAGAGGAAGATCTGGAGTTGGGACTTTAGAAAACCTCTCTAACCCATTCCTCCACCTCTAAAGTACAGAAACACTGATTTCAAATAAAAATGAATAGAAGAAGGATGGAAGTTGGATTTCATACAAATATTTTACAAGAAAAAAAATGATAAATAGGTTAACTTTACAAGCAATGAAAGCACAACAGAAAGGTATGCTCATGAAACAGTTGAAGTGTACCCTATATTTCAAAACAAAGTAAATTATAATAGTAAGAAGAGTCAAGAAGTCACATGAACACCCACAGACAGCATTTATGAAAACAATTTAAAGACAGTGTTTACAAAAGCCAGGAAAATGATCAATTCTCAAAAACTACAACCCTAAGGTGGGGTAAGAATTGTGAATATGCGGCTTCTTGGTTTGAATGTAGTGTCTAGCTCTCAAAGCCATGGCAAAAATAAAAATGGAGACGGAAAAGCCAGCTAAAAATGCCAGTTATTAGAGTTCAGAGTTGGAGAGGCAACTAGAAACTCAGAGCTTTCTGACAGCACAAGAACTGTAAGAGTGACAAATTCAGGGAATGAAATGCTGAAATCCCTGGCTGACAGCTGAACTACATATGTTCAGAGGAAACCACAAGCAGCATGAAAAAATGCAGTTAGGGAAATTAAAGAAATATTTTGAAAGAATAACATGGAGCCAAATTTATAAATTTGATGGTCTTTCCCAACTGTGTTCAGCTAGGGTGGCAGAAAGCTTGAAATGTCAGAGTAGAGTCCAAAGTTAGTAGAATAGCTACAACCAAGAAAAATCCTAAGAAAGAAAGTCACAGAGAAAGTAGTATGCCTACTTCTACCAAGATGATTAGCCAACTTCCAAATCTCATAGGCATAGGGGAGACCCACAAGATACCAAACATCAGTGGGAAGATATAAGAACAGAACACAGATATAAGCTGTTACCTATTACAGGGAAAACAAAATTTATAGTTTGAGTATAAGCAATTTAACTGTTTGTTACAATAAAAAACCAATAATCCTCAGAAGAACACGAGTTGTCACTACAATATGTCGAATTTTCATCTAGACAAGCAAAATAACAGTAAAGTGCTTCCTATATGCAGATTAAAAAAAAAGTCAACAGAAAATGACTCTGAGTCATAAGGATGTTTAATGTAACACTTTAAATCAGCTACCATAAACATTTCAAAGAATTTGAAAGATATGCTCAAGGAATTAAAGAAAAAAAATGGTATCAATGAGTAAATATATCAGACAATGTGAAGAGAAACAAATGAGTAAAACATTTACTAAAGTAACTATACTGGCTAAACCATAAATTGATGCTTTCTTCTCCATCTGTAATGAACTTGAAAAAAATAAATTGAAGAAAAAAAGAGGACAACAAATTAGTAGAATACAAAGACATGTTTGAAAGAAAGCAGCACACTAATTGAAAAGCCAAAAGAAAGGAGAAAAAAAATTTCTGAAACCCTAAAACTGAAAAAAATCCCCCCAAAGCTCAATGTATTTCACATAAAATAAACACAAATAAAACTACTAAGACCCATCTTAGTCATACTGCAGTAAGCCAAAATTAAAGAAAATCTTAAAAACAGCCAAAGAAAAATGACATGTTATATACACAAAAACAATTACAAGAAAATACACTGATTTCTCATTAGAAACTATGCAAAGTCTGAAGACACTGGGACCACAAACTCAAATTGCTAGAGAGTGGGGAAAATCTTGTCAATCAAGAATTCTAGTACCCAGCAAACAAGACTCAAATAAAACTAAAAGTGAAAGAAGAAAATTTACAGTGGATACCACAGATATACAAAGGATTATCCAAAAAGACTATAAAAGGCTAAATGCCACCAAATTCGTAATCTAGAAGAAATGAACCAATTCTTAGAAATATACAAATTTCGTAGACTGGACCATGAATAACTTAAATACACTGATCACTAGTAAGGAAACTGATCACAAAAAAGAAACACCAAGCCAAATTAACTAAAAAAAACCCTAATATCCAGAACCAGATGGCTTAACTAATGAATAACAAACATTCAAGAAGATTTAACACCAATCCTTCTCACATTCTTCCAAAAAATGTAAGGGAATACTTGCTAACTTATTTTATGAGGTCAACAGTACTCTGATACCAAAACCAGGGAAAGACAACTCAAAGAAAATTATAGTTCATATGTCTAATGAACACAGATGCAAAAATCCTAAATAAAATACTAGCCAATCAAATACACCAATATGTTAACTATATCACAATCAAGTGAAGTTCATTTCAGTGACACAAGATAGTTCAACATATGAAAAATCAATCAATATAATACACCGCATTAAAAGATAAAAATCATCTGATAATGTCAATAGGTGAAGAAAAATAACATTGACGAGATACATCTCCTTATGATATAAATACTCAATAAAATAGATATAGAAGAAAATTGCCTCAACATAATAAAGGCCATATATGACAAACCCTTGGCTAAATCATACTCAACAATGAGAAACAAAGCTTTTCCTCTAAGATCAGGAACAAGGTAAGAATGCCCACTCTAGCCATTGTTATTAAACTCTAGAGGTCTAGTGCACGAATTTGTGCATGGGTGGGATCCCTTAGCCTGGCCGGTGATCGAGGCTTTTGGGCCGGCAGGTTAGCTAGGGGAAGGGGTGGCCGGCCAGGGGAGGGACCATGGAAGGTTGGCTGTGGGAGCACATTGACCACCAAGGGACAGCTCCTGCATTGAGCATCTGCCCCTTAGTGATCAGTGTACATCATGGTGACTGGTCAACTGGTCATTTGATCATAACGATTGCTTAGGCTTTTATATATATAGATAGCACGGGAAGTCCCAGCCAGAACAATTGGGAATGAAAACGTAAAACTGTCACTATTTGCAGATGACATGATTCTATATTTTGAAACTCTCATGACACCACCAAAAGACTATTAGAAACAATAAACAAGTTTAGTATGCAGTATATAAAACTCCCTTGTGCCGAAACCAGTTTGGCTCAGTGGATAGAGCGTCAGTCTGCAGACTGAAAAGTCCCAGGTTCAATTCCGGTCAAGGGCATGTACATTGATTGTGGGCACATCCCCAGTAGGGGGTGTGCAGGAGGCAGGTGGTCTATGTTTCTCTCTCATCGACGTTTCTAGCTCTCTAGCTCTCTATCCCTCTCCCTTCCTCTCTGTGGAAAATCAATAAAATATATTTTTAAAAAAATAAAAAACAAAAATAAAACCTCCCTTGTATTCCTATCTATATACAAACAATGACATAAGAATTAAGATAATCTCATTTACAATTGTAACAAAAATAAAATATCTAGGGATAAACTGGACCAAAAAGGCAAAGGACCTTTACACTAAAAACTTCTAGACACTGATAAAGAAGATGAAGAAGACACAAAAAATAAAAAGGTGGTTCATGTTCATGGATTGGAAAAGTTAACATTGTTAAAAGGATCATGTTACCTAAAGCAATATACAGATATAATGTAATCTCCATCAAAACCTTGATGACATTTTTCACAGAAAAAAACAACAACAAAACCCTCATTTGTATGGAAGTACATAAGACTCCCAAATAGCCAAAGTGATGGGGGGAGGGGGGGTAAATAAAACAAAAAAGAAACACCAAGTCAAAGGCATTGCACTCCCTGACTTTTAAACTGTACTACAATGCTACAATAACCAAAACAGTATGGTATTAGCATAAAAATAGATACAGACCAGTGGAACAGTAATGAGAGCCCAGATAAACCCACATAAATGTGAGCAACTAATTTTCGAGTAAGAGCCAAAAACATACAACAGAAAAGAAAAAAAAAAGCCTTTTCACCGAAGCTGGTTTGGCTCAGTGGTGGAGCGTTGGTCTGCGGACTGAGGGGTCCCGGGTTCGATTCCGGTCAAGGGCATGTACATTGTTGCGGGCGAATCCCCAGTGGGGGGTGTGCAGGGGTTGGCTGATGGATGTTTCTCTCTCATCGATGTTTCTAGCTCTCTATCTCTCTCCCTTCCTCTCTGTAAAAAAAAATCAATAAAATATATTAAAAAAAAAAAAAAAAGCCTTTTCAATAAATAGTAAGGGAAACTGGAAAGCCACATGCAAATGAATGAAACTAGACTCTTATTTGACACCACACACAAAAATTAACTCAAAAAAAGATTAAAGCAGTGGTTCTCAACATTCCTAATGCTGCGACCCTTTAATACAGTTCCTCATGTTGTGGTGACCCCCAACCATAAAATTATTTTCCTTGCTACTTCATAACTATAATTTTGCTACTGTTATGAATCGTAATGAAAATATCTGTGTTTTCCAATGGTCTTAGGTGACCCTGCTAGCGGTTCTCAACCTGTGGTCTTCTTGATATCTACTCTACTTGGTATCTACTAATTTTAAAACACTTATTTATAAAGACATATGTAACCCTATGTTCATTGAAGTATTATTCACAATACCAATACATGGAAATAATTTAGGTATCCTTCAATGAATGACTAGATAAAGATGTGATAATATATACAATGGAATACTAATTAGCCATAAAAACGATGAAATACTGCCATTTGTGACAATACGGAAGGATCTTGAGAATATTAAGTGAAATAAATCAGATGGAAAAGGACAAGAGCCATGTAACTTGACTTACATGTGGGGTATAAAATAAAAGCAATAAACAAAAAACAAACTCGTAAATACAACAGAATGGTGGTTACCAGAGGGAAAGGAGAAGGGGAAAATGAAAAAGGTCAAGGAGGTAAATACAAGGTGACAATAGAACTATTCTTCAGATAGTGAGCACACAACAGACTATATGCAAAGGTTGTATTACAAAATTGTACACCTGAAATTTGTAATTAACCAATGTAAACGCAGTAAATTTAAATTTTTTTAATCCCCTTAAAAGCTCAACGTGTCTCATAAATTGTCAGATTGGATTTTTTTTCCAAAAGCAAGAACCAAATATAATCTAATTTTAAAAAAAACACTTTAAATATAAAAACAGAAACAAACTAAAAGGCCAAGTAAATATAAACCAAGGCTAGAGCCAAAACCAGTTTGGCTCAGTGGATAGAGCGTAGGTCTACGGACTGAAAGGTCCCGGGTTCGATTCCGGTCAAGGGTATGTACCTTGCTTGCGGGCACATCCCCAGTAGGGGGTATGCAAGAGGCAGCTGATTGATGATTCTCTCTCATATATGTTTCTAACTCTCTATCCCTCTCTTCCTCTCTGTAAAAAATCAATAAAATATATTAAAATAAAAAATAAAAACACCAAGGCTAGAAAGGATATATTAATATAAAACAATGTAGATTTCAAGGAACATTATTACTGACAAAAAGGGACATTTCATGATAATTTTAAAAAGTCAACAGGATAAGATATATATGCATATATAGCGTGTCCCCCCAAAAAATATATACATACTATGAATGATTATAAAGTCAGTGTTTATTAACATACAATTCATTTCCAAATGTTAAAAGAAGCTACAGCCCTCGCTGGTTTGGCTCAGTGATTGAGCATTGGCCTGAGGACTAAAGGGTCCCGGGTTCTATTCCAGTCAAGGGCACATGCCTGAGTTGTGGGCTCGATACCCAGTAGGGGGCATGCAGGAGGAAGCCAATCAATGATTCTCATCATTGATGTTTCTATCTCTCTCTCTCTTCCTTTTTGAAATCAAAAAATATATATTTTAAATTTTAAAAAATCTATAGAAATGAATTTTCTGTCAACACCTATTTTCAAACTGATGAATCAAATCTTCAACCTTCTGTGTGTGGGACAACACTCCAACCAATTGAGTCACACTGTCCAGGGCAATAAGCTGTGATTTTTTTAAAATTTTTATTAGGTCTAGTAATAATTAATGTCGTTTTCTAATATTTTTAAATCGAATTTAAACAATACAACAAAATTTAATCAACAATATAGTTGCCGTTGTTTTCTACTACTTGTGCCCAACGCTCAGGAAGCATTTTAATCCCTCTGTTGTAAAATTCTTGTGATTTTGATGCAAAAAATTCGGTCAATGCATTTTTGAGGCATTCTTCATTATTAAATTTTTTTCCAAGAAGAAAGTTTTGCAAAGAACGAAACAAATGGTAATCGGAAGGGGCAATATCAGGAGAATATGCAGGTTGAGGGAGAACTTCCCATTCCAACTGGCGCAGTTTTTCAGCAGTGATTCTTGCAGTATGCGGTCGTGCCTTATCGTGGTGAAGAATTACGCCCTTCCGATTAATCAGCGCGGGTTCTTTTTCTCTTAAAGCTTGGGCTAACCTTTCCAATTGGGCACTATACACTGCACTTGCAATGGTTTGGTTAGATGGTAAAAGTTCATAATGAAGAATTCCTTTAAAATTCCACCAAACACACAACATCACTTTTTTCGCATGCAAGTCAGGTTTTGGCGTGGGCTGCGGAGCCTCATTTTTGTCCAACCATTGAGGCCGCCTTTTCAAATTAACATACAGCACCCATTCTTCATCTCCGGTAACAATTTGCTCTAAAAACGGCAAACGGTTTTAACGAGAGAGGAGCGAACTGCAAATTGTGACTCTTTGATTACGGTTGTTGTCGGTCAACTCATGAGGAACCCATTTTCCAAACTTTTGGACTTTGCCAAGTGCACGCAATTGATTGGAAATTGTTTTTTGTGAACAATTTAAAGTTGTCGCAAGCTCTTGTTGGGTAATTTGAGGATTTTGCACCAAAAGAGCTTGAAGAGCTTCTTGATCAAAATTGGACACACGGCCTCGACCACTCTTGTCATCTAACGAAAAATTTCCCTCGCGAAATTTCTCAAACCAACGCTGGCATTTTCTGGCGCTAACTGCATCTTGACCAAGAGCACTACAGATGTTTTTTGCAGCCTCACTTGCTTTTCTTCCTAATTGGAACTCGTAAAGCATGCAGTGCCGAATATGCTCTTCATCCGCCATCTTCTTAGCCCTAGTTCTGCAACAAAAACCAAACCAAAAACAAACTTTTTCAAGCAAAACTTGTTAATTGCACTTCACACGTTCTGTAGATACCACGTGTTTGAAGGTTATGTCAATACAAGTCAACGCCAAGCAAGATTTTAAACGAATGTTTAAAAACGACATTAATTATTACTAGACCCGATATTTTGAAAAGTATAAGTAATAGACAATAATCTTAATGTAGTGGAGGTGAGGTTGAAGATTTCAATAAACAATTAATGGTGAGCTGTCCTTGCTATGTCCTCAAGAAAGACAGATATAACTTAGTTAACTATTAAATACATACCCCTCCCCCTATTTTGGGACATTGAAAAGAATTTTAAAATTCCCACTGAGGATAAATGGAGGAATAGATATATTCAAAAGGTAAAGAATGCTGACACCCATGGCACATTTCAAAAGAGAATTAGTAAATAATTTTATTATTCTGAAAAACAGGTCAGCAGAATTTAAAGAAATTAATGGTAACCACAAAGTCAAAGAACCTATATCTTCAGACTAGCAATAAACAGGCCAATCCACTCAGAAAAACCTCTGAAACCAATAGATGGCTGCAAAGAAAAAAGAACTAAGCAAAGAGGGATGATAAACATTAACAAGTCCAATCACTTCAGAAATCATAAATATATTCAATTCATAGAAACATATTGACATTTTTAAACCTTGCTATTGTTGCTTGCAAAAGACTTCTAAACAAAATCAGACTTTTTTTTTTTTAAATATATTTTATTGAATTTTTACAGAGCAGAAGGGAACATGGATGAGAAACATTGACCAGCTGCCTCCTGCACACCCCCCACCAGGGATGCGCCCGCAACCAATGTATAATACATGCCCTTGACCGGAATGGAACCTAGGACCTTACAGTCCACAGACCAATGCTCCATCCACTGAGCCAAACCGGTTTTGGCCAAAACCAGACATTTTTAATTTAAAAGGATAAAGATATGACCAGCAAATACTACCCAAAACAAGTTTATATATGTGTAAATAAGAACAAATTTTAATAAAAATATTTCAGCAATAGACGGGCACTACATATTGAAGGGTAGTATAGTAAATTTGATAAATACCTAAATTTCATCTACCGTGTTTCCCCGAAAATAAGACCTAGTGCATGGAAAGATAAGACATCCCCTGAAAATAAGACCTAGCGCAACTTTGGGGAAAAAAATTAATATAAGACACTGTCTTATTTTCAGGGAAACAGGGTATATATACATATAGACTGGAATCTTGAACTGCACAAATTTAACTCTAACCCCAAAATAAAATATTTTACAAGAGCCAAAACCAGTTTGGCTCAATGGATGGAGCATCAGCCTGTGGACTGAAAGGTCCCGAGTTCGATTCCGGTCAAGGGCATGTATACTGGTTGCGGGCACATCCTCAGTGGGGCGTGTGCAAGAGGCAGCTTATCAATGATTCTCTCTCATTGATGTTTCTCTCTATCCCTCTCTCTTCCTCTCTGTAAAAAATCAATAAAATATATTTAAAATATATATATATGTATTTTACAAGACCACAAAAGGAAACCTCCATGAATATCAAAAATTCACAAAGACCATTCTCTGACCATGATGCAATTTAATTACAAAATAAATAGTGAAGAAAAAGGTTTTAATCTTTAAAATATTTAAATTTAAGTACTTAAAAACAAAGTCCTTGTTGCTGTAGTTTTGTTTTGTTTTGTTTTTTTTAAATATTTTTGGTTTTTAAAATGTGAATATATATTCTAATAAAAACAAGTAAATATTTTTAAAGAAAAATATAAAGATTAAGATTGAAGAAAATAAACCTGTAAGATTTAGCTAAAGCTGTACTTATAATTTTACAGCCATCGTTAAAGAACAAGATGAGCTAATTGTTCAACTCAGTAAGCTAGGAAAAGAACTAAGTAACCTAAAGAAGGCAGAGGAAATAAAGAGCCAGCAATAAAAAAGTAGAAGACAAAGATACAATAGAATCAATATATTAAAAAACTGATTCTTTAAAAGTTTAAAATAAGAAAAAGTATCTGCAAAAAAAAAAATAGATATATAAAACATGAGGCAGCAGAAACCGGTTTGGCTCAATGGATAGAGCGTCAGCCTGCAGACTGAAAGGTCCCGGTTTTGATTCCGGTCAAGGGCATGTACCTTGGTTGCGAGCAGGATGTGCAAGAAGCAACTGATTGATGATTCTCATCGATGTTTCTAACTCTCTATCCCTCTCTCTTCCTCTCTGTAAAAAAATCAATAAAATATATATTAAAAAATAAAACTTGAGGCATATTAAAGGTATATAATCATATAGATTTTTAAAATGTCCTAAGAATATCTATAATAATAAAAGTTAAATGTGCAAATCGACCGAATGGCCATCTGGACATCCTTCCAGATGAACTCTGGACGAAGCCGGGGTTTCAGCCATGGGTTCAAGGCAGCTGCTGCAGCTGCGAGGGAGGGATAGGATTAAGGCAGCCGCAGAGGCTACAAAGGCCTACTCTTGCACGAATTTCATGCATCAGGCTTCTAGTCCTATCTAATAAGGGTAATATGCAAATTGACCATACATCTGCTATATCCACAAGCCACACCCACCAACCAATCAGTAGTGAGTATGCAAATTAACCCAACCAAGATGGCTGCAGCCATGGAGCAAGCAAGAGGCTTGTGTTTCCCCTGCAATGGAGGAAGCCAAGCTCCTGTAGCCCTGGCCTCTGCGCAAGGCTACAGAGTTTCAATTACAGAAGATAAATAAATCCCAACAAAAATGGCAGAAACCACGGAGCTGGAGAGAGTAAGAGGCTTGAGTTTCCCCCGGAGATGGAGGAAGCCAAGCTCCAGCAGCCCTGGCCTCCACTCAAGGCTACAAAGTTTCAATTATAAAAGATAAATAAATCTTAGATATCAGGACCTCTGCTTGGGTCTCTGGGGGGCGTGGTCGACCTGCAAACCACCACAGGGCTCTCATCCAGGCTGCCCCACAGGAACCCCCACCCTGAACTGGGACACCCTTCAGGGCAAACCAGCTGGTGACCACCCATGCACCAGGCCTCTATCCTATCTAATAAAAGAGTAATATGCAAATTGACCATCACACCAACACACAAGATGGCTGTCCCAATGTGGACACAAGATGGTCAGCAGGGGAGGGCAGTTTGGGGCAATCAAGCCTACAGTAAAGGGCAGAAACTAAACTTTCTAAATAGTTCAATTCCATATTCTATGATGAAGTGCAATAGGAGGTAGGCTCTAAAACAGGAGTAGGTTGTTAAGAATGACAGAAAAAGCAAGGAGGTGGAAAAGACATCAACCCACTTAACTTCATTTCCCTTGACCCAGAATTAGAAAAAGCCAGAAATTAAGAAAGCTGGAGAAAATAAAAGGAATCTGACAATAACTGATCCTACAACAATTTCAGTGACAGGGACTTCTGACATATACCTCCCTTCAAAAACTAATAAATTGCTGCACATGACTCTTAAGGTTTTATACTTTGGTAGTAGCTGCATTAGTTTGAATCATAGAGTTCCTGCCCACTGGGATTGAAAAGAGATGCTTGGAGCCGGGAGGCTTGCCAGAACTGAGGAACCAGAAATGTATCTGGCCCAGCAATAAAGCCTGGTGGGTGCACTGATTGTGAGCACTGCCAGGTCTTGACCCTTGGATTTCTCTTTCCTCTCCCTGGGTTAGAAGCACAACTGAAAGCCAAAAGAACTTCTGAAGAAGCAGTACCAACTGCTTTGCTATTCCTGTAACAAAAGTAAGAAGCATGCCTTCACTTCTGCTCAGCCCCCATTGAACTTCAGAGAACATAAGGGCTCCAGTTGACCTCATATCACCTTCA
Source organism: Pipistrellus hanaki (assembly GCF_964339955.1). Lineage (NCBI taxonomy): Eukaryota > Metazoa > Chordata > Mammalia > Chiroptera > Vespertilionidae > Pipistrellus > Pipistrellus hanaki. The sequence goes on along the minus strand of NC_140504.1, from coordinate 114,630,767 downwards.
GAAGGAAGTTCCAACCCATTTAATGTAAGACATCGCAGACATCCCTCCTCCCAAGGCAGCAGAGTAGATAAAGTCAGCAGTAGATAAAGTCAGGTGGCATTCCCTGTTAGGCCAGCAGATGATTCCAAAGAAACTCAGATCATACTTTTGAGTAATGGGAAGTGCTGGTAAAGCAAAGGAAGGGTTGGAATTTCCATCTTACTTTTTAGCTCCCATTCCAATCACCCAGCAAAGTCAGGGATTCAGGAATACAGCATGGTGCTCCAATCTTGCCTACACAGAGGAAAAACAAGAGTTCTGACCCACCTTCATGAAGTAGGTCACATAAATGTCTTTAGTTGCTCCAATGTTTGCTTCTTGAACTCTAAGGGAAGCACTCTTCTTTAAGGAGAGACCTGTTCCACTACAGAAAAAGCTTTTAAAACAGTTCCCCAAACTCCAAGTCAGGTTCCTCCACTGCAATAGAATTCAGCCAAGACAATAACCTAAGGTTTTCATTTTCCATTTAGTGGATTATGCCTACAAGGTAACTTAAATTTTTGGCCAATCCTTCCCCCATGCCCCACCACGATATTGGTCTTTTTCTCTCCCAGACTTCTTGACAAACATGGAGTGTGGTGGTATTACTGTAAAGCTCCCCACTCATAATCACAATGTTTTTTCTGTTGATTTTGATCAGATTGCTGGGTAAGCAGAATGTGTCTGGTCTTAACACTTTATACATATACCATTTCTATCTAATTCTACATAATCATTGTAACTTCCTCATTTTTAAGCAGTCCCAAACAGGAGATGCTTAGAAGAAATTGTTTCCCCTAGGAATACACTTTCATTTTCAGATAGGCATCTACCAATTTAATCAAGACATTCTCAAAAATTCACTTATGAGCTGACGCTAGTGGTGCCAACTGATGAGAGTATATAAAATAATTCTAGAGGAAATTTCACTCAAACGTATACTCCGAAAGAGAACTACAAATCATTTTCTAGATCACACACACACACACACACACACACACACACACACACAGCTCTATCTTTAAAAATAACAAAATAACTATTTACCTCTTTTTAAGCTCAGAAACTCATCTATCTCATTATAAAAGGCCAGTGTCTCTAACGACCGCAATAACCAGACAGTTGGTCACCATGAGGTTCATTAAGCACCTCTTGGTCCCTATCTCTCTCTACACACACACACACACACACACACACACACACACACACACACACACTCAACTAGTGGCTCCCAGTTGCGGGAGTGGGACGGCTCATGCCTCCAGGAGCAGAAAATTCAAACCAAGGGGGTATGAGTGAGGCAGCGAATCAGATTTTAAAATAACTGCTTTTGTGACACAAATGTGGAGCTGGAAAAGCAGTCCAGGCTAGGCAGTGTCTCTCACTAGAACGATCACCATATGTTCCTCTTCCAGCTTGCCCAATGTCCTGTGCTAACTGGAGGTACTGCTGGGAAAAGTTGGGTGACTCGTGGCTCCTGGAGGCGGGGCGGGCAGCTCCTGGCTCCGGGTAGACTGCTCAAGGCTCCAAGCTGCAGGGCAGGATGGCTCTTAGCAGCAGCTCACCCTCCTTCACAATGTCCCACCCAGCAGTGTCCCTCCTTTCCAGCCCCAACATCCTCCAAAACCCTGGGAAGAAGTGCCTACCCGCCCAGCCGGGACTGATGCCGCAGGCTCCCCAGCCCACACCTGGCCATGCCAGTGGCTGCTCCCCTCAGCCATCTGCCCGTCAGCACAGGAGGAGAGAGGAGGGAAGCTGTTGGTGAGACTCTGTCCGGTTCAGCAGGCCTGCCTGACGTGTGCCTCCCTGCTTCACCTCTGCCAGGGGCACCCGCCCCTGATGAGCATTCCTGGGTGTTGCTTCTTGGGAAGGTCAACGCCTGGCTGACTGCCAAGGCCTCAGGCAGTAGGAGCACCGAGGTCGCCATGACAAAGAGGTCAAGTAAGGTCAAGAACTGCCTCTGGTTGAAGCAGGTGCTATGGGAGCAAAGGGACACCCCCCCCCCCAAAAAAATGGTTATGTCCAATAGCCATCTAACTTCACATGTGGTATGCAAATTAGTCATTGTTAGAACTGATTTAGAACTGGTATGCCCTATTTTAAACAGGCTGGCAGGGGAGGGCAACTGGGGCGACCAGGTCTGCAGGGGAGCAGTTAGGCATTGATCAGGCTGGCAGGCAGAAGAAGTTGGGAGCAATCAGGCAGGCTAGCGTTTGGGAGCCAACAGTCCTGGATTGTGGAAGGGATGTCCTAAATGGGCAGTCAAGACATCCCTCAAAGGGTCCCAGATTGGAGAGGGTGCAGGCTGGGCTGAGGGACACAACCCCCCCCCCCCCCGACCACCACCAGTGGAATTTCATCTACCGTGCCTCTAGTGCAGGGGTCCTCAAACTTTTTAAAGTGGGGGCCAGATCACGGTCCCTCAGAGAGCTGGAGGGCCGGACTATATGAACTACTAATTCCTACTGTAACACCTCGGCTGCGCTCACTGCCCAAAAAACCTGGCGGGCCGGATCAGACTCCTCTGCGGGCCGCATGTGGCCCGCGGGCCGTAGTTTGAAGACCCCTGCTCTAGTGTATATATAAGAGGTAAGTTAGAGGACTAAGACTGGGGGACAACTTGTGCCAACCGAGAGTTGGCTAAACTCCATCTCAGGTATCTGAAGTATACTAGGTGTACCAGTTAATAATGTGTATTTTGTAATCAAAGAAAACACATTAATTTCAAGAGAAACATCAAAAGTGCTTTATTCAAAGTAATATCCATTGCTAGCTACACATTTTCCCATCTTTCAGGTAATTTGTGGATACCATCCCAATAGAACTTTTCTTGTTTTAAGGCAAACCATCCAGAGACCCAATTTTCCACTTCTTCATGCATTTTGAAGTGCTGCTCAGAAAGTATATGTGCCATCGATCTGAACAAGTGGTAATCTGAAGGAGCAAGGTCTGGTGAATACAGTGGGTGTGTTAATACTTCCCAGGCAAGATATTTTAATGTGTCTTTAACTGGTTTTGAAGTGTGTGATGGTGCATCATCATGAAGCAAAATTACTTTGTCATGTCTTAAGTGTGGTTCAAATCGTTTATTTATTGTTGGTAGTGATCAATACTAATGGTTTCACATAGTTTTAGAAGATCAGAATACACCACACCTTCCTGATCCCACCAAACACAGAGCATTGTCTTCTTTCTGAAGGGATTTGGCCTTACAGTCGATGTTGATGGTTGACCTGGATCAACCCATGATTTTGTGCATTTGGGATTCTCAAAATAAATCCACTTTTCATCACCAATCACAATTCGATGCAAAAAAGACTTTCTTTCCTGCCATTGAAGCAACATTTTACTGATGACTTTTCAGTTTTCCACTTGTCTTTCATTCAGTTGATGTGGCACCCATTTTCCTTCCTTTAAAATCTTTCCCATTGCTTGTAAATGATCGGAAATTATTTGCTGAGCAACATTTAATCTTTCTGCAAGTTGTTTTTGAGTTTGACCTGCATCTTCATTCAATAATGCTTATAATTGTTGGTCTTCAAACTTTTTCAGTTGACCTGGACATTCTTTGTCTTTCACATCGAAATCATAACCTTTAAAGTGTTTAAACCAGCGTTCACAAGTATCTTGAGATGGAGCATATTCACCATAAGCTTCCTAAAATATTCAGCAACACTTTTCTTCAAAATAAAATAATGAATTATAACTTTCCGCAAATGCTTTTTATTGGCACAAAATTGGACATTTTTAAGTGTAAAAAATACCTAAGATGTTAATACCTTTAGCAAATTTGACATATGAAGTTTTCAAGCTTGTTGTCAATACAACAAAATAGCATACATATCAAATCATATATATATATATATATATATATATATATATATATATATTTATCAACATATATGTAACTCCATCTATTGTTAAAAAAAAATCCACATTTTTAACTGGTACACCTAGTAGGACAATAGAGGATTTCTTATGTATTGTACAGAAATGTACAGAAAAAAAGTAAGGTAAGCAAAAGTGGGCAGTCAGACCCCTACCTCCCAGACCAGACGCTTGGAACAAGACAATAAGCAAGTACCAAATCTAGGTTGAGTCAAAAAACAGGATAAATGAAGCTTCGACTCAAAGAGACCTGGCAGAAGGATGAAAAGTCAAGTTGGAGGTATCAGACTTGGACATTTAGATGAGCAAATTCAGCAGGGAGAGAGGAGTTGATGAAGATGCCCTGAAAAACAGGAAGTGTTCTAAGAGGGCTTTGGCCTAGCCCATGGGCAGGAAGAAGTTATGAAGCAGACAGGCACCCAATCCAATAGGGAACCTACAAATGCTCCCATGACTGACTCCAAGGAACAGCACAATTGCTCTTTTAAGTAGAGAATCAGACTTGAGATAGAAACATCTAGTACACTTTCTCTTGAACATTCAGCAATAAGAAGACTTTAGATAAAAAATAAATATCTTTTAAGTTGAATCGTCAAAGAGAATTACTGAAACAGATTTAAAAAAAAAAAAAAAAAAATTTGAGCCCAGCTGGGTATGGCTAAGTGGTTGAGCATCAACCTATGAATCAGGAGGTCACAGTCTGATTCCTGGTCAGGACACACGTCCCATATGAGGGCTGGATTCCCAGTGGGGGGTGTGCAGGAGCAGCCAATTAATAATTCTCTCTCAGGTTGGTAATGACATCGCCAAAGCAACTGGTGATTGGAAGGGTCTGAGGATTACAGTGAAATTGACCATTCAGAACAGACAGGCCCAGATTGAAGTGGTGCCTTCTGCCTCTGCCTTGATCATCAAAGCCCTCAAAGAACCTCCAAGAGACAGAAAGAAGCAAAAAAAACCATTAAGCACAGTGGAAATAACACATTCGATGAGATTGTCAGTATTGCCCAACAGATGTGGCACCGATCTCTAGCTAGAGAACTCTCTGGAACCATTAAAGAGATCCTGGGGACTGCCCAGTCTGTGGGGTGCAATGTTGATGGTCGCCACCCTCATGACATTATAGATGATATCAACAGTGGTGCAGTGGAATGTCCGGCTAGTTAAGGACCAAAAAGGAAAAGGACTCAAATAAAGATCATTTTGACAAGCAAAAAGTAATAATAATAATAATAATAATAATAATTCTCTCTCATCATTGATGTTTCTATCTCTCCCTTCCTCTCTGAAAGCAATAAATATATATTTTTTTAAATGCCTGATTACTCAAGTATTCTCATTTATATATCACCAATATCAGTTAATATTTCCCTTATCTACATCATTATGGAAGATAACACCAAAAGTCCCTGTTCTTAAACCAGGGTACAGATATATAGCAGGAGGTGAAGGGCTGTACGAAGACACTAACTCATGGCTCATCTTCCTAAAGCATCAACCTGATCCCAAAAAATTTATGGAGAAGAGTAAACATAAATACTGTTACCAAAATTTTAAATACTCTTTCTAGGAACAGTTTTCTCCAAACTATTTGTATTAAATTTAGAAATAATTTACTCCAAGACATCATGTAGGGTTTTGTTAAACACTAGAGCTAAGTACACAGTTCTCACATATATGGTATAATACTAAATGCTATAACTCCAGTCATTATAATTGTATCTCAGCTAAAAGTCAGGATTATTGACTGCTCACCACATTCATGTCCTCAGATAAGCACTGTGATAAACCAAAAAACAGACATACGGCCAACCATTCCAGAAAAAAACATGATATTATTTAATACCTACAGAAAGTAATGCATAAGCAGTGCACATTAATAATTAATAGTACAAAACAAAAAGTAAATTAATCACATAAAATTTGAAGGGGAGGATTCCTGCTAGCAGCGAACTCAAATAAGGTCCTGAATGAGGATTGATACTGAGGCTGACAAGTATTGGGGGGATCCACCACTTACTAGAAAAATAGCAATGCAAAGGGCTGCAGAGATGTGGACAAAGTAATCCAGTATCTATGGCTTCACTAGCTCTGACCAACTGAAGATGTGCTTATACAAGGTATGGCAAAAGTAGGCTTACCGTTGTTCATATTGAAAATAAAAAAATATTTAATAAATAACCCTATATAATAAAAGCCTAATATGCAAATTGTTCAACAGAGAGTTCCACTGGGAGTTCAACTACTCACTATGATGTGCACTGACCACCAGAGGGCGGCGTGGAACATGGCAGGCGTCAGTAACCGCACTGGCAGTGGAGGCACTGCCAGCCCCATGGGTTCCAACAAGAGTGGGCCCACAGCAGGGTGGTAGAGTGAGCGGGCGGCGCCAGGCCAAGGTAGGCAGGAGCGGGAGCCTGATCAGCCCCCCCGCCCCCCCCCCCCCCGCCCCCAATAACCCTGCAGACTGTGACCAATGGCAGCGGCAGGGGGCGGCCGACACCCAGCTCCCAGGCACTGAGGGAGCTGGGCAGGAGACCTGGCCCCAATCAATGCCGGCAGGACCCGAACGCCCTATAGGGGCGGCCCCCAGGCTGGGACAGGGAACTAGGAGTGGGTGGAGCCTGGGAAGAGCGAGGGGAGAGGGGAGAGGGGGAGAGGGGGCGGTGACCTCTCTCTGGTTCCTGGGGGCGGGGTGATGGGGACAGAGGTGCGGTGAGAATGCAGGGTGTCTGTCCAGCTCGCTCTCACTTCCCCTGCTACCCTGACCCTGAATGCCAGGGCTCACACGCCAGGGAAGTCCCCGCACTCAGGTGCCCGGCACCACCCCACACCCACACAGCCTCTCACGGCCTCTCACAGGTGAGCCAGGCAGCAACCGCTGGGACCGCAGGGGCCAGTCAGGCTCCCCACGGGTTCAAGAGCTGGTCTGTGAGGCTGGCCAGGAGAGAGTGTGCTGCCCACTCAGCTTCCATGTGGTGTTGCTGGACAGCCTAGAGGCCCACACTGCGCCCTGGCCCTCAGTGTCTTGCCAGGCTTATCACAACTCCATGTGAGGACTCAGGCGCCATGACTCAGGCAGAGGGGGGCAAGGCATGTGAGGGCCGGGGGCCCAGGTGCTGCCCAGGGCCCAGAGGTCAGCTAGGATCTGCCCTTCCACGCCGGATGCTCGGTGCTTCAATAGTCAGCCAGGGACCACACCATGCACAAATTTCATGCCCCCCAACCTCTAGTATAAGATAAACTGTGTTTGGCATACTCACAATCTTGTATACCAAAATAGGCAGAACAAAGATGTTGAACATTTTGCCTCAGAAGCATTAGATTTTTAACTATTATATCCATTTCCATAAACAGTTCCCTTGAAATCTAGTTTATACTTTATTTGCATTTTCAACATCTTTAGGTAAATCTCAAGTGTTGGTTCAAACCTTCAATCCCTATGTTCATGGTACAACAGATTCCAAATCAATAAGGTTGCTATGGATTCAAGGGGGTACTCTCACTACAAAATAACTAGATCTTCAATAGAATATAATTCTTAATACTTTAGTGGGCTTCAAAAAGCGAGGAAAATATCCAAGTGCCCCAGTAACTTCCCCAACAAAACCATAAAAGCAGACAAACACCAAAGACAAAGAAAGCAATCCACAGATTGGGATGGGTTGTGCATGGGATAGAATATTTAGCCCTTTGCACTCAGAACCATTCTGGACATTGGCTACCAGCTACTCGATGCTAACGGCGGAAACGTGCGTTGAAATAACTCAATTCCCCGTAATCACTAATAAACTGCAATGTCCCCTGAGAGGGGACAGCGGAGTGCAAAGGGTTAGAAGTAAAAATATATTTGTTGAAATTAAAAATTCAATGGGTGAGCTAAACAGAAAATTAGACATAACTCATTAGATACAGGATGCAAACAAAACAAAAACAAGGAAATAGAAATGAGAAGGCAAGAAACAGAGGATAGAATAAGAAGATCTAATAAATGACAACTTGGAATTTCCAGAATTCCATAAAAGAGCAACAATATATGATAAAATGGCCAATAATTTTTCAGCACTAATCAGGCACAAATCCACCAAAGAAACAGGATATACCAAACTCATTAATAAAATCACAATGCCCACACCTGAAATCTATGTGATCATATTAATGTCACCACATTTAGCTTAAAAAGAAGGCGAGGGGAATACAATGTCCACAAATGTAAAACTTGAGAACACTAAAGCCAAAGTGAGAAACTCAAAAGCAACCAGAGAAAGAAGACAGATCTCTGGCAAATTAAACTGACAATAACCTCCTCAAGAATACTGGGAAAGTCAGAAGACAATTGAATAATATCTTCAAAATGCTATAAGAAATAACCAATTGACTGGTTTTATTTGGAATCAATTCTATTTTTCAAAAACAAGGGCAAAAAATATTTCCAGATGATAAAAAAAAAAAAAACTAGCTACTTTTCCAGCCATAACCATCATTAAAGAAATCTCTAAAATGATATACTCGAGAAAGGAGAAAAAAAATCATCACAGCACAAAGTTCTGTAATATGACTAATGCTCAAACAAATTGGTAAAGATATAGGTAAAGCTAAACAAATACTGTCTGTATGGAATAATAATATTCTATATCATGAGGTGTTTTTTATTCATGAGCAATAATAAACATTGGAAGATAATAGCATATACTACTAAGTTTATGGCGGATCAGAGTTAAAGGATTTTAAGGTCCTTTTATTGCCAGAAGTGGAGCTAAAATAATAATTAACTTTAGACATTATATATGTACAACTTCAAGAATAGCCGCTTAAAGACTGGAAATAACATACAACTTCCAAACCAAAATCAGTGAGGTTTTAATATAGTTTTACTGTAGGATCTGGCTGGAGCAGAGTTGAGTTGGGGGGGGGGGGGGGGGAGTCAAGGTCCAACTCAGAGGTGTCACAAACAATTCCAATTCTAATAATTCTTTGGGGTCACAGATTCTTTTGAAAAACTGTTAGTCTTCTCCCCCAGAAAAAAAATGCTCATGTGTACTTGTACAAATTTTCAAAGAAACACAAAAGACCTTTCCCAGACTTCCCAGAGAAAAAGAATCCCCAAGGCCTTGGCTAGCTTAGAAAGCTGAAGAGAGTTAATGGGAAAGAGTAAAGTTAGAAGTTCTCCCTATCCTAGAGTTAAAACCTCATATGAAATGTAAAAAGAACAGCACAGGGCATAATGTTTCAGAAAGGAGGAACCTGAAAGTAAGGAATCAAAAATGGAATCATTCCTATAATTCAGGCTTTCATTAAAATGTGATTCAACAGTTACATAACTATTGCAATATCTGGATTGTGGAAAATAATGGCTAGAAATAAATTCCTAGTTTTAAAGATTGTAAACACCAATCTTATAATCTGGTGGACAAGTATGGCATACACAATGAAGACAGAAAACAGAAATTTCAACATTAACTACCTAGTGTTTTATTTCATTGATTTGTTTAGAAAGAAGAAGGGAGAGAGAAAGAAACAACCATGTAAGAGAAAAACATCACTGGTTGCCTCCCGCACACACCCCGGCTAGGGAATCAAACCCGCAACCTGGGTATGTGCCCTGTTGGGAATCGAACGCACCATTTTCTGGTATTACAAGATTACACTCCAACCGAGCCATAGCAGGCAAGGCTACCTAGAGTTTTTAATACTCCCTTCCTGGAATGACTCAATTAATAACCTACAGTGTTTAAAGGACCTATAAAAAGTATTAGTCTGGTGCACCTAAAGCACCTCTTCTGCAAAGACAGATCCTATTACCTCCCAACCTCAACTTGTAGCCTGTGTCAGAAATACAGACCATTGCAATCCACGGGCTCTTAAATCTACCTGCATTCCAGAAAGAAGCTTATGGAACGCACATAGATTCCCGTCTCAACCCAAACACTGAAAACTAAGAATACTAGGGAAGCCAGAAGACATTTGAATAATATCTTCAAAATGCTCTAAGACCCAAAGAATCTGTATTTTAAAAGTACCCCAGATGACACTACAAACACACACTATATAACACTATTCCTCCTTATTCACTAAAATGTAACTCATATTGGCTTTGTGCACCATTGATATTCAAAACTGTAAATCAAAATGTTGCAAATAAAGAATTTCCTATATACCATGGAAATATATTCAGTGATTAAAATCATTATAGAGCATAAGGAAAAATTCAGTGATTCTTAGATATCACAGCAAGAACAGAAAAAGCTTATTCTAGAATACAAGAATTAAAAGCAAATTCAAAGGAAAAGCACAGGAGATGTGTTTAGGCCAGTGGCCGGCAAACTTCGGCTTGAGAGCCACATGCGGCTGTTTGGCCCCTGAGTGTGACTCTGCCACAAAATACCGTAATGCGGGCGCGCATGTACAGTGCAATTGAAATTTCATGGCCCGCCGAAACCAGTTTGGCTCAATGGGTAGAACGTCGGCTTGGGGACCGAAAGGTCCCGGGTTCGATTCCAGGCAAGGGCATGTACCTTGGTTGCGGGCATATCCCCAGTAGGGGATGTGCAAGAGGCAGCTGATTGATGACTCTCTCATCGATGTTTCTCTCTATCTCTCTCCCTTCCTCTCTGTACAAAATCAATAAAATATATTAAAAAAAAAAAAAATTCATGGCCCATGCGCAGAAGTCAAAAAAAAATTTCAGTCGTAGTACTGTTGATTATTTGGTTCTTGTAATACCAGAGAGGTGCTTTGACTATTGAGTTAGCCAACCACTGGTTTAAGCAGATGAATAAATATTCTCAATAGTTCACATTTAAGATAGTGTGTTAATTTTCCTTCTTTATATATATATACTGGAGGCTCGACGCACAAAATTCATGCAAGAATAGGCCTTTCTTCCCCCAACTGCCAGCACCAGCTTCCCTCCGGCACCCGGGACCTGGGACCCAAGCTTCCCTAGAAGCCAAAGCTTCATCAGGAAGGACGGAAGGACATCCGGCCTAATTAGCATATTACACTCTTATTATTATAGATACATATATATCAGAGAGGAAGGGAATGGGAGAGAGAGAAACATCAATGAGAGAACCATTGATCAGCTGCTTCCTGCATGGCCTCCACTGGGGACTGAGCCTGCAACCTGGGCATGTCTTTCTATCAGAAATCAAACTGTGACTGCCTATTTCATAGGGCAACACTCAACCACTGAGCCACACGCTGGGCTAAGATAGTGTGCTAATTTTTCAAAATACATACACATTTGACTTTACTGCCCCTCAATCAATTTCAGAAGTCAAATAACTCTCTTCCTTTTCTAATTTTGGCGATCTCAATCTTTTAAGAACTAGCTTACATTACACAAAACAGATGATGGTTTATCTTAACATCATAGGTCTCCTGATCTCTGTGACTTCCATTTGAACTACATGTGCAGATTTTATTTATAATTGTGCTTTTGGTCAATGTATTAAAAAAAAAAAGAGCAATCTTATCCCAAACGTAGGAGGTTCAAAAGACTTCTCTTTGCCCCAAATCCTGATTATGTTTCCATACTAATCATCTTTAAGACAATTTTTAAATAAGGCAGGTATAATTTCATTCTTAAAAGCTTACTTTCATTTTTGATTGAATAAAACATTCATGAGTTGGATAAATGTTTTCTCAAAAGGCTAAGACTAGATCACTGAGATCGTCCTGAAATTTAAATTAGCTATTATAGTAGTTCTCAAGGGAAATCCCACAACCACTGAGAAAAAGGAATTAAGATACACAATAAAGAGAATGTCTCTTCATGTTATAAAGGGTCAATTCCTTATTTGGTTCACATATTGAAGGAAAGAGTGGAACTCAGAACTTCTGGCTCTACACCTAGGGCTGGGATTAGAAAGTCTTTATATACTCCACACTTCACCCTCCATATGTCCCAAACCTGATCTCCGGAACAGATCGTCTAAAACAGAAGTCAGACTAAGACATGGAGGCCAAATCTAGTCCATTGCCTGTTTTTGTAGAATCCATGAACTTATAATGTTTTTTACATTTTTAAATTATTTCTAAAAAAAGAATATTTTATGCCATGTAAAAATTACATGAAATTCGAATTTTATTGTCCATTAAGTTTTATTGGAACACAGTGCTCATCCATTTAGTTATTGTTTCTAGTTACTGAGCTTAGTAGTTAAAACAAAGACTTCCTGGCCTGCAAGATTTAAAACATTAACTATCGGGCCCTTTACATAAAGTTTATGGACCCCTGAACTAAAGGATGCTTGTCTTTTTGTGAAAGCTACTTAAGTTCTTAACCTGAGTCAGTCAAACCTCTACTTTCCCCAATTCTAGCTGCTGGTAATACAGGGAGTAAATTTACTGTATCTTTCAACTAACAGTAGGTCTTCCAATTTTGGAATGCTAATGGCTGATGTTCCACCCTATCTTGTCTAAATCCTGATCCCTTATTTTTTATTCACAAAGCATAATTACAATTACCATTAAATTAAAATAACCTTTACTAAGGATCTATTACCATCTACCAGGCACCATTCTAAGTGTTGGAGATCTCACTTCTTTTTAGGTGAGAAAACAACAGCTTAGCAACCAGGTAACTAATTTGTCCAAGTTCACATAGCTACTGCAGATCTCTGCTCTTACCATATACCACATTACCTCAAAAAAAGCAAGACTGAACTTCCTCTTTTGTCTCAATATATTCTTCTAGAATGCTGGAGTCTGAGGCCAAACATGAAAATTCTACTTCAATTTAGGCAAAATTGGACAAAACTAGGCAACTAATGTCCCATGACTGGATACTAACTAAAGTACCTTGTGCTCTCCCCAGCCTTGTCAGCTTGTCAGCCTGTAGTGTTCGTTTACAACTGCCTATCAGTTCTGCCTCACAAATAATACTGCCTTGATTTAAAAATATACAATCATATCTTTAGAAAACAAAAGCCAGGCCTCAGAGATGCATGTTAGATCAGTTAAAATAATAACCATCACTTACTGAGTATTTCCTATGGGAATTGTAGGGCATGCTTTAGATGTTTTTTTCATTTAAACTTCACAGCTTTGGGAGATAAACATGGATTCCAATTTTACAGATGAGGAAACTAAACTTTAAAGGTTAATTTACCCAAGATGACAGGGTTGGGATTCAGTAACTATGTTCTGACTCCAAATCCAGGCCCTCAACCACTATGCTGAACTTTCAAATATCAACTTTCAATCATAATATGGTCAGTGTTGCCTACAAGTAAAGAAAACTTACAAAATGTACCATGAAAAGATACTGCCCACCATATTATTTACTTTGACTTCAATTATTCTCCTGTAACTTTCTCAAAACTAAGATTAAAAACAGAATCAAAAATTCAATTGTATAGGTGTATCATTCCTTTGCAATGCACTTATTTCTTCCACAATAGATTTTTTTTGAAGGTATAAGCCATTCTCATACCCTTGGTCCTATGAAACCTTTGTGACAGACATTCAATAAACATGCTGAATGAACAGAAGCTGTTCAAATATTTCTTATAAATGAATTCTGCCAGGAAAGTAGTGAGTAGAAGATATACAGAAGCAGCAAAGAAAAAAATTAAAAGCAATTCCTTATACACTAGTGATAAATGTAGTTTTCAGGATCGTTTTTATACACATAAGATACAACTTATGTATAAGGTGCCACCTTATGGAATGAACTAAGTGTGCATTTATAATCACAAAATGAAGAGTGAATACTCAAGGCTAAACTATTAAAGAATAATCTAATGGAGAAACCAAAACCCCTCACATCCTCATACTGTGTACTGTCCCAACTGTATGTCTTAACCTGGAAGATCTTCTGCATCTTAGCCTCTAATTCTAGAATTTCCCCATACCCAACACTTTCTTTCCTGGAAGGGAAGCTTGAGAATAAGGAGTGTTTTTTCCCTTTACATACCCACATGATCCAAGATAGTATCTTGAATACAGTAGGGCATTGCTACTGTATAAAGTGGTTGAACAAAATGGAACATTTTCAGGTGCCAGCTAAGGTACACTGACCATATACAATTTAAGGGGAGGCAACAACCTCACCATTAATTCTACAGAAGGCAGCCTCCGCCTAAAACTTTTGCAGACACTTGCTTTTAAAAAAAACAACAAAAAGTTGTTAGAAGGCTATCACTGTTGGCAACAGAGCTCCATTCTGTGGCATTATATGCCCATAAGACACCTCAGAGGGCTCATCTGGTACTTATATGAAGGGTTGGTTCACAAGGGCCAAGGGGCTCTACTTGTTATAGACGCTTACTTAGGTCCCTACACATTCAGGTCCCTAGACACATCGCAAAGGTGAATACAGAGTTCCATAAGTTTTAAGTCTCTAATGAACATATATTTACAAATACATATGAAACTGAAGACATTTATCCAGAAGAACTGAAAGTCTTCTAAGCTCCTGTACTCCCAGGAAGTCCACTTTGAAATACGTCAAGAAGTTACATCGAGGTATACAAAGTATGTCTAAAAGATCCAAACTGATAACTCCAAAACTTGTCGTTGAAGCTGACAAAACTGCCCTAAAACTAAGAGTTCTGAGTGTGCCCTTTCTTACTTTCAACGCTGCGACGCCAATGAATGATGGTATATCAGCGTTAAATTTAAATTTCCTGACTCCGGCCACAATGCTAACCTAATTAAAGCATGTGGTCAACGTTTGGCATTTTCGGTGCGATATTTTGCATCGTTCTGACTAGCAGCCGAGTTGAAAGACAGTTGCGCTCTTCCTCATGCCCCCCATAGCCAGAGGCAAAAGCCCTCACACCGAAACGCCTTATTAAATGGACAGGAACAGCACCCCCGCGCCCCTCTCAGACCCCGCCGGGCGGCGAGCGGGGCTTCACGCCGACCGCCCTCGCCGAGAACTTTGGGCTCCGTCTGAGCGAGTCACTCGCGCGAGCGCCACTTCCCCGCGGCCGGGACCCCCCACCCCCAGGAGCCTGACAACTCCCGGGAGCCCCTCCACGCCCGACGCGTGGCCCCGGCTCCCCTCGCACCCATTTCCCGTCCGGCCAACTGCTGCCGGGGGAGGGGGCGGGCAGCGCGGGGGGCGCCGGGGGCAGAGCCGGCCGTCGGGGTGGACGCGGCCGGGCAGGGGTGGACGCGGCCGGGCAGGGGCGGCGCGGGGCGGCGGGCGAGGGCGGCCCGAGGGTCCGGGAGGGGGAGGGGAGATACCTCGTACAGCTCCTCGGAAGCCATGGTGGGCAGTGGAGTTGCGGGCAGGCGGGAGGGGCAGGGTTGGGGCGAGGCGCCGCCGCCTGGCGGCCGACACTTTGTTTCAGTTGGGTCCCTGCGTGGCCTGCGCTTCCTGCTCCGCTCCGCGCCGGGGCCCCGCAGGCGCCTCTCGCACTCGCGGCCGGAGCGGGCCGGCGCCGCGGCGGGGTGTGCGCAGGAGCAGCTGCGCAACGCGCCCTCGCGCCCCGCGCTCACTCCCCGGCGGGCCGGCTGGGGCTCGGGCTCATCGCGCCCGCCGCGGGGCCGGGCCGGGCTGGGGCAGGCGCAGCGGCGGTGCGCGGCTCCGTGGCTCCCCCTCTCCGGTGTAGTGCAAAAATCTTCCTACTTGCGACCAAAAAAAAAAAAAAAAAAAAAAAAAAAAAAACCTGCCCCGGCTACTGGGCATGCTCAGTGCGGTCGCGGGGCTGGCGGAGCCCCACTCCCGCGCTCCGGGTTTTCAGACCGCCCTCGCGGGAGAGGCGGGGAGGCCGGCGGGGCGGGGCGCCTGAGGGGAGCGGTGGGCTCCCTCCCGGCTGAGGTGGGCGGGTGGGCCGAGGGGAGGGGGGGGCAGAGCAGCCGGCAGGAAGGGGCGTGGCTGTGGGCGGGGCCGCGGCGAGGCGTGGGCGGGGCCCCCAGGCGGTGGGCGGGGCTCCGGTTCGCCCAAGTCCCCTCGCGGAGGTCGGACCCGGCCGGACGCCGCCCACCAGGCCGCCTCGACGTGGGTGCCGAGTGCCAGGCCCCGGGCCCACTGGGCCAGGCATCTGCGGCCCGAAGTTGAACCGGGGGCCTGGGGTCGAGGTGGCTGGCGTCCGGAGCCCGCTGCTCCGACGGCAGGGGCCGAGCGACAAATGCTGGACTCCCCTCCTGGGAGGCGCAGAGCTCCTGCCGGCGTGCGCCCACCACAGCTCCCGTCGGGGCCAGGCCAGCCCGCGGTTGACAGGCCGCGTGGCCAGGTGAGGCCCCCCACCCGAGCACGTGTCCGCCTCCCTCGCGGCAGCCGCCAAGACGCGGAGCTCGGAGCACGTGCCCGCCGAGGTGCCCGGCACACTTCGGGCGCGCTCTCCCGGCCGGAGGTGGGAGCCCGGCCCCGGCGAGGCGAGGGCGGTGCGAGGGCGCGGCCGCATCAGCGCTGCCCGCAGTTTCCCCCCCTCCGGCCTCCCAGTTCCTCTTGGACCTCCCACCATCTCCCAAGAGGAGAGGTCGGGATCTGGACTCCAGGGAGGTCTGGGTTCTACAGGATGGAAACTGTAGGTGGTGGTTCTCTTTGGGGGAAACGGTGTGTACAACTAGCTACACGACAGGCTCTCTCGGCCAGAACAGCCATGAGCCGGCCCTTCTGCTTCCCACGGGAAAGGGGCAAACGGGGGGCGGCCTGCGAAGCCAGTCCCCAGGGCACACCTGCCGGGAAACTGGACGTTTCCCCATCCGGGCGGGTGAGGAAGGGACTTGCCGGCCCGACTCTTACGAACAGCAACTCCACAGTTTCCGGCTGAAGCAACGGAACTTCGCGGGGCAGCGCAGAGACAGTTCACACTCTCCCACCACCCAACACCTGGAAACCACCATCATCAAATCCTACATTCTCACAATACACCCAGTTCATAACCGACCTCCTAGTCACCAGACTCCTCCACCAGTTTTCTTCCTAAAACCTCATTCTGTAGTGCCCCAAAATACAGTTGAACTACAAGGCTTTTCACAGACCCCGCTTGGTATCTGCCCTCCTCACGCTCAGGAACGATCTCAACACTTGTTCTTTAGTCACTTCAAGTCGAATCACCATTTTCTTCATGCCGGTGCCTCTACCTGCAATTCCCTTAGCCACCTTAAACTCCAGCTCCAACATCACAAAAAAAAAAAAAAAAATCTCCTCTGACTTCCAGGGCAAAAAGAGTTACTCCCTCTCCAGCGGCTCCTGAACACTCAGGCTGCTTCCCTGCAGCACTTACCTGTGTTTTAGCTCTTTTGTCCACTCTTCTCTCCCACGTTCATTTCAAGACTATGACCTCACAGATCCCATCTTCACAGTTGACTCTCCAGCCCTGGCATCATTCTCTACATACAAAATATGTTCTTGTTCAATAAATTGGAATTTCAGTGCTCTAAATAAAGCCCGGTACACACACATCCAATTCCCATTATCAAATGCTTTTACAACAGAATCACAAAGTCCCCACCACTTTTGCCAAGGCTCTTTCAAATTCTGCCTCTTTTCCTGATGGCCCAGCCAATTACCTCTCCCTCCTCCAAAACATTAGCGCCTCTATCCTCTGACTTAATTTCATTATTTGCTGCATTTGGTAATTGTCTCTAGAGTCTAGACACACAAATTCATGAACATAAGTTGTAAGCTCCTTGAAGGCAAGGACTGGTACTTTATCAGCCAAGTCTCAAAACAGAGCACTCTACTCAAAAATAAAGGGTAGATGTGTTCGTTTGTTTTTAATTACACAAGTGCAATAAAAATATTTTTAAAAGGGATCCTCAACCTAAAATGGACAGGCAGATCTCACATATAAACCTATATATAATGATATAAAAATATATATATTATTTTTCTCGCGGCCACCAAAAGTATAGAATTTAAGCATTCACAAGTTGCTCCACTGTGTGCTTAATGGACTGGGATGTTAAATATATCATCTCTAAAGTCTCCAATACTACCATTGTTACCAAGGGAAGGAGGAAGAAACAAGGGTAGAAAAATCCCTACTACAATATTTATTAAGCTAGTACATTTGAGATAGATACAGTCCTAGGGTAAGTTGCCCTTCCCCAATGTGGAAAAAAAGGGGCGAGGGAGGGAATCAGAGCCTAAAAAAGTTAACTCCAAAAAATCAATTTACTCGGACCTTTAACCCTGATGCTTATTTATGATGCTATGATTATTCATCAACATTAAAAGAGTGTCTACAGGGATGGGTCACTTCCATAACAAAGCAAGAGTAAACTATTCTCCTAAGCTCACCTCCAACTACCTCTCTTCAATAATTAGTTGGTTTCTATCTTAATTAAGAACACCGGTCGAGGAGACTAGTACTAAGGTACACATTAGTGACTCAGATATTGATCAAGTCCACTTTGCCCTCCACCTGAAACCCGTTTTACTGAATGCAGTTTTGATTGTTTATATTTTACTTCATTAGTTCAATTTGTCTTTTAAGCAAATTCTGCTTTCTTCCCCCATTTTTTTTTTATATAAACAGCATTTTATCAGTACTCATTCTAGAAGTACGTCCAAGATTACTTAATGGCTTTAAATTTATGCCAACTTTTAAAATAGTGAAATTTTGCAGTAGTTACCACAACCACGTGTGTGGGTGCTGTGAGAGTACTTCTTTCAGGAATTTGAGAATACAAGTGAAATCACATTCCCTTAAACACATCAAGATAGAAGTCTGCATTGTACCAAAAATACATGAAACACGATAATATGTACTAGTAAAATCCATGGATCTTAAAGATTATCAAAGTAGTCAACAAGCATGATGATGTCCACATGTGATTAAAATACTACACATCTACAAGCAGTAAGCTTCAACTCTTACCTGTTGTAAACCCATGGTGAAGACCAACATAAACCAGTTTATTCCTTTTCCAAATTGATCTGAATGATTGGTAGTTGAAAATCGGTACCATCCAAGATAAGACTTTTCAAATCAGAAGTCAAAGCTGTTTCCAACTTGGCAGGACAAGAACTAATATTTTAAATTAAAAGTTCTCCCCTTTACTCAGAAAACAGTCCAATCGGTTGCTGTTCCCATTATCCCAAGAATCTGCATTTCATCTACATTTGAATTCTAAGGCAGGAGAGGAAGTGGGGGATGGGACATGAAAAAGGAAAGGATTCAAAGTCTAGCAACTACTACTCTCAGAGCCAAAGGCATTTTGAGGTTGAATGGCTGTGAAAAAGCTGATAGTGATTTCCTTGATCAATTTTGTACCCCGAGAGCATAATCTAGTTTGGCTACCTTCTGCAAAACCCAAAATTTAACTTAGTTTTTAATGAAAGAAAAGTGACCTAAGTTTTTTGTGTTTGCAAACTGTGGCCAAAGAGAAATTAAATACCATTCTTGTTATAGAGTATCCACTCCACAAAATTTGAGGAAATTCCTACCTCAATCACGTATTCAAAGAAAGTAAGAAAATGTTAAGCTAAGAAGCAAAAGAGAAACATAGAGAACCAATCATAAAATGAATTCAGATTCTAGGGCCTTTTTTGAACTTGGAGCCAACCACCTTTTCCTTCCCAGAAAGCGTAAATTGGGTACCAGTGCACTTTTCTTTTCTGGACAACCAACCACCTCTGATTCCTGGTTTCGGCTGCCTCTTCCTTCCCTGGCCAAGTAGTCAATTTCCTCATTTCAACTGGCAGCCTTTCCCTGCCTGCATCTGTCTTGGACCCCAGCCTTTATTCTCTCTTTTGTTTAGAAACTAGTACCTAATCCAGCAGCCACACTGCTGTTTCCTGGCCAAATGCTACCATTTATTTAATCTCTTTACCCTAGTGATATCAACTCTGAGACTTCTTCACATTTGATTTCAGCAATTTCCTCTTAGGCTGAGGTTCCACCATTGCCCAAACCTCATCTACTTACAAATAAGGACTTAGAGTTTAACTGTGGTTCTTCTTCTTTTTTTTTTTTTTTTTTTTTAAATATATTTTATTGATTTTTTTACAGAGAGAAAGGGAGAGAGATAGAGAGCTAGAAACATCAATGAGAGAGAAACATCCACCAGCTGCCTCCTGCACACCCTCCACCTGGGATGTGCCCACAACCAAGGTACATGCCCTTGACCGGAATCGAACCTTTGACCCCCCAGTCCACAAACCAATGCTCTATCCACTGAGCCAAACTGGTTTCGGCCTTTTTTCCTATTAATGTTAATTCTAGAAATTAATTTGGTTAATTCTACCAAAAATTGTTTGAAATATATTTTTGTTGTATTTTCTTTTGATTGATGTAATTGATCAAGATGGAAGAAGTTTTTCATTTATAACTTTATATATTACCTCACCTTCTGAGAACAGAAAATAACTAAAAGCCTAAGGTACTGCCATTACATTCTGGTTGACTTTACAACAGGGTAGTAATTAATTCACTTTGAATTCCTGGGGGGGGAAATTTTAATGTAAATGTCCCTTGAGTTATTGTGACTGGACACCTATGTTTGTAACTCTAGTGAGATCATTTCCAGTAAACTCATTACCTTCTGGAGAGAGAAAGAGAGAGAGAGAGAGTAAGTAACTAGGGAGAAGTGTATGGACCATCTGGCTGGTAAAGAAAATAGGAACACCAGGTTCACCAGAAACAGTGGAATCCAGAATTAGCACAGGACCAGAGCAGGAGGGGGTTGAATATAAGAGTAAATTGATAGATCCTCCCTTCCCCCAACTTATGGACGGAGTATGACATAACCTGCACCTGCACCCTGGACATTTCTGAGCACCGAACCAGGCACCTTATATGTACTATATACATTGCACCACCAATCAGCACCTGCCAAATACCTTAAGCGAGTGGTTGGCAAACTCATTAGTCAACAGAGCCAAATATCAACAGTACAACAATTGATATTTCTTTTGAGAGCCACATTTTTTAAACTTAAACTTCTAATCCACTTCTTCAAAATAGACTTGCCCAGGCTGTAGTATTTTGTGGAAGAGCCACACTCAAGAGGCCAAAGAGCCACATGTGGCTCGCGAGCCAGAATTAGCTGACCATGGCCCTAAGCCCTTGATTCCTAAGTACCTAAGTGCCTAATCATGTGCCTTATTTGAAACCACCAATCAGTGAGTGCCTAGTAGTACCCTAAGCCTTATCCCTTCCTATTCTTCCCCTCAAAAGGCGTGTTCACCTCTGCTCCTGTTGCTGTTCTCCCTTTGTGAGACAGCCCTGCAGGGTCCTTCTCCTCTAATAAAGCCTGTAGTCCTGGTTTGTCAGCCTCTCTCTCATTCTTTCATAAATGAATCTAAAAGCAAAGCTATGCCTACACAAGCATATGGAAACATGTTTTTAGGGTTTGATTTTTCAAGCACTAGTATTGTCTCATGCAGAGGTCCTGGACTTGTGTCCCCAGACAGATAATAACAGGTTCACTTTGTAACTTATTAGAAATACAAATTCTCGCCCTAACCGGTTTGGATAGAGCATCAGAGTGTAGACTGAAGAGTCCCAGATTTGATTCCGGTCAAGGGCTTGTATCTTGGTTGCAGGCACATCCCTAATAGGAGGTGTGCAGGAGGCAGCTGATATTTCTTTCTCATCTATGTTTCTAACTCTTTATCTCTCTCTCTCTCTTCCTCTCTGTAAAAAATCAATAAAAATCTTATAAAAAACATATTTTAAAAAAGGAAGTACAAATTCTCCGCCCACTACCCACATACTGGCACCCAGCAATCTGTTTAACAACTCTTCCAGGTGATTCTGATGCATGTTAAAGTTTGTGAAGCACTGTTTAGCAGTTTTGTTTCTTTCTTTGTTGTTTTTATTTTTTTTTATTTTTATTTATTTTTTATTTTTTTTAAATATATATTTTATTGATTTTTTTACAGAGAGGAAGAGAGAGGGATAGAGAGCCAGAAACATCGATGAGAGAGAATCATCGATCAGCTGCCTCCTGCACACCCCCCACCGGGGATGTGCCCACAACCAAGGTACATGCCCTTGCCTGGAATCGAACCCGGGACCTTTCAGTCCGCAGGCCGATGCTCTATCCACTGAGCCAAACCGGACCTGGCTCTTTGTTGTTTTTAAATCAAGCTACAGATTTCAAACTATTAGTGAATCTTTAGATTATTTTAGTAGCTCTTGACTCAAATTTTTTTTTAATGAGACAGGATGGAATGGATAGAATTGAATGGACTTGGGAAAGAATTAGTATGCACACATCACATGTGGACATACACTCACATACATATAGATGTATATTATATACTAAGTCATAATGTAAAATCTATTTCTTACATTTTGATTGAGATAAAAAAAATTTGAAAGTCTGTGTTTGTGAGATGGATAACAAAACCCTGCAAAGTTGAATTGCTAATTATAAATGTATGGTATTACCGAAGTGCTCTAAAACCATTTTCTTAAATGGTTTAATAATCTCTTTTTGTACTACAAAAGTGTCTTATTTCTCCATAAATACTACAAAGGTGTTCAGACCAGTTTCCTTTGTAAATTAGTACATATCCTAGAGTAATATATTTTGAACTAATAAGGATTTATAGTTTATATTTTAGGCCTTTCTTTCCAAAGAATGTGGAACCATTTCCAGAGTATCCCTAACAAACTGCAAAGCGAATGCAGTTTACTTTGGTCAATAGCATCATTAAAACTCACACACACACACACACACACACACACACACACACACAAGCACTTACCCTGTGTTGGAAACTGTTATAATCACCTTACAGATATTAATGTCTTAAATTCAACAAGCACCTAATAAAAATTAGAGCTAAAAACCCTAAGTAAGCACATCCATCTATAAAGCACCTTTTGGAATAGGTAGTATTGTTTCCATTCCTAGTAAGTAAGAAAACTAAAATTCATATTCAGGTCCAGGTAACTCTAAGTCTGAGTTTTGAACCATTAAGTTATATTCAGTCATTCTTTCAAGAAATATTTCTTAACCACTTTTTGTGTGACAGGTCTCTGGCTAATCAATATATGTCCTACTATTATCCCATATCCCAAGCAGCTGATAATCTATTGGGAAAGATAGACATTAAATTGTTAGGGAAAAAGTCCTAACTATAAATCAATATTAATTGCAAGAAGCTGTGAGCTCACATGACCTGGAGGTGAGTCTGGTCTGCTGTTTCCCCCCAAACAGTGTCCATTACCCCATGGACACCCTAGACATGCTTGGCCATAGCAAGGAATGATCATTAGAAAGTTATTTAATACCTTTGTAAAAAATAGCATCTAGCCTAGCCAGTGTAGCTCAGTTAGTTGAGTGTTGTCCCATGCACCAAGCGGTCACTGGTTCGATTCCTGGTCACTATACATGTTGCAGGCTCTGTCTCCAGTGGGGAGCATACAGGATACAGCCAATTGATGTGACTGATGTTTCTCTCTCATAAATGTTTCTATCTCTCTCTCCCTCTTCTTTCCTTTCTCTCTCTCTAAAACAAAGAAATCAATAAAAACATATATTTAAAAATAAATAACATTTTTTAAAAAGCATCTAAATAGCCATTATGGGAGAAAACAACACTTTGACTTCCATGCAGTTGCTTTACAGTTTAGCATTAAAAAAAGAAAGAAAAAAAAGAAAGAAAGAAAGAAAGAAAGAAAGAAAGAAAGAAAAGAAAAGAAAAGAAAAGAAAAGAAAAGAAAAGAAAAGAAAAGAAAAGAAAAGAAAAGAAAAGAAAAAAGAAAAGAAAAGAAAGAATTATGAGACATTAAAAATGACATAGCCCTAGCCTGTTTTGCTCAGTGGATAGAGCGTCGGCCTGCGAACTGAAAGGTCCCAGGTCCCATTCTGATCAAGGGCACATGCCTGGGTTGTGGGCTTGATCCCCAGTGGGAGACTTGCAGGAGGCAGCCGATCCATGATTCCCTCTCATCATGGATGTTTCTATCACTCCCTCTTCCTTATTTTCTGGAATCAATAAAAATATTCTTTTTAAAAAAATGACAAAGAACAAAACAAAAACCTGTTTCTTTCTTCCCAGCTAAAGATAATATTTCCATATTCAAGCCAATACTTGACAGACTTTTGAATATATTATGGAAATTAGGGAGTATGCAATATTCTGTTCAGTATTTAGGGCTTATTTAAGAGTCTCATGCTCTACCGACTGAGCTAGCCAGGCACCTATTTAGGGCTTATTTAGTTGTTGTTCTTTAGAAAACTAAATTATTTTATAATGAATTTAGATGTGCAAAAAAATTTACAAATTTAATATAGAGATTTCCTATACCCTCACAACTTCTCCTATTATTGTTATCTTATCTTACATCAATATTGTACATTTGTCACAATTAATGCACCAATGTTGATACATTATTGTGTATCAACTTGGCTGTTACTGTATGAGGTTCACAAGTCATGTATTTGGCATTTATAAGTCTAACTATTATAACTGATGTGTGTTCAGTATTAAGGATATACAAAATAGGAACCACTCTATCATTACATAGCTAGGGGACCTGATTTATTGGATACATTAGAATGACTGGTAATTAGTGTATGAATGGCTCCTTTTAAATTACTAAAGGATTAGACCAGACGGATTAGCAGTGAGAAAATTGAAACGACCATTAATAACCTCCCCAAAATTAAAAGTCCAGAACCAGATGACTTCACCAGTGAATTCTACCAAATGTTCAAAGAAGATTTAAAACCTATCCTCAAACTCTCACAAAAAATTGAAGAAGAGACAATACTTCCTAAACTATTCTATGAGGCCAATATAATGTTGATACCAAAACCTGGCAAAGATAACACAAAAAAAGAAAACTACAGACCAATATCTCTGATGAATACAGATGTAAAAATCCTAAACAAAATACTAGCAAATCGAATACAATACATAAAAAAAATAATACATCACGATCAAGTGGAGTTCATCCCAGGGACACAAAGATGGTTCATATATGCAAATCAATCAATGTAATATACCACATTAATAAAAGAAAGGATAAAAATCATATGATCTTATCAATAGATGCAGAAAAAACATTTGATAAGATACAACATCCATTTATGATTAAAATATTCAATAAAATAGGAATAGATGGAAAGTAAATCCACATAATAAAGGCTGTCTATGTAAACCCTTAGCTAATATCATAATAGTGAAAAACTCTTAAGATCAAAAACAAAATAAGGATGTCTACTCTCACCATTCATATACAACATAGTTCTGGAAGTCCTAAGAGCAGTAAGACAAAATAAAAGGCATCCAAATAGGGGAGAGAGAAGTAAAACTGTCACTTTTTGCGGATGGCATGATTGTGTATATAGAAAACCCTAAAGACTATACCAAAAAACTATTACAAACAATAAACAAATACATTCAAGTTGCAGGATACAAAATCAATGTGCATAAATCCATTGCCTTCCTATATACTAACAACAAAATTTCAGAAAAAGAAATGAAAAAAGTAATTCCTTTTACAATTGCAACCAAAAGAATAAAATAGGTAGGAATAAATTTAAAGAACACGAAAGCCCTAAATACTAAAAATTACAAAGCATTATTAAAAGAGATTGAAAAAGATACAACAAAAATGGAAAAATATCCCGTGTTCATGTATTGGGTGAATCAACACACTTAAAATGGTCATATTACCTAAAGCAATATCCAAATTTAATGCAATTCCCATGAAAATCCCAATGTCATTTTTTAAAAGAAATAGATGAGAAATCATCAGATTTGTATGGAATCACAAAAGACCTTGAATAGCCAAAGCAATCTTGAGAAAAAAATAATGAGGTATCATGCTACCTGACTTTAAATTATACAACAGAGCTATAATAATCAAAACAACATAGTATTGGCAGAAAAACAGAAACATAGATCAATGGAACAGAATAGAGAGCTAGCTCAGCTATAAAACTACATGTATATGGACAGATTATTTTTTACAATGGAGCCAGAAACATAATAGAATAAAGATAATTTCTTCAATAAATGGTGCTGAGACAATTGGAAAGCCACATGCAAACAAATGAAACTGGATTACAGTTTGTCCCCATGTACAAAAATTCATTAAAATAAATTAAAGAACTAAATATAAGACCCAAAATAATAAGTTACATAGAAAAAAATATAGGTACCAAATTATGGACCTTGATCATGGAGAACATTTTATGACCTTGATCCCAAAGACAAGGGAAATAAAGCAAAGATAAATGAATGGGACTATATCAAACTAAAAGGCTTCTGCACAGCAAAAGAAACTGACAACAAAACAAGAAGGCAGCCAACCAGATGGGAGATGATCTTTGAAAACAGTAGCTCCAACAAAGGCTTAAATCCCAAAATATATAAAGAACTCATAAAACTTAACATCAAATGAACAAACAGCCCAATAAAAAAAATGGGAAGAGGACCTGAAAATAGACTCCTCCCAAGAAAACATACAAACAGCCAATCTACACTAATAAAAGAGAAAGATGCAAATGACTGTACCTTTCACAACACAAATTCGTGTACCAGGCCTCTAGTCTATTAATGTTGCTGCTACCTCAGTCTCTTCTCTTCTTGAGAACCAATAAACATATGTCAGAACTTTTTATTGTTGTCCCACATGTCTTGCAAACTTTTCTAATTTTTTAATTTGTTTTCCACTTCATTCTAGGTACTTGATTCTAACTTATCTTTTAGTTTACTAATTCTCTCTTGAGTTGTGTCTGATCTGATCTTATACTTTTTTGTTGTTATGTTCTTTAATCCAGACTATTTGATATATTAGTTTTTTTATTATTGGTTGAAATCCTCAAACTTGCTTGATTTGCTTAATCTCCTTGACCTTAATAATATAGTTATTTTGAACTTGGTGTCTCAAACTCTAATATTTGTAGCCTGTGTGGGTCTATCTTTATTATCTTCTATTTCTGTGCCAGTTGTTGAATTTGCAAAATTATAGAAATGTTTAAAGTCTGGGATAATGCTATCTTTCTCCGAAGAGGATTTATGTTTACTTCTGCTAGCTACCTAGGTGCTCAAACACTCAAAGGTTACCTAAACCCAGTTTTATGGATTGAGATCATTCAAACCTGAGCATCAGACTCTAGGAATGCTTACTTCTGAATTACGCTTTTTCTTAAGGTTATTTTGAACATTCTATAAGAGTTTTACCTTAGTATTACAACTTATATTAGGATATATAGCCAGAAGGCAAGGGGGAGGAGGGGTTAAACCCAGCAGATGCATAACACTTTACATTAAATTGAGGACATGTTAAATTTCCATATCAAAGAATGGAGAAAAACCAATGGATTTTATTATTAGGGATAGAATGGGGCTGAGAGTTGGGTTGCTTGGAATATAATTACAGAAAAATACATGAAGCGAAGCCTCAGTGATATATCTGTGTGTATTTTTCCTGAAAGTTGGGCTTATATTTGATAGTTCAGTCTTTATTAAGCCCATATTTCTCTCTCTTTACTTCAAAATCTTCAACCATTTTCCTCTCCTGCCAGACTTCTTCTTGGTCCCTTTATGCTAATTTTCTTAGTGTATGTTCAGATTTCTCACTCTGAATAGCTCAATTTCACATGCACCTCCTTCCTCTATGCTGGAAATAGATGGCCTATCCCCTACTTTGCTGAAGCTTCTTCTTTCTCCATTCATTGCTAACTCCACAAATATTCCTCTAAATGAAGCTCTTATTCTGACCATTCCACAAAGGACTGATCCATCAGCATTTAGCACCAAGCTTCCATCCACTCTGCTCATCCCCAGAAAGCAGTGTACACATTTATTTATTCTTGGGTATATTTACTAGTTGGATCATTATCTTTTTTTTTAATTGCCATTCTGTTCTCTTTGTCCTTATGTATGTTTGTGTGTGTGTGTGTGTGTGTGTGTGTGTGTGTGTGTGTTTATCCTCACTCATGGATATTTTTCCATTTTTTTAGAGAGCATGGAAGAGAGAGGGAAAGAGAGAAATACTGATATGAGAGAAACACATCTATTGGTTACCTCCTGCACATGCCCAGACGCAAGGAAGGAGCCTCCAACTGAGATACTTGCCCTGGACAGAAATTCAACCCAGGACCCTTCGGTCCACAGGCTGACCCTCTATCTACTACATACCCAAACTGGCTAGGGCTATGCATGTTTCAATGCATTTCCACTCTCTGCTTTAGAGAGAGAGCTCTAAAAAGAGTTTCAGCCAACAGTACTCTGAACCCATGAACTCCCAGCATAGACGGTTCAGTGATGATGGTGAGGTCAAAACGCCATCAATCCAACTAGTGCATTCTCTCTCTTTTTGTACTAATTTTTTCTTTTAATCTTTATTGTTGAATGTATTACATATATCCCCTTTCCACTATTGATCTCTCCCAGCTACCCCTGTCTCCTACCCTTCTCTCTCTCTCTCTCTCTCTCTCTCTCTCTCTCTCTCTCTCTCTCTCTCTCTCTCTCTCTCTCTCTCTCTTCTCTCTCAAAAAATTCAACACAAAATCAAAACACTGCCCCTTTGTGTGTAAAAATACAGAGAGGTTTCTGGCTTATGTGGACACAAAAGAAAGAGTGTCACTACTATCACTACTTGCCCCTGGGAGAGGTGCAGAAAATGTAACTAAGACCTTGTCTATACAAAAAGAAATGGGCAGCTAGTTTGAAATGGAATTGCCATGACCTAGAACAAAGAATATCCTTACATGATATTATTTTACAATGTCATTAAAATTTCCCCAGATTTGTGCTACCCCCATTACTTATAATAGTACCTCGAACTTTTGGGGATCAATCAGAAATCATCTTTTTGGTGCTTGGAGACAAAGGTAACACATCTCTTGATATTCTAGAATTACAACAGCATAATACACAATTATCCCAAGCAAACTTATGAATTAATTCTTTGAATATCTAACAGCAATTTAAAAAGGACATGAAGCTGAAACTGGTTTGGCTCAGTGAATAGAGCGTCGGCCTGCGGACTGAAAGGTCCCAGGTTCGATTCTGGTCAAGGGCATGTGACTTGGTTGTGGTCATATCCCCAGTGGGGGGTATGCAAGAGGCAGCTGATCGATGATTCTCTCTCATCGATGTTTCTAACTCTCTAATCCTCTCTCTTCCTCTCTATAAAAAACCAATAAAATATATTTTAAAATAATAATAATAATAACAATAAAAAGGACATGAAAGGATTTAATTCCTTCCATTGTGTAGAGGGCCTCCTGGGAAGGCACCTGAGCATTCTATATTGGCCTCTCTTGCCCTTTTGGCCAAGAGGGACCCTCTTCTCACAATCCAATTGCCCATAGCTATTGCCTGAGTTTTCTGTTCATGTCAAGGTTGAAGACTCGTGATGACTGGTACCATGGATCTGTCTCTTTCCCAGTGGGGCAAGCTGGGACCTTCCTGGAGAAGAAACCCTGATTCCCCAAGATATGTCATCAGTGCAGGGGTCCCACCAGCAGGCGAGGAGATCCCAAGGCAGGAGCTGGGTATGGAGGCCACGGGGACATAGGGTACCAAGGAGACAGAACTGAACCTCACTTCACCCTGCTTGGCCCCAGAGGATGGCTGGTTAGCCAGGGATGGGTAAGATTCCTCAGGAAAGGAACAACGTAAGACAGGCACAGTCAAAGAGGGGCCATCAAGAGAGAACTTGGAGGTCAACTGAGGTGGGGCACAGACCCTCCCCCTCCCCCACAACTTTGCAGGGGCCTGAACCCTCACCCCTGCTAAGGGAAGTCTCCTGCCCCATGGCTGCTTAACTTCCCATGCCCAGCTCAATTTGGGATCCGGGTAATAGAGACTTGGCCGACTTCAGGTGCCCTCTCACTACAACAAGACTTGTTTGAGTTGTCTTATACCCATGGTATGGGGAAGAGGGTTTTTTATATCTAAATCCAGCCTACCACCAGGAATGTTCAGGACCTACTCAATAAGGCAAATAATCATTTCCCCTAATATTTACAGGATAAAATAAGATTGTTGTTAGAGTAATAAATTTGACAGTATAATAGTAAACAAGTTTCCAGGCAAATTTAAATTGGCTAATTGAAATAAGCGAATATCCTAGAAAATTAATTGTACTGGACAAAAAGCTATTCTTAGTATTAACTAAAATTTTTACTGGTAGTTCATCTCATGATAAAATTGCATAATGTAATGAACCTAAAGCAGTCATATTATAGTATAAAAAATTAAAATTAAAAAGCTATCAAGACTACATTATAAAATTTTCAAAAGCCTCCTAATATTTAAATCAAAAAAGGAGGAAAGTAGAAGAATATCATGTAATAAAAAATATCCTGTAGGTAAATTACATCTAGAAAATTTGTACTTTAGAATATTAATTGTAATGATATCAGAAGACACCCATGAAAAACATACGTGGTATCAAAACAAGCCAGAGGAAAATCATTTGGGCAAAAAATGAAAAATTATCCCAAATCAAATTTATAGAAAATATTCCTTTATTAACTTTTGGTCGAGAATATGTTTGTATATTTTCAGAAAACAACTCCAAGACCATGTGGATTCTGGCAACAGAGAGGAATTGACAAGACTACTCCAGCCATGAAGACAGAAGAGAAGCAGTCCAGAGATGGAAGACGCTGATGCTGCCTTGCCATAAAGCAGTCAGCAGCTGTGCGTCACTGCAGGTTGCCCAGGACTAAACCAGAGAGGGTTGGACCTGCATTACCACCATTGTCCACTATTCAAAACTGAAATATCATTGCTGACATATACACATAAGGAACTGTTTGACATTGAAATTGGGTCTCAAAAGAACTTTTGTCCCAGAAAGAAACTCACTATAGACTGACTCATTTGCCTTTCAGCATAACCATTATTGCTTGTCTCATTTTTGGTTCTTATAAGTGTATTTCCAGTAGGACATGATCTCACTCAGCTAGAGGAAATGATGAACAACATAGACTGATGAACAAGAACAGACCCAGAGACAGGAGGCATGGATCAGACTATTGGACTTCAGAGGGAAGGTGGGGATAAAAGGGAGAGATCAACCAAAGGCCTTGTGTGCATCTATATGAGCCTAATCAGTGGCCAAGGACAACAGGGGGGTGGGAACACGAGTGGGGATGGGTGGGGGGTAGAAATGGGAGGATAAGGACAAACATGTGATGCCTTAATCAAAGGTAATGAAATTTTAAAAATAAAATAAAAGCAAAAAATAAAATAAAATAATAATAAATAAAGAAATAAATAAAAGGAAAAAAATCAGCTTTATTGAGGTATAATTGATATATAAAACTACCATGTTTCCCTGAAAATAAGACAGTGTCTTATATTAATTTTTGCTCCCAAAGATGCACTAGGTCTTATTTTCAGTGGATGTCTTATTTTTCCATGAAGAAGAATATGGAACACATTTATTGTTAAATGAAAATAAAGGAAATTTATTACCTGTATACGGTATGGTAGTACAGTAGTTGTCAACACAAACTAGACAAACTGTGAATCATACAGTATCAAGAATTTACTCATTTATTCAATGACAATCATGTCATCATCTTCTGGAACATCATCATAACAATCCAATTCCTGAATTTTCTGGTGAATTTTTTGTGACTCCATTTCTTTCAGAATCAGTGGACCAAGCCTCTCATGTTTAGCAATAGCACTGTCTTTAAATGAGTACTTCTTGTCAAGGTAGCCTGCTCGCAGTACATTTGCAATGCAACTGTCAGTGATTTTCTCCCATGAATTCTTCACCCAAGTCACAACTTCTTGCAGTTTAGGTCTCACAAAGTTTCCACGCTGATTTCTCTCCATTCTATTTTAAATGTAGTCCTTAATTTCCATGCCCAAATTGTCTTTGAATGGCTTGTTTATTGCAATATCAAGAGTGTGGAGATAGGCTGTCATTCTTGTGGGAATCATTATCTGATATATTTTTCTTTCATGAAGAAATGTCTTCATGTCTTTAGAGTGGTGAGTGTTGACTGCATCCCAGACTAGCAGACCTCTTTGGCTCCCTCGCATAACAAGCGGCAGCATTAAATAGACCCACTTCCTTATAACTGCTTGTGTGGCCCAGGCTTTTTCAGTTTCAAGAATAAAAATGCCCAAAAGATGTTCAATCTTTTCCTTCTTGCCCTTAGAAATGATTAAAGGTGGGATTTTAGTGCCATCCAGACAAATAGCCAAAATACAGGAAACACGTGCACTTTCGTAAGCAGTGCAGGGAATGTACACTAAGGAAGCACCCCACTGTTCAAATGTTGTTTGAGATGATTGGCCCATACACTGGAGTTTCATCCATAGCAATCATGTTGGAAAGATTGTATTTAGAGAAGTCAGCATCATCAATAAAGGACTTGAATGCAAGTGCTCACTTAATAACTTGAGTATCTTCCAACTTAAACAATGTTGTATGGGTAGATCTTCTTAAAGCCAGTTCACTTCACTGAAGGAAATTATCCAGCCAGTGTTGGGATGCTTTGAAATCTTCGGGGGCTATGTCAAACTGTGGTGCCATTGCAAGGGCAAATTCTTGAATCTGAGCCCTATTCACAACCAAAGCCTTTGCTCTCCTGTCAACAACCCATTCACAGAACAGGTCTTCCAGCTTGAAAGATAATGGTTGCCGACCTGATCCACACTTGTGCTTTTTAGCATTTCCCTTGTCCACTTGTTCAATGAGGTTACCATTCTCTGCTCGCCATTTTCGGACCAATCGGATACTCAACATCTTCTCTTTGCAGAAAGCAGTAAGATTTTGGCCCCATAAGTCTTCCACGATTCCTTTCTTGTACTCCACGGAGTAGCTTTTTCTTTTTGTGTTCATTTTAGGGGTAAAAAAAAGGAATTGAGGTATCAAGGTGGGGGGAAGGGGATCACTTAAAATGACACAGGGCGGATTAGAGGGGGGAATCAAAATGGCACAGGAGAATCAGAGGGGGGATTACCATTTTAGTAACCCCTTTTGATCCTCCCGTGTCATTTTGATTGCCCCCTCTGATCCTCCTATGTAATTTTAAGTGATCCCCCTACCCCCACCCTTGTGCCACTGAACACCTTCACCAGACATCCCCTTACCCCTTTATCAGACATTTACCCCCTAGGGCCTGCCTGGGGACTGTCACTGGGCTTGCTGGGGCCTGGATCTGGGCTGGAGCAGGGTCTGCCACTGACTGAGAACCTTCAGTCTTCATGAGGGCGGCAGAGAGCATCAGGTAGTGTCACCAGAGACAGACCAGCACTCACCACCTTCACCGAGTCCCATCCGATCTAATCCTCCTGTTCTTCTACATGCATCTGTGAAAGTCTCCTCGTCTCTCCTGCCCTGAGCTCACCTCTCACTCCGACCTCCACTCTGCCTCCACACAGCAGTGAAGTCAAGACTCTGCGTAACGTCACTGGTTGCTAGATGCCAGCCGGGGCAGCCCTAGAAACCAGTTTACGGTAAATTAATTTTCATTCTGACACAGAGCCTAGGGGGGACCTTATTTTCAGGGGGATGCCTTATATTTCACTCAGAAGGAAACCTGTAAATAGGTCTTATTTTCAGAGGATGTTTTATTTTCTGGGAAACACAGTATAAGAGATTTAAAGTGTACGTTGTGATTAGAGTAGGAGAGTAACCAAGATGGCGGCATAGGTAAATGCCTAACTGCAGCCTCATACAACAATTTAAAAAAAAATGCAACTAAAATACAAAATGGACATTATCCAGAACTACAGGAAAGTTGACTGACTGGAAATTCTACAACAAGAAGGAAAGAGAAAACCATAAGGAAAATCAGAGGAGCTGTAAAAGCCTAAGGTATGGAGACAACACGTTGCGCATGCGGAGAGGACAGAGACGGAGAGGAGAGGCAGCTGAGTGCCTGGCTGGCGTTCCCTAGTGGGAAGGAGATAAAAGCTCCGGACTGTGCTGGACCCCAGTTCCAACAGCACTGAACCCCAGTTCTGAGTGAGACCCTGGGGACTCAGACACATAGAGAGGAAATCTGGGCTCTAAAACAGAAGCTCAGGGGAGCGACGAGAGGCACAGCCCCGGAGTCACGCACATTTTCCGCAGAGGACGGGCTGTTAACTGTGCTGCTAGATTGCCCTAGCAAAAAGGAGACAAAAGCTCTGGACTGTGCTGAGCCCCAGTTCCGACTGCACTGAACCCCGGTTCTGGGTGAGACCCTCGGGCCCCAGGCTCATATAGAGGGGAATCTGGGCTGAAAGGCGGAAGCTCAGGGGAGCGGCGAAAGGCAGAGCCCCTGAGTCCGCACATTTCGCGCAGAGGACAGACTGTTGATTGAGCCGCTGGTTTGCCCGTGTGGGAAGGAGACATAAGCTCCGGACTGTTCTATTTTTTTTTTTTAAAATCAATCTTCATTGTTCATATTACAAAGGTTCCTCATTTCTTCCCCCCACCACCAGGTTCCCACCCCACCCTCTGCCCCTTCCCCACCCCCCATTGTCCTCATCCATAGGTGCACAGTTTATGTTTAGTCTCTTCCTCCCAACACCACTCTCCCTTTCCCTGAGAACAGTTAGGCCACTCCCCTCCCATATCGCCGACTCTACTACAATGAACAGCTATTATTGTTCATCAGGTTTTTCAATCTCCTTTTTTTGTTGTTGATGTTTTGTTTTTTTAATTAATAAACTTTTCACTTCTAAGAATAAATTTTAAAATCTAAAAATTTTAAACCTTGTTTTTTTTTTGTTGTTTTTTTTTTCTGCCCTGGGAATTGAGAAGCAAACTTGTTTACATGTAAACTTACCCTTAGGCTATCAAAAGGTGTAGCCATTCAAGAGTAAATAGACACATTGTTTAAACATAGCTGCTGACTGGAATTGGATTACCTGTTCTTGGTGGGAAGGACTTGTCTTCCCCTTTCTCCATTAAAATTAAGGTGTTAGCTTTAAAACCTCTTTTTGGCAAGAGACTTTAAACTTGCAGAACTTTAAATTTTTTCAGATAGTAAATCAGTTACTTAGCATTTTCTCAAATCAATAATTCCTCCACATGCCCAAGGATACACTTCACACAAAAGACATTTCCAAATAGATCAACCAACCTCATCCAGGCCCCACACAAGGCACTCACAGATCAACACCCAGCGCTATACTAACTCAACACATCCAGATCTAAGCCTTCATCACTTGATTCAGCAGACCCTCAAGTTCCCCCAAAAGTTTCCAGCCATCTCTGAGAGGCAGCCTTGGGGCGGGGGCAGGCAAGGAGTGAGCTGTTCCGGGCCTGGCTGCTCCAGGCCTGGCCTCTGTTGCTCTGGTCCATTCCACAACCAGCTGCTCCGGGTCTGGCCCCTGCCACTCCCGGCCTGGCTGTGGCTGCTCCGGGCCTGGCTGCACCCGACCCGGCTGCTCCGGGCCTGGCCTCTCCGGGCCTGGCCGCTTCCGGCCTGGCAGCTGCTGCTCTGGGCCTGGCTGCTCCCGACCTGGCTGCTCTGAGCCTGGCCGCTCCGGGCCTGGCAGCTCCCAACCTGGCTGCTCCGGGCTTGGCTGCTGCTGCTCCGGGCCTGGCCGCTCCCGACCCAGCTGCTCCGGGCCCGGCCGTTCTGGGCCTGGTCGCCCCCGGCCTGACTGCTGCTGCTCCGGGCCTGGCTGCACCCGAGCCGGCTGCTCCAGGCCCGGCCGTTCTGGGCCTGGCCGCTCCCGACCTGGCTGCTTCGGGCTTGGTTGCTGCTGCTCTGGGCCTGGCTGCTCCCGACCTGGCTGCAGCTGCTCCGGGCCTGGCCGCACCTGACCTGGTTGCTCCGGGCCCGGCAGTTCCGGGCCTGGCCGCACCCAGCCTGGCTGCTGCTGCTCCGGGCCTGGCCGCACCTGACCCGGCTTCTCCGGGCCCGGCAGTTCCGGACCTGGCCGCCCCCAGCCTGGCTGCTGCTGTTCCGGGCCTGGCCGCTCCCGACCCGGCTGCTCTGGGTCCGGCTGCTCCTGGCTAGGCCAATCCGAGCCTGGCAGCTCCCAGCCTGGAAGCTCCGGGCTTGGCTGCTGCTGTTCTAAGCCTGGCTGCTCCCGACCCGGCTGCTCTGGACCCGGCTTCTCTGAGCCTGGCCTCTCCGGGCCTGGGTGCTCCTGACTGGCCACCCTGAACTTGGCCGCCTCTGCCTCAGGCCTGGCTGCCACTGCCCCAGGTCTGGCTGCTCCAGGCCTGGCTGTTGCTGCTCTGGTTCTGGCTGCTGCTGCTCTGGGGCCTGGATGTTGTTGTTCCGGGCCTGGATGCCACTGCCTTGTGCCTGGCCACTCTAGGCATGGCCGCCACCATTCCAACATTCTGTCCTTTTTTTTTTTTTTTTTTTTTTTTTTTTTTTAAAAAAAAAACAAACGCATTTATGTTGCAATGTTGGCTGCTGAGTTGAGTTCTGACTTAGTCTTCGATTTTTCAAGATCTTCTTTGTATTCTTTCTTAAGTAATTTTACTATCTTTTGCTCTCACTTGATTTCTTCACGTTGAAAACTTCTTCGGTTTCTTCCTCCTTGTCCTGGAAGCTCAGCAGGTTGGCCTGCGGCACCCCTTTGTTCTCCGCAGGCTCCTGCGTGGCTTCAGCCTGTTGCCGGGGTCGGCGCCACCCAGGAAGCAGCCCCCGGCTTTGGCTCCGTGGCCCGCGCTCAGTGGTCAAAGGCCCAGGGGCACACCCCCCCCCGGGGGGCCCCATTGCCCAGATCCTTGCTGGCGCCTGGCTGGCTGGTGTCCGGCAGGGGCTCCTGCTCTTCGTCGCGTTCCTCCCAGTCTGGAGCTTTTATTTCTCCTTCCTGCTTGGGGAGTCTAGTATCAGAGTCAACAGACTGTCCTCTGAGCGCAATGTGCGCGACTCTTGGGGTCCGCTTTTCGCCGCTCCCCTGGGATTCTGCCTCACAGCCCCGTCTCCCCCTGCCTGAGCCTGGGTCCCCAGGGTCTGGCCTAGAACTGGGGTTCAGAGCAGTCAAAACTGGGGCCCAGCACGGCCGGAGCTTCTGTTTCCTTCTTGCCAGGGCAATCCAGCATCAGAGTCAACATTCCTTCCCTTGCGCACAATGTGTGTGACTCCGGGACCTCGGCCTTTCGCCGCTCCCCTAGGACTCCACCTCACAGCCCCGTCTCCCTCTGCTTGAGCCTGGGTCCCCAGGGATTGGCCTAGAACTGGGGTTCAGAGTAGTCGGGAGTGGTGCTCAGCACCGCCAGAGGTTTTGTTTCTTCCCGCCAGGGCAATACAGCATCAGAGTCAACATTCCTTCCCTTGCACGCAATGTGCGTGACTCCGGGGACTCCGCTTTTCGCTGCTCCCCTGGGATTCTGCCTCACAGCCCCGTCTCCCCCTGCCCGAGCCTGGGTCCCCAGGGTCTGGCCCAGAACTGGGGCTCAGTGCTGCTGGTTCTGGGGTTCAGCCCAGTCCGGGGCTTTTATTTCCTTCCTGCTAGGAATGCCAGGCAGGCACCCAGCCTTCTCCTCCTCTCCAGCTGCGTCCTCTCTGCACGCGCCCGCAGCATGTCTCCGTACCTTAGGCTTTTTCAGCTCCTCTGATTTTCCCTCTGGTTTTCTCTTTCCTTCTTGTTGTAGAATTTTCAGTCAGTCGACTACCTGTAGCTCTGGGCAATGTCCACTCTACATTTTAGTTGTATTCCATTGAAATTGTTGTGTGCTGCTGCGTTTAGGTGTCTACCTGAGCAGCCATCTTGGATCCTCCCTCCCGGACTGTTCTTAACCCCACTTCCAACTGCACTGAACCCCAGTTGCGAGCTCGTTGGGGGAGAGACTAGACTGTCTGGTAGCAGGCGAAACTCTAGGGCACCTTTCTCTCAGAGGTGCTTGCAGCAAGTACCGAAGGACCCTGAGGAACACTGAGACTCAGGAACCTCATAGGGCTGGGCTAACCGGAAGCCAAGGTTGTAGGCTCCACCCTGAAATTCTGCCCCATCCAAGCTGAGCACAGAGGCTCTTGCAGTTTTCCAAGTCTATTGGAATAAGGCTGTCTCCTGGCACAGATACAGCTGATTCTCCCATCCTACCAACTCAGGGAAGCAGCGAAAATGCCAAGACAAGGAAGCAGATCACAAACAAAAGAAATGGAGGACAAGAAGTGACAGGATATAGAGTTCAAAACCACGATTATAAGGTTTTTCAAGAATCTCCTAGAAAAGGCTGATAAAATAAACAAGACCTATGAAGATATGAAAAGGGATCCAACTAGAAATAATAAAAGATCAACTAGAAATAAAGAATGCATTGTCTGAAATAAAAAATATTACAGAATCCTAAAAACATAATCGAAGATTGCAAGAATCAAGTCAAAGATTTGGAACATACAGAGCCAGAAGACACTCCTCTGCAGAAGCAAGAAGGCAAGAGTAACCAGAAAATTGAAGATAATGTAAGAAACCTCTGGGACAACTTCAAGCGAACCAACATCAGAATTATGGGGGTCCCAGAAGATGAGAGAGAGCAAGATATCGAAAACATACTGAAAGAAATAATGACAGAGAACTTCCCCCACCTGGTAAAAGAATTACTTACAAGTCCAGGAAGCACACAGAACTCCAAACAAAAGGAATCCAAAGAAGACCACACCAAGACAAATCATAATTAAAATTCTAAGAGCAAAAGACAAAGAGAGAATATTAAAAGCAGCAAGCGCAAAGCAGGTAGTTACTTATAAAGGAGCACCTATACCATTGTCAGCTGATTTCTCAACAGAAACCATGCAGGCCAGATGGGAATGGCAAGAAATATTCAAGGTGATGAATAGTAAGAACCTACAGCCAAAAATAATCTACCCAGCAAAGCTATCACTCAGAATCAAAGGCCAGATAAAGAGCTTCACAAATAAAAAAAAGCTAAAGGAGTTCATCACCACCAAACCAGAATTATATGAATTGCTAACGGGGAAGAGGAAGAAAATAAAGATAAAAATTATGAACAACAAATACGTAACTATCAACAAGTGAATCTAAAAACCAAGGGAAGTAAAAA
Source organism: Pipistrellus hanaki (assembly GCF_964339955.1). NCBI lineage: Eukaryota > Metazoa > Chordata > Mammalia > Chiroptera > Vespertilionidae > Pipistrellus > Pipistrellus hanaki. The sequence continues at coordinate 114,592,041 of NC_140504.1, read as the reverse complement.
ACATGATGAACAATATTAACTGGTGAATATAATAGAATCAGAGGTACGGAAAGGTAATGAACTGACAGTTCTCCAGGAAAAGAGGAGAGGGGGTGCGGAAAGAGACTGAACATAAACTGTGCACCTATGGATGAGGACAGTGGGGGGTGGGGAAAGGGCAGAGGGTGGGGTGGGAACCTGGTAGAGGGGGAAAAAATGAAACTTTTGTAATAATATGAACAATAAAGATTTATTTTTTTTAAAAAAAAAGTACTCTGAAGATAAAAAAATATATAAATAAATAAATAAAGCCAAAGGTACGGAGACACTGTGTGCCCGGGGAGAGGACGGAGCCTGAGAGGAGGGGAGGCTGAGTGCCTGGCTGGTGTTCCCTCGTGCGAAAGAGATTAAAGCTCCATACTGTACTGAACCCCAGTTCCAACAGCACTGAACCCCAGTTCTGGGAAAGACCCAGGGGACCCAGGCTCATAGGGAGGGAATCTGGACTTTAAGGCTGAAATTCAGGGGAATGGTGAAAGGAAGTCCTGGAGGCACGCACATTGTGCGCAGAGACTGTGCCTCTGGATTGCCCTAGTGAGAAGGAGACAAAAGCTCCAGACTGCTCTGAACCCCCTTCCAACCCCACTTTCAACTGCACTGAACCCCAGTTCCGGGCTCATTGGGGAGAGCCTAGATTGTTTGGTAGCAGGCAAAACTCAAGGGCACCTTTCTCTCAGAGGTGCTTGCAGCAAGTACCGAAGGACCCTGAGGAACACTGAGACTCAGGAACCTCATGGGGCAGGGCTGATGGTAAGCCAAGGCTTTAGGCTCCACCCTGAACTTCTGCCCCATCCAAGCTGAGCAGAAGCTTTTGCAGTTTTCCAAGTATAGTAGAATAAGGTTGTCTCCTGGCATAGACACAGCTGATCCTCATAGCCAATTGGCCTGGAGGTCAGTTCCTCCCAGTGATACCAACAACAATCAAGACTTAACTACAACAAGGCTGCACACACAGTCCACAAAAGGGGGCACCTAGAGTGTCAACCTCAGGTAATTGGGGAGGCTGAACAACTGGGCCCTATAGGATACCTACCACAGAAAGCTACCCTACCAACTCAGGGAAGCAGCGAAAATACCAAGACAAAGAAACAGATCACAAACGAAAGAAATGGAGGACAAAAAGCGACTGGATATAGAATTCAAAACCACGATTATAGGTTTTTCAAGAATTTCCTAGAAAAGGCCAATAAAATAAACAAGACCTATGAGGATATGAAAAGGGATCAACTAGAAATAAAAAGGGATCAACTAGAAATGAAGAATACATTGTCTAAAATAAAAAATATTACACAGTGTCCTAAAAACAGAATCAAAGATCACAAGAATCAAGTCAAAGATTTGGAATATAAAGAGCCAGAACCATTCCTCCACAGAAGCAAGAAGGCAAGAGAATCCAGAAAGTTGAAGATAATGTAAGAAACCTCTGGGACAACTTCAAGCTAACCAACATCAGAATTATGGGTGTCCCAGAGGATGAGAGAGAGCAAGATACCAAAAAATACTGGAGGAAATAGTGACAGAAAACTTCCCCCACCTGGTGAAAGAATTAGATTTACAAGTCCAGGAAGCACACAGAATCCCAAACAAAAGGAATCCAAAGAGAACCACACCAAGACACATCATAATTAAAATTCCAAGAGCAAAAGATGAAGAGAGAATATTAAAAGCAGCAGGAGAAAAGCAGATAGTTACCTATAAAGGAGCACCCATACGATTGTCAGCTGATTTCTCAACAGAAACCATGCAGGCCAGACGGGAATGGCAAGAAATATTCAAGGTGATGAATAGTAAGAACCTACAGCCAAAGATAATCTATCCAGCAAAGCTAACACTCAGAATTGAAGGCCAGATAAAGAGCTTCACTAAAAAAAAAAAAAAAAAAAAAAAAAAAAAAAAAAAGCTAAAGGAGTTCATCACCACCAAACCAGAATTATATGAATTGCTGAAGGGGGTTCTTTAGGAAGAGAAAGTAAATAAAGATAAAAATTATGAACAACAAATACGTAACTATCAACAAGTGAATCTAAAAACTAAGGGGAAAAAAAATCTGATGAACAATATTAACTGTTGAATATAATAGAATCAGAGGTATGGAAGGGGAGTGAACTGACGATTCTTGGGGAAAAGAGGAGAAGGGGATGTGGGAAGAGACTGAACATAAACTGTGCACCTATGGATGAGGACAAAGGGGGGTGGGGAAAGGGCAGAGGGTGGGGTTGGAACCTGGTGGAGGAGAGCAATGGAGGGGGAAGGGAAGAGGAACATTTGTAATAATATGAACAATAAAGATTTATTTTTAAAAAAAGGAATTTAAAAAATCTGATGAACAATATTAACTGGTGAATAAATAGAATCAGAGGTATGGAAGGGGAGTGGACTGATGATTCTCAGGGAAAAGGGTAGTGGGGGTGTGGGAAGAGACTGAACATAAACTGTGCACCTATGGATGAGGACAATGGGGGGTGGGGAATGGGCAGAGGGTGGGGTGGGAACCTGCTGGAGGGGAGCAATGGAGGGGGGAAAAATGAGGAACATTTGTAATAATACGTACAATAAAGATTTATTTAAAAAATAAAGTGTAGCCGAGACCGGTTTGGCTCAATGGATAGAGCGTCGGCTTGGGGACTGAAGGGTCCCGGGTTCGATTCCGGTCAAGGGCATGTACCTTGGTTGCAGGCATATCCCCAGTAGGGGGTGTGCAAGAGGCAGCTGATCGATGACTCTCTCTCATCGATGTTTCTAACTCTCTATCTCTCTCCCTTCCTCTCTGTACAAAATCAATAAAATATATTTTAAAAAAATAAAAAAATAATAATAAAAAATAAAGCGTACATTGTGGTGATTTGATACATGTATACATTGTGAAAAAAAAATTCCCTCATTCAGTTAACATATCCATCACTTTAAATATTTTTCTCTTTTGTTAGAACATTTAAATTCTGCTCTCTTATCAAATTTCAATTTTACAATACAGTGTTACCAATTATAGTCACCATTTTTACATTAGCTCCTCAGACCTTATTTGTCTTATAATGGAAACCTTGCTCTACCGCTGTATTTTAAAAAAAAATATTTTTTTTTTATTGATTTCAGAGAGGAAGGGAGATAGAGAAATAGAAACACCAATAATGAAAGTTATTGATCGGCTGCCTCCTGCAAGCCCCCTTATGGGGAATGAGCCCACAACCTGTGCATGTGCCCTTGAATGGAATTGAATCTGAGATCCTTTGGTCCACAGGCCAACACTCTATCCACTGAGCCAAACCAGCGAGGCTAGTGCTGCATTCTTACAATAAATTGTTATGGAGCCTGAACAGGGAGGTTTTTTCTTGAATATGAGAGGATATAACTGTATTCAGGTGAAGTCAGTGTATATGAACAAATGATTGTTTCAATCCCAGGTTGCCTGGCTTGGTTCAGCAGAAGAAAAAATAGACTCATTTTGGGAATAGAGGTGAAATGTAACGATAATCTGTTCAAGGCACATTATTGTCAAAGTCTTATACTTTCTGAAATAAAAAGATCAATGAATGATTTTAGATTAAGCACTAAGATCTGCAAAGTTACTAAAACTAAAAAATTGAAAGTAATTTTAATGTTGAAGTAAATTATGGTACAACTATGTAATAAAATATTATGTAGCCCTTAATAATAAGATTTTTTTTAAAGATGGGAAAATGCATTGTCTAAATATTAAGTGAAAGGACCTAAACACAATACATAAATTATCTCCAGAAGGATAGATACATAAAAAATTATAAAAACTGGAAATATTCATTTTTATTAAGGTGGCAAACTGGATGACTGGGACAGAGGACAGAGGATACTCTTCATTCTATATCTCTATGTTCTGAACTTTAAATTATGTGAATGTATTACTTATTTTTTAATGAAAATAATTAAGTAAAATGAAGACTCAGGAAATATAAAGACATGCGCAGTATAATTTCAAGTACTCAAAGATGTACGTAGAAAAATGTCTAGCAGAACTATGATAAAATATCAACACAATTCCCTCTGGAATTACAGGGTTTTTATTCCTTACTGTATTTCTGTATTTTCCAGAGTTTTATGTAAGCAAAGTTATATTTAATAATACAAAATTTATTTAAAGATCAATGAAAAATATGAAATTTTAGAAAACCCATTTTAAAAGTTCTTTAAAGGTTTACAGATTATAATAAATTTAGTTTATTTTATTTTTTAAATTAGAGATAAAGTCATCTTTTGGGATGATTTTAATCCTATACAATAAAAGCATAATATACAAATAGATTGAACAGCTGAACAGTGGAACAACCATCCAGAAGGCCACCTAGGACCATGCTATGATACCCACTGGTGCTAGGCCAGCGAGGGTGCGTGTGATGCATTTGGTTGGGGGCCAGGCCATCACCCCATGATAGCCCTGCCGAGGGAGATCCAGATCACAGGCCAGACTGGGTCCCAGGTGCCAGGGGAAGCCAGTGCTGGCAGCCTGGAGAAGGAAGGCCTGCTCTTACATGAATTTTGTGCATCAGGCCTCTAGTATTTATACAAATGAATAAAATTTACACAACATCTTTTCTTCAAAAGTTATATGCAGAATAGATCCCTCTTTTCATAGTAGAAAAGATAATTTTTTCACTTAAACAATGAGAATTATTTATTATAAGAATTAAGAGAGTTGAATTCTCATGGTGGGTATATAGTGTGACCTTGGACTAGAAATTTAACTTCTGTCAGATAATTTCAATTCTTAAACAAAGATCTTGGGTTTTTAGGCTTCTAAGCATTTGGAGTAACATGGGATAACATTTTCAAAAATGTGAAAAATGGGGGCACCTGCTATATTGTCAACAATTTTTTAAAAAGAAATACAGGAGAAACCAAGATAGCAGCATAGGTAAACACCTAAACTGTTGCCTCACACAACAATTTAAAAACTACAACTAAAAGACAAAACATACATCATTCAGAACCACAGGAAAGCTGGCTGAGTGGAAATTCTACAACTAGAAAGAAAGAGAAAAGCACACAGAGACTCAGAGGAGCGGCAAAAGGCTGAGGTATGGAGATGCGAGCACATGGAGAGGACAGGCGGCTGAGTGCCTGGCTGGCTTTCTCTAGTAGCGGGAAGACAGAAGCTCCAGACTACACTGAACCCGAGTTCCAGGTGAGATCCTGGGGACTCAGACTCATATGATGGGAGTCTAGACTGTCAGGAAAAGAGAAAATCACATGGAGACTCAGGGGAGCTGCAAAAAGAAGAGGTTCGGAAGCACTTGTGCAAGCGCAAGCAAAGAGCACTGACTGCTGAGTGTGCTGCTGGCCTTCTCTAGCTGGAGGAAACCAGAAGCTCCCGACTGCACTGAATTCTAGTTCCGTGTGAGAATCTGGGAACCCAGACTCATTTGGGGAGAAACTGGACTGTCTGGCAATGGGTGAAACTCAAGGGCAGCTTTCTCTCAGAGGTGCTTGCAGTGATTACAGAGGGACATTGAGACCTAGGGGCCTTATAGGACAGGACTGATGGGAAGCCAAGGCTGTCTGCTCTGCCCTGAGACTCCACCCAACCAAGCTGAGCACAAAGGCTTTTGCAAGTCTTGCCTCATAAGGGTGTCGCCAGCACAGAAGTTCTGCCAATGTAAACATAGCAGATCCTCATTGCTAATTGGCCTGGAGGTCAATTCCTCCCAGTGATACCAAGAACAATCAAGACTTACTACAACAAGGCTGTACACACAGTCCACAAAGGGGTGCACCAAGAGTGTCCACTTCAGGTAACTGGGGAGGCTGAACAACTGGGCCCTATAAGATACCTATCACAGAAAGCTACTCTACCAACTTAGGGAAGCAGCCAAAATGCGAAGACAAAGAAACAGATCACAAATGAAAGAAATGCAGTAAAGCAAACAACTGGACATAGAGTTCAAGACCACGGTTATCAATGGATGAAAAACTCTGGGGAGGGAGGGTATATATATGAGAGGGGGTGGAGTGGGGATTGGTGGGGTATGTACACATGTAACACCTTGATTAAAAAAAAAATGAGAAAAAAACCCCACAGTTATAAGGTTTTTTAAGAATTTCCTAGAAAAGGCCCATAAATTTAGTGAGACCCTTGAGGATATGAAAAAGGACCAACCAGAGACACCAAGATGGCGGCATAGGGTAGACACCCGAATGCAGCCTACCACAACAAATTTGAAATTAGAACTAAAAAACAGGGGAGGCATTGCCCTGAAGCGCCAGAAGGCTAGCTGAGAGGAGGCTCTGCCATCTGGGAAGGAGAGAGAAGGCACGCTGAACCTCAGGAACTGTGAAGGTACTGAGAACTGTGCGCACGAAAAGGTGCTGGCTTACTCCCAGCGCGGGGAGAGGAAGGGCCGGACAGAGATTGCTGCTGGCTTACTCCTGGCGCGCAGAGAGGGTGGGCCGGGCTGAATTCGCTACTGGCTTACTCCCGGTGCGGAGAGGGCGGACAGCTAACGCGCAACTGGCTTTCTTGTTCGAGAGGAAAACAGAATCAGCCTATTGCTCTGATAGATGGCCCCAGACAGGGAGAGGCCAGACTGTCAGGCAATGGGCAGAGATCTCTCAGAGGTGTGTGAAGCCAGAGGCCATTACTGCGGGACTTGGGAAGGAGCCCAAGGGAAAACAGTTTGTCTGCACCAACCTGAGACTCCGCCCAATCTCTGGCTGAGCACAGAAGCTCTCCCTGAGGCTGGCTTTCTCTAAGGAGGGACTGGCAGGAACCCAAAGCTTGTCTGTGCCTTTACCAAAGAGGTGCGCGCGCCTGCAACCAATCTTCCGAAACTCTCCGAGAACAGGTCTTTTCTAAGGCGAGACTGACAGGGAACCAAAGCTTGTCTGCGCCACCCCGAGACCCCGCCCTATCCAAGCAGAGTACAGAAGCCCTTCTAGCTGAGACTCTGCTGATCCTCACAGCCAATTGGCTTGGAGATCAAAGCTTCCCAGTGATACCAACAATAAGCAAGGCTTAACAATAAGACTGCACACACAGCCCACAAAGGGCTACACCAAGACTGTCCACCGCAGGTAACTGGGAAGGCTGTGCTACTGGGCTCTACCAGAACACCTAGAACACAAAGCTATTCCATCAAATCAGGGAAACAACTAAAATGCAGACAAGAGGAAGGAGACAAAGGAAGGAGATGGAGGAAAAGAAAAGATTGGACATTGAGTTCAAAACTACAGTTATAAGGTTATTCAACAATATCCTAAAAAAGGCTGATAAAATAAATGAGACCTATGAGGATATGAAAAGGGAGCAACTAGAAATAATAAGGGATCAACAAGAAATGAAGAAAACATTGTCTGAAATAAAAAATATTATACAAAGTCCCCAAAACAGACTGGAAGATCACAAGAATCAAGACAAAGATTTAGAACACGAAGAGTCAGAGGACACTCCTCTGCAGAAGGGAGAAGATAAGAGAATCCAGAAAGTTGAAGATAGTGTAAGAAACCTCTGGGACAATTTCAAGCGAAACAACATCAGAATTATGGGGATTCCAGAAGAAGAGAGAGAGCAAGATACAGAAAGAATACTGAAAGAAATAGTGACAGAAAACTTCCCCCACCTGGGGAAAGAAATAGACTTACAAGTCCAGGAAGCCCGCAGAACCCCAAACAAAAGGAATCCAACGAGGAACACACCAAGACACATCATAATTAAAATTCCAAGAGCAAAAGACAAAGAGAGAATATTAAAAGCAGCAAGAGAAAAGCAGGTAGTTACCTATAAAGGAACACCCATACGATTGTCAGCTGATTTCTCAACAGAAACCATGCAGGCCAGACGGGAATGGCAAGAAATATTCAAGGTGATGAACAGCAAGAACCTACAGCCAAAAATAATCTACCCAGCAAAGCTATCACTCAGAATCAAAGGACAGTTAAAGAGCTTCACAAATAAAAAAAAGCTAAAAGAGTTCATCACCGCCGAACCAGAATTATATGAATTGCTGAAGGGGGTTATTTAGGAAGGGGAAGAAGATAAAGATAAAAATTATGATCAATAAATACGTAACAATTAACAAGTGAATCTAAAAACCAAGGGAATTAAAAAAATCTGGTGAACAATATTAACTGGTGAATATAATAGAATCAGAGGTATGGAAGGGGCGTGGACTGATGATTCTCGGGGAAAAGGGGAGTGAGGGTGCGGGAAGAGACTGAACAAAAACTGTGCACCTATGGATGAGGACAATGGGGGATGGGGAAAGGACAGAGGGTTGGGTGGGAACCTGGTGAAGGGGAGCAATTGAGGGGGGGAAGAGGATCACATTTGTAATAATCTGAACAATAAAGATTTATTAAAAAAAAAAAAAAAGGACCAACCAGAAATTAAACATACAAGGACTGAAATAAAAAATTTATACAGAGACCTAACAGCAGACTAGAGGACAGCAAGAATCAAGTCAAAGATTTAAAATACAAAGAAGCAAAAAACACTCAACCAGCCGAAACTGGTTTGGCTCAGTGGATAGAGCGTCAGCCTGCAGACTGAAGGGTCCAGGGTTTGATTCCCATCAAGGGCATGTACATTGGTTGTGGGCACATCCCAAGTAGGGGGCATGCAAGAGGCAGCTGATCAATGACTCTCTCTCATCAATGTTTCTAACTATCTCTCTCCCTTTTCTCTGTGAAAAATCAATAAAAAATATTTTAAAAATGCATTAAAAAAAAAAAAAAACATCAAAAAACACTTAACCATAAACCAAAAAGAAAAAAGAATCCAAAAATCTGAAGGTAGTGTAAGGAGCCTCTGGGACAACTTCAAGCGTACCAACATCAGAATAATGGGGGTCCCAGAAGAAGAGAGAGAGAGAGCAAGATACTGAAAACCTATTTGAAGAAATAATGTCAGAAAACTTCCCCCACCTAGTGAAAGAATTAGATTTGCAAGCCCAGGAAGTGCACAGAACCCCAAACAAAAGGAATCCAAAGAGGACCACACCAAGAAACACCATAATTAAAATTCCAAGAGCAAAAGACAAAGAGAAAATATTAAAAGCAGCAAGAGAAAAACATTTCCTTACCTACAAGGGAGCACCCATATGGCTGTCAGCTGATTTCTCAACAGAAACTATGCAGGCCAGACGGGAATGTCAAGAAATATTCAAAGTGATGAATGTAAGAACCTACAATCAAGATTACTTTATCCAGCAAAGCTATCATTCAGAATTGTAGGTCAGATAAAGAGCTTCACAGATAAGAAAAAGCTAAAGGAGTTCATCTCCAACAACCAGTATTATATGAAATGCTGAAAGGTAGTCTTTAAGAAGAGGAAAAAGAAGCAAAAGGTTAAGATAAAAATTATGAACAACAAATACATATTCATTAACAAGAGAATCTAAAAATCAAGTGAATAAAAAAACCTGACTAACAGAATTTAAACTGATGAATATAATATATTCAGGGGCATAGAAAAGAAGTGGACTGCTGAAACCGGTTTGGCTCAGTGGATAGAGCGTTGGCCTGCAGACTGAAAGGTCCCGGGTTTGATTCCGGTCAAGGGCATGTACATTGGTTGAGGGCACATCCCCAGTAGGGGGTGTGCAAGAGGCAGCTGGTCGATGTTTCTCTCTCATCGACGTTTCTAACTCTCAATTCCTCTCTATGTAAAATCAATAAAATATATTTGGAGTGGACTGACAATTATTAGGAGGAAAGGGGTGTGGGGGTGTGGAAAGAGACTGGACAAAAATCGTACACTTTTGGATGAGGACAATGTGGGGAAGAGGTAAGGGAAGAGAGTGGGGTGGGAACAGGGTAGAGGGGAGCTATAGGGGGAAAAAAGAGGAATAATTGTAATAATTGGAACAATAAAGATTTATTAAATTTTTAAAAAGTAAAAAAAATGCAGAAATTAACTTTAGTTTGCCAACTTTCTGTTTTATTGAGACAAATTATTACAGCAACAACAAAACCTCTGACATACCCTCTACTATATATTATCACCACTATTTCATAAAAGAAAGGGATTTTTAACACACAAAGTAGGAGAGTCACAATATGGGGTAATCCTTTAAATTGTATTATTTTTATGAAGATTCATTAAAAAATGTTTTTCTCATTTTCTTGTAAACTTGTGTTTGGGAACCATTTGTTTAGATGAGGACCATTTCAACTCTAAAATAGTATGATCCAAAATACAGAAATGTGGAGCAAACTCATATTAAATAGGCTGAGCTTATATTCTATACATTTATTTATGTCAATTATGGATACAATAGTGGCTCAAACCAATCATTTATGTTCCTACAGAGCTTAAAAAGAAAGTGATTCTTCAGTTAATGATAACCATAATAGTTTTTCTTTTTCAGTGCACATTGATGCCAAATATTTGCCTACTTGTTCTATACTTCACTGAAAATCACAATATGCTATAAAGTAGACAAAAGTAACTCCATTTTGGCCAAAACCAGTCTGGCTAAGTGGATAGAGCGTCGTTCTGCAGACTGAAAGGTCCCAGGTTCGATTCCGGTCAAGAGCATGTACATTGGTTGCGGGCACATCCCCGATAGGGGGTGTGAAGGAGGCAGCTGGTCAATGTTTTTCTCTCATTCATGTATCTAGCTCTCTATCCCTCTCCCTTAATCTCTGTGGAAAATCAATAAAATATATTTAAATAATAATAATAATAACTCCATTCTGTTTAAGAACTAGAGGCCCAGTACACCGATTTGTGCACCAGTGGGGTCCTTCACACCAGTGCACAATCAGAGCTGAGGAAGGACTGTGGAAGTGCTCCAGGGTGTGTCCAGCCTGTTCTACCCAGTCCTGATCGTCCGGACCCCAGCAGCAAGCTAACCTATCAGTCAGAGTATCTTCCCCCTGGTGGTCAATGTGCATCGTAACTACCAGTTGAACGGTTGAACAGTTAGGCTTTTCTCTATATAAGCTTGAAAGTGACTGAATTTGCACAGTTGATTGGTAGGAATTAGGAGTTCTTAATTTCAAAACCCAGGTTCTTTTCATTTCTTCTATCAAAATAATGTGCTTTCTCTTAATTTTATATTGTTTATAGGTGATTTCCATTCCCAGCCTCTGAGGGACATGGAAGATGTTTGAAATTCATCCTTACCCTCCAGAAATTTAAAATCAGACCAAAGAAGCAAGGCACATTTGCGCGCGGTGTGGGCAAACTTTAGAGGAAGGCAGAAACCACAGAACTAACTCGGAGCATTTCAAGGGAAAGAGGTGGGAGAAGAATGTTTATTTTAAAAGAGGAAAGACTGTGTGAACAAACATTTAGAAAGAAACTATTCCAGAGAGGATGAGGACAGTAAGGACCTTAAGACACGTAGTCAGCTGAAGGCTTCTGATCAGCTGAACCACAGGGCATCTGCTGCCCTAAGGTGATTCACCAGGGTGATTCAGGGAAGAGGGTGTGCACAGGAGCCAGAGGTGGAAAAAGAGGACAGCAGTTTATTAAAGACATGAATGAAGAAACATGTGAACTAGAGAAAGGACGGAAGAAAATTAAGAAGAAGCAACATTACAGGACTTTGTGATAGATTTGATATAAAGAGTAATTAGGAAGATGGGGGGCAAAAATATCAAAGATTTTAACTTCTATATTTAGTAGGAGAATTATGGTAAAATAGTCTAAAATGGGGATATAGACAAAGTTTGTTTTGGAAAAAATAAAGATAATTTAATTTTATATAAAAGTTTGGGGAGGCAGATTAACATGACAAGTGAGTTTAAATTTTATTTTGCAATGTAATTGCTGAAAACAGCAATTTTCTGTACCTCTCTTCTTCCCAGATTTTCTAATAGTAAAGTAAAGATGGCAAACCCCACCTATATGATGGTTCAGAAGATTAAATAAGGTTTGTTTTTAAAAGCACCTTTTTGGCCCTGACCAGTGTTCCTCAGTGATTAGAGCATTGGTACATGCACTGAAAGGTTGTGGGTTCAATTCCTGGTTAAGAGTACCTACCTGGGTTGCAGTTTCGATCCTGGCCCTAGTAAGGCACATTCAGGAGGCAACCGATTGATATGTTTTTATCTCCCCCTTCTCCCCTCCCATCCACTTTCTCTAAAAATCAATGGAAAAAAAGTATCTTTCAGATTAACAAAAATAAAAAAATTAAACCACCAGTTTGTAGTATGTAGCATTTACAACCAATGAGAAAAAAAAATTACTGCTAAGTGTTATGATAGCACTAACAAATAAAGTTGACAGCAATTATTGATGACTGACACAGTGAATTTGAGGTGTCAGTATAATTATCCAGTAGGTAATCTGAGCCTAGAGGTTGGAACTCAAGTGAATATTCAGACTAGAGAGTCATCTGTTAAAGGAGTGATTGTTGATGCTTTAAGAATTAGTTATCGTAAAGCAAGTGTGAAGGGAGAAACAGCCAGACTGAGTGCTGAACTTTGGAAATGCCCACAGTTAGAGGGTGGGAGAAAGCTGAGAAAATGTTGATAAGACAAGGATTAAACAGAGAGAGCAGAGAGAGAGAGAGAGAGAGAGAGAGAGAGAGAGAGAGAACAAGAGAAAAAAGAGTATGTGATATTAGAGAAGTCTGGGGTGATTTCAATAAAGAAGCAGTGAACATTTCCAAATGCACGTAGTAAAGGCTTGTACCATGAGCCTTTTTTACTTCATCAATATGCAAAACAGAAAAAATATATGCAAAACTTAAATTTTAGAGCAATTTCAAAAATGATAAGAACATACATAATAAAAGGGATTTAACTAATAGGATATTTTTTAGGAGTACATGTTTCTCACCTTCAAAGACAGACTTCTAATTAGAGTAATCACATATCACTTTAGTAAATAGGAAGGGTTTATAATCAGTATACTAAAGTATTCAACAGAGCAGTGCTGGATTATGATAATCCAATGGAATTTAATATGCGCATAACAATAAAAGTTGTTGGGAAAGAACTCTTTAATATTCAAATATTCCTTATTACAAATTATACTCTTCACTTGTTTAATATACCCAGAGAATAAAGAATAAACTTTAAACACTTTGTCCAAATTGTCACAAAAGCCAAATGATACAGTTCAACTGATTTTTAAGATTTTAATGTTTTGCATATATATTTTTTTCTGTTTTGCATATTGATGAATCCAAAAACTGAATGTCAAAGATCAAGTGCCTTATCTCTGCTTCCTCTGCTTTACATTCATGACTTACGTTGCCTCTGAAAATCATAGCTGAGCATCATCCCCAAGGCCTAAAATCTACAAGTACTGGCCAATGCTGCTAGGGACTAAATTCAATTCAACTACAGAAGATCTATAAAACCAAGTTGGTTTAAAAAATATGAGAATACAAAGAGGTAAAAGAATTTGTCAAAGAGAAAAAAAGGTAAGAAAATTAAAGCAAGAATAAAATTATTACAGAGGAATATATTCCATTTGCCAAACAAAGTTTCCTAGCAGCCAGAGCAAAGAGGCAAGCACTCCAGGTTAGAGGCTAGTGTTGTTGTTCAGAAAACAAAAGTTATTAAAAGCCAGGTTCTGAAGCTGCAGCCCAGGGGAGTTTCTCCCATAGGCCCTCATAAGGAGAAATCTACAGTATGGCCCATTATTTTATCAATAAAATCCCTGTGTTAAAAACAATAACGCATTTATTTAGGGTTAGATCTGATAGCATCCCTCTATGTATATACAGTTCGGTCAAGTTTATTCTACAAGGAGGCAAATACTTGTGATCTAAACATACAGTGCTCTGATCATCAAGTTCGATCCAGAGGTAAATTTTAAGGTATTCAACAAAATGGATAGTATACATAACCTTCAGGGAATTCTCACAAACATTGATTCTCAAAAATCAGTGTTTGCTAAAGGATTGGACAGCAGAATGTTCACAGTTGCAATCTCTGGTGAGAGTCCCAAGTGCCGGTATTTTGCATGATTGAGAACAGGCCCATGTGCCTTGACCACTGGCAGACCAGGAGGAAGGACAAGGTGCATTTGTGATAATGACCTAACCCATTTGAGCTTGCATGTAGTCAGTCACATCTAAGGGAACTCATAGTCAAGTGTGGACAAGATACCATTTGAACCTGCTTTCTCTGTTTAAAATGATAATGAAGATAATTAAATATATATGTTATTTTGGTTTTTTTTTTAGAGTTTCAAATACAGTCTCTCCCACTTTTCTGATTTAGTTCTTGCTGCAATATGATGAGACAGGGCAGGTATAATCATCATTTTATAGACAATGCCCCCAAAAGGAAGAGGAGAGATCTAAAGATCTCATTGAGGACTATGATTCCATGATTTTCCTTATGAAATATCTTGTCGGTGTGGTCTTTCAGAATCACAGCCATAATTGTTTCAATAATTGGGAGAGAACCGTGAGGTGCTTAAGTCATTATTATCCTGATTTCAGCCCACACTGTACACTTAAATCTTCTTGTTCTAATTCTTTTTACTGGAAGTTAGAATGGAAGCCTGTTAACCCACAAGTTCAGAAATGTAAGTTTTTGTTTGTTTGTTTGTTTTTTTACAGAAAGTAAGGGAGAGGGAGAGAATCAGAAACATCAATGAGAGAGAAACATCAATCAGGTGCCTCCTGCACACCCGTTTTTGGGGATGTGCCCGAAACCAAGGTACATGCCCTGTCCCTACCAGAATCGAACCCGGGACCCTTGAGTCCACAGGCCACCGCTCCATCCCCTGAGCAAAACCAGTCAGGGCAGAAATGTAAATTTTTAAAGTTGTCCTGCCAGAAGGCAAAAGAGCCTGTGATCAGATGACTTATAGCTTTAAAAAGTCGTTAAAAAAAAAAACAAAACAAAACCAACAACAACAACAATAACAAAAAACCCTTTATTTGGAGGCCCTTGCAATCCCCTCATTGCCCTTTTACAGCATTCATCTTGGGAAGGGAGGGAATGGATATCTATCCTTGGGTTCTTGGCCTCAGGGATGGCAAGGGGCTTTAGTGGAATTCCCAGGAGTTCTCCACAGAGGATATCTTGTGAATATTAACAGGGGCAAGAGGCTGCTGGGAAGACCTAATGTTTTCATTCTAATTGCCCAACACATTATTGTTGCTTCATTCTACAGGGATTTATTGTATCACATGTGCAGCAACACATGCTGCAGACTGGAGAAGCTATTTAATGGCTGCAAAAATAGAGATGCCACACAGCCTGCGCGCAGCTGTGGCCTTGCCCAGTATTACCAAATTCGTGCTGGTCCAGAGCCAGCAAACAGTCACAGGAAAGACAAGTAAGGGCCTCCATAGCATGTTAATTAATATTCCTTCAACCTGTAAAAGATAAAGCCTTTTGTTAAGTATTTACACTGAATGAAAGTGAAGATTTCCTGGATTAATTTGCACATCCAAGTATAGGTTTCTCCTATCAGTTTTCTCCGTCCCACTGAGAGAAATTTTAAAACCAAAATTGGCTGGGTAGAGTTAAAGCTGGTCTATATCAGAATGGATCTGTTCTCATGTGACTTAGAGGTTGTTTTTTTACCATCCTTATCCTCAAATGGAGGGTATATTGTGGAATATAGGGTGTTTCACCCCCACTTATACTGTTCGTTTTGTAAACATTCCTCATTATCATCATTAAAGTTCTAGACACTGAAATAACTTAGTAGCTAAAAAAAAAAAAAAAAAGAAAGCATACTTTGCATGTATTCTATAATGGGGAGCAAGAGCAAGTACGAAAAGCATATTTAAATATGCTTACTTTTTTGGAAGAATTAATATAGTGTAGGTCAATGTTTCTTTAATGTTAACATGCCTCCAATCTACCCAAGGACTGCATTAATACACATTCTGACTCTGGAGGTTTGCTGTGGGTCCCAACAGTCTGCATTTCTTTTTCTTTTTAATTGATTTCAGAGAGGAAGGGAGAGGGAGAGAGTGGTAAAAACATCAATGATGAGAGAGAATCATTGATCGGCTGCTACCTGCATGCCCTTTACTGGGGACCAAGCCCACAACCCAGGCATGTGCCCTTGACTGGAATCGAACTGGGGACCCTTTAGTCTGCAGGCTGACGCTCTATCCACTGAGCCAAACTGGCTAGGGCTGTCTGCATTTCTAGGACATTCCCAGGTGATGCTGATGCTGCTGGTCCTTGGACTACACTTTACGTAGGAAGGATATAAACTTAACCTTGTTGGCAACACTTCAATCATTAAAAAATGTTTTTAGGCTACTCTCACCAGACCATTAAAAGGGCATTGTGCTCAAAGCCAAATATATCTAATTAAAAGCTCTAGAAAGACATCTGATTTCTTTTCATGAGGCAGCAAGCTCATCTCAACAAACTTACAGCATGTACAGAATCTCCTTTTATTCTTTCTCCAGCCATTAAAATTTACTTATTAATAAGGTTCCTTTTCACTCTCAGAGGAGTCTCAGTTTAGAAAATAAATCATAGAATCACTCTACTAACCACCCATAATGCTTGTATAGTCATTTAACCTTTGTAGTCATTTAACACATTGCTGTCCTGTATTGCTACTTATTTTTACATGTGTCCATGTCTTAAGTTTCCAATGAGATCATATGGATATATTTCCAATGAGTATATTTGAGAGTCAAAAATCTTATTTATTCTTACTTACTGAGTGCTCTTTAAACAACGTGGGGTTATTGTCCATATGTCCACAAGTTGAATTCAATAGCTCTTTTTTTTCTGTTTTTTTTTTAAATAAGTATTTATTGTTCAGAGTATCACAGTTGTTTCTCTTTTTCCCCAATAGCTCCCCTTCACCCAGTTCCCACCCCACTCTCTGCCCTTACTGCTCTTCCCATCCTCATCCATAGGTGTACAATTTTTGTCCAGTCTCTACCTGAACCTGCCATACCCTTTTCCCCCAAAGAATTGTCAGTCCACTCCCTTTCTATGCCTCTGATTCTATTATATTTGCAAGTTTATTTTGTTCATCAGGTTTTTTTTATTCACTTGATTTTTAGATTCACTTGCTGATACATATGTATTTGTTGTTCATAATTTTTATTTTTAACTTTTTCTTCTTCTTCCTCTTAAAGACTACCTTTCAGCATTGCATATAATACTGGTTCTTGGTGATGAACTCCTTTAGCGTTTTCTTATCTGTGAAGCTCTTTATCTAATCTTGGTCGTTGGTTCTTGCATTCATCACTTTGAATATTTCTTGCCACTCCCTTCTGGCCTGCAAGGATTTCTCAATTTTAATATTCTCTTTTAATATTGTCTCTTTGTCTTTTGCCCTTGGCATTTTAATTATGATGTGTCTTGGCCTGGTACTCTTTGGATTCCTTTTGTTTGGGGTTCTGTGCGCTTCCTGGGCTTGTAAGTCTATTTCTTTCACCAGGTAGGGGAAGTTTTTTATCACTATTTCTTCCAATAGGCTTTCAGTATCTTGCTCTCTCTCTTCTTCTGGGACCCCCATAATTCTGATGTTGGTGTGCTTGAAGTTGTCCACCATGGGAGAACTACTGTGATGGAGACACCCTTATGGGGCAAGCCTTGCTTCAGTGTGGCTTTGGTGCTCATTGAGTCTGCCCCCTGAGTGTGTCCCTTATGGATTTGAGGAGTTGTAATCTGGATAGTCCCACTCTGACCCCTGGGTATACTGGCTCTTGAATCTCTAAGGAGGTACTAATTTAGCCTCTGCCTGAGGCCACCCTGCAGGAGCCAAGAAGAGATCTGCAGATTCCTCTTCTTTGTTTGGGGTTTGGACATGCCTATATGAGGCCCAGCTGTGAAGCAATGCAAGCTATTGTGGGTCCTTGGCCCTTCTTTTGGATGTTTTGGGTCAGTGGTCAGCCAACTCATTAGTAAACAGAGCCAAATATCAACAGTACAATGATTGAATTTTCTTTTGAGAACCAAGTTTTTAAAACTTAAACTTCTTCTAATGCCACTTCTCAAAATAGACTCACCCAGGCTGTGGTATTTTGTAGAAGAACCACACTCACAGGGCCAAAGAGCAGCATGTGGTTTGTGAGCCGCAGTTTGCTGACCATGGTTCTGAGTCTCTCTGACCCATCTGAAGTTTATTAGGTAATTTTAGATTGCAAAGGGCCAGGTCATTCACATGCAAAAGCCTCTGAGCGCAGATTGGGTGGGGTAGGGTCTCAGAGAACAGGGAGGAGCAAACATCTATGGCTGATCCTAAGCCCTGCCTTAAGAGGCCCCAGGATCTCTGTGTCCCTTGGTAATTGCTGCAAGAACCTCTGAGAGAAAGCCACCCTTGAGTTCTGCCCGATGCCACATAGTCCAATTTTTCCCTGTATGAGTCTGGGTCTCTAGAGTCTCACCGAGAACTGGAGTTCAGAGCAGTTGGGAACTTGTGTCTCCCTCAGGATTGAAAAAAACAACCACGTTCTTCAGTTGCTAACCCTTTCCGTGCTCATGCTTCTGTACCTCTGCATTTTACTTCCGCAGTTCCTCTGAGTCTCAGTGTACTTTTCTCTTTCCTTCTAGTTGTAAAATTTCCACTCAGCCAGCTTTCTGTGGTTCTGGATGATGTCTGTTTTGTCTTTTAGTTGTAGTTTTGAAGTGGTTGTGCAAGGCAGCAATTTCAGGTGTTTGGATATACTTCCATCTTGTTTCTCCGGATTCAATAGCTCTTATCAGAAAACATTTAAACATAAGTCAGAAAGCATAAATTGATTCAATAAATATCTGGATATTTATTATCTGGATATTTACGGATAGCAGTAGCAGCTATGGTAGAGCACATCCATCCACTTGTCTGGCCTTCCATTTATCCATCCATCCACCCATCCAAACAAAATCATATTAAAAAAATCACCTTGTGCCAGGCACAGAGGTAGGTCCTAAAACTATGACAACAATCAAAGCACAGCCTCTGTCTCTTAGGCCTTTTGCTTTATATCAAAATATTTACTGACTCATTTAAAAATATTGATTTTCATTTTTCAGTTTATTCAGATGACAGAGACATGAGAGCAGGAAATGGGTATCTATTGGAATGAGCATGATTCTGGAAATATAGACACTGTGATTTTGGCCCAGGCTTCAAAATGACCAATGTGCATATAGAGAAGTAACTTCCATCCTCTGGGCTTTAGTCTCCTTGTCTGTAAAATGAAGGTGCTCGATGATTGCTAGGATTTCTTCTACTCTTTCAATTCTATTATAAAGTCAAGATTTTTCTTCTCTTCTGATAAAGACTTCCAGGAAGAGAAGAATTTTAGGAAAACTTTGAATAGCAGAGAAGATAAGATTGTAAAAACCCTTAGGGATCGTAAATTATATACCAAGAGACTTCCAGGCTTTTTGCACACTTTTTTTCTTCTTCTTCACATTTTTACTCCATAATCAGTTTTACAGCTTACCAAGATGTTCCCTTCTACATATTTTATTTAATTAAAATTTGCTTTCCAAGTCTTTGCCATCAATTTCTCCTGACCCTCCTTTCCTGGTCCCCTCATTCTGTGTCTATGCATCCTTTTGGCTTTCTTAATTTCCCTTGCATCTTCCAATGCCATCATACCTCAGTTTTGCTCCTATCTCAATTCTTGCTATCAATTTCCACTTTTATTCACTCAGAATTTTCTCTTTCTCTTTACCAGAAACCAATTAGATATTTGCCAAGTAGCCTGCATTATTAATACATATTCTTTATGCTTTTTTCCCTAGAGGAAGATGGAGCACTAGAAATCTTTTATCCCTTGGAAAAATCTGCCCATGTGGCTTGGTGTATCAAGAAGTTACCTGACAGCCTGGCCGGTGTGGTTCAGTGGTTGAGCAACGACCTATGAACCAGGAGGTCATGATTTGATTCCCAGTCAGGGCACATGCTGGGGTTTCAGGCTTGATCCCCAGTGTGGGATGTGCAAGAGGCAGCTAATCAATGATTCTCTCTCATCATTAATGTTTATATCTCTCTCTTACTTCCTTCCTCTGAAGTCAATATATTTTTTTAAAAGTTACCTGACATGATTCATGAATGGCATGTATCTCTATAGATTGATTCATTCATTTCTTCAGCAGATGTTTATTAAATACCCAATATACACAGTTTTGTGTCAAGACACAGAAACAGGGAGATATGTTGTTTCTCTTCTTGTACCTTAAAATATAGGAGGGAAGACAGACTTGTAAACAGAAGAATTACTGTGTAGTATGAGCACATGGGGCAGAAGCCCCTCATGACTCCTGTGAAAAAGCTTTCTTGGAGTTTGCATTTGACTTCCAAACCATAGTGACTTCTTCTCTGTCACCCACTTCCAGATGTCCCCAACATAGTGACCTTGCAACACAGTGGGAAGACCTGGCCAGTGTGAGTGTAGCACAAGGGTGAAAAAGGCCTGGAACATTTGTGCAGGCAAGCAGGTCAACTTACCCTCTCCAGATAATCTCATCCTTTCCCTGCCTCCAATTACTCTATGCCAACAACTACACACCTTTTTTTTCTAGGCCAGATTACTCTGGTGAGCTCTAGACTCCTATGACCTCTATTTGATATCAACCAGTCCCCAAACCTGCTCCTCTCCTCCTGTTTCTGGTCTCACCTAATTTTCCAAGCCAGAAGCGAGGGTGTTGAGCCTGACTCATCCTTCTCTCTCACCTGCCACCCTTAAGCAGGCACTGAACTCTGTTGTCTTCACCTGGTCAGTAGCATTTCAGCCCATCCACTTCTGTCCATTCATGTTGTTGTACTTAGTTCTGGCCATCACCATCTCAATACTGCCTTAACTAGATAGCCTATTCACTGGTTTCTCCACTAAAAGGCAGCTTTCAAACCATTCCCCACTCTGAAGCTAGAGTGATACACAAATATGATGTGCCCTCTTATGTTTAGCATCCATTATCATCAGAATAAAATCCAAACTGGTTAGTATGGCATAGCAGTACCTTCAGAATTTGAACCTAGCCTTCAGGCTGACTCTTGTCACACATGACCCTCAAATTATAGTTCTGCCCATCAGGTCCCTGAATGTAAGATCTCTCTTGCTTCTAGGCTTTTGCCCCTGCTTTCTATTCTGCTAGGGTGGCCTTCCTGCCTGCCTACACTTGGCTAACTTCTATTTATTCTTTTAGGTCTTTGCTCAGGCATTATGTCCTAAAGGAAGCCACCCTCTCCCACCCCCGCAAGATTGGTGTGACATGCCTCTTCTGTGCTTACACAGTACCTAATCTTAACCCTACTAGCACTTAACATCCTGTTCTGTGACTGCAAAGCTGGGCTTTCAGTCCTGTGGCATTTCCAGTCACAAGTGCAGTAACTGGCATACAGTGGACACTCTGTGTTTTTGTTTTTTAATTTTTTATTGATTTTTTTACAGAGAGGAAGGGAGAGGGATAGAGAGTTAGAAACATTGATGAGAGAGAAACATCAATCAGCTACCTCGTATACACCCCCTACTGGGGATGTGCCCGCAACCAAGGTACATGACCTTGACTGGAATCGAACCCAGGACCCTTCAGTCTGCAGGCCGATGCTCTATCTACTGAGCCAAACCAGTCAGGGCAGACACTCTGTGTTTGATAAAAGAAGGAAAAAATAAAGGAAGGAAAAGAGCTTCTTAGAGTAAGAATGAAAGGTTTCCAAATCATACTTAATTTATTTACTCATTTTTCTAAATGCTAACCTCTTTCTACCCCCTCCCTACTGCACTTGTTAAGACCAAAATATGTAGTTTAAAAATATTAATTAATAATCTGTAACTAGAGTGACTTCCTCCTGATTAAACCAGACTGATTATGCAGGTGACAATTGACTAGTTTACCTGACTAAGAGTCATTCCTTTGAGGAAAAAACAAAACCTCAAATCTATCAATACACCATAGTGATTAAGAGATTAGCTTTGGTCTCTGAGAGATCTGAGTTCCAGTCTTGATTCTGCTATTTGTTATGGACTTGGGTAAATTATTTAATCTCTTTAAGATCCAGTTCCCTATCTGTAAAGTGGTAATCAAAATAGTATCTACCTCATAGATTTTGAAGATTAACTCAGTGTACAAAGAATTTAGTACATTGCCATTTAGTGCATAGTGTCAAAAATCTTGATTATTATAATAAATCAGTATCAATAGGACTCCAGATAACTCTTAGGTTTTAGCAAGCATCTTTCTTCCTCTTCTCCTCTCAGAATTTTGATTTTGGACTAATGGGCCCCAGCCACCTCTCTCTTTCCCCTTCATATCCTCTTCCCCAACTCCCATTCACCTGTATCCTCCATTGCCAACCTCTGCTAATTTCTGAGTCAGGAATTAGTCAACATAATCATAAAACCTTTGGAGCTCTCCTTACGAAAAACATCATTTTAAATCCAGTTCCAACTTGAGAAAAGGTGTACAAAATATATAGGAAAAGAAGCTATCGATATTATCAAAGTCACTCATGGGCAATTTATCTAAATCCTAAACTCTCAGGTTTAGGTTATTATTAGGAACTCTCATCATAATCTGTATCTGACTAGTCACATCTTTGGCTATTGCACATTGTTCTATGCTTAAGCCACTAATATTTTGCATTTCATAGTCATAATTGAACCCTATCCTTATCAATATGAAATTTGACACCTTGGAGTTAGGCAACATAAGTAATAAAATCCATTAATGTCATTGACTTATTGGAGAAGGCCAGGTATTGAACAGATATTATTTGTTGGAAAGTTAGTGACCCTTTTTATGCTAAAGCAAAATACTTAATCCAACTGTTACTTGCTGAATCATGCAAACTGAAGGTATAGCTAGGGGGGAAAGGTAAGAAATATAACAATTTGGTATATATTGGTTGTTTCTTGTGGCTTTTAGCCAAGTACTACTATAAAGATATGAATTACAAAGGTATGAACTTGAGCTGGAGCTATCCAGCCTGCCAGCAGAGATGGTAAAGAACACAACTTTACTAAAGGATTGTTTCTGCCCATAATTTAAATTAACTATGAGTCCTACAATTGGGAGTCTTGCAGGGATGAAAAATGCAACTTTTTTTTTTACCCAGATTGAAGCAGTAATAAAAAGTGCCTGCAAGCCCATCAGCTTTGACAGGAGATAAGAATGTGGTATCCATTGTTGGTCAATGGAAACAAGCCCAGCCAGAAAGATCAGATGATGAGTGTTGCCATCCACCCAACTTTTTTTCTTTGTTTCAAATGGTCTCAAGGATCACCAACATCAGTTTGAGAAGAAAAGATGGGCAAAGCGTTAAGAGTTATAAATAGACTCTAGGTGGTCTGGTTCAATGGATAGAGAGCCAGCCTTTGGACTGAAGGGCCCCAGATTCGATTCCAGATGCAGGCTTGATTCCCCAGTAGAGGGTGTGCAGGAGGCACCTGGTCGATGATTCTCTCTTATCATCACTGATGTTTCTATCTCCCTCCCTATCTTCCTTGCTCTCTGAAATCAATATTATATATATTTTATATATTTTTATATTAAGAGTTATAAATAAAAGGTCAGAATCTTCAGGCTTAACGAGTGTTTGTGGACACAGTTTTGGTTGTGATAACTCATACTTGAAACTAACTAGAAATAAATAGCTTGGAAACTTACTACATTTGGAAAGAAGTCTCCAAAATCTTCTGTTTATTTGACCCGCAAGAGAACCAATGGCTCTCTGCACCTGCACAAGCAAGAAGTTGGCTGTGGAAATGAGGCAGCTCCCAAGAAGATTCTGTCTTCCAATGCCCATGGCTCAGATATAGCCATGGAGGAGATGGACAAGAACTAACCTCCTGGAGGGCAAAGCCAGTGTTCATGGGGGACATTGGACAAAGGCATTCCTCCAAGGAAGCTGCTGCCTGCAATTTCTGAGGAGCCAGTCAAGGAATGTACTCCACTGCCAGAAAAGGGGGTCTTTGCATTCCTAACCAGCAGGATTTGATAATTGCTATACATTTAACCCTACAGAATTTCCTCCCCCCGCCCCCGCCCCTTTTCCAATGGGAGTTATGGTTATTTTGTTCCTACTCCAGCAATTACATTGCATGTAAATCATTTTGTTTTGGCTTGTATTATAAGTGACCAGACCTTGAGGAGCTGCATCTGAATGTGCTAGAAACAGGTGCACATCAGCTGGAGATGTTGGGACTTTGAGTGAGATGCAGTAAGTGGGTGAGACTTGGGGTCGTCTCCTTTGCAGAGTGAAATGCATGGGTCTATGTAGGAGATAAATGAGTAGGGCTAGAACTTTGGGAAGCTAAAGGGTCAGACAGAAACTGCTAGGTGCCCTCCAAGATCCACTCTTTTCTTCTTTAGTAAAAGAATAATAGTTTTTAAGCAGGCACCTTGTTACCCAGCTAGAAGTTTATATTTCCTTGACACCCTTATTGTGCCATGCCAGCTCAGCCAAGGGTTTGGTGAGCCTGGAGGGAAGGGGGGAGAGTGGCAAAGAATTAAGGAAAAGACAGGCAAAGAAAATAAGCTGGGTCTGAGTGGATCTCCTGTGCCTGGCTGAGGCCACAGAGAAAGATCCAGGCGGCAACCTGAGCCTTTATTTTATAGCCAGAGGTAAACAAGGTAGTTACAATGTTCTTGTGAGTTTCACTTGTTTTGGCAGCAATTGTTGCATCTCTCACAGCCCATTAGCTTACCCAGATAAGATCTGGGGAGCGCCATAAGGTCAAGCTTAATTATGCTAAGAGGGCTATGCCCTCTAAGCTGGGACTTGTTTGTGGCTTTGCCAACAGGTTAATCCGAGGCTTAACCCTATAGCTGCTCCCTTCACCTTACCATTTAGATATGGGCAGGCAATTAAATTGTGTTGCAGGAAACTTCTTGGAAGTTTCCTTAAAAGGAAAAATACCTATACCCTTTCCCCTCTTCCTTCATCCTGCTGATTTGAACATGGATGTTCTGTTTGGAGCTTCAGCTACCATCTTGGACTATGAGAATAAGGAACACTGGGAGCTCAAAGAAGCATGATGATGTCATGGAGCTACTTAACCAGTCCTGGATTTCTTACCTCTAGATTAGAAAGAAAGAAATTTCTAGCTTACTTAAACCACTGCATTTGGGAGTTTTGTGATATGAAACTGAATCTAACCATGATTGATACACTCACTGTGTGCGATTTACCCAATTGAACTTTAAGAATATGGAGCAGTTGACTTAGTGGTATGTATTTGAGATCTGGTTCACTGATCACTGAACTATCTTCTGGGAGGTTGAAAAAACAAACAAACCTATGTTGCCTCCTTTAGCTTTGAAAACAGCTAATGTTGGACTGGATTAGAATGCGGGCCTGATACATTTTCAGGATTGGAAAAAATTCCATAATATTTTGCCCAGTTAAAATAATGATAGAGTGTGCACTTTCTCTGGGAAGATGGCATCCTGCCAGCTATGATACAGAAAAAGAATTAAGGGTCATGCTTTGGTCGGGGCCACTCTGTCACCCACACTCTCTGATCTAACCCCAGTGTTCAGAGTTAGAAAGAAGGGGTGGTTTTATGTGTCTGATAATTTAGAAAAAGGACTCAACAGAAAAGTAGTCAAATTTAGTATACTAAACTCAGTTCCATGTTAATTATTTACTTTTTGGGCGTTTACATAAGGTTTCTCATCCTCAGCATTACTGACATTATGTACCAGATAGTTCTTTTCTGGGGGGCTGTCCTGTGCATTTTAGGATGTTCAATAGTATCCCTGGCATCAATCAACCATCTACATTCTAGTAGCTCTGCCCCCTCCCCAGTTATGACAACCAAAATGTCTATAGACAACCCTGGGGGTCAAAATTGTCTACAGTTGAGGAACAGTGGCTTAACTTTTGTTTGTTTTCTAATGTAATGTTTTCTTTGATCATTTGTGCTTTTGGGTCTTATTTAAGAAATCCTTTCCTATTCCAAGGTCATAAAGATATTAACTTATGTTTCTTATATTTTTGATATTTTATTTAAACAACCATTTCTTTGAACCTTCTAGAATATTTTTGTGGAATGGTGTGAGGTAAGGATCTCACATATTATCTCTCTACCTCACAAGAATCCCATGAGGTAGGCATTAGTCCCATTTCATAGATGGGAAAATCAAGATTTAGATAAGTGACTTGACTAGTTTTATAGAGCAGCAGAGCCAGGACTTGAGTCCTGGTTTGTTTGATCTCCAAAGCACATGCATTTCCCTATGTGTCACAATGCTGTCCTAGAGAGCCAGATGCCAATTTATTTCTTAAGAAAATTTCTTGCATCCTATTGTGAGTGTATCACTTATCTTTGGGTATGTCCTAGAGTGGATTCCAGTGTAGAAGTTCAAGTGCACTTGGACCAGGATCCAGGTCTTTTCTGGCTCAAAGCCCCAGTGGTCAGTAACCAGACCTTGGACTGAACTGGGAGAAAAAGAGCAGTGGAAGAGGCCTCAGCCATCATTGATTCCTGGAATGTACCGTATTTTCCGGCATATAAGACGACTTTTGAAATGAAAAAAAAAAAGTCAACCAAAAATTGGGGTCGTCTTATACGCCGAGTATATCCTGAAAAACGTCTCGATATGCCGCTAAAAGAATTTTCCAACTCGATCCCACACCAATCACTGCAAGGCTGCTCGGACCGCCTCTCTAACTCAGCCAATCCAAGCAGGCTTTTTATGCATGCAAATTATACATGTTCTGTACCCGAAGCTACACTGTGTTCTAGTAAAAAGCCTGCTCAGATTGGCCAGAGTCAGAGAGGCAGTCTATTAAAAAAAGAACTGGTGTTGCCTCGGAAGTGGGGGGTAGTCTTATACAGCGAATATAGGCCTAAACCTATGTTTTAACTGTAAAATTAGGGGTAGTCTTATATGCTGGAAAATACAGTAATCTACATATTTATAGTTGTCTTTCTTTTGCTGCTTGATTGTTCTCTGGAGGTGAATATGGTGGAATCAGGGTAGAAAGAAGAAGGAAGGGGACTGAAGAATCTAAAATAACTATTTATAGGAGTTACTGTTTTTCTAATAGAGGAATTCTGGTTCTTTTTATATAATTTTTGTTGCAAATATTTTCAAGTTTTTTATTTTTCTCTTTTAGTTATTTCTGTGATATCATTTTAAAAATATTTTTTAAAAGTATTACATATAGTAGCACATATCCCACCCCACCCCCACCCCCCCACCCCCGCCCAGCATTGACCTACCGTCTCACATGCCCTCATCCCACCCCCCACTGTCTTGTGTCCATTGGTTGTGCTTATATGCATGCATACAAGTCCTTAGGTTAATCTCTTTCCTCCTTTCCCCAACACTCCCCGGCTTTCCCGCTGTAATTTGACAGTCTGTTCGGTGCTTTACTGCCTCTGTATCTATCTTTTTGTTCATCAGGTTATAATGTTCTTTATTTTCCATAAATGAGTGAGATCATGTGGTATTTTTCTTTCATTGCCTGGCTTATTTCACTTAACACAATGCTCTCCATATACATCCATGCTGCTGCAAATGGTAAGAATTCCTTCTTTTTTATAGCAGTGTAGTATTCCATTGTGTAGATGTACCATAGTTTTCTAGTCCACTCATTTGCTGATGAGCATTTAGGCTGTTTCCAAATCTTAGCTATGATGAATTGTGCTGCTATGAACAGGGCGCATATATCCTTTCTGATTGGTGTTTCTAGTTTCTTGGGATATATTCTGTGATATCATAATTTTTTACATATCTTTTTGTGTATCAAATCTATAAAATTTCCTCATCATTTCTTCTATTACTTTTAGGCCTAGAAGGCCCTTACCAGCCTCAGATCAGTTAAAGTTATATATAGTTGCCTTTAAAAGTGTTTTTTAAAACTAATTTTTTATCATGTGAACAAAATATACGTTTTATTAATTTTTAAAAAAATATGTTTTTATTGATTTCAGAGAGGATGGGAGAGGGAGAGAGAGATGAGAAAGAACCATTGATCCACTGCCTTCCACATGATCCCCACTGGAGGTTAAGCTTGCAATTTGGGCATGTGCCCTTGATCAGAATTGAACTTGGAACTCTTCAGTCCACAGCCTGTGGCTCTATCCACTGAGCAAAACTGGCCAGGGCTCATTTTTTTCCCCCCTGATAGTAGAAAAGAGTTTAGCATGAAAAGTAGTTCCCTTTCTTTAATCTTAACCACCATATCCCCAGAGGTAATTTGTTAACAGTTTCTTGGGTATTAATTCTGGAATATTTTCATGAATGTAGAAAATAAACTGAATTCATACCAACAGATCACTTAGTGGACTTTTTTTGTTGTCTCAGACTTGTGTGTCCCAGAGCTGAGGACTATTGACTTTAATTTCTTTCTAGTGTTAAGGGAGCTGCAAGCCTCACCAAGAGGCCACCAAACCGGCCCTGCAGCCACCTTCCTCTACCCTCACTGACCCAAATAAGCAGAGGCAGGAAAGTTGTGGGAGGAGGGTTCCATGAGCTGGGTTTGTGACCCAGAGTCCTTAGGTATTTGTGGATAGAATTCAGGGAATCCATGACCACGCATGAGAAAAATAATCCATCCTTATTTTCACCATCTTCCAGCTAAAATTTAGCATTTCCTTCCATTATGAATGTAGGGAACATAGCACAGTGGTTTTAGAAGCTATGCCTTTGTCACCAGTAGAAACCACAGGTGTAGCCCTAGCCCATTTGGCTCAGTAGATAGAGCATCGGCCTGTGGACTAAAAGGTCCCAGGTTCGATTCAGGTCAAAGGCACATGCCCAGGTTGCAGGCTCGATGCCCAGTGGGGGACGTGCAGGGGGCAGTCAATTAGTGGTTCTCTCTCATTACTGATGTTTCCAGCTCTCTCTCTCTTCCTTCCTCTCTGAAATCGATAAAAATATTTTTTCTAAAAAGGAATAAAAAAGAAAAAAGAAACCACAGGTGGTTTCATATCACAAACAGTTGTTGCAAATATCTCACAATATCATTTACACTCATCACTACTTAGAAATTACTGTTAAAATTTGTTGTATAATCCTATATAATAAAAGGGTAGTGTTGGAAGCTGCCCATTGCCTTCACTAGCAGAAAGGGGTGGACAAAGAGTCTGGAACGCTAGTCAACCTTGAGGTTCTGGCAAGGGTCAAAGCCATACACCCACTGTCTGGTTGAGACAAATGTAGCTGAAGCAGCTTCCACCTTTCAGTCTTATGTAAATCCTTGCTGATAGCCCATCATCGAGCTATTACTAGAATTGCCTGCCTAAGGGATATGGGTGTATTCCAAACTTGAATAAAAGGGATGGCAAGGCCAGAGCACAGCGGAATTCTTCTTTGGGTTTCCACCTGGCCCCCAATTTCCAAATTATTATTTCTTGTCTTGTCTTTTCATTTGAGCATGGCCTCCTCCAGAGCCCGAACCCAAACCCTGTACCTGAACCCTGAACCACTCGAGATGTGGGTCACCTGCAGTATAATATGCAAATTGTCCTCTCTATCAGAGTTCTTCCCGGAGTTTGACCAGGGGGTGAGGGCAGGGTCAGCTGTGGGGAGGGAGGAAGGCCCTGGCTGGCCACTGGCAGCCACTAGGGATCCTACCAGTGCACAAATTTCATGCATTGGGCCTTTAGTGTATTAATAATTCAACACACATATTACAGTACAAATTTAAAGAATGTTATTGATAGCTGCATTTTAATATCATTTCCTTTGTAATACTGCATATTTTATTTTATAAATTTAAAATTATTATTCTGAGGGGGGACCTTAAGTTTTGCCAGACTGCTGAAGAAGGCATCCATGCATAAGAAATATCTAGAGAGAGAGTATGGTTTGGGGTGTTTCTCCTATTAACCCCTTACAGCCAAATGAGAGGCTCCAAGATTACCACAGAGTCACCATCTTGTCCGTGCCCCACCCAGGGAGGCTACTTGTGAGGAACCCTCTTATCCCCCACCCTCAGGCTGTGATGGGTAGAGGTGGGAAGAGGCCTGGGGTGGACCTGTGAGAAGAAATTAGCTCAGTGCATCTCCTGGAACAGACAATAGCACAACATTGAGACCTCTGAAGGTGCCCTGAAGAACCTAGAAATGTGAACCCTCTAGGCTCAACTGCCAAGACAGGACTAGGCTGCAGGACTTATGTAAATGTTCGGTGCCCTATTCTTTTTGCCCTCATTCCCACTGGCCCCAGAAGGGCTAGAATCACAGAAAGTGGTGGAAAAGAGGATCATTCTAAAGGGGCACTTTACTCTCCTGCCCAATTGGACCCAGACTGAGATGGTGGGAAGGGAAAAGTCTTTGAATGGATGTGAAATTAATAAATTAATCTTTGACTTAGCCTGGCCTAACTTCTTAATACCTTAAAACCTTTTTAATTCTTTTTTTTTAAATATATTTTATTGATTTCCACAGAGAGGAAGGAAGAGGGATAGAGAGCTAGAAACGTCAATGAGAGAGAAACATCAACCAGCTGCCTCCTGCACACACACCCCCCCCCCCCACACTGGGGATGTGCCCACAACCAAGGTACATGCCCTTGACTGGAATCGAACCTGGGACCTTTCAGTCTGCAGACTGACGCTCTATTCATTGAGCCAAACCGGTTTCAGCCCTTTTTAATTCTTAAAAAATCCTCACCTGAGGATATGTTTATTGATTTAAATATATATATATATATATATTTGAGAGAGAGAGAGAAAGGAAGGGAGAGAGAGAGAGAGAGAGAGAGAGAAACATTAATGAGAGAAAAAACATCAATTGGCTGCTTCCTGCATACCCCCTAGGATAGAGCCTGAAATCCGGGCATGTGCTCTGACCAGAAATCCAACCATTGACCTCTCAGTGCCCGGGACAATACCTAACCAACTGAATCACACCAGTCAGGGCCTGTTTATTGATTTTTAGGGATAGAAGAAGAAAAAGAGAGAGAGAGAAACATCAATTTGTTGCCTTTCATACATGCTTGACCTTTTAATAAATATTTTATTAATTTTTTTACAGAGAGGAAGGAAGAGGGATAGAGAGCTAGAAACATTGATGAGAGAGAAACATTGATCAGTTGCCTCTTGCACACCTCCCACTCAGCTTGTGTCCACAAACAAGGTATATGCCCTTGCCTGGAATTGAACTTGGGACCCTTCAGTCCACAGGCCAAGCCTCTTTCCAATGAGCCAAACCTGTTAGGGCAAACGTGAAACCTTTTTTGGTATATGAGGCCTTGCTCCAACCAACTGAACCACACAGCCAGGGTCTCAAATAGAACCTTAATGAGGTTGCTCTTAAAACTGAGTGACTAAAGATCTCAGTGTGTTCAGCTCAAGGAGTCAAGAAAAGGCTAGAAGGGAACATTTGAAGGCAGAAGTTAAAGAAAAATAAATCCATTTTATGGTGTGTGCCACGCAGTTTTGACTGTCTGTTATACTGGCTTTGTTTATTCTTTTGCTCTCTCTTTTTTTTAATCCTATCTAATAAAAGAGTAATATGCAAATTGACCATCACTCCTACACACAAGATGGCTGTCCCCATGTGGTCAAAGATGGCCACCCCCATCTGGACACAAGATGGCTGCCACAAGATGGCCTGCAGGGGAGGGCAGTTGCGGGGGACCAGGCCTGCAGGGGAGGGCAATTGGGGGGGGGGAGAGGACCAGGCTTGAAGGAGAGGGCAGTTAGGGGCAATTGGGCTGGCAGGGGAGCAGTTAGGTGGCAATCAGGCTGGCAAGGGAGTTGTTAGGGGGTGATCAGGCTAGCAGGCAGAAGTGATTAGGGGCAATCAGCCAGGCAGGCTGTCCTGGATTGTGAGATGGATGTCCAATTGCCCGTTTAGGCCTGATCCCAAGCATGTGCCCTTGACCAGAAACGAACATGGTACCTGCAGGCTGACACTCTATCCACTGAGCCAAACTGGCTAAGGTTCTCTCTCTCTCTCTCTCTCTTTTCTTCTCAAACACAACTTACGTTTTTTTTTGTTGTTTTTTTTTTTTTTTTTTTTTTTTTTTTTTTACTTTACTTATCTGAGTCACATATATTTAAAAAATTATATATTTTAAAAACATGTAACTCTTTAACGGAAGTGAAATTTTGCCATGCTGTGTGGTGGAGAAGGGTTGAGGGTTGATTTTTACCTTGAAGGACTCAGTTAACCAAGAAGGTCCTGGATAATGATCGCACCCCTACCTGGCAGGTTTGACTGGGAAACTGTCATCATGCCACCTGAAGACTGTAGGGCTCTTGTTGATCAGATTTAGGCAGACAGCTGCTCAGGCCCCTGGAGAAGGATAGAAGGTCAGCTAGCTGTCACAGGGGAGACACTTAATGTTTATGGACAATCTGGACCCAAGTTGTGAGAGAATGCCTGCCTTCCTTGAATGTGCTCCACATTCCTGTGGCCACAGTCCGAGGCTGAAACAGGTGACCAAGGAATAGGATGAATCTTTTGAGAGCTTTTGGAGGCTCTGATGTAGCTTTCCAGAATCCCCTGGCCACGACAGTGCTGTGGGTACTCATCACCTTCATCCCAGTCTCCTGCCCTACTCATGCCCCAGACAACTAAATCCTCCTTCCAACCCCACTATTTCTGCCTTTTTTCCTGGCCTATATCTTTTTTTTTTTTTCTTACTTTCATTTTCCTTCTTCATCTTAAATCTTTTCTCATTCTTTTTATTTTGCATATTTAGTGCTTACTCTCTCCTCATTTTTCTCCATTACTTTTTTTTTCTTTTTTAGTAAAAACTCAATGGACCCTGAGAGTTTTCTTTCCATTTTAAGCCAACCCTACATATTACTCTTAAAATTATATATTTTCAATTTTTATCCTGTGTGTGTGTGTGTGTGTGTGTGTGTGTGTGAGAGAGAGAGAGAGAGAGAGAGAGAGAGAGAGAGAGAGAGAGAGAGAGAGAAAGATGTGTGCAAAGTCAGGTTTCAGAGAAAGTAGATTCAAACAACACAAAGTGTAGCAGGTTGTGGGAATGACACAGATGTCAGACCAAACCTGGGTTCAGCAACCTCAGTACTTGAGTTCTGGCTAGGAAAGGATTCAGAGCCAAGACCGAAACTGTAAGAGAATATTTATTTGGTAAATTACAGAGGTAGAAGAAATAATTCCTAGAAGAAATGGGCCTCTAGGAAACAAGTCATAGAGGTAAAAAGGAGGGCTTGCAATTTAGAAGGATAAAGGTAATGTGCTTGGGGCCAGGAGGGGAAAGAGAAGGGAGAAGGAAAGGGAAAGATATGGGTGTGTCCCTGGGAGAGAAAGCACTGGATCTTCAGGGTGGAGATTTTGGGGGAGATCCCAAGGGAAGCTCTCAATAGAATATTCAGCAGCATTCCAAGTGTGTCTTTTCAAGGGTCATTATTCAGTTCAACTGGTCCTGACGGCAGCTGTGGCTGGTTTTGTTGCTTATCTGGAGCTGGAGCTGGAATATGACTTGAGGCCTAGATGTTATCTCTAGGGAGAAAAATGGCATGGGGTCCAAACAACTTGACCAGAGATGTGCTAAGGGAGGAAAAGTCACCCTGGGGGCCAGGTCCCACCCTACAATTGATTGTTGCTAGGCACCTGGGGTTTTCCACCCTGGTGACCTCTGTTCCTGGCCCATAGTCCTCTCTCTGCTTGTCTGTCTAACTGCCTACAAGGGAAGGAAGGACGGCTGAGTGAAAAGGGGGTACGTGGGAAATTCCAGGAGCAGAATCAAGAATGCCAAAGAGGTGGGGTTCATGTGTGGAGAAGAGGGGATTTTTTCCATTTCCATTATTATCCAGATCACTAAGTTGTAATTTATGAGTTTATGTGCTGACTACCATGCTGGACTGAGAAGGCATAACAAAAGACATTAAAAGAAAGGTGATTTGATACTACGATGGACATTGGGACTTAAGGAGGAAGAAGAATTCTGGGAAGGTGTACTACTGAAACTGGGCTTCGAAATAGAATTGACACCACACCAAAGCTTGGATACACGCGGGTTCATTAAATTAAAGGAATAGCCTGGAACTGTGAAAATAGTTAAACTGACCTTTAGAAGGTACCCCAAGCTTGCTTTAGATTGTAGAAAAACTGTTTTCCACGTCAAACGGGCGCCTGACTTTGTTGTATTGAGTGGGCAAACTAGGAAGTGCCTGGAAAGGGTCCTCACCTGTTGGCATCTCTTTGAAGGAGGAATGCTCTCAGATTTCGTTACAATTGGAAGCAGAAAGCTACCCCAGCACCTGAAGCCTTCTGTCCAAGGGCTTGCTAGAATTCCTTGATAAGTCCTTGGGGAAATTTACATCCCTTCAATAAGCAAAGTCCAAGTGGAGTCAAAGCTGTCCTTTTTTAGGACCTTGGGCAATATAATTAACTGGCCTTTCTGCCCAGTTTCTTCATCTTTTCCTTTATTTTTTTTTTACTTCAGCCAATAGTCAGCTCAGGACCTTGAAGCAGAAATAATTAGAAGTGTTCTAGAACCATGAAGGAAGAAAGAGGAAAGTTGTGCAAGGAAAGGAACGCTGAAACTAATGAGACGTGTGCAAAGACCAGGGCCTCTGAGAGCCACAGCCAAGTCTGGGAAAGGACCCTGGAGTGAAAAAGGTGACAGTTCAGAGCTGAGCCCCAGGCAAGGTCCACTAACCAGTGAAACTACCAGGGATGTTTGAAGAACAAGTATGGCTCAACTGCGGACCAGTCAATGGCTAATCATATGCAAACAAGCCCAATTTTACTGGGTGCGGCTGGAGATAAAAGAAGTAACAGTCTAGGACTCTAGGTCATTTCATGTGAGTGGAGTGATAACAAAGAAAAATAATTCAGCTAGTTGAAAAAAAATACTTAAAAAAAATAAAGAAATTCTGAAGCATGGACCAGCTAAAAAGTCAGTACTTGCCTGTAGTCTAAAATATGAACCTTCTAACCAACAAATGGCTTCTGTCAACAATGCAAAACTTGCCACCAGTAACCTTGGAGGAGAGGCAGTAGTAGATTTTAAATGTGGAAAAGGTTGGTAATGCACAAGAAAGAGGCATCAATACTGAAACCAACTAGTCCTAAACCACAAACACCAGAAAAGAGTTAACATATCATTTGTCACCATTTCACCACTAGTCTGCTAAATAGGGTGCATTGAATACACTGAGCCCCCACTTGGCTGCTGAAACCCTCAGCAAACACGCATTTTATTGTGGCGGTGGTGGTGTACCACCCAAAGGGCAGCTGGAAGCAGTCAGTGAAAATCCAAGAAAGAGAAACCATGGCTACTCAAGTCTTATGTTAAACACAATATCAAATGGAGGTACTTGACATTTTTCATTTCTTGGGAAGTAAGGATGGAACGAAGAGAGGGAAAGAGAAAAAAAGCACTAGGCTCTAAAAAAGCAAATAGTATTTGGTTACAATCATGCAAAGAGAGCAACTTGGTCATTTTCCTGATTGTTCTGTACTAATTCATATTTCTCATGACAAGTGAACTGGAGCCTATAAAAAAGGTATGAATTGCCAACCCACCCCACATCTGGACAAGAAGTTCTTTTTTTATGTGTCTAAGAAAAACCCTTAAGTTTGACTCTCATAAATATGTAAGATTTCTATCTTTCTCCCTCATTTGAATGTATGTCAGAGATAGAAGTAATTCCTAGAAAAAATGGGCTCAGGAAACAAGTTATAGAGATAAAAGAAGGACACTTGGAGCTTGGGAGTGAGGAAAGTAAAGTTAACCTGCCTGGGGCCAGGAGGGGGAAGGGGAAAGGGCAAGAGGATGGGAAAGGGATAGATGTGGGCGTGCTCCGGGAAGGGAGAGCACACATAGTCTTCAGGGTGAGGGTGTTGATTTTAGGGGAGGTCCCGGAAAGATTTTTTTTTTAAATAAATTTTTAATATATATTTTATTGGTTTTTTACAGAGAGGAAGGGAGAGTGATAGAGAGCTAAAAATGTCAATGAGAGAGAAATATCGACCAGCTGCCTCTTGCACACCCCCTACCAGGGATGTGCCCACAACCAATGTACATGCCCTTGACCGAAATCGAACCCGGAAAGATCCGAATAGAATATTTAGCAGCTTTCCAGGTGTGTCTTTTCAGGGTTGTGGCCTCCATTGATTGGTTGGCTGGCACCAAGGAGGTCATTATTAAATGTGATAAATTTCATTCATTATTGATTTGGATCATATAAGTGGGTTGAAACAATATTCTGAAAACCCTTTGTTCAATAGAATGTTATACTTGTCTCACCTCACCCCACATACCTTCGAACTCAATGTCAAGGATCAAAGATGAACAGATACATTTGGAGATTCCATGACACATATTTCTTAAGTTATTAAAATTAGTATCTAAATGTATACAGGCATGCCTTGTTGGGTTTCCCTTTATGTAAAAATATTATGATTTGTTGAAGGCTCAGATAATGACTTAGCATTTCTTTAGCAATAAAATATTTTTAAATTAAGGTATGTCCATTTTTTTAGACATAATGTTATTGCACACTGAATAGGCTAGAGAGTAGTATAAACATAACTTATTTACTCTGGGAAACCAAGATTCATGTGACTTGCTTTATGGAGGGGGTTCGGCACTGAACCAGCAATATCTCCAAGGTCTGCATGCATAAATTAGGAATATGAGGGTGGGAAATAGCATTAATTTAGGGCCTACTTAGTGTTAGGTATTGTTTGAAAATTATATTATATTACTTAATCCTTATAAAAGCCAATGAATTATTTACCATTTCCCTCATTTTACAAAGGAAGGAATGGAGTCTCAGGGTAACACATTAAACAATCACTCTAAAGATAGCAATGATCTTTCCCTTGAAAACTCATGGTCCTTTCATGATACATCAGCTACTGTGATACTGTGATTGTGAGGAATTTTAGCAGTTTGAATGCCATCAGGATAAAACCTAATCTTATGGTACATTTATTGGGATTTTAACCTCTAAAAATTTGACTAATAGTAGCAAGGGAATGATATTAGGAAACCATTCTGAGGATCACATCAATGATGAATTCCTATAATTTTTCTTCTGTAAACTAAAGTTGCCACTCAGCAAATCGGAAGTTGTAGACAGTAAATAAATACAGTCAATTGCATTAGTTGGCAATTTGTTTCTGGCTTTGACAAGAATGGACACACTTTGGAAAAGCGTGGAGATGCTTGCCTTCAATCAGACCAGGGTGCTTCAGATTGAAAATGTTGGCAGGGTAAATCTCAAGATACTCTCACATTATTTTGTTGGAATTATAAAGGGAGAGAATCGACGCAGGAAGGATTCAAAATAAGGCTCAATTATGAAATTAGTGTCGGTAAATAATTTCATATTTACACAAATATCTCTTTAACCCTCATGGCTTATTCCTTTTAAATTATTATAACTTGGTGTAGACCAGGTCAGGAGTCATAAACAACTAATACCTTAGTTACTTCTGCAAGAACTACTTAGATTTCAACACTCAATGGTACTAGCAAGTTGTCCCAGGTAAATGGTATGTACATGCTTAAAATAATGCTTTAAAATTTCTTTTGTATTTAAATTGCTAAGAGCAGAGACCAGGCTTGAGTCTCATTGGGTCTCCCCAGACCTACTCTGCTCTGCTCTATGGCCCAGAATGCTGGCAGTGGAGGATTTCATCCACAGATTCCCTCCCTCTGCCTTCCAGTTGGATTCAACCAACGGGTGGCACCTGGCACCAATGTGAGTCTGAAGGGTGGAGGAGTGAGAATTCTGGGTTCTTTCCTTGCTGGGTTGTGGTGAATTCTAAGGGGCCACCCTTACTGAAGAGTTGCCATTCCAGGTTCTAATAATCTTTCCTTACCTTCCATATCCAAGTGCCGCTGCTAGCCCGGGTTAGTCCATGGCATCTTGTTGCTTTCCCTAGCTCTGCCCACACCTCTGAAAATAGGCTATGAAACTCTCCTCAAGTTACCAGTGTGGCTGTGCCGTCTGTTTCCTGCTTGACCCTGACCAGTTTCTGTTTAGCACAGTGCTTTATATACATAGCAGGGCATTCAATAAAGGCCTTTTAAATTAATTAACAGAGGAGGTTGACCATTCTAATATCTCCATTCAAAAATTGTATGTACTAGGGTAAACAATTTTTTTTTAATTTTAAAATATTTAAAAAATATATATATTTTATTGATTTTTCACAGAGAGGAAGGGAGAGGGAGAGAGAGCCAGAAACATTGATGAGAGAGAAACATCGACCAGCTGCCTCCTGCACACACCCCCTTGGGGATGTGCCCGCAACCAAGGCACATGCCCTTGGCTGGAATCAAACCTGGGACCCTTCAGTCTACAGGCCGATGCTCTATCCACTGAGCCAAGCCGGTTTCGGCTTTATATATATATATATATATATATATATATATATATATATATATATATATATATAGTATTTAATATATTTTATTGATTTTTTACAGAGAGGAGGAGAGAGGGATAGAGAGCTAGAAACGTCGACCAGCTGCCTCTTGCACACCCCCCACCGGGGATGTGCCCGCAACCAATGTACATGCCCTTGACTGGAATCGAACCTGGGACCTTTCAGTCCTCAGACAGACACTCTACCACTGAACCAAACCGGTTCTGGCCTTAAAATATTTTTTATTGAAACAAGTTATAGAGGTAAAAGAAGGGCCCTTGGAGCTTGTTCTCATTTGTTTGGGTCTACGGGGAGTACTCAGGACTTGGGACTTTAGTAGTTTAAAAATCAGGACAATTTTGGGAAAACCAGATGAGTTGGTCATTGTAGCATGCACTTTAAAAATATATATATATTTTATTGATTTTTTACAGAGTGGAAGAGAGAGGGATAGAGAGTTAGAAACATCGATGAGAGAGAATCATCGATCAGTTGCCTCTTGCACATCCCACACTAGGGATGTGCCCACAACCAAGGTACGTGCCCTTGACTGGAATCGAACCTGGGACCCTTCAGTTCGTAGGCCGACACTCTATCCACTGAGCCAAACTGGTTTTGGCTGTAGCATGCACTTTTAAAAAATTTTAAATTGGTTTCTAAAGAATATTATCTTACCTTTCAAAATATTTCTATGATTATATTTAAGCTAAAGTTGTTTTATTAAACAATGGAGTATTTCCCACATGAGAATATCTTTCTGAAATGCTCTTCTTAAGGCAAATTGCTGTAATGTGAGCAGAGCGTGCTTTATTGTATTTTGGAACTAGAAAGACACAGGAAAGTGCTGTACGTGCTTATTAAGAAGTTTTGAATGAATAGAGTGGCAAAGTGCATTGCAGTGAAAAAATGGGGCTGCTTGAATATGATTAAAAAAGAAAACACTTCTAAGCATTTTCTTGTCCTTCCAGTGTGCTATTTTCCTAAGTACATGGGAGGTCATTTACATATTATCAAGAGCATATTTTATTGTTTTGTGTTACTATTTTTACTTATTGGTATATTTTAATTCCCAAGAGATAGATCAGTTGGAAAAGAAAATCAGTAACCTCAAATAAAGCTAATATTTTGAGAAGAATTCTTCATTTACATGTTGAAATATAGGTGTTTTTTTTTCTTTAGAGATACGTTTATTAAATGACAATATTAACACCTATCATACAGCTTTAGTAAATAGGCTATTGGGAAGAGAAAATTTAATTGGGCTAAAAATCTACCATGGTCTGAATGTTTTTCAATTCAAGATAATACTTTCTCATAAGAGAGTTTTTGACTATTTACTGCAGGAAGCCAGAATTTAAAATATGCATCCCTTTATCCCTGCCATTTAATATCAATTTTCTTGATCTATTTCTGCTCCTGAAATCATTGTTCCCTTCTAAGAGTCAGACAAATTATTTAAAATAAACTGGTACGATTGGCTGTGGTTAAATTAGAATTTAACAACTCACCTCAGGTAGCTCAGAAAAGCTCTCTTTGGTATTATCTTCACACTGAAGTGGCTGTTGTTAATACATTTTCTAACTATAAACTAATATAATGAATGTATGAAAGATAGTGACTTAAGTGTGTTAAATTTAGTTCAATATAACAAACATTTATTGTATGCCTAATATTTGTAAGAGAATAATAGAAAATCAAGTTTCAAACCACTGAAAAGAAAAAGTCAGTAATTACTCATTTTGATTAGTTTTATAAAATTACATTACATATGTATTTTTTTTACAATTACAAATTTTAATTACAGTATAGGTATTTTTAGATTAAAATTTCAAGACTATATTCTTCTTATTTTTTAAAATATATTTTTATTTATTTCAGAGAGAAAGAAAGAGGGGGAAAGAGATAGAAACATCAATGATGAGAGAGATAGAAACAACAAACATCATTGATCAGCTGCCTCTTGCTCTTCCCCACTGGGGAATGAACACTCAATCCAGCATGTGCCATTAATTGGAATTGAATCTGGCACCCTTTAATCTGCAGGTGACTCTCTATCCACTGAGCCAAACCAGCTAGGGCTTAGATTTTTCTTTTGTTTTGTAACTTTGAGAAGTTTGTTAGAATTTGACTCAATGTTTATAAGCAACATTTTTTTTTCCTCCAGAGAAATGTGAGGACATGAAATAAGATCTGAGTCCTGAAGTAACCACCACCCCCCCCAACTGTATAGCTTTCCCACAGATGTATTTTGCAAGGTTAGGATGTAATGATTGTGATTGATTGAAAACGCCGTAGAGTTTAATTTTACTGGACATAGTAATTATTGGGTCATAATCCTGAGTTACTATTACTATTGAACTGCAGAAAGAAATATGGAAGCCAAAGGACCTGTGACTCCATCAACAGAAAGGAGAGGATTTAGTCCAAATCTAAGTTTTCTTTAGTGTGGGAAAATTTTTTCTTTCTCCGTAATGGCAATAGGAGATATGTTGGGGAGAGTGGCAAGAGATCATCAAAATAAAGATTCTGGAGGCCATTTCATTGAACAGAAAATGCTAATAAAAAGTTCAAGGACATTTTATATTGCAGATGGACAGATTATCTTATTTTAATTCAAAATGCCTCAACCACAATAGCAATGGTCTGCTTTGAGGTATGTCATTCAAGGGTGACTCCATAACAGTTCTCCTGTCTTTGCTGCCTTCGTTATTCATTCATTTGGTTCTAGAAGTCATTTTAATGTTCATGAAAATGGGTCATTAAAAGCCATGAAAATGAGTATCTTATTAATTAGTCAGTTCAGGCCTTGCAAGAATGAATGTCAAGTCAGGTGTATAGATGGGAAGGGAGTATCACATGACAGGTGAGAAGTATTTTAAAGATAGGCAAAATGAGGCCAAAGTTTTGATGTTAAATTTTGTCTAAAGACACTTTTGTCTAATGTACTAACACAGTTAAATATGTCTTTTGACTCTGTAATTCCACTTATAAAAATTTATATTAAGGAAAAAAACCCTCAAATGCAAAAAGAGGATGAGCTTGCAAGAACTTTGATCACAGTATTATCTAAAAGCAGTATATAAAAGTGGAAATAACCTCTCATTTGTCAGTAAGGGGATGGAATATTTCTGCAGGAATTCAAAATGATGATGTAGATGTGTACTAGTATGTCAAAGAGGCTATGATATATCATTTTTAGTTAAAGAGAAAATAATACAAAAAGTTGTGTCTAAGAGAGACACATTGATTAGTTGTTTCCTGTAAGCAACTTGACCATGGCTGAGGATCGAACCTACAACTGAGTACATGCCCTTGACTGGGAATTGAAACCCAATCCTGGCTGACATTCTTTTTTAAAAAATATACTTTTATTGATTTCAGAGAGGAAGGGAGAGGAAGAGAGAGAGAGAAACATCAATGATGAAAGAGAATCATTGATTGGCTGCCTCCTGCATGCTCCACACGGGATCAAGCTGGCAACCCAGGCATGTGCCCTGACCAGGAATCGAACTGTGATGTCCTGGTTTATAAGTCAATGCTCAATCATTGAACCATGCTGGGCGGGCTGTATAACTTAAAAAAAATTTTTTTTTTATACTTTTAGATAAAAAAAAACAACCTGTATGGACATGTATTATCTTGAATATCAGAAAAACAAATAAAACAAATCTTTCATTTTAAAAACTAAAATGCACTTTACCTAAACAGCAATCCTTGACCGTTGGTCCTGGATGTCTCAGCTGCAGCAGGAAGTGTCTTTGCTAGGAAATGAAGAGCCCTGTCTGCACATGGGCTCTGGAAGCAGCAGCAATAAAAGCATCTCCGTAGTCAAAACAGGAATCAGGGAACGGAGAACAAGCTCTTTGAAACATGACTTTGGACTCTGTATTTTCCTCACACCCTTCTCTTCCCAATTTCTCACTGCCTGAAGTGCTTGCACTTGAATGCCTCACTGATTTCAAACCCATCATTCCCAAAACTGACTCAGACTTCCACCAGTCTTTCTTGATGGGATGTAATCTCTCCTTCATTGATCTTCCGTAGCAATTTGTGCTTCCCTTGGGGCACCTTCCTCCTGCTACCTGTGTCTCTGTATTATATCGATTTGAGCATCTGTCTTATTTCCCTTTCTGGATGAAAGGTCCCTGAGGCAGTGTCTTTGTCTTACTCAAGGCTATCCACTCGAAGTACCTAGCTTTGCACTTTTCTGATAGGAGGCATTAAAAAACATATACAGCAAATAAATGAAAGAATGGATAAATGACTTCTGCAGGTATAGCTCTCATGACTTGCTTGTTTATCTTAGCAATGTAGAAAACCACTTTCCAGCACTATATTGCTCTGTCAAGAACCCAGGAATGCCTTCGTGAGGATAGGTAGAAAGAATTAGTTCTGCCTTCTCTGATATTTGTAAACATAGGTGTAGGATGTGCTGCCATTTGAGTTGGAGGGAGTGGAAAATGGAATCAAGTCAACAATTTCTTAGGTCATTAAAAGTTATTAAAGAAAGCAGTAAGAGACATGAAAGTAATCATTGCAGTAGAATGAAAGCTACAAAAAATATTAATTTAGAGAAGCTAGATGGGAGAAGACGTAAAGAGAATGAAAGGAGAGGAGAGCTTGCAAGACAAGGTATCAGAACAGCTATTGTATGACAACTGGAATACCAGATGCATATGTTGAATAATTTCTAAATGCATACCAGTAAACTCATTATTTTAAAATAAAAATCATCCTTCTAAGAATTCTACCCTACTGCATCAGAACCAGTTCAGGTACTGCAAGGTCTTATCACTGTTTTTCCTCAGATATAATTTCCAGGTAGTACTCCCAATATTGCCAGTTCTTATTCCTGCTTTCCTCCTGGAATGGCATAGAATTCTTCTAGGTCTCTGTGTCTCTGATTACCACAGGCAATTACAATTCCAACAAGCTGGATTTAATAAAGTAAATGGAAAAATGAAGACCTGCAGCATTTAATTAATTGCAAGGTCCAGACTGAACCTGATAGGGAGCCAGTAGTAAGTATTAAGCACTGCATCAAGAGC
This sequence comes from Pipistrellus hanaki, assembly GCF_964339955.1. NCBI lineage: Eukaryota > Metazoa > Chordata > Mammalia > Chiroptera > Vespertilionidae > Pipistrellus > Pipistrellus hanaki. The sequence goes on along the minus strand of NC_140504.1, from coordinate 114,548,828 downwards.
AGCAACACATTTATAATGAGAAAGACTAAAAAACAATTTTTAAAGGTGCCAAACCTGCTTTTTCTTGACAAAAATAGATGCCAACGTCTTGCTTATCTACAATGTATAATGAAATATCCTATATAATAAAAAACTAATATGCAAATCAACCGAATAGTGAATCGACCAGTTGGTATGACATGCACTGACCACTAGGGAGCAGATACTTAATACAGGAGCTGCCCACTAGTGGTCAGTGCACTCCCACAGGGGTGTGCCACTCAGCCAAAAGCCCTGAGCTGGGCTCATTGCTGGTGAGCACAGGGCTAAGGATGTTCAACCCTTGGGGAGCAGGCCTAAGCCTTCAGCTGGACATCCCCTGATGGCTCCCGGACTGCGAGAGGGCACTGGCCAGGCTGAGGGACCTCTCCCCCGCCCCCCCCCCCAAGTGCATGATTTTCATTCACCGGGCCTCTAGTTACAATATATTATTTATTTTTTATTTTTTTATTTTTTATTTTATTTTTTTTAATTTTTTTTAAAGTCATTGCATTTTATTTATTTATTTTTACATATTTTATTGATTTTTTTTTTGCCCCCCTCCCTCCCTCCCACACATCCCCTTCATCCCCAGAGCTTTATGTCCATTGGTTGTACTTATATGCATGTACACAAGTCCTTCGGTTGATCTATTATCTCCCCCAGATCCTCCTCCCCTCCCCGCTGTAATTTGACAATCTGCTTGTTGCTTTACTGTCTCTATATCTATCTTTTGGTTCATCAGTTTATAATGATCTTTATTATCCACAAATGAGTGGGGTCATGTGGTGTTTCTCTTTTATTTATTGGCTTATTTCACTCAGCATGATGTTCTCCAATTCCATCCAGGTTGCTGCAAATGATGAGAATTCCTTCTTTTCTATGGTAGCATAGTATTCCATTGTGTAGATGTACCACTGTTTTTTGATCCAATCATCTGCTGATGGGCACCTAGGCTGTTTCCAAATTCTGGCTATTGTAGATTGTGCTGCTGTGAACATAGGGGTGCATATATCCTTTCTGATTGGTGTTTCTAGTTTCTTGGGATATATTCCTAAGAGTGGGATTACTGGGTCAACTGGGAGTTCCATTTTCAGTTTTTTGAGGAAACTCCACACTGTTCTCCACAGTGGTTGCACCAGTCTGCATTCCCACCAGCAGTGCACGAGGGTTCCTTTTTCTCCACAACCTCGCCAACACTTGTCGTTTGTCAATTTGTTGATGTTGACCATTCTGACAGGTGTGAGATGGTACCGCATTGTTGTTTTGATTTGCATCTCTCGTATAATTAGTAACTTTGAGCATGTTTTCATGTGCCTTTTGGCCTTCCTTCTGTCTTCTTTTGAAAATATTCTATTTAGGTCCATTGCCCATTTCTTAATTGGATCATTCACCTTCCTTTTATTTAGTTGTATCAGCTGTCTGTAGATGTTGGAGATTAAACCTTTATCAGTGGTGTTATTTGCAAATATGTTCTCCCACACCGTGGGCTCTCTTGTTGTTTTGTTGATGGTTTCTTTTGCTGTAAAAAAGCTTTTTATTTTGATGTAGTCCCATTTGTTTATTTTCTCTTTAGCTTCCATTGCCCTAGGGGCAGTATCAGTGAAGAAGTTTTTTGGCATACGTCTGAGATTTTGCTGCCTGTGGATGCTTCTAGTATTTTTATGGTTTCCCGTCTGATGTTTAAGTCCTGTATCCATTTTGAGTTTATTTTTGTGTATGGTGTAAGTTGGTGATCTAGTTTCATTCTTTTGCATGTGTCTGCCCAATTTTCCCAACACCATTTATTGAAGAAACTGTCTTGACTCCATTGTATATTCGTGCCTCCTTTGTCAAATATTAATTGAGCATATTGATTTGGGTTGATATCTGGGTTCTCGATTCGATTCCATTGATCTATATGTCTGTTCTTGTGCCAGTACCAGGCTGTTTTGAGAACAGTGGCTTTGTAATACAGTTTGAAGTCTGGTATTGAGATCCCTCCTACTTTACCCTTCTTTCTCAGGATTGCTGTGGCTATTTGGGGTCTTTTATTGTTCCAAATGAACTTTTGGAGAGTTCTTTCTAGGTCAGTGAAATATGCCCTTGGTATTTTAATGGGGAGTGCATTGAACCTATAGATTGCTTTAGGAAGTATGGACATTTTGATGATGTTGATTCTACCAATCCACGAACATGGTATGTTCTTCCATCTCCTTACATTATCCTGTATCTCTTTTTTCAGTGTCGTGTAATTTTCTGCATATAGGTCCTTTACTTCCTTAGTTAAATTTATTCCTAGGTATCTTAATTTTTTTGGTGCGATGGTAAATGGAATTGCTTTTTTAGTCTCTGTTTCTGTAGTTTCACTGTTGGTGTATAGAAATGCCATGGATTTTGTGGCGTTAATTTTGTATCCTGCTACATTGCCAAATTCATTTATTTATTTATTTATTTATTTTTGATTCTTCAAATTTTTTTTAATATTTTTTTTTAATTTATTGATTTTTTTTGCCCCCCTCCCTCCCTCCCATATATACCCTCCCTCCCCAGAGTTCCATGTCCATTGGTTGTACCTATATGGATGTACACCCAAATTCATTTATTAAGTCAATTAGTTTCTTAATGGAGTCTTTTGGTTTTTTTATGTACAATATCATGTCATCTGCAAATAAGGATAACTTTACTTCTTCTTTTCCAATTTGGATGCCTTTTATTTCCTCCTCTTGTCTAATTGCAATGGCTAGTACTTCCAGTACTATGTCAAACAGGAGTGGCGAGAGTGGGCATCCCTGTCTTGTTCCTCTTCTTAGAGGGAATGGTTTTAGTTTTTGCCCATTGAGTATAATGTTGGCTGTGGGTTTATCATATATAGCTTTTATTATGTTGAGGTATGATCCTTGTACTCCCACCTTGTTAAGAGTTTTTATCAGGAAAGGGTGTTGGATTTTATCAAATGCTTTTTCTGCATCAATTGATATGACTATATGGTTTTTATCTTTCAATTTGTTTATGTGATGTATCACGTTTATTGATTTGCGGATATTGTACCAACCTTGCATTCCTGGAATAAATCCTACTTGGTCATGGTGTATGATCTTTGTGATGCTCTGCTGGAGCCGATTTGCTAGAATTTTGTTGAGGATTTTGGCATCTATGTTCATGAGGGATATTGGCCTGTAATTCTCTTTCATTGAGTTGTCTTTATCTGGTTTTGGTATTAGGGTGATGCTGGCTTCATAGAAGGAGTTTGGAAGTGTTCCTTCCTCTTGAATTTTTTGGAAAAGTCTGAGGAGGATAGGTTTTAGTTCTTCCTTGAATGTTTGGTAAAACTCTCCTGTGAAGCCATCTGGCCCTGGGCTTTTGTTTGCTGGAAGCTTTCTGATGACTGTTTCAATTTTTTCCCAAGTCACTGGTCTATTGAGATTTTTAGATTCTTCCTGATCGAGTTTTGGAAGTTTGTATTTTTCTAGGAATATGTCCATTTTCTCCAGGTTGTTCAGTTTGTTGGAATAGAGTTGTTCGTAGTATTTCGTAACAATCCGTTGTATTTCGGTGGGGTCTGTTGTTATTTCACCTCTTTGATTTCTGATTTTGTTTATTTGGGTCCTCTCTCTTTGTTTCTTAGTTAGCCTGGCTAGAGGTTCATCTATCTTGTTTATTCTTTCAAAGAACCAGCTCTTGGTTTTGTTGATCTTATGTATTGTTTTTTTGGTCACTATGTCGTTTATCTGTGCTCTGATTTTTGTTATTTCCTTCCTTCTGCTTACACTGGGCTTTTCTTGTTGTTCCTTTTCTAACTCTTTGAGTTGTAGAGTTAGATCATCTGTTACCCTTTTTTCTAGTTTTTTGCAATAGGCTCGTAAGGATATGAGCTTCCCTCTCAAAACTGCTTTTGCTGTGTCCCATAGATTTTGGATTGTTGTGTTTTCATTGTCATTTGTTTCCAGGATGTTTTTAATTTCTTCCTTGATTTCTCTGATAACCCAGTCCTTGTTTAATAGCATGCTGTTTAGCCTCCATGTGTTTGATTTCTTTGGATTATTTTTATTGTAGTTAATTTCCAGTTTTATGCCATTATGGTCTGAGAAGATACTAGATATGATTTCTATCTTCTTGAATTTGAAGAGACTTTGCCTATGTCCCAAAATGTGGTCTATCTTTGAGAATGTCCCATGTGCACTTGAGAAGAATGTATAGTCTGTGGCTTTGGGGTGGAGTGTTCTGAAGATGTCAATTAATTCCAACTGGTCTAGTGAGTCATTTAGGATTGATATTTCTTTGCTGATTTTTTGTTTAGATGATTTGTCGAAGGATGACAGTGGGGTATTAAAATCTCCTACTGTGATTGTGTTGCTATTAATCTCTCTCTTAATGTCCTCCAGCAGTTTTTTTTTTTTTTTTTTTTTTTTTTATGTATTTGGGTGCTCCTGTATTGGGTGCATATATATTTACCAGGGTTATTTCTTCTTGTTGGATCGTTCCCTTTAGTATTATGAAGTGGCCTTCATTATCTCTTATTATGTCCTTCACTCTGAGATCTAATTTGTCAGATATAAGTATTGCTACCCCAGCTTTTTTTTCATTTCCATTCACCTGGAAAACTCTTTTCCATCCCTTCACCCTCAGTCTGTGTGCCTCTTTTTTTCTGAGGTGGGTTTCTTGTAGACAACAGATGTATGGGTCTTGTTTTCTTATCCAATCTGTTACTCTATGTCTTTTGATTGAAGCATTTAATCCATTTACATTTAAGGTTATTATTGATAGGTACACATTTGACACCATTTTTATTCTATACCCGTGTTCCTTCTTCACTTCCTATTTCTTAATTTTTACAGTAGACCCTTTAGCATTTCTTGCATTGCTGGTTTGGTGGAGATAAATTCCTTCAGTCTTTTTTTGTCTGTGAAGCTCCTGATTTCCCCTTCAATTTTGATTGATAGCCTTGCTGGGTATAGTATTCTTGGATTCAGACCCTTCCTTTGCATGACTTTGTATATATCATCCCATTCCCTTCTGGCCTGATAAGTTTCTGTTGAGAAATCAGTTGCTAGTGCGATGGGGGTTCCTTTGTATGTAACTTTCTGTCTCTCTCTGGCTGCTTTTAAGATTCTTACTTTGTCGTTGTTGTTTGCCAATTTGATTATAATGTGCCTTGGAGTCTGTCTTCTGGGATTCATTTTGATTGGGATTCTGCGAGCATCTTGGATTTGTGTGGGTTTTTTCTTCTCTATTTCAGGAAAGTTTTCTGTCATTATTTCTTGAAATACTTTTTCCATGTCTACCTCAATTTCCTTCCTTCTGGAACCCCTATTATTCGAATATTATTTTGTTTTGTATTGTCCCAAAGCTCCCTTAGGCTCTCCTCCTGCTTTTTAATCTTTTTTTCTAGAAGCTGCTCTACTTGGGTATTTTTTTCCATCTTATCTTCTAGCTCACTGATGCGGTCCTCTGCTTCATCTAGTCTACTCTTGATGCTTTCTATTGAGTTCTTCATGGTGGCGATGTCATTTTTCATTTCTTCTTGGTTCTTCTTCAATTCCTCATGGTTCTTCCTCATTTCTTCTTGGTTATTGTCAAATTTCTCTTCCATTCTTTTTAGCCATCCTATGATCATTATTCTGAATTCTTGCTCTGGTAGGCTGCTTACCTCTGGCTCGTTTACTTCCTTTTCTGGTGATGCCTGCTTTTCTTTCATTTGCGGACTATGTTTTTGTCTCCCTATGGCCTCTCTTCTCAGGATGTCTGGATATGTGGTGTTCCTTCTCCTTTCCGTGGGTGACTGACGAACTCCCTTGAATCCACGTGCCTGCACTGATCCGGGCGTCTCAGCTGCTTGATGGACCTCCCCGCTGTGGGTTTTTCCAGGCCTCAGAGAAGCTCCTCCTTTCCTGGTAAGATGGCGCAGCCTTCCCTCCAGGAGAGCTCGCCCGGAGAGCTCGCCGCGGCCAAGGCAGTGCTGGCCTCTTGGTCAGGAAATCCTGTCCAGCGGACCTTTCCTTACCTTCCTTGAGAATTCCGAAGCCCCTTACCTGCCAATCAACATTCCCTGAGCGACTCAGACGCTGCTTCTCTAGTTACAATATATTAAAGAGTAAGTAAGCCACATGGCCCGGGATTTGTTGTGAGAGTTGGAAGGCTGCCATTTTGGTTATGGAAATGTGTCTGCATCAGATCTTAAGGACCAATTCAGTTTTTCTCTTTGCCTTTTCTAATAGGCTGGAGATGGTCCTTGTCCTCAAGTGACCTACAGTCTAGTAGGGAAACAAACACATAACCAGCATCTCATAAAAAAGGTCTGAAAATGAGGAAAATGTAACAAGGTGTTCAAATGGAGATTAGGAAATGATTCATTCCTGCTGAGGTAAGCAGGAGCTAAGATGCAAGGGCTGGAAAGGCTCGGTGTGTTTTCAGAGCAGGGAGTGGACAGGCCTGCCTGTGGAGAGGGGATATAGAACAGATGGTGCTGAAAAGTCTATACCTTTTGGAATTTATTTTGAAAAAATAAAAACAAACACTAAGATCATTTTCCTTGGTTTTAAAACACTTACCTTGAACACTTAGGGATCCCATGGCAGTGAGCATGGCCTGGCACTGCTGACGGCCATGAACATGTGATATGACCCTTCAGGGCTGATAATACCCTTGTCATTGTCCTCACTGGGCTCCCTAAGAATGGCAGCTGATATTTTATGACATAGTTTTATTTGAGATCAAGTGTGCTTTTCCTGGAAGCTGACTTTCTGTTTCAGGTCAGGGAATGAAAGCTGAAGATGCTGCTGGAGCATGGCCCTCTGTTCAAGGCTGACCACCAGCAATGCTCTGAAGGGGCCTGGGCTGGCCTTTCTCCTTTGAATCATAATGACAATAATTTCTGATTATTGAAAGTTTATTAATCACCAGCATTGCACTGAGCATTGGACAGGTTTTCTCTCTTTTTAAAAAAAAAATATATATTTTATTGATTTTTTTACAGAGAGGAAGGGAGAGGGATAAAGAGCTAGAAACATCGATGAGAGAGATACATCAACCAGTTGCCTCCTGCACACCCCCTAATGGGGATGTGCCTGCAACCAATGTACGTGCCCTTGACCGGAATCAACCCTGGGACCTTTCAGTCTGCAGACCGATGCTCTATCCACTGAGCCAAACTGGTTTCGGCTGGATAGGTATTCTCTAATTTAATCTTCATTGTCTACGGCCATACCACCCTGAACGCATCCTATCTCATCTGATCTAATTTAATCTTCATAGCAGTCCTGTGAGCAAGATTATATAATTCTATTTGATAGATGAAGAATTGCAGTTTATAGAAGTTGATTTCCCTGAAGCAGTACAATCAGTGGTGAAGTTGGGCCTGGAACCCAGGCAACTCTCTTATCTTACTCTCTTTTATCTCCTTTCCTCTGGCAAAACCTGACTTCAGAAAAGGCATTAAGACATATGGACATCCGGTATAATATCCAGAGAGGCATAATGTGGTGTAGGGGTTATGTAGGGGTTAAGGGTGTGAACCACTTAGTAAATCTGACATGAGTTTGGGTACTGGCTTTATTCCTTCCCTGTGTGACCAGACAAATGACCTAACTCTCCAACCTTCAGGGTCTGCATCTATCTGTAAGAGACTGGATTCAGCCACACATATCTCATAGACTGTCCTAAGTGTGAAATGAAATGACAAATACAACAGGTCACGTGGTGTGCTCTCAATAAATGTTAGCTGTTTTTATTGTCCATAAGGAGTTTGGTATGCACTCCCCACCACTGAGATATTTGCATTTTACCTATCAAGTAGTTAAGTAAAAAAAAAAAAAAAAAAAAAAAAGCATCTTATGGAATAATTTTTAAGAATCTGTACTCAATTTTAATTAAGTAATACATGAATACCTACTTGATTGTAAGAATCTCGAATAGCACAGATAGTCACGTCGATAGCCTTTTGTCATTGGGGGGGGGGGGTGGCAGTTAAAGGACAGAGAGGTCCTATCTTGGCATCTGTAAGTGACACCATGCAGGCCACCATCTTGGGGCCAGCTTTCTTCTCACCTTATAGCTGAGAGATCCTCTTCTCACTGTTCCTATGAATAGCAGGGCTGGGAATTGTGAGTGAAAGGAATGGAGGTGCCCGGTAGGCAGAGAAGCACCAGATCTGGGAAGGTAGGGTCTAACCCTGCTCTGCTCCTCGCTGGTGGTGTGATCTTGGCTCTTATTCCCTGATTGTAGAATAAGGGTTTGAAACCAGAGAGTAGTCAGGCCCATTTTCAGGGGCATTTCACTAGGCCCTCTCACTTGATAGATGTGGGAATGATGAATCACGTTCATGCTAAGTGAGTTGACCAGGTCATATACCTAGTAGAGCTTAAGACTCTGAGAAAGTCCTCCCTGTTCTCATGATTAGATATGTAATGCCTTTCTTTGCTCTCACATTCAATTCCTCATAAATGGAAGCCATTTTAAGCTCTAAATTCTCTGGCTCTTACATTTTAAATCTTCCCCCCTCTTGGGGACTAGTGGAGTTGTTCCAGGTGTCAATGGGTATATCAATAAAGGGAGTGAAGTCTCTTTCTGCCCGGCTGGAGGGGCCCAGTACGATAAGGTGCAGGGTTTGAGAGAACCTAGTGTCATCAGCCGTCCTGGTCATGAGTGCCCTGCAGCTGTGCCTGTGAGGGTGGCCCACCCTCTCATGACTGACCCGGCTTCTAATCAAAGACACAATTGCTGGGAATGGAGATAGCAGCCACCTGTGTGGGCCCATTTCTGTCTTCTTACTCCCTTTGCCACTGTCGCCATTTCTACTTGAGACCTTGCCCAGGAAGAAATTCAGGGGAATTTCTGGCATCTCTTCACCCACAGGGATGGAAATTACTTCAATATCTGCCAATGACTTGGGATAACAGTCATTGTTGCTCTAGTGCAGAATTCTGAGTCTCTCCCTGCCACATGCTCCTAGCTTGAAACTCCTCAAATTGGTGGCAGCAGGGCCTGCTTCCACTTAACTGCTGTTTTTCTTTGATACTGTGGTGATAGCCTGCCCTCCTGTAGGCTCAGTTGAAGTTTCTCACTGGCTAAATTGGATACACACTTCCTCTGTTCAACCTAAGAAACAAACTCCCATACACACAAAGAATGATTATTCAGAGAAGATTTTCAGAAAACAGCTCAATGTCTGATTTCCCCTGGACACTGTGGTTTGGTCCTGTTCTCTGGACTCTGTCACCATCCTCACACCCTCACATAAGATGGCAGGCTAGTGACCAATCATTGAGAACGATATAGCTCATAAAGTAAAGTCAGAGAGGTGAGAAGAGATTCTTCCGCTCCCATTGAGGAGAAATCTGAGGATATCCCAATGTGCCAGGACACTGTATAAGAGAATTCATGAGGAGAGGACAACTAAAACAGAACAAGGTTAAGTGATCAGATGATAAGGTCTAAAGGGCTCTGGAGACTTGGGAAGCTTTGTGGAGGAGGTAAACGTGGGAAGGGCCTCAAAGATTGTTAGAATGTAAGCAGGGTAGAGGAGGAAAGAAATTTCTAGGTGGGAGGAAAAAAGAATAAGGATTGGAGCACTGTGTGTGCCTGCGTGCGTGGCTAACAAGGAGGGGACCCTTTAAAATGGAATGGAGCCCTAGCTGGTTCAGTTCAGTGGATAGAGCATTGGCCTGCAGACTGAAAAGGGCATATGCCTGGGTTGCGGGCTCCATCCCCAGTGTGGGGTGTGCAGGAGGCAGTTGATCAATGATGATTCTCTCATCTTTGATGGTTCTCTCTCTCTCTCCCTTCTTCTCTGAAATATATATATTCATATCCTATATGATAAAGAGGTAATATGCAAATTGACTCTCATACCCTCATACAAGATGGCCACCCCTATGTGGTCAAAGATGGCTGCCACAAGATGGCCAGGAGGGGAGAGCAGTTAGGGGGGACCAGGCATGCAGGGGAGGGCAGTTGGGGGCAACCAGGCTGGCAGGGAAGTGGTTAGGGGGTGATCAGGCAGGCAGAAGCAGTTAGGGGCAATCAGACAGGCAGGCAAGTGAGCAATTGGGAGCCAAATTGTGAGAGGGATGTCTGACTGCCAGTTTAGACCCGATCGAGGGGTCTCAGATTGGAGAAGGTGCAAACTGGGCTGAAGGACACACCACCCCACCCCAGTGCATGAATTTTGTTCACCAGGCCTCTAGTATATATAAAGTGGAATAGAGATGCCTGTTGAAAGAACTAGTTGAATGTATTATCCAGATGGGGCCCATTAAACAAAATTTGAAAGCTGTTTGAATCCCTCTTTCTCATTCACTTATTCATTCATTCATCTTGTTCTGATTATTTATTATGTAAGTTATTTTAGAGTCTTTGGCTGAGAAGATTTAAGAGTAAAGCATGCAAAAATATTTGAGCACTTACTATATGCCTCATGTTGAATCAGAAGCTATGGGAGATTCGAACGCAAGACCTCGGACCTGCCTTCAAGGAGCCTATGTGTAATAGAAACTGGCTGAAGGGCACTTTCTATTTTAGTTGCAGAGATACAAAGAGGAGAGGGGCAGAGATTCTTTCTCATGGATAGAGTGAAGAATAGATCCACAGAGGTACCATTTTTGGGGCCATTTGAAGCCTGGCAGGTTTTCAACAGGTGGGGATGAGGAAAGGGGCCCTCCAGTATGAGTCACAGTGAAAGAAGAGGCATGAAAATGTCCATGTGATGAATATAATAGTAGAGTTAAGGCATGGCAATGAGCAGCCTGATCCCTAAGAAGTATGTATTGTATGGAAGGCTTATTGGAAAAGGTACACTATTCTTGGAAAAGTCTGGAAAGGTAAATTGAAGTCAGAGTTGATTTTCTTTTTAATTGTTGACAATGTTTTATTTCTTGACCTTAGCAGTGATTCTATGAATGTTCACTTCATAAGTATTTCCTTAATTATATATATATATATATATATATATATATATATATATATATATATACTTATCAACTTTCTGTGTGTATATTATTTCACAACTTTAAAATGTTTAAAGAACAGTAGAAAATTAATTTAATTATTATAAACATCCATGTACCTGACAATACAATCTTGAACTATATCCAATAAATAAATAAGTAGGAAAAATACTCAGCAATTGTTGTTGCACATGTTTTACATGCATCTCTAAGAACTATAAATCAAATAGAAATAAAAATAGCATAGATTAAAAAGGGAGGATCCAAGATGGCTGCTCAGGTAGACACCGAACCGCAGCAGCACACAACAATTTCAATGGAATGCAACTAAAATGTAGAGTGGACATTGCCCAGAGCTACAGGTAGTCGACTGACTGAAAATTCTACAACAAGAAGGAAAGAAAAAACCAGAAGGAAAATCAGAGGAGCTGAAAAAGCCTAAGGTACGGAGACATGCTCCGTGCACGCACGCGCACCCAGAGAGGACGCAGCCGGAGAGGAAGAGAAGGCTAGGTGCCTGCCTGGCGTTCCCTAGCAGGAAGGAAATAAAAGCCCCGGACTGGGCTGAACCCCAGAACCGGCAGCGCTGAGCCCCAGTTATGGGCCAAACCCTGGGGACCCAGGCTCGGGCAGGGGGAGACGGGGCTGTGAGGCGGAATCCCAGGGGAGCGGCGAAAAGCAGAGCCCCCGGAGTCGCGCAAGTTTACATGCAAACAAGTTTGCTCTCAATTCCCAGGGCAGAAAAAAAACAAGGTTTAAAATTATTAGATTTTAAAATTTATTCTTAGAAGTGTAAAAGTTTATTAATTAAAAAACAACAACAACAGCAACAACAACAAAGGAGATCGAAAAACCTGATGAACAATAATAGTGGTTCATTGTAGTAGAGTCGGCGATATGGGAGGGGAGTGGACTGACTGTTCTCAGGGGGAAAGGGAAGGAGGAAGAGACTGAACATAAACTGTGCACCTATGGATGAGGACAATGGGGGGTGGGAGGGGGCGGAGGGTGGGGTGGGAACCTGGTTGTGGGGGGAAGAAATGAGGAACCTTTGTAATAATATGAACAAAAAAGATTGATTTTAAAAAAATAAAAAAAAAGAAATAAAAAGAAATAAAAATAACATGGAAATGAATAAGCTAAAAATACAATGTAAAGAATAGACATAGATTCAAAATAAACAAAAAGGCATTCTTTTTGAACATACATATTTACAACAATAGATAATTGAATATTTACAACAATAGATAATTTATTAAGTCATAAAGGAAGCTTCAGTAAATTCTCAAAATTCAATCCCATTCAATCAATGTCCTCTAACTACAATGCAATAATGAAACTGACATCTTAAAAAAGATAGCTAAAATAAAACCTACATGTTTAGAAACTAGATAAAATTATTAAACAACATTTGGTTTAAAAATATATTTAGAACTAAAGAAAGTAAGACATGATAAAATTTGTGTAATACAGCTAAAGCAGTACTTACCGGCAAACTTATAACTTGAAATACACTAATGAACTAGGAAACAAATGCTAAAGACAAATGAGCTACCAAAACATGATGCAATTTCACTCTTATTAGGATGACTACTATAAAAACACACACAAAATAGTAAGTGTAATGAAAATGATATTAACTTTTTAATTAAGTTATCATTTGTATACAATAAATGCACCTATTTTAGAATTAATATTTTTTAATACTTAGGTATGGGATTTGGAAGTCCAGAAGTCATCTACACTAATAAAAGAGAGATATGCAAATTGATCATACCTTTGTGACACCCACAAGTCAATCAGTAGTGAGTATGCAAATTAATTCAACAAAGATGGTAGGTTAATTTGCATATGCGGGCTCCCAGCGGCCAGGGGTGGGATGCTTACATTGTTGCCATGGCAACAACATAGGTGTTCCATACAGCCCCTGCGGCTTAGGGCCTTTGGGCAGGGTGAAAAGGCGAGGTCAGAGCAGAAAGAGGTGGCTCTGGGGCCAGAGTGAAAGGTGATGCTGGCATCCAGGAAAAGGAAGGCCCATTTTTGCTCGAATCTTCATGCATCGGGCTTCTAGTATGATATAATAAAAAATTCAACAGGCTTGGCATTGAATTACAGTTACATCATTTGCTAAATATGCAATTTCGAACAAATTACTTGAGTCTAAGGAACTCATTTTCCCATATCCAACAGTGATAGAACAATAGCCCTCCCACCCCAGGAATTGTGGAAAGAATAAAATCAAGTATTGTACATAAATGCTTGGCACATTTTACTCACAAGCATCTTCAAGGGTGGGATCAATATCTCTGCATATTTGAAAAGTACCTTAGATGACTCTGATATATAGCTTAAGTTTCAATTATTGGTGTAGGCAATGGGTGCTATGGCAAAGAATGGCATGATTAGAGCTATATATTAGGACTGCTACTTTGGCATTCATAGGGCCTGGAAGCCTGGGACAATGAGGGAAGTCAGAGTGTGACTAACAGGTGGAGAATCTGATTCAGAGGGGACACTGATAAGCTTGGTTTGTGTTAATGTTTGCTTATTCCTCAACAAGCATTGTTTCAGGCCTACTTTGAAGGAAACTCTGTATTTCATACGGAGATTAATGTGTCCTCATTTCCCTGACTTGTCTAAGGAATAACATGTGGCCTCTCTCTTCTTTGTCTCCTGGCTGACTCAGCGCTGGTACTGGCCCTGCAGGTCAGGAAATATTAGGGGTTCCAGTGACTATGAGGTACAGAGCCCTCAGCTACAGGTACTCTGTGGAGGTGATAGCTGGTGGGAAAGTTCACTGGCTTTCATCTTACCACTGGATCTTTTAGGCTGGGACCCACAACCATTTCCCAGTATAGATTTTATTCTTAATACAAATCCTTAGATTCAGGTTCTGATGTTCTTGTTTTGTGATGCTAGACCTGCCAGGTAGAGTAGGAGTGAATAGGAAACCAGGGACTCCGATCTAGCATGACGGAGCAGCTGTAACAAGGGCTACCAGAAAGAGCTGCACAGAGTTCTTATTTATCTTTCCTGGATAGTTCTTGAGGATGAATAGGGACAGTTGACTTCTTGGGACAAATACATGCCATCTCAGAGGACTTACACTGGCCATCTGTCATGTTATTGAAAGGAGGTAACTGTTGAGAGAAGAAACAAAATATTCCTAACTGGCAGATAAGCAGGAGGCTTGAATATCTTGTTTTGTTCTCACTTGCATATCCCTCTTTTTTTTTTTCATTTTTTAAAAAATAAATCTTTATTGTTCATATTATTACAAATGTTCCTCTTCCCCCCCTCCATTGCTCCCCTCCACCAGATTCCCACCCCACCCTCTGCCCTTTCCCCACCTCCCATTGTCCTCATCCATAGGTGCACAGTTTATATTCAGTCTCTTCCCACATCCCTCTCTCCCCTTTTCCCCAAGAATCGTCAGTTCACTCCCCTTCCATACCTCTGATTCTATTATATTCAACAGTTAATATTGTTCATCAGGTTGTTTTTTTTTTTTTTAATTTCCGTGGTTTTTAGATTCACTTGTTGATAGTTACGTATTTGTTTTTCATAATTTTTATCTTTATTTACTTTCTCTTCCGAAAGAACCCCCTTCAGCAATTCATATAATTCTCATTTGGTGGTGATGAACTCCTTTAGCTTTTTTATTTTATTTTATTAGTGAAGCTCTTTATCTGGCCTTCGATTCTGAGTGATAGCTTTGCTGGGTAGATTATTTTTGGCTGTAGGTTCTTACTATTCATCACCTTGAATATTTCTTGCCATTCCCATTTGGCCTGCATGGTTTCTGTTGAGAAATCAGCTGACAATGGTATAGGTGCTCCTTTATAGGTAACTACCTGCTTTGCTCTTGCTGCTTTTAATATTCTCTCTTTGTCTTTTGCTCTTGGAATTTTAATTATGATTTGTCTTGGTGTGGTCTTCTTTGGATTCCTTTTGTTTGGAGTTCTGTGTGCTTCCTGGACTTGTAAGTAATTCTTTTACCAGGTGGGGGAAGTTTTCTGTCATTATTTCTTTCAGTATGCTTTCGATACCTTGCTCTCTCTCATCTTCTGGGACCCCCATAATTCTGATGTTGGTTCGCTTGAAGTTGTCCCAGAGGTTTATTACATTATCTTCAATTTTCTGGATTCTCTTGCCTTCTTGCTTCTTCAGAGGAGTGTCTTCTGGCTCTGTATGTTCCAAATCTTTGACTTGATTCTTGCGATCTTCCATTCTGTTTTTAGGACTCTGTATAATATTTTTTATTTCAGACAATGTATTCTTTATTTCTTGTTGATCCCTTATGATTTCTTGTTGATTCCTTATTAATTCTAGTTGATCCCTTTTCATATCCTCATAGGTCTTATCGACCTTTTCTAGGAAATTCTTGAAAAACTTTATAAGCGTAGATTTGAACTCTATACCCAGTCGCTTTTTGTCCTCCATTTCTTTCGTTTGTGATCTATTTCGTTGTCTTGGCATTTTCGCAGCTTCCCTGATGGGGTGGAGTTTCAGGGTGGAGCCTACAGCCTTGGCTTCCATCAGCCCCACCCTATGTGGCTCCTGAGTCTCAGTAATCCCTAGGGTCCTTCAGTATTTGCTGCAAGCACCTCTGAAAGAAAGGTTCCCTCGATTTTCACCTGCAACCAAACAGTCTAGGCTCTCCCCCACTGAGCCCCGAACTGGGGTTCAGTTCAGTTGGAAGTGGGATTGGAGGTGGCGTTCAGTGCAGTTTGGAGCTTTTGTCTCCTTCTCACCAGGGCAATCCCCCGGCACAGCCAACCGTCCCTTCTCTGCACCTCTGGGAGTCCTTTCTCTGTGTGCAATGTGCACGCCTCCGGGACCTCCTTTCGCCGCTCCCCCAGGGTTCCGCCTTACAGCCCAGCTCCCTCTGTTTGAGCCTGGGTCCCTGGGGTCGGGCCTAGAACTGGGGTTCAGAGCAGTCAGAACTGGGGCCCAGCACAGTCCGGAGCCTTGGTCTCCTTCCCGCCAGGGCAATCTAGCAGCAGAGTCAACAGTCTATCCTCTGCGTGCAATGTGCACGCCTCTGGAGGCTCTGCCTTTCACCATTCCCCTGAGATTCCGCCTAACAGCCCCAGCTCCCTCTGTTTGAGCCTGGGTCCCCAGGGTCTGGCCTAGTACTGGGGTTCAGTGCTGTCAGAGCTTTTATCTCCTTCCCGCTAGGGAACACCAGCTAGGCACTCAGCCTCCCCCTCCTCTCTGGCTCCATTCTCTCCACGCGCGTTGCGTGTTTCCGTACCTTAGGCTTTTACAGCTCCTCTCCTCTTCCTTCTGGTTTTCTCCTTGCTTCTCGTTGTAGAATTTCCAGTCAGTCAACTTTCCTGTAGTTCTGGGTAATGTCCATTTTATATTTTAGTTATATTTTATTGAAATTGTTGTGTGCGGCTGTGGCTAGGTGTTTACCTATGCAGCCATCTTGGATTCTCACTCAGTTTGGTTTTAAATGAATGCATATCCCTCTTTTTTATTGACTATAGCTACACGGTCCCAAGAGAACCATGACAGGGCAAATCAAACTAGGTAAGGGGGTAAGAGAAGGTCCCCAAGGAAGAGAATATTGATTTCAGATTGGAAGACTGGGAGCTAACTAGAGGAGAGGGTGGTAGGTTTAGCGGTTGGAGGTAGCAGGGTGGGTGGAGAGTGTTCAACCACGTGAACAAAGGGCAGGGCATGAAACAATTTAATACATAACTAACAGTGTTTATGACAATATTGGAGAGATAGGTATAGAATGGATTATGCCAGTATAACTTCATCTTTCAAAAGGATGATCAAGCCTAGCCGATTTGGCTCAGTGAATAGAGCATCTACCCGTGGAACAAAGGGTCCTGGGTTTGATTCGGTCAAGGGTATCTTGGTTGCAGGCTCCTCCTCCCTTGTGCAGGTTGACATGTTTCTCTCACATTGATGTTTCTCTCTGTCTTTCCCTCTCTCTTCCAATCTGCCTAAAAATCAATGAAAAAATATCCTCAGGTAAGGATTAACAAAAACAAACAAATAAAAACACAGAAAAGGATTATCAAAAGGGTGGCACTGAAAACTTCTTAAATCAGGAGGGTCAAATAAATTAGCTTTTCATTCTGTAAAGATTGTGCGGCTGCTGTATAAAGATAAGATTGGAGAAGGGCCAGAGTGTTTTTGGGAGTAGTTCAGGTGAGAGGTGATGCTAACCTGGTCTATGTAATGTACTAAAGACAGAGATAAAGCAAAGATTGAGGAAGCAGGTTGGCAGTTCTTAAGGATAAATAGGGATGATTATGTGAATCAATGGAAATTATATGTAGTGACCATTGTGTCCTACTGTCAATTCGACTCCCTAAGCCCTAAATGAAGTGCCTTGTCTTTTCCCCACATATCTCTGGCTTGCCATTTATTGGTTGTTTGTGTTCCACTTAAATTTATAATTTGAAACCTCATGCCCAACATGATTACAATAGGACATGGGAACCTTTGGGAAGTAAGCTTTAAGCCCTCATCAATGGGATTAGTGCCTTATAACGAAACCCAAAAAGTACCCTTGACCCTTCCACCGTGTGAGGACACAGTGGGAAGACAGTGTCTATGTGCCAGGAAGTGAGCCCACACCAGACACGGAATCTGCTGGTGCCTTGATCTTGGACTTCCCAGTCTCCAGAGCTGTGAAGATAAATGTTTATTGTTTAAGATACTCAGTCCCTGGAATTCTGTGGTAGTGTTACCCCCAGATTTCGTGATCCCCAAAGACCATCAGGGAGCTGATGTTATTCCGATGCCATAACAGAAAGCCTGTATTTCATGCCAGCATGGGCTCTGTCTCACTTACACGGACAGCGGTCTGGTGGAAGAGAGCGAGCTTCAACAGATCAAGGGGTTTTATAGGGGTGGTGATGTCACTGCTTTGGCTGACCCTGATTGGTTGGGTGAGGGCTAGGGTCCAGTTACAAAATGGAGGATCAGGAGTTTTGCCCTGCCTTCTCATTCCGAGGAGTTAGCCCTGTCCTGCCCTTTCAGTAGCAGCCCAAATGGCCTAAGACATGGAGTATATCTGTTAATGACACAATCATTTCCAGTCATGTGATCCAAAATCTGGACATAATTTTGGACTTTTATCTTTCTTCTATCCCCGATTTTAATTAATTACAAAGTCCAGAATTTTCTCCTTTAGAAATGTCTCTTGCATCTTTTTCCCCCTTTTTATTCCTATTCAGGCCCCTATTATATAAAATAGCTGACAGTTGGTGCTTAAACATTATCTCCCAACTTTGGTCTCCATCCTGAACAATGTAACTAAATTGGTCTCTCTCAAGCATTGCTTTCGTCATCCTCTTTCTTCTACTAAGGCTTGCAGTGACTGATTCCCCACGGGCCTCCAAAGTAGAAATGGGAATGCCTTCATTTAGAATTCAATGCCTTCTGTGGTTGGTCTCCAATTTACTTTACTACAATCTGCTTCCCCAAAACAGTTTGTTTTTGTTTTGCTAATCCTCACCTGAGGATATTTTTTCCAATTTTTTTTTTTTTTCAGAGAGAGTGGAAGAGAGGGAGGGAAAGGAAGAAAGAGAGAGAAAGAGAGAGAGCAACCTGTGAGCAACACCAGCCAGAGCCCAATAATAATAGTTTTAAAAACTATCTTAAAAGTTACAGAACACTTTGTTCAAATGGAATCTTATGTTAAAAAGCATGTCAGATCCACAAGGAAAGCCTATGGAAGAGGAGCTTTGATCCTGACCCATGTGGCTCAGTGGGTAGAGTGTTGGCCTGCCAACTGAAGGGTCCCAGGTTCCATTCCAGTCAAGGGCATGTACCTTGGTTGCAGGCACATCCCCAGTAGGGAGTGTGCAGGAGGCAGCTGATTGATGTTTCTCGCTAATTGCAGTTAATAACACTAGTCCTTATGGACTGCCCACTCCCTCCTTCATAGAGCACTTTCCTCCTTGAACCAGGAGACAGGTCTTGAGCTTCTGCTATCTCCTGGCCACATCTGTCATCTCTTTTCTCTCCCTTCCTCTCTGTAAAAATCAATGAAGTATATTAAAACAACAACAAAAAACACAAAACAAATGAACAAACAAACAAACAAATAAAAAATGAAGGAGCTTTGGCTGAGGCAGGGATGGGGACTGATTTTCTCTCCTTTCTCATTGCCTCCTTTCCATCCCTACCTGCTCTGTCCCCTGAGACGAATTTCTTTAGAATGTGTTTGAAATCCATCCCCTTTCAGGAATGTGCGTACGTAGAAATAGGTGTTCTTAAGGAACAAGTGGGTCACTAACCCTAATCTATGATTCCCTGCAGGGGACCTCCGGCCTGCCTCTCCTCTGCTTGTTTCCGCAGCAGGCAGGGACTCCGCCTCATAAAAGCACCCTCTGCGGTGTGATGGGAACATTCATACCTCTGTGGGGTGAGCTGCTTCTTGTAGCATCTTTTAAGAGGCTAAGGGCTTTGCAACAAATCACAGCCAGGAAAAGCAGTTTTTCAGAGCTGTCCAATGTCCCTCCGCAGTCTCATTTGATCTAGAAAACAACTGTCCAGAGTAGTGGTTTTCAAACCTGAGGAATGGGCTACCCCCCCCCCCGCCCCCCCCCCCCCCCCCCCCCCCCGCAATACACAACCAGGAAAATGAGCACCAAGGGACTTTGAAAGAAGAATGGAGGTATTAAGTTGAGCTCCAGGGGAGCTGAGAGTGTAGTGATACGCAGTGATAATAATGTGAGTGTTCTTTGTGGCTATCATATTAGAATTTACAATATATCTTCTAATGAGGAAACAGAAGAGTTGAATGTGCAGAAGTAGTAGATTTTCAATGTTGAACTGAGAGAGTTTGAAATACTTGTGGATCAACTAGGATGAGGGCAGATTTCCAGCAGGTAGTTGGAAATTTGGGTCTGGGACTCAAGAATAAAGTTAAGGCTACACTGATGAAAGCTTGAGAGTCATCTGTATAGAGGAAATAGTTGAAGCTGTGAAAGGAGTGAGCTTTTAAAGGGTCAGTGAAGAGTGTGTCTTTATAAAATGCCTACATGTGGTCTCTGGAGAAAGAAAGCAGAGTGAGTTAAAGAGATGACAGATGTGGCCAGAAGGTAGCAGAAGCTTGAGACCTGTCTCCTGGTCCAGGGAGGGAAGTGCTCTATGAAGGAGGGAGTGGGCAGTCCATAAGGGGTAGTGTTATTAACTGCAGTTACTGAGAAGGATAAGAGGTCAGAAGAGGCCAGTGAGTCTGGAATTCAGGATTGTCTTGCAGTGTTTGTAGGGGTATTTATGCTGGAGTAGGGTGGAGATTTGTTTTTATGGCCTGAGAAATGAGTGGGAAGTGAGAAGTCCCCTTTCCCTTTAGGAACTGTACTTAGAGACCATTGCCATCTAAAAGCCTCATGTCCACAATCTTACTCTTGCTTTATAAAGAAAATATTATTTTTGGAGGAATCCAATTACCCAACAAAGATTGATTAAACCAAGAAACACTGATTACTAAGGAATCATGATTCTGAGAGTTGTGGTCCTTTAAAAGTGAGCTTTGCTCCCTTTTTCAGAGGAGAAATTTTTCCTTAAAGAAGATATATTTTTAAAAATATATATATATTTTATTGTTTTTTTACAGAGAGGAAGGGAGAGAGATAGAGAGTTAGAAACATCGATGAGAGAGAGTCATCGATCAGCTGCCTCTTGCACACCCCCTACTGGGGATATGCCCGCAACCATGCCCTTGACCGGAATCAAACCCGGGACCCTTCAGTCCCCAAGCCGACGCTCTATCCATTGAGCCAAACCGGTTTCGGCGAGAAGATATATATATATTTTTTTCCAACTTTTTAAACCCGTATATGTAATTGAAGTTCAGAACCCATTTATTGCTAAATTCTCATGAGGAATTAACTACTGACCCTTTAACAGCTATCTTCAGAGTGCCATTTAATCGATGTATGTTTTCTGGCAAAAGAAGAATCTCCAGGAAGCTCACACTCTGGTTTTCTGCCTTGAACAACCTAGAAAGGCTTGAAACGGTGAATTCAGAGTGAAGCAGTTCTGTGATAGGAATCCTATATAATGCAAATTGACTATCACTCCAACACACAAGATGGCCACCCCCATGTGATGTGGTCAAAGATGGCTGTCCCTATGAGGACATAAGATGGCTGCCATAAGATGGCTGGCAGGGAAGGGCAGTTGTGGGCAATCAGGCCAGCAGGGGAGGGCGATTGGGAGGACCAGGTCAGCAAGGGAGGGAAATTGGGGGTGATTAGGCCTGCTAGGGAGAGGGAAGTTAGGGGTGACCGGGCCGGCAGAGGAGGGCAGTTGGGGGGGACCAGGCCTGCAGGGGAGGGTAGTTGGGGGCAACCAGGTCTGCAGGGGAGGACAGTTGGGAGACACCTAGGCCTGCAGGTGAGGGCAGTTGGGGGTGACCAGGCCTACAGGGGAGGACAGTTAAGGGCAACCAAGCTGGCAAGGGAGGGCAGTTAGGTGTTACTGGGCCAGCAGAAGAGGGCAGTTGGGGGACACCTAGGCCTGCAGGGGAGGGCAGTTGGGAGGGACCAGGCTGGCAGGGGAGGGCAGTTAGGGGCAATTGGGCCAGCAGGGGAACAATTAGGCATCGATCAGGCTGGCAGGGGAATGGTTAGGGGATGATCAGGTTGGCAGGCAGAAACAGTTAGGGGCAATCAGGCAGGCAGGCGAGTGGTTCGGAGCCAGCAGTCCTGGATTGTGAAAGGGATGTCCAACCGACTGTTTAGGTCCAATCCCAGTAGTATCAGGCCTAAACAGGCAGTCAGACATCCCTTGAAGGACACACACATCCCATTCATAAATTTTGTACACCAGGCCTCTAGTGTGAAAATAGGTCTGTTAAGGAGTTGATGTCATTTTCTAACATCTATGGATAACTTGGTATTTTTTTCTTTTTTTACTTAGCACATAATTTATACTGAGAACCTCTTTCTAGGACATATTTTATTTTCTCATTGAAATTATTGTGCATATATTATATATGTATCAAATATTTGTCAAATCAATGATTGTATTTTTAGCACTTTGATTATTTTCTTGCATTTTTATCTTCTGTTTATTTTGTCTTTTATTGCAAACATTTAAATAGCTCAGAAAAATAGAAAGAAGAATACAATGAGCACACATAAAATCTATATCTAGATTTACCAATTTTTAAATATATTTTATCAATTTTTTACAGAGAGGAAGGGAGAGAGATAGAGAGCTAGAAACGTCAATGAGAGAGAAACATCGACCACCTACCGGGGATGTGCCCACAACCAATGTACATGCCCTTGACCGGAATCGAACCTGGGACCTTTCAGTCCGCAGACCGACTCTCTACCACTGAGCCAAACTGGTTTCGGCTACATTTACCAATTTTTAATATTATATAACATATGCTTCATATCCTATATAATAAAGAGGTAATATTCAAATTGACCATCAATCCAACATATAAGATGACCACTCCCTTGTGGACACAAGATGGCCCCCACAAGATGGCTGCAGGGGAGGGCAGTTGAGGGCAATCAGGCCAGCAGGGGAAGGCAGTTGGGAGGGACCAGACCTGCAAGGGAGGGCAGTTGGGGCCAATCAGGTCTATAGGGAAGGGCAGTTAGGGACAACCAGGCTGTCAGGGGAGGGCAGTTGGGGGTGACCAGGTTCGCAGGGGAGCAGTTAGTTGTTGATCAGGCTGTCAGGGGAGTGGTTAGGGGCAATCAGGCAGGCAGGTGAGTGAGCGGTTGGGAGCCAGCAGTCCTGGATTGTGAAAGGGATGTCCAGCTGCCTATTTAGGCCTGATTCCACCAGGGGGAATCCAGATTGAAGAAAGTATAGGCTGGGCTGAGGGACAACCCACCCCCATGCATGAATTTCATGCACTGAGCCTCTAGTGTAGGGGTGTCGAACTCAATCAGAGAAGGGGCCAAAATCTAAAATCCAGCCTAAATCGCAGGCCGAATGGTTTACTGAACAGTCATAAACTGACAATGTCATAAACTGACAGCGGAGTGCAGTGATGACAGCGTGGTGCGGGCTACATTGCAAGGCCTGGCGGGCTGGATTTGGCCCGCGGGCCTTGTGTTTGACACATGTGCTCTAGTGTAATTATATATATGCACATAAGTGTGTAATATTTTCTAAACTATTTGAGTTAAATTACATAATCCAGAAGCTTTACCTCTCAATACTTCAGCATTTTTCTCTAAAAATGACATTCTTCTATATAACCACAATACCAATATCATACCTATTTAAACTAATAATTCCCCAGTCTATATTTAAATTTCTCCAATTATCCCCTAAATGTTTTATGTATCTGGTTTGTACATAATAGGATGCAAACAATATTCCTTTTTTCTAGAACAATTATTCCTTCCCTTCCCATGTCCCAAGGTTATTGACTTATTGAAGTGATTGGGTCACTCTGGATTCCCCACCTTCTGGGGTTTATAAAGAACCAAAGGCTTGATTAGATTAAGATGAAACATGTTTGGTGAGAACACTTCAAGGGTGATGCTGTGCACTTCATATAGTTCCCAGCTTGCATTGAAATGTGTTGTTGAAAGCCTTCTGGCTATCCTCTCTGATAATACCCTGGTCTTTTCCTACTAGAGAGAGTGATTAACCTAATTTCTGTGTTGACCGCTTTGTATATTTCTTTCATGATTTTGTCACTTAACTATGCATATTCAAAAATATATTGTTTAGTTTTAAACTTGTGTAAATAAAATCATATTGTATATATTATTTTGTGAGTTACTTTAACTTAACATTATTTTTACATTTTCTCCATATCAATATATAAAACTATAGGTCATTCATTTTCAGATCTGTATAGCATTCTTTTATATGTACAACTTATTTATTCTACTCTTATTAGACATTGGGTTGTTTTTAGTTTTTTGTTATTACAAAAAATATTGCAGTAAGTATCCTTGTATGTATTTGTAATCTTCATTTCCAAAGCTTCTCTAGGGCAGTGTTTCCCAACCTTCTCTCATGATGAGAATCACCTGGTGGAGTTGTTAAAACACAGATTCCTGAATCCCAACTAAGAAGTGCTAAACTAGAATTTTTGGGAACATATAGGTAAAATTGTATACTTAACTAGTGCTCTAAGAGAGATGTTATATACAGAGCACTAAGTTAGGTTTGCAATTTTACCTATATGTTCTCAAAAATTCTAGTTTAGCACTTCTTAGTTGGGATTACTTAGTGCTCTGTATATAACATCTGTGTTAGAGCACTAGTTAAGTATACAATTTTACCTATATGTTCCCAAAAATTCTAGTTTAGCACTTCTTAGTTGGGATTCAGGAATCTGTGTTTTAACAACTCCACCAGGTGATTCTCATCATGAGAGAAGGTTGGGAAACACTGCTCTAGGGTATATATTTAGGAGTATAATTGCAGGAATGTATGTGATATGCAAGTACAACTTTGCTAGGTCTAGCAATCAAAGTACAATTACAAAGAACACAATACACCTTAGCTCATTAAAATAAAAAGGGATTTATTATTATTTTTTTTTTGTAAGAGAACATTTATTGGGTAAATGACAGAGGTAGAAAAAGTAATCCCTAGAAGAAATGGGCTTACAAAACAAGTTTTGGAGGTAAAGAAAGGAAGGGCGTTTGAAGCTTGGGAGTGAGGAAGCTATGGTAACGTGCTTGAGGGAAGGGGGGCGGTGAAGGGAAAGGCTCTGGGAGGGAGCTCACTGGGTCCTGGTCCTAAGGGTGTTAATGGTGGAGATGTTGGGGGAAGTCCCAAGGGAAGATCTTAATAGACTATTTGGTAGCTTTCCAGGTGTGTCTATTCAGCGTCCTGGTCTCCACTGATTGGCCATTCCCAGGACAGGGGATCCTTATTCAATGCAGCTGGTCCTGAGGTCAAAGCCCAGGTTGATTTTGTTGCTGATCAGGGCCTGGAGCTCAAATACAACTAAAGCATAGATGTTATCTCTAAGGAGAAAAGGAAAGGGGGGTTCAAAGCACATGACCAGCCATATGCTAGGGGAGGAAAAGTCACCTTGGGGCAAGGTCCCACCCTACCATTGATTGTCCCTTGCTTATCCCCTGGGGCTCAGAAAGGGATTTAGTACAGGATATTGATCATTTATGGAATTGTTGGGAGAGTTGAAGGAACAGACTTCAGGCTGAGCTTCTAAGAATGGCTCCCAAGCCACACCAAAGGACTGGGACACCAAGAAAGCTACCACTTTTCCCTTAGTCAGGGAGCTGTTTTGAATTGGAAAGCTGCCAGTACAGTTCTGGCTCCAATGCCGCACCGCCTCAGGGACAATTAGGAAGCCACTTCAGCTAAATCAGGAAGCCACTGTTAGACCTGCTGGCTCCAGAACAAGCTGCCTCTGCTCTGAAACCACCTTTTAAAACTGGGAAGCCACCATTATAATCCCTGCCAGCAAAGCGGATGCCCCTGAGCCTGCCTCTCTCCTTATTTAAATCAGTTCAAGTCTCACTGAGAGCATTGGACAAGTCAACCCTTAATCATATCCATGCAGCCTAGCTACAGGAATATCTTGGGAATAAAAGTTGAGTAGATCAGCTCACAGTAATGCCAAATTGCTTTCTAATGTGGTTGAGCCAATCTACACTCCTGCCAGCAATGTGTGAGAATATTTGTGGTCTACATCTTTGCCAATGCTGGGTTTTGTTGAATTTTTGTTTTGAGAAGCTATTTTATTGTCATCTTAATTTGCAGTTCATGATTAATAATGAGGTTGAGTGTGTCTATATAAGGCATCCCCCAAAACATACAAAGTCTGTAGATTCTATTACATTTTGAAAATGAACTGTATTTTAATAAATATTGCCTTTATAATTATTCAAAGTGTGAATACATTTTTTGTGACACCCCGTGTATATATTCCTGTACATTGGCCATTTATGTTTCCTTTTCACAGATATGCTTGCTTATGCCTTCTCTATATTTCCTGTACTTTTTTGTTCTTATTCATTGGGATTCTTCACATATTTTCCATAACAATTCTTAGTTGGTTATATTTTACACATACCTTCTCTTTGAAACTTGTCTTTTTCCTTTCCAATGGTGACTTTACTGAACAGAAGTTTTTATTATTAGTCAATTTATTATTTTTTTCTTTATGGTTTGTGCTTTTCTTGCCTGTTTAAAAATCATTTCCTATCAACAGATCATTAGAATATTTTTTGGTGATTTAAAAAAAATTAAAAGTCTCACTTTTCCTGTTTAGTTCTTTTTTTTTAAAGTATATTTTTATTGATTTTTTACTTTACAGAGAGGAAGAGAGAGGGATAAAGAGTTAGAAATATTGATGAGAGAGAATAATCAATCAGCTGCCTCTTGCACACTCCCTACTGGGGATGTGCCCGAAACCAAGGTACATGCCTGAGAGGGCAGGGCGGAGATATCCTCCATTCTGTAATTGAACCCTAGCCCTTACCCAACCAATCAGGGTTAGCCGAGGCAGTGATATCACCACCGACCGGGTAAAACCCCTGGATTGGGCGAAATTCGCTCTCTTCCGCCATGCTGCCGGCGTGAGTGGGACAGAGCCCATGCTAGCATGGAAAAGGCTGTTTTATTTATTGCATCGAACTCGGCTCCCTGGTGGTCCTTGGGGATCACGAAGTCTGGGCGTAACAATGCCCTTGACCGGAATCGAACCTGGGACCTTTCAGTCCAAAGGCTGATGCTCTATTCACTGATCCAAACTGGTTTCAGCTCCTATTTAGTTCTTGATCCACATGGAATTGGCTCTTATGTATAGTGTGAGGCAGGAATCCATCTTTATTTTATTCTATGTGGATAACTCCAGATCTACAGTGCCACATCTATTGCATACCCTGTTTGATCTAAACACAGATTAATTTCTGGGTTCATTTTTTGTTCCATTTGTCTGCGTTTTTAAAAACTCTTCACTTGAGAATATGTTTATTGATTTTAGAGAGAGAGGGACAGAGAGTGAAGGAGAGGGAAACATCAATTAGTTGCCTGTACATGCCCAGACGGTAATCCAACCCTTGACCAGAATTGATCCACCACCTTTTTAGTGCAAAAGACTCCAACCACCTGGCTGGGGTGACTTGTGTGTTTATTATCCTTGTGTTAATGATACACAATCCTAATTTCTGAAGCTGTATACTTTGCCTTGATTCTGGTGGGACCCATTCATT
Source organism: Pipistrellus hanaki (assembly GCF_964339955.1). Lineage (NCBI taxonomy): Eukaryota > Metazoa > Chordata > Mammalia > Chiroptera > Vespertilionidae > Pipistrellus > Pipistrellus hanaki. Next base: position 114,521,731 of record NC_140504.1, on the reverse strand, counting down.
TGTCTGAGCTATTCTTTGCCCTAGGCTCTTTTTTATATTTTTCAGAATTAGATTATAAAGCTCCACAAAACACCTTATTGAGATTCTTATTAAATCTATAGAACAATTTGGAGAGAAATGAGATCTTTAAGATATTCAATCTTCCTACCAATGGAAAAATTATGTCATTCTGTTTATTGAGGTCTAATTTAATATCTTTCATTGAAGATATTAAACTTTTTCCAAAAGGTCTTGCACATCTTTTGCTGGACTTTTCCTTGGTACCTTATTTTTTGTTGCTATTATAAATAATATTTTTAAAACAGCATTTTCTAATTTTATTTTTGCTGATATATAGAAATGCAGTTGACTCATATATTGATTTTATGCCTTAAAAATTTACTACTTTATTAATTCTAATAATTTATAGATCAATGAGAGTTTTCTATGGGGAACATAATATTTTCAAACAATGACAATTTGGTTTTGCAATCTTAAAAAAATACCTTATCCTTTTCCTTACTTCTTGCCTTGGGACAAGGTAGGATTCCAATACAGTGCTGAGCAGAAGTGGGAATAATATAAAATATTTTATTATTTTTGATTTTAAAGAGCCTGTGTTAACATTTTACAATTGAGAACAAAGTTTGCTCCTGTTAGTTTAAAGATACCTTTTATCATACTAAGGACATTTATTTCTGCTTTTAGTTTATAGCAAATTAAAACTTATTTTATTTTTGTCTCAAATGTTCTTTTGACTTCTATCAAATACTTATCTACATCAATTCAGATTACAACATAATTTTTCTCCTAGTAATAGTAATTACATTACTATGCATTTTTTAATTAAATATATTTTATTGATTTTTCACAGAGAGGAAGAGAGAGGGATAGAGAGTTAGAAACATCAATGATAGAGAATCATCAATCAGCTGCCTCTTGCACATCCCCAATTGGGGATGTGCCTGTAACCAAAGTACATGCCCTTGACCTGAATTAAACCAGGACCCTTCAGTCCGCAGGCCAACGCCCTATCCACTGAGCCAAACCGGTTTCGGCTATGTGTTTTAATGTTGATCTAACCTTCATTCCTGGATCAAACCCAATTTGATCATGATTTTTTTTCATTTTTTAAATTTTTAGATTCAGTTTGCTAATATTTTGTTCAGGATTTCCACACTCATGTTCATGAATGAGATTGATCTTCAGTTTTTCTTTCCAATACTGTCCTTATTGAGTTTTTAAAAAAAATGTATTTTATTGATTTTTTACAGAGAGGAAGAGAGAGGGATAGAGAGTTAGAAACATTGATGAGAGAGAATCATCAATCAGTTGCCTCTTGCACACCCCCTATAGGGGCTGGGCCTGCAACCAACATACATGCCCCTGACTGGAATCGAACCCGGGACCTTTCAGTTCGCAGGCTGACGCTCTATCCACTGAGCCAAACCAGTTTCGGCTTATTGAGTTTTTAAAGTAACATTTAAAAAATATTTTTATTGATTTCAGAGAGGAAGGGAGAGGGGGAGATAGAAACATCAATGATGAGAACCATTGATCAACTGCCTCCTATATGCTCCCTACTGGGGATCGATCAAGCCTGCAACCTGGGCATATGTCCTGACCAGGAATCAAAAGGTGATGTTCTGGTTCATAGGTTGAAGCTCAACCACTGAGTCACACTGGCTGGTCTGTCCTTATTTGAGTTTTTATACTTTGCTTACAATAGCTAATAAAATGAGTCTAGGCAGTGTTCTTCCTTTTTCTGTTCTCTAAAAAGTTTGAAGAAGATTGGGTCACTGAATTTTTACAGATACTAGAGGCAGCCAGTTTAGTGGAGAGACCAGTACTTAGGGTCAGAGACATGTCTGAGTTGTTATCTTTATGATTTAGCAGCTGAGAGCTACTGGGCTGCAACTTACATCTCTGGGACTGTTTTCTCATCATTATACACATTCTCCCCGTCTCAAAGGATTGTTGCAAAGTAACTTTTATATCTTGTGAACATTAAGTGAGATATTTAATGTAAAAGTACAGTGTAAATCCTATAAGAAAGATAATCTCTGTCACAGCAGGCCTTGGGGGAAACATTGTCCTCTGGATTGTTTCCAAAAACACATTCTATCTCTGATGCTGTAAATCAGTGAAGGGAGCAGAAATGCTCTGGGAGACCTCCTCTCCTTATAAGATTGGGGGTCAAAGGCTGTGTACTTCTAGAAGAGATGGTGTTGACATTTCTGAAGTCAAATTTGTAGTCTTTCCTTTAGAAGCTTGGAGGGAGCCCAGGTTATTGAATCATTGAATGTTAGACTAGGAGTTCTCACAGACCATCCAATCAATGCGGGACTTCAGCCAAGAAAGTCTTAGCTCATATTTAAGGATTTATGATCTTAATTTTAAACAGCATGTTAATTTTTGCATGTGTGTTAGCCTATATAATAAAAGGCTAATATGCAAATTGTCCCCTCGATCAGGAGTTTAACCAGGAGTTTGATAGGAGTGGGCCAGCTGGACCCCACCCATACATGAATTCGTGCACTGGGCCTCTAGTAATTTATAAAAATAATACCTTCCCATGGTAATGGTATGAGAACCATTTTAAATGATATGGAAGAATGAATGAAATTTTATAAATAAAAAGTCAAAGTTTTCCTTATTTTCTACACATCTCAGCCTATTCTCTTCCTTAGGAATAACTTTTTAAACTTTCTCCTTTTAGTCTTTCTGATAGTTACTGCCATAATTCTAAATGATATGAATTTACTTTTATTTCTTGATTCATAGACTTTTAGGCAGTATCTATAGTCTCACCACCATAATAATGATGATCTTATCTTTCTTTACTTCTCTTTACTTTCTGCTAGTCACATTTTATTTTCAGTTCTTCCTTTGGTTACCAGTATAACTTCAAACAATATTTTTGAACTTTTATATCTTGACTTATTAATTTTAGAGTTTCTCTTGAATTCTCTACATTCCCCTTCACTGTTCCCCTTTTTTCTTTGTTTGTTTTGCTAATCCGAACCCAAGAATATTTTTCCATTGATTTTTAGAGAGAGTGGAAGGGGGGGGGGGCACGGATGCAAAGTGAAACATTGATGTGAAAGAGACACATCAATTGGTTGTCTCCTGCATATGCCCAGACAATATGCCCAGGGATGAGTCAGCAACCTAGGTACCTGTGCCTTTGACCTGAATTGACCCAGGGCGCTTCAGTCTGTGGGCTGATGTTCTATCCATTCAGCCAAACTGGCTAGAGCCATTGTTCCATCTTGATCTATCTCTTAACCTCTGCCATTTATATTGTTACGTTTCACTGTCTTTGTTTATAACATATACTAGAGATCTGGTGCATGAAATTTGTGAATTGGGGAAGGGGGGTCTCAGCTCAGCCTGCATCCTCTCCAATCTGGGACCCCTTGGGGGATGTTCAATTGCTGGTTTAGGCCTGATCCTTGGGTATTGGGCCTAAACTGGCAGAAGGACATCCCTCTCACAATCCTAATCACTTACCTACCTGCCTGACTGGTCACCCCTAGCTGGCCCCCTTTGCTGGCCTGATCGTTCCTAACTGTCCCACCCCCCTGCTGGCCTGGTCATCCCTTACTCCTCCCCCTGCTGGCCTGGTCACCCCCAACTGCCCCCCTCTGCTGGCCTGGTTGTCCCCAACTGCCCCCTCTGCCAGCCTAGTCACTCTTCATGGCCCCCCTGCCAGCCTAATTGCCCCCATCTTCCCCCCCCTGCCAGCCTGGTTGCCCTCAACTGCCCCTTCCACCCCCCCCACCCCCCGGCCTGGTCACTTCTTACTGCCCCCTCCCCACACCCCACCCCCACTGGCCTGGTTGCCCCATGCAGCCTGCTGTTCAGTTGTTTGGTCATCCCTCACTAACCCTCTGCTGGCCTTGTTGTCCCATGCTTGTTTAGTCCTTTGGTCATTCCTCACTAACCCCCCTGTTGGCCTTGTTATAGGCAGACATCTTATGAGGGTGTGATGGTTAATATTACTTCTTTATTACATATGATTCTGTTCTATAACCACATATGCCCTTTACGCTTTACCTATAACCTGATTATAAAAACTATAAGCCAATATCCAGAGTTTATAATGTTAAGATTATATAAATATATGTTCAGTGAAAACTATGTAATGTGATTGAAAACTAGAAAAGGAAATGAGATCTTAAGTTAACTCATTCAGGTTCTTGAAGGAGAAGAAAAACCTCAAAGAACCAGCAGAAAGAGAGCTTTCAGAAGACGGGAAGAGGGACAGCTTATTGTAACTACTTACTTTATTATTGCTTTATACATTCATCATTTTGCATATTCATGCATAAAATTATCCATTTAAAATTGTATTAATTCTTTCAGGGATCCATTTTCTTTATGAATACACAATTTTGTTTCTTTTCTTTTCTTTCTTGCTTTCTTTTTTTGTTTTAGTGCTTGCTGAATTCTCTGGGTTCTAATTTGGATTTAATTGCTTACTGCACAACTATCATTCTAGGATTTCTTTTTATTCTCTCCTGGTTTAAGATTGCTTTTTCTTTACTTTTCTTTTTCTTTAAAATTTTTTTTTCAATTACAGTTGACATTCAATATTTATGTTAGTTTCAGGCGTACAGCATACTGGTTATTTATGCAACTTATGAGATGATCACCTGATAAGCCTAGTACCCATCTGACACCATGGTTAGTTATGACAATATTACTGACTACATTCCCTGCGCTTTACTTTACATCCCTATCTTTATAACCTCCAATTTATTTATTTATTTTATTTTATTTTTAAAAATATATATTTTATTGATTTTTTACAGAGAGGAAGCGAGAGGAATAGAGAGTTAGAAACATCAATGAGAGAGAATCATCGATCAGCTGCCTTTTGCACACCTCCTACAGGGGATGTGCCCACAACCAAGGTACGTGCCCTTGAACAAAATCTAACCTGGGACCTTTCAGTCTGTAGGCTGATGCTCTATCCACTGAGCCAAACTGGTTTTGGCTATAACCTCCAATTTATATTTCTTAATCCCATCACCTTTTTCACACCCCCATGTCTCAAGACCCCTCCAATTTGATAACTATCAGTTTGTTCTCAAGAGAAGAATTTTTGAGTCTTTTCCCCAGAAGATGTAATCCAGGCTATTAACCTTCTTAGAGTCAAGAGGGGAAGAAAGACTAGAGATAGTCAATATGCATACTTTTCCTTAGTCCTTCTCTTCATAGAGTCCTCCAGTCCTCACTTCTGCCTAACATTACCTAACTCAGAGATATTCCATTATACCTCTTCAGCGAGTGGGGATAAAACCCCTCCAGTTTTCCTCCCTTTGTGGAAGTTGGAAAGAAGAGCTGATAGGGTCTGCTTTCCAAGCAAGCTTTCAACCAAACCTCTGTTCCAGTCCTATGTTTTTCTTCACTGCCAGAGGAACCTGGTGCTGCCAAGTCCCAGCCCTTTGAAGGTCTATGGTTGCATCTTGGCTTTCCTACTGTTAGTTCAGTTTTGCTAAATCAGTTATTTCTCTTCCTTTACTTTCAGCTTCCAAAATTTTCTTTTCCTACTCTCACTGTCTTTTTAGGTTTATGCCATAAAAAAAATCACATGTTCTTTATTTTGTTTTGGGGAGGAAATGGAGGTAAATATTCATGTTCAATCTACCATCTTTAACTGAAAGTGCTCATTTATTATTTATCTTTAATTAAAATATCTAAGTTCAATTCAGAACACTTAGAAAATAGTAAAAAGTACAAAAGAAAAAAACATAACCCTAAGCTCACCACAGTTAACATCTTTGCACTAAGTTTAAAACTTCTTTGTGATAAATTCTTAATTTTGCAAATGATAAGTAAACTGGCATGCACATTTGAAAGAACTTTTATATATATATATTGCTAAGTTGATCCCTAGAATAGTTATTTCCTTATACAATTCAATCAGTAGTGTAGAACACTTAATTTTTTTATATTGTCATCAATAATGATTACTATCCTTTCAAATTTTTTGCCAACTCTGTAGGCAATAGAAAAGTTGTATTCTTTTATTTGAATTTTTTAAAAAAGATTTTTAAATTGATTTTTAGAGAGAGAGGAAGGGAGAGGGAGAGAGAGAAAACAACATTGCCTCCCATACTCAACTAGAATGGGGATATCAAACCTGCAACCTGGGTATGTGCCCTGACTGGGAATTGAACTGCGACCTTTTGGTGCACAGGATGATACTCAACTGACTGTGCCACATTAGCCAAGGCAAAAAGTTGTCTTCCTTTATTTATTTATTTATTTATTTTCTTAAATCCTAGCGTCTTTACGCCCTATAATACATGTAGTCCCATAAAATCCAATATGAATGGTCAATTTGTATTTCTTCTTTTATGAATTACCTTTTTATTTCCTTGGCCAATTAGTGCTTTTATCTTACTGATTCATAAGAGCTCTATATGTTGAGACTATCATTCTAATACCTCAAAGTAGTTTTCCACTTGCCTTTCAATTTTTAAAGGTCTTTTTCAATTTGTGTTGTCAAGCAATTGATTCTTCTTTTTATATCCATGTTCTTATCCTAAAGCAATGCTTACCTACATGGTCTTCTCATTCTTACATGGTTTCATAAGGCATGAAATAAGGCTGTAACTTTAGTTTTCTTTATATTATTTACCAAATAACTCAGCCATATTTATTTAAAATATACTTTCACATTCATTTGAAATGCCACTTCTATTTGGATCTGTTTTAAAGCAAAGACCCCAAGTGTACAAATCTCTTGCACCAGGCCTCTAGTATCCAAATATGGTAAACTAGTTCTTTGGGGCATTTTCTCACAAATGGAGGATTAGATATTCTTTCTATTAAAATGTGTAACTTTTAATATATCTCTGGTCCTATGTTAATATCAGAGAAGTAGAGACTCTAAGTTAAAGAATTCCTAGGTGAAATAAACAGTAGAAATAAATGCAAATATGCAGAAATTATTAACAAAAAAAAAGTACTTTTACAAAGATTACCTTTCTGTCCAGCATCATCAATTTCTATCTCTCTACTACATTCTTCCCAAGGGCACATTGAAATGTCCTTGACTCCTCTTTGATTTTCATGCCTATCTAGTTATCAATTCACTAGAGGCCTGGTGCACCCTCTTGCAGTCTGGGACCCCTCACTCCTTATGCCTGCTTGCTAGCTGCTCCTTACTGTTTGACTCATTATTCCTTAGTGCTGCTGTGGAGGTGGGAGAGGCTCCTGCCACTGCTGCTGAGCTCATCAGCCATGAACCTGGCTTCTGGCTGAGCGGTACTCCCCCTATGGGAGTGCACTGACCACCAGGGGGAAGCTCCTGCATTGAGCATCTGTCCCCTGGTGGTCAGTGCACATCATAGCAACCAGTGGTTCTGGTTGTTCTGCCATAATGGTCGCTTAGGCTTTTATTATATGGTCTAGGGGCCCAGTGCACGAATTCATGTAGCTTGAAAGGAACTGTGGGCCACAAGGCTGTGGTAAGGACTGGGGCTGGTTTCAGCTCATTCTCCATGCCTCTGCCTGACCCCTTCTGCCACAGCCCTTGGTCCTCTGTCTGCCAGCAGCTTGGCTCCTGCTATTGTTGTTCCCATGTGCTGTCAGCACGGAGTGACTGGGGCTGGTGAAGGGGAGGTGTGGAAGCTCCTAGGGGTGATCAGGACCAGCAGCTGCCACTCATCTTTCTGATGGTGCTGAGTGATTGGGACCGGTGCCAGGCACTGGCAGCAGATGTGAACGGTGGCTCCGACACCATCAGTGGGTGTGAGCGGGGCCAGCACTGGCAGTGGGTGTGAATGGCAGCTTCAGTGTGGGACTGTGGCGCACAGGAGCAAAGAATTTTCAGTAACCACCAGAGGCTCTCCCTGATAACATTGACTAGTGCCCACCTTAGTCTGCCACCCCTGCCATCTGCTCCACCATCCTGCTGTCGCCAATGCCTGCCATGTTTTGCACAAGCCCCCTTGTGGCCAGCACATGCCACAGTGACTGGTTGTTTGGTTCTAGTTTTTCTGCCTTTTGGTCTATTTGCATATTAGCCTTTTATTATGTAGGATTTCTCCTCTTCTTCCCAGAAAAAACGACACTATCATGTCTGCTCTCCTTTTCTACCTTCCTTTCTCTTGGAATCCTCTCAGTCAGGCTTTCAGCCCCACTGTTCCACTGGAACTGCTGTTACTAAGTCAACAAAGACTGCAGGCTTGCCAAGAGCCATGGTTCATTTAATTGCTATGCTCTTTTTACTGTATGTTTTAGAATTATTTGGCAAAGTTGACTGTCAACTCCTTCCTTTGAGAAATATTTTTCTGAACTTCATTCCATTTTCATTCTTCTGGTTTTCTTGTCACCTCACCAGCTGCTCCTTCTCAGTGTCTTCTAGCTATCCTCTAGATACTAGAATATTCTAAGGCTCAGCTCTGTATCCCTCCCCTTTCCCCTATTTTCTCCCTAAGGATTGGCACCCTTAGCTATCAATACCATCTCTATTCTGAAGACTCCCAATAGTTTGATTCCCCCCCAGGTCTCTAGATTCCTAAACTTACCTGCCCAATTGTCATCTCTGCTTATGTTTATTAATCCCCTTAGGTTTAGGTGGCCAAAAAAGAACTCTTGCTTTTGTACCTCCTCACATCTGCTTCTCCCAAGTCTTTTCTCTCTATAAATGGTACCATCATCTTACCTACTCTGGGACCTCAGACACAGGAATCATTCTTCATGCATTTCTTTTCCCTTGCTCCTCACATTTATCCACTTAGTCTTGGCAGATTCATTTTAAAAATGTATTCCAAATCTGACTGCCTCTCCTCATTGGCACTGCTCCAATCCTAGTCTACACCATTGTCTTCTCTCTGCTGGCCTCTCCTAGTCTCCTAATTGGCCTCACTCCTCTTCTTACCCTTTCCAATCATTTTGCTTATAAATGGACAGAGTGATCATATGAAATGTTATTCTAAATCAGAACAGCATACACTGTGCTTAAAACCTTTTACAATTAGAATGAATCCAAACTCCTTCTCAGGTCCTATAAGACTCATACACAGGCCTTGCCTGCTTCACTATTCATGTTTTGTACACTCTCTCCCTTCATTTTCTGGCTCTCAGACTTCATACTTAGACCTGCTCTTGAACTGTGGCAATTGCTGTTCCCTCTGCCTAAAATGCTTCCCCCCTTAAAAATCTTTGCGTGCCTGAATTCTCACCATTCAGGTCTCCATTTAATTACCCCCTCCTCAAAGAGTGCCTAGCACTTAATAAATGTCTTTTTTTTTTTTTTTTTGAATGGGGATATGTTATCTTGTTACACATCCACAATAGCACCATAATGGACATACTCTTGTCCTCAGTTTGTAGGTGGGAAAATTACATTGAAGAGGCTAATTAGTTTGTCTGAGGTCAAAGAACTATTAAGAATTTAAAGTGTGGGATGTGATTCCAAAACCTTTGATTTTAACCCCCAACAACACTGTCTTCATAGTTATTTTCCTGAAACTAAGGACTTATTTTACAAAAATGGGGAAGAATTCCTAAAATATCTGTAAGCAGATGAATTAACATAACTTTTTATACCTGGAGGAGCAAACAGGTACTAAAGGTGTTATAAGCTATTTTGATCAGCAGGGCTGATTGTGTTTAAACAAAATTCTTTTTTTTTATTTAAACCTATAATTATAAAATAGTTTATTTCTATTAGAACCTGTAGCTTGAACACAGGTTTTGTTATTGAGTTGCCTCTAGGAAGGAAATCTGACGAGCTCTTTCCTGTTTCATCTTGGCTTGCTAAGGAAAGTTGAAAGGTTTCTGGGGGTTTCTCCTTGTTTTCTGCTTGATGACATGCACATGAACGATTTTACATACATAGCTCTTTAAGTGTTTCAGAGTAAGGTAGTTATGTATTTGCACACTGAAATTACCAAGAGTGTGTCTTTCCCCGACCCTTCAGAACCCAAGTTCTTCAGGGAGCCCATCATAAATGTGTCAAATGAACTTCGTGGCCCATGCAGAGTCACCGAACCTCTGCAGGGGGTGTTGCTGACTCTCCAGTAAAGGTGTGCTCTCTGACCTCGTGGCCCTATGTAGAATGCAGACATTGAAAGGGCTGCTTTTCTGATGATGAAGAGATCTTCTGGAGGAGAAATTGATGTCAAGTCCTAGAACATTACTTCACCAGCACTCTAAAAGTATCCCCTTGATCCCTGGTTCTGCTCAGAGAATGATGGGAAGGTGGAGTTGAGGAGGAAGGAACATGCTAGTAGAGATATCCAAAGGCAAAAACCCTTTTGTTAGTGTTCTTTAATTCTCCAGAAGTCAACACTCCTCTGAGTATCAGCCAGCAGCTAGAAAGAGTTGTTTTTGAGACAGTTGGGTAAAATCTAATATGGACTGTATATTACATGGTTAGTTTTGTTGGGTGGGACAATAGTCTTATGGTTACACTGTAAAAGTATTAGTTGTTAGTGATCCATACTGAAGTATTTACAGGTGAAATGGCTGAAATTTGCATTTAGCTCCAGAAGAAAGTGTGTGTATATGTCTGTGAGGAGGGTGTAGGTGAAACACTTAGTTTGTTAATGGTTGTTGGAATTGGATTCAGGGGAATTCTTTATACTAGCTTCTCTAGTTCTGTATAAGCTTGAAATGTCCTCAATAAAGTGGTTTTCAAAAACCACCCTTATTCCATGAATTCTGTCAGGTTTATAAACTTCTTCTTTTAGTTGCCTTAAAGAATTTGATGGTGCAGAAGGTCTTGAAGGGGTTTATCCAGAGGGAATGTCAACCCAGAATCTATTTTAATGATAAGCAGTTTTCCATGTAAGTAGGCTGTGATGGTTAATTTTATGCATCAACTTGGCTAGATTATGGTATCTGGTTGATCAGACACCAATCTAGATGTTACCCTGAAGGTATTTTTTAAAGATGAGATTAGCACTTAAATCAGTAGACTTTGAGTTAAAAACAGCATATCCTTCATAATGTTTGTAGGCCTCATCCAAACAGTTGAAGGTCTTGAAAGAAAAGACTGACTCCTGAGTAAGAAGGAATTCTGCCTTCAGATGCTTTTAGACTTGAGCTGTAACATCAATTCTTCCTTGAGTCCCCAGCCTGCTGCCCAGTCCTGCAGATTCTGAACTTGACAGCCCTCACAATCATGTGAGCCAATTCTTTAAAAGAAATATTTCTCTATATACACACAGCCAATTGGTTCTGTTTCTCTGGAGAACTCTGACTAATACATAGACTGTATGGGTAATGCTGGTTGAGTTGTCTAGTCAAGTTAAGTTTTGATTATTTGATGCAAACTTTTCTAAAGAATAGTCCCATTTTTGATCATAATAAATAGATTCCACTGACCCTAAATGAATATTCTTGGATAATTAATGATACTACAGAGCCCCAAGGCCATGCTGGGGTCTTTACTGCAGATGGATGGAAGCTGTAGTGGAGTGGGGAGGCTTCAGTTTAGAAGCTACTGAAGCTAAGGGTTTAGTGTGTAGATGGAACTCAATGAACGTGTCGTGGCAGCCTTACCTGAAGGGTGCCTTGCCAGGGATTATATGTTGGGATTGTTTTTTTCTTTTTCAATGAAGAAGTTGGCAACTGCTTCAAGGTGTAAGCAGGATGGAAAATCAGATTTTCCCATGTATTTTGGGAAGAATTGCTTAAGGGGTCTCCCCTGCAAATATAGGGGAAATAGGCCACATTATGTTAGGGCCTTTGAGTGGCTTAAAAAGCTGCTTCACCTCTTGAGTGCAATCTAAAGATAAGAAAAGGAAAAGGGGTTTCCAGTTCTGTGAGCTGGACCTGGCTTCTTCGCAGCCTTGGGAGCTGTAGGATCCCTGGGAGAGGAGTTTAAATTAACAAAGGGTTTCACAACCTCAGCACTGTTGACATTTTGGGTAGGGTGTTGTCCTGTGCATTGCAGGGTGTTTAGCAGCATCCCTGGCCTCTACCCACTAGATGCCCCTTCCTGGTTGTGACAATCAAAATGTCTTCAGATATTGTTGAATGTCCTTTGGTGAGCAAAATTAGTCCTGATTGAGGACCACGGTGTTCATTGGAGAGGTCCACTTACAGGATCTGCTGACTTTTGAGCTCAGGGCTATTAAGGCCTGAAACCCAGCATGAAGCAGGAATCCCTTTCCTCCAAAGAACCCAAGAACCCTTATTAAGCATTCAGTCTCAGGCTCCAAGGTAAGGAAGCAGTGAACTCAGACTTCACATTCACATTTTGGATAGATTTGCAAAAATAACTGCTGCCTGGATGGGTCATGTGCTACCCCCAGTCAGAGATGCTAGTGCCTCTGGGATTCTGAGATTCCCAGTGCTCCTGGCAAGAAACCCTGATCAGCATAGCACCACCGGCCAGAAGTCTGGGTTCACTTCCTGCTGTTTGGAGTGGCCAGGAGGAGCTCTGCTCAGGGCCACACCAGGAAGCCTTATGGATTCCCATTGCTGTGAATACCCCATGATGGTCATCCAGCCTCTTAGCTTTAGAACCCACCTGCCAAGGTGAGTTGCAGACTGAGTGCTCTGAGGTAAGTGAGCTGAGCTGGACCCTCACGGCCCAGCTCATGGCCTATTTTTGCACCGGAGAGCTGCTGGCTGTATAGTGCAGAGGCTGTTTGAAGAAAGAACTGAGCTTGTGAAAGTGGATTAATAACCTGTTACCTTGTGACAGGTAATGTCACAAGCTCTGTTCTTTAGAGAGTGGTCCTCCCCCACTTGCATCAAGACACTGGGCAGTCTCATTGCAGGAGCACCTCTGGAGCTGGGACTCAGGAACTGGCACCTTTAACAAACTTACCATGTGGTTCTCATGCAAAAGGAATCTGAGACCATGGCTTTAGACACATATGTAAGATCCAAGAAAGCATTCATACAATGAAATACGATTCAGCCTGAAAAAGGAAGGGAATGCTGATAGGCTACCACATGGATGAACCTCGAGGACAGTGTGCTGAGTGAAATAAGCCAGACAAAAAAGGACAAATGCTGGGTGATCCCACTCAAATAAGATATTCAGAGTAGTCAAATTCACAGAGACAGAAAGTAGAATGATGGTTCCAGGCGGGGGAGGGAATGGAGAATTGATGTTTAATGGGGACGGAGTTTCAGTTTGGGAAAATGGAAAGTCTCGGGAGATGGAAGGTGGTGATGGAAGCACAACATTGTGAATGTACTCAATGTCACTGAAATGTACACTTTAAAATTTTATGCTATATGTGTTTTACCACAATTATACAAACACCTAAGGGAATCCAGAGAGTAGCCTGCATGCCTCAGACTCCATTCCCCTCTGGTCACTTTGGGAGAAGTGACCGCAGAGGCCCGGTGACTTGCAGCCAATTCTCTACACATTAATGAATGACTGTCTGCTTCCCTTCTTGTAACGGATAGAATCACAGAATTTGCTTGAGTTCCATCTTTGATGTGCTGGTGGATATGCAAAGTCATCTCTGTGGAATTTCATGGGAAAAGAGCTTCTAAAGTACTGGGCATTTTTTCCCTTGATTCCAATATTTTTGTCAACTCATACCTGACTTTACACAGTCTTTAAGACTAGGGAGAGTTCACCTTAACACTGCATTGCCCCTTGGAATTTATGCAGAACAATCACTGCAGGTGTGAATCAAAATGACAGCTCTTGAGAAATACATAATTTTTAAGTGAAAAGCCTTTGATGGCCTGTCTCCTTTCTTTCCTTCTTATTTTTCTCTTCATTCTTTCTGGTTTCTCTTCCTCTGCTATGCTTTCTCTACATTTTTTTTTCTTGTGAGTTTTCCATTTTACAAATCTCAAAGGAAGACAAGATAGAAAACCCGCCCAGTGTTTTCCTTATCAAAATCACATGAAAGGGCTGGTGGTCAAAGGCTGAGCAGCATCTGGCCTGGACCTGCTGATTCTGGAGTGCCTTCCCTGGGGCACTTCTGTGCTGCAGAGATGAGAACTGGCTTCCTTCTGGCACTTGCGGGTCTGGGAACTCCCACTGTGAGAGCTACATTGAATTGACATCTAGATTACAGGGCTGAGTGAAAAGACCTGTGCATTACAAGATACAGTGGTTTGTGTTGCCTTGAGTGAACACAAATGGCTTCTGAATTTTAAAAATGTGCCTGGGAGGATTGGGTCAATTATTTATTACAGACTGGCGAAAAGTCTGGTTTGCTAACTTGAGACTATTACAATGCAATCTAAGCCCTGGATTTTGAATTCACTGCCAAAGAAATATAGGTCCTATGCCCTGGATACTTCTTTCTCATCACCTAACTTTGCTTTAGTAATCAAAAAGCACTAGAGCTTAAGCTACAGCACTCCTGGGGTTTATTACATGCCTCACGTTGTGCTTTTACTGTGGCAGCTCCCAGTGGAGCACAGGTGCAGAGCAAGAAGGCTAGGTGCAGACAGGGCTCTATATCCTTTGGTACACATTGAAGTTTCATAATTACTTTGCAGGAAGTGATTGGGGGGGGGTGAGGAACTATTCCATAAAAAATGAAAACCACCTATTGGAGTAAGAATAGGTAAGAGAATAAAAATTTAAGGTAGAATTCTACTCATTAAACACTCTTGACTTTCCCCACCTTTTCATCTGTCAGATTTTTTTTTTTTTTGCATTAATCAAAAGATTTCTTCCCTTCTCCCACTCTCTTTGTTTTTTCACCCTCAGAAAGTTTTGCCTGCTCCCCCCATCCCCCAGTGGCATTTTAGTAAATCTATTGCCCTTTAAACAGGTCCTTGTTCTTTTTAACAAATATTTTTATTGATTTCAGAGAAAAGGGAGAGGGAGAGAGAGACAGAAACATTAATGATGAGAGAGAATAATTGATCAGCTATCTTCTGCATACCCGACACTAGGGATTAAGCCCATAACTTGGGCATGTGCCCTGACCAGGACCAAACTGTGACCTCCTGGTTCATAGGTTGATACTCAACCATTGAGCCACACCGGCTGGGTGGGTCCTTGTTCTTAACCTTTGCCATTAGTCATTTACTTAGAAACACATTTTGGGAGAAGATGGCAGATTGTTCGGTTGAGCACTTATCTCTGCTGCTCTTCTTCTCCTGAGCCCTAAGTCAGGATTTCCCAGTTGATTCAATATGAGATGATGTTATCTTAAAGTATTTATTCAGTGCAAGGGAAACAACCTCAGAGGCAGGACGCTGGAAGATCAGGGCTCAGGTGACCTTGGTGTGGATATCTGCGTGGGCCCTTCGGAAGGGGGAGTCTAGCTTGCATGTCAAAAGTTGTCTTCGGGATCATGTGAAAGAAATGAACTTGCAGAGCTTCACTGACCAGCTTCAGGCCAAAGTCCAGAAGCTCCTAAGGGACGCTGTGTGGCACCTTCTCTAGAGTGTAGGCTCTCAGGCAAGCTTGCCACATCCTAGCTGTGTGACATCAGCCAAGTTACCTAGCTTTTCTGGGCCTCAGTTTATTTTATTTTATTTTTTAAAAAGTATTTTTATTGATTTCAGAAAGGACAGGAAAGGGAGAGAGAATCATTGATTGACTGCCTCTTGCATGTCCCCTACTGGAGATCAAGCCTGCAACCCAGGCATGTGCCCCTGACCAGAATTGAACCCAGGACCCTTCGGTCCCCAGGTTGACACTCTATTCACTGAGTCAAACTAGCCAGGGCTTGGCCTCAGTTTCCACATCTGTAAAATAGGAATAATAATAGGTACCATAGAACTGTAGCAGGGTTTAATGGATGAATACATGTAAAATTGCTCACACATACTAGTGTTGCATATTATTATCATTAGTTCTAAAGGAACACGGGTTGCCTTTAGGTTGGGGAGCCATGATGGAGGTGGACAGGGGAGTAGGCTAGAGCAGAGAGGCAGAATGACCTGCACAAGCTCTTCAGTGGAACATAGCATACAAATTTCATTTTAATGTCTCCCTTTTTGAGTGCCATCTCTAGAAGACCATTCATAAACGTGATCTTTAATTCTGATGGCCACCCTGTGTGGAGACATAATTATCCCTATTTCATAAATAAAGAAACTGAGTCTTGCCCAAGGTCACCTTCTAGGAGGAACAGGAACTGGACCAAAAGGTCCCATTTTTTCCCCTTCCATCAGATGATCTCCAATTCCTGTCAGCATTAGCCATCCTTAGTCACTCAGAGGTCTTAGAGTGCCTAGCTCTGGGGGTAATGATTTTGCAAGCAAAAATAACTTAAGGTTGTGCAATGCCTTTACTTGGAAAGAGCTTTACATTTGTTATCACAGTACTTGTATGAATTAATTCACCAACAAATGAAATGTGCTCTCTTGGAACCCAGAGCAATCCTTGCTTAATAGCCCATAACCACAGCATGCATTATTCTGGGGTGGTTAAGTGGTGGGCAGGTTAGGGTAAAATTTTTGAGAAATTGAAATTAATGTTCCAGTTGTGCTGGAAATGAACAGACTTGCCAAGGGTTCTGGAGGAACCAAAGTCCCTGGGAGTTCAGCATCTCTTCCTTTCGGTGTCTACGTGGACACTGTCTGCAGCCGACTTCAGAGCAGAGCTCTCTCCTGACCTCCCTCCACCCTCCCAGGCCACCCCTCCCATCTTGAGAACATCTGTATGTGAGTGTGTCCCCACATGCAAATGTGTGTGTGATCAGAGGGCCTCCAATAGCCCTCCTGAGAGGGCTGGACACACACAGTATGCAGGTTAAAATCCTGCAAATGCCTGATGGCACATATCCTTTGCATTTGATCAAAACAACACATGTCATGTCCACTTACTTGCCCATTTCATATTCTGGCTGTGGACTGAGCCATTTGAATGTGAACTTAGGCAGGAACAAACCTATGTTTGATGAATTGAACTGATAAGAGATGGACACAGAGCTGGGTCTCTGCTGAATAGGTTCTCTGCCTTCCTCTGCAGCTCACTCTGCTTCTCCCTTCTGGGCAGGATCTTTATGTAGCCCAAGGCATAGCTGCTCCTGAACCTTGCAATGAGTCTCAGAATGTCCTTGTATTGTGAACACTTGCAGCTAAGTGTCTCTGACGTGCAGTATGTCCAGTTTGATGTAGCAACACTGAGAACAACTGATATTTAAATTAAATAAGTAATGTTTGCATAGTACCTTACAGTTCATTAAATAACAACACCAACATTTCCAAGGTGTTTCTTATATACCAGATACTGTTATAAGTATATTATGCAGAACTACTGTCACATAGCGTCTATTATCATTTTTACCTTACAGAAGGAAAGCTTAGGGCCAAAGTGCTTAAGGAAACAGATTACATTAATAAGAGACAGTCTGTTTCCAAGTCCATGCCCTCAAGAACTCAGTTTTACTGCCTCACAGATTAACAGTAAGGATTATCATGTCCTCTAGGTAATGGTGGTTTCACAATGCAACATGTTTGCTCAAAACCACACAGTCAAAGTGATGGAGCCAGTACCTCGATTAGATCTTCTCATACCGAAGTGCTGCCTCTTTATATCTTGCTCCATTGCCTTGCTTATAAAGGATACGATGCCAACTGTAGTTGTTGGGGTAGCTCACCGAAGAGGTGCCCACCAGGCAGGAGGAAGCTTGGGTCTGCACCTCAGGCACTGGGAGATGCAGTAGAGAGAGGGTCTTGGGAGACATCTGTGAGGGAGGGAGAGCCAGTTTTCCTGAGAACACAAGAAGCTAGGAAGCTGTGACAGTGTCTATGGACAGAGCATGGCAGAGGGAGCATCTGAAAGAAAGTGACTTGGTGCAGGTGAGATTTGGAAGGAAGGAAGATTCTGGGCAGGAGGGGAGCCGTGGGAAGGCAGGGCCCTAAGAAGGTTAGAATGCAGGCATGGGCAATGAGTGGGCAGCCTTGGATATCTCAGACAAAGAGTGAAAAGGGGAATCTGAAGGCAAGAGTAGCAGATAATCGAAATGTAAGGGAGCAAAAATAAGTTCAAGCCTGGGTTTGAGTAAGTCTCTCTTTCAGTAGCTGTGTGAGCTAAACCAGGTCCCAGGACCTCCGTTTCTCACTTGTGACATGGAGAGGCTGAGTAAGCACTCCCTACTCAGCTTCCATCAGTTAGACCGACTTCTCAAGCTTGACCTCAGTCTGCTCAGGTGAAGATCCTGAGTGTTTGGAGGGATTTTTGTTGAGCATGACCCTTGTGTCTTCTCCACTGGTTTATTAGAATTTACTTTAAAAACAGAAAAGAAGCAGCCATCGAGTTGTGTCTCTGCCACAGAGGAGTCTGCTCTCCCCTGGCCAACTCAGGCTACTCTGCTCATCAACAGACAAGTTTAAAGGTCCCATACCCATGACTTTGACATCCAGGAAACATCTGCACTGAGGGCTCCACGGGCTGTCTGGGAAAATCTCACCAAAATGATTATAGGTTTTACAAACTTTTCTTTGGAAACATCTATTTCCCTGAGGACAGAGATGAGTGGCTTTGGTCTGGTGGCTAAATGCAGCCTACTTGATATTCTGGGCACATCACATCCCAGCTTGTGCTTCTCCACGTGTTTTATTCTGATGTCCCCCAGGACTTCCATGCTCTACTTCTGGGACAGCAGTTCTATCTCAGGTATCCCCAGGACACCTACACTTTACCGTATAAACCTAGTCCTTGAGTCCCTTGTTGTATCTATGTATTTAAAAAAACCCACAAAACTTCATTAATCCTTTTGGGATAGGTTAACCTGAATTGTATATGACAACAATTCTGCTTGGACATTAAATATTTCTCATATTTATATCCTGGTTTTCAGTGTATGCTTGAAAGTATAAGTGGGGTCCTATGTCTGCTTTGGAATTATTTGCTGAAAGGGGAAATTGCAGCCTTTCTGATGAGCGGGACAAATTCCCGTTTCTCTGGGCCTGTGGGAAGACAGAGAAAGGATAGAGCTAAGTCCTTGGAAGTGCTGAGATGACTCCTCAGCCTAAAGTTTGCTTCCTTCCCTTTCTGTATTAGTTTGCTAGGGCTGCCATAACAAAGCACCACTTGTTGGTGGCTTAAACAAGACATTTATTTCCTTCAGTTCTAGAGGCTGCAAGTCTGAGTTCAAAATGCTGGCAGGGTTGGTTTCCTTTGAGGCCTCTCTCCTTGGCTTGTAGATGACCACCTTCTCACTGTCTCTTTACATGATCTTCTGACTGTGTGTGTCCGTTGTCTTAATCTTTTTTTTAAGGACATCAGTCATATTGAGTTTGGACCCACCCTGATGACCTTATTTAATTTAATTTTTTTGTTGTTGTTGTTATTGCTTTGTGAGTGACACTTATCTTATTTTCACTGAATTCTAAGTTCTATTTTTTCTTTCTTTTTTTTTTTATTGATTATGGTATCACATAATTGTCCTCATCCCCCCATTCCAATCCCAAACTCCTCCCTATATATGCCTTCATCTCCCCCCCCCCGTTGTCTATGGCCACTGGCCAGGCCCATATGCATGCACACAAGTCCTTTGGTTGATCTCTTCCCCTTACCCCCACCCTCCCCTACTTTCCCTCTGAGGTTTGAGTCTGATCGCTGCTTCTCTTTCTCTGGGTCTGTTTTTGTTCATCAGTCTATATTGTTCATTCTTTCCTCTAGATGTGTGAGATCATGTGATCTAAGAAATACCCTTGTAAGAACCTAAACTGAGAAAAGCCATAATGGTTATGCTGAGAGGCAAATGAATCAGTCTGTAGTGAGTTCCTTTCTGTTTGAGTCCCAATTTCAATGTCAAATAGTTCCTTATGTGTACATGTCAGCCATGCTATTTCAGATCCGGTGAGAGGACAAATGGTGGTGATGCAGGTCCGACCGTCTCTGGTTTGGTCCTGGGCAGCTTTCAGCAACACGCAACTGCTGTCTGCTGGTATGGCGAGGCGTCCTGATGATCTTATTTTAAATTAATTACATCTGTAAAGAACTTATTTCAAAATATGGTCACATTTTAGGGTGCTGTGGATTAGGACTTCAACATATACATTTTTGGTAGGATGCAATTCAGCCTGTAACAACCTTCTATTCATTAGAAATTCAGTAGAATTAACACCTGTAATTCATGCTTGGATGTGAATTATGCATCATTTGCCCTCTTCCCAAGCATTAACCACATAAGGTTCTAGTGTTTTTAGAGAAAGGATGTTCCCAGGTAAGGTGCCCGGGAGTTTGGGAGAACAGGGAAGGAGTACTCCAGGCTTCATGGTGATTGCTGACACATTGGTAGGAAGAGCAAAAGTAAGTGGGCGAGTAGGGCAGAAAGGGAGGTGAAATGGCCCCAAAGGTCAGCATCATCTGAAATTAGGTCACAGAAATGCAGCCAGAAGTGATCATTGGAGAGCACTCTCCCCTGAAGAGTTCCAGGATTGGAAGTCTGTAATAGTATCCTCTTCACAGTACCTAGAGAAGACTTATTTCTTTGGTCTCATTCACAACAGATTACCTGGTAACAGGCAGTAGTTTACCACAGGGGATATAGAGAGAACAGACTGGGAATGGCACATGTATTAAGGGTATGTACTGCCAGGGAGGCTAGAACAGCAGACACCTAGTAATTTTATCTGCTCAGCACCCTGCCTTCCTTCTCCCCCCCCCCCCCCCCCCCTCTCTCTCTCTCTCTTTCTCTCTCTCTCTTTTTACACTAGAAACAGGTATGTGATGCAGGATGGGTAAATTACTTCACCATTCTAATCCCAATGACTATTCTAAAAGGTATAATTGGTTGAGCCAAGCTGAGCTAACTGGAGTTTTTCTTGGGCTTTTCATATAGGAGCCTGGAGAAAGGCTCTTACCCGCTGGTTGAAGGGGTGTTAAGGATGTGAGTCAGAATCACTGTGGTCAGGAATCCACCCCTCGGGGAAGCTGGTTTGGCTGGAAGAATTAAGGACACAGAGAGAAACTGAGATCAGAGTAGAGGCAGTGAGTCGATGGGTTCCAAGTCCCTGACTTGAGGCCCTGACTTGGCAAGGCCACCTCCATACCTGCCTGCCCTTCATGTGATTTGGTCTCAGGAGCCAATAAATCCCTCCTTGGATTTCTGCCACTTGTGACCAAAAGAGTCCTGCCTAATTCAGGTAGAGTGTGAATTAAATTAAAACTTGTGGAAGTATAGTAAGAATGAAAAGGCTTTTTGTAAGCTCTGCTCTGCATAGGAAGAATGAGGAAGGGAGAGGCCTGTAACTTGGAGGGAATGGCATGATGCCATTTGGTGATTGAGAACAAGCAAAATATCAAATTATTCTCCACTTTTACTTTCTGAAAGGAATCTTCTTCAGGTTGGAAAGATGAAAAGAAACTTCACTAAAAGGGAATTGAAACCCAAGTTAGGTGAGGAGGCAGTAAGACAGTCACCACCCTGACATGAGCTCATCTCCAGCCCTGGCAGGCCATGTTAGTGGAGTGGACGTGATGCCATGTGATTTAGGGAGCTGTGCTTTTGTAGGAATCACGACATGGGATGACACACTGTAAAACTTAAATACATGTCAGGTCAATTTTCAAAAGCCATTGGATTCAGGGTGGAGTTCTTAGACTCTCTGGGGGAATGTCATACCTTGATTTTAGCAGATATTTAAGTCCTTCATGACCAAACCCCTGGTCTCAGAGAACCAGAAACATAGAAGGAGCAGTGTTGCTTGGAGGTGGTGAATAATGAGAGGCAGTGATAAGGCGGTGGGTTCTGTTTTGGACAAACTGCACTTGAGGTGCCTGTGGGACCTCTGGGCAGGGCTCTTCCAATGGCAAATTGAACATTTTGATCTGGAGCTCAGAAGACAAGTCAGGGCTGGTGGATTGCTCGAGGTGGGGGGCCATGAGCCGGAAGGCTGCAGCCAGATGGTGAATGAGACCCCCCAGGGATCCCACGTATCTAGAAGAGAGAAGAGTGGGCTCCAAGCCAGAAGCTTCAGGGTGACTTATTTTGAGGACTCAGTAGAGGGACAAGAGCCAATGGAGAGAAAGAGGTTTCAGAGATCAGCAGAGTATCAGGAGAAAGAGAGAAAAGAGAACCTGAAAAAGAGGGCAGTGGTTAACAGTGTCAAATGCTAAAGGATGAGAATGCTAAGGAAGAAAGATGACACTGGATTATAGATGAGGTTACTGGTGACCTTTGAGAAATCTGTCTCAATAAACAAGAGCATAAAAGTGGAATAGGAAGAATTGAGTGGATGATGTGAAATATTGCCTCATTTCCTTTCTCCCACCATCACGCCCACCATCTCATCTCTCTGCCTTTCAATGGTTTCAGAAGTAGGTACACTGGCATTGTTTCCTCCCCACATTTACACCAGCTTCCATGCTGCCACCAGGCTCTCAGTGGCTTGAGAAAGAACATGCAAATCCCAAACCTGGTATATTAATTATTTGGAGAAATACTGACTTCAAAGCTCATGCAATGGGCCTTGAAATCTCAGAGACCCAGCACCATCTGAATTTACTTCTCACTCAGGAAAAGCCCCCATCAGAAGCAGCATGATGTTGGGGTCTGCGACACATAGTCAAGGATGAGTTTGACGGAGGTTCTGTCATCTCCACAGTGTGGCTCCAAGCTTGCCATGGTGCTGATGTCCAAACCAGCAGAGAGTAGAACCCCTGGATGGAGGCCCAGCTGTGGCCTGAACAGGCAGGATTCAGGCCAGGCCTGGAAGTGATGTATATTATGTCACTTCTGCAATATTCTGTTGCCAAGAATTAAATCACATGGTGAAACTTAACTTAGAGAGAAGCTGGGGAATGCAGACTAGCTGAGTCACAGGAGGAAAGGAAAAACTTAGTCAATCTGGTGGTCATGGCATTCAAAATCTTGCAAAATTGGATCCAGCCCACTTTTCCAGTCCTGTCTTTCTGGACTTTGACTTACCCCAAGGCACAGGATAGCATTCCTTACTGTTCCTCACACACAACATACACACTCTCATTTCCCCCTTAAGCAAGAATTCTTCTCCTATCTCTTCCCTCTTCTTGAAATTCCAGTCATGCTGCAAGCCACAGGAATATGCCACCTCTTCACAGAGCCTTTCTTCTGAGTTGCAATGATTTCTTCCTTTTGTAATTTATTTGTCCCAGACTCCATCACTCTTTATCTCCTGCTTGTATTATAGTTTTAACAGTTATATAAATTCTCCTGTCCTTGAACAGTTGTAGATTATAGACACCTTTAGGGGAGGTTGAAATCACAGTTATCTTTCCTCACCCTGTATTTATAGTAACTATAGGTTCTACAATTGCAAATCAGGTTGTGTGGTCTGAGAAGTATTAATATACATACCAAGATCAATTGGGTAAAATCTTAGGTTGTGACACCCTTCAGGACTGCCCTGGAGCAGAATTCTGAAGACATAATAGAAACTCAATGAATACTGTTGGTTGGAATGAAATTGAATCATTGTTATTGCTTAGGAACATTTAACATACAAAATAAGAATTTAACATACAAAATAAGAAAGAATAACTTAGAGGAACTTTTCAAATAGTGGCAGAGCTGGTTTGAGAAGTATCTTGGAGTCCTGGCTTGCCCAGAACAATTACTAGTATTCTGGACTCGCTCAGCCAAACAGAAATACATAGATGTTTCATTGAAAAAGTATAAAAATTAAGCAAGGAAGAAATGTGGTGTTTTGTGATTGGCATTTTGTGCTTGTGCGTGATCATTTGTGCTAGTGAGTATTTTTGAAGGCACTCCTGGATTCTGAGATGCTTTTAAGATGAATGGCTTTATTTATTTATTTATTTATTTATTTATTTATTTACTTACTTTTGTGTTTATTTACTTTATTATTTTTATTTTTTAAATCCTCACCTGAGGATACTATTCTTTCTTTCTTTCTTTCTTCCTTCCTTCCTTTCTTTCTTTCTTTCTTTCTTTCTTTTTTTCTTTCTTTTATTTTTTTACTTATTTATTAGAGACAGGGAAAGACAGAGAGAAACATTGATGTGAGAGAAACATATTGGTTGATTGCCTCCTGCATGAGCCTGACAGTGAGGTACGTGCCCGTGACTGGAATTGAACCCGGGATCCTTCCGCCTGCAGGCCAACACTCTATGCACTGAGCCAAACCAGTTAGGGTGTGAATGGTTTTATTTGATGTCTATAATGGTCATTCAGAAATTGGAAACTTATTTACAGGCTTATGGCTGAGGGCCTGAGAACTGTCTGTGAATTATTTTGTCAACAAATCAGGCAGGGATGGCTGGCTTCAAGTCAGCTTATTACTTATATCCAATCCTCAATTATGGATGTAAACACAAGGAAGACATTACTTTACTAGTAAAAATGTTTGTGTGTATCTGTTCTGTTTGTGGCTGAGATTTTGTTGTCATTAATCTGAGTTGAAGCAAGGAGCAAATGAAAGGGCGAGCTGGTGGCAGAGCCAAGCTTCTCAGGCTGTGGCAGGGTTTTCAAGAAGGTGGGCTGGGGTAGAGTGTCCTGGGTGGGCTGCCTTCAGTATTTCCCTGTCTATCTGTGGGACAGGAGACGCCTCTCTAAGTTGATAACATAAGCCATGTTACAAGGGGGTGGGGAGGAAAGATGGATGAGTCAATGTGGTAACAGCTCTGTTGCCTGATTGCTGGTCTTCCTTCCAGATCCCCCAAGAGCTCTCAAATCGGTGACCCTGGCCTGTGATGGAGCCCAGCCCAGAAAGACGTTTCTGGTGTTTTGTTAAAGGGCACTCCATCCAGCCCAATTTCTAAGTTTTTTCTTTTTCTACATTTTTATCCAAATGGCAAATGTTCCCAAGATACATGTCTTTGCTCATTCTGTTTCTTCTTTGTAGAATACCTCTCCTCCGTCAACCTTTCTGACCCAGTTAGAATCCAAAGCATACTTTAATTCACCTCAAATTGAAGTCTCTTCATTCTTTTTCTTTAAAAATTAAAAAATAATTGATGAGAGAGAGAGGAGAGAGAGAGAGAGAGAGAGAGAGAGAGAGAGAGAGAGAGAGAGAGAGAGAGGAAGAGGGAGTTGGGGTGGGGGGAGAGAAACATTGATGTGAGAGAGAAACATCAATTGGTTTCATCCTGTTTGCTCCCCAACCAGGAATTGAACACACAACCTGGGCATGTGCCCTGACCGGGAATCAGCAGGTCACCTTTTGGTGCACGGGACAACACCCGGCCAACTGAGCCACACCAGCCAGGGCTTCATTTTTCTTTTTGATGACCTCAACCAATTATGAACTCAGAGTTGGGCTCGTTTTTGTATCTGTTGCTGCTCTGCTTCTGGCACTCTCACTACCCCCTGCCCACCCTCACCCCCTCACCCCGCCCCCACCAGCTGTGTATCCCCAGAACTTTCCAGGGCACTGCTTTGCACCTCTCCAAGTGTGGTCTGGCTCTGCAATCAGTCTTCCTGCTTGAATTCAGAGCTTCCGTGACCTTGGCTGTCAGTGGGGCTATTTCGGGGACTATGTAGGAAAACTGTATGCCAAGCTCAGAGCCAGACACATGCCGATACCCATTGGATGGAAGCTTGTATTTTAACTAGTCAAAGGGGAACTCGCTTTGTGTACAAACGGGCAATGAGAGAGGTGAGAACAAATGATGCAAAGTTCAGAACCGGGACATGAGGAATGGTTGAATAAATCTGGTGGCTTGGTCCGGTGGGGAGCCAGGGTAACTGCTGGTCCTTCTTTGAGATCTGAGGGCAACCAGGCAGCGGTGGGCAGCCCCTGAGTCTCAGTGCCACACCCAGGCAGATGCCCCTGGTGGAGCCTAGCAGAGGTCTGAGGAGGTGGGTGGGATTCAGCTTTGTATAAAGAAGAACTTGCTGGCTGGGAGTGCTGTCTGCAGATGGACGGGGCTGCTTGAGGGGTGGAGGGTTGGACATCACGAGATATGCTTGATAGGAGCCTGGCCAGAGCGTGGAGGAAGACTGCCCTTCAAA
The DNA here is from genome assembly GCF_964339955.1 of Pipistrellus hanaki. Taxonomy (NCBI): domain Eukaryota; kingdom Metazoa; phylum Chordata; class Mammalia; order Chiroptera; family Vespertilionidae; genus Pipistrellus; species Pipistrellus hanaki. Next base: position 114,495,932 of record NC_140504.1, on the reverse strand, counting down.
GGCCCCTATGAGCCTGGCATCGCCGCCTGTACGTGGTACAGTGGTATTCAAATGGGAATATTATAAAATGGGGATTATTTATACTTGCAGAAATCATGTCCCCTCTCCTTTTTAAGAGCAGGTGTTGGGTGTGGGCTGTGGAGGGAGTCAAATCCTGCTTCTGCCCTCAGCACCGCATGGGCTTTCCGAGCCATCTCAGTGCCTTTCAGCCAGCTCTCACCTGAGCCACAGGCCTGATGTAGGGGAGAGGGCGGGAGGGCTGCAGGCTGCCAATCCCACACAGAGATTTTGTTTGGTGGGGTGGGGTCGGTACAAGGTAACTGTTGCAAGTTAAAAAATAAAATAAGGCCATCGGACGGGAGTTGGCAGGAATTTAACCTGAGCGTCCGTTCATCTGAGGGGCTATTTATAAAGTTGGCACGAAGTGTTCAGCTTGGTAGGGGCTCCCTTTCTCCCGGGACATGGTGCCCCCAGAGCTCCAGGGAGGGCCACTTGGGCTCACCAGGCCCCTGTCACTGCAGTGAGAGACACCCAGTCTCACAGGCTGACTCCCACACACCATGGATATTGGTGGCTGCATTTATTTTGTGTTGGGGGAGGGGGAAAGTGGACTTAGCTTTTTTTCTATTTGCTGAAGACATTATTTTGAAGAAAAATGTTCAGAGAATAGAGATGCTTGTAGTAAATCTGTTTTATTGTCAATGAAGTCACAGCTATTGAGGCTAACTCAGCCTGCTCCTAAAGCAGCACTAAAACAAGTGGTTTCTGAAGACAAACGCCGAGTCAGGAAGCGCAGCAGAGTGGATGCAGCCCTGCACTGTGGGTCAGAAGGCCTGGACTTCTTCCCACCTCTGTCACTAAGCAGCTGTGTGATCTCGGAGCCTCAATTTCCTCCATCTGTAACTTAGCCCAGTCGTCCCCGCACTGCCCGCCTCATCCAGGGGCCGTAAGTTTATCTTATAAGCAATATTAAAATACAGAGTCTACCAAAATCCACTCCCTTTCTTTCTGGCTATGGGCATAATCCCACTGTACTTCCTACAATTGGCTTTTTGCTTCTCCTGCATCATGTCTCTGAAAAATACTGTTTCTGTGTCTCTTTAAACTTGTGGCTGACTTGGGGTGGAGGGGAGGCCTGGTTCCCTAGGAGGGGTTACCAGATTTCTCTCTCTGTCTCTGCTGCTCTCTCTCCCACAACTGGGTCAGGTTAGGTCTGACTCCCCGTTTCCTATTGTCCTTCCCCTTGACCATCCAGCCCCAGCCACTCAACCCCAGTCCTCCATTTATGTCTTGCACAGAGATTTGAAAGTCACACATGGATTTGAAGTCTTTCTCCCCACACAGGGCCATTGCATTTCTGGCTCCCATTAATGGCCCTGCTTATTTCTTCCTCAGTCAGCCATGATAGCTCTCATCCTGTCTTCCTCAGGGAGAGGCCTATGTTTCAACCCATTTCCCATTTGTCTTTTATGTTTTATTTTTCTTCACAGCAGTTACCATCATATGGCATACTATTTATTTTATTTATTTACTGTGTCTCTATCTCACACCCACCCTAGGATGTAAGTTCCATGAAGGCAGGACTTTTTCTTCCTTTTGTTCACTGTCCACTTTTCTCCCACACCTCTCCTTACAGAATGAGCTGGGGAGTAAACTCCCTTTTTCTGTTATCTGGAAGAATTTGTATCAACTTGAGATGATCTGTTCCTGAAAAGTTTGACCTCTCCTGTAAAGCCATCTGGGCCAGTACATTTGTGTGTGTGGTGGTGATGGTGGTAGTGATGGTAGTGACGGGGGCCTAATTTTAACCAGTGTACCAGTACCTTTAGTAACTATAGAACTATTCATAAAATTTTTGAGTGAGTTTTAATAAGTTATATTTTTGTAAAAATTTGTTGAATTTTCAATATTGTTGGCATATCATTTATTTTTTTGTAGATATATTTTTAAAATATGTTTTTATTGATTTTTAGAGAGAGAGAGAGGAAGGGAGAGTAATCGAGATAGAAACATCAAATCAGCAGCCTCCTGCAGGCTGCAACCCCCCCACACTGAACCGCACACATGCCCCTTATATGTGGCCCTGGTTCCTGGGTTAACACTCAGTCTCCACGCTACATCGGCTGGGCCATTTTTGGTATGTTTTACGTATAGCTATACCCCCTATTATTAATAATATTGCTTTTGTAACTTTTATCTTATCTTGATAAGTCTTGAAAAATTTATCTGTATTAGTTTTAACAGAGAACCAGCTCTCAGGCTTTTGGTTCTTCTCTATTGCATTTTTATTTTCTGTTTTGTTGCTCTTTGCTTCTGTTTTTATTTTCTAATTTATTCTTATTTGAATTGGTTGTGCTTTCCCCTCCCCCTGAATTACTTCAGAATAAAACTTATATTCTAATATAAGTACTTAGCTATAAATTTCCCTCAAAATATATTTGGCTGTATCCCATAAGTTTTGATATATGGTGTTTTTACTATAATTCAGTTTTAGACATTTAAAAAATTTTATTTTGATATTCCCCTTTAAGTTAGTGGGACATGACTGTATAACATCTATGACTGCAATCAAGAACCTTGCTTGGGCATGGGGTGATGTGTATGAATGATATCTGAAATAAGATGCTCAAAAGATTCATCCATGACTTCAATAAAGGATTTGCCAAGGATAATGAGGTTGCAAAATTAACGAGGCTGTGGCTGAAATGGCAAACAACTGTAAGCTGGTGGATGAGGATGCTGTTGAAGAGATCCTAGAGCTGGGTCCTGAGGAGTTGACTAAAGAGGAATTGTTGGAATAGGAACAGGAACAAAGAGCTGAAGAAGAAGCAAGAGAAAAAGAAATTGCAGAGAAGAAAGAGAAGAAGCCCCAATAAATTCAGAGCAAATGGTTTAGCAGAAGCTTTTTCATCAGGTTTCTTAAAAAATTTGAAAACAGCCCTGGCCTGTTTGGCTCAGTGGATATAGCATTGGCCTGTGGACTGGGAGGCCCTGGGGTCAATTCCCAGTCAGGGCATATGCCTGAGTTGTGAGCTCAGTCTCCAGTGTGGGGTGTGCAGGAGACAGCCAATCAATGATTCTCATCATTGAGGTTTCTAACTCTCTGAAATCAATAAAATATACATAAAAGAAAAAGTTTGAAAATATGGACCTCAACACCAAGAGGTTTTCATTGATAGAGAGAAATGTTCATGGTGCATTATCTGCTTAGAAGCAAATATTTGATGAAAAAAAAAAAAATAAACCAAACAAACCACCATGGACACATTTCTTAAGGAGTGACACCTCCTCAAGAAGAGCCTCAGGCAGGTCCTTCAGGAGCAGCTCCAGAGGAAGGCACTGCTGTCATAGCTGACAGTTCCCTGTGTGGTACTGCCTGGAACACCTGCCACTGGGACAGGGTGTGGAGGTGGGAGACAGGGATGCTGATGATCATGGCCCTGTGAGGGCCTAGGCTAGTGTGTGTGTTTGGGTCTTATTTTTTAACAAAAAAAGTTTAAAAACAAAATTTTTTAAAAATGTAAATTTCATTTAAAAATAATTAGCTTGCTGTTTATGCATTTTCTTTTTAATTGAATTTATTGGGATGACTCTGGTTAACAAAATTATACAAGATTCAGGTTCATAATTATACAGCACATAGTCTGTACATTACATGTGTGTGTTCACCACCTTAAGTCAAACCTTCATCCAGGTTTATGTATGTGCCCTCTATCATGTCCGCATGATGAAATTGCTTAATGATGCATTTCTCAGTATGTACCCCAGCATTAAGTGACATGTAACTGTATTTGTCTTATTTTTATTTTTCTCTGCTATATTTTGTAGTTTTCAGCATGTACACCTTTATCCTTAGTTATTGCTTGCTTTTTATATTGTAAACTAGTGGCCTGGGGCATGAAATTCATGCACATTAAAAGGAAATTAATTAGAGGAAATATTTTAATATTGCTATTTGCCCTTTTTCTGTAATAGAAATGTCAGAGATGAAAGAAAATTAGTAAAATGTATATGAAAATCTTCCTCCTGTCAGATTCTGGGGCGTGCCCACGCACACATGTTTGGAAATCATGTGAGACTCAGATCCAGCCAGCCTCGTCCCCATTGGGCGAGAGCCAGACCCAGCCGGCCCACCCCCCATCAAGTCCCACCAGGTGAGGGCCACAACCTCAGGTCCCCTGGCCCGGCACCAGGCAGGGGGCACAGCCTAGGTCCCCTGTCAAGCCCCATTGGGTGGGGGGCATGGCCTGAGGTACCCCAGCCTGGGCCGGGACAGGGGTTGTGGCTTGAGGTCCCCTGGCCCAGCACTGGGGCAGGGGACACACCTTGAGGTCTCCCATCAAGCCCCTCCAGGGCGGGCATGACCTGATGTCCCCTGGCCTGGCACCCTCAGGTCCCTGCTGATTGCTCATTAAGGCTCGTTACTGGAACTCTGCCTTCATTGTGGGTGCAGCTATCTTGTGTTACAGAAACCCCCTCCATTGTGGGCACTGCCATCTTTGTTGTGGTGTGACTGTCAATTTGCATATTCTCTCTTTATTAGATTAGATAGTCTAGTTTTTTGGAAAAAATTTATTCTGTAATTGTTTATTGCTGTCTGTATAAATGCTGTTGATTTCCTCCTGACTTTTTTGAGATATAATTGACTTACAACATTGTGTGAGTTTAAGGTATACAATATGATAATTTGATACACATATTCACTGTGATATGTTTAATATAAGTTTAGTTAACACATCCTTGATCTTGCATAATTACCATGTTGTTGTTATTAAAGCTCTACTCTCATAGCAACTTTTAAGTAGTCAATCCAGTACGCTTAACTATAGTCATTAGATCCCTGGAGTCTATTTATGTTGTAACTGAAAGTTTGAAGTCTTTTGTGGTTCTTAATTTTAAGATTTTTTTCTTTCTTTGAAAAATGCCACAAGAATTTTGATAAGGATTGCATTAAATCTATAGATGGCTTTTGGTATGGACATATTAATAATATTAACTCTTCCCAATCCATGAATATGAGATATCTTTTCATTTATTTGTGTCTTCTTAAAATTCTTCTCTCAAAGTCTTACAGGGGGAGTTTGTTTTTTTTTATAGTAGATTTTTCATTTTCTTGGTTAAATTATTCCTAAGTATTTAATTGTTTTTGATGCTATTGTAAATGATGTTGTTTTCTTATTTCTTTCTCAGATAGTTTATTGTTAATAATACTATTGATTTTTAAATCTTGATTCTGTATCTTGCAACTTTGCTAAGTGTATTTAACAGTTTTAGTAATTCTACCAGCTTTTTAATATATTCCTTAGGGTTTATTAAGTAGATACTGATGTTTGCAAATTAATAGCTCTTCTTTTTCTTTTCCAATATGTATGACTTGTATTGCTTTTGACTTGCCACATTGCACTGGCTATGACTTTCGGTTCAATGGTAAATAGAAGTGCTGAGAGCTAACATCCTTTCTCTTTTACAGCTCTTAGGGGAAAGCAGTCTTTCACCAGTAAGGAAAATGTTACATGTAAGGGTTTATAGATGCTCTTTATCGACTAAAGAATTTCCGTTTTGTTGAGAGATTTTATCATAAATGAGTGTTAAATTTTGTCAACATTTTTTCCCCCCTGTGTTTATTGAGATTGTCATAAGGTTTATCTCTTTATTTTGTTAATATGGTATCCTTGAAGTCCTGGATGAATTCCACTTGAACATGTATTATCTTTTAAAAATATTATTTGATTTGCTTTGCCAATATTTTCTTAAGAATTTTTGCCTCATGTTCATAAAGAATACTAGCCATCATTTTATTTTTCTTAGAATGTCTTTGCTTTTTAGTACCAGGGCAATGGTGGGATAATAAAATGAGATGGGAATATTTTGTTTTTCCTCCTCTGTTTTCTGAAAATGTTTTTGTAGGACTGATATAATTCTTCCTTAAATATTTGATAAAATTTGTTGGAGAAACTCTCTGTACCTGGATTTTTATTTGTGTGAAGACTTTCAATTATAATTACATTTCTTCAATAGATATAGGCCTACACGTACTTTTTTATTTCTTCTTCTATTTCTTCTAATCTGAATCTTTTAAGAAATATGACCATTAGTCTAACCTGTGAAATTGATTGGCATATAGTTGTACATACTCTTCCCTTATAATTCTTTTAATATTTGTAGGATCTGTGGTGATGCTTTCCCTTCTACTCCTGATATTGGTAATCTGTGTCTTCTTGGTCAGTCTAGTTAGAGGCTTATCTATTTCACTGATCTTCTGAAAAATCAGCTTTGGGTTTTATTGATTTTTCTCTCTTGTTATCCATTTTATATTTTTATAACAGAAAATAGTAGTCATAGTTTATCTTTTGTTTCAGCAGTGAACAATATTAAATAGTCATAATAATTGTAACATCAATGCAAAACATGCAACAAAAATTATTATGCAACTCTATTTGGAGGATGAGCAAAGTAGTAGAGGGGAGATAGTTTATAAAAACTATGTTCTAATTTTCATAAGATGTCAATAACAGACTACAATGAATTAATCAACAAACTGCAGAATAAGCACTATTTGAAATGTGATAATAAATATTGGAAGAAAGAGCTAAAGGAATTGAAAATAATAGTATTTAGAAAGTGAGACTGGAGAGTTAGGTAGTAGAGAGTCATTTTTTTCATAATGAGGATTTTTTTTGTATTGAGTTTGAATTTAAAAATATATGCATGCATTATATTGTTAAAATATAGATTAATTTAATATTTTTATGTCAGGTTAAGAAAAAGCATGGCTGGGAAACAGAAAGATTGGGAAGGCCAATGGTCTTGATGCTGGGATCCTGGATAAAGGCAAAATAAATAAATAAATAAATAAATAAATAAATAAAATCAGTAAGTCCAGGGAATCAATTGAGAGTCCTGGTACAGAGTGCACAACTGGTCTCAAGGGATAGGCCCCTGACTTTGAATATTGCTAAAAGAGGCCTTTCATTTTCATTAGCTAAAAAGTTCTACATCTGTTCTTATTCTCAAAGAATTATTATAAAGGTGAAGTTATAAAACCTGTTGTGATCAAGCTTATGGCATATACATATATCCATAATATAATAGTTCTTTACAGTTTACAAAGAGAATTTTCATAGGTATTGCTCTGTTTAATTCTCATTTTAGCCCTGCAAGACCTGTATTCAAGTATATAACATCTTCAATTTGCATCTGAGCTTAGGTTAAAAGGTTTGCCAGGTGGTGGATTCCAAATTCATTACTTCCACTAATATATATATATATATATATATATATATATATATATAAACCCCTAATATGCAAATAGACCAAACAGCAGAATGGCTATGACGTACACTGACCACCAGGGGGCATGTATGGAACATCGTTGGCATTGGCAGCAGGCGGCAGAGCACAGAACATGGCAGGTGTTGGCTGTGGCATGATGGTGGAGCAAGTGGTTGGGCGCCAGACCAAGGTTGGGCACCAGTCGCTGTCAACAGGGAGAGCCTCTGGTGGTTACTGAAAATTCTTTGCTCCCGTACACTGTGGTCCCTCCTGGTGCTCAGACCTGCTGCAGGTGCCAGATCACTTGGTGCCATCAGCAGGTGCAAATGGTAGCTGCTGGCCCTGATCAGATCAGGGACAGCAGTTGCTGCTCATACCCGTTGACAGTGCCAGCCCTGCTTGCAGCCACTGCTGGCTCCAGCCCCAATTGCTCTGTGCTGTCAGTGGTGCAAGCAGAGTCAGTGCCATTAACAGGTGGGAGCAGTGGAAGAGCAAGTGGTACTGCTGGGAGACAGGGGCTCAGGGACCATGGTGGGAGGGGCTGGGCGGGGGTGGAGGATGCCCGCCACAGCCTGCTCCTGTGCCCACCATAGCCTCAAGGCCCACAGTTCCTTTCAAGATGCATGAATTCGTGCACTGGGCCCCTAGTAATTCCATAATACATTGTCACATCACAAAACAATTTTAAGTACATTGATTAAATTATCTCCATATATTTGTAACTATAATCTGTTGTTTGAATGGCAGGCAGTAGGATGGAATATATACCAACTGTGGTTTGAATATAGACTGTACTACCATTACTTGCTTGGTGACCTTGGGAACATTACTTATTTATCTGAGCCTCATTTTCTCCACCAGGGTATTACTACTTTCTTCATAGGATTGATCTTCAGATTTAACTTACATAAATGTTTATTACAGTACTTGGAAATTAGTATGGACACAATAATTGCTTATTAGTATGATCGTTTTTGTTAACTATACAAACTGTGAGATTATTTAATGATTCATGATTTTTATTATTGTCCATGAGAACAGTAATACTGACTCACTATCAAAATGATGATATTAAGTCCTAGTGTAACATTCAGATTTTAAAAATTAGGTATGCAGATGTGAACATGAAAGTTAAACTGAATTACTTTTTAAAAAAATATATTTTATTGATTTTTTACAGAGAGGAAAGGATAGGGATAGAGAATTAGAAACACTGATGAGAGAGAATCATCGATCAGCTGCCTCTTGCACACCTCCTACTGGGGATGTGCCGGCAACCCAGGTACATGCCCTTGACTGGAATCAAACCTGGGACCTTTCCATCCGCAGGCTGACACCCTATCCACTGAGCCAAACCGGTTTTGGCAAACTGAATTACTTTTTAAATTAATATACTTTTAGAGATCATCTTTCCAGTAGCATGAATCATTAAGAATCAGATTACCACTACATAAATCCTGCTTTTGTAAAATAGTATAAACTCAGAGAAAAATGTGGGTAAATGTATAGTATATCAAATAGTTAATGATGGTCTTTCTAAGGGCTGGGATTATGGTGGGCATTGATTCCTATTGTGTTTGTATTTCTAGTGCTTTAAAAAATAACGAGTGGACACTACATCTATAATCTGAGAAAAGACTATGATTTAAAAATAATTACATGAAAAATAAACCTTTATCAAAAAAGTTTGACTGAACTTGCTCCATGGTGGTTCTTAGTGATCATTTCTTCCTAAATGCTCTGAAATCTTCCTCCTGGATAACATCAGCTGAAGGTCTCTAGTTCTAGAATTTCTGTAAGCACCAGGGGACTACTTGTGTCATAGAATATCCATCTGGTTTCCATACAGGAGGCATATTCTCTGGACCTTATAGTTTACAGTAGTCAAAACAATTTAGTCTTAGAGAAAATGGGCTCATTCTAAAGGAGAGATTTTACTGCCAGTCTTCCAAGCCATGAATATGACCCATTGAGGACTTCTGTGCTGTCAAAATAATTTTAATTAAACATTTTTATAAATAGAAATTAAAAAGTGATTTTCACTATCTCACACTCCAAGATGACATTCAAATTTTGCTTTTCAATTATTCCTAAAGTTATTTCTACAATCAATACTGTATTACCCTTTTCCTCCCTTTCAGGTCCACAGGGGTCTATCCAAAGCTCCCGTCTTTCATTCTATCTCCCCACATTTTCCCTTTACCCCTTCCTTTCCGGAGCGCCTGGCTCTTCAAAGATCTTGGAGCGGGTGGAGAGAGGCTGGCTTGGCTTCCTGCATCCTCAGGCAGCCTCCCTTTTCCCAAGGGTTCTCTGGGTTTGGTGTCCAGCAGCTGCCAGAATTTCAAATGCTTTCAGGTATCACCTTATCAAAGTCTTAAAAGTGCCATCATTTTCCAAACTGACAACCTGTCTCCCAAGGAAGACGTCTAGAGAATGTGAGTTCACCTAGCACTCCCTCTGTTACTGACTGCTACTGTGAGTGTAAATAAAAGCAGTCCAGGCAGCAGCTCCTCCCAAGGAAGTGTGTATTCATGTAAACAAAACCTGCCCCTGGGCTGCTGCTTGGCTTTTATTTCGGGGATGACCCGGAGCTGACTGCTGATCTGTCACAGCTTGCAACCACACAGGAGAGCCCTGTCATCTCCATGTGCGCTTTGAATAGGCGAGGCACTTGAGCCCTTATTATCTGGCCTCAAGTTTATCACATTGACATCGTATTTCATTTTGAACCTTTACACTCACTGGAATATAAAATTAAAAAAGAGAGAGACTTCTGGGAGGCCTCCCTTTTAGAAAGAGTTAAGAAAAGTTCAAAAAAGGATGTCACAGGTCATACTCTGAACACAGGGGAAAGCTGATGGATTATCATCAGATGATGACTCCGATTCTGGGAACTAGCTGAGTTTTTTGATGGGTCATCCATCCATCATAAATGTGGACGGGCAACAAATCCTGTTCCCCCAAGTTTTCTAGGTCAAGTTCAGAGTAAAACGCATGTGTGGTTGGCATTTGACCCTATTTAAAGTTGCTTTTTGAGGAGAGTTTTGACCCTATACACAGGAAATCTTGTGGGCAAGCCTCTGTGATGAGATAGGATGTAGTTCAGGCTTTAGTTTTTATAAGAAAACTATAACTTGGTCGCTTCCTTCTGAATATCTAGAGCACATGGTTTTTTTTTTGTTTGTTTGTTTTTTCGTTTTTTTTTTTTTCCCCAACTAGCAAACTGAGTTCTCACCCTCTGGCAGAGGTATAAAACCTGGTGGTTATCAGCATAGAATTTGGAGTCAGACAGCCTGGATTTGGAAATTTAGTTCTGCTACATACTATTGACAATGTTTAACATGTCTGTTTCTTGGTCTTTCCATTTGTAAAATGGGTATAATAGTATTATACTTATCAGGGCAGTTGTGAGGACTAATGAAATAAGGTATGTTGAGCAGTGGAGTGCTTGCTTTATGCAGATGAGTGGGTCTAAGGAAGGTTTAGAGGAAGCAGGTGTTCTGGTTGTTGTTTCTTTTTAGTTTTCTTAAGTGTTTAGCTCCTGCCAAATTCCAGTAAGAAAACTGACCTTTGAGAATAATGACAATAACAATTGCTAACATTTATTAGGCACTTATTATGTGCAAGACCCTCCTTATTTACTCCTTACTACAAGCATCTGAGGAGAAGCCCAAAGCACTTGCTATCACGCATTCCTCTATGGTTTTCCCTGTGCCAGGTCATGAGATAAGCAAAAGGCTGCTTCCAGAGTAGAAAGGTTTTTTTTTTTTTTTTTTTTTTTTTTTGTATTTACCCACAGGCAGTCATAGTTTTATTAGTTCTCATTGCTTTATAGTGATCTGTGATATTGTACATTTATTTATTTGTTCTACTTATGGTGGACATTTGGGTTGTTTCCAGATTTTTAAAAAAAATATATTTTATTGATTTTTTACAGAGAGGAAGGGAGAGAGATAGAGAGCTAGAAACGTCGATGAGAGAGAAACATCGATCAGCTGCCTCCTGTACACCCCCCACAGGGGATGTGCCCGCAACCAATGTACATGCCCCTGACTGGAATCGAACCTGGGACCTTTCAGTCCTCAGACCGATGCTCTACCACTGAGCCAAACCGGTTTCTGCTGTTTCCAGATTTTTAGCTGTGAAAAATAATGCTGCTGTGGCCAAACCTGCCCATGCCTTTTTAAAAAATTTAATAAATCTTTATTGTTCAGATTATTACATTTGTTCCTCTTTTTTCCTCCCATAGCTCCCCTTCACCAGTTCCTACCTCACCCTCTGCCCTAACCTCCCCCCCCCACCACTGTCCTCATCCATAGATGTACGCTTTTATTTCCCGTCTCTTCCCGCACCCCACTCCCCTTTTCCACTGAGAATTGTCAGTCCACTCCCTTTCTATGCCCTTGAATCTATTATATTCACCAGTTAATACTGTTCATCAGATTTTTTATTCCCTTGGTTTTTAGATTCACTTGTTGATATGTATTTGTTCAGAATTTTTATCTTTACCTTTTTCTTCTTCTTCTCTTCTTAAAGAATATCTTTCAGCATTTCATATAATTCTGGTTTGGTGGTGATGAACTCCTTTAGTTTTTTCTTATCTGTGAAGCTTTTTATGCTTCCCTGAGTCGATAGAGTGGCTTTGTGTGCTAGATGTCTTAGCAGGGCCCAGTGGCTCAGCCTTCCCAGTTACCTGAAGTGGACACTTTTGGTGTGCTCCTTTGTGGGCTGTGTGTGCAGTCTTGTTGTAGTTAAGCCTTGATTGTTGTTAGTATCACTGGGGAGAGTTGACCTCCAGGCCAACTGGCTGTGAGGATCATCTGTGTCTCCACTGGGAGAGCTTCTGTGCTCAGCTTGGATGTGGTGGAGTCTCAGTGTAGAGCAGACAGCCTTGGTTTCTCATCAGGCACCCTCCCACCCCCACCTAAGAGGCCCCAGTGTCTCAGTGTCTTGCAGCAATGGCTGTTCGCACCCCTGAGAGAAGGATGTTCTCTAGTTTTGCCTGCTGCCAGACAGTCCAGTTTCTTCCTGAATGAGTCTGGGGACCGGAACTGGAGTTCAGTGCAGTCGGGAGGTTTTGTTTCCCTCCTGAATGAGAACGCTAGCCATGCAGTTGCTGCCCACCCTCTCTGCACACTGCAAGTAAGCCAGCCGTGTATTCAGCCGCCCTTTCCACGCAGGTGGGCCTCCACACCTCTGTCCTCCACAGCTCCTCTGAGTCTCAGTGTCCTTTCTCTTTCCTTCTAGTTGTAGAATTTCCACTCAGCCAGCTTTCCAGTGGTTCTGGACGATTTCTGCTCAGTCTTCCAGTTGCAGTTTTGAAATTGTTGTGTGAGGCAGCAGTATAGGTATTTACCTATGCCGCCATCTTGGTTTCTCCCAGAGAATAAAGTTTTTCACAGGCTTTGATATAGCCTTATGTCTTCAACCTTTTTGAGGATCAATGTGAAGATAGCCATGAGATAAGCATTGTTATTGAATACTAGAGGCCTGATGCATGAAATTTGTGCATGGGTAGGGTTCCCAGGCCTGGCCAGCAATCAGAGCTGATCTGTGGCATGACCAGTGGGGCGATCAGGGCCCCCACTGGCACCCACCTTGGCCAGCCTGGTGCCACCGACTCACCAGCCCTGCCCCCTGCTGCTGCTGCCACCAGTCGCTTCCTGCAGAGAGAGGCAGGGCAATTGGGGGTAGAGGAAATTTTTCTGGCACCCAACTTGGCTGGCTTAGGGCCTGCAGGCTGGGGGCAGTGTCTACATTGAGCGTCTGCCCCCTGGTTGTCAGTGTGCATCATAGCAACTGCTTGTTCTGCTAGTCAGTCAATTTACATATTAGGCTTTTATTATATAGGATGGTACATTTCATTGTCCAGTGGCCTTTATAGAAACTATTAGAGGCCTGGTGTATGAAATTTGTGCACTTGGGGGAGGGGGTCCCTCAATCTGGCCTGCACCCTCTCACAGTCCAGGAACCCTCAGGAGAGGTCTGACTGCAGGCTCTCAGCAGACACTGGATCTGCCAGGGATTTGACTTTGGACTTATTCCCAGAACTGCAAGAAATACATTTCTGTTGTTTATGAGCCTGCAGTCGGATATCCTTAGCGCTGCCACTGTGCTTACAGCTGTGAGCCCGGCTTCTGGCTGAGTAGCACTCCCCCTGTGGGAGCATACTGACTCCTGCTTTGAGTGTCTGGCCCTGGTGGTTAGTGTGCATCATAGTGACTGGTTGTTCTGCCGTTGGGCTGATACCAGCTCTCTGACATCCCCCAAGGGGTCCCAGATTGTGAGAGGGCACAGGCCAGGCTGAGGGACCCATAGGTGCATGATCAGGGCCAGGGAGAGATGTAGGAGGTTAGCCAGCTGGGGAGGAACCATGTGAGGGCTCCAGGGCATGTCTGGCCCATTTTGCACAGTCTCGATCAACTGGATCCCAACATCAAGCTCACCTATTGGTTGGAGCATCTGCCTCCTTGTGGTCAGTGCACGTTATTGCAACTTGTCAACTGGTTGGCTGTCTGTCCCCTGGTGGTCAGTGCATGTCATAGAAAGCAGTTGAGAGGCCTTAGCATATCATTAGCATATTATGCTTTGATTGGCTGACTGGAAGACCAGACACTTAGCATATTAGGCTTTTATTATATAGAATATGTCATGAATTCCTCTGAGGACCACGGGAAAGGTTGTCTCTCTTAATGTTTATCAGACAGATATCTGAGCTTAATGCCCAGAGATTCTGATTCAGTAAGTTTGGGTAGGGTGGGATAACTTTATTTTTAAAATACTTTCTCCGTCTCTCTGTGAACCTTAGACACAGCTAGGGGTAGAAGCTTTAGTAGGGGTCCTGAACTTTCTCTGTGAGTCCTGATTATTTGGCATTGTGGAGCTAAGATTTGTGCTCAGTTATAGCTTCCTGCTGTAGATGGAATGTTTGTGTCCTCCCAAAATTCATATGTTGAATTCTAAGCCAAACATGATGGTGTGAGGAGATAGGGCCTTTGGAAGGTGATCAGATTGTCTGAGGGCCCTAACAAAAGAGACCCAAGATTTCTTGATCCTTCCACCGTGTAAGAACATGGTGAGAAGATGGCCATCTCTCAGCCGGGGAGCAGGCTTTCAGCAGACACTGGAACTGCCAGTGCTTGATCTTGGACTTATTATTCCCAGAACTGCAAGAAATACATTTCTGGTGTTTATAAGCCACCCAGTTAATGGCATTCTGTCATAGCAGCCTGAAGGGCAAAAATATTTCATTTTACCTAGTTTCTTTTATAAATTTTTGTTCCCTTTTTATGCCTTGTTTCTTGTTCTTTTATTTACCTTCTTTTAATATTTTTATTGTTCACATATCCTTTATTGTTCAGAGGTAGGCACAATCACATGGCTTGGTGAAATCCAGGAAGGCATTCCCAAAGAGTCTGGTCTGGTCTGTGGGAAAGCTACACCTTTGCATAGTCATGGAGGGAAACTTGTTTCTCCAGCCACAATGGTTTGTGCCTCCATGAAACCTTCCTTTCCTCTTTTCATGACCACATCTTTGCCATTTTTCCAACTAGAATGTCCAACCTCTTTATTTCACTTACCAAAATTCTCCTAAGTCTCCATCCCAGATTGTGGGGCATCCTTGAATATGTGGCTTAGGTGTGGGAACTTTGTTGCTGCTAGTCACTCCCTACTTTTGAATAAAGTTGTAAAATGCTAAGTGTGAATCAAGGCTGAAAAGAGAATCATTTATGAGAAGAGAATCATTCTCAAATATTTAACATAACAGACTTGTGCCTTCTATTTGTTATTTTCCCTAGGACATATGAGAAGGAGTTACAAATAATTTATTCACTTATTAGCCTCCTATGTGAACAGGGGGACTAAAGACAAGGCAGCCTTAGCCAGTGGGAAGAAATCAAGAGACCTCTCTAGACTAGATCTCAGAGACAATGCTTGGAGATGTTTTTGGATGTCACAGCGTGGGGGATGGTACTAGCATCTAGGATGCAGAGGCCATGGACTCTGTCTAACATCCTACAATGCATAGACTCCCCACAACAAAGAACTGTCTGGACTGAAATGTTAATAATGACAAGGTTGAGAAACCTTGCACTAGATAAACTTAGAAGTTACTGATTGAGACCCAGTTAAGAAAAGATTGCTAGCAAAGATTTATGTCAGAGGAAAAGAAAACAAAGTAGTAAATCTGATCCTCTTACCAGAAAATGAGTCAAAGGAAGCATTCAGCTCTTTCATTGCCAACCTTTTCCTGCCTCTACAGCTGCTCATTCAGTATGAAATGGACATTTTTAACTTTGACTCTGCACATAGCGATGCCAAACAAATGACTCCAGGGAAAACATACCACTAAATCATTACCAAGTAGTATCGTCATCCCTTTAATTTGTTTAGTTTTTCCTTGGGTGTGTCAAGAGCTCCCTCCCACCTTCCCACGTGTGACTAGTTTAGAAAATTCTCCCTAGTATCCATTTCTCTCTACAGGAAATGCAGTGTGCGTAGTCAAAGTTTGGTGGGACAAGGGTCCTTGAGGTGATCCTATAAACTTCTGTCAAAATATTCCTTTCATAGCGTTGTTGTCTTGGCTGAACACAGGCTGTTGATGAGCTTTAACTATGGTTTTGTATGTTTATAATACATTTTAGGGTCCAGAATTAGAGTTTGTTTTAAACTTTATTTTGATGATTAATGTGTAAAATGTATGTACATGTTATAATAATACAAATGATTTGTATAGTCATGTGTTAGTTGTACTGGTGAGCACGATTTTTAACCCAAGAAAATTAATTAATTCTGCCAGTATATATTGCCTGTCAACTATGTACAGATGTGAGATTAGGTACAATGTCATGGGAATTCATAGTCTGATTTGGGAGACAGCCAAGTAAAAAACTAACTGCAGTAAAGTGTGCTAAGTGCAATGTTAGGGCAATTATACAATGATATGGGAGCACAGTGAGAGGTCCTGTAAGCCAAGACCTGAGATCTGAGACTTAAATGTTAGTAGGAGTTAGTGATAAAAAAAATATGGGAATATAGAGGTGGGGAGTGGGAGATGATATTCCATTAAGAGTGACAAGCACGGGCAAAAGTTTACAATTTAGAAAAAGAGTATGGAGACTTTAGTGGACTTTAAGATGTTCAACAGAGTTATTTTGAAGATATAGATTTAGGATTCTGGAAAATATGTAACTAAAAAGTTTATTCATTGAACTGATTAACTAAAGACAGTATGCAAAACATGGAGAGAACAGGGCCTGAGGGAAACACAAAAAGGAGATGGGCAAAAGAATAGGAGCCACAACTTGTACAAGTTGGCAAGAGAAAGTAAAAAGACAAGCCACAGGGGCTAGAAAACATTTGCAATACTAATATGTAAAGAACTCTGACTAATCAATAAGGAAAAAAAGAGCAACCCAATAAAGGGACAAAAAACAAAACAAAACACATTTCATAAACAAACAACAAGATCCTCAACTTTGTTGGTAATCTGTAAAATGCTAGTTAGAACCACAAAAGATATTATTTCTCACCCCTGAGATGATAACATTTAGAAAGTCTGACAATGCCAAATATTAGCTAGAATGTGGATCAATGAGAACTCTGATGTGCTGCTGCTGGAGTTGTAAATTAGTGCAACCACTTTGGAAAAAAATGGCATTAACTTAGTAAATATGAAGATGCATATATCTTACACATTCAAGGGTGTCAGGAGGCATGTGGCAGTATCATTTATAGTAACAAAATACTGCAAATAACCAAAATATCTGCTACTATAGTAGAATAGAAAAATATACTTTTATGTATTTGGACAACGAGATACCATAGAACAGTGAAAATTAACAAATCACTACTCTATGTGTGTTATGAATGGGATTTGTTTCTGTGAAATTTGTGTTGAAGTCCTAACACCCAATATCTCAGAATGTGACTGTATTTGGATATAATATATTTAAATACAGTAGGTAATTAAGTTGAAATGAGGTCATTAGGGTGGGTCCTAATCCAATGACCTGTATCCTAATAAAAAGAGGAAATTAGAATACAGACACATAAAGAGAGAAGACTATGTGAAGGCATAGGAAGAAAATGGCTATCTAAAAAGGCGAAAGATTTATGCGATCTGAAGAGAAACCAGAGCATAGAAAATGGCCATCTAAAGCTAAGGAGAAAGGCCTTAGAAGAAACCAACCCCGTTGACACCTTGATCTTTGACTTCTAGCCTCCAGAATCATGAAAAAATAAACTTCTATTGTTTAAGCTGCCATCTGTGATATTTAATTATAGAAGCCCTAGCAGAATAATACAATGTGTCAATATAAATTGATCTTAAAAAATATAAGGTTGGATGAAACTGCAAGCCACAGAACATATACAGTGTGATTCCACTTAGGTAGAGATAAACATAAACGTAAAAACACACACACACACACACACACACACACACACACACACACACAAAATTCTTACATTATAACACTCCTTTTAAAAGATGGATCTTAATTCCTGTTCTCTTGAATGTGGGTTGGATTTAATGACTCACTTCTAATGAATAGAATAAAGAATAATTATGAGAGAGAGAGAGAGAGAGAGAGAGAGAGAGAGAGAGAGAGAGAGAAAAGTACCAGCTTGCCTTGCTTCATAGCTGGGTCTTGCATGGACACTTCCAAGCCCAATACAAGTAACAGATATCTGCAGATCTATCTGTAGCTGCTGCCAGGTAGTCCCAGGTAGTGGCTGACTTTGTACCTCCCAGGAGGCCCCAGAGCTAGTGCACCCAGTGGACATCTTCAGAATGTACAGGATTACAACTCTACACATCCACAACTGACACACTCAAGGGGAAGACTCAGTGAGCACCAAAGCCCCACTGAAGCATGCCCTACCCCATAGGGAATCCTCCTGGCACCACCAACAGCAATCAATGCTCAACTACAAGACTGTGCACAAAGCCCAAGCAGGGTGCACCTAGAGTGCCTGGATCAGGTGACTGGAGAGGCTGAGCCACTGGGCCCTTCAGGATACCTATTTCACAAGGTCACTCTACCAATTCCAGGAGACAGCAGTTCTAACTAATACATAAAACAAGCACAAGGAAGCAACCAATATGTGGAGGCAAAGAAACATGTCACAAATGAAAGAAATGGAAGCAAGCAAACCACTGGATACAGAGTTCAAAACTATGGTTATAAGGTTGCTCAAGGATCTTAATGAGAGCTTCAAGGGGCTTAGTGAGTCTTTCAAAGATCTTAGAATATCAAAGACATGAAAAAGGACCAGTCAGAAGTTAAGCATACACTAACTGAAATAAAGAATAATTTACAGTGATTCAGCAGTAGAGTAGAGAATCCCAAAAATCAAATCAATGATTTGGAATGTGAGGAAGCAAAGAACACCCAATCAGAAGAGAAAAAAAAATTCAAAAATTTGAAGATAGTGTAAGGAACCTCTGGAACAACTTCAGGCATATCAACATTTGCATTATGGGGATGCCAGAAGGAGAAGAGAGAGAGCAAGATATTGAAAATCTATTTAAGAAACAATGGTAGAAAACTTCCCCTACCTGGTGAAATAAATATTCTTACAAGTCCAGGAAATGCAGAGTCCCAAACATGAGGAACCCAAAGAGGCCCACACCAAGACACATCATAATTAAAATGCCAAGGTTTAAAGACAAAGAACGAATCTTAAAATCAACAAGAAAAAAGCAGTTAGTTACCTACAAGGGAACCCTCATATGACTGTCAGAAACATTTTTAACAGAAACTTTGCAGGCCAGAAGGGAGTGGCAAGAAATATTCAAAGTGATGAATAGCAATGACCTACAATTGAGATTACTCTATCCAGCAAAGCTATCATTTAGAATGGAGGGTCTGATAGAGAGCTTTGCAGACAAGAAAAAGCTAAAGGAGTTCGTCACCACCAAACCATTATTATATGAAATATTGAAGGGTCTTCTTTAAAAAAAAAGAGGGGAAAAAAGATAAAAAATATGAACAATAAAATGGCAATATATACATATCTATCAACAATTTCATCTAAAAATCAAAAATAAATGGACAAGAAATCTAATGAACAAAATAAACCAATGAATAAAATAAAACCAGAAGCACGGAAACATGGAACAGACTGACGACTTTCAATGGGTTGGTGGGGGAGTGGGAAGAGATTAACCAAAGATTTTATATGCTTATGTTCATTACCTATAGACACAGACAATGGGGTGGTGAAGGACTGGGGCAGGGTGGAAACTGGCAGAAAAGAGATGTGTGTGGGGGGGAGGGAATATCTGTGATACTGTCAACAATATAAATTTTTAAAAATTAAATTACAAATAAAGATGCTGATAATGTTCTATTTTTATTTGGATAACAATAATATCTGTATTCATATAATTATAAAAAATGGTATATCTGTGTTTATGTACACATATCCTATCTAATAAAAGAGAAACATGCAAATTGACCTCACCTCTGCTATGCCCACAAGCCACATCCACCAGCCAATCAGGAGTGAGTATGCAAATTAATCCAACAAATATGCCTGCAGCTACAGACCTGGAGAGAGTAGGAGGGTTGGGTTGCCCCCAGTGATGGAGAAGCCAACCTTCCCACCCACCCTGGTCTGCCCTGGCCTCCACTCAAGGCTAAAAAGTTTCAATTACAGAAGATAAATAAATCCCAACAAAAATGGTGGCAGCCATGGAGCTGGAGCCAGCTGGAGGCTTGGGTTGCCCCTGGTGATGGAGGAAGCCAAGCTTTCTGCCCACCCTGGCTGGCCCTAGCCTCCACTCAAGGCTACAAAATTTCAAATATAGAAGATAAATAATCCCAGATACCAGGGCCTCTGCTTGGGTCACTGGGGGGGCATGGCTGGTTGGCAAACCACCTCAGGCCCCTTGCTCAGGCCACCCCACACCCCAAGGGAACCCCCACCCTGATCCGTAACACTCTTCAGGGCAAACCAGCTGGCTCCCACCTGTGCACCAGGCCTCTATCCTATCTAATAAAAGAATAATATGCAAATTGATTGTCACTCCAACACACAAGATGGCTGCCCCCATGTGGTCAAAGATGGCTGCCCCATCTGGACTCAAGATGGCCAGCAGGGGAGGTTAGTTGGGAGGGACCAGGCCTTCAAGGGAGGGCAGTTGTAGGTGATCAGGCCAGGAGGGAAGAGCAGTTGAGAAGGACCAGGCCTGCAAGGGAGGGCTCACGTTTTAAGCTTTTCTAAAATCTCTCAAACAAGCAGCATCTGGCCTTGGCCTTCCCCATACCTCATTAGGTGTCTCCAGGCCTAGTACTAGCATCAGCCAACCTGACTCATAGCCTGGCCTCTTCTGGGTACCTTTAAGCCCAGTACAAGTAGAAGCCATGTGCAGATGCAAACCTTTTTGTAGCCCTGGGCAGAAAACAGGTGGTGGCTGACTTTGACCTGCACCACCTGGAGGCTCCAGAGCCATTGTACCTGGTGGACATCTTCAGACCATATCAAAGTACCACCTAACCACCTCCATAGGTGACACACTCAAGGGTTGAACTCAGCAAGCACCAGAGTCCTGCTGAAGTAAGTCCTGCTCTGTGTGGTGGGCCCCTGCACAGTTGATCCTCCATAGTGGTCACAACCAGTCTTTGCAGCCAATCAATCTGGTGGTAAATCCCTGCCATTGATATTCCAACAGCAATCAATGCTCAATTATAGCAAGAGGATGTACAGACCACATGGGTAGGGTGCATTTGGAGCGCCCAACTAGGATGAATGAGGAGGCTTAGCCAGGACACCTACAACTAAAGACCACTCTACCAAGCCTAGGATATGTAACAGCTCTACTTAATACATAGAAACAAACACAGGGAGACTGCCAAAATGAGGAGACAATGAAACATGTCCCAAAAGAAAAACAACAACAACACAGACACACACACACACAAAAACACACACAGAACTAAACTCCAGAAAAAGAACTAACCAAAACAGAGAAAACCAATCTACTAGATGCAGAGTTCAAAGAGGAAGAATAGATAAACTTAGTGGGAACTTCAACAAAGAGAGAGTAAACATAAAAAAGGAAGTAGAAAACAGAAAAGAACCAGTCAGAAATGAAGACTACATGAACTGATATGAAGAATTCATTACAGGGAATCATCAGTGGAGTAGATGAAACAGAGAATCATAGCAGAGATTTGGAAGATAAAGAAGCAGAAAACACCCAACCAGAACAGCAAAAAGAAAAAGAAAAAAAAAAAAAAAAAGAATTAAAAAAATTGAGTATAGTATAAGGAGCCTCCAAGACAATTTCAAGCATACCAACTTTCTCAACATGGGGTTACCAGAAGGGGAAGAGAGAAAGCAAAAAAATTTGAAAATCTATGTAAAAAATAATGATAGAAAACTTCACTAACCTAGGAAGGAAATAGACATAGAAGGCTAAGAAGCACAGAGAGTTCCTAACAAGATAAACTCATCCCACACCAAGACACATCATAATTAAAATACTAAGGTTAAAGACAAAGAAAGAATCTTAAAAGCAGCAAGAAAAAAGCAGTTAGTTACCTACAAGGGAATTCCCTTAAGCTTGTCAGCTGGTTTCTCAATTGAAACTTTGCAGGTAAAAGGGATTGACATGTAATATTCAAACTAATGACAGGCAAGGACCTACAATCAAGATTACTCTACCCAGCAAAGCTATCATTTAGAATAGAAGGATATATAAAGAGCTTCATAGACAAGAAAAATGTAAAGGAGTTCATCACTACCAAACCAGTACTACATGAAATGATAAAGGGTCTTCCTTAAAAAGAAGAAGAAGAAAAAGATAAAATGTATGAATAATAAAGTGGCAATAAACATTTGAATTTAAAAAACAAAATAAACAAACAAGCAGAACAGAAACAGACTTATAGTTACAGAGAACATTTTGATGGTTGCCAGATAGGTGGATGGTTGGAGGAGCTGGGTGAAAAAAATGAAAGGATTAAGAAGTCAAAATTGGTAGTTACAGAATAGTCACTAGGATGTAAGGTTAAGCATAGTTGATAATATTGTAACAAATATATATGGGGTCAAGTAGGTGCTAGATTTATTGGGATTATTACTTAGTAAATTATATAATGTCAAATCACTGGGTGTAGATATAAAACCAATATAATATTGTATGTAAACCATAATTGAAAAATAAAAAAAATATTTAAGGTAAATAAAAACAAACAAAAATATTGCATTTTTAAAAATACCGGTATATATTTTATTGATTTTTTACAGAGAGGAAGAGAGAGGGATAGAGAGTTAGAAACATCAATGAGAGAGAATCATTGATCAGCTGCCTCTTGCACACTCCTTACTGGGGATGTGCCCACAACCAAGGTACATGCCCTTGACTGGAATCGAACATGGGACCTTTCAGTCCACAGGCTGACGCTCTATCCACTGAGCCAAACCGGTTTTGGCAATATTGCATTCTTGTTTACCTTCCTTCCACTCCCTGCACCTCTTTCCCATTATCCCACCAATATCTCTTGTGAAGACACTCCAATATATCACTTTTATACTAATTTGTGCTTCAGGGGAACCTTACCTGAGGCATCCTCTAACCTCATTTAGTGTGGAACTGGGGTTGAGAAAAGGAGCCTTTAGGAACTTGCAAGAAGGATATAAACACACCTGTCACTGCCTGTTGTCACAGGAAATTTTACCTAGAACACAAACATGTGGATGTGTCCTTAACTGGTGGAACTGAACATGATTCCATAGTTTGGAGTCTGTGGTGAGGGTGTAAGCATATCTGATTATAGATTCAAAAGGAAGAAAGGAAACAGGATGGAGAAACTTGGAGAACAGGGCAGGAGACTGGAAAAGCTGAACTGTGCATCTGGGCAGTAATGGTCAGTCCAGGCTGTGCGTGTGGGAAAGGTGCAGCCTGTCCAGGTCAGGACCACAGTGGGAAACATGAGGCAGGTCCTAGATCAGGACTAAGGGGGTCAAAAAGAGGTTCAAAATCTGTGAACCAGAGAGTAGATGAGTGCCCTCAGGAATGTGTTAACCTCAACTGGCAGCTGCTTCACTGATCCTGGACAGAATAGCCCGGGGCACTGAAGCACTGAGGTAAATATAGTCAAGAAGTCTTGGCATATAGGAAGCAGTTGGCAGCCTGGGCGTTGTGGCCTGCTACTTAAAATGCTAGAAAAATTGGTTAAGGGGAAAAGCTTACTTAATTTTTCCAGGAAAAGTTAACAAACAGATATAGAGGAAGAAAGATAAATCAATGGGCCCAAAGTTCTTGAGGTTGCATTCAGGCCATTGTTTTCATTTGGGAAGAGTGCTGATTCATCAGGGCTGTCACTCAGCCTCCAGGGCTCCTCTCCCTGATGAACTTTTATCTCGGGAGGTATGCCTCCAACCTCCAAGCCAGAGGTGGGGCTGTGCCAAAGCACTGCCATACTCTCCAGGTGAAAGGGAAACTCAGGGAAAAATGACTTAATTGCCTACTTAAAAACAATCAAACAATAAATTGGGGTTTTAAGCGTAACAAAGGCATATGATAAAAAATTAAAACTCTATATAAAAGAATATACAGTAAAAAATAAATCTACATTCCACTCTAACTCCTTTGCTCTCAGTTGCCCATCCTAGAAACAATTACTGTTCCCAGATCATTTTTTAAAAATGTATTTCTATTGATTTCCGAGAGGAAGGAAGACAGAGAGATAGAAAGATAAATGATGAGAGAGAATCATTGATGGGCTACCTCCTGCACGTCTCACACTGGGGATAGAGTCCACAATCCGGACATGTGCCCTGACAGGGAATAGAACTGTGACCTTCTGGTTTATAGGTCGATGCATAACCACTGAGCCATATGGCCGGCTGCATCCTCCAGAGAAACTTGTGCATATAGAATCGTATAGGAATATGCAGCCATGCTCTTAATTGCACATTTATCACACATTTGACAACATACTATTTTCAGTGGTGAGCTGAAGCCAACCTTAGTGGTTCAGAAGAGCCAATTGTTAAATTTTCAGTAATTTTATGAGCTGGTTGTTAAAGACCATTATTAAAAATTAAATTATATGACCTTATAATTAAATAAATTATATTAAAATATGCAAAACTCATGGCTTCCTAGTTACTTTATGCATGTTACTCCTATCTGTATTCTTGAGGTTATTTATGTATATTGTACCTTTAGTGTAGCACACCATTATATCACAAGTATATACTACTTGTGATATAATGGTGTGCTATTTGCATTTCTTCACAATTCTGCAGTCAGTGAGGATATGGTGGTGGCTTGGGATTGCCCATGGTGGGAATATTTATACCTTGGAAATAAGCAAACAGTAAAATCAGAGCTTGATTTATTGTTTTGTTAACTGTCTAGACCAGGAGTCTGTGAACATTTCTATAAAGGTGCAGATAGTCAATATATGAGGCATTGTGGGCACAGGGTCTCTGTCGCAGCTACTGAACAGTTGCAGCACAAAAGCAGCCATAGACAACATGGAAATGAATTACCATGGCTGTGCTCCAAACTGTGTTGACAGAGCCAAAGGCTGTTGTTTGCTGACTCCTGTTATAGACTTAGAAAAGTGATGAGGAAATGATAGCCATGCAGATTAAACATAAAACTGTTGTGTCTAACTTTATTATGTTGTGAGTTGAGGAAATACTCTTCCAGTATTCAAAAACTACTTATCTGATTCAGCAAGTTGCTCATGTCATTGATAAACAAGTGAGGTTGCAACATGCATATTTGTTGTTTCACTTTACTGGTGAATAAAAATGAAACATCAACCAACCATCATGTTTGAATTACACTCATTTGTCAGTGATATGAGTGCTTAGTTGATTTACTTAAGCTTCATTGGTGGTCTGATTTTGTGACACAATTGTTAGTGATAGAATTAAAAAATTAACAATGGATTTTGTAAGAAATAGCAACTCCTGTTGATGTTATAGCTTGAAGTTTATAATAAAGAATATACAATATTTTATTATTTGTAAATTGTGCACTAAAATTCATTATATTTATTGGTAAAATTAATTATTTTATGTAATATACACATACTTAAATTTTTGTATTATTATATATTTACTAGCTTAGCATTGCATGTAACTGTTCAGAACCTTACTATTATTAACAATATAGTTTGAGGAATTTTTCATACATATAGGTCTGCCTCATTATTTTCAGCAACTTCATCCTTTTTAACAACTTGTACCATTTTAGATGTGATCCATATTTGCTTGACCACTCTCCTATTGATGGGTATCTATGAAAGGTGTCTTTTTACTATTAGAGGCAAGCTACAGTGAATATAAATGCCATTGGACACATACACAAATAGATCTATAGCATAAATTTTTAGAAGTAGAATTGCTGGGCTAGTGAGTGCATGCATTTTTAATTGTAATATGTTATCAATAAATAACTTTTCAAAGAAGTTGAACCAGTTACACTCCCACCTAAAATATAAGAGAATGCCTGTTTCTCTAACCTTTGCCATAACACTTTTTTGATTTTGGAAAAGCTGATGAATTAAAATCGTTTTCTATTAAAACTTAACTTGCATTTCATTTTTAATGAGGGAGAGTGGACTTTTTCATGACTAAATGCCATTTGTATTACCAAGTAGGTAAACTACATTTTTTGTTCATTTTGTCTCTCCCAACAGAATATGTATTGATAGTTCTACAAGGCAGGGAGTTTAATTGTTATTTGAATCTCCAAAAGTTTAGAATGGTGCCTGGCAAATAACAGTTATTCAGTAAGTATTTGTTAATTTATTGTTAAGTGGTTCAGCCCCTTATTTGTCATATATGTTGTCATATTCTTTTCCAGGTAGTCATTTGCCTTTTGACTTTTTTTTTTGTGGTATTTTTTTCCCTTTCAGGATTTTAAATTTTTATGTAGTTGAATTTAAGAATCTTTTCTTTTTGGGTTCTGTACCTTTGTGTTTTGTTTGGAAAGATATTTATTCCCCAAATAAGTAAATTCTCCTGTGTTATCTTCTAGAAATTTACAGTGTGATTATTTTTAGGTTTAATTTTTTGAAACATCTGGAAATTATGTTAGAATAAGTGATAAATGAAGCATCAAACTTATTTTTCCATTTTGCTGCCCAGTTCTGACATACTCATTGAAATATCTCATTCCTCTAGTGATGTGAAATTCACTTTGTCCTATACCAAATTCCCATATGTGGGTGGTCTGTTTCTAGTCTCTCTATTGCTTCATCTGTGTATTCATATGCCAACACCAAACTGTTTTAATTATTAATGCCTAGTCTTTTACATGGTGTTTATAGCATCTGAGTGATCAAAATCATGTAAATATTACAGTGTGCTTAAGCCACTTTTTGCCTTGGGCCTAAACATATGGTATTTAAAATAATTGTATAAAATGCTTTTGCATACAACATCTATCTTGATTTTTACAATACTTCTGAGAGGGAGCTGATAGCAGTGTTTTTGTTGTACCATTTTACAGATCAGGAAGCTGAGGCTCAGAGACACTGAGGTTTTTGCCCATGATAATTTATCTAATAGTTGGTGTGTTGGGTACTAGACAAACTCTTATTCTTTCCCGTAACAAAATATTACTTATAGAAAATGCATCATTAAAATAATTAAGACAAAAATTACTCTAAATACATAATCTAATAAAACCAATGATTTATGTCTAGACATCTTCCTTATTCTTTCTTATCTATTCATTCTCTTCTGCTGTCTTCCTCAGACCTAATCAAGAAGCTCAGGTGAGTTTATGTCAGAGAAATTTGAAAAAGATAATGACTTGTATATTAAGAGATTCTTAGCATAGTTTTTGGCATATAGTATGCAGTAAATAAGTGATAGCTATTACTTATATTTTTATTCTTAGTTATTTATTTGAGAGCCTGAGCTTAGAAATAAGAGAGATCTGAGTTCAAGTTTCTACTCTTCTGTTTATTAGCTGGGTGATCTTGGGCAAGGTATTTAACCCCTCTGAGCCTTGATACCTCATATGTAAGTAGGTATTGTAATAAGATCCTCAGAGGTTCTGTGACCACTAAATAAAAATAACATATGAAGCCTATTTCAGCACAGTGTCTGCACATAGTATATAAACCCTTAATTGATGTTAATGATTTTCTCATTGATTATTTTCTTTTGAGGATTCTAAACTTATGTCCCCACAAATGGGGACATTTCCATTAAAATTTTTTTCAAGAATATCAGGTATAATTAGTTTTCCTGTTATTCTGTATTCATGAATACGCTTTTGAATACCTGATGACTCTCAATTTCCTTATCTGAAAAAGAAGGAATAAAAATCAGTGTAGAAAGATTACTTCAATTTAGACTCCACCTATTCTTGCTAAGACCCACTGGATCTGTTTGTATTATATGCTAGAAAAGGGTTTTGTGAAATAAAGTAATAGATTAAGACTTGGGAAGAGTGCTGGAATAATGAAGGGAATTATTTCCAAGTACACTTAAATGTTTGAGAAGTACTATTTAAATACAATGTATCTGGAATCTCTGAACCAACTATATTTCTTTATTGTGATTACAATTAATTTGTACTGTTATTAAATAATAATGACATCATTATCCTATATAATAAAGAGGTAAAATGCAAATTGGCCATCACTCTAACACACAAGATGGCTGCCCCTAAGTGGTCAAAAATGACCGCCCCTATGTGGACACAAGATGGCCGCCACAAGATGGCCAGCAGGCAAGGGCAGTTAGGAGGTACTAGGCCTGCAGGGGAGGGCAGTTAGGGACAACCAGGCTGGCAGAGGAGGGCAGTTAAGGGTGACCAGGCTGGCAGAGGAGGGCAGTTGGGAGGGACCAGGCCTGTAAGGAAGGGCAGTTGTGGGCAATCAGGCCAGGAGGGAAGAGCAATTGGGGGGGATCAGGACAGCAGGGGAGGGCAGTTAGGGGTGTCCCTCCCACCAAATTAATATGTTGAAACTCTAACTCTCCCTCCCCCCCCTGCCCCGCCCTCCCCCAAATGCAAGTGGAAGAAGAGGAAGAAACACCAGAGCTCACTCTCTCCCTTTATCAGCAGAGGACACAATAGGAAGAGCAATCTACAAACCAGGAAGGGGGGCCTCAATAAGAACTAAATCAAGGGGCACCTTTGTCTAGAGACTTTCCAATCTCTAGAACTATGAGAAATGTGTCTAGTTTTTAAGTCTGTGGTATTTTGTTACTACAACTCAAGTGGACTAAGACATGTACCAGTCCCTCTCCCCAACTCAGTATGTTGTTATGTGTAGGTCATGTTCAGTTCATCTCTGTACACCCTGTGCCTGGCCAAGAACATGATGCCTGCGAATGGTGGGTGCTCAGAAAATGTTTGTAGAAGTAACAAATATGTCCCAAGGACTTTTGCTTGGAGATATTTGGTTACTCTAGATTAAGATATTAATTTATCCTTAATAAATTAAAGATAAGTGCTGATTGGTCAGTCCTACTCAGATATCCCATGGTCCCCTCAAATTCAGCTAAATGTATCCTTTCATTCTATGAAATTAGTGCCTCACCTCAGTCTCCTAATTTCTTTTCCCCTCAGCACCATTATTTTTCTAGGCTCAAAACCTGGAGTCATTTTTGCTGTCCTCCTCCCCCTCTTCTTCTTCCACATTCATTAAGTCACCCAGTCAACCACTTTTGCCTTCAAACTATCTCTTGTCTCTATCACCTCCTCCTCAACCCAATGCCATTTTCTAGTCCAGGACCATCACCTTTTTTCTGAAGTATTGGAATGATCTTACTCTCTCTTCTTCTTCTTCATCTTCTTCTTCTTCTAAATATATTTTTATTGATTTCAGAGAGGAAGAGAGAGAGAGATAGAAACATCAATGATGAGAATTAGTGATAGGCTGTCTCCTGCACATCACCCATTGGGGATTGAGCCCACAACCTGGGCTTGTGCCCTGACTGGGAATTGAATTGTGACCTCCTGGCTCATATGTCGATGCTCAGCCACTGAATGACGCCAGCCAGGCTGATCTTACTCTTTTTTCACAAATAGTAATAATATATTACCTTTATTTCTGTTGAAATATAAAAGTTGAGCAGTCACAAAATAAATGTATAGAGAAAAAGACTTATTTCCCCTCATTTCCCTTTCAATCCCACTTTCTTAAATGCAATCTGCTAAAAATTTGATATATACATATTTCCATATTTTCTTTTTTTGTAGTAATTTTATTTTCTTTCTTTCTTTCTTTCTTCCTTTCTTTCTTTCTTTCTTTCTTTTTTTAATAAACCTTTATGGTTCATATTATTACAAAAGTTCCTCATTTTCCCCCCCCTCCACCAGGTTCCCACCCCACCCTCTGCCCTTTCCCCACCCCCCATTGTCCTCATCCATAGGTGCACAGTTTATGTTCAGTCTCTTCCTGCACCCCCACTCCTCTTTTCCCTGAGAATCATCAGTCCACTCCCCTTCCATACCTCTGATTCTATTATATTCAACAGTTCATCAGGTTTTTTAATTCCCTCGTGTTTTTTTTTTTTTTTTTTTTTGTTTTTTTTTTATTGGCTTCCAAAGGGGAGTTTAAGGTCAAAAGAAGCTTCTGGTGTGCCCATATCCCATTCATCAAAATCTGGGTAAGCTCTCTATTTTTTGGTACAAGATATAGCTTATCGAGACCTGGGTGAGTCAAGGTCCTATTTGTTCCTCATTCCAAGCACATGGATTACGAAATCAGCACTGATAAGAGGATTCTATCAGTGTCCTCGGACTCAGCTGATAAGAATTAAAAGAATGTCCATGTGCCTTCTCAGGCGCTCTCTACATCTCACCTTTTTTTACTAATTAAAATAAAATTTAAACATCAATAATAGGGCTCTAAAATGAAAAACAATTGCCAATTGCAAACAATGCCAATGCAAAAACTAAACCACATACATGCTATTTTCAAAACTTGAATGTCAAGAGCACAACTCTGGCTATTAAATAATAACAACAATGCCAATGCAAAACAACAAAATGATAAATCAGAATTATGGACATATTAATATTTTTAGCTACTACTCTTTTGCTGCTGGTAAAGATTTACTCAGAGTCCTTAGACTTGCTGCACAAGACTTTGCAGAAGACTGGAAGCTAACAGATGCATGAGTAGGAACATGCTGCTCCGGGGCTGGCTGCTCCGGGCCTGGATCATATTTTCTTCTATGCTTATATAAATGCATAGTTTTTTTTAAAATTTAATTAGGGCATATAGTACATGTAATCCAATGTACAAAAGACAGTTCTTTCAAGCAATGGGGCTGGATCAACCAGATATCATGTAGGAAAAACAAACCTCTACTGTATTACACACCATATGTAAAAATTAAAACAAAATACATAATGGACCTGAATGTAAAACTTAAAATTTCTAAAAGAAAGCACAGGAGATCTTTGCAACCTGGGGTAGCAAAGATTGCTTGAATAGAACAAAAAAGCACTATTTGTAAAAAAACAAATGAAAAGTGGTACTTTATTATCAAAGTTTAAAAATTCTGTTCTTCAAAAAATACCATTAAAAAATGAAAACTTGAACCACTGACTTTCAGGAAATATTTTACTGTATATCTCTAAAAATTATGCCAGACATATAAGTAACTTACAATTCAACAATAAGAAAACAATGTAATTTAAAAAGACAGGCAAGTCTTGAAAAAATGGTTCACAAAAATTATACAAATACACATTAAACACATGAATAAATGCTTATCATTAGTTTTTATGGAAATGCAAATTAAAATATCAAGATACACTGTACAGCCAAAACGGGTTTGGCTCAGTGGATAGAGCATCAGCTTGCGGACTGAAAGGTCCCGGATTTGATTCTGGTCAAGGACATGTACCTTGGTTGTGGGTGCATCCCTAGTAGGGGGTGTGCAAGAGGCAGCTGGTTGATGATTCTCTCTCATCGATGTTTCTAACTCTCTATCCCTCTCTCTTCCTTTCTGTAAAAAATCAATAAAATATATTAAAAAAAAGATACACTGTACATCTAATTAAATACTTAAAATGAAAAAGACTGACAATACCAAGTGTTGATAAGGATGTGGAACAACTGGAAACCTCATATACCTGTATTGTTGATGGAAGAATTATTTGGCATTGCTTATAAAGTTAAACAGACACTTACAATGCGACTCAGGAGGTTCTCTTGTAAATAGTTACCTAAGAAAAATGAAAAGAGTTTGTATAAAGACTTTGTACAAATGTTTATAATAGTTTTATATAATAGGCAAAAATTAGAAACAACCCAAACATTTAAAGGTGATTGTCGTATGTTCCTACAATAGAATCATACTCAGAAATAGAAAGGAATGAATTACCGACACAGGCAACAATATGAATGACTCTCAAAATATTATACTGAGCAAAAGAAGCTACACACAAAAGAGTATGATTCCATTTATGTTAGATCCTAAAACAGGCAGAGTTAATCTATAGGGTTAGAAAGTTCAAAGGTAGAGGTAATCACTGCCAAGGGGCACAAAGGAACTTTTTTGGATGACAGATTTTTGAATACCTTGATTGATGTCATAGAGAATGAGTGTGTGCATTTGTTTAAACTCATTAAATGGTGCACTTAAAGGGTATATTTTATTGTATGCCAATTATAACTCCATAAACTCTGTGTGTGTGTGTGTGTGTGTGTGTGTGTGTGTGTATGTATATATGTAACAAGAATATGCTACCCCTTATTCTTTTCTTTTTCCTACCAAAGTATCATGGACATTGCTCTGCATCAAGAGATAGAGGCTTAGCCCATTCTTCTTAATAACTGGGTGATATTTCATGGTGTGGATATCTTCTTTTTGGTGGACATTTTGAATGCTTCCTTTTTTTCTTCTTGACAAATGTGGCTGCTATAAACATTTTCATGTCTGTTTTTATACACTAGAACTCTTATATCTGTTAGGGCAGATTTATAAAGTTTGCATTGATGGTTCAAGGAGGTATGAGCATTTAAAATTTTAGTAGATATTATCATATACTTTCTATAAAGGAAAGACACTCTCTTTAGCAATATATTATTGTTTCCCACAGCATCAGCAGCACTGTATATTGCCACTCTTTTTGCCATGTGTTCAGTGAAAAATGGTGTCTCATTTTATTTAATTTTTTTAAAATGTGTTTTTATTGATTCAGAGAGGAAGGAAGAGGAAGAGATAGAGACATCAATGATGAGAGAGAATCATCAATCATTTGCCTCCCGCACGGCCCCCTACTGGGGATCAAGCACGCAGCCAGGCACATGCTCTTGATCAGAATCTAACCTGGGACCCTTCAGTCTGCAGGCCAAAGCTTTATCCACTAAGCCAAACCAGCTAGGGTGTTATCTCATTTTAGTTTGTATTCTCTTGCTACCTGAGGTTTTGATCTTTCTTTTCTTCCTTCCTTCCTTTTCTTTTCTTTTCTTTTTTTTTTTTTTTGAGCATACTTGGATTTTATCTTTTAAAATTATTTATTTCCTTTGCCAAATTTTCTTCAGTCTACAGGCTGATATTCTATCCAATGAGCCCAAACAGCTAGGGCTATGGGTTATTTTTCTTTTTAAAAATTTAATTTATCTACTAATATCTTAGTGGAGCTCTCTGTATATTGACTTTTTGTTATTAGAAGATTCTTTTTGTTTTGTCTATTTCATCATTTAGGGAACACAGTGTAGTCATTGAATGAACCTCTGTGAAATAACCCCTAAGGCCTAGCACCCGTTAAAAGTCAATTCCCATGGGAAATTTATAAACTGTTCAAAGTAATCAGAAAAGTTCTCCCTCTTTGACTTTACATAAATTTCTGATGATTCAAATATGCCCTCACCTAAAACTGAAAGTATATAAAGAAGTTTATAAGAATAAAATGCTAAATTTAATAGTAAAGTTGCTTAAATACAGTATGTTTTTTTAAAATAAATAATTTTTTAAATAAATATATACATTATTTTAATAAATAAAAATACTGTATTTAAACAACTTTACTATTGAATTTAGCATTTTATTATTATAAACTTGTTTATATACTTTCAGTTTTTTTATTAATAGGTAAAAATAAAACTAAGTAGAAATTGTCACATGGCACCAATGCCAGATTAGTGTCATTCCCATGTAACTAGGTAAATTATGTTAATTAATAATGGAATAAGGTCTCAATTATGTATACTGAATATTTTTTCTTCTATAACTCTAAACCTCAGTCAATTCTTTTCTATGTTTGAATTGGTAGATTGGTGGGCAATTTTTTCACAAAAGGTACTCCAATCCATTAGGAAACCTGGTAGTTTCTTTCTCAAGAATTGCTCATCCATACAAATCCCAGAGGGATGCAGATGCATCTCAAGACTAGAAGAAGAAAGCACTTGAGATTTGAATGCTTTATGCACTGAATTAGCTCAGGACTATGAAATGTAATCCTTTCACTGTGAAAAGGAGACTGGGTCATTTCTGTCCGTTCACTGCATGCCCACAAAATCTAGGTTCAATTGCCATAATTTCATACAGACGATAATATGGATGACTCTCAAAAGATTATGCTGAGCAAAAGAAACCACACACAAAAGGATGGTGATGGAAGGTTTCCCTTAGGAGGTGATCTTTGCACTATGGTCTGAAGGAAGCTAGAAGTTAATAAAAAAGGTGGGGATAGGAAAGGAAGGGAAAGATTTCAGCCAGATGGTACTGTGCTGGCAGAAGCAGGTCACAGCCAGAGAGTGAAAAAAAGTTGAATGTTACTCAATGTAGAGAGAGGAAAGACATGGAGGTGAATGGGGCTGTATAATAGGGTGAGGCCCGACATGCAGGGTTTTGTAGGTGTGTTAAGAACACTGGATATCAATGGATGGTTTTAATGGGGAGACTGGAATACCAGATTGTCACCTGGGACAACATCCTGGCTGCAGTATCAGCAATGGAGGAAATGGCACCAGGATGAAAGTGAGGAACTCATGTAGGAGGCTATGGAGTGAGAGATAATGGATGCTTGAACCTGAATGACAGGAGAGATGGATAAAAGAAAGCTTCTTTATTAAGAATTAGCAGGGCTTGGTGATAAACTAAATCAGGGGTGAGTGAAAGAAGAGAATATACAGATGCTGAGGTTTCCAAAGAGTATAGCAGGATGGACCCTGGGTGCCAGTTACTCAGGTGAAACATTGACAGAGGTCCAGCCTGGGAGACAGATTATCATGACTTTGTTTTTGGATATGTCAAACTTGAGGTGCTTCTGAGGTATCTGCAGCAGAGCCTGATAATACTCTACCAATAGCCTTTCTCCTCTTTTTCTTTTAATAAGAAGTCTTCCTGAATTTAACTGCACATAGGACTGCCCAGTTACAGATGATACTTCCCAACTTTTTTTCGCATCTAGGTCTGTCCATGAAACTAACTTCTGGCCAATAGAATCTGAGTGAAAGTGACGTGTACAACTTCTGGGTCGTGCCTTTAAGAGGAATCCATTTTTACTTTCCTCACCCTCTTTCCTTTCCTGCTGACTGGGATGCAGATGTAGTGAGGGGAATGGAATGATGATCTTGCATCTAGAACTGAGAATCTCATAAGGAGGTAGAGCTTTCTATCAACTTGGCCTGCCTATCACTGGACTGTGGTTTGAGAGGAAACTATGCTTCTACCTGTTTTTTTTTTTTTCTCTCTCTCAAATATATTTTATTGATTTTTTTACAGAGAGGAAGAGAGAGGGATAGAGAGTTAGAAACATCGAGGAGAGAGAAACATTGATCAGCTGCCTTTCGCACACCCCTTACTGGGGATGTGCCTGCAACCAAGGTACATGCCCTTGACTGGAATAGAACCCAGGACCCTTCAGTTCACAGGCCGACGCTCTATCTATTGAGCCAAACCGGTTTCAGCTATGCTTCTACCTGTTTTAAGGCATTGTGTTTTTGCATTTATTTGTACCTTAATCATATAGTATCCAAAGGGAGATCTCAAGTTGGATATACAAACTCAGAGAGAAAGTTTGAAAAGGAGATGAATTTGAGAATTCTTACAAAGTAGGAAAAATTAAAGCCATGAGTGTGGATGAGATTGTTTGAGGATTAGAGAATGAGAGTCTCAAGGAGTTTGTATTTTTGAGAAAGATGAATCATTAAAGGAAATGGAAAGCTCAACCAAAGTAATAGATGGAGACTCAAGAATGAATAGGATCATGAAGTCCAAGTAGGTGAGTGTTTTAAGGAGGGAGTGTTAGCACTGTTGACCTTAAATATTACCCTTTGGGGAGATTTTATTATACACTGGCCAGCTTGGTCAATGATAATTTGAGCCCCATTCCACATCTCTGTCACTCCTACCAGTCTTGACATGGCTTTTTCTATATGTTTTTAGTTATAAGACTTCTGTTCAGCTAGACATCAGGTGGTCATTCTGTAGTTTGGTTGTAATTTTGATACTGTCATGGGAGGATGTAAGTACCCATTTGCCTAATTTGCCATCTTAACTGGAACCCTAATGAGCTAGATTCACAGATGAGGGAGAAGGGAGAAGGGCATGCCATCACTTATGACTCACTCAGAAAATAGAAGTCATTCAAATATTTTCAGCAGAGAGAATTTAATACAAGGAATTTATTATACAAGAAGAGCTAAGAAGCTCCATAGGGAATGATGAGTCAAATTAGAGCTTAATAAAGCAAGAAGCCTACAGCAGCTTTAGCATCAGAAGTGTATTCACTAGAAGCTGGGTGGAAATGAAACCAGTCTAGGCCTGCTGAGTGGGAGTTGGAATTATGGAGGGAGGGGCTATCTGATAGGAGATGGACCCTCTGTCAGAGATGCTATCTGAGGCTTCTCTCCATTTCCAGGGCCTTTTGCTGATCCAAACTCTTATAAAGCCACTTGGCAAGGGAGTTTGAGAACAGAAAAAAAGAGAAAGAGCATGGATGCACAAGTTAATAGGCAGGCAGGTGATGAGAACAGCCATAATTGACAAGGCACCTTGTGTCTTTCGGAGGTGCCTATTAATGCTGCAATTTTATCTCTGGGGTGTCAGAGAGGTATAAAAGGGATCAGAGAGATGCATTCAATTGTTCAAAGTCATACTGGGACAGAGACATACTTTGAATATTGGGCTGTCTGGTTCTGGGTTCTCCAGCACCACAATGAGGAATAGGATGTGGCTTTCTGTTCTGAAAAAGAGGCTTTCTGGGGATGCTTGGGCAGAAGAGAACAGGGTTGAGAAGCAACTCAGGTGAGAGGGTTCTTTGGTGATTCATTGCTCCAGGCCAGCTAAGATCAGCTCAGGTGCCAGTTTCCCACGGTAAAAGCAGAACCTGCCCATTGCAGTACCTTTGCCCTTCCTTGGCAATGGTATGAGGATTTTGGTCTGGATCAAAGATAAAAAGGTATCTCCTATTGAGAGAAGGCCCATGGATGGGCCAGAGCAGGAAGAACCTTGGAAAGCAGGAGGTGATGTCTGCCCAACAAGTACTTTCCCCTGCTTGGATTCTGAACATCAGAAAGTTAAGAGCAGCCACATGAAAAATGAGAACTCGGACATTGGCCATGGTTTGGCTGATGGGGAGGAAAGAGAGGGAAACTTACAGGTCATACCAGCTGCAGGCAGAGCTCTTGCTGCAGTGCTATCTGCCAGGCAGCCAGCTACATTCTGGTAGGATAAAGGCAGCATCAAAGTACCAATCCTTTGAGGTCATCTCTTCAGTACACATTTGGATCTTCGCCATGAACAACACTGTGGAGGCTTGGAACGAATCTTTGGGTGGCAGCAGTGTTTTCTAACTAGTTGCCTAACTTAAGTGGTGAGTTTTCAGACTGTGCTGGGAAGATTTGAACTCTGATGATGAAGCCACGTTTACTGCAATGCTGGCTAGTTCATGCACAGCATCATAGGATGGCCACAAAGTTATTGCCAATGATTTTAGAATTTATAAGCAGGTTAATCCAAGTTTTATTGCATGGGATATAACCTATGACAGGATTTGTGCTCTCTGTTCTCTAGCATGATGGTTTCAAAGTGTCACTTAGAGTCCAAGCTTCTTTTTTTAACCTTCCCACCCCTCTCATTCTGTTGTTCCTTCTGAAAGGAAGGAGAAGCATCTTACCCTGTTGGCAGCATCTAGGCCACAGTGCCTCCTGCTCACATTGCAACCCTCAGAGCAATGCTTTACAGACACAGTCCTGTGCAAGTGATTGCTAAAGTGGGGGTCAGGAACTGCTTCAACGAGGCTAACCTGGATAAACAGAAGCCTTGGCAAAGCAAGTGCTAATAATTGAAAGGAAAGAGAAAATTAAAATGGTACTTTACCTCTGTGCTTTTTGCCATCTCAAGCTGTATTCTGATAGTTTCCTTATGTGAACGGCATTGAGCAACATGGCTCTTCATCTGGGACTGGATAGAAACCATTAATTTTTGAATCTGAGCAGCCCAATCTGGCAGTTAATGATCTTGTTTAAGGGACAGTTTGGTCCAAAGAACATTTCATTAAATACAGTGTACTCATCACAATGACATGCCCAGGAATCTGCTTCTGTGCTTGGAGAACAATCCCACTTTGTAAACAATTCACTTTATTTAGCACAGTGTATACTTGGTGTGACTGATTGCTCTCTTGGGAGTAAGATGTAGGTAGATTGGAGAGGAGGAGGGGCAGTGACTATTTACTATAAATGGAAGCCACACAAATTCTGCCCTCACCCTGCCCCTCACCATCTAATAAAATGGGACTCCATAGCCTTGCCCAACAGAATGGCTTAGCACTAATGGATCCTGGGCCCATGGTCCCTCCAGGGAGAACCAAAGTCTGCCAACTGCAGCCATGGGGATGGCCAATGGGCCTGGCACTGGCACCCCCCTGCTCTCCTATGCACCCCCTGAAGCTCCAAATTCCTTCACTCTTTTGACAAGTATTGAATAGGCGACTTCTCCCTCTCACCGTTTGTGGTGGGTGCTGGGGATACATTAGGAGAGGGTTCTTGTTCTCAAGGAATGTAGAGTCCTACATGGGAAAGGCACAGTGGGTGTGATTAGTTACTGATGTTTATTTTTTGGTGCTCGCTCTGTTGAGCACTGCTTCTATATTTGCACACAGTGAGTTCTAATGAAACTATGGACTTTGGGAAAATCATCATAGAGTCTGTTTCTCCGTCTCTGTTCTTCTTTCTCATCCCTTCCTCTTTTATCCCTCTCCAATCTTTTCTGTCTCTGCAAACAGAAACTATGAACAGTGGTCATCTTTTCAAAGTTGGTCTATAGAATTGAGACCAAGTCCGTCACAGCAAGGCCTGGGCTTCAAAGCGGGCATGGAGAGGACTGAACGTGGAGAAACACCGCAGTCCAACTGTCAACTTAGAGGCAGCGATCCCCAGGCCGGGCATGGCCAGAAATCAGTGCACAAAGATGGTCGTGGGACTGGGATTGCATGGAACTGGGATTACTTACCTGTGGAATGCCAGGAAGATTGCTGAGGTCAAAGGGAGCAGAAACAGGGCAGACAAATGACCACTGCCAACAAGAACACATGGAAAGAAAGGCAGCCTCATGGCCCAGTTGGGCAGCCTCTTGCATTCATGTGCTGGGCAGAGCCCATCTGAGAAAAAGCTTCTGTGGGACCTGCAAGTGGGAGTTGGGAAGAGGTGAGTATGGTGAGGAGTTTATAGCAGATGCACTGTCTAGATTTAGTCTGAGCTATTTTTGTTGTTGTTGATTTCCTGAAGCACTGATCCAAACAAAGTAGTCCTAATCATTTCTGAGGGAATTCAATTTGGGAGTAACTTCTGAGAGAGGTCAAAATGTAAAGAAACATCTTGTTGGGACACTGAGCTGTAAACTGGCATTCATCTCAGTTCTCTTCAGCTAATTTCCTTCCACATTTAAGGGAAAAGGAGAGGTTGTTTGTTCTGTCACATGGAACTGCGATTACTCAGCTGTGGAAGGATGCTCCCCTCGAGACTCTGGCAAGAGCAAGGGAAATGCCTTTCACCACTAGCCCGGAGGAATCCTCATGACCTTGGCTTCCATTTTGGTCAAAACTGAGATGACAGGCCTCAATGCAGCATTGGGGAGAACTCTAATTTTGATCCCTTTTACCTGCCTCCCTTAAGGGAGGCAAAATAGATGAAAAAACTAGGCTACCTTTTCTCTGTTCTATGTACAGAGACATAGCCTGTTATTACATGAACAATTATTGTGATTTGAACTTCTGGTTCAGGTCCCATTTCAAAATTAAAGCCTCTGTAGATGAGAGGAAGCAACTCTGAGAAAGGGTGGATTTTTTTAAAAAACCAAAGTGTTGCTAGATAATATTATTGTATGTCTACTGCCTTAGTCCATTTGGGATACTCTAAAAAAAAAAAAAAATGCCACAGGCTGGGTACTTATAGACAACAATTCTGGAGGCTGAAAGTCTAAGATTGGGGGCCAACATGGTCAGTTGAGGGCTTCTTTTGGATCTCATACTTCTTATTGTGTCCTCACAGGCAGAAGAGGCAGAGGAATCTCTCTGGGCCTCTTTTATGAGGGCACCAATCCCATCTAGGAAGGGTCTATGCTCATGACCCAATCACCTTCTGAAGGGACCATCTTTATCACCATCATCTTTGAGGGTTAGGATTCCATTATGAGACAAACACTTAGACCCATGGTTGGGAAACTGCGGCTTGTGAGCCACATGCGGCTCTTTGACCCCTTGAATGTGGCTCTTCCACAAAATACCACAGCCTGAGTGAGTCTATTTTGAAGAAGTGGCATTATAGAAGAAGTTTAAGTTTAAAA
Source organism: Pipistrellus hanaki (assembly GCF_964339955.1). Classification (NCBI taxonomy): domain Eukaryota; kingdom Metazoa; phylum Chordata; class Mammalia; order Chiroptera; family Vespertilionidae; genus Pipistrellus; species Pipistrellus hanaki. The sequence goes on along the minus strand of NC_140504.1, from coordinate 114,455,912 downwards.
AATTTGTCTCTCAAAAGAAATTTCAATCATTATACTGTTGATATTTGGCTCTGTTGACTAATGAGTTTGTCGATCACTGTCTTAGACCATAGCATCTACCTTCTTATTCTCTTTGTATTTATTTATTTTTTTTAATATATTTTATTTTATTGATTTTTTTTTGCCCCCCTCCCTCCCTCCCGTACACACCCTCCCTCCCCAGAGTTCCATGTCCATTGGTTGAACCTATATGGATGTACACAAGTTCTTCGGTTGATCTACTATCTCCCCCAGATCTTCCTCCCCTCCCCACTGTAATTCGACAGTCTGCCTGTTGTTTTACTGTCTCTATATCTGTCTCTTGGTTCATCAATTTATAATGTTCTTTATCATCCACAAATGAGTGAGGTCATGTGGTGTTTCTCTTTCATTGATTGGCTTATTTCACTCAGCATGATGTTCTCCAATTCCATCCAGGTTGCTGCAAATGATGAGAATTCCTTCTTTTTTATGGCAGCATAGTATTCCATTGTGTAGATGTACCATAGTTTTTGGATCCAATCATCTGCTGATGGGCACCTAGGCTGTTTCCAAATTCTGGCTATTGTAGATTGTGCTGCTATGAACATAGGGGTGCATATATCCTTTCTGATTGGTGTTTCTAGATTCTTGGGATATATTCTTATGAAGTGGGATTACTGGGTCAAATGGGGGTTCCATTTTCAGTTTTTTGAGGAAACTCCACACTGTTCTCCACAGTGGTTGCACCAGTCTGCATTCCCACCAGCAGTGCACGAGGGTTCCTTTTTCTCCGCAATCTCACCAACACTTGTCGTTTGTTGATTTGTTGATGTTGGCCATTCTGACAGGTGTGAGATGGTACCACATTGTTGTTTTGATTTGCACCTCTCGGACAATTAGCGACTTAGAGCATGTTTTCATGTGCCTTTTGGCCTTCCTTCTGTCTTCTTTTGAAAATATTCTATTTAGGTCCATTGCCCATTTTTTAATTGGATCATTCATCTTCCTTTTATTTAGTTGTATCAGCTGTCTGTAAATGTTGGAGATTAAACCTTTATCAGTGGTATTATTTGCAAATATATTCTCCCACACCGTAGGCTTTCTTATTGTTTTGTTGATGGTTTCTTTTGCTGTAAAAAAGCTTTTTATTTTGATGTAGTCCCATTTGTTTATTTTCTCTTTAGCTTCCATTGCTCTAGGGGCAGTATCCGTGAAGAAGTTCTTTTGGCATACGTCTGAGATTTTGCTGCCTGTGGATGCTTCTAGTATTTTTATGGTTTCCCGTCTGATGTTTAAGTCTTGTATCCATTTTGAGTTTATTTTGGTGAATGGTGTAAGTTGGTGATCTAGTTTCATTCTTTTGCATGTGTCTGTCCAATTTTCCCAACACCATTTATTGAAGAGACTGTCTTGACTCCATTGTATATTCATGCCTCCTTTGTCAAATATTAATTGAGCATATTGATTTGGGTTGATATCTGGGTTCTGGATTCGATTCCATTGATCTATATGTCTGTTCTTGTGCCAGTACCAGGCTGTTTTGAGAACCGTGGCTTTGTAATATAGTTTGAAGTCTGGTATTGAGATCCCTCCTACTGTACTCTTCTTTCTCAGGATTGCTGTGGCTATTCGGGGTCTTTTATTGTTCCAAATGAACTTTTGGAGAGTTCTTTCTAGGTCAGTGAAGTATGCTGTTGGTATTTTGATGGGGAGTGCATTGAACCTATAGATTGCTTTAGGAAGTATGGACATTTTGATGATGTTGATTCTACCAATCCATGAACATGGTATGTTCTTCCATCTCCTTACATCTTCCTCTATCTCTTTTTTCAGTGTCGTGTAGTTTTCCACAAATAGGTCCTTTACTTCCTTAGTTAAATTTATTCCTAGGTATCTTAATTTTTTTGGTGCGATGGTAAATGGAATTGCTTTTTTAGCCTCTGTTTCTGTAGTTTCACTGTTGGTGTATAGAAATGCCATGGATTTTTTGGCATTAATTTTGTATCCTGCTACATTGCCAAATTCATTTATTAAGTCAATTAGTTTTTTAATGGAGTTCTTTGGGTTTTTTATGTACAATATCATGTCATCTGCAAATAAGGATAACTTTACTTCTTCTTTTCCAATTTGGATGCCTTTTATTTCCTCCTCTTGTCTAATTGCAATGGCTAGTACTCTCTTTGTATTTTTGTAATAGTTTTATAAATACAACTAGAATACCAGTGCATGAAATTCCTGCATGGGTAGGGACCTTAGGCCTGGCCAGCAATCAAGGTCTATTACGGGGAGGGGGAGGGGGAGCTTTTGGCTGCCAGCCAGGGGCTTCCTTCATTCCACGCCTCCCCCTAGTGGTCATAGCAAGTGATTGGACTTGGTCTCCCAGTTGAACTCTATAGGACAGTGTTTTTCAACCTTTTTTGGGCAAAGGCACACTTGTTTCATGAAAAAAATCACGAGGCACACCACCATTAGAAAATGTTAAAAAATTTAACTCTGTGCCTATATTGACTATATATAAAGTAATTCTCTTGAATAGGAATCAAATAAACACAAAGAAAGTATTTTATACAATAATTACTTTACTATGAAATATTAAGTAAACAAAATAGTGAAAAATTATAAAATTCTTGTCTTGTCTGCACCTACGGCACACCAGGCAACATCTCGCGGCACACTAGTGTGCTGCGGAACAGCGGTTGAAAAACGCTGCTATAGGAGAAACTTTTTGTATTAGCCTTTAGTATATATATATATATACACACACACACATACATACATAATACTAGGGATGGCAGTATTCCTAGAGAAAATTTCCAATTGGTACAAATGAAACATCTTATTTTGGACGATTATGGAAAGTTCTATTTGGAGGATTTTTTTATACTTCCTTCCTTACAGCCCCTTTGATACATGTAACTCCACGAGCTTTATTACTTCTACATTTGAAATTATTTTTAAAAAATTTTATTAAAGTTTTACTTGTGAAAAATATACATAACATGAAATTTACTATATTAAACATTTCTAAACGTACAGTTTAGTAGTGTTGTGCAGTCTCTTTATTGTGCAACCAATTCCTAGAATTTTTCTTTTTGTAAAATGAAAACTTCCCATTCCTCCTCTGCAGCCCCTGGCAAACATCATTCTACTTTTTGTCTCTATGACTTGACAACTCATATAGGTGGATACTATTGTAGTTGTCTTTCTGTGACTGGTTTATTTTACTTAGCATAATGGCCTCAAAGATTTGATATTCTTTTATTTCATTTTTAGAATAGTATTTCTCTTAAAATCTGAGGGCTAACTCATTTAAACTTTGGAAATATCATCAGTAGAATTTTAAAAAAAATTAGTCTATAAACCTGGAAATGTTAAAGACAAGTGTGCATCTGTAAAATAGCATATTGCTATAGCGGAGTAGAACATCTCAGAGGGGAAAAGTCAAATGGACCAATGCCTCCCTAAGGAAGGGAGAGGGGCTGTGCTAAGTGGCGCCGGCTGGGAACCTCTGTGCAGCAGGGAGCTGAGCCTGAAGGACTGCACCAGGAGCAGAGGACATTCCGCAGATGTGCTGTGCTCCCCGTAGGGGCCTGTGGTCACGCTTTTCGCCTGGGGCTGCAGCAACAGCTGCCAGTGGAGTGGGCTGGCAGAGGCTCCGGAGGGAGACATCTGCCTGCTGCCAGAATGGAAGAACAGGAGGCAGCTGCAATAGAAGCGAAGACAAGGACAGGAGCAGAAATATTGACAGAACACTCTTGACATCCTTGCACCCCCACCCCCAGAGCATAGTGCTTGTTTTAGTCTGTTCTTGGACAGAGAAGCTCCTGCCTAAGCATCTACTCATCTGAGTCACACAAATGCTGGACCCGGGTGGGGGGTAAGGAGGGACTGATGGGGACTCAGACTGTTCCTCTTTCAGGTGTGGCCTTTAAATGCTCCTTAGAGTTTCCTTATGTGCCAGCAGCCTTGCTAAAAATCTCTAGGAACCATGATATCTTTTTCAAAGAAATGTAATTTCAGTGACATGGATTTACCACCCCAAAAAGTCAATGTGTTTTCTTGCTATTTATCAAATCTTTTACACTCTGATGAGTAATGAAAAGCACAGTGGTAATGTGTTACTGTTTTGGCATTGTTTGCTATTAGAGATGAACTGGGACAAAGGAGTAATCAGTTATGATTTCATTCACAATTTACTCTCTGAGGGTGTGTAGACACATATCAATAAGAATTGAAAACCACAGTGTGAGTAGCCTTTATTAAAGATCTACAGAGGAATTTTCACTTTAAAAAACCTTGTTCCCATCCATCAGTTCCTTTGGGCCTCACAAGAGTGTTGATGATATTGCTTTAGTTGACTAGAATGAGGCTTAAAGAAGAAATGACTTGTCAAAGGCCATATAGAAAGTCAGAAGAGCTACAATATAGGTTTCCTGAGTGTTAAACCAGAGCTCTTTTTACTTAATTATACTTGAGAAGAAGAGTGTGTTAGGACCATAACAAGATGGAAGAGATGGGTTCTTTCTTTCTCCTACTGTCTGCTTTCCCCACTCCCAGCCTTAGTGATCCAGAGATGTTAAATTTGTGATTATTTAAAAATTTAGTTGGACATAATTATTAGGTTGAACTGTATAAAACTATCACTTTTAAAAGATTAAAAGAGTCAAATATCAGCAATTTCATATTTCAAACTAATTGAGCTCCCAAAATTTGTATAGGTTACATTTCCCATGCAGCATCACATTGTTTTTTTTGTTGGTTAATTTGGCCAGTTGCTTTCCTTTCAGTTTTGCTGCCCTCTGATCTGAATGGACCAGTGGCCTCAGATCATTATTTTAGTGGCCCCCAAACCCAGCTAAGCCAGTTGTAGAGGCAGCAGAGCAAACTGTGCAATTAACCCCAAGCCAAGCAATTCAGGGTCATGTAAATATGACTCACACATGGCCAGCCAGCAAGAATTTCCAACAGGTCTAACTGGCTCCTTGTTACTGCTCATTTTGCCTGAAAGGGGAATTAACTCAGTATTCTTTTTCATTCATCTGGCATAAATACACGTGTTCTGGTGAATGGGAGGCAGCTGATCTCCAAGGCTGTTACAGGGCATGATTAGAAAATCAGAAGGGCATCTTGGCCGGATGTCAAGAATAAAGGAAGGGGCAGTGAGTCAACTAGCTAAAGAGGCACACATTAGAGTCATTCATGTGCAGCGCCGCGGAGCTGGAAACTCGCATCACTGGCCGAGCTTCTCACCATCTGGAGTGAAACTGAGACACTCCCACCAGGGATGGAGGGGCTCCAAGTGGGGACGGCTGGCAGAAGGGCCCTGGCCAGGCTGAAGGAAAACAGAGCCCTCTCCTTCCGCAGACTGCAGGCAAGCGAGGGCAGCCTTCTCTGCACTTTCTTTCCTTTGAGATTCACTTGATATTGGACATGAAATAATGATGCGTGAAGCCCCTGTGCTGCTTTAGAGGAGGGGTGTTTTTAAGGTGCGACACCCGAAGTTTCTCCATGTCCCTTTCTTGGCAATAAGGGCTCCACTTGCCCTCTGCACTCCCAGTGGGAAGAGCTCACAAAAGGGCTCTGTCAGACTGAACAACCCTGGTTCCCACAGCAAGGTTACAGACTCTGCAAGCTCCAGTTAGAAAGACAGGCAGGGGCTGCGGGCCGCAATCCCAGAGCAAATGTTATGGAGCCCGGTGCAGGGGCGCTCACTTCCGTTAGCTCAGTGATAGTCTGTGCTGGGAAGCCAGCTGCTGTAAAATAAAATAAAACAAAACAACCCTGATTTGTAACATCTTCAGATTTCCATGGTGTAACTAAAACATTCCCACTATGGTTAGTTTCAAACCACCAATAATTTAGCAACTGGCTCACAAAATTTTTGGATGTTTGACAAGCTCTCCTGAGCATGTAGAATGGGCTTGAACACAGCACAACTTGGTGGCTTGAATCTGGAACTGGGCAAATGCATGAGCAAAGGTTAAAACATAAGGATCCTGGGGGGAAAGTGAGTGTTTCAGGGGCGGACCCATCTCCTCCCCTACTACCTGCTTCCCTCTTTTCCTCCTAACTTGTCCTCAGAGCAGCTGTTCCCTTGATACAGCACCGCTCAGGATAAGTGTCCTGGCCTAGGCTTTATGTTCAAGTAACCTGACTCAAAATACTGTCCCCCTGGTCACAGCCCCAAGCACCCTGAGCCCACTGTCTCCCTAGAGACGCCCTCACACACCTGAATGTGCCACACTTGCAGGTGAAGAGGCTGCCTGCTGCCGCCAGGGCTGGCGGTGTTCCCCCCCCCCCCCCCCCCCCCCCAGGAGGCTGCTGTTTGTTCCCTGGAGGAAAGCTCCTCAGGAGCTGCCCCGTTGCTGGAGCATAGACTGGTCTCAGACTCCCCCATGGTGCGCCTCATGCATAACTTAAAATAGCCATCTCCATGAATAGAAATTTGGGTACATTGTTGGGAAGGTAGAACACAGCTTTGAGGTGGAATGGGTTTATAAAATGATAGGATGGGTTTATTCAGAACAAAGTTTGTATTGACTCCAACTGAAAAAGAAATCAATGTTTAATGATACATTTGTCTTCCAATTATGCAAACACTAGGGGTGTACATATGTATTTTGGCAAACACTCTTTTTTTTTTTTTTTTTTTTTTAATGCAAGATAGGTTCCTTATGTGCAAAAATGAGTGACAGAATGAACTGAGCTGCAAGGCACCATCTGTTTCATTCTCTGTGCTCCCTGGATTCTCTGAGGTTTTTAGTCCCTTTATAAATTTGATTGTTGTTTTTTGAACTCCTGGAACAGCTAGTGCTCCACTAAACGTCTCTATTTACTCTACCACAAATAAAGGGTCTTTTGCTAAGTAAACTTGGGGTTACACCAACTTTTCAGAATCTTTGTTACAGAGTGCTTTGTATGTCTCCAAAAGTGAAACTTAATGGCTTATGGGTTCCCAAACTTTTTGACCTCAAATCATTCTTTTCTAAGGGCAGTATATTAGTTTTCTAGAGCTGCCATAACAAAGAACCACAGATTGGGTGGCTTAAAGAACAGAAATTTGTTTTTCACTGTTTTGGAGGCTGGAAGTTCAAAATCGAGGTGTTGGCTGGACCTGCTCTCTTGGGAGGCACTCGGGGAGAATGGGTCCCACGCCTTTTCCTTAGTGTCCAGTGCTGCCGCCATCCTTGGTGCTCTGTGGCTGTTAGAGGCACTGCTTCAGCCTCTGCCTCCGTCTGACCTGTGTTCTCCCCGTGTGTCTCTGTGTCTCTTCTCTTCTCTTCTCTCATGACAGCTGCATGGACATTAGTCATTGGATTAGGACCATCCTAATTGAATATGCCTAATCTTAACATGATTCCATCTTCAAAGACCCTATTTCCAAATAAGGTCACATTCTCAAGTATCAGGGATAAAGATGTCAACATATCTTTTTCGGGAACATAATTCAACCCATGACAGATAGCTATTAACATTTCCTAAAATTGTACTCCAGTGATCACATTTTGGGAAATGCTGTCACAGGAACTTGAAATGTAATTAGGATTTTCTAATGAGGTACATGGTAAAACACCTTAGGCCAAGAGTCTTATCAGGGAGCTTGTAACATTTCATGAGAAAGAATATCTTTACAGGTACTATCTCAAATTGGAATTTAGTACTGCTACCCTTTAAAAATATTTTTATTGACTTCAGAGAGTAAGGAGAGGGAGAGAGATAGAAACATCAATGATGAGAGAGAATCATTGATTGGCTACCTCCTGCAGGCCCCACACTGGAAATCAAGTTCAACCTGGGCATATACCATGACCGGGAATCAAACTATGACCTTCTGGTTCATAGGTCAACACTCAACCACTGAGCCACACTAGCCAGCAGCATTTCTTCACTTTTGAGTGCAGACAGAAAACCATAATAATAACAGTAGTATTCATGACTTTGTTGCCATGGAAGTCAGATTTTTTCATTTCACACCATAGTTATTGTAGATGTCCGGGGATATCATTTACATTCATCACCTTTTCAAAATCTCAGTGTTTATTAGACTTGTTATTTAATATGTTAATAAAGAAACAACACAAATCTTTTAATATTTTGATAACTATATTTCAGCATCATTTATTTTCTTTGTTATGCATTTGAAGCACTATTCTGAGATGGAGACTGTAGGCTTCACCAGAAGGCAAAGGTGTCCACGGCTCCACTCTGTTCCCTGTCATGGCCTTGTGACCCGAACAACCTGGCTTTCATAGAGGGGTTTATCCGAGAGACAAACACTGGCAGAATCTTTCCGTTTCTCCAAATACAGAATTAACAAGTAAGCCAAGCACAGATATTATAAAACACTTTGTTTGGAAATGCAATACCCAGTTAGAGCAAAATGTAAAAATGAGGTACACATAGGTTCAATAAAGTATCTTAGATATTGAACTTCAATTATTCCTACTCTGTGTTGATTATAAATACCAACTACGTCACCATACCAAGGAAAGGTTTGTCTAGATGTCAGGATATATTTCAGAAACTCTCTATGTATGCATAAGAGTATCTGAATAACTTACTAGAAGACACACATCCCGTTTTGTGTGTGTTCAACTGTATCAATTCTACTCTCTGTGAACACTGCAAAGTCTGGGCACACTGAGCTGGATCTCTGAGTTGCACAAATGAGCCTGGTCACATTTGAGCATGGTCACACAGAGTCTTGGTAGTGATCACTCTGACTGAAGGTTTCTCAGATGCATCCCCCCGGGAGCACTTTGGCCTTGGGAAAGCACAGAGGTTGAAAGGCTGACGCAGCCGGCTGTGCCTCCGTGGTCATGGGACTATTCATGCCTCCTAATCCTCTCAGCCTGTTTCCCAGCCTGTGGTAAATGGAGATACTGGTGTATCCTGACTTCCTCTCAGGGCTGCTGGGAGATTCAGTTGAGAGAACTGATGTAAAAGTACTTTGTAAACTGTAAAAGTGCTATATAAATATAATTCCCCGTTGCAACATTAATCTGGGAATAAATTGGCATCATTCTCTTGTATTGTAAGAAGAAAAGTAGCCTATCCCTCTAGTCCTTTCCCTCCAAGACTCTCAACTCCAGGCCCCCTATCAGTGCCCAGAAAGGCATTGGCGCCCAGCATGGCTGCAGGGAAGTGGCCCTGGGATGCTGCTAGACTTCCATTTGCTGCCCAGTGTCCTCTTCTGCCTCTTCTCTGGCCAGGTTCTCCCTCATCCTGTGCACCTCACCCCAGGCTCATGTCCATTGCTTCCATCAGCCTCACGGCACTCTTTGGGAGTGCTAGCTTCCGTTTCAGTTGAGAAAACTCAGGTTCCATCCGATGTGGCTGTGCGGGGTGGAGCGATGGTCTAAGCCGAAGCCAAGCACACTCGCTTCCAGAGGGCATGGCAGAGCCCTTCTGATGAGCAGGCCCCTCCTGCAGAGAAAGCAGCTGTACCAGCTGCAGCTCACACTGGATGCTTTGCTTCCCTCTCTGCATGCTGCTGTATTAGGAAGAGGATTTCTTAGTTCAGGAGAGGAGGAGTGACTTCTGCCCCTTTGACCCTTTCTCACGGGCACTGCTCACCTCCGTTGCTCTGCACATTTACAAGGAGGAAAGGATGGAAGTGGGGCTGGGGGATCATACTTCAACAAGCAGGTACACAGCCCTGCAGCCTGCAGTGATGTACAAACCCTAGGAGCATGGTCTGCTGTCTTTTTTTTTCTTTCTAAAAAAATATATTTTATTGATTTTCCACAGAGAGGAAGGGAGAGGGATAAAGAGCTAGAAACGTCAATGAGAGAGAAACATTAACCAGCTGCCTCCTGCACACTCCCTACCAGGGATGTGCCCGCAACCAAGTTACATGCCCTTGACCGGAATCGAACCCAGGACCTTTCAGTCCACAGGTTGATGCTCTATCCACTGAGCCAAACCGGTTTTGGCTTTGCTGTCTTTCTTAACCTGGGCCCCTCATCTAGGTTGTTACAGGGGGCCTAGAGTCCATCCTGCTCAGGACCCAAGAAGTTCTCCAAGAGGCTATTGCCCTGTGATAAGGCCCTGACTTCCTGAGTCATGGGCAGGTGCAACATGGTGAGATTTGAAAGGCCTTATAAAAGGACCCACCTATTGGACTTCCCTAGTCTTCCCAGGTCCCTGAAGTTACCAGCTAACGTCCCTCCTTTGACAAACCATTACACCTCCAAGAGCTCTGTGTTGAAATGCTTATACCCTATGAAGACCTATCTATTTATTTATCTATTAGTGGCCTGGTGCACAGAATTCGTGCATGAGGAGGGGAGGATGGTGGACTGCTGGTGCCTAACTGCTCACCTGCTTGCCTGATCTCCCCTAACCATTCTGCCTGCTAGCCTGCTTGCTCCCAACAGCCCCTCCCCCCACCAGCCTGTTTACCCCCAACTTCTCCCCCTGCCAGCCTGCCTAATTACCCTCAAATTCCCCCTACTGCTGGCCTGATCGCCCCCAACTGTCCCCACCACTGCCAGCCTGCTTGCCCCCAACTTCCCCCCGCCTCCGCAGGCCTGATCACCCTCAACTGCCCTCCCCTCCTGGTCTGATTGACCCAAACCACCTCTGCCCTGGCCCCGTCATCGTGGCTTTCTCTAGAAGGATGTCCGAAAGGTCTCCAGGTCAGTTTCTGGTCTAATTAGCATATTATGTTTTTATTAGTATAGGTTCCCCTCTAGAGCTGAGACGAAACATGAAGGGACTCAAGTCTGGATGCTAAGTTCTTGGGCAAATCACTTACCTTCTCATCAATGAAATGAAGACTTTTGTTTTTTCCTCACATATTCCCGCAGAACAAATTGCCTCATGTTACAAAAACGAATAGGGCAGCCCAGAGAGGTGTTGTGACTTACACACAATAGAATCATTGGAGACAGTGAGCAAGAAATAGATTTTTGTACAGCAAAGCCCATATGACAATGTGAAAGATAGCTTCACTAGTATTACTGGAGAAACGTTTGTCTGCTTTCCAGGGTGGCTGCTCAGTGGGAGTGAGAGAGATAGGTTTGAAGCGGCAAATTTGGAGAAAAAACTGCTGTCTGTGGAGGTCCTGGTGCACTCAGATGCTGCAGTGGGAAGCTCCTGATATCCTAAGTGCAACCTCAGAGTCTTGGGAATCTGGAGAAGACATCCTAAGTGGGGAAGAGCGAAAATTAAACAGAAAATGCAAGACAAGTTCAAATTTTGTCAGGCATCAGCTCAGCCCACCACTGAAAAGGTGATGAAGAAATAGCAGCCCCTCTACAAACTTGTGTGCACATTTCAGACCCAGCAGGAGGATGGGACACTGATAAATAATAATGCAGAGCAGCAGTCAGGGCAGGAGACACCCTGAAGGGAAACAGGAAACAGGCTGTGCAGCTGGGCCCAGCCTCCTTGTGGGTACGGGCTGACAAACACCAGGCAACCTAGGGCAGACCCTGGGTGTAGTGGCTGAGGGGCCAGTAGAGCATTCTCCAGGCCCAGCAGCCAGGCCTTGGAAAAGTTGATTTGCACAGTGGGGAAGGACTCTAAAATTGCAGTCAGACTGAATGAAGACAAGCAAAATCCAGAACACTTCCTGCTTTGGGGGCTTGTGTCTCTTGTGATTAGAGGAGTTTGGGCACCTGCTTTCTCAGGTGTACCTTCTGTGGTTCAGTGGATACAGTAGTGGCATGGCCCAGGCTCTGCCCTCATTCTTTTCCCAATAGACTGTGTGGCTGTAGGTACACACAGTGCCTCTCTAGGCTGCCCTATTTGTTTCTGTAACATAAGGCAATTTGCCTAGATGACTTCTAGGATCCCTTCCAGCTGGGCCTTAGGTTGTTTTATGATCCAAGACTAGTTTCTAAGGAACTCAAAAAACAATCCTATCTAATACAGAGTGAATATGCAAATTGACCATCAAGCCATGACAAAGATGGCTATGCCCACAGAGGAGACAGGGATTCCATAACACAAGATGGCTGCACCTACAACAGAGGTAGGGATCCTATAACACAAGATGGCTACACCCATAGCAGAGGCTGAGTTTTCATAATGAGCCTTAACGAGCAATCAGCAGGGACCTGAGGCTGCGTTCCCCACCTAGTGGGGCTTGACAGGGGACCTGAGGTCACACCTCTTCACTCGCCTGGCTTGATAGGGGTTGGGCTGGCAAGATCTGGATATAGTCCAATGGGGGTGGGGCCAGCTGGGTTTGGGTCTGGTGTGATTTCGAGGTACATGTGGGTGAGCAGGGACTTGATTCTGGTTCCTGTGGAATGCCCCAGACTCTGATAGGAGGAAGATTTTCATATACATTTTACTAATTTTCTTTCATCTCTGACACTTCTATTATAGAGAAAGGGAAAATAGCAATATTAAAATATTTTCTCTAATTAATTCCCTTTTTTATTGTTTAAAGCACATGTGTCAAACACACGGCCCGCGGGCCAAATCCAGCCCGCCAGGCCTTGCAATGTGGCCCGCACCGCGCTGTCATCACTGCACTCCGCTGTCAGTTTATGACATTGTCAGTTTATGACTGTTCAGTAAACCATTTGGCCCGCAATTTAGGCTGGATTTTAGATTTTGGCCCCTTCTCTGATTGAGTTCGACACCCCTAGTTTAAAGTATTACAAATAATAGTACATATGTCTCCTTTCCCCCCCGAATTAACCTTTCCCTAGCCTCCTCACCCCCGACCCCAGCACATTCCCTCACCTGCCTCCCTGTGTCTTGTGTCCATTGGTTATGCTTATATGCATGCATACAAGTCTTTCGTTGATCTCTTACCTCCCCTCCCAACTATCCTCAGCCTTTCTGCTGTAGTTTGACAGTCTGTCAATGCTTCTCTACCTCTGTATCTATTTTTATTCATCGGTTTTTAATTTTTTTATTATCCATAGATTGACAGAAGCTATTATACTCAATATTTGACAAATGAGGCAAGACCATACAATGGAGTCAAAATAATCTCTTCAATAAACGGTATTGGGAAAACTGGACAGATACATGCAAAAAAAAAAAAAAAAAAAAAGGAAAGAAAAAAAAAGAAACTAGACCACCAACTTACACCATACACCAAAATAAACTTAAAATGGATAAAGGATTTAAACTTAAGATGGGAAACCATAAAAATATTAGTGGCAATATAGCAGACATTTGTAGTAGCAATATATTTAATTAATTCCCTTTGAATGTGCATGAATTTTGTGCACTGGGTCACTAGTATTATATATATATAATAATGTGTGAGATGGAGTTTACACATTTTCTAAAATTCTAGAGTCTTCACATTAAAAGAAAATGCTAGAATATGGCATGCCTTAAAATATTAAACTATAAGTTCCACTTCCGAGTATATACTCAAAAGAATAGAAAGCAAAGATTCAAGTAATTATATACTAATGTTCATAGCAGTGTTATTTTCAATAGCCAAGAGTAAAAACAACTCATGTGTCCATTACAGGATGAATGGAAACAAAATTCTACATAATAAAAGAGTAATATGCAAATTAATTATCACTCCACTGCATCCACCAGCCACACCCACCAGCCAATCAGAGTGAGTATGCAAATAAACCCAACCAAGATGGCTACAGCTACAAAGATCAGGAGGGAGGCTTGGATTTCCCAGGCAATGGAGGAAAGCTTGGCCACCACTCAAGGTTACAAAGTTTCAATGATAGAAGGTAAACAAATCCAAACAGAAATGGCGGCAGCCACTGAGCTGGAAAGAGCAGGAGGCTAGGGTTGCCTCTGGCAATGGAAGAAGCAAAGCTTTCTGCACACCCTGGCCGGCCCAGGCCTCCGCTTAACGCTACAAAGTTTCAATTATAGAAGATACATAAACCCCAAAAGAAATGGCTGCTGCCATGGAGCAAGCAGGAAGCTTGGCTCTGCTCCAAGCTACAAAGTTTCAATTGTAGAAGATAAATAAATCCTAGATACCAGGGCCTCTGCTTGGGTCACCCGGGGGCATGGCTGGCCTGCAAACCACCACAGGCCCCATGCTCAGGCTGCCCCACACCCCAAGGAAACCCCACTCTGATCTGGGACACCCTTCAGGGCAAACCAGCTGGCCCCCACTCATGCACCAGGCCTCTATCCTATCTAATAAAAGAGTAATATGCAGATTGACCATCATTCCAACACACAAGATCAAGATAGCTGCCCCCATGTGGTCAAAGATCCTGCCCCAATGTGGACACAAGATGGCCAGCAAAGGAGGGCAGTTGGGAGGGACCAGGCCTGCAAGGGAGGGCAGTTGGAGGTGATCAACCCTGTAGGGGAGGGCAGTTAGGGGTGACCAGGCTGTCAGAGGAGGAAAGTTGGGGGCAAACAGACTGACAGGGGAGCAGTTAGACATCAATCAGGCTGGCAGGGGAGTGGTTAGGGGCAATCAGGAAGGCAGGCAGGCGAGCAGTTGGGAACCAGCAGTCCTGGATTGTGAAAGGGATGTCCGACTGCCCGTTTAGGCCCAATCCCACTGTAAACAGGAAGTCGGACATATCCTGAGGGGTCCCAGATTGGAGAGGGTGCAGGCTGGGTTGAGGGACACCTCCCCCGCCTCCCGCCCCCGTGCACAAATTTTGTGCACCGGGTCTCTAGTGTGATATAATACAATGAGATATTATCCAGCCTGGAAAAGAAAGGAAATTCTACAACATTAAAAATATTATGCTGAGTGAAATAAGCTTGACAGAAAAAGACAAATTACATGCATATGAGGTACCTGGAGCAGTCAAATTCATAGAAATTAGGATGCTCGTTGTCAAGGCTGGGGGAAAAGGAAATAGGAAGTTAGAGTTTTATAGGAACAGAGCTTCAATTTGGAAAGATGAAAAAGTTCTGGAGGTGGATGGTGGTGATGATTGCACAACAATGTGAATCTACTTAATTCCATTGAACTGTAAACTTAAAATGGCTAATTTTATGTTATGTGTATCCTATCACAAAAAATATTGTAATATTTATGTGCTAATATTTTAAATTTGGTATGCAAAATAATGGTAATAAGGCATAGTTTGTGCTGATTTGTAGATCTCTTACTGATATACATGAAAACAATCACTAAAAATTGATTAAAAATCAATTAAAAATGGAATTATTAAAAATAATGTTTCTGTATTATATTTTAGCTCTATTGAAATGTACATTTATTCGCTGATCTTTGAGTCTTTTTCTCTGTGTATAGGTTCACTGAGTGGAATTTAGCATGGTGTCCCTTGCATAAACCACATGCAAGGCATATCATTTACAAATTCTTGTTTCAGGGTTTCTAACATGGAATGAAATCTTAGAGACAGTTGTGAATAAAAACAAATGCAAAATTCTTCTAGATTTTTATGACTCTTCATTCCCAGTTCTCTTACAATTGCACTAGAGGCCTGGTGCATGAATTCATGCACAGGTAGGGTCCCTTGGCATGACCTGCAGAGACTGGGTCAAAACCAGCAGTCCAATGCCACCTGCCACTCCCACTCATCTTAGCCCCACTGCACCTGCTGCAGGCTTTACCTTGTCAGTCCTGATAGGGAGAGGCTCATGCTGCCACACAGCAGCACTCGCCAGCCATGAGCCCTGCATCTGACACCTGTCCCAAGGGAGGTTGGAAAGGGGCATGGGACATGATTGGCTCTCTGTGCAGGTGGTGGGATGCCCTTGCCTGCCTGGGATATGGGTCCATCTGCTGATGTTCATGCCAGTTTCAGGAACCACCTGGTGGCAGCTTTCATATAATTTATTTCTTGTTGAGTGTCTAGGGAGGGGAAGTGGCCTCGGGAGAACTTCCAGGAGGCCAGCAGCACTGTTGGGATCCTGCTGGCAGCACTGGTCTGTCAGTGTCTGGCCCGTTCTCTAGAGATTGGACCTGCAGGGTTACTGAGGGAGTGAGAGGCTGCCACCTGGCTGGTGGACCACTGGGACAGGTCAGTCGACTCCCACTGTGGGAGCGTACTGACCACCATGGGGCAACTCCTGCATTGAGCATTTCCCCCCTAGTGGTCAGTGCACATCATAGCAACCGGTTGTTCAGTTGTTTGGTCGCCTAGGAATATATATATATATATATATATATATATATATATATATATATATATATATATAGATTGCCTCACATATACCATATCTTTGTATCTATATAACTATTTGCCTATATAAATATTTTAAAATAACTAATCTTTATTAAGTTTTCCCAAAAGAATTCAATGCACTTTGTTATGGAAACAAAATAACAATTGCAACCATCCTAAACAGACTTGGGGACAAATACTATTCCCAGTGGTAAACACAGAACTCAATGACAGGGATCAGGATGTGCAGTACACAGTAAAATGAGTGAAAAGATAAGCCGTAAAGGGGAGATGTTTGTGAAAATAAACTGTCAAAGTGCTAGGATATCAAATATACAAAGAATTTAACCAAATCAGTAAGAAAAGGAAGTAACCCAATAGAAAAGGGGGCTTAACAACTGGACAGGTGTAAGTCCAAATGGTTAATCATAAGAATAAGTTCAACTTTATTAGTAATCAGGGAAATGCAAACTAAAATCACAATGAACATGGTATATTCTTCTACTTGTTTATATCTTCCTCTATCTCTATTTTCAATGTCCTGTAGTTTTCCGAGTACAAGTCTTTTGCTTCCTTAGTTAAGTTTATTCCTAAGTATCTTAATTTTTTTTTTGTTGCAATGGTAAATAGAATTGTTTGTTTAATTTTTCTTTCTGAGAATTCATTATTGGTATATAAAAACGCCATCGATTTCTGGATGTTCGTTTTGTATCCTGCTATTTTGCCAAATTCATTTATTAAGTGTAGTAGGTTTTTTTTTTGTGTGTGTGTGTGTGGAGTCTTTAAGCTTTTCTATGTAAAATATCATACCATCTGTGAATAATGACAGTTTTACTTTCTCCTTTCCAATTTGGATGCCTTTTGTTTATTCTCGTCTGATTGCTATGTCTAGGATTTTCAGTACTATGTTGAACAGGAGTGGTGACCTAAATAGACATTTTTCCAAAGCAGACATATAGATGGTTAGGAGACATATGAAAAAAATGCCCAAACTCACTGATTGTCAGAGAGATGCAAATTAAAATGACAATGAAGTATCACCTCACACCTATCAGAATAGCTACATCAACAATCAACAAATGGCAAGTGCTGGTGGGAATGCAGACTGCTGCAGACATTATGAGAAAACAAGATAGAGTGTCCTAAAAAAATTAAATATGGAGCTGCCATTTGACCCAGTGATCCTATTTCTAGGAATATATCCTAAGAAACCTGAAACACCAATCAGAAAGAATGTATGCACCCCTATGTTCATAGCAGTGCAATTTTAAAAAATATACTTTACTGATTTTTTACAGAGAAGAAGGGAGAGAGATAGAAACATCAATGATTGAGAAACATTGATCAGCTGCCTACTGCACACCTCCCTCTGGGATGTGCCCGCAACCAAGGTACATGGCCTTGATTGGAATCAAACCCTGGACCCTTCAGTCCGCAGGCCAACACTCTATCCACTGAGCCAAACCGGTTTCAGCAGATAGCAGTGCAATTTACAATAGCTAAGATCTGGAACAGCCCATGTGCCCATCAGTAGATGAGTGGATAAAAAAGCACAGCCCTAGCTGGTTTGGCTTCGTGGATAGATCATCTGCCTGTAGACTGAAGGTCCTGGGTTTGATTCCAGTTGGGGGCACATGCTCAGGTTGTAGGCTCGATCCCCACAGGGGGCATGCAGAAGGCAGCCTATCAGTGATTCTCTCTCACCATTGATGTTTCTATCTCTCCCTCTCCCCTTTGTCTCTGAAATCAATATATATATATATATATATATATATATATATATATATATATATATATATATATATACACACACATTGTGGCACATCTATTCCATGGAATACTATGCAGAAGTAAAAAGAAGGATTTCTTACCAGTTGAGACAGCATGGAGGGACCTGGAGAGTATTATGCCAAGTGAAATAAGCTAGTTAGAGAAATATAAGTACCACATGATCTCACTCATATGTGGAATCTAATGAACAAAATAAACTGAAGAACAAAATAGATCCAGAGACATAAAAGAATGGAACAGAGTGTAGAATCTCAGAGGGAAGTTGGGGGAGGATAGGTGGGTGGGAAGAGATCAACCAAAGAACTAATGCATAATTCATGGGCACAGACAATAGGTGGTAAAGGCCTGGGGTGGAAGAGGAGTAGTAAAGGTGGGATAGAAGAGGTCAAAGGGGAACATATATAATACTTTCAACAATAAAAAAATCCCACAATGAAATACCATTATATAAGATAGGCAAAACCCAGAAATTCTGAAGATAGTATTGGGCAGCAAGCATTTGGAGCAGGTGGAAGTTGTATACTTCTATTAGCTATCTGGAAAGAGGCTTGCATTACCTAGTATGACTGAAGATATACATACACTGTGGTCCAACAATCCAGTCTTAGGTGCATACCCAGAGAAACTTAAGCAAATGTACAGCAAGATACACTGCATAGAAGAATGCTCATGGCAGCCTTGTCTACCTCAGTTGCATTGGGAAACAATCCAAATAGTCACCACCTGTAGAACATATACATAAATTAGTCAGACAATGAAATCCTATATAACAATGAACATGCTCAGACTTATAGCTGCACAAAACAATATGAATAAATCTTCAGAACATAATATTGAGCAACAGAAGCAAGATAAAGAATACAATGTGATCACACTTATTTCAGGTTAAAAGCAGGTAAAACAAAACTCTGATATCTTGTATGGTGAGATATATATATGGCTATCTCTGGGGATGTTAAGTGTCGAATGTTTGTGTTTCCCCAAAAATTTAAGTTGAGGATAGGGCTCTATAATAGGTTTAATAAGAAGAGACACCAGTGACCTTGCTCTGCCTTGAGAAGACATAGTGAAAAGGCAGTTGTCTACCAGCCAGGAAAGAGGCTCTCATTAGAACTCAATCATGTTGATTCCCTAATCTCAGACTTTCAGCTTCCTGGACTGTGAGAAATAAATGTGTGTTGCTTACGCCACCCAATCTATGGTATTTTGTTATAGCAGTTTCTATAGACTAATACAGGGAGGCTCAGGTATGTTTACAATTGAGGAAAGTTTCTGGTTACTGGCAATGAGCCCTCAAGGAGGGTTACAGAGTTCACTTTCTGATTATTCATTAAGTAATATGTGTATGTTTTATTCATGTAAATGTATGTACATTTCAATGCAATAATTCACATTAAAATTGAAAAAAGAAGAAATATATGGGTGTGCAAGCAAATAACTCTCTTGTTGCCCAGACTCATGAGCACTGTGCAGGTTTTATGAGGGATGGGGACGTGATGGTTAATGTAGTAACACAGTTAAGTGAAGCTGGGGTGGAGGAGATGAGCAGAGCCTCTAACAAAACATGGTAAAATGAAATGCTGATGTATTCAGGTTGAGAATAAAGGTTCTGAGAAGTTATAATAAGGCGTTCTTTTCATTTTACATTATTTATCCCCTAAATCACAATATGATAAATCTAATGCATTTTCCTCTTCTTGGTGACACTTCCACTGAGTTTCTTCTCTGGCCCAGTCTTTGTATTTGGGAGAAAATGGGCATTTTCTGGGTATTTGTAGATATAATTTGGGTAAAGGCAGAGAAAAATTGCATTCAGAAAAAAATCTTTATACAATACTTAAAGCATAATAAAAGGATGTAATCTCACAAATATCCACAAAACAGAAATGATCCCCTAGAAAAATGATCCCATAGAACCTGGAAAGCTCCTACAGGAACCTGTACTTCTTGCAATAGAGTTTGAAATTATAGGATGGAGGAACCCTGCAGTGGAGCGTGGGGGGAGAAAGGGATGTTGAATAACCATTGACTCTAATAACACATTTTTAATAACTCTATAGTAGCTTGTTAAATCTCGGAGGTGTTGACTCAGGAGTCTGATGACTGAGATTCTGTGAGAAGAGAAACTACTGCCTCCTCCACTTTCTTCCTTCAGCATCCAAGCACAACTCACTTTCATTTCATTTGTATCTAATGTGTGCTTGTTAAATTAGATTCTTGAAAGCATCCAAATGTCCGTCAAAGAGCTTTAGGAGTTCAGAAGAATGAAACTATCTAAGGAATTTTTTTAACTGGGAAATGGGAGAAGACTTTGTTACAGGGAAGAAAGCTGAGCTAGGCCTTGAAGAATAAACCAAGGTTGTGGATGAGATTGGATTTGAGAGAGAAGGTTGCAAAGGCACAGGTAACAAGGACAAAGCATATTTGGAGAATGGGGTAATGCTTGTTTGGCTCAGTCTGTAGAAAATTAGAGAAAAAGAATTAAATTGAGGTGGAATTGAGGAGATTTGTGCTAGAGCTGGAGGCAGTGCACTCTGTTTGCTTCACAATGAGGAAAATGGATACTTTTGAAACAGGTGCTTCTGGGGCAAAGGTTGCTGTAATGGCAGGACTGGTTAAATGATTGGCTGGAGCCTATGGAATGCGTTAGGGGGCTAGTATACAGTGGCCCTAGGCAGTAAGTGAGAAGGACCAGACAGACAGGGCTGGTAGAGCAAATGAAAAGTAAGGAATAACTGATGTTCAAAGGGGGAAAAAAAGGTTTTAGCTACCGAACAAATTGAGGGATACAGGTGGGAACAGAGATGGCAAGGTTTTCATGACCTAGTGACAAGGAGTTTGAAGATCTCATTAATGGGGAAAAAAAAGCTGGTGTGTGTGTGGGGGGGGTGGGGAGGCAGATAATGAGATGTTTTTCACTTGCTGGGTTTGAGGTGCTACTGGGGCATCTATGTGGAAACATTGAACTGGAGCAACAGATTTAGGAGAGAAAGACCTGGAAGTGAGCCCTGGATATGGGTTGCAACAGAGGGAAGAATGTGGAGCAAGAAAAGAAGATAGGATTTTTAAACAGAAGAAAAAGAAAATACCATAATCCAAAATCAAAGGATAATATATATATTTTGTCATTTTGTAGATAAAGAAATTATTTGGCTTTTAGCTCTTTCCACTCAACCATGAAATTCCAATAGTCAGAGCAAATTATGCTTCAAGATTGGGCCAGTCCTGGGTTCTGTGAGGAAACCCATTATTTTGGTTTTAAGTGGTTCTAAAAAGTTTACTGGCTTGTTCAATAGGCCTCTGATAGACCATTTGTCTTTGTTGCAGGTTGTAGCTAAAACCTATAAAAAACGGGGAAGGGGGGAGGGGAAATCATTGCAAACAATGAATGCCTATAACTCTACATGAGAAAAAATTCAGTCACTCTGTTAAGCATTTTGTAGGAATTATTTCATTTAATCTTTAATCCACTTGACCAGATATTAACATCTTTCCATCTAATAAAAAGAACTTATACTCAGATCAAGTAGGCTCTCAAAGCTAGTAGGTAGCTGTGTGTTGGAGTTCAAACAAGTTAACCCCAAAGCCTTAGATTTTTAGCTACTATATTATTCTGAGAGAAAAAGAAAAAAAAAGCAGGAATGAGAATATAGATCTAAGAAAGATGAAAGTGAGGGGACTTTCAAGATTAGTTGAAAATGTTAATAACCAAAGATGTCTTGAACTGGCAGTAGGAGAGGTCTCTAAGTCCATAAAACCAGTAGAAGGTCTTTATATCCTAGGCAATAAGGAGAGTTTAGGGACTCCTAGATCTAGTGATGCTTTGATCCAATCTCCCCATCTAAAGATATGCAAAAGCCATCTCTGAGAAGAAGAGTTAAGGTATTTCAGAATCATAGTATCTAAAACAAATCCTTAGGAGAGTGACGTTAACACAGACAGAATGGATGTTTTCTACAATCATTCCCTGACTACTCCCCTCCCAACCCCACCAATTGAACATTGGCTTTGAAATAACTTATGGATGAAAGTACCTTTGTGGGAGTCCAGGTGTACAATGGAGAAGTTCCAGCACACTGTCATAAAGGGGAAAAATCCAAGACTGGATGCAATGAAGAGGTTAAAAGAACAGTTTCACTTTACCTACATCTGACACATCTAGAGGTAAGAGAGACCACTTTGACCTACATTTCTCCCTTGAGGAAAAGTGACAACGTGTGAGTAAGTACTCAACTTCCCCAGCTGTACAGTATGCTTCCCAAGAAGTTCACTTTTTTCTGGTCTTACCCAGTATACTCAAGTGATTTGTACAGCTGAGGGATTAAAAGAGACTGGGATATAGCAACCAGGGCTCAGGACTCATCAAAAAGATTCTACTAACTACTTTGTAGTTCATCTTACTAAATGCTTCACAGACTCAATCAGGAAACCCACACACAAGCCACTGGGGTCACCTTAACTGTGATCTTGGCCCATGAGCATTTAAAGTGTTCTGTGAACTTCAACCTCCTCCCCCTCCCCCACATGGCCAGGTCCTGGCACATGCTTCCATGGGTGATGAATGCAATACTTTCCAGATGGCTGAAGAATTGGGAGAAAGCTTACAAATGAGCATTTTAGGGCACTACTCTAAGAAGAGAAACCCAGGAGGATCTCAACCCCCAGCCTGAGCTTGAGGATTGAAAGAAGGCACACAATCTTAAGAATTCCCCTCCAAGGGAACCCAAGATGGAGGCATAAGTAAACACCTAAACTGCCGCCTTGCACAACAATTTCAAAGCTACAACTAAAAGACAAAATGTCTGTCACCAAGAGCCATAGGAGGGCTGGCTGAGTGCAAGTTCTACAACCAGAAGAAAAGAGAGGGGAGCATTCAGTGCATAAATGCTGAAAGGCTGAGGTATGGGGCATGTGAGATATGGGCTGGTGGCGGATCCTGGTTGGAGGCAGGCATTGCTTTTTTCAATGTGAAGGAGACAAACTCCCAATTTCTCTGAAATCCAGTTTTTGGGGAGATGCACAGGACCCAAACTCCTACGGGGAGAAGCTGGACTGTCTGCCATTGGGTGAGAAAATGAGGGTGGCTTGCTTGCAGAGCTGCATGGAGGAATAATTATTTGCTGTGCTGGGGCGCAGGACACAGGGACACGGTTGGAAGTGTGGGAGAGTTGGCTGCCAGTCATTGCTGTTAGCCACACCCTAGTTTAGTGATGTCCTGAGACCCTGCCCGCACAACCTACAAACTCACCCAAGCTCCAAGCAGTGGCTTTTGCATATGAATGGCCTTCACTGTTGCTGCTTGCTTAACCTAGCAAAGTTGAAAACCAGTTCATTCAGCTCCATAATTTACAAATCCCAAGGACGGAGGAAAGGACTGTAGTTCTCGCTGTAGCTCCTGCAGGGAGGCCTCAGACAGTAGCTGACCTGCACCCCATTGGAGATCCAGAAGTCAGTGTACCTAGTGGTCAGTGTGAGACACAGATTCAACTCCTCACATCCATAAGTGACACATTCAAGAGGCAGACTCAGGGAGCACCAAAACCCCACTGAAACAAGGCCTGCACCATAAGCGTGTCTCCCACGCAGCAGTTCTTCCATTATAAACACAGTAGGTCCCCACAGCCAATTGGCCAGGAGGACAATTCCTCCCAGTGTACCAATAGCAATCAAGGCTTAACTACACTGAGACTTTGCACTCAGCTCACAAAGGGGTGTACCAAGACCATCCACCTCAGGTGATTGAGGAGGCTGAGTTACTGGCTCCTTTAGGTCACCTACCACACAAAGCCATCAACACAAGGAAGCAGCCAAAATGTGGAGACACAGAAACATGTCACAAAAGAAAGAAATGGAGGAAAGCAAACTACAGGATGACATAGAGTTCAAAACCACATTTATAAGGTTACTCAAGAATCTTCTAAAAACCACTGAGAAGCTTCAAGGACCTTAATGAGAATGCAAAAAAAAAAAAAAAAAAAAAAAAAAGCTAAAAGGAATTTTTCAAGCAGAAATGAAAGGACACTAAAATGTAACATGGAAACATATAAAAAGGCATAATGATAAAAATAAGTGAATAGCCTGGTCGGCATGGCTCAGTGGTTGAGCATCAACCTATGAAACAGAAGGTCATAGTTTGTTTCCCAGTCAGGGCACATGTCCAGGTTGCAGGCTTGCTCCCCAGTAGGGGGCATGCAGGATGCAGCCAACCAATGATTTTTCTCTCATCTCATTGATGTTTCTTTTCTTTTTTTTTTTTTTTTTTTTTTTTTAATATATATTTTATTGATTTTATACAGAGAGGAAGAGAGAGGGATAGAGAGTTAGAAACATCGATGAGAGAGAATCATCGATCAGCTGCCTCTTGCACATCCCCTACTGGGGATGTGCCCGCAACCAAGGTACATGCCCTTGACCGGAATCGAACCCGGGACCCTTCAGTCCCCAAGCCAACGCTCTATCCACTGAGCCAAACCGGTCTCGGCTCATTGATGTTTCTATCTCTCCCTCTCTCCCCCCTCTGAAATCAATAAAATATATTTTTTAAAAAGTAAGTGTATAGTTAAATTCAAAACATTCTACCCGCGTTTCCCCGAAAATAAGACATCCTCCGAAAATAAGACCTAGTGCATGGAAAGATAAGACATCCCCTGAAAATAAGACCTAGAGCAACTTTAGGAGAAAAAATTAATATAAAACACTGTCTTATTTTTTGGGAAACAGGATAATAGTTTATTAGTGATGTATAAATATTCCAGTATAAAGTTTAAAAGAAAGTATCAAAAACCCCACAAATACAATAATTTGTTAATAGACATACAATATAAAAATATGTAAGTTGTGACATTAAAAACATAAAATGGGAAGTGATTAAAAGGGTAGGGTTTTTGTATGCAATGAAAATTGTTATGTTAGCTTATAATAGATTTATAATTATAAGACCTTATGTGTAAGTCTCATGGTAATTGCAAAGCAAAAACCTACAGAAGATACAAAAAAGATAAAGAGAGAGCAATCTAAGGATAACACTATGTTAAATCATCAAATCACAAAGGAAGACAGCAACGAGAAAATGAAAAGAACTAAGGAACAGCCAGAAAACAATAAGATGGCAATGGTAAGTCTTCACTTACTAATAATTACTTTAAATGTAAATGGATTAAATTCTCCAATCAAAATTCATAGAGTGGTTGAATGGATAAAAAACAAGACCCAACTATATGCTGCCTATGAGAGACTCATTTTAGCTTTAAGGAAACATTGAGGCTGAAGGTGAGGGGATGCAATAGGCATTCCACCATGCAAATGAAAATCATCAACATTGAGCAGGGGTATAGTAGTTATATCAGACAAAATAGACTTTTACTAAAAAACTATAACAAGAAACAAAACATGTTATTATATAATGAGCATCTAAGTATATTAAGTAAGTAATACATCTAAAGGGAGAGATAAACAACAATGCAATAATAGTAGGGGATTTTAATATCCCACTTTCAACAATAAATAGATCATCCAAACAAAAAATCAATAAGGAAACATTGGACTTGAACCATACTTGAGCCTAATTGTACCTAACAGAACGTTTAGTCAAACAGTAGCAGAATACATATTCTTCTCAAGTGTGCATGGAATATTCTCTGGGATAGATAATATGTTAAGTCTCAAAACAAGTCTCAGCAAATTTAAGAGACTGAAATCATATCAAGTATCTTTTCAGACCACAGTGGTATGAAACTAGAAATCAATAATAAAAGGAAAGGTTAAAAAATTCAGAAATAAAACACATTGCTGAACAACCAATGGGCCAAAAAATAAAATCAAAGGGGAAATAAAAAAATACATTAAAGCAAACAAAAATGGAAAAACAATATACCAAAATTTAAGGATGCAGATAAAGCAGTTCTGAGAGGGTTTATAGAGACAAACCCTTACATTAAGAGTAAACAAATATCTTAAATAAACAATGTTACATTATTCTTCAATGAACAAGAGAAAGAAGAAAAACTAATCCAAGAATTAGCAGAAGGAAGGAAATAACAAAGATCAGAGTAGAAAAGCGTGAAATAATGCTGGAAAAACCAATAGAAAAGATTAATGAAACTAAGAGCTGACTTTTTGAAAATATAAACAAAATTGACAAAACTATAGCTTAACTAATTAAGGAAAAAGTGGTAAGACAAAAAAATAAAATTAGAAATGACAGAGGAGATATTACAAGTGATACAACAAGAAATACAAAGAGGAAAAATTTCTAGAAACATGCAAACTTCCAAGACTGGATCATAAAAAAGTAGAAAATTGGAACAGACAAAAAATAAGTTAGGAGATTGAATCAGTAATCAAAAATCTCCCAGCAAGAAAAGGCCACGGCCAAATGGCTTTACTGGTGAATTTTATCAAACATTTAAAAAATTAATTAACAATTATCAAAATGTTCCAAAAATTAGAGAAGAGAGAATGCTTCCAAACTCATTTTAAGAGGCCAGCATTACCTTGATACCAAAGTCAGACAAGGAAATTACAAACCAATACACATGATGACATAGATGCAAAAATCCTCAACAAAATATTAACACACTTAATTCAACAGCACATTAAAGTAATCATACACTCTGATCAAATGGAATTTATCCTTGGGATGCAAGAAAAGATTGACAAACACAAGTCAATAAGTTTGGTTTAATACATCAATAGAATGAAAGATAAAAATCATATGATCATCTCAATAGATGCAGGAAAATCACTCGACAAGAATTAACATCATTTTATGGTAAAAATGCTCAACAAATTAGATATAGGGGAAATGTACCTTAATTTTGTAGAAGTCCCACACGGAAAGCCCATCATACTCAATTATGAAAAGTGGAAAGCTTTTTCTCTAAGATTAGGAACAAAACAAAAATCCCTACACTTGACACTTTTATTGAACATAGTATTGGAAGTCCTATGAACAATTAAGAAAAAGAAAAAAAAAGGCATCTAAATCAGAAAGGATGAAGAAAAATTGTCTCTGTTTGCTGATGACATGATCTTAACATACAGAAAACCCTCAAGATTCTTACCAAAAGTACTGTTAGAGCTAATCAATGAATTCAATAAAATTGCAGGATATAAAATCAGCATACAGCCGAGACCGGTTTGGCTCAGTGGTAGAGCGTCGGTCTGCCGACTGAAAGGTCCCGGGTTCGATTCCGGTTAAGGGCATGTACATTGGTTGCGGGCACATCCCCGGTAGGGGGTGTCCAAGAGGCAGCTGGTCGATGTTTCTCTCTCATTGACATTTCTAGCTCTCTATCTCTCTCCCTTCCTTTCGGTAAAAAGTCAATAAAATATATATATATTTTTTTAAAAATCAGCATACAAAAATGAATTGTGTCTCTACACATATAACAAAATATCTGAAAAAAGAAATTAAAAAACAACCCCACTAACTTTATTTTTATTTATTATCTTTTTCTTGATTGATTAAGGTATTATATATATGTCCTTATACTCCCTTTGTCCCCCCTATTACTGCCCCCACTCAAGCCCTCAACTCCCTGGAGTCTGTGTCCATTGGTTAGGCTTATATGCATGCATATAAGTCCTTTGGTTGATCTCTCCCCCTTATCCTCATCGTCCCCCTACCTTCCCTCAGAGGTTTGATGGTCTGATAGATGTTTCTCTGTCTCTGGATCTGTTTTTGTTCATCAGTTTATATTGTTCATTATATTTCACAAATGAGTGAGATCATGTGATTGTTACCTTTCTCTGACTGGCTTATTTTGCTTAGCATAATGCTCTTCAGTTTCATCCATGTTGTTGCAAATGATAAGAATTCCCTCTTTTTTTTACCGCAGCATAGTATTCCATTGTGAAGATGTACCACAGTTTTTAATCCACTCATCTGCTGATGGGCACTTAGGCTGTTTCCAAATCTTAGTTATGGTGAATTGTGCTGCTAGAAACACAGGGGTGCAAATATCCTTTCTGATTGGTGTTTCTAGTTTCTTGGGATATATTCCTAAAAGTGGGATTACTGGTCAAATGAGAGTTCCTTTCTTAGCTTTTTGAGGAAACTCCATACTGATCTCCACAGTGGCTTCACCAGTCTGCATTCCCACCAGCAGTGCACGAAGGTTCCTTTTCCTTCACATCCTCACCAGCACTTGTCATTTGTTGATTTGTTGATGATAGCCATTCTGACAGGTGTGAGATGGTACTGCATTGTCATTTTGATTTGCATATCTTGGATGATTAATGTCTTTGAGCATGTTTTTATATGTCTCTTGGCTTTCCTTATGTCCTCTTTCAAAATGTATCTATTTAGGTCTGTTGCCCATTTTTTTTTATTGTGTTGTTTATCTTTCTTTTGTTAAGTTGTATGAGTTCCTTGTAAATGTTGGAGATTAAACCCTGATCATGTTAATATTGGCACATATGTTCTCCCATGCAGTGGGCTTTCTTGTTGTTTTGTTGATGGTTTCTTTTGCTGTACAGAGGCTTTCTATTTTGATGTAGTTCCATTTGTTTATTTTCTCTTTAGTTTCCATTGCCCTACAAGCTGTATAGGTGAAGATATTGCTTCAGTATGTTTGAAATTCTGCTGCCTGTTGATTCCTCTAGTATTTTTATGGTTTCCCATCTTATGTTTACGTCCTTTATTCATTTTTGAGGATTTTTTTTTGTGTGTGTATGGTGTAAGTTGGTGGTCTAGTTTTATATTTTTGCATATTTCTCTCTAATTTTCCCAACATCATTTATTGAAGAAACTTTCTTGACCCTATTATACTTCTTGCCTCCTTTGTCAAATATTAATTGAATATAGTGATTTGGGTTGATTTTTGTGTTCTCTATTTTATTCCATTGGTCTATATGTCTGTTCTTGTGCCAGTACAAGGCAGTTTTGAGTACAGTGGCTTTGTAATACAGCTTGATATCTGGTATTGAGATCCCTTCTACTTTGTTCTTTGTCAGGATTGTTGCATCTAATCAGGGTCTTTTTTTCCCCAGATGAATTTTTGGAGAATTTGTTTTAGGTCTGTAAATATACCATTGGATTTTAATAGGGAGTGCATTGAATCTATAGATTGTTTTGGGTAGTATGGACATTTTAATGATGTTGATTCTACCAATCCATGAACATGGTATGCTCTTCCATCTGTTTATGTCTTCCTCTATCTCTTTTTTTCAGTGTCCTCTATCTCTTTTTTTCAGTAGTTTTCTGAGTATGGGTCTTTTACTCCTTAGTTAAGTTTATTCCTAGGTATCTTAATTGTTTTGGTGCAATAGTAAATGGGATTATTTTTAAAAATATCTTTCTGTAAGTTCACTATTTGTGTATAAAAATGCCATAGATTTCTTGGCATTAATTTTGTATCCTGCTACATTGTCAAATTCATTTATTAAGTTTAATAATTTTTTTATGGAGTATTTAGGGTTTTCTATGTACAGTATTATGTCATCTGCAAATAATGCCATTTTTACGTCTTCTTTTCCAATTTGGTGACTTTTATTTCTTCTTATCTAATTGTTATAGCTAGCACTACCAGTACTATGTCAAACAAGTGTGGTGAAAATGGGCATCCCTGCCTCATTCCTGTTTTTAGGTGAAATGGTTTTAGTTTTTGTCCATTGAGTATGATGTTAGCTGTAGGTTTGTCATATAAAGCTTTTGTTATATTGAGGTATGATCCCCCTATTCCATTTTGATTAGGGTTTTTATCAATAAATGGTGTTGGATTTTGTCTAATGCTTTTTCTGCGTCAATTGATATGACTATGTGATTAATCACTTACTTTACTTAGAAATATGTTTAAAACCTGTTAACTGGGGAGTTCCCTTTTTAATTATGCAACGTACAACGGGCGCATACTCTTTCACTAGGATGTGTCAGTACATCACACCCAGTGGATGTAATTTTATATTATTATTTTTTATTTATACTTAATTAAAATAAATGAAATATATATTTTTCCTTTATTTATATATAAAGCACAAAAGAAAATACAAAATTACAAACAAATAGAAAAGAATACCAACAAAAAAATGGAAACATCGAATTAAAAAATTATAAATTTTACAAACAATTATAAAGATTACAAAAAATATATACCGTCCCTCTCAGGGCGCAACATATATTTCAAGGATGTATTCATATGTCTTACCCGTTCCTGATAGTGTTTACCTTTGATGTGTTTATAGGTCCCGCTCGGTTAACAGGTTAACCAAGGAGGTGAAAGGTCTGTACTAAAAACTATAAGACCTTAGTGAAGGAAATTGAAGAAGACACAGATAAGTGCAAAGATAATCCACATTCACAAACTGAGTAACTAAATTGCTAAATGTTCATTCTAACCCAAACAATCTACGTATTCAATACAATCTCCATAAAAATCCCAATGATAATTTTCTCAGAAATGGAAGCAACAATTCTAAAATTCATTGGGAATCATAAAATAC
The DNA here is from genome assembly GCF_964339955.1 of Pipistrellus hanaki. NCBI lineage: Eukaryota > Metazoa > Chordata > Mammalia > Chiroptera > Vespertilionidae > Pipistrellus > Pipistrellus hanaki. Next base: position 114,425,625 of record NC_140504.1, on the reverse strand, counting down.
CCTAAGTAGCCAAAGCAACTTGAGAAGGAAGAACAATGCTGGAGACATTATCTTTTCTGATTTCAACAATATTACAAAGCTATAATAATCAACACAGTATGGAATTGAAATAAAGACAGGCACATCAACCAACAGAATAGAATAGAGATCCCAAGTCTCTATATTGTCACAAAGTCTTTGACAAGGGTAACAAGAACACAACAGAGAAAGGATAGTCTCTTCAATATAAATGCTGTTGGGGAAACTGGGTATACTCACATAAAAGAATAAAAATGGACTCTTATCTTGTACCACTCACAAAAATTAACTTCAAATGTACTAAGGACTTAAATGTAAGACCTGAAACTATAAAAGTCTGAGAAGAAAACAGGGAAAACCTCCTTGATGTTGGTCTTGGCAGTAATTTTTAAAAAAATATATTTTATTGATTTTTTACAGAGAGGAAGGGAGAGAGATAGAGAGCTAGAAATGTCGATGAGAGAGAAACATCGACCAGCTGCCTCTTGCACACCCCCTATTGGGGATGTGCCCGCAACCAATGTACATGCCCTTGACCGGAATCAAACCCGGGACCTTTCAGTCCACAGACCGACGCTCTACCACTGAGCCAAACCGGTTTCGGCTTGGCAGTGATTTTTTAAAAATAAGATATCAAAAGCAAAGGAAAGAAAAGCAAAAATAAACAAGTAGGCTACATGAAACTAAAAATTTGTTCACATCAAAGAAAACAACAAAATGAAAAGGCAACTTATGGAATGGAAGAAGACATTTGCAGAACATAGTTCTAATATATCTAAAATATTTGAGGAACTCACACAACCCAATAACAACAACAACAACAACAACAAAAAACCACAGATAACTCAATCAAAAAATGGGCAAAGAACCTCAATAGATATTTTTCTGAAGAAGACATAAATGATCAATAGGTACATGAGATAGTGGACAACATCACTAATCATCAGGGAAATGCTAAATATTTAAGAAAACTAAATAATTTCAGGATCCAGTTCAATTCATAGGTGAAAAATAAAACTTTGAAAAAACAATTGAATTAGTATCTAATATTCACAACTGTACATTATAGCATCTATTGAAACACATTTTCTCCCCTAAAATCACCCTTATTGTTATTTAAAGAGCCAAATTAAGGTAAATTTATTTATTGCATGAAGTTTAGTTTCTATTTGCCCTGGATATTTGCATGAAGACAGTAATAACAATTGATTATATAGGCATTTAAAAATCTGCTTTGCTGGTGTCTCATGATTGAGCTTTAATAAGTCTCTCAGGACAAAGAAGCTGAGCCACCTACTTGCCATCAGAATTTCCTGCAATACTTATAAACCTAGGTGAATTCCTCAAGTTTTAAGGTTCCCAAAATGTCTTGAGGTTCCTTTCTTGGCATCGTGCAGGTAAACAACCTCCGTTCCTTACCTGAAAAGACTGCCTTGAACCACATGAACCACATGACTAAGCAATGTACAGGCTTTTTCCAAGGTGCTTGTATTGGCTTCAAAGTCAGTTTACTTTTATAATCCTCTTTCCATTGATTTTTAAAGAGCATGGAAGAGAGAAGGAAAGACAGAGAAATATTGATGTGAGGGAAACACATCAATTGGTTGTCTCCTGCAGGAGCCCTGACCAGGACCTGGGTAAGGGAGGAGCCTGCAACGGAGGTATGTGCCCTTGACCGGAATCAAACCCAGGACCCTTTGGTTCACAGGCTGACACTCTATCCACGGAGCCAAACTGGCTATGGCCAAAGTCAGTTTTCATTTCTTAAGGCTTCTGGTGATACCGAGTCCAGGCATGTCTCCCTTAGATATGACATTCCAATCAAAGTCTTGGTTAATTAAACCATAACTGGAAACTGGTCTTATTGAATTCATGCAAACAAACACAAACACATATTGCCATGGGTCAGTCATTAAGAATTGCCAAATTCTGGAGGGATAAGGAAGGGAGAAAAATATATAATTCACCAAATTGTTTAAAAAAATGTTTCCTTATATTTGATAAGCAAGAGGAAAATTCTTATCCTTTTAACAAAGTGGAAAAGAACCAAGTTTCAACTTTGTATTAGTTTATTTTTTATCTTAAATTTATTACTTAATTAAACTTATTATTTAGGAGAGCATATGCTGGGGCCTTTGTTTTGAGGGGTTTTAAGAACTGAGCAATTAGGCCAGGATCTCAATAGAATTCATCAGCTTTATGCTGCTATATCAAAATGAGGTTTATTCTCCTAACTACATTTATGCTTGGGTGTGCTCAGCAAATGACACTAATTGACTTTCTGCTGTCTCTCTGAGTAGGGTGATTTAAACCATTTATTTTATGGTTGTGGAGAAAAAAGTACAAACCATTTACTCTTAAGTGTCCTTGGTTTAGGGAAGTTAGGATTTCCCAAATGGCTGCAAACTGCTGTTTAACTATTTGGCTCAGTTTCTCTATTCCACTTGCCTTGGCTTATTGGCCTGTGTAATTTCTAAACTCCCTCTTAACATTTCTCTTTACAAACATAAAACTTTCATAAACCTTTCTGCAACTTTCACAAACCTATGTACAACTTTCACAAATATTTTTACCCATTTAGAAGCAAATAGCTTTGGAACAATATACTTTCTTCCTTCAAAAGATATTTTTATACATTATATATTTTATTACCAAAAACCAGATCATTTCTTTTCAATTTAGTTAGAACTTTGAACCGTTAGAAACAAAAAAAGCAAATAACCAGCATTCCTTAGATTCACTTTTATGGACATTTAAAACACACTCTCAGTTTAAAGAAATACACCTTCAACAAAGTACAAGAGGGACCTAGAAAACTTGTTACACCTTTCATGTTCCCAAAAGCACTTGTCCTTTAAGATGCCTGAGAGATAGATACCGGTAGCTAGCTAGCTAGCTAGCTATATAGATAGATGATAGAGAGAAAGAGCCTCTTTTATCCCTGAGGCTCTCATAGAAGTTGGTTTCAGGAACCAGAGAAGGTTCCTGGTGACCTATGTATGTTAGTTGGGCGAGCCAGCCAGAGACAGCACCTCAGGCCCTGAGGGCAAATCCTGTTGGCCTTCTTTAGTAACATTAGAAACTGCTGGGAATTGAAAATGGTGGCCAAATAGGCAATAGTGTCATGCACCTCTTCTTAGGGCCAGGCCAGAAAAAAAACTAAATTGGAGAACATCCATCCTGAATTAACAAATTAGACACAACTGAGGAGATAATTTTCAATAAGGAAGAGCAGAGGATGCTTAGAGAATGCCTATTGCCTGCCATAACCCACGTGGAACCAATACCATTTCCCAGCAGTGAGCGGCACAGTACCTCCCAGAAGGCTCCCAGATATCTGCAAGGAGCATGTGCTGCCAGAGTGAGCTCCTGAGTCAGGATGCCTCACCAGCCCACTAGGGCCTAGCATCCTAGGATCTGGCTCTAAGATCCCACAGTGAGTGCAAGTCTGGGGGAACCCTGTGCCCCACCTCTGTCCTGGACTCCAGAGTTGTGCTGCTAGCCTGACCTAGAGCTGCCTGGCACCCAATCCATCCTGAGCCTTGGACCTGCTGCTGACCTGGAACAACACAGAGCATGCCCCAGTCTGGGCCACAGGGGATCTCTGACCATGCAACCCAGAACAGAGCAACCTGTGCCTGCACCACCTTGGCCCCTGGGACAGTCCTGCCTGGGCCATCTGGTATAACCCAATGCACACCTCAACCCAGGTGACAGGGGAGTGCAAACTGAGCAATGCAGGGCAACCCGCCCCAGCTCCACACTGAGGAGGGACAAAGTGGAGCAACTCAGTACACGTCTCATTCCAGCCTATAAGAAAGTGGGGACTGTGAGATCCAGAGCAACCTATGCCCACTCTATTGTGAGCCCAGGGTCTTGCTGACAGGGCAACCTGGAAGTAACCCAGCACATGTCCCACTCAGGCCACAAAGGAGCTCTGACTGTATGACCCAAAGCAACCCACACCTGCTTCTCCCTGGCCCCTGGGACAGTCCTATAGGGCCCACCCAGCACATGCCTCACTCTAAGCCAAAGGAGAGTGCTGCTGGAGTGACCCAGAGCAAGCCAGTGTGCCCAGTCAGGGGCCACAGGACCACTCTGCAAGTCCAGTGCCAGAGGGACTAGGGATGTCTCCTTGCAATGGGTGCTGGGGCTGCACAGCAAATTGCATGCCAGAGGGCTCTGAGTCCTCATAGGGAGTTGCATACCATAGGAACTGTGCATGTGCTCCCGTCACACAGAACATTTAAAGCAGATAACAAAGGGACCAGATCTGTGGGATAAGGAGATACAACTCAGAGCAGAGACAATAAAGGTGTGAGACTCAAGACAGACCCAGTCTCTGGGCTAACAATTTCTGGATCACTAATAGGGTCTTCAACCTCTCAAATCCCAATCAGGGTGACCAGGACCAGAAAGAGACAGCAAATAAATAAATAAATAAATAAATAAATAAATAAATAAATAGACAAGGGAATGACCCCCTCAAGGAAAGAAATGGAGGAATCACCAGAAAAGAAACAAAATGAAATGGAGGCATGCAATATGTCAGAATAAGAATTCAGAGTAAGGGTTATATAGTTCATAAACTGGATGGATGAGAAAATCAACAACTTATATGAGAATCAAGAGGAAATAAAAATGATATAGCTACATAAAAAACACAATGGAAGGTTTCAACAGTAGAGTAGAATAAGCAGAGGACCGAATTAGTGAGTTAGAAGATAGGGTAGAAAAACATACCCAATCTAAACAGCAACTGGAGAAAAAATTAGAAAGCATGAGGAGAGCCTAAGGGAGCTTTGGGACACCATGAAATGAAGCAGCATACATATAACAGGAGTGCCATAATGACAAGAAGAGGAGCAAGTATTAGAAAACCCACTTGAAGAAATAATTACAGAAAACTTCCCTGATGTGAAGAAGAAAAAAAATCACACTAGCACAGAGAATTCTAAACAAGATAAACCCAAAGAGACCTATACCAAGATACATCGTCATTATAATGGCAAATGTTAACGACAAATAAAATTTTCAAGGCTGTAAGAGAGAGATATAGAGTTATCTACAAAGGATCTCTAATTAGATTACCAAATGATTTCTGGACAGAAACACATCTGGCCAGAAAAGAGTGGAATGAAGAATACAAAGTGATGCAAAGCAAGGGACTGAACCCAAGAATACTCTATCCAACAAGGCTATAATTCAAAGTTGAAGGGGAAATCAGGAGCTTCACAGACAAAAAAGGCTAAGTGAGTTTATTAATGCCAAGCCAGCAATGCAAGAAATGGTAAAGGGACTGTAATAAAAAGAAAAAAATAGAAAGGGAAGAAGGAACACAGGCATAAAGAATAAAAATGGCTACAAACAAGTACCTGTCCTATATAATAAAGAGTAATATGCAAATTGACCATCATTCCAACATATAAGATGGCCGCCCCCATGTGGACACTAGATGGCTGCCACAAATGGACAGCAGGGGAGGGTAGTTGTGGGTGATTAGGTTGGCAGAGGAGGGCCATTGGGGACAACCAGGTCTACAGGGGAAGACAGTTAGGGACTACCAGGCTGGAAGGCGAGGGAAGTGGTGACCACGCTGGCAGGGGAGTGGTTAGGGGGTGATCAGACTGGCAGACAGAAGCGGTTAGGGGCAATCAGGCAGGCAGGCAGGCGAACGGTTGGAAGTCAGCAAGCCTGGATTGTGGGAAGGATGTCCAACTGCCCGTTTAGGCCCAATCCTATTTGGGCCTAAATGGGAAGTTGGACATCCCTTGAGGGGTCCCAAATTAGAGAGGGTGCAGGCTGGGCTGAGGGACATAGCCCACTCCTTCCCCCCCACATGTGAATTTTGTGCATCAGGCCTTTAGTCAATAATAACCTTAAATGTAAATGTACTAAATACTCCAATAAAAAGACAGAGAGTGGATAAATGTATAAGAAAACATGACCCATAAAAATGCTGTCTACAAGAGACCCATCTTAGAACAAAGGACTCACAGAGACTGAAAATGAAGGGATGGAAAAATATCTTTCAGGCAAATGAAAATGAAAATAAAAGCTGGGGTAGCAACACTTATATCTGACAAAATAGACCTCAAAGTGAAAGTCATAACAAGAGATAAGGAAGGCCACTTTATAATATTAAAATGGTCAATACAACAAGAGGATATAACTTGGTAACATATATGCACTCAAAGTAGGAATACCCAAATACATTAAAAAAAAAAAAAACCTCAAAAAAAAACTTCTGGAAGATATCAAGGGAGAGATAAACAGAAATACAATTATAGTAGGGGATTTTAATACCCCATTGACATCAGTGGATCAATCCTTTAGACTAAAAATCAGCAAAGAAACAGCAATCCTAAATGACTCACCAGATCAGATGGACTTAATTGACATCTTCAGAACATTTCATCACAAAGCTACAGAACATATATTCTTCTCAAGTGCACATGGGACATGTTCAAAGATAGACCATATATTGGGTCACAGGAAAAGTCTCTCCATATTCAAGAAGACTGAACTCATACCCAGCATCTTCTCATATCTAGATGGCATAATACTAGAAATCAACTACAATAAAAACAATTAAAAAATTCAAACACTTGGAGGCTGAATAGCATGTTATTAAACAATGATTGGGTTACCAAAGAGATCAAAGAAGAAATTGAAAACATCCTGGAAATGAATGATAATGAAAACATAACAATCCAAAACCCATGGGATACAGTGAGAGCAGTCCCAAGAGCGAAGTTCATAGCATTCCAGGCCTACCTCAAAAAAACAAGAACAAGTGGTAATAAATTACCTAACTATACAACTTAAAGAATTAGAAAGAAAACAACAAGAAAAGCACAGAGTGAGCAGAAGGAAAAAAATAATAAAGATCAGAGCAGATATCAATGACATAAAGACCAAAAGATACAAACCTACAAAAAATCAATGAAACCAAGAGCTGGTTATTTGAAAGGATAAACAAGATTGATGAACCTCTAGCCAGGCTCACCAAGAAGCAAAGAGAGAGGACCCAAATAAATAAAATCAGAAATGAAAGAGGTGAAATAACAACAGACCCCACAGAAATATAAAAGATTGTAAAAAAAATACTATTAACAACTCTATTCCAACAAACTAAACAACCTAGAGGAAATGGGCATATTCCTAGAGAAATACCACCTTCCAAAAACTCAATCAAGAAGAATAAAAAAATCTCAATAGGCCAATAACTAAGGAGGAAATTAAAACAGTCATCAAAAAGCTTCCAGCAAACAAAAGCCTGGGGCCAGATTGCTTCACAGGGGAGTTATACCAAAGATTCAAAGAATTAAAACCTACCCTTCTCAGACTATTCCAAAAAATTCAAGAGGAAGGAACACTTCCAAGCTCCTTCTATGAAGCCAGCATCACCCTAATACCAAAACAAGATAAAGACAACACAATGAAAGAGAACTACAGACCAATATTCCTCATGAACATAGATGCCAAAATCCTCAACAAAATTCTAGCAAATCGAATCCAGCAGTACATCAGAAAGACCATACACCATGACCAAGTGGAATTTATTTCAGAGATGCAAGGCTGGTACAATATCTGCAAATCAATAAATATGATACATCACATAAACATATTGAGATAAAAATCACATAATTATATCAATTGATGCAGAAAATGCATATGACAAAATTCAACACCCTTTCTTGATAAAAACTCTCAGTAAAGTGAGAATAGAGGGTCATACCTCCACATAATAAAAACCTTATATGACTAATCAATAGCCAACATCATACTCAATGGGCAAAAAACTGTAACCATTTTCCTTAAGAATATGAAAAATACAGGGATGCCCACTTTCACCACTTCTGTTCATCATAGTACTGGAAGTGCTAGCCACAGCAATCAGACAAGAAGAAATAAAAGGCATCCAAATTGGAAAAGAAGTAAAATTGTCATTATTCACAGATGATATAATATTGCACATAGAAAATCCTAAGGACTCCATCAAAAAATTATTAGACTTAATAAATGAACTTGGCAAAGTAGTCAGATACAAAATTAGCACCCAGAAACCAATGGCTTTTTTTTATATACCAACAATGAACCCACAGAAAGAGAAATAAAAAATTATCCCATTTATCACTGCAACAAAAACGTTAAGATACCTAGGAATAAATTTAACTAAAGAAGTGAAAGACCTGTACTCAGAAAACAACAGAACATTGAAAAAAGAGATAGAGGAAGATATAAACAAATGGAAGAATATACTATGTTCATGGATTGGTAAAATAAACATAATTAAAATGTCTATGCTACCCAAAGCAAACCATAGATTTAATTTACTCCCCATTAAAATACCAATGGCATATTTCAAAGACCTAGAACAAACTCTCCAAAAATTCATCTACCTATCTATATAAAAGCCAAGTGATCAGAATGACGGAATGACTGAAATGAATGGAATGTCCAGAATGACCATTCATTATGATGTACACTGTGGTGACCAACTGGCTGATCAGGGTCCTGATGGGGCATCCCCAACCTCCAGTGGCCCATCCCCATAGCCGGCCCAGGCCCTGATCTGCCCCCTTACTCTGATCAGGGGCAGGGCCAGCTGGCCAATTGCCTGTAGCCCTTCCCCTTCAATTGGCCCCTCCCATGGGGGGTGGGGCTGGCCAACCAACCACTCGCAGTCCTTCACACTGACCCTTGATTGGCCCCCACCACAATCAGGGGTGGGGCAGGCTGGCCAACCTCCTATATCCTCTCCCCCATGCTGGCCTGGCCCTGATGGCCCCAATTGGGGTAAGCTGGCTGAATCCTACTCATACATGAATTCATGCACTGGGCCTCTAGTATGGGATGAAGAAAGACCCCGAATAGCCACAGCAATCTTCAGAAAGAGAAACAAAGTTGGAGGGATCACAATACCAGATATATAGCTATATTACAAAGCCATTGTCCTCAAAACTGCCTAGTACTGACACAAGAACAGACATATACAGATCAGTGGAACAGAACAGAGAACCCAAGCCATTATGCTCAATTAATATTTGACAAAGAAGATAAGAGCATACAATGGAGTCAAGACAGTCTCTTCAATAAATGGTGCTGTAAATGGACTTTATACATTCATGTAAGCATAACCAGTGGACACAGACACTAGGGTGGGGAGGTCATTGGACAAATACATGCAAAAAAATGAAACTAGACCACCAACTTACAACACCATACACAAAAATAAACTCAAAATGGATAAAGGTCTTAAACATAAGATGGGAAACCATAAAAATCTTAGAAGAATCCATAGGCAACAAAATATGAGACAGATGTAATAGCAATATTTTTACTGATACAGCTCCTAGGGCAAGGGAAACTAAAAAGAAAATAAACAAATGGGACTAAATCAAAATAAAAAGCTTTTGCACAGCAAAAGAAACCATCGACAAACAACAATAAAGCCCATTACATGGGAGAACATATTTGCCATTGTTATACCCTGATAAAGGCCTAATCTCCAAAATATATAGGGAATTCATACATCTTAACAAAAGGAATATAAACAATCCAATAAAAAAAAATCAGCAAATGTCCTAAATAGACACTTTTTGAAAGTGGGCATACAGAAGGCCTGCTTGCCTGCCTGATTGCCCCTAACTGCTTCCCTGCTAGCCTGATTGATGCCTAACTGCTCCCCTGCCAACCTGATTGTCCCCTGTGCATGTGCTCCCATCACACAGAACATTTAAAGCAGATAACAAAGGGACCAGATCTGTGGGATAAGGAGATACAACTCAGAGCAGAGACAATAAAGGTGTGAGACTCAAGACAGACCCAGTCTCTGGGCTAACAATTTCTGGATCACTAATAGGGTCTTCAACCTCTCAAATCCCAATCAGGGTGACCAGGACCAGAAAGAGACAGCATTTCTAAACAGGTTACCTTGAACTCAAGAATAGTACTAGTAATGATTGCACCTGTAGCCTCAGGAGACCAAGAGGTGAGCTGAACCTCAGGAAATAGAAGAGAGGTCTGAAGAACCAGTTTTGGCTCAAACTCTTTTAGTGATGAAAGACAATGTTGGGTTCATAGGTTTAGTCTTAAATCCCGACATTATCCCATGGTGGAGAGAAGGGGCAGAGATAAATTTTTAGCCAAACCAGAGAGGCCAATTTCAGACGTTTCTGTGGAAATAATACACCATAAACCAATGTTCAAATGCTAGGAGTGAAAAGGAAACATTGTGCAGTTAGGGTTTAGTGAAAGTAAAGTAGACTTCATATGATACAGTATATACTTTGGCCTTGTTAAAACAACTTGCTAACATCCTAAAAGGTCATTATATCTCCCTATTCTGAGTCTGTCCCCATCTTTGCTGGGGACTTCCTAACTCCTTCTGGACCATTAAGTTTCTACATGGAATCACTCCTTTCAGAAGCCTGTCCTGTTCATCCTACATGCTGCCACAGCCTTGCTTGCTGTTTACTTCTCTTGGCTTTTCTCATAAAATAGAATTATTGCCTCTGATGATCCTTGAGTGAAGAATGTTAGTTGTGTATACTTATATATTCAGTGTCTGGAACAGGACCTGCCACAATTATAGGTGGTTCCCTGTTTCTTTCTCTTAAACTTTTGACCTTGCCCCAGACCTCCTTAGTCTCAAAGTAGGGGTGCGATGGTGTTTATCTATTCTTATTCAGCTGATCCCATTGCCTTGATCATAGAAACCCACTTTCTGCATTTATTTCTTATTATATTACTAGTGGCCTGGTGCACAAAATTTGTGCTCTTGGGGGTCCCTCAGCCCAGCCTGCACCCTCTTGCAGTCTAGGGGCTCTCGGAGGATGTCCTAGGCCTACAGGGAGTAGGCCTAAGCCATAAGTCAGACATTCTTAGTGCTGCCACGGAGGTGGGAGAAGCTCCCACCACCCCTGTTCCATGAGACCGGCTTCTGGCTGAGTGGTGCTCCCCCTGTGGGAGTGCACTGATCACCAGGGGCAGTTCCTGTGTTGTGACCAGTTGTTAGGCAGTTTGGTTGATTTGCATATTAGCCTTTTATTATATAGGATTCCTAGCTACTACCCAAGTTCTTCCAGAGAATACATTTTCTTTCTTTGGATCTCAGTTTCCCAGGGCTATATCAGATACCTGCTACTAAATTTCCCTAGTTCTGACGGCAATCCTGTTTACAGCACTTGGCTTAGATATGACTCTAGATCCTAGGCTTCAGTTAAGACATCACCAAATAGGAATTTTACCTTGAATTTCCTTCTCAGCCTATTTTGGACCTAATTTATATAACTGACCCCTGGACTTACTGTGTGTATGTTCTAATACTGAGCTTTCCTCTTGCCCTGAGGGACCTCTTGGACTCCAGAATTTGGCTTTTCTGGATCTTTCTGTTCCCAATTGTTGGGAATGAATTGTGGGTACAATTCCCTAAGCCTAAGGATGTGTAGTAATGGGTATCAGAAAGATGCTCAAAAGCCTAGATTTTCTATATTTGGTGGTGATTCAAAACCTTCCACATGCGGGCGTGTACACACACACACACACACACACACACACACACACACACACATTGCAAATCAAGGACCAGCTGTACTCTACCAAGAAAAAGCCCAAATGTATTAATACCAGGTGGTGTCCTACTCCTGTGATTTAAATGCAGGGCTCTATCACAAATAGATCCAATATGATCCCCCAAAGATATTCACACCCAAGTACCTGGAACCTGGGCATAACTTACATGGCAAAAGGTGATTTGGCAGTATAATTTAGGCTCTTGACCTTAAGATAGATTATTCAGGCAAGCTAATCTAATCATCTGAGCACTAAAAAGCAGAGAATGTCCTCTGAATGGAGTCAGAGTGACAGCAGAAGGGGAAGTTAGGTTGCTTCTAGTTGTGACAGAGTTTCAATGGGCCTTTGCTGGCTCTGAGATGTAGGGGGCCAAAGGCAAGGACTCAAGAGAGTCACCTAGGAGCTAAGATCCTCAGGTGGCAGCCAGCAAGGACACAGGGACCTCACTTCTACAACCACAAGGAATTGAATTTGGCCAACACTCTGAGTAAGCTTGGAAGCAGATTCTTTTCCAGAGTCCCCAGCAAGGTACATAGCCCTACTGATAGTTGGATCTCACCCTGTGGATTCTAAAGAGAGGACCCAGCCAAACCCTACCGTACCCAGACCTCTGAGTTATAGAATTGTGTGATAATGCATGATGTGGTTTTAAGCTACTAAATGTACTGTGGTTTGTTATGGCAACAGTAGAAAACTAATACAGGCCTTTGTCAAGGTCAGAGTCTTTGGGAAGATTCGCCATTTCCTCTCATCTTCAAGAATCCAGGGCTGCAAAGCCCCTCTCTGAAGCTCAACCTTGTTTGCATGAGCCAAGAGGGTGGATTTTCATCTCTGTCTCACAACAGCTTTCTTCCTGGTTAGAAGCTCTCCTCAGAACAACACTTTGTATTTCGGCAGCCTTCCTGCTGAGCCAGAATGTGGTCATTTCATCATTCCTCCAGGGAGGTTGCCCAGCTGAACCAGACTCCAAGGAAGCTGTCATAAAAATACAAACATTCATTTCATGTATCCACCACCTCCAGCTGAAAAGTAGAGCAGTGCTTATTTTGCAACAAAAACAAAGTATCAAGGCAAACATTTCTGAGAAAGACCTGTTAAGCAGGTGAGTCACTGCAGACTGCCTCCTTTTCAGCAAAGAGAAATAGTCTTCTACAGAAAAGGTCAGGAACAAAGGGCTCTGGTGGTTTTGTCCTGCATTCCCAGTGAATGAGTGGTTGGCTTCCTTGGGCAGAACCCAATGCTAATGAGGTCAACCTCAGGGATTGGCTCTGTAGTCAGGCCAGTTAGCTTCAGTCTGTTCCATGGAGAAAGACTCCATCTAATTAAAAACCACTTTACTTAGCATCTAATATTTGCCAGGCCCTGTGCTAGAGGCTAGGGGGTCAAAGGAAACCAAAGTCAGATCCTGACTACAAAAATTCACAATGTAGTGTGAAGATGGGCCCGTTAATAACAATCTCTAATACAGAGAAGGATGAACTGATGTTACCTGAAGGTATGGGAAATCTTCTGACAGAGGCAGGAGATATTCAGCTTGCATATACCAGAGGGGATTTCACAAGAAAATGCCATTTGAGCTAGACTTTGGGGAGGCAGGGACAAATAATAATTGATGACATATATTTGGTGCTTTACACTTGTATCTTTAATTCAGTGGAACTTTGATAGGGGGAGCATGATAAAGGTATTTTAATGTAAGAAACTGTAGGGTTAGGCGTAAATTATCATTAAGAAGTAGAAGTTCATGATGTTTCCTTGAATAGGTGTTCCCTTTGATCACTAAGGTTTTATTGCTTTTGTTGCATCTAGGTCCTTTCAGTGGACAGGAAATAGATCCTGCTATGTACTTTCATTTATGCCTATATTTATTCCTATGCCTATCTATACATATTGAAATCTATGAGTTCATGCCAATGTGTTTAATTCCAAATGACACCTTAGGGTTCAATTTAGTCTCTCCCCCCCCCCCCCCCCCCCCCCCCGCTTCCATTTCCACATTTATAACTCCGTTCTTCAGCCATGGAATATAGCCTGTTTCAGTCTGTTCAGGTTGCTATACAAAAATAATATAATAGACTGGGTGGCTATAAACAACCAAAATTTATTCCTCATAGTTATGGAGGCTGTGAAGTCCATGTCCAAGGTTCTGGCACACTCAGTGTCTGTGTGAGCCTGCTTCCAGGTTCATAGGGAGCTGTCTTCTTGCTGTCCACACATGGCAGATGGGCTATGGAAGCCCTCTTTATAAGGCCACTAATATCATTCAAGAGGGTTCCACTCTCATTAACCAATCATCTTCCAAATGCCCCACTTCCAAATACCATCTATTGGGGATTGGGTTTCAACATAAGAATTTTGGGAGGACACAAGCATTCAGTCTAAAGCATGGCTCCATGTGAATGGCATAGCTGGAGTATACTGCAACAGAGAGGACAAATGCAGAAAGGGGTATGGAATCTGCTTAGGAATGACCTTCCGGGTCATGATAAGATAAAAACTTTATCTTTTAGATATTGGTGAGTTATTTAAAGTTTCTGAGCAAAGAATAATAAAATTTAACAAGAAGAATACAATTAATAAAAATTTAAATAGAACTAAATAAGGCTTTTAGGTAGGAAAAAAAAAAAAAAAGAGCAGAGGAAATTTTTTCAGACTTGTAAAAATTCTCTTGAACTATGTTTAACTTAGTTACAGGATAATTCCACTCAGTATTCATTTCATTGAGGGGCCAGACTGTGATGAACTAAGTATATTCCTTCACTGTCTGGTTTGCCTTTTACTTGGAATCTGAAAGTCTCAGTGAATGGCTGTAGAAGATACCTAGTGCATACATTTTTTACACTATCCATGTTGGTAAGCATGATCCATTTTATTTCTCCAACACTGTGATAGAGAATGTTGTTGATATTTTGTTCATTTTAAAATCACATATTCTAATTCAAGTAATTATTTGGGGAAAGGAAAAAGGAAGAGAGACTGGGGTAGGCTGTGACCTCAGAATATATTTATTCTGCCGTGACTAAAGCCATGGGCTCTACTCCAAAATCCTGTTCACATTGTTTCCTGTCCATGGTGGCTGTTTACATTATTGGGCTTTTCTCAGAAGTCAGATATTATCCCTTGGCTCAGGAACCAAAGAGTTATGCTTCTCATCATAAGAAAGATGACGCAAGGGACCTGCCTTTAGTGTGACGTGTTTGCTTTGTTGAGAATTGTTGTTTCCAGTAATGGAAATGTGTTTGTACTACTCTTTAGTGTGCATTGTTAATTGCTAACTCAGCATCCATTCCTCCTTCTTCTTTCCTAAGAAACTTGAAGAGGGCCACACCAAGGTAGTAAGTGGTGGAGGGGATGAAAACCAGAGAATGGGCACAACAGGGAACACTAGTCAAAGTTTGGTCTTGTTGGAATGGGATGGTTAGTGTGTTGACGAACAAGGAGCTGGAGGATCAGGGAAGTGAAGTGAAGAGGCAGGTTTGGAGGACTCCAAAGGTTTCTTTTGGTGGAGAAGATGATACTGATTCCCAAGAAGGGGGCATGGGAGGAGGGGCAGATTTGCAGGGCAAGGTGATTTAGTTTTGGACTTCCTGTGATTGTGGCACTGGTGGAACAAGCACATAGAGACAGCCAATAAGCAGTTGGGGCTAAACAGCTGGGGTTCTGAAGAAAGTCTAGACTGATGATGTAGATTGATCATGGTTGACAGTGAGTGAGGTGACCAGGTAATTAAGAAAAATCCTGCATCTTATGTATGTATTTTAATGTAAGAAATACTTTTGTAGCATTTTCTGATAGGCACTTTATGACTATTTACTCATTTAATATAAATAATGCTTTGAGGAAGATACTATTATTATCCTCATTTTACAGATGAGAGAACTGAGACTAAGAAAAGTTCCCTAACCTGTCTCAGGTCTTGTAGGTCATAGTGGCACAGACAGATTTCAAACCCAGGTTATCTAGCCCCCAAATCCATGCTTTCACCCACTACACTATGCTACACTGCCATTTATATGGACACTCATTGTCAATGTGTATTTCAGGAATATATAGGAGCAAAAATTTCTACCACTTATTCTGTCCTAAGGTCCTGAGATGGTGTGCATACTGACTATTGCTGCCTTACAGGTAAAAGCTGAGATAATTGTAAGTGGAGGAACATCCTCTGGATTTATGAGTAAAGATGCCATGTTATCTGTGTGTCTTACTTCTCCACGAATGCAGGACACTGAAATAACAACAGGAGACCACAGGGAGGGCCATTGGGCTCACTTGCATTGCTTGTCCACTTTCAGTTAATATCTACCCACATTTTATATTCCTCTCTCAATGACTTTTGGTTGTTTGTTTGGCCAAGGTTCACATGATGTTGTAAATTTACCACTCCCACAATAAAATTTTTCAAAAACCATTACATGTCAGTGACAGAGAACATATGAAAAGAAGACATTAACAGTTAAAGGTACATTTGAAAACAAGACAACATTTCCATGGTCCAGACATGTACCAGAAACACAACTCAGAGGGACAAACTGAAGTCATGAGCCTTCTGGATGGGAGTTTATATTTAGCAAAGTCCTGGGCACTAAAACACTTTCTTGTTGGGGGAGGGGATCTGGGCCTGGTTCATTGCATAAAACTTGGTGCTGGAATGGGCTCCCCCTGCAGTGATAGAAGCTGAAAGAATTTAAGTGTGGACTGTTTATTTTATGTGCGGGTCCCTGGCTTATACAAATACCAGGGAGGTGGGAGGAAGCAGACCACATTTGTAACCAGGACCTGGGCCAAGCTGCCTGCTGCCTGGATGATAACTAAATCTGAGATACCCCATTCACTGTAATATGGAAATCCCGAGTCACCAATATTACATTTGGTTCAAGATTGGAAGAGCTGAGAGAGGGGTTCATAGAGGTGACCACCAAACTGCCAGGCAGTGACTGGGAAGTGGTAGATGAGGAAAGAGGAGACTTTGAATAAATTTAACTTTCTTATTTATGGTTAATTATAAAATCTCTCCATGTGAGGGTCCCTCTAGGGCCCTCCCGGGAGGTCAGAACGTCTTCTGAATCCTCCTGCCCATAGTCTTATGGCAGGTCTGCCAGATGTATTCGGGCACCAATTCCACGAGGGGTTTTACGTTCCTCCAGAGCGCTCACACAAGGACACAGACAAACACACACCTACCGCGGCCAGTCAGGCTCTCCGGATCGGAGTCCCTCATGGTCCTGGCTGGGGATCCAGGACGAATTCCCCCATATGTTATGCCCAGACTTCGTGATCCCCAAGGACTACCAGGGAGCCAAGTCCGATGCAATAAACAAAAGAGCCTTTTCCATGCTAGCATGGGCTCTGTCCCACTCACGCCAGCAGCATGGTGGAAGAGAGCCAGATTTTATTTTTTAAAATTAAATTTAGCTTTGTGCTATTTACAAGAGACACACTTAAAAAAATGAAAGAATATAAAAATTAAATTGAAAAGTTTAATTGAAAAAATTCAGTTTACAGACAAATTTTAGGACTAAGATTCATTATAATTGGGATAAAAGGGAACATTCATAAAAAGAAAAGAACAATCTTGTAAGAAGCAAGATTATTAAAATATACACTTAAAATATAAAGCAAAAACTAATAACATTACAAGTAAAATTTATAATGAAATTGAAAGATAAAACTGGAAAAAAAAATATATATATATATAAAACCCTAATATGCAAATAGACCGAATGGCAGAACAACCGAACAACCAGTCATTATGATGTGCACTGACCACCAGAGGGCACGTGCAGAACATGGTGGGCATTGGCTGTGGAGGGATGGTGGAGCAGGTCAGTGGTGGTGCCAGACCAAGGGGGGGTGTTGGTTGCTGTCATCAGGGGAAGCCTCTGGTGGCTACTGAAAATTCTTTGTTTCTGCATGCTGTGGTGCAGCCTGGTGCTCACACCCGCTGCCAGCACCAGGCACTGCTCCCATCACTTGGTGCTGTCAGCGGGTGTGAGTGGTGGCTGCCAGCCCTCATCTCCCTTGAGGGCTTCATCACTTCCCCCTGCTCCTGAGGGGTGATTGGGGCTGGTAGCTGCCTCTTATACATGCTGCTGGTGCTGGAGCCGCCACTCGCACCCACTGACAGCACCTGGCGCCAGTCCAATTGCTCAGCAAAGTCAGTGGATGTGAGTGGGGCTAGTGCCGTCAGCACATGGGATTGGCAGCTGTGGGAGCAGGGCTGCCATCAACAAGAGACTGGGGGCCACAGTGGGAGGGGCCAGGTGGGGATGCAGAGGATGGGCTGAGACCTGCCTCTATGCCCACTGCAGCTTCACAGCCCACAATTCCTTTCAAGGTATACGAATTGGTGCACTAGGCCCCTAGTAAGATATAAAGGATTTCAATATCACAACTAAAATTTGTTTTAATTAGATAAAATTAGTTTAATTAGGATTCCTGCACCTAACAGAGATTATACATTATTTTAAAATACACTTTAAACATTTAAATATTCACTCTAATTTACATCAGTGAATAGATCTTCCACACAGAAAACCAAAAAGGAAACAGTAGTCTTTAAAAACAGAGAGGAAGGAAGAGGGAGAGAGAGATAAAAACATCAATGATGAGAGATAATAATTGATTGGCTGCCTCCTATATGCCCCACAATAGATCTTACACTGGGGGTCAAGCCTGAAACTCAGTCAGGTGCCCTGACTGGGAATTGAAACTGTGACCTCCTGGTTCATATGTTGATATTCAACTGCTGAGCCATGCAGGTAAAACAGCACTCTTAAATGACACACTAGATGACATGGGCTTAGTTGATATCTTCAGATCATTTCAGCAGCAGAATATACATTCTTTTCAAGTGCATATGGAACACTTTGTAAAGTAGACCGCATGTGAGAATAAGAAGGCTAAAAAAGGTTAATTCCAATGTATCCCTGATATTTGGGGGTGGGGATAGGAGGGGGCTAGCAATTTGAATCTGTACCAGCAAGCTCAGTGTACATTCTTGATAACCTATAATTAAGTCCCTACCTCCTTCCCAGAAACTGGTCTTGCAGAACCTATTACAGAGGCCATAAAACTGTGAACAATGCACTGCCTGGAGGGAGGCTTGTTAACACTGGTGCCAGGCCAAACCATCAGCTATGGCCTGGAGACCCCCAACACCTGGGGAATTTCTTGCAAAGGCTTGCAAAAAGGCACAGGAAGCATAATCCATATTTGTGGGACAAAGACCACAGGGACATATAAAGAGAAGCCCCCTGCATGTTACTTCACTCTGATTTGGAAAGTTATTTCCTGAGTCTGCCAGCATATTAAACAGTGTCCCTCCTTTTCTTTAAAGCATCACTTGGTTTTTCTTTGATCTTCTGCAACAAGGACACAAAACAAGTCTCAATAAATTTAAGATGAATTCATATCAAGCATCTTCTCTGATAACAGTATGAAACTAGAAATCAATCACAAAAAAATACTGAAAAACTCAAAGACATGGAAGCTAAATAACATGTTACTAAACAATGATTGGGTTAACAATGAAGTCAGAGAATAATCAAAATATACCTTGAAATAAATGAAAATGATAACATAATGACACAAATTCTATGGAACACAGTGCAGTCCTATGAGGGAAACTCATAGCATTACAAGCCTTCCTCAAGAAACAAAAAATATCTCAAACAAACAACCTAAATTTTCACTTAAAGGAGCTAGAAAAAGAACAACAAACAAAGTCCAAAGTGAGTTGAAGAAAAGAAACAATAAAGTCAGAGAAGAAATAAATAAAATGGAGTCTAAAAAAAATACAAATGACAATAAAAACAAGAACTGGTTCTTTGAAAAGAAAACAAGATTGACAAACCTTTAACCAGATTTATAAAGGGAAAGCAAGAGAGGACCCAAATAAATAAAAACAGAAATAAAAGAAAAGTAGAATTGACTCCACAGAAATACAAGAGATTGGTGAAAAATATGAATAACCACATGCCAACAATTTGGACAATCTGGATGAAATGGACAAATTCATAGAAACATACAATTTTCCAAAACTGAATAAGGAAGAATCAGAAAACCTGAATAGACAGATTAGAACTAATAAAATTGAAGCAATAATAAAAAACAAAAACAAAAAAAACTACAAACATATAAAAGTCCCAGACTGGATGGCTTCACTGGTGAATTTTACCAAGAATTCAAAGAAAAACTAATACCTATCCTTTCCAAATTATTCCAAAAAATTTAACAGCAAGTCAGACTCCCAAGCTCATTTTATGGAGCCAGCATTATCCTAATTCCAAAACCGGATAAAGAAAGAAAATCACAGGCCAATCTCCCTGATGAACATAAATGCTAAAATTCTCAACAAAATAATAGCAAACCAGATCCAGCAATATATTAAAAAGATCATATATCATGATAAGTGGGATTTATTCTGGGAATGCAAGGTTGTTACAATATCTGCAAATCAATAAAAATAAAGGATAAAAATCACATGGTCATATCAATAGATGCAAAAAGTATTTGACAAAATCCATCATCCATTTTTTATAAAAATTGTCATCAAAGTGAAACTAGAGGAAGCATACCACAACAAAATAAAGGCCATATATGACCAACCCACAACCAACATCATACTCCATGGGCAAAAGCTAAAAAGCATTTTCCTTTAGATCAGGAACAATATGTGAATGTCTACTTCCACCAGTTTTATTCACCTGGAAATCCTAGTGATAGCAATCAGACAAGAAGAAGAAATAGAAGGCACACAAATTGGAAAGGAAGAAATAAAACTGTCATTATTCACAGATAATATGATGTTATACATAGAAAACATTAAAGATTTCACTAAAAAACTACTAGTTGTAATAAATGAATTCAGTAAAGTAGCAGAATACAAAAAAGTCTCCAGAAATTAGTTGCATATCTATCTATCTATCTATCTATCTATCTATCTATCATCTATCTTTGTAGTTATTTATTTATTTATTTATTTATTTATTTATTATCTTTAATCCTCACCCAAGGATATGTTTATTTATTTGAGAGAGAGAGAGAGAGAGAGAGAGAGAGAGAGAGAGAGAGAGAGAGAGAGAGAGAGAGCCCTTAAAAATTAAAAAGGAAATTGACTTATGACCCAGGGATTTCACTTCTGGGAATATATCAGAAGAATTCTGAAACAGTGATTTGAAAGAATATATGCTTTTCTGTGTTTATTACAGCATTATTCACAATAGCTAAGATTTGGAAGCAGCCCAGTGCCCATCAGTAGAGGAGTGGATAAAAAATGGAGATAAATTTACACAGTGGAATACTACTCAGCCATGAAAAATAAGAAAATTTCACCCCGCCAACATGGCTCAGTGGTTGAGCATTGACCTATGAACCAGGCGGTCACAGGTTCAATTTCCTGTCAGGATACATGCTTGGATTGTGGGCTTGAACCTCAGTGTGGGGCACGCAGGAAACAGCCAATCAATAATTCTCTCTCATTGATGTTTCTATCTCTCTCCCTCTCTGAAATCAATAAAAATAATTTGAAAAAGAAGGAAATCTTATCTTTTGTGACAGCATGGGTAGCTCTGGAGAGTATTACGGTAAGTGAAATTAACTAGTCAGAGAAAGACCAGTACCATATGATTTCACTTATATGTGGAATCTAATGAACAAAACCAACAAACAAAATAGAAGCAGACTCATATAGAAAGAAAACAAATTGACAGCTGTTAGAGGTGAGTGGGTTTGGGGGAGTGGGTGAAAAAGATGAAGGGATTAGGCAAGTGATAAAATAACTCATAGCCCAGCTGATGTGGCTCAGTGGTGAGCTTTGACTCATGAACCAAGATATCACCATTTTGTTCCTGGTCACAGTACATGCACAAGTTGCAGGTTCGATTCCCAGTAGAGGGTGTGTAGGAAGCATCCAATCAATGTTCTCTCTCATCAATGTTTCTACCTCTCTCCCTTCCTCTTTCCTAAAAAATAAACAAAAACATATTTAAAGAAATGAAAACAATTCAGAGACACAGATGTTCAACAATATAGTGATTGCCAGGGGAAAGGGGTGGTGGTGGTGGTAAGTAGAAGAGAGTAAAGGGGATAAAAGGTGATGGAAGGAGACTAGACTTAGGGTGATGAGTACACAATGCAATGTACAGATGATGTGTTATAGAATTGTACACTTGAAATCTATATAATTTATTAACCAATGCCATCCCAATAAACTCAATAATTTAAAAAAATTGACTCTATTAATAACACAATCATATTCTCTGACCGCAATGAAATTAAATTAGAAATACACATTACAAAAGAGATAAATGTATATTTGTAAACTATAAAAAAACTCAAATAGTTTTTAGGTTAAAGTGGAAATCACAATAGAAATTACTAAGGAGACATTTGGCTTTCTACTTACTCCAACTAGCTTATTACCTTGCTAAGGTACCAACTTGTTTTATTACCATGGTTTATATGTAAAGAGTTTCTTTTATATAAAGAGGTTCTTTTATATATATTTTCCCCTTCTATCCCCTCTCTGATATTCAAGACTTTTGCTTTGAAAATATTTTCCAAAAATCTTCTTTACTTTTATAGCTTTTGTATTTTTATTCTTGTTCATTATCCTTTAAATTTACTATCTCAATGGTTTTCTTTTTGCTTTCAATGCTTAATCTTGTAACTTTTTGTAATGTTTTTAACATTAACACTAAATTTCATTGACTTTTAAAAAAATATATCTTTATTGTTCATATTATTACAAATGTTCCTCATTTTTTCCCCATCCATTGCTCCCCTCCGCCAGGTTCCCACCCCACCCTCTGCTCTTCCCCCCCCCCCCCCCCATTGTCCTCATCCATAGGTGCACAGTTTATGTTCTGTCTCTTCCCACACCCCCCGCTTCTCTTTTCCCCGAGAATCATCAGTTCACTTCCCTTCCATACCTCTGATTCTATTATATTCAACAGTTAATATTGTTCATCAGATTTTTTAATTCCCTTGGTTTTTAGATTCACTTTTTACGTATTTGTTGTTCATAATTTTTATCTTTATTTTCGTCCTCTTCCTAAAGAACCCCCTTCAGCAATTCATATAATTCTGGTTTGGTAGTAATGAACTCTTTTTTTTTTTTTTTTTTTTTTTTTTTTTTTTTTTTTTTTTTTTTTTTTTTTTTTTTAGTGAAGCTCTTTATCTGGCCTTTGATTCTGAGTGATAGCTTTGCTGGGTAGAGTATTTTTGGCTATAGGTTCTTGCTATTCATCACCTTGAATATTTCTTGCCATTCCGTCTAGCCTGCATGGTTTCTGTTGAGAAATCAGCTGACAATTGTATGGGTGCTCCTTTATTGGCAACTACCTGCTTTTCTCTTGCTGCTTTTAATATTGTCTCTTTGTCTTTTGCTCTTGGAATTTTAATTATGATGTGTCTTGGTGTGGTCCTCTTTGGATTCCTTTTGTTTGGGGTTCCGTGTGCTTCCTGGACTTATAAGTCTAATTCACCAGGTGGGGGAAGTTTTCTGTCACTATTTCTTCCAATATGTTTTCAGTATCTTGCTCTCTGTCATCTTCTGGGACGCCCATAATTCTGATGTTGGTTCACTTGAAGTTGTCCCAGAGGTTTCTTACATTATATTTAACTTTCTGGATTTTCTTATCTTCTTGCTTCTGCGGAGGAGTGTATTCTGGCTCTTTATGTTCCAAATCTTTGACTTGATTCTTGAGATCTTCCATTCTGTTTTGAGGACTGTATAAATTTTTTTATTTCAGACAATGTATTCTTTATTTCTAGTTGATCCCTTTCCATATCCTCAAAGGTCTTATTTATTTTATTGTCCATTTCTAGAAAATTCTTGAAAAACCTTATAAGCGTGGTTTTGAATTCTATATCCAGTCGCTTGTTGTCCTCCATTTCTTTCGCTTGTGATGTTTCCTTGACTTGGCATTTTTGCAGCTGCCTTGAGTTGGTAGGGTGGCTTTGTGTGTTAAGGTGTCCTATATGGTTCAGTGGGTTAGCCTCCTAGTTACCTGAGGTGGACACTCTTGGTGCACCCCTTTGTGGAGTGTGTGTACAGACTTATTGTAGTTAAATCTTGATTGTTGTTGGTATCACTGGGAGAAACTGACCTCCAGGCCAATTGGCTGTGAGGATCAGCTGTGTCTATGCTGGGAGACAGCCTTATTCGACTAGACTTTGAAAATTGCAAAAGCCTCTGTGCTCAGCTTGGATGGGGTGGAGTTTCAGGGTGGAGCCTACACCTTGGCTTCTCGTCAGCCCTGCCCTATGAGGTTCCTGTGTCTCAGTGTTCCTCAGTGTCCTTCAGTACTCACTGCAAGCACCTCTGAGAGAAAGGTATCCTCGAGTTTCGCCCACTACCAGACAGTCTAGTCTTTCTCCCAATGAGCCTGGAACTGGGTTTCAGTGCAGTTGGAAGTGGGGTTCAGTGCAGTCTGGAGCTTTTGTCTCCTTCCTGTTAGGTCATCTAGCAGCATAGTCAACAGTCTGTCCTCTGTGCGCATTCACATGCATGCCTCTGGGACTCTGCCTTTTGCCGCTCCCCTGAGTTTCCGCCTTACAGCCCAGATTCCCTCTGTATGAGCCTGGGTCCCTAGGGTCTTGCCCAGAACTGGGGTTCAGTGCAGTCAGAACTGGGGTTCAGCACAGTTCAGAGCTTTTATCTCCTTCCTGCTAGGGAATTCCAGCCAGGCACTTAGCCGCCCCCTCCTCTCCAGCTCCATCCTCTCACCATGCTCGCACTGTGTCTCTGTACCTTTTACAGCTCCTCTGATTTTCTTTCTGGTTTTCTCTTTCTAGTTGTAGAATTTCCAGTCAATCAACTTTCCTATAGTTCTGGATAATGTCCATTTTGTATTTTAGTTGTATTTTTTGAAATTGTTGTGTGAGGCTGCAGTTAGGTGTTTACCATTCCGCCATCTTGGTTTCTCCCCTTAATTGACTTTTAATCTTCCCTCTGAAATATCTATTTTGCCTCATTATTCCAAATGATATATTTTTCTAGAAAATTTTACTTAAAAAATGTGAGTTCTGCCCTAGCCAGTTTGTTCAAAGGATAGAGCATTGGCCCTTGGACTGAATGGTCCTAGGTTCCATTTTATTCAGGGCACTTACCATGGTTGCAGGCTCTATCCCCAGACCAGCCCTGGTTAGGGCATATTCAGGAGGCAATCAATCAGTGTGTCTTTTTCACATCAAAGTTTCTCTCTCTCTGTCTCTCCCCCTCCCTTCCACTCTCTCTAAAAATCAATGGGAAAATATCCTCAGGTGAGGATCAACAACAACAACAACAACAACAACAACAACATAATAATAATAAAAAATAATATATATATATATATATATTTAAAGTTAGTTCTTTCAAAAGTTTTTTCTTTTACCTTAAAAAAAATCTTCTCTACCTTGAATTTATTATTTTACCTAATTATTTTTCTTTTGTCATTTTTTTTCTTTTTCTTAATTTCTAGAATAAAACCCATCCTTGGAAGCTTGGAGTCAAAGTGGTGGCATGGAGGAAACTCATATGTACTTACAGAAGGGAGCATGTGTTTGTGATGTCTCCTCTTCACTCAGCCCCCAGGCTAACCTTTGGCACCTGCCAATGGATCTTGGAATCCATTAGGGTTGAGTTTTGACTTTGGGTTACCTACTCTCAAGGTGATGGTTTTCTCCATGTAGACAAAATACTTTACTTACTGGAACAATTTTTCTTCCTCAGGACAAGGTTTCAACTATAAGACATTTGTAGTTTGGGCCATCTATACCAACAGCATGCCACGAGGCTGGAGGAGATGGGAGGAAAGCAAGAGGTCCTGGCTGGAGAACTTGGCCTGACCCAGTAAGGAGCTGGGGGTTTTGTCATGAGGATCACAGTACTATTTCTCCATGTCACTGGCTCTAATATTTGTTTACAAATTGACATGCCTCCCTTTTCAGTGGAAATGTAGAAACTTTGTCTTGATATACACTGAATGGCCAGATTATTATGACCACCTGACATTTGTAGGCAAAGTAGCCATATACTGCATTGTATAGGATATGGAACCCGAAGGCCTGTTCGAACACCTTTGCTGTCTGCAGTTACCAAGATAAAATGTCTCCAATTTGCACAGGAACACAAGGATTGGACAGTTGAGCATTGGAAAAGTCATGTGGTACAATGAATCACATTTCCAGTCGCATCATGCAGATGGCAGAGTGAGAATTTGGCGGAAACAGCGTGAAAGCATGCACCACAAATACATGAGTACAATCCTTCAAGCTGGTGGTGGCAGTGTTATGGTTTGGGGCATTTTGCCTGGCATGATTTGGGCCTTTAATTCGTGTGGAACAACGTCTGAATAGTAACAGCATATCTAAGTATCGTTGTTGATCAAGTTCATCATATCATGTTGATGGTATATCTAAATGGAGATGGCTTCTTCCAACAAGACAATGAGCCATACCATGGTGCTCATATTGTGCAGGAGTGGTTTCAAGAACATGAAAGAGACTTTACTTTGCTTAGGACCCCATAATCACCAGATCTCAATCTAATTGAGCATTTGTGGGAAGAAGATAAAAGAGCTATCAGGCAGCTCGTTCCACAACCATCAAATCTCACAGAACTGAACAGTGCCATTCATCAGGCATGGTGTCAGATTCCTCACATCACCTTTCAACATCTCGTGGAGTCAATGCCAAGAAGAATTGCTGCAGTATTGAAGGTAAAAAGTGGTTTTGAATGAATGTCATTGTGAGCAGCCTTAATTTTAAAACTTGCATTTTCTTATTTTCAAGAAGGTTTAGATCCCTTATCTTTCATGTTATCAAGGTAAAATAATTTGAAACAGAATAAGTCCACTCCTACTTCTGTCACCTTTAAGCAACCC
Organism: Pipistrellus hanaki; assembly: GCF_964339955.1. Classification (NCBI taxonomy): domain Eukaryota; kingdom Metazoa; phylum Chordata; class Mammalia; order Chiroptera; family Vespertilionidae; genus Pipistrellus; species Pipistrellus hanaki. The sequence continues at coordinate 114,399,154 of NC_140504.1, read as the reverse complement.
AGATGAGCTGGCAGGACACCTTCTTTTCAGATTTGCTTTGATTCTCTGGCAAGCTTTCTGTCTTAACATACGCATTCTCTCAGTCAACAGGCATCCTCAGACATACGGATGTTTTCCAGCTATCTTTTAAGTTTGTATTTATTTTATGCATTCTAAGACAGAATTAAGCATCTCTGGTTATTTGAGAGCCAAGATTAGCTCCTTTACTCATTTAACAAGTATCTAAAGGGAGATAAAGGTGGGGGGGGAGAGATATCTGTAATACTACAAGCAATAAAAATATATTAAAAACCAACAACACAAGTATCTATAATGTTTCCACTTTGAGCCATATTTGAACACCATTAGAAAATGGGTGAATTACTTCCCTGTGAACCATTCTTTTAGAGGCAAATGTACTGGTCTAAAGGGAAGTTTTTCTCCATGGTTTGTTAAAGGACAGTAAATATATTTTGCCCCATTGTTAGTAACCAGAGTTACTTGTTTTCTCTGTCCCTGGACTCAGCCAATTAGGCCCCTTCACAGGATAGCTCTCATCACCTTTCACAGAATATGACAGTTGACAAAATGCCTTAATGTAGACATTGACGAAATATTTGTTCAATAAATGTATACTTCTCACTAAAAAGTCTTCTAAAGGACCTAACCTCCTCTATAAAGGTTGTATTCAGAACTTTCCACAGCTCTCCTTTTGGATTTTAGTCAGCAACATTTCAGAACCAAGATGCCAAGTTAGAGACCACACTTTCTAAGGCACAGAGGAGGCAGCAGAGGTGCCCAGATGATGACTCACAACTGTTGGGGGTTGGAAAACGCGGAAGGAGATGATGTGCTCACCTTACAGCAGGACAGGCAGAGTTTGGTATGATGTGGTGCCCTGCATGCTACTAATAAATATCCCACCAGCGACATTTGGAGTGTGTGCTGAAGTCCCCAACCCCCAGATTAAAGGGATAGTCTTGCCCAGCTGCTCTCATGATGCCAGGACCCTGAGCTGACCCTTCTAGGTGGTGAGGAATGCCAGGATTGGGGCTTCTATGTTCTGCGCCTGCTGCCAGCCCAGCTCTCTGCCCCCCAGAACAGGGCATCCAAGAATCTCCCTCAGAGTAATATCTGCTCTTGGAATAATTTATCTACAACTTTATTCTGTCTTTCCTCTAATGTTCCTTCCTCTCCCGTAACTTCCACTCTCTGCATGATATGCTATTGAGCAAGGTGGGACTCTATGAACAGTCTAGTCCCATTGTTACTCAAAAGGAGTGGTGTGTTGGTAAATGTTTAATAACCAGCTCTCCAGAAAAAAAGAAAAAGAGCCACGATTTGCAGTATTTGTCAGCTTCCCTGAGGTAAATACTCCCACCATGGCCGATTTCACTGAATATAGACTTGGGAAGATGTGTGTGCATAGTCTCGCCAGCCCCAAGTTGACTGCCACACCTGCCTTTCTAAGACCCATCATTTGAGGAGGCCCCAGGAGATCAGCCTGCAAGCTGGAGACCATGGCTCACAGTGGAGCCATTCAAAGTTGCAGACTGGGCTCTCTGGAAGCAGGCTCAGAGATGGAGTGAGACGCAGCATTGGCAGAGGGAGAAGCCAAATTATGACATAGACACACACAGGCCTCAGAGCAGTCCCATGTGGGGCTGAGACAGCTCCTTTAGCCCCGTACCTGGTTCAGTCCCATGAGAGACCCCGAAGGAGCCCATAAGTGGGGGCTGTCTGCTGATACACTCTGCACAGCTGGGCGGCAAGTCCTTCTTCACAAGGGAATCTGGGCAGCTCATCTTCATGACAACCACACCCAGATATGTCTAAGTCAGCATATGGAACCCCTGTCAGGTGGGCAGCATTAGGGCTTTCAGCAGGAGCCCCTGTCAGCCTGTTCCTGCCTTCAGAGAATCACCTGAGATCTGTCCTCACCTGGTCCCTGCCTGTGGGAGCTCAGCTTTGCCTCAGTCTCTATCCTACCCCCTCAGGCTCCTTTCTGGATTCCATCTGGTTTCACTCTGTTTTGCCTTCTCAGCCAGGCCTGGGAGTTTCTGCTGCACCCTCCCAGTGCCTGACCTCAGACTGACCTCAGCTGCTTTCTGGCCTTTCTCCTCACGCTGGCAGCTAGGGACTGAGTGGAACCTGTCCTGTAGGGCAGGATGGACCCTGGCTCCCAGCTCAGCGGTGCTCTGGCCCCAGGAAAGGAAGCAGGGCCTGCTCTGTGCAGGGGCTGGGCAATCCCACCTGCCCAAACCAGTTTGAGGAAAACGAGTGGGTTTGGCCTAACCCCACAGGATAGGGGAAGGGGAGTAGGGTGACTATAGAGCTTCCATGGTTTATTCTCCTCATTTACTTATGAGGACACTGTGACATACTGCAAATAACTGATTTGCCCAGAGTCCTGTGGCTGGTCAGACACAGAGCTGGAACTGGAACCCTGCCCAGCGACGTTTTTATACTTCTTCTTCCCCAAGTCTGATTTGTTCACTGTGTGTTTGGACATGCCTCATTAGCAGATTTCATGTTCTCCTGGGTGAGCTCCTCTGCACGATCAGCCCCACTCCGGCTGAGGAGGAATCATCCTCTCTGCCAACTGAGTGCGGGATGTGCGCGCTGGCTGGGCCTCAGGGAGACCAGCTGGGAAAGCTAAGCGGCTCACAGAGTTCTTAGCCTACTGGGCAGCTGCCTATGGATGGACACCTTCTGCCCTAAGAGACTCAGCCCTGGGCCTCAGCCTGCCCCGCCCCCTCCCCTGGAGGCAGCACTTCAGGGTCCTGCCATGAGCTCTTCCGGCCTGAGGCCCAGTGCTCCCACCACACCCTCTTGTACTTGCCCCTTTATCCTCTTTCAGTGGACCATTTTAACAAACATTGTATCTAAAGGAATTAAATAATCTGCTTTCACCCTTTTAATGTGATTCTTTAGTGTATAATATTTAAACCTTTGTAGCTTTTATCTGTAATTGTTTATTTCATCCTGCTTTCCATTGTTGTAGTTTAGTTATCTTTTATGTGTTTTTTTTTTTTTGCTAATTTTAATTAATTAATTAATTTTAAAAAATCATCACCAGAGGATATGCTTATTGATTGTAGAAAGAGGGGAAGTGTGTGTGTGTGTGTGTGTGTGTGTGAGAGAGAGAGAGAGAGAGAGAGAGAGAGAGAAAGAAAGAGAGAGAGAGAAACACTGATGTGAGAGAGAACATCAACTGATCAACTGATTACCTTCCATATTCACCCCAATTGGGGATGGAACCTGCAACCTTTTCATATATAGGATGACACTCCAACCAACTGAGCCACATCAGCCAGGGCAGTCTATTTATTTAAGTAATTTTCCCTCTTGTTGATGAGCAAGAGACCTTGGCTGTATGGGGTGGGGGTGGGTGGTCTGGGCTGCAGTTGCAATTGATGTCCTAAACAGGCTGTGGGGCTCTGGGTGTCCTGGGCTCTGCCATGCTCCCTGGCCCTCTTCACTGAATTCTCCTTCTCTCCTTGGGTGAATGCTTTGATTGAAGAGTTGGAAAAGCTCCTGCAGCCTATACATTAGGAGTGAGAAGGAGAGAATGGACATTGGAGAGCAATCTAGCAATCACTACCTCAGGTAAGTTTATACCTTCTCTATGTAGGTATAAAATAATTAAATACCAAAGTTGGAGAATGGACTTGGAGGTGGAGTGTGATATTGTCAAATAAGAAGTATCACTGAGTCACAGAAACCTGAGGAATAGTAGGAAGTTGTTTTGTTGTTGGCAACAGTATCTAAATAGGAAGTTTCCTTTTTCCCTCTGGAAGTCTATGTCATATCCACAAATCACAGGGCAAAGTGAAGAGCATGAATAGAGAGATAAGCCACTTCCCAGCTAACCAGCAGCTTCTGTGGGAACAGGGGAGGAGGAGCATTGCGAATCTCACCATTGTGTAGGGCTTGCTTTCACAAGGGCCTAGATATACAAGTACAGCTGATGGAAACTGCTTAAAACAAAGTTTTTCTTTTTCTTTTTTTAGTTTAAAATTCTATTATAGTTTAAAATGTAAATCACTGACATTTTTATTCATAGTTTAGACTTTTTTGCTAACCTTTTTTTAAAAAAATATTTAAATTAATTAGGGCAACAGTGGTTAATAAAATTACATAGGTTTCAAGTATACAATTCTGTGATACATTATCTGTATATTATATTGTGTGTCCACCACCCAAAGTTAAATCTTCTTCTATCACCATATATTTGACCCTCTTTACCCTTTACGATTTATTTAACCAATTTCCCCCTTGGTGATGAGCAAGAGGCCTAGGTTGTATAGTGAGTGGGGTGGGGCTGTCTGGGTCCCAATCCTTTTTCTTTCTGGAAACCACCATACTGTTGTCTGTGTATATGAGTCTTTGTTTATTTGTGGGGGTTTTTTTGTTTGTTTGTTTGTTTGTTCATTTGTTGCGTTAAATGGCACATGTGAGTGAAATCACAAGGTTCTTTGAAGAATGGCAGACAATGCTATGAAAGTTTCTCTGTGGTGGCTATTAGAAATCCCAATTCAAAGAAGCATCAGACAGAAGGAAAGGATCGTGTGTCCCAGCCAGACTAGGGAAGAGGCATTAACTCCAACCAGGTCTGATGGCCTGGTGAGGAGAATGACTAGTGAAGGAACTCAGCCATGCAGGAGTTGTAGCTTCATATGGGAAGAATGATGCTAGTTCACTCTGCAGTCAATGGCAAGTTTTTCTCATTCTTTCATGTATAGTTCAATCATACTTAGTGATTTCTTTTGTGAAAGAACCTGTTTAGTTCGCTAGGGCTGTCATAATGAATACCACAGGCTGGGTGACTTAATACAAGAAATAAATTTCTCATAATTCTGGAGGCTGGAAGTTTGAGATCCAGGTTGGTTTCTTCTGAAGCCCGCCCCCCCCCCCCCCCCCCAAGCTTATAGACAACTGTCTTCTCCCTGTGCCCTCACATGGTCTTCTCTCTCTATGTCTGTGACCCAATCTCCTCCTCTTATAAGACCCACCCTCATGACCTCACTTTAACTTAGTTATCTCCTTGAAGAACCTGTTTCTAAATATAGTCATGAGGTCCTGTAGGTTAAGACTTCAACACATGAATTTGGGGTGAGGGGACATATTCAACTCACAACAGAACATTTCTGGATATTGTTAAAGATGGATATCTGGCTAGGCTATACCCAAGTTACAGTTTCTGCAGGATTCTGGAGTCTAGGCTGTGCAGAGCAGATAAGCGATATTCCCTTAAAGAATACTGCCTTATTGAGCCTATTCCTTTCATCACCTATATCCATGAAGCTGGATACATCCATGAACACAAAGGCCCAGACTCCTTATGGTTGGGTCAAGGTCCTGTCCTTGTGAAGGTACCGCACAACCGTGGTCCTCACACTTTCTGTTAGCTGATCCCTCAGTGAGGAAGTGCATGCTGTAAAACCCATTGTCTACATCCAGTCCATATTCTACATAAGTATGTGTCAGATTTACGCATGGAATTTTCTGCTCTGAGGCTGAAGTTTCCATACCTTGGGCTGGTCCTGTGAGTGAACGGGCAGTTAGCAGGAGAGCACCCAAGTGTAATTATCCAGGTGTAATTAGATCATGGAAGTGAGATAGCAACTCTTGCTAGATTGCTCTCCATTGTCCATTCTCTCTTTCTCACTCCTAACAAAATCCCAGTTTCTTTGGTGTTAGTAAGTAACGTGATCAGTTAAAAATGCTACACATCTGATCCTCCCATCCCAGGGAAGAAGGATGGTTTAATATACTTATGGCCAATGAGGTATAAATGGAGTGACCAGGTGGGCTTCCAGATTTGAGAAAAGTAGTTTGAAGGAATCTACCTCAGATAAGTCTGTTCCTTTTCCTCTTTGCCCTTCCTCCTTCTCCCTGTCTGGGACGCGGATATGATAGCTGGAGTCCCAGCAGCCATTTTGCAAGCATGAGCATGAAGATGGTAGCGTGGAAACCCAGACATCAGAGATGGCATGCATGGTATGGTATGGTAAATCTGAGTTTACCTGGGTTCCCTATGATGTGGGGCACTGCTACACCAGCTCTGGCCTGGCCTCCTCTGCTTTCTTCTCACAGAAAGTAAAACAAGCCCCTAGGGCTGCCGCTGGCATCCACAATGGCTCCTCCAGGAGCACAGTGTAAACTGCTCTTGGCATAGGCCACCTAGTGTTCCTTAATTTCTATCTTGTTTAAGCCACTGTTTGGGGGTTTCTATTACCACCAAATGTTGCTAACTGGTGAAGGTGGGTTGCAATTATTAGAATCATTCCCTTATTCTCCCTGGATCCACATACAGCATTTTCTGAAAACCTCTGAGAAGCCTCATGTTGATACAAGTCTCTCTGGAAAAAATGCTGAGGGAACCCAGGTAAACTCAGATTTACATATGCCTCTATTATTTATTAGCTGTGTGACATTGGGCAAACTACTTAACCTCTCTGAGCCTCACTTTCCTGAGTGCTATCATCCAGAGTTGTTGTGAGGATTAATGAGATAATCATGCAAACCACTTGTACTCGTTTCTATCCTTGTACACAAGTGCTCAGCAGATGGGCCTCCTGTTATTATGACAGCACTTGTCCCCTTTAGAGGAAGACTCAAATCCACATGTCCAGCTCTTACTTTTTCGTTGGGTGCTCTTCCTGCATCTCTCTCTCTAGCTGCTCAGTTAGCTCTCCTGTGTTCCTTATAATCTAGTTCCCATACACCCTCTCTCTGATGAAATCACTGTCCCTCCTATATCTGGTTCTCCTGCCCATTGGTTCAACTTGGCACCCATGCCATGACATGAACCATGCCACGCCATGCCCTACCACACCAGGCAATATCATGCCACACCATGTGAAGCCACACTATGCCCTGCTACCCCAGACTATAATATACCATTCTGCACCATGACACACCAGATTGTACCACACTATGCCATGCCTCCTGGGCTATGTCACACCATGCCATGCCACACCAAACCAGACCATGCCATGCTATACCAGATCAAATCACATCATACCACACTTCACTGTATCACATTACACAATTCCAGACTGTACCACACCATACAATGCATGTCATCCCAAAGTGCACTACACCATGCTACCCTATGCCATGCCACACCATGCCAGACTACACCATGCCATGTCATATGCTTAGTAACAAGCTCCAGAGTTTGCCCAGACTCATTCCTGTTCATCTGAGGGCCCTTTCTGTTCTCCCCCGCGTTCATCCTGACTTTGTCCCCTTTGGTTGAGTTAACTTACATGCATTCCAGTTTTGATTCTAAGGTGGCTCCCAGCTCTGTTCACTTGGATTTGGAGTCCTCTCTAGCCTCAGGGAGACACCCCCTTTTCTTCCCCTGGCTTGCAATCCTTCTCTCCTCCACTCCTACCAGTGTTCAAGAACCTCTACTTATAGGAAACAAAAATTTGATTTCATGTTAACATAAGCTATATGTAAACATAAAAGTTTAATTTTTAAATTTAATTTGTTAGAGTAAAATGTTCAATTTAAAAAATTTTTTGTTATCTTAAGATGTATTAATAAGGGTTTTATCTATAGCTATGTACCTATATGTGTTTATACACATATACATATAAATATTTTTTAAGAATTAAGGTTATTATATATATTCAAAATGAAAAGCAATTTATTTATATAGGTCATGCTTGGATCCTTTACAAATTTATTTTTCCAAAAATAGCCTGGCCAGTGTGGCTCAGTGGTTGAGTATCAACTCATGAACCAGGAGATCATGATTTGATTCCCAGTCAGGGCACGTGGCTGGGTTGCTGGCTCGATCCCCAGAGGGGGACATGCAGAAGGCAGCTGATCAATGATTCTCTCTATCATTGATGATTCTATCCCTCTCCCCTTCTCCCTTCCTCTCTCTGAAGTCAATAAAAATATATTTAAAAAATTAAAAAATAATAGAAAGGTATGATTTACAAGAAAATCCACCTCATTGGTCATGCTTTGTTATGATTTATGCTTCTAATGCTCCTCCTTCTCTTTGTATGTGCAATGAACTGACCAAGATAGTCTCCATTCCTTCCTGACTGCTTTTGACCATGGAGGAGTTGAAAGGTGAGTATGCTAGAGAAACTATTTAGCTACTGAACTTGTCACTTATTTATTTATTTTTTTTACTAGTTTTTCTTCAACTGAAATGGGCTAGTGTCACAATAGACTGAGAACAATAAAATTATTCTTGCATAGATGAAGGTTGTGTGTATATAGGTATGTACTTTTATTGTTTTATTTGAACCTAACATTTAATGTGTGCTTCATTATTCTAGCAGCTAGCATCACTAAGCACATAGGGCGAGGAGGCTGTTCCAGTGCTATAATTCTGAAAGAGAGGCTCTGACAGGAATCTTGCCCAGCACATGACCATTTGCCAAGTTAGCTTTCCTTAAAACCTTCAGAGTCACCTGTGACTCTTTTGCCTTTTATTCATTCATTTTTCCAATGAGAAGTTCAAAGTTGGGTGGTAAGAAGTGTGCTGGAGGTACAGAAAGGAAAGTAAATAAACTTTCTTGGGGAAGGGCTAGCAGAGGCAGTGACATTTAAGCTGATCTTGAAGGATGTTGGAAAGTTTGGCAAACTGGGGGCAGCGTTGAAGAATGTATTCTTTATTTGTGATTGCACATAGTAATTAAAAACGCCCCCCTTTTCTTGGAGTCACAACTTGGATTTATCCTATTCCTCCCTTATTTGTGACTGTCCTAGTTCAAGCTCAAGTCCTATCTTTACTTGGGCTGCCGCCAGTGCTTCCTGCATCTTACTCAGCATCTAGCACAGTCTCTTGGGCATGCAGTGTTTATTGAATAATTTATGGACTAAGTAAGTCATATGAAATGCTGCCCCTGTCACTTTCTGGTTCTCTGTTATCTATAAATGTCCAGGATGAGGCCTACACTCTGGTACCTAGCATTTGATGTCTCTCACACTCTGGCCCTAACCTGTTCTCTCAGCTTGCTTTTCCATACATGTCTGCACCTGCTCTCCTTTTCTGCCCAACACATCTGTTGACTGTCCCTTAAACTTACATGGAAGGTTTGGACTGCCAGGCCTTTGTTCATATTCTTCTTCCTGATTTCTCTACAACTGATCTTTTTTTAAATATATTTTATTGATTTTTCACAGAGAGGAAGAGAGAGGGACAGAGAGCCAGAAACATCAATGAGAGAGAATCATCGATCAGCTGCCTCTTGCACAGCCCCTACTGGGGATGCGTCCGCAACCAAGGTACATGCCCTTGACCGGAATCAAACCCGGGACCTTTCAGTCCTCAGGCCGATGCTCTATCCACTGAGCCAAACCGGTCCCGGCTCTACAACTGATCTTAAACAGCCCTCAGGACCCCATTATAGGTGTTTTCTCTTCACAAATTTCTCTTCTCCATCCCACAACCTAGTTTTCTCTCTTTCCTAATTATTGGTTTCCCCAAACTGCTTCCTTTTTGTTGTTGTTGTTGCAGGGTCTTGGAGCTGGATCCTAGGATGCTGGGTCCCATTGTGCTGGTGAGGAGGCCTGTCAAATTGCTTCTTTAAAAAAAACTCATAATTTGAATTATATATTAAACCATTTTGAAATTAAGCATTCCTGTTTTGTAAGTATTGTGATTACCTTGTCTTATGGTGAACACATTTCCATGTGTTTTAGTTTAATGGAAAGCTTATAAGCTTCCCGAGAGAAGAAATTTTGTATTTCCGTGAATGCCTTAGAGCCATGCTATTCAAATTGTGGAGTGAAGACCAGTATCCATTAGCAAACTCTTAGGCTCTGGAATGAGGTAAGTGTGGCAATTGAGAGTAAGAGTTTAGAACTTTCAAGCAGTGTGCCATTGCCGTGGCATTCTTATCTAAGCACATGCCATGGGCTCTTTTTATTGAATGGGGAACAGACCAACTGGGTGTTGAATTCTTGTGTTGAGTCTAATGTTGTGCAAACTGCACACAAGCCACATTCAGTAATGCCACACATCAGTCTACACAAACTGGGAGTAGCAGTGGCTGGCCCTTCACTAGGGAGTTTGTGAAGCACCACCTGGGAGCAGCTAGGGTGGAACCTCGTACTATGCAGGTGTTTATATGGTGCTAGTAGGTGACAAACACCACAGAGTTGAAGACTTTAATAGCTCTTCGATGTCTGTAAAACAATCAGAAGCATCAGCATAAATGCAATGCAAATTCAATTCACATCACATATGTAACCCAGGTGTTTCCTGAGTTACCCTGATCCTTAAGAACTAATTGAAATTGCTTTATTCTTCTACAAGTTATGGAAGGATTAAAGCCTTCCTCAAGATTTGTACAAGTTTTGGAGCCTTGTCTGTTCTCAGTTTCTGTATTTTTCCAGGTATAAGAAGTCCCCATGTAGAAGATGTGCCCCACTTTTCCAACCCCAAGTTAAGAAATCAATATTTTAAGCATTGTGCTGGTTTTCCTCTTAAGGCCTTCTTCTTTTATTTGGTATTTTAAGGAGTTGTTCCTCCTGTTTTTTCCCCACTGTTTGATAATACACTCAGGGGGAGGAAGTCCAAATTGTCTCTCTGCAGCTCTATTTCCATGCTTTTTTGCATAGCTGATTACATTCAGTTTGAATTTTGCAGAGTAAGACAGTCACTTACCGGTATTTATCTTTTTATTTTTTGACATTTTAAGGGCTCAGAACGCTCAGGTCCCTGTTGCATCTGGGCATTCTCCACCTCCACCTCCTAGGGCATCAGCTGACATCAGTAACAATAAGGCCCGTGATTGGAGGAAGCCTGTTTGACAAGCTCTGGGCATCTACACACCAGCATGGCTCCCTCCTTGGCTGACTTCTGTGTATAAGTCGCCTCTCGCTTTTCAGGCTAACAATTTTAGAAAAAAATAGTGTCTTATACATGGAAAAATACCTCTGGCTCTTAGGACTTACTTGCACATCTCACCACCTCGTGCTCCCCTTGGCCTTTGAACTAGATGGGATTGTGCCTTTATTTAAATTTCTATAACTCCCCCTGCTCTCAGGTAGAAAAAAACCCCACCAGGGCCTTTGTGTGGGTAGCAGACTTTAGCAAAGATTTGGGGAGACAGACACTTTTCGTTTCCCACAGGTATCATTAAAAAATGAGTTGCTCAAGTGTTTCATTACTTGTGATGCTCTGGAAGCTTCTGAGGAGTCTGACTCTCTGGTCCTTCCCTTTCATCCTCACCTTGGTCCTCTGAAGATACCACCAGTTCCTCCATTGTTCCCTGAGTTGGAGTTTTTTGGGGGTCCTGGATGGATATTTAATCCCCTTAGATGCTGGTACAGCCATCATCATTTCTTACCTAATGGAAGTTGTGGCTTTCGTCAACTTGAAGCTCTTAAAACTATTCAAACATTTTTTCCACCATTTCCCCAGTGTATATGATATGGACCGTACATGGGGACTGAAAGAGGCGATCCATACCTCATATCCCTCGCTGCCCACTCAGGGGCTTATGCTCATGCAGTGGATTCATGGACATTAAATGAAAACATGGTGGGCTCCATTTATCACCTTAGAACCTCCTTTTCTACCCCCTTAAATTTTCATATAAGAATGAGGTGGAGCCTGGCCAGTGTTGTTCAGTGGTTGAGCATCGATCCAGGAACCAAGAGGTGACTGGTTTGATTCTCAGTCAGGGCACATGCCTGGGTTGCAGGCTCGATCCCCAGTAGGGGGCATGCAGGAAGCAGCCGATCGCTGATGTTTCGCTCTCAACAATATTTCTGTTTCTCTATCCCTCTCCCTTCCTCTCCTTCTATAAATCAATGAAAACATTAATAAAAAAGAATGAGGTAGAGTGTTTCCCCCCCATTTTATATATGAAACCACTTGTCATAAGTGACTGGCAGACTCAATAGCTACTTCCTGAGGTGGGAAATTCTTGTAGTTAACATCATGAACTGCTGGTAGAGACAGAGACTGAAGAACAGTAGGAAGCTTTTGGACATGTGAGCTCACTCTCCCTTGCTCTATGTATTGCACTTTCTGCAATGAAGCCAAGTGGATGAAATTTAAACTAACCATGGCTTCTCCTAATTCTGTGGGGCTACCTATTTTCTATCACATTGATTTTTTGCTACAAGACATTTCCCTGTTATATTTTGAAGAGCCCAAAGATGAATCCCAATTGAGGCATTGTGAGAGAAGGGAGAGGGCATTGTAGTCTAACAATAGGCGAAAACCCTTCGGGACACGTGGTGATGTCATCGGGAGGCAGATAAAGGCTATTGTGTCTGGGACAGGCCCAGAACTGAGAAGGAAAAAACTGCAGGTTCATGGAGTGCTGAGATGGGCCATTATCTGCCCAGAGCCAGAAGTCACAGAATCTGGGGTGTGACAACCAATCTCCCTGCAGACTGGACAGGGAAATGGCTCCTGCCAATCCTGAGGGAGGAGGGACTGAGGGTGGGGAGTGAGGGGTGGGAAGCGGGTGCAGAGGTGGGGATGTAAAGTTGGGGGCAGCTGTCTACAGGAGGTGGGTGGCAGAGGGCTCCAGAGATGGTGATGAGGAGAGCCTGAGCCTGGAAGAAAGAAAGGAGGGAGGGGTCACAGGGACCTGACTGTGTGGCCAGCACTACCTGTTACCTAAGGGTTGGGCTGCGATGGCTTCTTTGCCTTCTCCCCGGAGAGTCCCCTAAACCCTGCCTTCTGTGCAACATTGAAAGAGTCCTTATCAGCTTCTTGGGAGTAGACAGCTGGTACTTTGTCCCCGAAGTCTGACAAGGGAGGAGTGTGCCAGCCAATTTCTGTGGTTTTCCTCCTGGGTGTGGCTGAATGAGTCCATTGACTCCTCTCTCCATAGATAGAGCCCAAGAGCAGGTGAGTGAGAACATCGCTGGGATTTCTACAGAAGGAGGCAGATATCTGGCGGTTGAGACAAAATGAACCAGGGATGAATCTCGAAGTGCCACTTCTGGTGGCTTTGGCTTCTGTCTTCCAGCTTGGGAGGGCCAATCAGACTTTTCAGGAACCTGTGAGGCCCTAGCTGACTGGCCTGTGACACGTGGCTGTTTGCCTACATGTAATAGTCGGTAAGGCATTGCCTGGAAAGTGTCCCTGGCTACACTGTTTTGTCCATTGATTTTGTAGGAATACACTGAGGTGGTTGCCAAAATCCATAACTGGCAGTGTACATCTGCTTTTTTGCTGTTGTTTTCTTTTTGTTTTGACATGTTCGTCCTCCAGTCCCTGTAACTGGGGCAGGTCATGTGTCACTTTGAGCCACTGTGCTTGTGTCAAAACTCATTCATCCCTCCTCCCATTTTTTTTGCCTCCTGCCTGCCCGAGGAAGCTGGGGTGAGGCAGGGGGTGTCTCTGAACCAGACCCTGGCCAGGACCCACGAGACGCTGGGATCCTTGAGAAGCAGCGCTGCCCAGGAGGGTGGAGCCCGGCTGGGCGAGCCCGGCGGAACCTACCACGGCGCCTCCTGCACTTTATGAGGACCCGGAAACAAAGCTGGCTGTCCTGTAAAAAACACTGCGGTCAGTCTTCCTGGCTTAGTCAGAGGGCTTTTCTCTGAGAATAGCCGTTCCTCCTCCCTCACTGAACATTTTATACGTTTCTAGGCCTTGAATGTGGGTCACACATGGCTCATTTTTGAAGTGACTAGGATTTCACATGTTGCTAGAGCGTCTCCGTGCCCCAGAAGCAACCTGCTGCCCCCGTGAACTTCAAGGATGGGCTCTCTGCATTGCATGGAGCCCAGCTTTCGCCTGCAGCCTGCTGGCGTTTGTCTCATTGTAATCAGGCCTTCCTGAATTCCCTGCATTGATTGGTGTCAGCGGTTTTACCGAGCTATCTTTAGAGACGAGGAAAGAGTGGTGTGCCTGTGGCAGTTCAGGCCTGTGCTCCCAGGACCTCATGAGCCATAGTGTGAACACAGTCCAGCGTCCGTACATCCCTTTCTTTGTCCCTGTAGCAGGGATTACATTTCAGATATTTTCTGGCAAGGCGTTTCAGAATATAACTCCTGAATCAGATCCGTACAATGCTATGACAAATCGAAAATAGAAAGTTGCAGCCGAAGTATAAGTGGAGCACGAATACAGATACATTTAGAGGATAAAGTTATAGCATGAACATGGTTGGATGATGAAATAGAGAAATGAGAATCCGAATTGGAAGTCACCTTTTCAATAGCTTGGAGGGACCTGGAGAGTATTATGCTAAGTGAAATAAGGCAGTCAGAGAAAGACAAATACTGTATGATCTCATTTATATGTGGGACCTAATGAACAAATAAGCTGAAGAACAAAATAGATCCAGAGGCATGATACATGGAACAGACTGACAGCTGTCTATGTAATATATACATTACATAGACACAGACAACAGTGTGGTGATAGCAGAGGAAAAGGGGGTTGACGGAGGTGGGCAAAGGGAGGATGGAGACAGAAAGAGACTTTGCTCGGGGTGATGGGTGCTCAGAGCAGTGTGCAGATGATGTTTTGTTGAGTTGTACACTTGAAACCTGTATGGTTTTGTAAACCAATGTCACTCCAATAAATTAAGTTTGAAAATAAGAATTAAAAAAAATGTAGCTTGATTTCCAGGCTCTGCAGGAGTTTCCCATCCTTCCTGTCACTCTCCTTCCCACATCCTTACCCTCAATTATCTATCAAGAGAAACTTGGGTGACTGGTTTTAATACATAAAATGGGAATAATTGGTAAGTAGCATACCAATGGGTTGCATGCAAATAAGTACTTTTGAAGTGATTACAAAATTTAGGCTTTTAAATATTTATTTATTTAGTTAGTTATTTAGTTAAGTTAGTTAGTTTTTAGTCCTCACCAGAGGATATGTTTTCATTGATTTTAGAGAAAGAGGGAAGGAGAGAAAGACCAAAGGAGAAACATTGATGTGAGAAATGTGGATCAGTTGCCTCCCATATGCATCCTGACCGATTAAACTTTCAACTTAGGTATGTGTCCTGACTAGGAGTTGAACTCGAAACCTTTTGGTGTATGGACCAACACTCCAACCGACTCATTCGACAAGGCATCTCTTAAGTACTTTAACATTTCTCTTACATGGTCTAGTTTTTTTTTGTTTTTTGTTTTTTAATATGTTTTATTGTTTTTTTACAGAGAGGAAGGGAGAGAGCTAGAGAGTTAGAAGCATCGATGAGAGAGAAACATCGACCAGCTGCCTCTTGCACACTCCCTACCGGGGATGTGCTCACAACCAATGTACATGCCCTTGACCGGAATCGAACCCCGGACCTTTCAGTCCGCAGACCAACGCTCTACCACTGAGCCAAATCGGCTTTGGCCATGGTCTAGTTTTTGACAGTAAAACCTAACTTAGGACAATAAAAACGTGGCACCGGAGGCATGGCTCAGTGATTGAGCATTGACCTATGAACCAGGTGGTCACAGTTTGATTCCTGGTCAGGGCACATGCCTGGGTTGCAGTCTTAATCCCCAGTGTGGGAGTGCAGGAGGCAGCTGGTCAATGATTCTATTTCATCATTGAGGTTTATCTCTCTCTCCTTTTCCCTTCCTCTCTGAAATCAATCACTATAAATATATTTTTCATCTTCCCAATATATATAAATTTTTTTTAAGTGGCATTTTTTTTTTTTGTAGTACTTTTTCATCTTACCAGGAAATATTCAATCTAGCCTGTGCCCAGTGTTCTCCAACTAGAAATTCAGGAAACTCAGATTTAACTTAAAAATATTTTCACAATATTTTTATTTTTGAAGAAATAAATGATACATATACAATATGGAAAATCCGGAAAATAAAAGTAGAATGATGAAGATAAAACCACCCTTATTATAACTCAACCTTTCTGTAAAAATTTTTAGGAAAATATATGCATAATAAACTTATTGTCCTGTAATTTTAAAAAAGAAACATTTAGAGATACATTGAAAACATTTTCCCATGTAACAAACTACTCTGACAATATAAGCATTGATTGTATAATGGCAGTGTAACACTTTGTTTCACCATGCCTCATTTTTGTGCATTTGCTTTAAATTGTTGTAGGTACATCTGGTGAGCCTCTATGATGATTTCTTATTAAAAGATGAAATGCCTGGAAGTGGAATTGCTGTGTTAGAGGACATGCACATGTAAAAGGCTTTCATGCATAGCTCCCTCAGAAGGTTCATACGGAGGGACACTCCTGGCAGTCTTCTGTTTCTTTACATCTTTGATGACACTGGAGACCAAATTTTGGAAGTATTTGTTTCTCATTGAAACTTGGTCAAGTTGGGGTGCACTCACCTATCTTTTTTCCCTAGGTCACAGCTGCCTTCTGCTTTAAGTTCACAGGGTCACTTTCTCCTCCATTTTTAAAATTTTTTTTTTTTTTACTGTGATAAAATGCACATATAAATTTACCACCATCACCATTTTTAAGTGGACAGCTCCATAGTGCTACATATATTCATAATGTTGTACAAACATCACCACCATCCATTTCCAGAACTTTTTCATCTTCCCAAACTGACACTGTACCCATTAAACTCTAATTCATTTCCCCATCAGCCCCTGGCAAATACCATTACTTTTTGTCTCTCTGAACTTGACTACTCTAGAAACCTCATATATAGTCTCATCTATCTCATGACTAGCTTATTTCACTGAGCATAATGTCCCCAATATTCACTCATGTGGTAGCATATGTCAAAATTTCCTTCCCTTTTTATGGCTGAATAATATCTATCTATCTATCTATCTATCTACCTACCTACCTACCTACCTACCTTTAGATAGATAGATAGATAGATATCAGGCTTTGTTTATTGATCCCTCCATTGATTGCTTCCACCTTTTGGCTATTGTGAATACTGCTGCTCTGAACATGAGTGTACAAATATTTCTTCAGTTCTTTGGTGTATATAATAATTTTATCTAATTTTTTTTTCTAGATAAACACCTCTATTAGCTGAGATAAGATAGGGAAAGGAGTTATTTGCCTTTCTGGCCTTGATTTTCCTCAGAAAGAACTCCAGCTCCTTGACCTTGAGCACATAGCCATCTGTTCGACCACACTGGCCTGGTCTTGAAGTGAAGCATGCAAGAAGACTGCTGATTTTGGCATTCTTTTTACTTTCATCATATTTCTTCTGAATTTTCTTTGATCATTTTTTGTTTAAAATCTCCCCTCCTCAGGAGACAGTGTGGCCCCATTCTTGCAGCCCAGGGGCAGTGCATAGTGGGACTCTTATCGCTGTCGGTACGGTGTGCTGTCAATGAGTGCAATGCAATTCTTTAGTAGGGTCTTGGTTTGGACCAGTTCCTTGTTAGAAGCATTATAGACAATGTCAATAATCCTTGTTTTGCATGTACAACACTCTGAGCCCCAGGAGAAGTTGCCCACATCCAGCCTGAAGGCTCAGTACTTCTTGTTGCCTCCCCACACACGGCCTGTGTGTATGCAGCGGGGCCCAATCTTAGTGTTGGCAGCAGGGAATCCAGCTCATATTTTTGCTTCTTGTGATAGGGCTTTCTCTTGCCCTTGGTCTTATGGCGCGTGTGCCAGTTGTCCTTGAGAGATACCCATTGCTCAGTCTTAAAATTTTAAAATATATATATTTTTATTGAGTAAGAGAGAGAGAGAGAGAGAGAGAGAGAGAGAGAGAGAGAGAGAGAGAGAGAGAGAAAGGAACATCAATGATGAGAGAGAATTATCAATTGACTGCTCCTTGCATGCATGACACTGGGGATCAAGCCTGCAACCTGGCCATGTGCCCCATCTGGGAATTGAACTGTGCTCTCCTGATTTCATAGATGGACGTTCACCCACTGAGCCATGCCAGCAAGGTTCTATTTTAAAATTTTTGAAGACCTGCTGTATTCCACAGCAGCTATAGGATTTTACATCCCCATCAACAGTGCATAAGGATTCCAAGTTCTCCACATTCTTGCTAACACTTGTTATTTTTGTATTTTCAGTGTTGGTGGTGTGTGTGTGTTTTATTGTAGTCATCCTAATGGATATGACATAATATCTCATTGTGGTTTTAATTTGCATTTCCCTAAATATTAGTGATGAGCAGCTTTTCTTGTGCTTGTTGGCCATTTGTATATCTTCTTTGGAGGAATGTCTATTCAAGTTCTTTGCCTATTTTAAAATCATGTTGTTTATTTTTGTTGTTGAGTCAGAGTGTTATTTTTAGAGGCTCCTACAATTCCTGTTTTCTGCTTTCCTGCCCCCCTCCCTTCCTCAGGGCCTGGCAGGCTGGCCATCCTGCCCCAGGGAGCAAAGCAGACAAGTGGGACCATGACTCATCATAAGTCACTTTTACCATTTGCATTTTGGGTCCACATAACTATAGGCTCCATCAAACATATCAACTTGGAAACTTGCAGAACAAGTAAATTAGCAAGAGGATGCTTAGATTACAAGAAGTTCTGGTCCTAGTATATAATTACTTTCAGAAAGAACAGCTACAGATCAAGCATTTAAAAATCTGCAATGGATGTGTCTTAACTTTAATTTTGTTTTTATTTATTTTATTATTATTTTTAAATTAAAATTTGTTATTGTTTAAAGTATTACATATGTCTCCTATCCCCCCCCCATTGACCTCTCCCCAGCCATTCCTGCCGCCACCCCCCCTCCTCAGTACATGCCCTCACTCCCTTACTGTCTGTGTCCATGGGTTATGCTTACATGCATGCACACAAGTCCTTTGGTTGATCTCTAATCCCCAAGCCCCATCTTCCATCTGAGGTTTGACAGTCTGTTCGATGTTGTTATGTCTCTGGATCCATTTTTGTTCAGTTTATGTTGTTCATTATATTCCACAGATGAGTGAGATCATGTAATATTTATCTTTTTCCGACTGGCTTATTTCATTTAGTATAATGCTTTCCAGGTGTATCTATGCTGTTATGGTAAGAGTTCCTTCTTTTTTTACAGCAGCATAATATTACATTGTGTAAAGCTTCTGCACAGCAAAAGAAACCATCAATAAAACAACAAGAAAGCCCCCTGCCTGGGAGAACATATTTGCCAATGTTACATTCGATAAGGGTTTAATCTCCAAAATTTATGGGGAACCCATACAACTCAACAAGAGGAAGAAAACAATTCCATCAAAAAATGGGCAAAGGATCTAAATAGACACTTTTTGAAAGAGGATCTACAGAAGACCAGAGGCACATAAAAACATGCTCAAAGTCACCAATCATCTGAGAGATGCAAATCAAAACGACAATTAGGTAGCATCTCATACCTGTCAGAATGACTATCATCAACAAATCAATAAACAAGTGTTGTCAAGGATGTGGAGAAAAAGGAACCCTCATACACTACTGGTGGGAGTGCAGATTGGTGCAGCCTCTGTGAAAAACATTATGGAGTTTCCTCAAAAAATTAAAAATGGAACTCCCATTTGACCAGTAATCTCACTTCTAGGAATATATCCCAAGAAACTAGAAATGCCAATCAGTAAGGATATATGCACTCCTATGTTCATAGCAGCACAGTTTACCATAGCTAAGATTTGGAACAGCCTAAGTGCTTATCAGCAGGTGAGTGGATTAAAAAACAGTGGTACATCTACAGAATGGAATAATCTTGTTTTTAATTCTAGGTAGCAAGTATTAGCTATAGCAAGATAGACACCAAGGTGTGCATATTATAGTCTTGTAATCTTGAGGGTACACCAAGTAGATACAGCTTTTGAAGGTGCTCTATAAAATTCTTTCATGTGGGAGATAACTATGACTTAGGGTTTTTTCCAAGTTAAAATGACTGCTTCCATCTTAAAGGCATAGATATCCATATTCTAATGTTTAAAATAAAACTTTTCCTTCAGGCAAAAATTATGCTTGAAAGCTATGAATACTGTCAGTAGAGATGAGTAGCTGAATCAGGGTTGGGAGACCTGTGCCCCGATCTTGGATCTCCCTTTCCTCTTCCTCCATTTGAGATAGGAGCTCTAATTTGTGAAAATATTTTTCATTATAATTATACATTTTAAGCTATAAAATATAATTATACTTTTTATAGCTCTACTTAGAGTTTCTATTACTTAGTCTTTCTAGAAATTTTTTCATTTCACTGAATCATCTAACTTCGTTGGCATACAGTTATACTTAGTATTTCTTTATTAACATTTAAATTTTTGTAGAGGTCATAGTGCTGTTCTTTCTTTCATTTCTAATATTAGTAATTGGTGTCTTCTCTTTTTCTTTCTTGCCCAGTCTAACACACACACACACACACACACACACACACACTCACAGGTGCCCCAAAATGTATACACACCTTGAATAATTATTGATTCCAATAGGTTAAATCTGAAAAGAAAGAAACACCAATTGAGCTGTTATTAAGTTTTTATACATTTTTTGGAGGATACTGTATATTTTTTAATCCTCACATGAGGATATGGTTTTATCGATTTTTAAAGAGGGTGGAAGGGAGAGAGAAGGAAACATTGAAATGAGAAACTTCAATCAGTTTCCTCCTGTTCACACCCTGACTGGGGATCAAACCCACAACCCAGGTATGTGCCCTGACAGGGAATTGAACCCACAATATTTTTGTGTATGGATGAAGCTCCAACTAACTGAGCCACCTGGCTAGTACCTAGCAAATATTTTTAGTGTATTATTTAAATTTTCTGTTGACTATTTTCTTTTGTAAATTGAGATATAATTCACACCATTAGATTTATCCTTTCAAAAAGTGATTTTTGTATATTCACAAAGTTTTTCTACCATTTCCATCTAATTCTAGAACATTTCAATCCCCTACACACACATACAAACCCTATTCTCATTAGCAGTCACTCCCTATTTCTCCTCCTCCCACCCCTTTCCAACCATTCATATGTCTATTTTCTGTATCTATGGATTTGCCTATTCTAGGCATTTTATATTAAAGAAATCATAGAATATGTAACCTTTTGTATCTAGTTTATTTTACTTAGCATAATGCTTTTAAAGTTCATCCATTTTCTAGTACATATTAGTACTCCATTCTTTTTGTGGCAAATACTATTTTATTGTATACTTACACCACATTCTGTTTATCCATTTGTCTCTTGATGGACATTTAGGTTGTTTCTACCTTTTGGTTATTATGAATAATGCTACTACAAATACTCATGTACAAGTTTTTGTATTGTCATGTTGTTAATTTTCTTGAATATATACCTAGGAGTAGATTTCTGGATCATATGGTAACCCTATGTTCCACTTTTTGAAGAACTACCAAACTGTTTTCTAATGTGGCTGAACCACGTTACTGTACATTCACACCAGCAATGCGTGAGCGGGCCTAAGCTGGCAGAGGGACATCCCTCTCGCAATCCAGGACCCTTTGCTCCTTACCGCCCACTTGCTAGCTGCTCCTAGCGCTGCTGTAGAGGCAGGAAAGGCTCCCGCCACTGCTGTTGCACTTGCCAACCATTAGCCTGGCTTCTGGATGAGCCATGCACCCCTTGTGGGAGCTCACTGACCACCAGGGGGCAGCTCCTGTGTTGAGTGTCTGCCCCCTGGCGGTCAGTGCGCATTATAGTGACTGGTTGCTCTGGCTATTCTGCTGTAACAGTTGCTTAGGCTTTTATTATATAGATTATATAGATTTTTAATCATTATTGCCCCCCTTTTTCTCCCACTGATCCCTATAGTCTGTCCCAGTTCCCTGCCCCAGGCCTTCATCCCCCTATTGTCTGTGTCCATGGGATACCATATATGCATACAAGTTCTTTGGTTGATCTCTTCCCACCCATCCTCCCTTGGTTATTTTATATAATTATTTTCATCTTACTAAATTCAGTTTGATAAAATTTTGTTAAGGAATTTTGCATTCAAATTTGAGAGAAATATTGGTATATAATTGTTTTTCCTTTGTGATGTCTTTATGTAGTTTTAGTTTCAGGGCAATTTTGGCTTCATAAAATGAACTCAAATATTTCCTCTCTTTTATTTTCTGAAAGCATATGTGAAGGATTGATGTTAATTATTCTTGAAATTTTTTGTATAGTTCAGCAATAAACACATTTGGTCCTGGGCCTTTGATATGGACATTTTTATTATTATTGTTACTAATTCAATCTCTTTACTAGTTATAGGTTTATTCAAATTTTCTATTTTTACTTCAGTCTGTTTTGGAAGTTTGTGTCTTATTTCCCATTTCATTTATGTTATCTAATTTAATGGTGTACAATTGTTCATATCTTAAAATTATTTTTATTTCTGTAAGTAGTAGTAATATTTTCTCTTTCATTCCTGATTGTAGTAATTGAATCATTTTTATTTGTTCACCAATATAATCAAAGACCTGTCAATTTTGTTGATTTTTCTTGCACAAGTAACAGAATGTTTTAAGGCAAGGAAGAGAAATAAAATTTTATATGATGTCCTAATGTTAAAACAATTACCTATGTGCTAGATATCAGAACAACTGTTTCTTCTTTATTTCTAGCCAATTAGTCTGCTGTTCTTATGTTCACTATGTCAAAATTGGCAAAGATGGACCTATTTATAAAGATAACCCCAAACAACTGAGATGACATTTTTAGCACCGGGTTTTGGCTGTCTGACAGATAAAGGCAATCTTAGTAACTTAGGGAGTTTATTTTTGATGTTGATTGAGGACTGGATGCACACCCAAAGCCTGAAAATGTGTGGTTTGTCTTGCTGCTTGAAACTGATTAAATGCTCAGAGGAACTATAACAGGATGTGTAAGGACCTGGGCTCTGAACATGGTGACTACCTAACTCTCTAAGTCTCTGTTTTATCATTTGTGAAGTGGAGACAGTAGCAGCATCTGCCTCAGCGAGATGAGATGGAAATTAAATGAGACGATGAATTTGAAGTATTAAGTATGGCACATATTGTGAACTGTTTATAGATGTTAATTTGAATAAAAATAAAAGATTTAACTTAGATCTTGCTCACTATACTGAATAATTCTAATTGTTGCAGTGCATTTAGATGCATCTCTAAAAAAAAAATAATAATAATAAGATTAATTCCTTAAGGACAGAGAATCTCCCTGTTATGTCCCACAGTGCCAAATGCAGTAGACTCCTTGACAGAATAATTTGGTTCTCTGGATCTGTATCTTAACAAATGTCACCGGTGTGTTTGAGCCAACACGCTTAAAGCAAATTCACCAGGAAACCGCGTGTAATGTGAAATCTACTGTCTGATCTCATTGATCCATTTGCCTTCAAATGTTTGTCAGTTGCCTTTATAGTTCACTAATTTATTTACATGATGCCTAGATGATATGAGTATTTTCGATGTAATAGTGTCTTTTCAAAGTCAACTTAAAAAAATAGTTTAATTGTAGTTCTGTAGTAGTTGGTGAAACAGAATATCTCTAAGTAATTTCTCCAGGAGCACTTTCTCTTGCTGTTCGCAACACCTTTGGGGATTGATGGTGGCGTCTGGCTGGTGGAGAGGTGAGGTTTCCTCCCTCCTTCTTAATAGGTTGTTCCACTGGGAAATTTCTAATTTTTAGGATTTGTGAGGTTTTTGTTTTGTTCTGCAGCAACAGATGTAATCACTACGTTCCCAAAGCAGAAACATTCCCAGAGAGGTCCCTGAAATCATGAGCCTGGTGATCCGTCAGGCACTCACTTCCACACCTCACACCACACACTGGCTCGGTGGCGTTTGTCTGGCTGACATGAATGCTGTGACTCCCAGCTGGCTGGGAAGCTTCTCTCTGTAAGGAACAAGGCGCTGCCCCGTGCAGTGCTTCCTGTTGCTCCGGACCAAGGGCAGGCTCAGCGGGGAGGGAAGGGGTACAATGTGATCAACGAGAAAACAACTTCCTGAAACCCTTTCTCTTCCTCCAAAAAGTGAGGGAAAGTAGTGGATAAAATCTATTGATATATTGTTAAGAAAGCAGTTCAAGCCTTGGGGATTATTCCTTTCCATTTTCCGGGTACTTCGGTTGCTTTAATGACTACATCACAGGATCTAACCGGCATTCTGCATCCTAGCAAAGGTTTTGAGCGTGGGCCTCTCTCATGGCACCTGTTTTGTTGTTAACAGTGATCTCTCATCAGCCTTCAAAATATATTTCATGCTGTTGGTTTGATCAAAAGATTTCGTAGTTCACTGAGTTCATCATGCTATCTTTTCAAACCTATTTTTTAAATTAAAAAAAGTGATATATAAAAACCAAAAACAAACAATAGTTTAAAAGAATATAAGTGAAAATGCAAAAACAAGTCTTTCTTCCACCCCAGATTTCCAATTCTCCACAGCTCCCTCCCCAGAGGTAGCCATTTTTTTACCAATTCACTTTGTATCTTTCTGGAATTTTCCATGTATACAAATATATACATGTATATTTATTTTATGCATACTGATCTATGTCTTGTTTTTTTCCATTTAATGTGTCTTTTCACCTCAGCTCATATGCACCCACCTCATTCTTTGTTAAGGCTGTTAGACTTGTCCTTTACATTTTAATTTCATTTGTAGCACACAGACATTAATTTTCATCTTCACCTCCTGTTCTGGTCATTCACAGACTGTCACAGCAGGGGCAGCCCTGTGAGGTCTCATTACAGTGGCCTGAGAACATCTCCTGGTAGCAACATTTTGTCCTCCCTGGCATTCTCAAAGTCTGTGATTCCCTAATTAGATCTTCATCCTTTTGAGTTGGGAATTTTGTGTGTTTTTTTCATCTTGGTCCCAGGGCCAATGAATGTCTCAGATTCTTTGCTGGGAATAAGTTTAGATGGGACAGGGAGCTGATTAATGCGGGGCCCTGAAAGCTGGGTTTGAGGGAGGGAGGAGAGAGGAAAAGTTTGGGGTTCCTACTTTTTTTCCAATTTTTTTTCCAGAGTCACGTCTGTCTTCCCTCACGGTGAGTGACACCATCAATGGAAGACACGGTCTGTGGAGGCTCTCTCTTCTGTTCACTCATTCCAAGGAGTTTATCCACTTAGGAGAGGGGTGCAGAGGAGGAGAGGACGTCCCTTCCAGTCTGAGCAAGAGAGCCTTTCTGTCTGGAGATCTCTGGTAATTTGATAAAAGCTGTGACTCTCTTGCTAGAAAAACAAACACACACATAACAATGTATATACCACTGTAAGATTATTGCTTTTTTTGTATGTTAATGCTAATATGTACTGAGCAGGTGTTTTGTGTGGGGTGCTGAGTCAATAGGTTTGTATACTTATTATTTTTTTAATTTAAACCTTACAATAATAGCATTGTGAGGTTAGGGCTGTCACCCTCATTTTACAGATAAAAAGATTGTTTCAGAGTTTAACATGCACAAGGTAGCAGAGGATAGATTTGGCTTTGAATGTGTCACGAGATTAGGAGGTCCTGTTGAGGTTCTTCTTTGACCAGGTGAGGCTGCGGAGGGCCTGACGGAGGAAGTGTCTGATGTAGGGAAGATACTGGGAGCACGCTGCGGTGCTGGAAAAGAGGGGGCCTGGATGTGCCCGGCCACAGCAGCAGGGCGGGACACAGAGAATGAAGTGTCCTCAATATTACTAAAGGCAGAAGGAAGGAGGGAGAGTTGGTGCTGTCATATTAGCATGTGGTGGTAATAGAAGCTAATATTATTAAGTGCTACTCATTTTACAGGTGAGAATACTGAGGGACAGCTAGGTTAAGTACCCTGTTTCCCCGAAAATAAGACAGTGTCTTATATTAATTTTTCCTCCCAAAGTTGCGCTAGGTCTTATTTTCAGGGGATGTCTTATATTTCCATGCGCTAGGTCTTATTTTCGGGGAAACACGGTAGCTTGCTCCACATCATACAGCTAGTAAGTAGTAAGATCACAATTTGAAGCAGGCAACTGAGCTCAAGTCTTTCCTCTTACCTCCCAGATTAAAGTGCCCCTATATCATTTGTTTGCAATGATCTTGGTAAAATCCCTTATGGTGATTTTCAAGGCCAACCAGAAGGACCCATTTTCTGTAGAATCTTTCCCAATCTCATTTCTTCCTTCTCTGGCCCCTGAGGCATTAATCATTCCCTTTTAGGTGCCCCCATAGCACTTGGCTTTTGTAAATACTGTTTAATTGCTAGATTACAAGTGTCTTGAGGTTGAATAAGGAATTTTTTTTTTTTTTACCCTTGTTGCTTAAAACAGCACTGGTGACAATGGAAGATGCTCCCTATGTTTCCTGCATGGCTTGTACACTAGATTTCACTTTGTTACGACACAGTTGGCACTTGGGGATCCCCATGGGACTCCCGACTACGGAGAGAAGTGGAACACACAGAAAATCACTGTAGGGGTTCTCATCGAATCCGAGATGGTTTCTTATTGATGTTTAGGGCCCAGGAGCAGTTGGGGACCTGACAGCACTTATGGTGACCAGACCCCTTGTTGCTCCCCTGGAAGCAGGTTTATCTTTACTGTAGTGACTTCACTCATTTTGCACACAACCACCTTTCTGCTCTTTTATGTCTGTCTCCTTTTACATGTGGACAGTTGATTCTGCTTCTCCTAGAGTCAAACTCAAGGAAGGGGACCTGGCTGCCGTGGCTGGTCACCATCCAGTGTAAAGTGTCCCTCTTGGGAAGAGTCCTTACGCCAGGTTCCCTCCTAGCCCACGAGCCCTTTATATGTGACCCACGTGTCAATTCCTGGATGTGCTGAATCTTGGAATTTCCCTGGCTTTTTTGTGAATGGTGAGAAATATTCAATACAATTTCTACTTTGTTGATGGTTCAATTTATTAATCTTAAACAATCAACATTCATCTAAATATTAGCCACTAGTTACACAATGATTAAATAAAAAAACCTTATGAGTTTCCACAAATTTGTTTCCTCCAAATTTAAATATTGACTGCAAATTTAATTTGGGTACTCACAAACCTAATATTATCAAGTACTCTTGGTTGTTTTAAATGACTTAAGAAGAAGACAAAACATGCAAGCAGTATTTCAAAGATTACAAAGCTAATTGGTACTTGATTTAAAAATACCTACCAATGTACTAATAATGCAGATTTAAATTTGTTATTCCATTGTCTGTATTTTATTCATTTATTTTATTCTTGTCATTATCCTTACCATTTTATTGTTTCTACTTTTTAAATTTTATTTTACTATTGACACTATTACAGAAATCTCCCATTTTTCTCCCCTTTGCCCACCTCCACCCAACCCTTGGCCTACCCCAGGCCTTCCCCATGCTATTGTTGTGTACACAGATAATGAATATATGCATATATGCTTTTTGGTTAATCTTTTCCTATTCCCCCCTGCCCACACTGAGATCTGTTATTCTGTTCTATGCATCCATACCTCCGGACCTATTTTGTTCTTTAGATTCTACATGTAAGTGAGAGCATGTGATATTTGTATTCCTCTGATTGTCTTATTTTGCTTAGCATAATAATCTCCAGGTTTATTCATGCTGTGGCAAAGGGTAAGAGATCCCCTCCCCCCCTTTTTTTAATAGCCTGCATAATATTCCTTTGTGTAAATGTAACACAGCTTCTTTATCCACTCATCTACTGATTGTCACTTGGGCTGTTTCCAGTTCTTAGCTATTGTAAATTGTGCTGCTATGAGCATAGGGTGCATATATTCTTTCTGGTTGATGTTTAGGGATTCTTAGGATTTATTCCCAGAAGTGGGATCACTGGGTCAAACAACCATTACTGTTTCTTTACTCACATAACCTAACCAGGACTGATAACAACCCAGTGCTTTTGTGTGAATGAGAGAACAGCAGTCCTTCCTTGAGTAAGAAGGAAAAAAAAGTATATTATTTATTTCTCATTAATATTACAAAGAATAATTACAATGAAGTCATTCTAAGAGAATTATACAAATCAAATTATTAAACATAAAATGATAGTTCAAGTTTTAAATCATTATAATTAGAAATTTTTGAGTTAATTTTTGTTGTTGAAAAATAGTTATGTCTTTCTGTCATGGAAGCCACTTTTTGAAGGACATTTTCAGTGTTTACTATTTCAATATTTTGCTTTCTCTAGAAATGATTACCATATTTTATAGTCTTTCTTATGAATTTATAGTCCTTAAGTAGTTTTAAAATAAATTCTAATGTTAAGTAGTTTCATTCTCTATTGATGAGATATATTGGCAAAATTAAATAGATTCTAACCTGGCCAGCTGGATCAGTGGGTTGGGTGTCATCCTGTTCACTGAAGGGTCACTGGTTCAATTCGTGGTCAGGGAACATGCCAAGACTGTGGGCTTGATCCATGGTCAGTCTGCATGGGGGAGGCAGGTGACATTTCTCTCTCATGTCTCTCTCTCTCTCTCTCTCTCCCCCTCTTTTTCTTCCTCTTTCTCTCTCAAATAATAATAAAAAAAATTTAAGTAGATCCTGACAGCTTCAAAGTTTTATAAAAATATCCAGCTGACTATTGTTGGAAGTGTTAAGCAACTCAGTGGGTGAAATACTAGAATTTATAAAACAATTTAAGGATTTAATTCCAACACCATACATCAAAATCCCATCGATATTTTACTCCTTATTAGGTTCATCAGTCAATTCAATGGTAAGATTTTGTGTGGTTGTTGTATTTATTTTCATTTTTATTTTTCAAATATGTAAGTTATTTAAAACATTGAAAAGGCCATAATATTCTTTTGTATAATATTTCTTTTGTATCATACCTAAGAGAAATGTTTTGTAAAACATTTCTCTTCGGTATGATTCAGAAAAAACTGATTTAAAAAAAATAATTTTATTTTGAAATTTTAAACATTTAGAAAAGTTGAAAGCAAGTAATGAACATCAATAATATTTTTACCTAGATTTATCAGTTGTTAACATCTTGCCACATTTGTTCCACCCCGCCCCATTTTTGTTGTTGAAATATTTGAAAATTATAGGTGTCATGATGTTCCCTCTACATACTTTCACATGTGTACTCTAAGAACAGCAACAGTCTCCTACATGTCCTTAATGCTATGTTAACACCTAAGAAAGCCCTTAATTAATGTAACATATAGTTCATATTCATATTTTTCCAGTTGTCTCTCAGTGATCCTTTATAGATTTCCCCCTTGGGGTTTCATCAATATTTATTGAGTGTATTTAGTTATTACGTTTCTTTACTTTCTTTGATCTGAAACAGTCTCCTCCTCTTTTGTTGTTATCGTACTGGCAATTTTGATGAGTTCAGACCAGTTGTTCTGTAAAACACATCACAATCTGGATTTATATGTGTCCTCATTATTTGATTCAAGTAAAAATTTTGGGCAAGAATACTTCCCAGGTGAAGTGTGAACTTCTGCTGTGTAATTGCTAGGAGGCTCATGATATCAGTTTTTCTCATTGGTAATGCTAAATTTGATCAAGAAATCAATTTTGAATATTTGTTTGGGTCATGAAATTTTTCAACTGAAATAAGTCTTCTACTTTCTAGAATTTTCTTTCTTTCTTTTTTTTTTTTTTTTGCCTTTCTGAAATTTTCTACATTTTAAATTTGCAATCAGGGTTAAGAGACTGTGAGGTTCACTGAGTGTCTTCATAAATGGGAGAATTGTGGGATTCGGAGGGTAAGAGCCTTCCAGGCAGGGAACAGAAGCTGCAAAGGCCTTGAAGCAGAACTGTGGTTGGCATGCCCAGAGAAGAGCAAGGAGGCCAGGCTGAAGAACCATCATCAGGAGAGAGGGTCAGGGAAGAGAGCCAAGAGGAGAAGGAGAAGGCCTTACAGGTCCTGTAAGAATTTTGACTCAGACTAAGTGTGATGGGACACCATTAAGAAGTCCTGAGGTAGAGAATGCGATCTGACTTACATGTCTTCTTATTACTTTTCTGTTTTGTTGTATATTCTGCTTGTGCATACGTAAAAAAGGAAAGCATAAGTGATAGAAATTGTTCAAAGCATTTCTAAGGTGACACAAGTATATCACAGCTGCCATCTGGCTGACAGCAATTAAAAAACCACCCTGACTTCAGGGGTGTTAAACTGTGAAAAGGCCTGCTAGGAAGCACCTGTGTAGCAGCACTTCACCACGTTAGAAATGCAATCCCCAGCTCTGTTGAAGCCCCTGTGTGCCTCCCAATCACATGCCCCTCTCCCCACCTTGCAATATCCTCACCCACGACTTCTGTGTTTTTCATGCCCCCCTTTCTCTTCTGTTATGCCAAACATGTGCCCTTAACATACACGCTTCTTCTCTTTGAACTGCCCCGTACATTTCTTGTCACTGCTGGTTCGCTCAACAGCACGAGACGTGCAGCTAGCTCCTGTGTCACTGCTCCCCTTTCACTCTGGTGCAGTCCCACCGTGTAGCCTCCACTCCTTCTCTGTTCTCCTGTTTGGAGGCCCCGTGTTTGCTGCTACAAAGTACTTTTCTAGAACATTCCCGCTGTCTCCTGGGCCACGCGTGAGCCTTCCTCCAGAGCTCGGATCTCCGGAATCACAGTCACAGGACAGACTTTCCGATTGTGTTTGCCAACCATCAGAGCACCCCGCCTCTGTCCCTGAGCGCCCCAGGGGACAGGACTGCTGCCCCCTTAGCCCAGGTCCTGGACAGAACGTCTGCGTTCAGGGGTTCCGGGGAGGGGAGCAGGGGGACTGGAGGAGGAGGGGACAGAGCGGGAAACCGAGGCCAGGGCTGCGGAGGGAAGGCTCTCTGGTGAAGGTGTGAGGTGGGGGCACCCCTGGAGGGTGGGAACTTGCTCTGTGAGGTCACTACTGGGCTGTGGGACGCGGGCTCCGGGAGAGGACGGCGTCCTTCGGAGCTGCTTTCATCTCGGTTCCTTCTCTGAAGCGCAGTGAGGCGAGCTGGGCGCAGGGAGCGCTGTTCTGAGCCCCTGCTGCTTCCTGCTCTGGCTCCTGTCTCACAGGGTCCAAGGTTACCGCCTGGGGCCGGATGTGGCAGCTGCAGCAGGACCCCGGCCGGCCGCCTGCTGCTCCCCTGCTCCGGATGCCCCCGGCCGTGGCCGTGACCGCTGCGCGGGCGGCTGTGCTGTCTTCAAGGCAGAGCCGCCTGCTCTCTGTCACCCGCAAGCCGGGCCGTGTCCGCTCCCCGCTGGGGAAGGCCAGCCTCCTTCAGGGCGGCGGCCTGTGAGGGCGGGAGCCATGGCTGTCACTGGGCTGCTCAGCCATTGTCTTTCAGTCCCTCTGGTGGGGGCAGCCTGTGGTGAGGGAGCTCCCATGGTGGGTTCCGCCTCTCCCCATTCTTCCCCTGCACCCAGGTCTTCCACCCATTTGCTCCTGCTGCTGTCCCTCTGGCTCCAGCTTTGAGCCTGTAGCTCTGCATCTCAGACCAGGTGTCTCTGCTGCCCTCTGTGGAGGGGCTGGACACCGCCCCGCCACCACCATGGTGGGACCCCGAGGCCCTACTGGCCCCTCCTCCCCTGCCATGCTAGCCGCCTCCTCTAGGGAGGAGGGCTGCTCCTACCTTGGCCTTCAGGTTTGGGGGTGGCTGTGTTCAGCACCGGCTGCTGCTCATATGGTGACCCCTTTGGCCACAACTGCCAACTTGGTGACTGCAGAAGGAATGACCTTGGGGTGGACGGAGTGGGCATCCCATGAGCATACCTGTGTGTGGGTGTCATGCAGCGTTCTCCTCTCTCTCTCTCTCTCTCTCTCTCTCTCTCTCTCTCTCTCTCTCTCAAAATATATTTTATTGATTTTTTTACAGAGAGGAAGGGAGAGAGACAGAGAGCCAAATACGTCGATGAGAGAAAAACATCGACCAGCTGCCTCTTGCACACCCCCGACCGGGGATGTGCCCACAACCAATGTACATGCCCTGGACTGGAATTGAACCCAGGACCTTTCAGTGCACAGACCGACGCTCTACCGCTGAGCCAAACCGGTTTCGGCATGCATTCTCCTCTCTTTTTGCTCAAAGTGTACCATCACTTCCATGGGGGACAGACCACCTTCCTGGGGGAACAGGTGGGATCCACACTTATATTTTACTAGAGTTGCTCTGGCTGCTGTGTGGGAAGCAGACTTGAGGGAGCAGAGTGGAAGAACGATTGCTTGGGAGGCTACTGCAAAAGTCTAGGCAAGCGATGATGGCAGTTTGGGCAAACGGTGTAGTGGAGGGCTGGCGGTGATTGGGTTGGAATACATTTTCAGAGAGATCAGACTGAATTTGATGGTGGTATGGGTGGGGTTAGTATGCAGTGTTAAAGATGTCTCTAAGATTTTGGCTTCAACAAGCAAGTGAATAGTGCGGCTCTTTACACTGGATCTGGCACATAAAGGAGGTACGGGTTAGGAATGAGGGGGCATCACAAGCTCAGTTTTGGACAGTTTAAGTTTGAGTTGCCTATTACACATCCAAGGGAAGATTTATCAGCCTCGGCAGTCTGGAGCTCAGGGAAGCATGTGGAATGGAGATATAAATAGTGGTACATGCCATTGGAAAGCATAAAGGAATAAGCCCACTTAAGTGAGTGAAGATGAAGAATATGTCTGAGGACCATCCCAGGAGCACCTCTGATACTCAGAGGTCAGGAGATGAGAAGATTCAGCAGTGGAGGCTGAGATGAGGCAGCCACTGAGATCGAGGAGTGGGTGGTGGCCTGAAAGCCAAGGGACAGAAGTGCCTTAGGAATGATGAACTTATCAACTGTGTGAAATGCTGTGGATAGTAATGAAAACTGCCCATCAGATTTGGCCACGTGACGACAGTCTTTGGGGTTTAGTGAGAGGGCCTGGGTGAAGTGGACTAGGGAGAATAGAGGGTGAGAATGTGGGATAATGGATTTCAAAAACACTCTGGAGGGGTTTGCAAATGGGAGCTGAGAAATGGGCTGGTAGTTGGAGAGGAAAGAGGATTAGAAAATATTTTAAATATTTAAAAATCTTTTAAACTTAACTTGATTTTAAACACATTTATTAAGGTGTACTTTATCCTATCTAATAAAAGCCTAATATGCTAAGTTTCTGGTCATCTGTTCAACCAATCAAAGTGTAATATGCTAATGATATGCTAAGGATGCTCAACTGCTTGCTATGATGTGCACTGACCACCAAGGGGCAGACAATCTGATGGGTAGGTTAGCTTTCTGCTGGGGTCCAGCTGATCAGGACTGATCAAGACGGGCTGAACACACCCTGGATCCCTCCTGCAGTCCCTCCCTGGCTAGCCAACCTCCTGTGTCCCTCCCCGGCCCTGATAGTGCACCAGTGGGATCCGCCCACCTGGCCTGCACTCTCTTGCAATTCAGGACCCCTTGGGGGATATCAGAGAGCCAGTTTCGGCCTGATGGCAGAACAACTGGTTGCTATGACATGCACTGACCACAAGATGCTCAATGGTGGTCAGTGCACTCCCACAGGGGGAGTGCCGCTCAGCCAGAAATCAGACTCATGGCTGGCGAGTGCAGTAGTGGTGGTGAGAGTCTCTCCTGCCTCCACAGCAGTATTAAGGATGTCTGACTGCCAGCTTAGGCCCTGCAGGGAACGGGCCTAAGCCAGCAGTCAGACATTCCCCAAGGGGTCTCAGACTGTGAGAGGGCACAGACTGGGCTGAAAGAGTGCCCCACCCCAAGTGCACAAATTTTGTACACTGGGCCTCTAGTATACTATAATATTCAACCATTTTAAGTGTGCAATTGAATAATTTTGAGTAAGTTTCTCAATTTTGCACTCATAATCAAAACCCTAGAATATTTCCTTACTGAAATAAAGTCCTTCTGCCCATTTACAGTAAGTCCAGGTCCTACTACTTTTCAAATCTAAAGATTTGCCTTTCCTAGGAAATTTATGTAAATGAAGTCATGCCTCATATTGTCCTTTGTGTCTGGCTTATTTCACTTAGCATAATATCTATTCATGTTATAGCATGTATCAGTATTTTGTTCCTTTTTACTGCTGAAAAGTATTTCATCAGAAGGATGAAAAAATATACTTTCCCCCCCCCCCCCCCCCATTCATCATTTGGATTGTGGAAGATTATTAAAATGGGTTTGTATTAGTGTGCTCAGGATACAGTAATAAAATACCATATACCAGGACACCTAAACAACAGAAATTTGTTTTCTCAGAGTTTCAGAGGCTAGAAATCCAAGCAAAGTTGGTATCTGGTGAGACTTTTCTTCCTGGCTTGCACATGCTGCCTCTTGCTGTGTCCTCATGTGGACTTTCCTCTGTGCCCATGGAAAGAGAGAGATTTTCTCCTCTTACAAGGACATCAGCCCTATAAAGTTAGGCCCACACCATTATGACTACATTTAACCTCAAAGAAGGGTGCTCTTTCAATATGCAGTCACATTAGGGATTATGGCTTCAACATATGGATTTGGGAGCACAAAATTCAGTCCATAACAGGGTTATTTTATCACATTTGTGTGCTGAATGAGAAGGATCTAGTATAGGGTTTCTTAACCATGCTCTACACCTTACTGGGTCCTAGTTGCAGTCCCTTGTCCTGACAACAAAAATATTTCCAGACATTGTCAAATGTTTCTTGGAGGGTGCAAAATCATTCTTGGTTGATAAACTGATAGACTTGAAAGGAAATTGAGGATGCAGGGGAAAGAGAAAATAATTGCAGGAACAAAGCCTTTGAGTAGGCAAGAGGAGATAGGATTCAGTAGTGAGTGCCCCTGGATGGGAACTGTCAGAATTTATGGCAGAGACATTAATCTTAGGCAGAAATTGGGAGGGCCTGTGGGAGAAGCTCTCACACACATGTCCATTGCAGAAGCTTTATAGTAAGAACTCTTGTTTACAACAGAGCACTATGGTTACAGCAGCTTCTCCCCTTATATCCTTTTCCCCTCTGTGAAAAGAGCTTCTTGCTTCTTCTTACTCTCTCTGTGCATGTTTGCATGTACCAAATTGCAATTCTTTATTTTTCCTGAATAAATACTTTTTGGTGATAAAATACATAGTTGACTTTTGTTTACAGTTGGCAGAGCAGAGAGAATTCATCCACTGGGACAGGACAGAGGACACAGAGGCAGGACAGTGGTAGATTTGCTGATGGGAGGTTGTGTTAGTTTTCTTCTTACACTAATCATTTCCAGTGAAATCAACCATCTGTGGAGGGGGCATACATGGCTACTGGAGGACCCTCTGAGAACAGGGAATTGTTATTTCCTCAGGAGTGAATATCTACCACATTCTTCTTCCTTTGAATTCATAGCACATTATGTTGTGTGTTTTTTAAAATTCTCATCTGAGGCTATACTTAGAAAGAGTAAGGGAAAGAGGTAGATGATATAGATAGATAGACAGACAGACAGACAGACAGACATTGATGTGAGAAACATTCATGGGATGCCTTCTGTATGTGCCCAGACGGAATTGGACCCATAACCTAGGTATGTACCCTGACCAGGAATTGAACTGGCATTCTTTCTGTGTGTAGGATGAAAGGGGTGAACCATCCCATGAATATTAACGTGTACATTATCCTATATCATTACTATCCACAATATTTCACACAGTTGATAAGTTCATCATTCCTAAACCAACTGAGTCACTCTGGCCATGCACATAGTGCATTGCTTAAACCACTTACTATTAATATATAATTCTCAATAGTTCTTGGTATGTGCACTACTAATTGTAAGTTATTTGAGGATGGGACCTATCTTGTGCTTATTTACATAGCTTATAACAAATAGCTGAATTCACATTAGGTACTCAATAAATGTTTAATTAAAATAAATTTTCATAAAAACTATATAATCTTTACTTTCTAAATCATTTTCCCTACACAACTAGCAACTCTCTCAGAACCCACTGGTGGGACTAATAGGTAGATAAAGAAATAGATGCATTACTAACTATAATTTGGAAAATGTTTTAATTAAAAAATGATCTTTTTGATAAGATGGGAATATAAACTAGTATTTCTCACTCTTTATTCTCCATATGAATTAGCTGATAGTGTTATTAAAATTCATATTCTGACTCAGTAGATGTGGTGTGAGGCCTGAGGTTCTGCATTTCTTACAAGCCTCTAGGTAATGTTGATGTTCTTGGTACATGGTCCACAATATGACTCGTGAGGCTCCAAAGAAGATGGATTGAATAAAGGATTTGAAGAGCTTTGACAAAAAGCTCTCAAGGTTATTGCTGAAGGTGGGAGGGAGTTCTCAGGGAGGCAGTAGAAAGAGAGGACGTATCTTTAAGTATCACATAGATTCATTAGACATTAGGAATCAGCTTCTTGCTATGTTTCAGAATTCAAAATAGTCTTGTAGCTTAGAGACATGGAGAGAACCAGCAAAAGTGAAGTTTAGAAGAGACCCAGGGCAATGTGCGTTCAGAGGAAAATCTATGATGAGCATTGGCAGGGTAATTGCATGTGGAGCTGAAAAATATCCTAAATAATCGTATGAACCCTGGCTAATCATGAGTCAACAATAAAGTACTCTCATCTGGAAATCAAGTATAAGAGCAAACCATGATTAGAAACCACAAAGTAATTCTTATTATATTTAGCACTGCTCAGAACCTTACTAGAATTTTGCATCCAGCTTTGAGTTAAATGAATCTAGAGAGATGCAAAGGACTCAAAGTTCAGGTGAGAGTTTCAAGAATGATTAAAAGTTTGAGAAATAAGATTTAAAGGTTAAAGGAGAAGGCTGCCTGGAGATTTAACAATAGTATTTTATTAACAAAAGGGTGTGCTATTCAGGGAGCGGTGAACAGTATTTCCATGTTTCTTTTGACTAAGGCGAGATGCCTTTCAATTACTCAAAGATTGACTTTGGTTGTTTATGAAAACAGCCCCTTATGCAAAGGGTGGATGTAAGGCACTGGAATGTGCTACTGTGGGAACTGATATGGGACTCATGAGAGAGAACCAAGGGAAGCTCAAGTCTAGAAGTGCCAGTGCTGGCCATGGTGTCTGGTTTTTGCCCTGCTCCCACCACCAGGGTCAACATTACAGAAGGCTCCACAGTATGACCTTTATTAATTTGGATGACATACTTATAGCAGGTGTTTCGCTCTGAATTAATTGGATAGCTAAAGCTGTGTAGACCTGTCTTATAATTCACCCCTAAAATGCTATTCAGCTGCCCCTTCCCACATAAATGTTACGAAACAATGTTTAATAAGCAGAGAAACCCAAGCTTCTGAGTGTAACATCAGCTTTCTTATAAGCTGGGTTATTTTCATGGCAACATATTACCAAGGCTGATTTCTGAAGGCCTGTCGACATACTTAAGAATGTCCACTTTGTGAAGAGCAGGCATTCTAAACAAAAGCAGGTGGTAGGTGGAAACCACTAGTCAACAAAAATGCTGCCCTGTTCTTGTAGGACATATTGAAGTAGTTGCCCACTCTGGGTGTAGAGTACTTTGGGGAAGAGTGGTTGTTTTCTCAGGGCTTTTGCACCCATGGGTGATACATTATTTAAAAAAAAGAGTGACCATCTGTATATATAAAAGGTTAATATGCTAAGTGTCCAACTGTCTGACCTGTAGCTATGATGCACACGACCACCAGGAAGAAGATGCTCAATGCAGAGGCTGCCATGATGTGCACTGGCCATTTACAAAGAAATGGCAGCATGGACCTGGTGGCCACAAAGCAACACTTGTCATCCCCCAAGTGAGACATAGGCCCCACTACCACTCCAGAATGATAGCACAGCAAACTGCAGTCAACATTACCGAGACCCCAGAATTCCTACTTCCAAGGAATCCAAAGTCACAGGAGCGCCAGAATTCCTGCTTCCAGGGTGCAAAATGCAGCCCACAGCCCAGCCCAGCCGCCCAGCCCAGCCCAGAAATAAATGCCTGGTAATGATGATATGTAGCAATACACAGCTTCCTCTCCCTAGTGACTAGCCTTCTTGGGGTTTCTTCAGCTCAGGAACACAACTTGCTTTATAGCCAGGTGCAAACATTTTACACTTTAACCAATGTCTGTGAAGCATTTTCTCATGCCTCCTCTCATTTGATCCTCACAGAAGTCCTGGAGTAGGTAAGTAGGAAACTCATTGGAATCCTATTTTATTTTAATTTGCTGGAAAATAGAGATTTAGAATGTTTGTAAACTTGGCCCAACTGAAAAGAAGTAAGAAATGGTGGACCTTGAATATGACTTCAGATTTTCTCACTGTGAAGAATATAGTCAAACAATGCTGCAGTTAAATATTTTATTCTTTGTTCTCCCTGCGTGATCTACAATAATAATCTGTTTCATGTTGATATTTACTGCTGTATGGCTGACAATTACCTGAAAGAGAAGTTGGGGTGCTTCAACTGGACTGGAAAAAGTTTAATTAAATCAAAAAGCAGGTCTAATTAAGCAAGTTTATTTTATACTAGAGGCCTGATGCATGAAATTTGTGCACTCAGTGTGTGTGTGTGTGGGGGGGGGGGGGGGGCGGGGAGGTGGTCCCTCAGCCCAGCCTGCACCCTTTCGTAGTCTGGGAGCCTTCTGGGCATGTCTGACTGCTGGCTTAGGCCCACTACCCACAAGGAGCAGGCCTAAGCCAGCAGTTGGACATCCTTAGTGCTGCCATTGAGGTGGGAGAGGCTCCCACCACCACTGCTGCACTTGCCAGCTGTGAGCCTGGCTCAGGGCTTCTGGCTGAATGGTGCTCCCCTGGTGGGAGTGCACTGACCACCAGGGGGCAGCTCCTGCGTTGAGTGTTTGCCCCCTAATGGTCAGTGCATGTCATAGTGACTGGTCATTCAGCAGTTCAGTTGATTTGCATATTAGCTTTTTATTATATAGAATATAATAAAAAGCTAAGTTGACTCATATACATGAGTTACATATAAAGCTCTTAATTGGAACCAATTGCACGGCTGTATTTCCACCTGTCATTGTTGATTGTGAATTTGGTTGACACTTCTATTATAAAGGGCGAATAGAGATATTAAAATATTTCTTCTAATTAATTTTCTTTCAATGTGTACGAATTTGTGCACCAGGCCTCTAGTTAAATAATAAGATTTATCAAGAATCACTTATTGGGGCCTACAACAAGACTAAGGTATTTTTATTGCCAGGAATCCAAAGTCACAGGAACGCCAGAATTCCTGCTTCCAAGTTACTTGCTCTGGGAAGAGCTGGATAAATGAAACAACAATTTCTATTCTGGATGATTCTTTAACAGTCAGGATTTACCACAATGGAACATTTGAAGGGCTTGTTTTTTGTTTACTTTATTTCCTATGTATTTTATGAGATCAGAACAAGACTAAGAAGCTGGCAAGCTGACTGAGAAGCCATTTGCCTTTCTGACTAAATTGTTTTATTCAATTGAGGAGAAATTTTCAACTGTTTGGAGATGCCTATTGTGAAGGAACCTTGAAGATGCATACATGATTCTGGCCAGGATTGAGTCTCCCATTTTACACAGCTTCTTTGCATCTCTGCCCCAAAGGAATGAATGAGCTACCCATGTGCTGTGCATAACATCATTGTTCAGTAAGCAGTGGATTGGTGGATTGGTTGATTGGTTGCATGGTGGCACACCATTATCTCCTACAAGTCAGAGTTTCTGCTTACCTCTCTCCACTTTAGCCTTTGAGCATGGTGCTGAGCTCTGGCTTGAGATTCAGAACTTCTAGGTGGTTCTCACAGAGCCTCTCCTCCAGCTCTCTCCTACTCACTTTGGCTGGGGACCTGGGCTTCTTTTGGACATCTCTGACTGCTCTAGGATCATGACAAAAGGACAGTGCCAATTGCAATCTTCCTTAGCTTTGCGTCACACAGAGACAAATAACTAATCCAGTGCAAGCCAGATGTTGAGCCTTTTGCTTCAAGAACCTTCTTCACAAGTATACCTCACTGGTGATTTGGAAGCATTTAATTTATATCCTATCTCTTTATTACAAGCTTTTAATCTGTGGTCAACATGGTCTGGAGCAAGTTACTTAACCACCCAAGACCTCTGTTTCTTTTTCTGTAAAATGGTGGTGATAGAGGTGGGGTAGTGATGATTACCTACTTCATCCAATTGTTATTTGAAAGAGCACAGATTTGGCTGGCTTGACTTGAATTCATCTTCTAACTTGGGCAATTAATTTTTTGAGCCTCAGTTTCATTAAGTACACAAATGAAACAATGCTTCATAGGTAAGGTGACCAGACGTCCTGCTTTTGGCGGGACAGTCCTGATTTTTAACAATTTGTCCTGCGTCCCGCGGCGTTTTAAAAAAGTCCTGATTTTTGGAAAGAATGCACGATAAGCTAGGGAATGGTGGAAGAACGGGAAGGGAATATACGGTTTTCGGCGGCCATGTGGCTATTTAGCCAGGATATGAGTTTTATATTATTTTTGTTAATTTTATAATGTTAAACTTTAATAATAACAAATAATTGTTGAGAACTGATTATCGAGAACTGCTTATCAAAGTTCGCAACGACGAAAACATTTTGTAACTGTCTGTCAGACGATACACATCGTACTGCATGCTAGTAAGCTAGTTAAACAAGTGATGTCATTACAAATCAGCTATTCAGATAATTTAGGTAAGTAATATATTTATTTATTTCATAAATACATAAGTTTTCTTGAATTTAACAGACATTACTCATATTATTTATAGTTTATAGTGATAGCAAAAAGTCTATCACCGGCCTTGAAAGTGACACTTACAACTTACGTTACAATTAAGTGTTGAGACTTTGAAAGCCATTTTATGTGTGAAATATAACTTAACAAATTCTTGTGAAAAATTTCATGACCTTTTAAACGACAGCAATCTTCTAAAAAAATTCACTCAAATGAGAAATATGCCAAAGAATAAAATAATACTATACATAATTTTTTTATTTATTATATTTGTAAATTGTACTTATGTTGAAATTTAAAAAAAATATATTTCAATACTATTTTTGCATTTTATGAAAATATTTGTTGCTCCATATAGACCAAATTCATAGGTCTTAGTTTTATTGTAAGGATTAAAAGAAAGAGTATGTGTACAGAATTAACTCAGATACTAATATACAAAAAAAATGTTCATTATTAATACTCTTATTATGTTGTCCTGGAAGTCCATGGATGGCTTTGGAGGGATGCGGTCCATGAACCTTCTGAAACTACATGCAAATATTTGGGTGTGTATCATGAGCACCTTTTCTGGGTTAGGGTGCTGGAAAACAAATCAGTTTCACTAAAAGAGATGTTGACAGGAAGCCAGGAAGGCTGGTCAAAAATTTTAATGTCTCTAACCACTCACCCTTTAGTTGAGACATTGTTAGCTGAAGCAGCCTCCACCTTGTTTATTCCATGTAAGTTTCTGTTATTTCCTGCCTAAGGGCTACATGTAAATTTCTGTTTATGTTGCCTAAGAAGTTTTTCCCAAAGCCTCAATAAAAGGGGATGGCAGGGCCAGAGCAGAGAGTAGTTATTCCACTAGAGTTGGACTACCGCCTGGCCCCCCATATCACCAAGTTGAATTTCTTCAAGTCTCAAGTCTTTTCATTTGTGTGCGGCCCTTCTCCAGAACCCGAACCCTGAATTGGAACCCTTTCCATGCGGGTCGTGAAAGAGATTCCTGTATTAGGGTTCCATAACATTCATCTAATTCTCAAAGAGTCCAACCCTCTTCCCTCCTGCCACCAAAGTTGAGAACTACTGCTCTAGATACTTAGAGACATGAAGAACTCATTAACAACCTAGATACAACCTCCAGAATAGAGTTTAAAATTGGACCTGTTTATGCTTTATCTCCTGTGTTTGAATTTAAAAATTTGAGATTGATTCTTTTTTCAACTTATATCCAGCCTTCTAGCCCACACCTTTCCTTCATGGCCACTTGTTCCTCATGTACATGCTATACATTGTGGCCTTTTGAATTTCCAGACTAAACTGTAATCTAACTGAAGGTCAGGGTTTAATTATTCTTATGTCTCCAAAGATGGAAGGCTTAGCATAGATCTTTAAATTGGTCAGGTACTCTGAAAACATGTATGAAATAACCAAAGGTTTGGATCTATGTGAGCAGTGTGCTGAGGAAGCTCCAGGAGCCATCTACTCTGCAAAACCAAGCTGGGCGAATAATTGAGAGAAGACTTGAAACATTCAGACCCAGATATCAATTTGAGGCTGAAATAATTTCCATCTCCCACTGGGACAAGTTTCCTCTTTCCAGTGCAATTCCTGGGACACGTTGAGACAGGTTAGTAAAATGTGGAAATAACAACCTGGCTTGCCAATGCATTGGCTAGCTTTGCTTAGGCAATTTTGGTGCAAAGTGAAAAAGAAAGAGCAGGTAATATCTGTTTTGCATTGAAAAATAAAATTAGTTGGACTAAAGGGGAATCTTTTGCTTGGTTTGCTCAAATGATTCCAGGAGAAAACAATGGTGGATGGCAAATCTGGACCATTGTCATAATCTTCTCCACTCAAGAAAAATGGATTTTTAAATTTAAGTTGAGGGAAAAGAGCTTCCTTAAATTCTGTTCAACTACTAAAAAAAAAAAAAAAAAAAAAAGTGAGTTTTACCAAGTTTGATAAAATTCAGAACTAGCATTACCTTTCTGTCTTTTATTTCTTCCGAACATATTTCTTTTAAATTATACTTGACTAGTGGCCTGGTGCATGAAATTCGTGCACGGGGGGAGGGGGATTCCATCAGCCCAGTCTGCACCCTCTCTAATCGCAGACATCCCTCTCACAATCTGTCTCCTAACGACTCATCTGCTTGCCTGATTGCTCATAACTGCTTCTGCCTGCCTGCCTGCCTGCCTGCCTGATTGCCCCTAACTTCCCTCCTCTACTAGCCTGATCTCGTCCCCAACTGCCCTCTCCACCATGGCTTTGTCCAAAAGGAAGTCGGACATCTAGTTGACCTAGTCTAATTAGCATATTACCCTTTAATTAGTATAGATAGATTATATAGGATAGGATTGCTTAAATGTGGGGCAGGGGGAGAGCCTTTTTCAGCAGAAGGAGATGCTCTTGGCAGACAAAAATACATAATCCTTATATCTGGACTGATAGCCAGTCATATGCACTATACTGCCAAACTGGTCATTAAAAAATTGAACCGCTTTCTTACACCTTACACCAAACAGCTATTGCCTTTTATACCCCTCCTTAGCCTCCACTTTAGGTTCTGCCTTCACAGTTCACCCAGATTAGGTTCTGACTGGTCAGTTTCAATGCCATTCAGTGTCAGAAGCTCCACCTCTTAGGCACTTCTCCTGCCCCCTCCTCACAGAGACCCTGAGAGAAAGAGAGGTGCAGCTGCTGGCCAGGCCTAGAGAGAAAGAGAGAGGCAAGGGCTGATCAACAGCTGCCACAGAGGCCATCGATCAGACCCTGCTTCTCTCTCCAGGCCTCTCTCTGGGCCTGATCCACAGCTCCCTTGGCCAGGGCAACCCAGCACTGACTGCAGGACTAACTTCCTGCAAGTTGGTCAAACCTTTGGTGGTTATGAATCCTGGAATTGTATATATTAAAATTTCTGTTTTCCCCCTAGAATTTACATTTCAGTCTACATAAGGTAAAGTAGGTCACAATGCCCTTGATTTCCCTGCACGTTTTCAAATTATGAATTTATTTTCCCATTAAAAAGTCATGTGAACATATATTAAAATCTGAAGATAAGAGAAATAAATCACTTAAAATTTGACCAACCAGGCAGGCCTGTGTGGCTCAGTGGTTGAGAATTGAACCTATGAACCAGGAGGTCATGGTTCAGTTCCTGGTTAGGGCATATGCCTGGGTTGCAGGCTCAATCCCCAGCATGGAATCAATGATTCTCTCTCATTGATGTTTCTTTCTTTCCTTCCTCTCTGAAATCAATAAAACTATATTAAAAAGAAAAAAATTGACCAACCACAATAACCATAATTTCTTACCCATTATTATCACTTTTAGAACTATTTCTTCTTTGTGTATATATAGTAGTGATAATTTACATATAAGTTTGTATCTTGCAACTTTCATTTAAACATCCACATAAGCACTTTTCTAGATGAGATATGATCTTTTAAACTGATCTTTTAATAGTGGTTGTATAACATTTTATTGAGTGTGTGTACCATATTCTCCTAT
Source organism: Pipistrellus hanaki (assembly GCF_964339955.1). Taxonomy (NCBI): domain Eukaryota; kingdom Metazoa; phylum Chordata; class Mammalia; order Chiroptera; family Vespertilionidae; genus Pipistrellus; species Pipistrellus hanaki. The sequence goes on along the minus strand of NC_140504.1, from coordinate 114,355,287 downwards.
TGATGAATATTGAGATTATTTCCCTGATATGCTGTTACACCAAATGCCACAGCGAACATCTTGTGCACAAAGGTTTTCTACAGTTTGAATAATTTTCCTAGGCTTGGTTCCCAGAAATAAAATCAGAGCCCTGATCAGCGAGTGTTAAGGCTTGGCTGTTCTTGATGTGACTTCCCCACTGCTTTCCAAAAGGCTTGCACCAGCTTATACTGGCAGCAACAGTAGGTGAAGGTTCCAGGATTCTCCAGATGAGTTTTTATTTAGATGGTGATATGGAAACAGACTGCCTGGAATGGTCTCCTGGTGAGCTCTTTCTCCTAGGAGACAGTGGGAGGGGGGCGGGAAGGAAGAAGGAAGGTCTGCTCCTGGATCACTAAGAATCTGAAATCATGATCTCACTTTCTTTCCTCCACGAGGGATTTCCTTTGTTCATGTACCAGAGCAGAGTTGGGCTCTCTATAGCACTAAATTAGAGAAACTAAACAGAAGAAGCTATAATTCATGCTGCAATTAGCCCCTTGAGACAACCCTTCCTTATTGCTTCCTCATGCTTGGTCCATTGAATAAGGAAGGGAAACCCCTCTTTTTGTATCAGCATTCAGTATGTTGGGCTAGTGGTGTAAGACAATCAATATTTATTGTTCTACCAATCATGTCCATAGATATATTATGCTGGATCCCAAAATCTAGAAGACATCTAAAGAGAATAGGCATTTGTTATATACATTTGTTGAGTGCAAGTGTAAACAAATGGTAGAATGTAAGTAGTAGAAACCATATTTCATATGAGGCATGTGGCAGACTTTGCTGTTTGCCAACCAAACGTATATTTCCTTCTTCTTTACTAACTGAACTTTTTTTTTTATTTGCACTCTCTCAGTGAAATTTCCCCAAGCCCCTTGCACTAGGGAAAATGAGCCATGTGACACAGTTTGAATCTATGAGGTGTAATTGAAGAACTTCTAGGGACGTTGATTTTCTTCTTTTCTCCTTTCTCCTCTTTATTCTTGTGAGGCTGAAGTTGGAAGAGCCATCTTACCATCAAAAGATGATAAATGTGAGGATAAAAGTCACAGGCTGAACATGGCAGACTGAATGAATGGGAAGCTGGGCGCTGATGCCATCTTAAGGCTGCTGCAATAGCCCAGGGCACATTATGCTTTTGAAAAATAGTCAACCTGTTTTAGATAAGTCTCTGTGGTTGGATTTTCAGTTCCGTGAAGCTGAGTGCCATCCTTACCGACAGGAGGAACTTGAGGCCCAGGAAGTTTCATCTTGACTAAGGTCACAGTGATAGTGTGAGCCAGAAATAAGACAGAACCCAGGTCTATTAATTAAACCAGTCCTCTGATTAATTCCTCTTTCCACTGTTACCAATGTTGGATTGAAATCACCCTCAAAAGTACAATAAGATTAAAGAGTTTTAAAGTATTTTTTTGGGAGAGGTTTGATAAATATTGTTTTCTGACTGATTTGGTGAACAAAGGGGACCTGAAGACTCTTATGAACACAACAGTTTTGCTTTGGAGTATATGCTCTAGTCCAAATGAGAGCTCATTAAAGGAATATTTATTTAGTAGAAGAGAAAATAAAATGCCAGGAGAGTTTTCTTTTAGAGTTTTATTACTAATGTTTACTCTGCCCTCATGTTTTATAGAAAATTGAAAATTAAAGCTGGTAAATTTTATTTGGGTTTTGATATTTCAGAACTTTGAGATGGCCTTCCATATGTTTTATTTTTAATTTTCAAAGAAGTCAAGAAAAGGCTAGAGGTACAACTGACAATGTGTATTTTCTTGATGTTCTCTTATTGTGTTAGTGTATGGAACCTTTGGCAATACTTCTCAAAAAAAACTGTTTTTAAGTGACATTTGGAAAGCATCTGCACTGTTCACTTAGTTTGTTCCTGAGTAAATAGTCCTCTATGTGTAGAAGTGATTTATATAGAAGAGAGCAGATAAGGAGAGACGGGGATCCAGTTCATATGGTATTTCATTGGCCGAGATGACTCAGCAGGAAAGCATTTCCATAAATCAAACAGAGGGTTTTCTTTTGTAAGCCACAGAGAAACTGCTCTGGAATTTTGCACTTGGTGCATTTGTCAGCATCAGGTAATTTCCCAAAGGTAGGATGAAGCAAAGCAAATGCTTCAGACCATTCCTCGGGAGTCATACTACCTTTTAGAAAACAAGACAAGGATGTAGTTCAGACAGTGCCATCAATAATCTACTCCTTCCTATGCTCGTTAGTCAATTTCTGTTATTTTACCTAGTTGCTGCACTCACTTTTAAAAAAATATATATATATTTTATTGATTCTTCAAAGAGAGGAAGGGAGAGGGATAAATAGTTAGAAACATCAATGAGAGAGAATCATCGACCAGCTGCCTCCTGCACACCCCCCACTGGGGATGTGCCCACAACCAATGCCCCTGACCGGAATCGAACCAGGACCTTTTGGTTCGCAGACCAGCACTCTATCCACTGAGCCAAACCTGTTTCAGCGCTGCACTCACTTTCATTGTTGTTCTTCATACATTAATACGTTAATACGTGTCAGATAACTTCCTCCAACTGAAGTGTTTACTATGACTCAGTTATGCCCTTCTTTTCATGTTTTTCACTGGCCACAAGTCCAAAGACATATGGATGTCATGGGACCCTGACTAGTTCTTCACTTTGTCCTGTTTTTCCATCGCAATTCAAAAGTCATGCCAACAACAGGCCCGTCTGGGGTTGCTGCCTTGTTGCTACTGCCATGTTGCTCTCAGCCCTCAGGTAGAGTCAACACAGAGGATGACAAAGCGGACAAATGGAAAGTCCTTGATGACATACACCACTGATCACACTGCCTCTGGAGCACAGCTCATTCGTGTCTTAGTTTCACGACACAGCAAATGTTCTTTTGGTTTATGAATAATTTTTATAACATAAACACGTTGTAAGACTTAAGAAAATACTGCCTGCCTTGTTATTTGCTTCCCGCTCAGCTGAGTTTCCCACTCAGCTGAGTACTGCTGATAAGGCCACCCCCGCCCTGAGCTCAACCCTGAGAGCCACAACTGTCCCAAGAGTTTCAAATGTCCTGATCAGAGAAAGACAGCTGTTTCCCTCCAAAACCAACTGACCTTGAAGCTGCTTGTGGTTTTTGCCTTTATAAGCCCGCTGTAAACCCTCAGCGGGGCCCTTCCATCAGCCTCTGAGCTGGAGGTTGGGTCCCGGCGCCGGTCAATAAACCTTTTGCGTGTTGCATCGAGACAAGTGTTTGTGTGGTTCGTGAGGTCGTCTCCGCTGTTCAGGACACAAGGCCTATCCAGGTCTTTCATTTGGGGGCTCGTCCAGGATCAGTGGAGACCACCCCAGGAGTCACAGAAACCGTCTCGTAGGTAAGAATCTCCGGAGTGTCTATGTCTGTGTCGTTTGTGTTGTAATTTCTGGTATATCTGCGTCGTTTGTGTTGTAATTTCCGGTATTCTGAATTTCTGGTATTCTGAATTTCTGGACGGATCCAAGAAAGCAGGATCCAAAGTCCGTAAGGACTGCGGGTCTCTGGTCGGGAGACAGGCGGCTCCCGGCCACGAAAAACTGCCACCCTGAGGTCTGAATTTCTGGACGGATCCAAGAAGGCAGGATCCAAAGTCCGTAAGGACTGCGGGTCTCTGGTCGGGAGACAGGTGGCTCCCGGCCACGAAAAACTGCTACCCTGGTGGGCGCCTCCAGGGCAGGAAGGTGATCGGGTCACCTCCATCTGTTTCTCAGGGTATCTTGCTAATTTTGGAGTCTTAAGTACTCCATGCTGAGTGTTGTTAGTTTTGGAGTCTTAAGTACTCCATGGTTCTGGTCTGAGTGTTGTTATGAGTGTTGAGAGAGTGGTTCTGGTCTGAGTGAGTGTTGTTCTGGTCTGAGGGACCATGGCAGAGAAGCCGCTCCCAGAATCACAAGACCTCTTACAAGACCTCTTACTCTTTGATCCACCTCCGCCGTATCCCCCCACCCTGCTTCCCACTGCACCCTCTGCTCCTCCCCCTGATGCAGGTCCTCATCTGGGGCCGGCGCAAGGCACTCGCAGCCGCCGAGCGCAGCCGTCCCCCTTCTCAGATGACCCCCCAGCGCCTCACGGGGCTGGTCGAGTACCTTATGTTCTCTCACCAGCCAACATGGGACGACTGCCAGCAGCTCCTTCAAACCCTCTTCACAACCGAAGAAAGAGAAAGGATTCTCCTAGAGGCCCGAAAGAATGTCCTCGGCCCTGATGGGAGACCTACCCAGCTTCCTCATCTAATTGATACCGCTTTTCCTCTGACCCGCCCCGACTGGGACTTCAATACGGCTGAAGGTAGGGAGCGACTGACCATCTACCGCCAGACTCTAGTGGCAGGTCTCAAGGGGGCAGCTCGCCGCCCCACCAATTTGGCAAAGGTAAGAGAAGTTCGGCAGGGCCCCTCGGAGCCCCCTTCTGTCTTTTTAGAGCGACTTATGGAGGCATTCCGAAGGTACACGCCCTTCGATCCCACGTCAGAGGGGCAGAGGGGGTCGGTGGCCATGGCCTTCATAGGACAGTCAGCCTTAGATATAAAGAAAAAACTTCAAAGGATTGAAGGGCTCGAGGACTATACCCTGCAGGACTTAGTCAAAGAGGCAGAGAAAGTCTATCATAAAAGGGAGACAGAGGAGGAAAAGGAAAAAAGAAAAGAAAAAGAGCGGGAAAAGAAGGAAAAAAAGAGAGAGAGGGAACGAGACAAGAGGTTAATTCGTATCCTGGCCGCAGCAGTAGGCAAGGAACAGAAGCCTAGGGAGGAAGGTAGAGCACCTAGCAGCAGGCCGCCCATTAGCAACGACCAATGTGCCTATTGCAAAGAAAAGGGGCACTGGAAGAAAGACTGTCCGGAAAAAAAAAAAAAAAAAAAAAAAAAAAAAAAAAAAAGATACTGGAAGACATCCTTCCCCCGTTTTGGACTCCCCAAGGTAATTGGGTCAGACAATGGGCCGGCCTTCGTTGCTCAGGTGAGTCAGGGGCTGGCCAGGGTACTAGGGGTGGATTGGAAATTACATTGTGCCTATAGACCCCAAAGTTCAGGACAGGTAGAAAGAATGAATAAAACCCTAAAAGAGACCATGACTAAATTAGCTTTAGAGACTGGCGTGGCAGACTGGACAGTCCTCCTTCCCTATGCCCTCTTCCTTGTGCGGAACACCCCGGGACCCCTGGGAGTTACACCACCCCTGGCCACTGACCCTCGGGCAATGACCACTGACTCTCTCCCTTCCACCTCCCAATCCCTACTTGCCAGATTGTTTCATTAATTTGTTTTGTTTTGCTTTTCTCGCATGCCATTGTTGTTATCATTTCTAATTGCATTGTAAGCTTGAATTGGGCTTGTACCTGCATCTTGTATTTTGTTTAAACTGTAGGAATCATTTTTGATTTCAGCCATGTATATCTACTTTATGGATTTAAGTAGACTTCATCACAAAGATTTAGAATTATGTTAAAACAATGTAAAACATGATTTAACCCCCGTAACTGTTTGGACACTTTTCACAGTGTTCTATTAAGGGACTTAAAGGCGCAGTTAGAAATTCTCTAGTTCCCCTTTTCAGTCTTATCAGAATCTGAGATCTTTATCTATAGGAAGAATATGACAATTTACTAGGAACAGAGTGCTAGACCTGCTCTCTCTTCCCTCTGCCTTTTCTAAATATTTTAAAATAATGGAAGATTTGAGGTATGGTTATAGATTTTTGAAGGACATAGAAAAAAGATTTAAAAGAGACAGGAAAGGGCAAACATTAAGAAAGAGAGAGAGACAGAAGGTGAGGCCAGAAAAGAAAGGAAGACTTAGACAAGTGAGAGAAAAAGCTATTAATTTCCTGGTGAGCACTGGGCAGTTTATTCAGTCTTGACAGAGCCGATAGGACCTCTAGGAAGATATCAGTCCAGGGAGCCACCAGACAAACTGACTGTTTTCCTTGGAAGAAGGAACATGTACTGGAGGAACGAAGCGGGTGAACTGGACTGAAGTAGAACAACGGACCTTTGAGGAGCTAAAGAAGGCTCTCGTCTCAGCACCTGCCATAGCCTCGCCAGACGTGAGTGAGGTAAGAGACTTTGCCAAAGGAATTCTCACTCAGACTCTAGGTCCCTGGAAGAGACCTGTGGCCTATCTAAGAGACTGGACTCTGCGGCAGCAGGGTGGCCAGCGTGCTCCCAGGCAGTGGCCACCACAGCATTGCTGGCGAAGGAGGCAAGGCAGATAAGCGGACTCTGGAACTGCAGCCAGAAGGAATTGGCTGAACAGAAGCAAGCCATCAAAAGACCAGATGGTTGGTGGCACCCTCCAGATGACAAGACTGTTGGTCCCAGAGACTCTAGGTCTGACGTTAGTTGCCCAGTTACGACAGGTTACCCACTTAGGCATCAGCAAGACTTCTGAACTTCTGTGAGGCAGATACTAAGAAGCTTAAGTAAGGTAAAAGCATAGTCACTAGAAGTTTGTGTACAGGTAAATGCTGCGCAAGAATAGAAAGACCCCCTAGGAATTTGGGCCCCAGGAAAATTCCCTAGGAGAACATTAGAAAATAAGTTTCACAGAGATGCTAGTTTTTATAGACACCTTCTCAGATTAGGTTAAAGCATAGGATAGAAAGTGCCTCTATAGTAGTCCAGAAATTACTCCAGGAGATTATACCTAGATTCGAACTGCCAGTAGTCATAGGATCAGATAACAGTCCAGCCTTTATAGCAAGGTATTTCAAAGTATAGCTCAAGCTTTAGGACAGGCCTGAGTGGAACTCTGAAAAGTTTAATTAAGTTTGTTCTGAAAACCGGTGAAAATTGGACCAACCCCCTGTCCTTTGCCCTCTTGAGGGCCAGGTGTACCCCTTACTAGGACAAGTTTCCCCTTTTTTGGGAGGGGATCATAGATGGTAACCATTTCCTTGCTCAAGTCCTTACAGGCTCTGCAGTTTGCTTGTTCCAGATGCACTGCCAGTGCCCACCACAGACCCTATAGCCCCAGAACTCAATATAGGTACAGATGCAGCACTGCTGTCCTGAGCATGCCCACGGCTATTGAAGTGGACAGCACCCAGACCTGGCTGCACTGCTCCCGGCTCCTGCGCAGAGGACAACCTGGATCCTGGCAACCGGCGGCCTCGTCCGTGGGATCCCAGGCCTGGCCTGGGAGGAGACTTGATGTCTGCAGGAGGGGAGCTGGACTTCGGTGGGGACAGTGCTGGTGGGAACTGTGGTGCTGGAGGGTTTGGTAACTGCGAGAACATTTTTACTAGCCAGTGAAAATTCTATAAGCCCCAAGATTGAGCCTTAGTTACAAGAAAAGGGGGGAATGTAAGACTTAAGAAAATACTGCCTGCCTTGTTATTTGCTTCCCGCTCAGCTGAGTTTCCCACTCAGCTGAGTACTGCTGATAAGGCCACTCCCGCCCTGAGCTCAACCCTGAGAGCCACAACTGTCCCAAGGGTTTCAAATGTCCTGATCAGAGAAAGACAGCTGTTTCCCTCCAAAACCAACTGACCTTGAAGCTGCTTGTGGTTTTTGCCTTTATAAGCCCGCTGTAAACCCTCAGCGGGGCCCTTCCATCAGCCTCTGAGCTGGAGGTTGGGTCCCGGCGCCGGTCAATAAACCTTTTGCGTGTTGCATCGAGACAAGTGTTTGTGTGGTTCGTGAGGTCGTCTCCGCTGTTCAGGACACAAGGCCTATCCAGGTCTTTCAACGTCTTATATGGACATAAACATGCATGGGACACGTTACTACTAAAACTTATTCCTTGCATATCTGAAATCCAAATTTACTTGGGTATCCTGTATTTTATCTGGCTCCTGAAAAGACTTCTGAAGTGCTTGTTGGGTGCATGGATCTCTATTGTTTTGAGGTTCTGAATCATGTTTGCCAGGGACTCATTTTTAATTAAAGATCATCCACTGGGTGAGCATTTTCCCAGTTTAAAGAAGAAGAACAGAAGGGTTTCACACTGGACACTGGGCCCTTCCCTAGCTAGGCAAGGTGAGCCCTCTGCTCCCTTGTCCTTCCTTCTTTGCACCATTTTTTGCCTATTGGCACTACTCTTCCCCACTTTCCAGGAAACCAGTGCTTCTTCTGCTCTTTGGCCATCAGAAACCCACTTGGGCCTATGGATCAAGCAAGCTCCAGTGTTGCTTCTTTCTTCCTCTCTTTCTCCACAACCCACCCTCACTTCGGCAACATTCAGGGAACACAGGCTGTGACTGGCTGCCTGACAGACCTGGCTCTTCTGGGAGCATCTACTCTTTGACTCCACCTCCCCAGCCCTTGGGACCCTCTGGCTTCTGATTGGAGAGACTTCCCCTTCTGTCTCGAAGGACACCTCTCCCTGGTCATCATGCCCTCCTGAACCCTCTAGCCCCAGCCGAGGAGGCCCAGAGCTCTGTCTCCATTTCTCTGTCTGGCTTGGTTTCTTCAGTGAAGGTCTTGTTCTCGCAGAGGCTCTGGGGCTGCCTGGAGGTCATGCAGCCTTGCAGACAGCCCCCCCACCTTTCCCTGCAATATGCCCACATCTCACCAGCTTCCTGTGATGGCCAGAAACAGACTTGTCTCTTCCTGTTTCTCATCAGCCCCCCTCTCCTCGGGCCCACCCAGTAGGTTCCTGCTTTCAATTGGAGAGAAGTCTTGGTCCTCAGTTCATTTGCTGCAAAGATAAAGATCTCAATTATAGATGCCACAATCTTCAAAGAGAAGGAGTGAAGTATTACATTATTTTGTTACTAACATGTCTGGCTCCCTTACCGGGGGTCATAATGGTAGGAAGAGGGCAGCAAGAAAAACCAGTTTCTCAACAAGTTGAAAGATTCTCCAGAGTTCTAATTCCCATTAAGCAACCATATATCTAGCATAATTTTTACATATGTGTCCTAATTTATTCCTTCTAACATTTTTTTTTAAGGCAAGGAAAGTGAAATATTTATGTCTCTCTTACCTCCAACTCAACACTGTCTCCATTATGGGGCTGTCACCCTTATGAATGTGCTTGTGATGGGCTGAATTGTACTTGCACCCCAAATTCATAGTTTGAAGCACTAACCATCAGCACCTGAGAATGTGTCTGTATTTGGAAGTGATAAAGTTAAAATGAGGCCTTGAAAATGAATAAACAATAGGACTAATTTATTCCCTATAAGAAGACTAGAGGCCTGATGCACAAAATTCATGCAAGAGTAGGCCTTTCTTCCCCAGGCTGCTGGCACCAGTTTCCCTCTGGCACTCAGGACCCAGGCTTCCCTCGCAGCTCCCAGCTTCATCTGGAAGGTTGTCTAGAAGGACATTTGGTCTAATTAGCATATTTTACTTTTATTATTATAGATGACTTTAGAACACAGACACACACAGAGGGAAGACCATGTTAGGGCATAGGGAGCAGATAGCCATCTGCAAGCCAGGGAGAGAGGCCTCAGAGGAAACCAACCCTGCTAGCACCTTGGTCTCAGACTTCCAGGCTCCAGAAAGGTCAGGAAGTAAATTATGCTGTGTAAGCCCCACAAGTCTGGGTTACTCTGTTCCAACAGCCTTAGCAGACTGACAACCTTTCATCACATATCAAGGTTAACATTTCTCTGGGCTGGTATGAGGCCTCAGGTGGCAGGTTGTGAGGGAAATGCACAGGGGCCAGGGATAATCCTGGGCAGTATTCAGGTGCGCTTACTCTCTGCCTGTTCTGGACCCTTGCTCTCTGTTTAAAGCCCCTTGTCCCCATAGTTGCTGCCAAGTCTCAATCATAAAAAGGACTGGTGGGAAGAAAGTAATAGAGGATCGAGAGGGTCACCTAAGGGATATTCTCTGCGCCACATCTCAGTGATGTAGGGTCTTGCTTCCAGATTTTATAAAGGCTTTGTGTATGACTGAAATAATCCACATAGAGAATGGCAGAAGCAAAGTAAAATGAAGGAAAGAGCAGAAAATTCTAATGGTAGTAATATCACCTAATATTTGCAAAATACATTATAGGTTACCAAACAACACTGTGGTGGACGGAAGAAGTATGATACATGTGAGTGAAGGTGATCATCTTGCCCAAAGGCATTTGAAGAGTAAGACATGGGGACAGACACAGCTTTCTGTACCTGGAGCTGCACAATGTTCAGTGTGTGCTCCAGTGTCCATTGCTTCGGTGGCTCCTCATTTGGTGAAAATATTGAGATTTCCCCCCATCACCCTGGTGGTAGGGGTTGCCTGAGTGCTGCCTGCCACTGGGAGCCACCCACTATTCCCTGAGTTCTTTCACTTTCCCCTCTTCTCCACAGAAGAGGACCCTATGATTTTGCCAGATATGTCAGTCACAACACCCATGATGACAGCCCTCAAAGCTTTCCAGACAGAAGCCAAGCAAAGTCAAAGTTGGCTGTGTTGCCTCCCTCCACTCATTCCCCTCCCTCAGGCCTTCCCCATGCTATTCTGTGTCCATGGGTTCTGCATATATGCATATATATTTTTTGGTTAATCTCCTGTTCAGATCTCTTACTGGCTGCCAGGAGGAGGCTGCCCTCCATTCCTTCCCACTACCACAGTTCCTGCTACTGAGATCTGTTATTCTGTTCCATTCACGCATACCTCTGGATCTATTCTGTTCATCAGTTTATTTTGTTCTCCATATATTCCACATATAAGATATTTGTCTTTTTCTGTTTTCTTTTCTTAAATTCACAATGTATTCTAAAGTAAAAAGAAAGGCGAACGCCTTAGTGATTAAGTTTCAGGAGGATCACCTTTAAGCAGGGCTGTAAATGCTGCTGCTGGAAGGCCAGGGTATTTGAAGAATGTGAACAGGAATGCTTGTTTCTAAGCTCTTTATTTCATTTGCACAGTGCTAGGGCATTTGTCATGAGAAGGGCATTTCACAACTATCAGGTCAAGTGCAACAAACTGGTGAGCAACAGCATGCCATGGAAGTGAGTTTGTTTTCAATACTGAATAGTTATTAGTAGGGAAGGCTGTCAGTCACCATCCATGCTTCCTGTTGCTCTGGGCTTTTCACTTTGGGAGAAAATAGCTGGGTTAGGGTTGAAAGGTGCTTCTGGAAGCAACAGTTAGGAATTATTTGGTTGCCAAAGTTGCTTCTTAGTTAAGTGCTAGCTCCAATTCTTCCAGGCCGTGTTTCCTTTGGGGAAATACAGGAAACCCCATGGCCATGTTCTCTTCTCTGCCCACAGTATCTTTGCAAATCAGGATCTTCTAATATTTGTGGGAAAATCTGGAAGGCTCAAAATATCAAAGAGGGCAAATTCTCAGTGCTTGGAGTCCTCTCCCTCTCCTTGAATTTGGAATTCCTGGTCATTTAGGGTGGGGAGTTAGATGCAAATGGTATGGCAGACAGACCCTAGGGTGGTCCTTATGAGTCTGACCCTAGTGTTTATGCCTTTGTTTCATCCCTTCCTCCTGAGTGTGGGCGGGTCCTGTGAATTGCTATCAACTGGCAGACCATAGCGAAGGTGATGATCCTATGACTGTCTTCCTAGCAGACTCACTCCCACTCTCCTGCTGGCTTTAGAAGAAGCCAGTTACCATGTGTAACTGCCTGTGGAGGAGGCTGTGAGACGAGGAACTGTGGTAGCAGGAAGGAATGGAGGGCAGCCTCCTGCTGGCAGTTAGTAAGAAATATGAAGCTCTCGTCCTACAACCACAAGAAAGAGAATTTTCCAACAACCCGAGTGATCTTGAAGGTAAAGTCTTCCTGTCAGGCTTATAGATGAGAACACAGCCTGACCATCAACCTTGATTGCCTGTGGGAATCTGAGCAAGGCACCCAATTATACTATGCCCAGACCCCTTTGCCCAGCCATTGGGAGATAACAAATGCATGTTGCTTAAAGCTGTTAACTTTATGGTAATTTTTAAATGTAGCAGTAGATAACTCCTACCAGGAATCTGTGAAACGAACAAATAAAGAAAGCCCTGTCATAGAGGTGATGTGTAGCAACTAAAGAAAGCAAGCTACATAAGCCCTTTTGGAAACACCCTTGCATTAAAGGAAAAGCAACTATTTGGACTTCTTAGCCGATCTGGGGAGAGCAGTGGATCTGTTACATCCTGGATATGTGTTCTTGTGAAAGAGTAACCCTGACAAAAGGTGTGGTAAGTGGGTGGTCATGTGGGACTGTGCTGGCCCATCTGATGCACAGGAGGCCACTGTAGCTGGAGAGAAGAGTTGGTTAAGGGAGGTCAGGGGGGTCAGATAGGTCTGTGAAGCCAGCAGAGGGAATTTGGCTTTGAGTGGCATGGGAATCTGTTCACGGGTTTGAGGAGTGTGGGGGATAACATGACCTGACACATTCTAAGCTACCTGCACTCACAGTCCTTATCAACGAGTTGTTTAGGAGAAGGTAGATGCTGGGTGGCAGAGACTTTGATTCACTTCTGTATCCCTCACACTACTTAGCATGGGTCCAAAATTTAGCTGCCCAGCAAGTGTTTGTTGGGTTGAGTTGAATGTATAACCACCATTACGACTGTGAGACTTTTTAACATTCTGAAGAGTTTAAGTTCCAAGGATTATCCAGTTGTTTGACTGGTCTATTGGAGCCATAGACATGCTTGATGAAATTAAAGGTAAAGCTAGCCAAAACCAATTTGGCTCAGTGGATAGAGCGTTGGCTTGCAGACTGAAAGGTCCCAAGTTCGATTCCGGTCAAGGGCATGTACCTTGGTTGCAGGCACATACCCAGTGCGGGGTGTGCAGGACGCAGCTGATCAATGTTTCTCTCTCATTGATGTTTCTAACTCTCTATCCCTCTCCCTTCTTCTCTGTAAAAAAATCAATAAAATATATTTTAAAAAAAAATAAAGGTAAAGCCATGTAGATGAGTAGGGCATTTCTGAATTTTTAATTTTCCAAATTTCATGGGAATGAAAAAGAATGGGCAGATGTTACTTCAGGTGGGTAAGAGGAAACCCCCCTACTTTGTCAGGTGATATTAAAGATAATGAGATGGAAAACCTTTTCAGATTCCTTGCATGCATTCACGTGTGTGTATGTGTGATTCTGAGTGACTTTATCCATAGTGCCTGCTATTTAAACTATCATTGGTCTATTCATCAAGTTTAACTTGTGACTTCCACTCTGTTGTTATTTTGAAGGCTTTGTTTGTCTTCCAGCCCCCCTGCACATGTCAGAACTCCAGAGGAATTCCTATGACCAATAATATTATTGAAATGTATGACCAGTTGGTTAGTTAAGATATGTGTGATGATTAATTTATGTGTCAACTTGACTAGACTATAGTAGCAAGATATTCGGTCAAACAGCAGTCTAGAAGTTATGTGAAAGTACTTATTAGACCTAATTAAGTTAATAAATTTTTGAGCAAAGCAGATTATGCTCATAATGTTTGTTGGCCTCATCCAATCAGTTGAAGGCCTTAAGAAAAAAGATAGAAGTCCTCCAAGTAGAAAGGAATTCTGCCTTCAGGCTGACTTCGGACTCAAACCTGCATATAAGTTCCTGCTATATTTTCCAGTCTGCCAGCCTGCTCTGCAGATTTTGGACTTGCCAGCCCCCACAATCCTGGGAGCCAATTTTATTTTTAAAAATATATTTTTATTGATTTCAGAGAGGAAATGAGAGGAAGAGAGAGATAGAAACATCAGTGATGAGAGAGAATCGTTGATTGGCTGCCTCCCGCACACACCCTTACTGGGGATCGAGCCCACAATTCGGGCATGTGCCCTTGATTGGAATTGAATCCAGGACCCTTCAGTTCACAGGTCAACATTCTATCTACTGAACCAAACTGGCTATATAGTTTAAGTTTAAAAAATTTGGCCCTCAAAAGAAATTTTAATCATTGTACTGTTGATATTTGGCTCTGTTGACTAATGAGTTTGCCAACCACTGTACTGATCGTATGAGATCAAGAGAGACAGAGACAGACAGAGGGGAGGGGGCAGAAAGAGGGGTTGGGGCAGACAGGTTTAATGCAGGAATGGAGAGGGATCCATAGGGAAGTGTGGGGATGAAAAAGACTTATTTGTTCTCATAGCTGTAATCCAAGCAGAAGTCCCTCCACTTCTATTCGTTTTGCCCTCACAACCAGCCAGGGAAGATTGCTGCACAAGTGCACAGATGTTCTCAGGAAGAGCTTTGCAGAGAGAAACAGGATTTCCTTCCTTCCTTGGTGCTTTTTCATTCTTAAATCCCAGCCCTTTCAAGTGAGCTTCTCAGCACATTCGTGGGACCTACCAGCAGCTGTTTTTTTTGTTTGTTTGTTTGTTTTTGCATCAAGAACTAGGCCCTCTTCACCTTCATTAAGCTGAGAGCCAAATGTGCTCTCCCTGTCACTGTAAACTACAGCAGGATGAACAGGCAATGGGCGTCTGGGCCTGAGTTCTAGGCCTTGAGCCCCATAGCCTCAGTGGCCCTGACCTGTTCATACAGCCTTACATGGAACATGAACCATGTTGTCCCAGTGTGCAGGGCTCTCAGCTTCTGCCAGGCACCTCCCTGAAATTGCTGGCTGCTCTCAGTGGATGCCTCTAGCTACCTGGATGCCCAGTACAAGATGCTCTCCTGACTTTTTCTTTCTCTCTCTTCCCACTCCTGCTCCTTCCCCCAACCTTCTCCTCCTCCTCCTCCCCCTCCTCCTCCTCCTCCTCCTCCTCCTCCTCCTTCTCCTCCTCTTCCATTTTCTGGAGCTTAAACAAATTTTCCCTTCTAAGGGTAATTATTGCAGAATTCTTAATTTGGAAAACATTTGTTTCCAACATGAATCCTATAATCAGGCTTTGGGGGAATATAAAATGAGATTCCACTATTTATGTATTAAGAATAAAATATTCACCTGGCCAGGTGGCTCCGTTGGCTGGCCCATACAAAAGATTATGGGTTCAGCTGAAACCAGTTTGGCTCAATGCATAGAGCATTGGCTTGGGGACTGAAAGGTCCTGGGTTCGATTCCGGTCAAGGGCATGTATCTTGGTTGCGGACATATCCCCAGTAGGGGTGTGCAAGAGGCAGCTGATCGATGATGACTCTCTCTCATTGATGTTTCTAACTCTCTATCTCTCTCCCTTCCTCTCTGTACAAAATCAATAAAATATATTTTAAAAAATAAGTAAATAACCATCCACAACTCCAACATTTGACTTTATGCCCTTCCTACTTAAAAAAAAAAAAAAAAAAAAAAAAATTATCGGTTCAATTCCTGAGGGTACATACCTATGTTGGGGTTTTGATCCTCATTTGGGACATGAATAGGAGGCAACTGATCAATGTTTCTCTCTTTTCTCTTCCTTCCACCTTCTCTCTCTGAAATCAATTAATAGAAAAAAGAATAAAATGTTTTCTACTCCCTCCATTTCACATTTGGTAAATGGACATGCTTGTCACATGAAGAAAATGGGCTGCATAGGTGAGTGGTTATCTGCACAGTAAACTAGGAAAGGGGAGGAGTGCGGAGCAGCTCTCCTCTGCATCTGTCTGCACAGTAATATAGGGACACCTTGTCTCCCTGCCTGGAGGAGGAAATTTTGACATAAAGGCTACAGTTGCAGTCTATTAAGTAGTGAACTGTACATTCTTCCCTGATTTCTGCACTAGCAGACAGGTTTATCCATGAACCACAGGGGTGGGAAGTGTGCAATGCCAAAACCCTTGCTGAGAGAAAGATTCATTTTCACTACTGTGAGCGTGTGTGCGCACATGTTGTGACGGGCGTGTCTTTAGGACTTTCTAGTTTCTGCCAACCTGTTTGCCGCTTCTCCGTGAAGGAGGCTGGTTCTCTGGTTCTCAGCTACAGCAGACTGAAGGAAACCTAACACATTTCAAGCAAATTCCAGGCATTTCTCGGCATGCTCTGAATCCCCAGTTCCCAGGACTTGGGTCAAGAGGTAGCAGTCAGGTTTTGAGACATCTGAGGAAATGTGCAGGTGTTTCAGGCTGCACTCCTGGAGACAGGCCAGCACAAACAAAGGGGGCGCTGTCCTTGCTCATACATAGCTCCCTCAAAATGAGCTTCCAGAAAATGAGGTCTCACTCCCAGAAGGAAGAGTGCTCCCCCTCCCTCCTCCCCCTCCCCCCCTCCCCCCACACACACCATCTCATGCCTACCCCATAAGAAGGGTTTGGACTCAGTGTCAGCAAACCCTTGAACTCAATTTGTGGGAGACAACCTATAAAAGGTTGCTTTATTTAATATGCTCTTATTTTAATGTTTGTTTTTTTAAAATATATTTTATTGATTTTTTAAAGAGAGGAAGGGAGAGGGAGAGAGAGTTAGAAACGTCGATGAGAGAGAAACATCGACCAGTTGCCTCTTGCACACCTCCTACCAGGGATGTGCCCGCAACCAAATGCCCTTGACCGGAATCAAACCTGGGACCTTTCAGTCCCCAGACCGACGCTCTACCACTGAGCCAAACCGGTTTTGGCAATATGCTCTTATTTTATTGTCATCATATTTCCTTACATCTGCGTTCATGGTACCTTGATTTATATTACAGATCTATGACAAAGCCCACACCCTTCTCCTAGCTGTGAGATCCTCCCTTCCCCCAACTGGTGGGCGGAGTTATGACATTACTGGCATCTGCCACCAAGACATCCCCAAGACATTGAACCACCAATCAACATGTGCTGAGTGCCCTGAGGCCCACCCCTTCCTGTTTCTCCCCTCAAAAGGCTCCCCCACCCCACCATGTGTTGCTGTTCTCTCTGCATCTGTGGAGCCGGTTGGGTCCCTCCTTTCTCCTCTCCCCCCTCCTTTAATTCTGATTCCTCTACCTCCATAATGAGTCCTGCTCGTTACTGGGGAATAAACCTTCCTTTAATATGTCTTGGTGGTCTTCGACTCATTTCCTGCGCCTCAAACCTTACACTAGCTACATCCTGCCAACCACTATAAAGCCCATTCTGTGTCAAAGACCCACACCTTGTGGTCTCAGAGTTCACAGACTCAAGCCAGTGTTGGATGCAGCAGGAACATGAGAGTTATCCCAGGGTCTACCTAAGAGGCAGCATCTCAGGGGAAGTGACATCAAATGACAGGCAGAGCACCTTGTTTTTGTGGAGGGGCCAAGCAGGGAGAGATTTCAGATCTGATATAATATTTCAGATTTGAGGTAGAAACCGCAGAAACCAAGAGACATTTCAAAGCAGAGGCTTGGAAATGGGGCCCAAGGACCTCTCCAGGCACGACAACAATCCAACAACCGGGCAGTTGAGTATCAGGAATGTGTGGAACAAACAAGATCATCCCTGCCTCACTCAAAGGGGTTACTCCTCAGGGGACATAAGGCCAGGAGTTTGGGGCAAATATGCCTGCATGTTTTTATCCCCCAAATTCATTTTGTAGCCCTAACCCCTGATGTGATGATCTTTAGAGATGGGGTCTTTGGGAGGCAATGTTAAATGAGGTCATGAGGAGAGTGGGCGGGGCTGTTATCTGGCAGAGCTGCTGTTCTTACAAGAAGAGGAAGAGACTGAGCCTTGACTTGATCTGCATAATGAGCACAAGGTGAGATTCAGGAAGATCCTCACCAGGAACTGAATTTGATGGCACCTTGATCTCAGACTTCCCAACCTCCAGACTTGTGAGATTTCTGTGTTTAAACCACCCAGCCTGTGGTGTTTGTTTTGGCAGCCTGAGCTGACTAAGGCAATACATAAAGGCCATGAAACAGCACACCACTTACCATGTCCCAAGAAGATTCCAAATGCTTCCCACAATTAACTCACTTCGTTTTCACCATTGTATCCTCACAAACCAGGAGGTAAGTACTGCTTCCATCCCACTGCAGCGATGAAAACGTGGCATAAACAGGTCAGGAAGTGTGACCCAAATTCACCTGGCTGGTGCATGTCGCACCTGGACCTTGCAGCCCAGCTATCTGGCTCTAGAGCCTGGGTGATTAACCCTGGGATTGTAATGGTAGAAGCATTAGTCAAGGATTGGACACTTTGGGTTCCTATGATTGGTGGTCTGAGGCTGCTGCCACCCCACCCTCTGTGGGGCCCTCCTTTCAGGGCAGGGGCAGTGGGCAGGGAAAAGAAATGTTAGAGGAGCTGCTGGTCTTGGGGACAGGGAAGGTACAGAAAGGTCGGGCCTCCTGTTGACTCAGTCTTCTCTTTCGTGCCCTTCTTGCCCTTTGTCCCTTCTTTCTGAGCCCAGGAAAGCTCTCCCGTCATTTCTATGGACAGAAGGGTGGAACCGGTTACTCCACTGAGTTGCAGAACCGAGGACCCCAAGGGCTTATTCCTGGCCCCGTGGCCATTCCGAGGGTCCTCTCGCTGAGCACAGCGGGCAGAAGTTCAACATTCCCCACCTTTTTCTCAGGAAGGAGGTATTTCACTGCTGCCCACGGGTACCCAAAATGAGGGTGAGTTGGTACCATGAGCAGAGGCTATATATGGTGACCCATTGCTCCGTGTGAGTGAAAATGTCACAAACAACACGATGCTCCCAGTTCCTCTAAGAATAAAGTAATACTTCAAAAGGAAGAGTCCAGAAGAAGCATATAGACAGTATGAGAACACCATCTGTGCCACTCAGGTTCCCTAAGAGGCTTAATGTGGCATTTATTGAAACAGCATTTGCAGGCACCACCTTTTCTGGGCAGAGGAGGGGCAGGGAAGGCTCCAGAAGAACTCTCCATCTCAGCTCAAATGGGGAGGTTCTGAGGGAGCTCACTTGAGGGACAGAAGCATCTTTCAGTATTATTTTTCTACTTTGCTGTTTTCCTAATATTTGACTTTTATTATGGATTTAAAAACTTTTTTTTTTCATCAGGAATGTTGTGGTGCACATCTTTAAATCACAGCTTGTTATTAAAATTTACTTTATCAAGCATTGAAAATGCTATTTCAAAAAGCCATCATGATAATATTTTGCAGTATATATATTTATTTTATTCACTTAGTTAAGCTACAAAGCAGTAGTGACCACAATGATAACAGTGTCTGAACTGTAGGAAGTAAATGATGACATATCAGGCACTGTGTCAAGCATTTTATTTATTTATTTATTTATTTATTTATTTATTTATATTTTATTGATTTTTCATAGAGAGGGAGGGAGAGAGATAGAGAGTTAGAAACATCGATCAGCCACCTCCTGCACACTCCCTACTGGGGATGTGCCCGCGACCAAGGTACATGCCTTTGATTGGAATCAAACCTGGAACCCTTTAGTCCACAGACTGACATTCTATTCACTGAGTCAAACCGGTTTTGGCATGCATCAAGCATTTTAGATGCATCATCTTAGGTAAGCCTCCAGACAGCCATATGAGTTGGGTACTTTTCTTATCCTTGTCTCACAAATAAGGAAACATAGGGATGAAGGGATAGGGTAACTTGTCCAAAGTAGTTGGTGGGCACTAAATAAATCAGAAAGAGAGATCATGCTTAATAATGTAGCTGCCCTGGCTGGAAAGTAGCATATGCCCTACTTCCTCTGCGACTCACGATTGGGGTCACTGAACTACCAATTAGAGATTGCCTAATTCTAATTGTTAGATCTGTCTTTTCTCATTCTCTAATTTCCTCCATTTCTCTTTTCTCACTTCTAATTGCAATAGAAATACTTATTTATATTTACTAGCCAGTCACTCCCTGTAATGGACTGAATATGCCCGCCCCCAATATGTTGAAGTCCTAATCCCAAATACCCCAGACTGTGACTGACTGCATTGAAAATGTAGTGCCAGGTTCCTGTTTCTATTTTAAAACTATCCATTTGACTCTCACATAGAGAGTGGGCCTTTAAAAAGGTAATTAAGTTTAAAAGAGATCATTAGTATGATGCTCTAATCCACCCTAATAACTGGTGTCCTTATAAGAAGAGAAAATTTGGATTCAGAGGAACACCAGGAATGTATTGAGAACACAAGGCTAGGAGAGAAGCCTCAGGAGAAACTAATCCTGCTGATCACCTAATCTTGGACTTATTGTCTCCAGAACTTGAGTAAATAAATTTTTGTTGATTGAAACCATCCAGTCTGTGATATGTTGTTACAGAAGTCAGAACTGACTAATACACTCCCAAAGTGGCAATAGATGGACATGACTTGGTTCCAGTTATCAGAGAGCTCCCAGTCCAGTGAGAGAAACAGGAAAGTTAGCAACTACTGGCAGTGTAGTTTGATGAACGCTCTGAGTAAGCAGTCCACAGACAGTGGTGGAAAGCCATGGGGGCAGGAGAGGATCCCAGCGGGAGGAGGTGAAGAGCAGTTGAGGGATGAATCAGGAAGAGGACAGGTTTATCAGGCCAACAAGAGAGAAGGCACCCCAGGGAGAGAGCAGCAAGGACAAAGGAAAGTGGAATTTCAGGAATCTCAGGTCTTTGACAATCCCAGATTTAACATTCACATTTTTGGCAGTTCCTTAGCATGTGCTAATCTGTAATTTTGCAAAGGAACAAAGGTGAATTTGAGGGAGAGTGTGGGAGCATCTTCCTTTCCCTGTTAAGCAAGCTTCCGCACTACAATGACTCATGCAACACAAACGTGATTTCAGTCTCATAAAGACTCTTTGAGAAGCTATGTTGCAGTTTAGGAAACTGAGGAAATTACATGTTAGAGTGATATTCATGACTCAGCATTTATGAAAGTCTCTAGGTGAGTCTCTCATGGACAATAAGGGTCTGAGAAGCACTTGTTCATTTCCCATCATTGTCCCTTAGTTAATTCAGCCATTCACCTAGCACATTTTTAAAAAATTGAGTATTTCTATTCTGTGCAAGGCACAGAGCTAGGTACAAAGTGTTGACAAGCATGTGGTCTCTGCCATCCTGGAACTCACAAACTGGTGAGACAAGGGGTAGTAACAAGGAGGGCAAACATATACAATTGCTAAAGATGATAAATGCTACTAAGGAAAAAAATCTGGTGATGCAAAAGAGAATAGCAGGGATGGGGACAAACAATAGGAGTGAGCAAAGAGTTCTCTGGGGAGGAGCAGGTTGAGCAAGCCTGCCTTCCCTGCAGGCAGAGGGAGGAGCATGAGGGCTCTGGGATGGGTGCTAGGTGTGTTGGAGGAATGCAGAGTAGAATGTAAGGGAGAGGTGAGCTAGGCCAGGCCAAGGACTATGGGCTACAGAGGAGCTTGGAGTTCACCCCCATGAACTTGGAAGCCCAGAGGATTTAAGTGGGGAGTGCCAGGTTCCTGTTTCTACTTTAAAATCATCCATTTGACTCTCACATAGAGAGTGGATGAGAGGGACACATGTGGATGCCTAATTATAACAGAGGTTCCCAAACTGGGCTGCAGATTGAAACCCCCTAGACAGTGTAAAATAATACAGCTGTACAGGTTCTCCCCTACCTTCTCCCTCTCCCCCTCCCCCCCACAATCCCAGGCATTCTGATTTAATTGGTCTGGGGTGCAGCCTGGAAATTTAAAAAGCTTCTCAGGTGAGTCTAATGAACAGCAAAATCTGAGGACTTCTAAATCCAAAAGGTTCAAGATATGATTCAGTATAGATCTGATGGCTTCTGCCATGAAAAGGCAAGTCATGGACAGACAAGTGAGATGCCGTTTATAGGTAGAAACAGCAGCTTAGTCGGTACGCTGGCTATAAATGGCAGAAAATTTTAAAGATTACTCAGAAGTGAAGTCTGAGGCATATAGACATTTGGGAAACATCAATACCTGGGTTGATATTTAAAGCCACAGAAATAGAAACAATCACATGGGAGAGAACATGGGTGGAGGAGAAGGAGGCTCCACTTTAATGAAGAGGGGAGGGAAGAGGCTCAGGTGCAGGGTGTCTAGGTTTAAATGGGAGGTGTGCAGGTGTTTTGTCTCCTCCTTTAAGAGAGCTGCTGCAAAGTGGATAGTTGGTTGAGTTCGGAGGCCTAGCCATGGAGGAGTTATCTGAAGAAGTAACTGGGAAAGAGCCCAGGAATGGAGGGAGCATTGTGGTACATAAAGGGAGCAGTGTGGTACCATCAGCGATGGAGGAAAACCACTGGAAAAAGTAGAGTAAGATGAAGAAAGAAAGGCTCCACTGTGTTGTTGAATGTTGTTGACAACTTTGATGAGAACATTTTCAGGTATGAATCAGGACAGAGTGTGATAAAGGGTGAATCAAAGTTGAAAAAAATGGAGCTAATGTGTGTAGAAATTTTTTTTTTCAAGAAGAAAGGCTAAGAGGAATAAGGAGACAAAGTGGTGGCTGAAAGGGGATGTTAAGTTGAGGGTTGGTCTTAGAAGTTGAGAAGTATCAAAGCAAGTTTGTGTGCTGATAACAGCTTAGAGGAAGGGAGTGCAAGAGATTAGGGAGAGAGAGAGAGAGAGAGAGAGAGAGAGAGAGAGAGAGAGAGAGAGAGAGAGAGAGAATATGATCATGGGAGGGAAGTCTGTATGAAGATGAGGTCCCGAACCATGGGGAGATAGGGAGGGGCTAGGCATTGCTAGGAGGATTGATGCTCTCTTCATTTTAATAGGAGGAATGAGGAAGGTGGCTTTGTAAATTAGTTATGGGAAAATGAGGGCAATTTTAGCTGATAGATTTTATTTTCTCAACTGGGTGTAAGGCAGACACCAGCAGAAGATGAGTGGCCAGGTATGGGCTGGGAGTGAGAGGTTTGAGAACTTTAGAGAAAGTATGAATTGGGGAAAAGTGAGAACACACTTGTCCAAGAGTTTTGTAGGTCTAGGGCAGCACTACATGTCCATTTGAGGATAAAGATCACACATTCACATTGAGTACCAAAGTACACCTTTTGTTTCCACCCAGGCCTCTCTAGAGGTCCAGGTGCAGTCATAGAGAAAAGAGGTAGTGAGCTGCAGCCCATGGTGGAATTCACAGGTCACTGGCTATTTTAATAAAAGCAGTTTTAAGAAAGAGGAGAGGAAAGAGGCTAGACTGTAGGGGTTGAGGTGAAATGGGAGGTTGGGGCCCCTGGAGGGATCTCTTTCCATCTTCCTTCAAGGCACCCTGACTGACAGCACCCTTTGATTCCTCTCTGCACCCTTGACAAGACCCTGCTCTCCCAGGCTGTTCCCAGCCCATACTGTGGGTACCCATGCAATGGCGGGGTACTGGATTTACTTTGGATTTTTAAAAGTGTTTACATTAGTTTCTTATTGCTGTGTGAGAAATTACTACAAATGTAGTAACTTCAAATAACACATTTATTATTGTAGTTTTCATGGGTCAGGAAACCAGGCATGTTTAGGGTCTCACTGGGCTGAGGTCTTATTCTAAGTAAGGATGTTTATAGGTAGAATTCAGCTCCTTGTAGCTGCATAACCCATGTCAACTTGCTTCTTTAAGACCAGTGAAGGCACAGAGTGACTGAGCCTCCCTTTGAGTCATTCTTTTCTCTGTGTGTGCCCTCCTTGGCTTTTGCCTCCTCTTCTTGAGCCAGGAAGCCTCTGTAGTCATTTCTTTTTTTTTTTTTTTTTTTTTTTTTTTCTTTTTTTTCTCTATTTATTTATTTATTTATTTATTTATTTATTTATTTATTTTTTACATCTTTTCTTGATTTTTTTTTATTGCCCCCCTCCCTCCCTCCCACACATCCCCTCCCTCCCCATAGTTTTATGTCCATTGGTTGTACTTATATGCATTATACAAGTCCTTCGGTTGATCTATTATCTCCCCCTGATATCCCTACCCTCCCCACTGTAATTTGACAGTCTGCCTGTTGCTTTACTTTCTCTATATCTGTCTCTTGGTTCATCAGTTTATAAAGATCTTTATCATCTACCGAAGTGTGAGGTCATGTGGTGTTTCTCTTTCGTTGATTGGCTTATTTCACTCAGCATGATGCTCTCCAATTCCATCCAGGTTGCTGCAAATGATGAGAATTCCTTCTTCTTTATGGCAGCATAATATTCCATTGTGTAGATGTACCATAGTTTTTGGATCCAATCATCTGCTGACGGGCACCTAGGCTGTTTCCAAATTCTGGCTATTGTAGATTGTGCTGCTATGAACATAGGGGTGCATATATCCTTTCTGATTGGTGTTTCTAGTTTCTTGGGATATATTCCTAGAAGCGGGATTACTGGGTCAAATGGGAGTTCCATTTTCAGTTTTTTGAGGAAACTCCACACTGTTCTCCACAGTGGTTGCACCAGTCTGCATTCCCACCAACAGTGCACGAGGGTTCCTTTTTCTCCGCAACCTCGCCAACACTTGTCGTTTGTTGATTTGTTGATGTTGGCCATTCTGACAGGTGTGAGATGGTACCGCATTGTTGTTTTGATTTGCACCTTTCAGATAATTAGTGACTTTGAGCATGTTTTCATGTGCCTTTTGGCCTTCCTTCTGTCTTCTTTTGAAAATATTCTGTTTAGGTCCATTGCCCATTTTTTAATTGGATCATTCATCTTCCTTTTATTTAGTTGTATAAGCTGTCTGTAAATGTTGGAGATTAAACCTTTATCAGTGGTAATATTTGCAAATATGATCTCCCACACCGTGGGCTTTCTTGTTGTTTTATTGATGGTTTCTTTTGCTGTAAAAAAGCTTTTTATTTTGAAGTAGTCCCATTTGTTTATTTTCTCTTTAGCTTCCATTGCCCTAGGGGCAGTATCAGTGAAGAAGTTATTTTGGCATACGTCTGAGATTTTGCTACCTATGGATGCTTCTAGTATTTTTATGGTTTCCCGTCTGATGTTTAAGTCCTGTATCCATTTTGAGTTTATCCTTGTGAATGGTGTAAGTTGGTGATCTAGTTTCCTTCTTTTGCATGTGTCTGTCCAATTTTCCCAACACCATTTATTGAAGAGACTGTCTTGACTCCATTGTATATTCGGGCCTCCTTTGTCAAATATCAATTGAGCATAGTGATTTGGGTTGATATCTGGGTTCTCAATTCTATTCCATTGATCTATTTGTCTGTTCTTGTGCCAGTACCAGGCTGTTTTGAGAACAGTGGCTTTGTAGTATAGTTTGAAGTCTGGTATTGAGATCCCTCCTACTTTACTCTTCTTTCTCAGAATTGCTGTGGCTATTCGGGGTCTTTTATTGTTCCAAATGAACTTTTGGAGAGTTCTTTCTAGGTCAGTGAAATATGTCGTTGGTATTTTAATGGGGAGTGCATTGAACTTATAGATTGCTTTAGGAAGTATGGACATTTTGATGATGTTGATTCTACCAATCCATGAACATGGTATGTTCTTCCATCTCCTTACATCTTCCTCTATCTCTTTTTTCAGTGTCGTGTAGTTTTCCGCAAATAGGTCCTTTATTTCTTTAGTTAAATTTATTCCTAGGTATCTTAATTTTTTTGGTGCGATGGTGAATGGAATTGCTTTTTTAGCCTCTGTTTCTGTAGTTTCACTGTTGGTGTATAGAAATGCCATGGATTTCTTGGCATTAATTTTATATCCTGCTACGTTGCCAAATTCATTTATTAAGTCAATTAGTTTTTTAATGGAGTCTTTTGGGTTTTTTATGTACAATATCATGTCATCTGCAAATAAGGATAACTTTACTTCTTCTTTTCCAATTTGGATGCCTTTTATTTCCTCCTCTTGTCTAATTGCAATGGCTAGTACTTCCAGAACTATGTCAAACAGGAGTGGCGAGAGTGGGCATCCCTGTCTTGTTCCTGTTCTTAGAGGGAATGGTTTTAGTTTTTGCCCATTGAGTATAATGTTGGCTGTGGGTTTATCATATATAGCTTTTATTATGTTGAGGTATGATCCTTGTACTCCCACCTTTTTAAGAGTTTTTAACAGGAAAGGGTGTTGGATTTTGTCAAATGCTTTTTCTGCGTCAATTGATATGACTATATGATTTTTATCTTTCAATTTGTTTATGTGATGTATCACGTTTATTGATTTGCGGATATTGTACCATCCTTGCATTCCTGGAATAAATCCTACTTGGTCATGGTGTATGATCTTTGTGATGTTCTTCTGGAGTCGATTTGCTAGAATTTTGTTGAGGATTTTGGCATCTATGTTCATGAGGGATATTGGCCTGTAATTCTCTTTCATTGAGTTGTCTTTATCTGGTTTTGGTATTAGGGTGATGTTGGCTTCATAGAAGGAGTTCGGAAGTGTTCCTTCCTCTTGGATTTTTTGGAATAGTCTGAGGAGGATAGGTTTTAGTTCTTCCTTGAATGTTTGGTAAAACTCTCCTGTGAAGCCATCTGGCCCTGGGCTTTGTTTGCTGGAAGCTTTTTGATGACGGTTTCAATTTCTTCCCACGTCACTGGTCTATTGAGATTTTTAGATTCTTCCTGATTGAGTTTTGGCAGTTTGTATTTTTCTAGGAATATGTCCATTTCCTCCAGGTTGTTTAGTTTGTTGGAATAGAGTTGTTCGTAGTATTTTGTAACAATCTGTTGTATTTCGGTGGGGTCTGTTGTTATTTCACCTGTTTCATTTCTGATTTTGTTTATTTGGGTCCTCTCTCTTTGTTTCTTGGTTAGCCTGGCTAGAGGTCCATAAATCTTGTTTATCCTTTCGAAGAACCAGCTCTTGGTTTTGTTGATCTTATGTATTGTTTCTTTGGTCTCTATGTCATTTATCTGTGCTCTGATTTTTGTTATTTCCTTCCTTCTGCTTACACTGGGCTTTTCTTGTTGCTCTTTTTCTAACTCTTTGAGTTGTAGAGTTAGTTCATCTGTTACCATTTTTTCTAGTTTTTTGCAATAGGCTTGTAAGGATATGAACTTCCCTCTCAAAACTGCTTTTGCTGTGTCCCATAGATTTTGGATTGTTGTGTTTTCATTGTCATTTGTTGCCAGGATGTTTTTAATTTCTTCCTTGATTTCTCTGGTAACCCAGTCCTTGTTTAATAGCATGTTGTTTAGTCTCCATGTATTTGATTTCTTTGGATTATTTTTATTGTAATTAATTTCCAGTTTTATGCCACTATGGTCTGAGAAGATGCTTGATATGATTTCTATCTTCTTGAATTTGAAGAGACTTTGCCTATGTCCCAAAATGTGGTCTATCTTTGAGAATGTCCCATGTGCACTTGAGAAGAATGTATATTCTGTGGCTTTGGGGTGGAATGTTCTAAAGATGTCAATTAATTCCATCTGGTCTAGTGAGTCGTTTAGGATTGATATTTCTTTGCTGATTTTTTGTTTAGATGATTTGTCGAAGGGTGACAGTGGGGTATTAAAATCTCCTACTATGATTGTATTGCTATTAATCTCTCCCTTAATGTCCTCCAGCAGTTTTTTTATGTATTTGGGTGCTCCTGTATTGGGTGCATATATATTTACCAGGGTTATTTCTTCTTGTTGGATTGTACCCTTTAGTATTATGAAGTGGCCTTCATTATCTCTTGTTATGTCCTTCACTCTGAGATCTAATTTGTCAGATATAAGTATTGCTACCCCAGCTTTTCTTTCCTTTCCATTTGCCTGGAAAACTTTTTTCCATCCCTTCACCCTCAGTCTGTGTGCATCTTTTTTTCTGAGGTGGGTTTCTTGTAGGCAACAGATGTAAGGGTCTTGTTTTCTTATCCAATCTGACACCCTATGTCTTTTGATTGGAGCATTTAATCCATTTACATTTAAGGTTATTATTGATAGGTACTCATTTGATGGCATTTTTATTCTATACCCATGTTCCTTCTTCAATTCCTATTTCTTTATTTTTACAGTAGACCCTTTAGCATTTCTTGCATTGCTGGTTTGGTGGAGATAAATTCCTTCAGTCTTTTTTTGTCTGTGAAGCTCCTGATTTCCCCTTCAATTTTGATTGATAGTCTTGCTGGGTACAGTATTCTTGGATTCAAACCCTTCCTTTGCATGACTTTGTATATTTCATCCCATTCCCTTCTGGCCTGATATGTTTCTGTTGAGAAATCAGTTGCTAGTCTGATGGGGGTTCCTTTGTAAGTAACTTTCTGTCTCTCTCTGGCTGCTTTTAAGATTTTTACTTTGTCGTTGTTGTTTGCCACTTTAATTATAATGTGCCTTGGCGTCTGTCTTCTGGGATTCATTTTGCTTGGGACTCTGCGAGCATCTTGGATTTGTGTGGGTTTTTTCTTCTCTATCTCAGGAAAGTTTTCTGTCATTATTTCTTGAAATACTTTTTCCACGTCTACCTCAGTTTCCTTTCCTTCTGGAACCCCTATTATTCGAATATTATTTTGTTTTGTAATGTCCCAAAGCTCCCGTAGGCTCTCCTCCTGCTTTTTAATCTTTTTTTCTAGAAGCTGCTCTAATTGGGTATTTTTTTCCATCTTGTCTTCTAGCTCAGTGATGCGGTCTTCCGCTTCATCTAGTCTACTCTTGATGCTTTCTATTGAGTTCTT
Source organism: Pipistrellus hanaki (assembly GCF_964339955.1). Lineage (NCBI taxonomy): Eukaryota > Metazoa > Chordata > Mammalia > Chiroptera > Vespertilionidae > Pipistrellus > Pipistrellus hanaki. The sequence goes on along the minus strand of NC_140504.1, from coordinate 114,327,070 downwards.
CATGGTAGCGATGTCATTTTTCATTTCTTCTTGGTTCTTCCTCAATTCCTGATGGTTCTTCCTCATTTCTTCTTGGTTATTGTCAAATTTCTCTTCCATTCTTTTTAGCCAACCAATAATCATTATTCTGAACTCTTGCTCTGGTAGGCTGCTTGCCTCTGGCTCGTTTACTTCTTTTTCTGGTGATGCCTGCTTTTCTTTCATTTGTGGGGTGTTTCTTTGTCTTCCCATGGTATCTCTTTTCAGGATGTCTGGTTATGTGGTGTTCTTTCTCTTGCGTTAATTTATAGGTGCAAAATACAACACTACCAGGTACAACACGAGAGGCACTTAACAGGAATGTATTTACAATATTAATAACCTCTAATAAAGGTAACCCCTAGCGATAGGCAAATTAGGGTATAGGAGAGAAGGAAGGAAGGAAGGTAAAAATAAAATAAAGAAAAATTAAAAAAAAAAAAAGTCAAAGAAGAAATAAAGTAATGACAAAATGAAGTTAGAAAACAGGGAGAAAAAGAAGAGAGAGTAAGAGAGAGAGAGAGAAAGAGAGAGAGAGAGAGAGAGAAGAAGCAAACTAAAAAAATGGGAAACAAACTATATATATGTGGAGAAAATTGCCATAGATCAACCACTGAGCCCAGCCAATGCCGGTAACAATACTTGGAGATTAATACAAACTACAATACAATATCCACTATTATTAAGTAAGGTTATGATATACAGAAGTCAAAGAAACAAACAAAAACAGAGGATTTAAAAAAAAATACAAAGCAACAATAACAACACTGGAATAAGCATAACAATTTCACTGAAAAGCACAAATATTCACAATAATCAACCTTCACTCAAACAATGAGAAAAGGATAGAAAGTAGAACCGTTTTTTTTTGTGTGTGTGTTTTTTTTTTTTTTAACTAGTTAATATAGTGCAGAGAGTGATATTTATACACTTGTATCAGGGGTTGGAACTTAGGTCTATGAGTATAGTGAGAGCTTTAGCAGGGGGTATACAGAAAGAATAGAGGAAAAACTAAAGCCGGAAAGGGATAGGATAAACTGGAGACTAAAAGGTTAAAGTTTAGTAAGGGAGTGATGGGGTAAAGGTCGAATTGAGATAGGGTTGAATGATGCTATAGTAGAGATTAAAATAGAATGAAGGTTACTCCCAATGTAAAATAAAGACGAAGTAAAATGGTACTGGGGAGGAAAAGAAAAAGAAAAAAAAAATTGCAAAATAGCAGTAGTAATAGTGAAGATAGAGATTGAAAAATGTAATAATTGAAAAGGTAAAATCAAGTAAGGAAAAAAGAAAAAAAATCGTTTCTGAAGTAAAAGATGTAAAAAATGAAAATTAAATAAAAAATGTAAAAAATGAAAATAAAATAAAGAATAGTATAATTAGCATAAAATTGTTCAGTAGAGTTCTATCACTTCCTCTGTTATTGTATTTGGTATGCCTGGTTCTTGGATCAGAGAGTCTTGCAGTTCCCAGCTTTCCACTGCACCTCAGTTTTGTAAGGTAGTCCTTAATTTTAGGTAGGCTATATCTTAGTTATTTGTGTCCATTTATTTTTGATTAATTAAAAGAAAAAGAAAAAGAAAAAAGAAAAAAAAAAAAAAAGGCAGTTTGTAGTTCAGCCCTTAGGTGTCAGTGTTACTGGTTTGACCTCCCAGACTTTGGTTGCTCTGGCCTTCTTTCTCTCTGGGGGCGGGCCCTCGCAGCTCTCCTGGGCTACAATATAGGCGGGGCCGCGGCCGCACTGGGGGCGGGGCCTCGCGGCGCTCCGGGGCGCAGCGCTCAGGGCCGCACTGGGGGCGGGGCCTCGCGGCGCTTTGGTGCTACAATATATCAATAGGTGGGGCCGTGGAGCTCAGGGCCGCACTGGGGGCGGGGCCTCGCGGCGCTCGGGGCTCTGTAGTCATTTCTAGAGCTACACAGGGTAGAAGCTGTCAGCTTTCACTCAATTGAAAAAGCTGCAGAAATAGGGCTTCCAGAGGAGGAGAGAGAATTGATGCTTCAGTTCTCTTACCTCTGGACTCACTTTTAAAAGGTTTGCCTTATTAGTCAGGCTCACTCAGGATAATCTTCCCTTTGATGAATTTAAAGTTGACTGATTGGAGAGTTTATTTCAAGCGTAAAATTTCTTCACATTTGCTATCTATACTAATAATAGAGAAATATGCAAATTATCCAGTAAAGCATCATGTCATGACCCAATCAGCAGGCTGCATCCCCACCCTCTGCTCAGGCAGCTGCATGGCCCAGGGTAGGATAGAATAAGATAGGAGGGGATAAGAAAGAAGAGGGAAAGGAAGGCAGGTCTGCATACAGACAGGCTGAGAGGAGAAACAGAAATACAGATAGGGAACAAGAAAAAGACACAGGGATGGAAAGGGAAGGAAACAAGGGGCTGCACAGGGGAGGGGGTGGTGACCGTGGGTGGGTGCAGCAGGTGTACCTGACAAGGGGCAGGGTGGGAGCCTAACCCAGATGCAGGAGGAGGGTGGTGGCCCCTGGTGTGGGCCGTTGACTGGGAGGTTCCCAAGGGTCCTGGATGGAGTGGTGGACAGTCTGAAGCCTTCTGGGTGGAGGTGCTCCTGTTTTGTGGCAGCAGCAGGGACCAGACCAAGCGGGCCTAGACTACCCTCACTGGGCCAGGTGTCCCGGGCATGGAATGGGAGTAGAACAGCAGCAGGGAGGCCAGAGAAGGGGGGGTTAGTGAACACCTGGCTGGGGCTGAACCCTGGGCTGGGGGTTAACACATCCCTCTCCCCCCCACCCCTCTCCCCCAGAAGAAGAGAGGGAAGAACTTTATAAAGGAGTCAGTAGAGAGCAGAGTTAAAGAAGGAAAGAGGATGTAAGAGTAAACTTTATAAAGGATGTAAGAACTATAATGAAAATCAAGTATAGTTGTGTACTGGGGATGGACAGATTTTAAAAGTAGGAGTCAGAAAAGAAAAAAGATGCCGAAACCGGTTTGGCTCAGTGGATAGAGCGTCGGTCTGCTGACTGAAAGGTCCCAGGTTCGATTCTGGTCAAGGGCATGTACATTGGTTGTGGGCACATCCCCAGTAGGGGGTGTGCAAGAGGCAGCTGGTCGATGTTTCTCTCTCATCGATGTTTCTAGCTCTCTATCTCTCTCCTTTCCTCTCTGTAAGAAAAATCAATAAAATATATTTTTTAAAAAAGAAAAGAAAAAAGATAAATGATAGTGAATAATTATGCAGTAGATAGATAGATATTAAAACAGTGGAAGTAAGTAGAGAAGAACGTATGGGTAAGGTAGGTTGAAAGAGAAAGAGGGAGGGAAGAAAAGTTCTAAGGGGGAACTGGTAGAGCTTAAAAGGAAAATAGAAAGAAGGAAGAAATGGGGAAGGGAGCAAAGCAGGTCTGAGGGAGGAAGTGAGGAAAAAAATTAAGGTGGGAAGGAAGGAAAAGGGAAGGGATGGTATGGGTAAAGATAAAGGAAAGAAAGAATGTGGGGAGGGAGGGAGGTTAGGAGAAAGTTGGGAAGAAGGATGATGGAATAGAAGTAGGAAATAAGGAGGAAAGAAAAGTTTATAACTGATGAGTCAGTAGTAAAAAGTGTTACATAAAGGAGAGAGAAAAATTGTGTGAGAGGGAGAAGCCGATAAGGAAGTCAAATACAATTGTGTGTGAAGAAAATAAGATTTTAAAAAAGTTAATAGGGGCAACCAGGCCAGCAGAGGAGGACAGTTAGGGGGATCAAGCAGGCAGGCAGAGTGGTTACAGGCAGGTGAGTGGTTAGGAGCCAGAGGTCCCACATTGCGAGAGGGATGTCCAACTGCCAGTTTAGGCCCAATCCCAAAACTGGCAGTTGGACATCCCCTAAGGGCTTCCAGATTGGAGAGGGTGCAGGTCAGGCTGAGGGACCATTTTCCCATGCACAAATTTCATGTGCCTGACCTCTAGTATAATATAATCTCATTAGTGACATTCATAAATCCTGCTCATACTCTAGTGAGCCAAAGGAGTGGAAATATTGGGGGTCATAGTGGAATTCTGCCTATTATAGTAGAATGAAATTTTTTTTTAAATGTCCAATTCAGGTGAAATAAAAAAAATTTGTTTTTCTTTCTTTTCTTTTAAAAAACTATATATTTTATTGATTTTTTACAGAGAGGGATAGAGAGTCAGAAACATCAATGAGAGAGAATCATCGATCAGCTGCTTCTTACACACTCCCTACTGGGGATGTGCCTGCAACCAAGGTACATGCCTTTGACCGGAATCGAACCCGGGATCTTTCAGTCCGCAGGCCGACGCTCTATCCACTGAGCCAAACCGGTTTTGGCAAAATTTTGTTTTTCTTTTCTGATTGCAAAAGCAATATATATTAACTAGTGGCCTGATGAATGAATGTATTAACTAGTACATGGGTGGGGGGAATCCCTCAGCCAGGCCTGCATCCTCTCCAATATGGGACCCTTCAGGGGATGTCCGACTGCCAGTTTAGGCCCAAGGAATTGGGTTTAAACTGGCAGTCAGACAACCCTCTTGCAATCCAGGACAGCTGGCTCCTAACTGCTCACCTGCCTGCCTGCCTGATTGCCCCTAACCACTGTGCCTGCCAGCCTGCTCCCCCCAACTACCCTCCCCCTGCCAGCTTGCTTGCCCCTAACTGCTTCCTTCTGCCAGCTTGGTCACCTCCAACTGCTCCTCCCAGCCAGACTGCTCAACTCCAACTGGCCCCCTCTGCCTGCCTGCTTGCCCCCAACTACCCCCCACTGCTGACCTGCTCACCCCCAACTGGCCCTCCCTGCCACCTACTCACTTCCAACTGCCCCCCCCCCCACCTCCTTTCTGGCCTGATCACCCCCAACTTCCCTCCCCTCCTGGCCTGATCACCCCTAACCATTTCTGCCTCAGCCCCACCACAATGGGTTTGTTTGGAAGGATGTCTAGAAGGTCTTCTAGAAGGTCTCCTGGTCTAATTAGCATATTGCCCTTTATTTAGTATAGCTAGGGTAGAATCTGGAATCCATACAGAAGTACAAAGAGGGAAATTAAAACCCAATCTTAATATTATTTGTCCCCTAAAATCTGAACATCATTATAATTTTTATTCATTTTCTTTATATGAGATCATAATTTTAAAATTTTCTATTAGATTGTGTTCTTTGAGGATATGACTATTTTTCCATTGAATGAATAAGGATTCAGTTTATTTACTATTTTTTTCTTTTACAATGTGGTTGTTTTCAATTTTTAACTATCCTATATAATAAAGAGGTAATGTGCAAATTAACCATCACTCCAACACACAAGATGGTTGCCACAAGATGGCTGGCAGGAGAGGGAGTTAGGAGGGACCAGGCCTGCAGGGGAAGGCAGTTGGGGGTACCAGTCCTGCAGGGGAGGACAATTAGGGGTGACTAGGCTGGCAGGGGAGGGCACTTAGGGGCAATTGGGCCAGCAGGGGAGCAGTTAGGCATCGATCAGGCTGGCAGGGGAGTGGTTAGGGGGTGATCAGGCTGGCAGACAGGTGAGCGGTTGGGAGCCAGCAGTCCTGGATTGTGAGAGAGATGTCCACCAGGATTGGGCCTAAACAGGCAGTCAGACATCTTTTGAGGGGTCCCAGATTGAAGAGGGTGCAGGTTGGGCTGAGGGACACCTCCCACCCCCTCGTACACAAATTTCATGCACTGGACCTCTAATTATTAAAATTTTTATGAATTTTCTCTAGCTCATCTAAGTGCTTTCTCAGAGCCCACTGTTCACTTGAAAGTTTGAGGCAAATATCAGTAAAAAAATAAAAATCAATCAGAAAGGAAAAGCATCAACAATCTAAATGGATTATTTGGAAAATAGAATCAGTTTCTTTTTGAGCACATTTATTTTCATAAGCATTTATTGAAGAAACCAAAATAGTTCTAAAGTGCTTTGGAGTGGGGCTTCAAAAATATGGCGGATGACATTTATCCCAGGATATCAGACTCGCACAGTAATTTCCTAGCACATGAATTTGATTATGCTGCTAACGTAGTTTTATAATAGCTTCTGGAGTAAAAGATTGTAGTGAGAGAAAAGGGGTGAGAAAAAGTGGAAATGACTTGGGATTGGGCAGGAAGGTGGAGTAGAGGGATGGAGGAGTTAGAGGGTCCATGATTGTAGAGGAAAATAAAAGAGAATCCCCGTTGGGAGATTTGCTAGCTGAACAGACTGCCTTAGACTGGCATGAAAGCTGCCTATAGCAATGAGCTCAATACAGTAATTTAAAACATATTGATCTTTGTGTCTTTGTGGGTTTGAGTTTAATTTGGGAGGTTGGCTTACTTTAGGGCAAACAGTTGGTACTTGTGTGCAATGGCAAGTCAGAACTCACCAGAGCCTCTGTCACTCAGTATTGACTTAAGTCTGCAACCCTGTTACAGAGGCATTTAGTCCTGAAAGTGCTGGAAGGCCTTGCTCTCTGTTGTTTTCCAATAGAATGGGAGGGTATGAGAAGGCAGCACATTGTATTGCTTTCTGATTTCCTTCCTTCCTTTCTTTCTTTTTTTCTTCCTTCCTTCCTTCCTTCCTTCCGTCCTTCCTTCCTTCCTTCCTTCCTTCCTTCCTTCCTTTCTTCCTTCCTTTCTTTTTTTCTTTCTTCCTTTATTAAAAATATTTACTGTTGAGAGTATTACAGATGCCCCCTCCCCTCCTTATCATACCCTTACCCCAGGCCTTTACTACCCTACTCTCTGTGTCCATAGGTAAGATCTTTTGTTAGTCTCTTTCCACACCCCTACCCCCTACCCCCTTCCACCTGAGAATCATCAACCTGGTCCATGATTCCATGCCTCTGATTCTATTTTATTCACCAGTTTATTTTGTTTATTATATTTCTTGTTTGTTTATTTTGATTTTTAGATTCAATTATTGATAGATATGTATTTATTTCCACTTTATTGTTCATATTTCCTCTTCTTCTTCTTCTTCTTCTTCTTCTTCTTCTTCTTCTTCTTCTTCTTCTTCTTCTTCTTCTTCTTCTCCTTCTTAAAGAATACCCTTCACCATTTCATGTAATACTGGCTTGGTGATGATGAACTCCTTTAGCTTTTTCTTGTCTGTGAAGCCCTTTATCTGAAGCCCTTCAATTTTAAATGATAGCTTTACTGGGAGAATAATCTTGGTTGTAATTCCTTGCTATTAATTACTTTGAATATTTCTTGCCACTCCCTTCTGGCCTGCAAAGTTTCTGTTGAGAAAACAGCTGATAGTTGTATGGGTGCTCCCTCATAGGTAACTAGTTGCTTTTCTCTTGCTGCTTTTAAAATTCTCCTTTGTATTTAACCTTTGACATTTTAATTATGGTATGCCTTGGTGTGTGCCTCTTTGGGTCCCTCTTGTTTGGGACTCTCTGTGCTTCCTGGACTTATACTAGTAAGTCTATTTCTTTCATCAGGTAGGGAAAGTTTTCTGTCATTATTTCTTCAAATAGGTTTTCAACATCTTGCTCTCTCTCTTTTCAATCTGGCGCCCCCATAATGAGAATGTTGGTATACTTGAAGTTGTCCCAGAGGCTCCTTACACTATCTTCATGTTACTGGATTTTTATTTTTATTTTTTTTTAATCTTCTGATTGGGTGCTTTTGCTTTCTCATATTCCAAAGAATTGATTTGATTCTCAAATCCTCTACTGTTAAGTCCCTGTAAATTATTCCTTATTTCAGTTAGCGTGTGCTTAATTTCTGAATGGTCCCTTTTCATATCTTTGACATTCTCACTAAGATCCTTGAAAGGCTTACTAAGTCCCTTAAAGCTCTCATGAAGATCTTTGAGAAAACTTATAACCATGATTTTGAACTCTGTATCCAGTAGTTTGCTTTCTTCCATTTATTTCATTTGTGTCATATTTCTTTGTCTCTGCATTTTGGCTGCTTTCCTGTGTTTATTTCTATGTATTAGGCAGAGCTGCAATGACTTTTGAAATTGGTAGTGTGGCCTTGCATAGTAGGTGTCCTATAGGGTCCAGTGGGGCAGCTTCCAGAGCTGGGCACTGAAGGCGGGCCCCTGTGTGGACTGTCTGCACAGCCTTGTAGTTGAGCCTTGATTGCTGTTGGCATCACTGGGAGAAATTAACCTCCAAGCCAATTGGCTGTGAGGACCAGCTATAACTACAGTGGAAAAGCTGTTGTGCAGAAACCACTCCTACAGAGCAAGATCTGCTTCAGTGGGGCTTTGGTGCTCACTGAGTCTCCCCTTGAGTGTGTCACTCCTGGATGTATAAAGTTGTAATCTGGTATGGTCTGAAGCTGTCCACTGAATGCACTGGCTCTATGGTCTCTAGGGAAGTCCAAAGTCAGCCACTGCCTGGGTTTACCTTGTAAGAGCTTTAGAGAGATCTTCAGATGGCTGATATTTGTATTGGGCTTGGAAGTGCCCAGGTGAAACCCAGCTGTGAAGCAAAGCAGGCTAGTGCTAGTGCCAGGGTCTTGGGCCTTTTATTAATATGTTTGGGGAACACTGCAGCTTGCTTGAGAGATTTTAGCAGAGTCTGAAGCCTGAGCCAGGATAGGCCATTCATATAGAAAAGCTGTTCCAAACAACTTGGGTGGGGCTACAAACTGGATGGGGCAGGTGCTCATGGAATCATCAGGGTGGAGTGAACAGTGTGAGCCAGGCTGATGGAAGCTCAGATATGGCTGCCAGTCAGTCCATCAACAGGGAAGTCCTAGCACCAGAGCAATGACCTCTTTGGGCACCCCCATCTTGGAGAAAGCCACCCCAAACTTGGGGGTGGCTTGATGGCAGACAATCCAGTTTCTTCACATATGTGTCTAGGTTCCCCAAAGTCATCTGGTGCTAGAGCTCAGAGGGATTGAGCTTGAGTAAGTTCATGCACCGACCGTTTAAAAGGAATACCTGGGTCTCCAGCAGCCTCTGTGTCACTCAGCTACAATCCGCACTGGTTTTTATAGCCCGAAGTTATGGGGACATCTTCTCAGCTCTAGAGCCCTGGGCTACAGGGGGTCTGGTGTGTGGCTGTGACCCCTTGTTTCTCCCAGGCAGCCTCCATTGAGATGATCTCCTTCCTGATTAAAAAAATGGCACACATGGGTGTTGGACCAGCCCATTTTGTGCCTCCATCCCTCCTACTAGTCTCTGTGTGCTTTCTTCTTTGCTTCCCTCTTTGTAGGGCTTCCATTCATCCAGCTTTCAGGTGGTTCTGTTGATGGTTGTTCTGTATTTTAGTTGTAATTTTGATGTAGTTGTGGGAGGTAACAAGTACAGGCATTTATTTACATTGTCATCTTGGTTTCTCCCGGTTTTTCTAGCAGTATTGGGGATGGGGAATGGGGAGGGGAGTGTGAGACCAGGGAAAGGCAAGAATGATGGGCCAAATATGCAGGTCTCTGTAGTGGGCCACTGGGAAATGTCAGAAAAGCTGGTTATTGGCAAAGTTATACCTAACGAATGAAATGTTCCATCCTACTCAGGACCTACATTGGGATATTTGTGTTTTCTTTGTAGATGCAATGGGAGCCATCTCTCCCATGACAACATGTCCAGCCCTTTGCTGTTATGTCTCTTGTGAGAACAAATGGATACCCCCATTGAAGAGGGTGTGACCTCTATGTCTTCCCCTGCCAAGCAGTCCAGGAGGCTTTCTCTTCATCCCTAGAAGTTCTCCTGCTTGATAGTGTTGAGTTGGTAGAACCAATTCACATGTGAATCAATGTCCAGGGCATTAAGCTCTAACCACCATTTCAAAGGAAGCTTTGCTTTCTCTTTACCTTTGTGTAATCTCAGCGAGAAGCCTAAGACAGCTGTGGGGAGTGTGAGTGTGTATTTTGGGAAGAGTGGTAGCCTGTTCATAGTAAATCTCCAGGAACTGACTTTGTTCCTAGGACTTCCAAAATCCTGTACTTCCCAACTTCATAATTATGATGCTCAAAGGACCAAGCACAGGTATAGACCAATGATTCTCAACTGGGGGTGATTTTGCCCCTCAGGCAATATTAAGCAATAGTCTGGATACATTATTAATTGTCAATACTAGGGGAACAAATGGATAGTGGGTAGAAGGTGCTACCCAGCTAGTGGGTAGAGACCAGGGATTCTACTGAACATCCTACAATACACAGGACAGCTCCCACAGCAAATAATTAATTTGTCCAAAATGTCAATCATGCCAAGATTGAGAAACCTCAGTATAGACCAGTGTTTTTCAACCTTTTTTGGGCAAAGGCACACTTGTTTCATGAAAAAAATCACGAGGCACACCACCATTAGAAAATGTTAAAAAATTTAACTCTGTGCCTATATTGACTATATATAAAGTAATTCTCTTAAATAGGAATCAAATAAACACAAAGAAAGTATTTTATAATTACTTTATTATGAAATATTAAGTAAACAAAATAGTGAAAAATTATAAAATTCTTGTCTTGTCTGCACCTACGGCACACCAGGCAACATCTAGTGTGCCGTGGAACAGCGGTTGAAAAACGCTGGTATAGACCAAATTATTATCACTATTACCAGGAAACATGGATTCTGAATTTACAAGATAGAAACCAAATTTTGCATGAGAACCATCTGCCTGAACTCTATTTAGAGAAAGAATCAGGATCTATTTACAACACTGTTCCTAAAGCAAGATCAGTCAAAACATTTCAAATATTCTCAATGTGGGAGAAAACAAACAAGCAAATGTCCAAATCTAATGATTAGGGGTTAAAAGATTCATTTACATAAAAATGAGACACTTGAAACAAAGGAAAATCTGGGCTAGAATTGCCTCACTTAGAGTATTGTTGGAGAAAGAGTGCTAAACTGGTAAAAGGAACACTCCCTATTCTTCACACTCTTGCATTAAGCCAGAATTCCCAGGATTCAGCAATACTTGCAGTCTAAGACAGGAGAAATAGAGCTGGCGTCCCTTAGGGCAGCTTATGCTAAATTAGTTTTGTGGACCCTTTGGGAACCAATTCCTCCAGTCTTTCTCTATTACAGACGGTGCCTCTGGGACCAGTAGTGAGAGAGAATGTCTTAAATTACCAGTTCGTAAATTTAATCTCAGAAACCATCTTCCCTTCCTATACTGAGTGTCCATAACAAATATCTTTTAGTGTTTTCAGAAATGCTCACATTTTAATGAGATATCTGGGGTTTAGAGATTCCTTAGCCAGAGGATGGGCATTATGAGCTCTGAAATTGTCATGCAAAATTGTGTTTGGGTTCAATTTCCTGAGGTGAGAGTCATTGATTTCAGCTCATTCCCCAAGGAGCCTTTATTCCAAATATTAAGAACCATTGATATGATTCATTCATTCATCAAATATTTATTGAGTGCTTATCTCTGCCAGCATTGTGTTGTGCACTAGAAATAAAGAGGTCTGGATGGTGCTGAATCATTGACTGAAACTTAAAGAAAATAGGAAAAAGCATGAAAAAGAAAGCTTAAAATTAATCAAGATGCATTGAACAAAGTAACTGAAAATTTTGAAGAGCCTAAAAATATTTTCTATTCGAGATTGATAGACATTTTTATTTGTACATACACATCATTAGCAACAAAAGCATGGCAATAGAAACAAAGCAGAGGAAAATTATGGTGATGAATATTTAGATTATGAGGATTTTTAACTTCAATAAAAATCTCTAAACTGCTGACTCTGGGAAATAGAAACTAATTTGCTCCCCTCAAAAAGTTGTTTTTTAAATTTAATTATTAGGTGGTTTGATCACCTGGTAGGTGGTTGATGACTCTCACTCTCATCTTGTATGGATGACCAGATCCAACCCACCTCAGAACAACCATTGGACAGCTTATAATTAAATGTTTTTAGAATGATATTAAAATGAAAGCTTTCTTTCACAAAGGCAGAAGTAAACTCTTATGTTTGCTACACCATGAGAGCTTCTGTTCCAATTTTTTTTTTTTTTTTTTTTTTTTTTTTTTTTACCATAAACCTTTACTTTTTGTCTTCTTCATGAAATAGTTGCACAATCTGTTTCCTAACCCAGTCCTGACTCTGAGATTCGGCATGAAGAGAATGGAGGTGGGTAGGGGTGGGGGGCTCACTGTTCATGGGACTGTCATAGAAACCTGAGCTCCAGGCCACAGGATAATTTTGGACTGGACTACTTGTCTATTGGACTCATGGTTCTAAGCTAAAGGTAAAAAACTTCCACTTCCCTTTGGGACTTATAATTCATATTTTTTTCACACACACTTTGGCCTTACTCATGTTCCACCATGGATAAATCTTCCCATCTAAATTTTGGATATTCTATGGTAACCTGTATTTTACTTTCACTTTAAATAAGAAAAATCATATGAGCCCACTGTTTCCAAACATAAGGAAATTCAGTTCATCCTGCTTGCCGAGGGGATGCTCAGAATCTATATTTTATAGCATTTAGAAAGCCCCTGAGGGTTTATGTAGCAAATCCAAATCTTCATTTTATAGATGAGGAAACTGTGGTGCTGAAAAATCAAGCTGGAAAACAGCAGAACCAAAACTAGAATCTCTATCCTGACTTCTTTTCTAGAGCTCCCTTTACAACACTAAATTTCTAGACGACACCAAACATCAAGGTCTACTTTTCTTCAGTCCTTTCTAGTAGTGATCTGGTGGGCCCTGACAGTGCCTGGCTCACAGTAGTGCTAGTTTCATCTTGTTTGGATGACCAGACCCAGCTCACCTCAGAACAACCACTGGACCTCCCATTCAGAAGAAGCAAGTGAGCGTGCCCCAGGCCAGTTTCTTGGCTAATGGATAACTGGAAGGTGATCCCAGAAGAGACAAATGCTTATTAGATGTAGACACAGGAGAAAGAGAATTGGCTTACTCTGTTCCAGAGGCTCCTTTTCCTCCAGTTTGATCAGGATTCTATTTCTTTTCTAGACCAGAACTCTGGTCTCTCTTCTTATAAGGACACTAATTTCATCATGGGTTCCACACTCATGACCTCATTTAAACCTAATTACCTCAATGATTTCCCCAATATTAGGTGTGGGGACCCTGAGCAGTGCATGCCAGATGTTAAAGGCCCATTTGCCACACGCATGTGCAAAGGCAATGACACAGCAGTTTTACTATACTCACTGCACAGGCCCACCTTTACTTTAAGTAACTAGTTTGTAACGTTGGTGTCACTAATTGGCAAGAAGCTTCTTTTGTCTAAGTTAGTATAAAATGTGCTGCGGAACAGCTGGTGGCTGGCTGCTTTGTTTACAATGAATCATGTCCCATCTCCTTGCAGCTGCTTGCATCTTCTTCCAGTTCCCTGCTTCTAAGAAGGTCCCATCCCTAGCAGAGGGACTCAGACTGAATACCAGGGAAGCTATGTGCTACTCAGGTGCTTAAATCTTAGGAAAAAGGTCAAATTATAAAAATCTATTTGATCTCTAAGGGTAAAACAGTAGATTATTCCCTAATAGCTGTTCTCCCTTTTTAATAGAAAAATAATGTTTAACCTGGGCACTGGCCACCCAGGGAAAAAAGATGACATTATCCAGCTCCCTTTGCCTCACATATGGTCATGTGACCAGCTTCTGGCCAGTGGGATGCAGGGAGCAGTGTTGTGTGAAGTTTGCTCTTCCTGTCTCTTCTTCTTTCCTGCTGGGTGGAGTGCCGAGGAGATAGGGAGCCCTATTGGAAATGAGGGTGCGAGGGGCAGTAAGATAAAGACTAACAGAGCAAGAAGATTGTCTTAGTCACTTGAACTGCCACAACAAAACACCATGTACTGGGCAGCTTAAACACAGACACTTTGTTCTCACAGCTCTAGAGGCTGGGAAGTCTAAGATCCAGAAGTCAGCCAGGCTGGCCTTAGTGAGGGTTCTCCCCCTGCCTCACAGGAGGCCACCTTGTGGCTGTATCCTCACATGGCAGAGAGAAAGAATTCTGGTCTGCCTTCCTCTTCTACAAGGACACTAATCCCATCCTGGGGCCCTCCTTCATGACCTCATCTAAACACAATTACCTCCCAAAGGCTCACCTCCCAATGCGATCACAGTGGCAATTAGGGCTTCCACATCTGAATATGGAAAGGACACAAAGATTATAAAGATAAACCTCACAAGGAAGATCTCCATGCCGACTTGGACTTTCATATGAGAGAGAAGTGAATTTCTAATTTATTAAATCACGTTCAGGACCTCTTTTGCATCCTAGACAACTTATAATTTAACAGAGTAATTTAGGTTGGTTCTTACTTACATCACAAAGATAGTCTCATTTTTATGGTAACAGGACAAAGATCCATTCAGTGAAAGCATATGGAGAGTCTTAACAGAAGCAGGGGTCTAGGCAACAGGTGGAGGAGTTTACATTGCCTCTCCCCACATGTGCCCGTGGTGGTGCTGTGAGTGGTTCGCTGCGGAACTTCACAGATTACACCGTGCTCTGGGGGAGGCCACTGTGCACCATTCTGCCCGATAGACTATGGCCAATCACTCATTTGATACAGAAGTCTTTCATGTTTGTCACTGGAAGGGAGGGAAGGAGGGTAAACATGACATGGAGTCAGTAAAAGGGGATACCTTCATTTGCTAGGGCTGCCATAGCACAGTATCACACAATGAGTGGTAAACAGCAGGTGCTTACTGTCCCACCATTCTGGAGGCCAGAAGTATGAAAACAGGTGTCAGTGGGGCCCTGCTCCCTTTGAAGAGGCTGGGAAAGATCTATCCCAAGCCTGTGCCCGGCCTCTGCTAGTTCCTTTGCTTCTGGCAGCATAACTTCCATGTTCACATGGTGTTCTCTCTGTGTGAAGAAGGTGCCCACCTTCCACATGTCTGCATGTCCAAATTTCCTCTGTGGTAGGGGCACCAATTGCATTGGATAAGGGCCTATCCTAATGACCTCATCTTGACTAATTACATCTGTAATGACCCTGGTTTCAAATAAGGTTGAATCCTGAAGTACTGGGGGTTAGGAATTCAACATATAAATTTTTTGGGGGGGGACACAATTCAGCCCACAACTTGGGATAAGAGATGATATAATATTTCTGCCAAATTATTCACTAGCAGAAGAGGGGGACCAAAGTATATCAGAGAACTGCACACAGAGCCAAGCATGTGCAGCGCCCTGGGAGGGAGCAAGGAGACATTTCTTTATGGTCTGCACAGCGAGGCTCTGCTTTCACTGAAGGTCCTCTGCCTGCAGAGTATGAGTGGAGATCCAGGACACAGAAACCAGGTGCTCCGGCTCCTGTCTGGCCCGGGTCCCTGCATTGCAGCTGCCTTTCCTTCCTGTCTGGGAGCCATGGAGGAAGACAATTACCTGCTCTGTCTGGAGGCCAACACCAGAGGCTGGTGATATGGTTTCAAAAGTTCAGTTTATTCTCCCTCAATGATAAAAATAGTGATACTCATTACAGCTGAGTTGGAAATGAAATGAATTGAAAGCCCATAGGAATATTACCTTTAATTCCAAGATCCAGACAACCCCTGTTAAATTTTGACTCATATCTCATCCACTGTTGTCTTCTTTTCTATGAATATTTTACAGTCTAGACAATGATCTTTATCTATTGTACTATATGCTTTGATTTTTTTGCATAGTTCCTATGTTGTTATAAATTATACTTAGTATTCTTTCAATAGTTGAATAATATTGAGGATGACCAAATCATAATAATATAGAGAAGCCAATATTTTCTGCATTCCAGCCACTGTTGCAAGCAATATATATAAAGCAATATATATATATATATATATATATATATATATATATATATATATATATTCCATTTAATTCTCATAACATCTCAAGAGGTAGGAATTATTCTCACATGTAAATTGATAAGAAAAAATGAGGCTCAGAGTTTTAGTAATTTGTCTATTATCACACATTTATTAAACATCCAAAGGGGAAATTTATAGACAAGTTTGCTTGACTCTACTTTCCATGCTTCTACTTAATTTCTCTTGAACATGGAGTTTGCTTCCAATTTTTTACCACTATAATTGTTGTAAGGTAAATCTTTGGATAGAACATTTTTTACCCCTGGATAAACTCATAGAACTGGAATGATTAGGACAAATATTTGAACATTAAAAATATTTGTTACATTATTGCCAATTGGTTTTCCAAAAAGGTTGCACCCTTTCTTGCGCCCTGCAGCACTATAGGGTGGCTCTTGCTTCCCTTCACCCAGCACTGCACAGTGGGCTCGCTGAACATCCCTGTTACTTATGAGAGTTGAACATGGATTATTTTGCTTTTAATTTTCATTTATATGATTATCACTAAAGTTACACATTTTTCATATGTTTTAAGCCATTTGTGCTTTCTACTAATAATATGGGCCCATTTATCTGTTAAAGTTTTAGTATCAAATTGAACTATGTGCAATTAACATTTTTATAGGTCAAATAAATAATTGTTGACTATCAGCTCAACCAAATTTTTTTCAAATGCATTAAGAATATTAATCTTTAAATATATTGGCTATAAATATTTGTGTTGATGTTCTGATATGTTTTCGTTTCCAAAATATAAATCCAATTATCTGAAAAGAATTTGAATAACAAGGATGGCATGCTAATGAGTTCCATGGACTCATTTTTTAACTTCATGATTTCCTGCTTTATTTGTCCCTTCTGCATCATCTACTCCTTCTGCCTCTCCCTTTCCTACTCAGATTTGAGTCTGGAAAGATGTATCTTTATGAGGTAGATTGAGGCTTGGGATCAACTTTAGAGAAAGAATAGAAAATGCTTTGGAAGAATTAAAGGTGCCAAGAAAACAAGTAAGGGTAATACATCTTCATTATGGTTGATGCCTTCTTAGAGTAAAACAATTAAAACTGTAGCCAAAAGTCATTTGGAGGCAAAGCTTTTCCTACAGCAGCTTAGAAGCTCTTTGAGGGAAGAGTGATGATGGCTTAGGTTAGGGATACACATTGTGTGCATGACAACCCAGCATTGGTTGTGTCTCATTCTCAGCCAACTTGAAAACAAAGCCAGATCATATGGCTTTGCAATAATGTAATGTCTTCTCTTTCCTATAGGTAGACTGAGAACCATTTGAAAGTAAACTTGCAAGGCAGCATATTGCACCCACATGTTTAAACATCTGAAAAGAGAACTGCTATAATGATGAGCCTCAATTTGCTTGTTCAGTCTGAGTTAGTGGTAAGAGGAATAGAAATGCTGCTTCAATAGCCATGAGTATTTCGGAGATCATTTAAAAGCATTTGCTTTTTAACATCTGATGTTCAAGATCCTCCTTTGTAGAATCCGTTTCTGACTGTCTGTGTTTACATGGAGAGAATGGTGGGGTGGTACCCTAATCACATTCCTTGGCTAAAATGATTTACACCAATTCTCTCTTGACCTTAAGTAGTTTTTCATGTCAAGTATAAATTATCTTCCATAAAGTTGGGAAGCAAATCTTGGCTCCTCCCGTGCCCAAGACTTTGATCAACCCAATGGATCTCACTGCCGTTCTAAAGAGCAAATTTAGCCCAAGTTTTATATCTGCAGTGGCTTCCCGGAGGGAAACAGACATTACAGATTATGTGTTTGCAAATACAGTAAACTGTGGGTATAGATAACATCCCTGTCCCGCCCTCTGAAATGATTTGCTCACAGTTGGTTTTCCCAGGGAGAACATCACTAATATCACCTGGCTCCCATTTGTCAGAAGCTGGCCAGGCTGGGGTGCAGCTAGTGAAAACAAAGCTTTCTTCTGTGCAAAGCTAACTGACCCATTCACGAATCCCATGAATCAAACCTGCAACCTCAGTCTTCTGGCACCAGCCACAGACCAACGCAGCTAACGGGGACAAACTCTCTCCAAGTCACGTAAAAACAAATCCTTCAGTGCACTCAGTTCTGTGCACAGAGTTCAACCAGCTGCCCCCCTCCTCCACCACCACTGATTCCCTTTCTTGCCTCCTGTACACTGGGCCACCCTTGAGCTGGATTCAGATATGGGAAGATGACCTATGCACACATCCCAGATGTTTTTTGTAACCCAGAGTCCTGGAAACAGCTACCTAAAAACACATGTGCTTTCTAAGGACCTGACCAAAATGTAACCAAATGGTCTGGAGTTGTCCCATTACCGAGAAGCTTGAGGCCCTTTTTCTCGGTTTCCTCCCTTCACTGTTGGGCCTTACTTCACTAATGGGGCAAGACCCTAACAGCTGTGGTTGTAATTAGGGCTCATTGTAAATACTTTGAATGTAATAATTATACTTACACAGAAATATTAAAACATTTTTAAAGAGCAAGAAGAACAGAAAGAAAGAAGCTGATAATGGCTTGAAATGAATACACTTGTTTCTTGGTACCTATGGGGATTTTTCCTGAATTTAAGTCCCTTGTATAGCATTTGCATATAGGCAGCAGTAGTGTACGCCTACACATCACATCATTTTGGTGGATTCAGCATAGTGTTCTGCATGTGACAAATTAAAGTTTTGCTTTTTCCTGAATATTTTTTGTTGTGGTTGGTTGAATCCACTGGTGTGAAACTGGCAGGTATCAAAGCCTACTGTTTGTGAAAAAATGCAATTGTTCTCTCAAAACGATAACATTGTCTCCTGTTTGTTTTTCATCGACATTTATATATGTATTGCCCCTGCACTGGGGCCTAAAGCTCTCCCTTGGAAGAGCATCAGTAATGACAAGAGGCTAGTCTATGTGATCAAGGTGTAAATCTTTTCTTTTTCTTTTTAAAATATATTTTTATTGATTTCAGAGAGGAAGGGAGAGGGAGAGAGAGATAGGAACATCAATGATGAAAGATTGATCAATTGTCTCCTGCATCCCTCTCCTTCCCTCCCGCCACCCCCCCCCCCCCCCCCCCCCACCACA
The DNA here is from genome assembly GCF_964339955.1 of Pipistrellus hanaki. Lineage (NCBI taxonomy): Eukaryota > Metazoa > Chordata > Mammalia > Chiroptera > Vespertilionidae > Pipistrellus > Pipistrellus hanaki. The sequence goes on along the minus strand of NC_140504.1, from coordinate 114,308,280 downwards.
CACACACACATACACTAGAGATTGAGCCCACAACCCGGGCATGTGCCCTTGACTGGAATCAAACCCGGGACTCTTTAGTCTGCAGGTTGATGCTCTATCCACTGAGCCAAACCAGCCAGGGCCAAGGTGTGAGTCTTTTCTTGAACCACATGTGTCAAACACAAGGCCCGCGGGCCAAATCCAGCCCGCCAGGCCTTGCAATGTGGCCCGCACGGCGCTGTCATCACTGCACTCCGCTGTCAGTTTATGACATTGTCAGTTTATGACTGTTCAGTAAACCATTCGGCCCGCGATTTAGGCTGGATTTTAGATTTTGGCCCCTTCTCTGATTGAGTTCAACACCCCTATCTTAAACCAATTGCATGGGTACATTAGTCCTCCCATGTGACATCCGTCCTGAATCATCTCAGTGTCCCCAAATTGGCTGTCTGGCTTCCACTCCCTGCCTGTCCAAGTAACCCTTCCTGAAAGCTCTGTTACATGTATCTCCCTGGGCCTGCTCAGCAACAAGCCAGTTCCCTGGTGGAGACAATATGATGGCTTCCTGCTTCATGATGTGCAATGCACTGGGAATAAAGAGAAATTTCTTTTCCTTGGCTTTTGAGACCTTCCCCAGCCTGACATAATCCTGCTTTTCAACCCTCCTCTCAGCCTCACGAGTCTGCCCTGATGCCCCCTGACTCTGCATATTTCCTGAATGAAGTTAGATCTTCTGACATAAGCTTTGTGGTTGTTTAAACTTCATCTTCCCAGCTCTCCTCACAATCCCAATTCTTGTTCAGCATCTTGTCCACTTCTAGGAACTCCATGAAGGCCAAGGCCAAGGTCTCTCCTCCCCAGCCTCTGTAGCAGTTAGTAGAGAGGTATTCCATGCTTGCTTGCTGATGGGAGGAATCACTGTCTTAACAGCCAGACTGGCCCTGCTCTATAGCATTCCAGAGCATTCACTTCCGTTCAACACACCAGTCAGTTTATCCCCAGACCTAGACCCCTGTTGTTTTCTCTGCTTGGATGCCCTTCCTTCTTTTCATACCAGACACATCTTACCTTTCCTAGCCCTGCTCCACCCTTTGCCTTGTACAAGGCCAACCCTGACCTATTGTGAATTCTCCCACTTCCAAATTCCTATGGTGCTCACTGCACCAAGGATGAGGGCCTTAATTACATACTAACTACATTGCCACCAGGCTTGAATTTTCCTAGAGTCTGCACCTGGACTTCCTCAGCAAATTTGTATGCACCTCTCCCAGCTCCTCATAGTCCTGAGCAGAGCTGAGCATAGATGAGCTTCTCCATAAATGTCTGATTGACTTTGATTGGTCACTTTCCCTGCTTATTTCCAATTATCCACATCCTATTCATCACTCAAAGTCTGTCTTAAGCCCCACTTGCTCCACAGTGGCTCCATGGGTGATGCCCCACATTGATCTCTTGATCTGGATCTTCACTTTTTAGATCTCTGCTGCCTGTGGGATGACACGCTTGGGCACACAGTCCAGTGCTTATGTATATTTCATTTCTTGAACTCCGTGTGTGCTCTGACTCTCTGGGTCATTGGTTCAGTCTTAGGGGAACATCCTCCCATACACACTGGAGACTCAGCACTGAGCACATCCCATCCTATGTTGCCCTCCTGTGAAGCTTGACCACAATTTCCTCTTTCTTCCTCAGCATCTGCATTTTTGGAAGGCAACATTGAACCTAGCCAAAAAGACTGCATGCCCTAGTTTCCTTTGTGGATAGGGGTGGTTAAAGAGATCTAAGCAGAAGTCATCGTGTCTACCCTCTGATCTTCCTTCTTGCAGCCTGAAATGTGAACTGCAGCCTTAGCAGCCATCCTGCACCACGGTGCATGCCATGAGCAGGGAGCAGAAAGCTAAAAATAGTCAAGGTCACTGGTGATGTAATGGAACCAATTTTTAGCCATGGATTGCTGACCTTTAGACTACTTTTATGTGAAAGAAAAAAACAAAACAAAAACCATACAAGCACACACAATCCTATGTTGTTTAAGCCACTGATATATAAGTTTCCTGCATGATCCTAAAATTTACATTGGTGGAATCATTGCTTTGTGAGCTGATTGACTAATAAAAATTTCGTGTTTGCTGTTTACATGGCCTCTAAGAGATGCAAGACACCCTCCTCTTTTGCTAGAGCTGCTCCCAGTTCCACAGGGTCACTGAGGCTCTCTGCCCGTGACCATTTAATCTCTTAAGTTACCTGAACAGAAGCAGCTGGGTTCTCTAGTCTCTTGTACCATCAACCACATGGGTCTTCAAACTCTTTGCTGAACCTACTATGCCTGAGGAAGCCTGGAGGATGGCTTTATAGACTCCTTAATTTGGACCCAGAGATACCACTCAGCTGGGAGTCTATTACTTTTAATTGTATATATAATATTATAATTTTATGTTTAAATCTTTCAGTGTGTCATTGACACAAAGAATTCCTGGGTAGTGAATGCCAACCTCATAAGGGAAAACTAAAAAAAACTTCCTAATGCCACTGAAGGAAGAAGGAGCATGTATGAAACAATATATAATTTTGGGGGGAGGGACTTCAAGTCTTCCAATACCAAAGAGCTTTTGCAGTCAAATTCAGCGATCATCAGCAAGATCTAGATAAGCTGTAAGCATCATTCTAGCCCTAATGAAGCAAAGATATGTCCGTAGGTTTGGTCTAGAATATTGTGCATGTACCTAATCTAGCTGAGAGAAGTCCAAAGAATCCACAGTGATCAAAATAGTAGAACAAGAGGCCTGAGTAAGTGCACTAATGTGGATTTTGAGTCAAAGAGAACTGGGTTTAAATCCCTCCTTTGCCATCCATTATGAAATGAGGGCCAATATTCACCTGGCAGTATTGTGAGGATGAAATAAGAAGCTATGTGTAAAAGGGCCTTGCCACTGAGAGCACAGAATAGGGAGAGGTATGGGATCTCTGAGCCCAGCGACGCAGAATGGGCTTTGCCATCCTTGAGACAAAGGTCTGAACCTAACCTCCTTTTCTTGTTCACTCTGATGTTGGAAACATCAGCTAACCATGCTAAGCCTCAATGTTCTGACTTGCAAAATGGAGATAATGATGTATCTTACAGGTAGGGTTGTTGTAAGAATTATATGATATCATGCATGTCATACAAGCACTTAGCAAGATGCCTAAAACAAATCAGTTAATAATGCTGCTTTGTAGCAGCTTCTTCTTCCTCCTCTCCACACCCCGCTCCCCTCATCCTTTTTTTTGTATCTCCTCCTCCTTCTTCTGCTTCTTTTTTTTAACCCCTTCTCTTCCTTCTATTCCTTCTCCTCCCTTCTATCACTTCTCCTTTTCTTCTCCAATTTTTCTTATCCTCCTCCTCAATTACAAGAAAGAGAATATATTATTTTTTATACTAAAGAATACTATAACACTCTCCTTGAACTGGGACAATTTATGTTTTCTATCACCTCAGTAAATGTTTTCCAAATTGTGCTCCAGGAACACAATAGTGACAGAATCATTTGTGACCTTGATGAATTTCTATGAAGGTAAGTTTGTGAACCTAGCCTTTCCTCCTTCTTGTTCTTGAAGACTCAGATTTTCATCTCTAGCTGGACACCTCTACATGAATGTCTCAGGTACCTCAAACTCAACATTCAAACACATGATCTTTCCCCTCCAACTTACTCCTCCTTCTGGGCTTCCCCTGGTGTTGGCCTTCTGGGAAGCCAGGCTCAAAGTCTCACAGATATTTCTACCTTCTCCTTCTCTCTAATCTCCCTTTGCTGTGTATGTTGCAGACTTCCTGTTTCCTTTTTCACATGTTGCCTTAGTCCTCAACCCTCTAACATGGACAAATGAGATCGTTCTTAACTAACATTCCAGTCCTTACCCTCCCCAGTTGGTGCCGGAGGAATTTGACAGAATTCAGCATCTGTTCATTATTTAAATAAATAAATAAATAAATAAATAAATAAATAAATAGGCTTTCTAACAACCTAGAAATAGAGGGACAACTATAATGATAAAGATTGTTATCTCAAATGGGCAGTCAGTACCATATTTTCAGTGAAAACTTGAAGCATTCTCATTAAGGCCAGGAACAAGACAAAGATGTTTGCCATTATAATTAGCCAGAATAATAAGAAAAAATAGACAATAAAGAATGAGGCAAAATTATCTTACAGTATTTATTGATTTTTTTTGGGGGGGTAAATGGATGATTGGCTGAATCACATGTATATTTATGATATATTAAGTGAAAATATGGTGGCTAAAATATATAGAGTACATGATCTTAATTTTGTGAGAAAAATAAATGTATATTTATTGAGTGAATGAGAAAAATTTTTATGACTAAAGAAAATTAATTTTCTGGCTCATAGTAAATGCTCTGGAAATATTACCTCATTATTTTTGTTATTATTATTACTAGAGGCCTGGTGCATGAAATTCATGCACAGGGGGAGGAGGGGTCTCTCAGCCCAGCCTGCACCCTCTCCAATCTGGGACCACTAGAGGTATGTTCAATGCCCCTAACCACTTCTGCCTGCCAGCCTGATCACCCTCTAACCACTGCCCTGGCAGCCTGATTGATGTCTAACTGCTCCCCTGCCAGCCTATTTGCCCCCAACTTCCCTCCTCTGCTGGCCTGGTCACTCCTAATTGCCCTCCCCTGCAGGGTTGATCGCCTCCAACTGCCCTCCCTTAAAGGCCATCTTGTGGCCGTCATCTTGTGTCCACATGGCGGCAGGATCTTTGACCACATGGGGGCAGCTATCTTGATCTTGTGTATTGGAATGATGGTCAATCTGCATATTACTCTTTTATTAGATAGGATAGAGGCCTGGTGCATGGGTGGTTTGCCCTGAAGGTTGTCCCGGATCAGGGTGGGGGTTCCCTTGGGGCATGGGACAGCCTGGGTGAGGGGCCTGCGGTGGTTTGCAGGCCAGCCATGCCCCCCAGTGACCCAAGCAGAGGCCCTCGTATCTGGGATATATTTACCGTCTACAATTGAAACTTTGTATCCTGAGATGGCTAGGGCAGGAGGAAAGCTTGGCTTCCTCCATTGCTGGGGAAACCCAAGCCTCCCTTCTGGTCTCTATGGCAGAAGCCATCTTGGTTGGGGTTAATTTGCATACTCACGCTGATTGGCTTGTGGGCATGGCTTGTGGATGTAGTGGAGTGGTGGTTAATTTGCATATTACTCTTTTATTAGGTAGGATTATTCAACAAACATTTATAATTCAACAAATGCCAAAACTTATTGGCTTCCCTCTTCTGCTCTGATTTAGTATTAGTGAGAGTGTCTGATTTAGTACTTAATGAGAATGTCTTGTCTTATATGTCACTTTTTCAGAATAAGAGATGGGCCTTTAAGTGGTGTGTCAGCAGTCTTAAAATAAGTAAAATAATGGGCCTGGGAACCCCGTCCAAGTAATCAAAGAAGTATGTTTATCATGAAAAATTTCTTTATAAAAATTGTCCAAAAAAAGAGAAGCCTACATACTGTAATACCAATTTTATTATATATTGTTTCCCCAAAATAGATTTTCAAAGATGTAAGCTGAGTTTTACTTTGTTTTTGGGTTCATTTCATAATTTCTTTAGAGAACTAGATTATTTTGAAATATTCAAAATGTTAGATAAAAAAGCAAGTATTTAATTTATAGGGTAATTTCTAGTGTAATTTCTAGTTACTAGGTGAAGTTTAACTTCCCTGGCACTTTCCTTGTGGCCATGTAAAAATTAGCTACTGGTCACCCCTTTGCACAAATTCTAATCCTTTCTCTTAAACACAAAATGTTTTAATCTGTTCTAAATGCAAGGAACATTTCCTTCTCTCCAAGAACTCCTGGGCATAAAATAGCCCTAAGAAGACTTTTCTACTTAGAAATAATTTGTTAACTGATGTCTCAGAAACTTGGTGAATAAATCATGGACCCTAGAACTGGAAATTTGCCATTCCAGTGATAAAGAGAGGAAGACATTTTTAGCTTGCTTGAGGCAATTGAATTTAAAGAGAACCTTGAGCATTATGTCACAAAGAACACTAGTCAGCCCTGTTCCTGTTAGAAGTCAGCAAGACCCTTAGGATTCTTCTGACCAAAAACTGCGACACAAGCAGCTAGTCCATTTAAAAATTAACAAGTCCACTTGATTCAGGAAATTCAGCTGCACTTCCCAATGACTTAATCCCCTTTGCATATATATATATATATATATATATATATATATATATATATATATATATATAAATTCATTCACTGGAGGGGAGTTCCTCAGCCCAACCTGCCCCCTTTCACAGTCTGGGAGTCCTGGGCAGCTGCCATCCGAGGCTTGTCTGTGCCTCGAATGTTGGCTGGGCAGCCACCATCCAAGGCTTACCTGTGCCTCAGGCTGGCTCTGGGCAGCTTGGGGGCTGAGGGCAGGTCTGGCTGCACTGTGTGCCTGCTGCTCCCCTCTTCACCCCTCCCCACCCTCAAAATAAACTGAAAGGACTGTGGGACTCCAGCGAGGCTGAGGGGACTGGGCGCCGCCATCTTGTGGCTATGGGCACTGCCATCTTTGTCATGGCATGATAGTCAATTTGTGTATTCCTTCTTTATTAGATAGAATTGCTATTTGTGGTATAAATCCTCACTTGAGGGTATTTTTCCATTGATTTTTAGGGGGAATAGAAGAGAGAGAGAAAGAAAGAGAAACATTGATATGAGAGATACACATCAACTGGTTGCCTCCTGCATGAGCCTGACTAGGGCCCAGGCCAGGGAGGAGCCTGCAATCAAGATATGTGACCTTGACCAGAATCAAACCCAGGACCCTTTGGTCCACAGGTCGATGCTCTATCCACTGAGCCAAACCGGCTAGGACCATTTTTTTTTTTTATAATTGTACTCTCTTGTCCTGAACTTAAGTTGGTCCCAATTTTTGGATTTCTGATCTTCCTATTGTGAATTCTGTTACCAGCCCCTGATATAGTATCACTAACCAAAGACCTGGCCAAGGCTCTGATTTCATCTCTGCTCAGCTGGGTGAGGCTTGGCATGACATTGAATGCCAACTGCACATTTATTAGCTGATAAGTCAGATTAGGCAGCAATGGTGGGTACTATGACCACAAATCATAGGGTATACATTTGAGCATATTCTTACTTGGGGTCCATTAAGTTTCTTGTAACTGTGATTTATGATAGTCATCAAATCTGGAAGATGCTCAGCCTTTTAAATCTTCTTTTTCTACATCCTTCCCTCTAAGATATAATTAACATACGTTAGACAATTTGTTATTATCCCACAGGTCTCTGATGTCTGCTAATTTTATTCAGCCTTTGTTTTTCTCGGGGTGCTTTATTTTTTATAGTTTCTATTGCTATTTCTTCAAGTTCACTGATCTTATTTTCTACAGTGACTAATCTAGTGATATCAAGACCATCTAGTGATATTTTTTCCACTTCAGATGTATTTTTCAGTTTTAGAAGTTACATTTGGATCTTTCTTATAGTTTTGAACTCTTCTACACAGTTTCATTTTAAGACTTGAGCATATTTATAATAGCCATTTTAAAGTCTTTGCCGATTCTTCAATTGATGTCATTTCTGGTTCTTGTTTTATTGATTAACTTTCCTTCAGGTTATAGGTGTTACTGAGTACTTCTTTACAAATTCAGTATTTTTTTTTTTTTTTTTTTACTGGATGCTAAGTATTGTGCTATTAGTTTATATAATATTTGGATTTTGTTGTCTTCCTTTAAATAGTATTAAGCTTTGTTCTGCTCAGCAGCTAAACTGCTTGAAAATCAGCTTGATCCTTAAAAGGCTGTTTCTAAGATTTGTTAGGGCAAAGTCTAGAGTAGACTTTAGAACTAGAAAGTCTCCCACTACCCCTCTGTGTCTCTACTGGATGCCTTGGGTGTTCGAGAGCCCTCTACACTGTGAGCTTCAGGAATTGTTGAGCTTATAGCTCCCTAAAAATTATTTACCTGCCCTTGCGGAATTTTACTCTCTGCAGACTCGTGGGAACACCTTTGTGGATTTCTCTGTTTAGCTGTCTTCCCTACCCTCCTTACCATCCCCCCTACCCACCCCTCCCCACTTCCCCACCCTCTCTCAGTATGCTGCCAATTGCAGTTGCATCAGATTCCCTGAACTCTGATCTCTATTTCATCAATTCAGAGAGCTACCATGCTTTGTTTGGATTCCTTCTTCCCTTCTCTTGGGCAGGAGAGTATTTCCAGGCAAAAACTTCTTGTGAATGTAAAGCTTATTATGTCTTGTGTTTCTCTTCTCTCAAGGGTCCTAGCTCTATGCTATCTTTTTGACTAATGTTTTTAGTAATTGCAACAGAAGGGAAGTCTAGTATCTGTTCTCCAACATGGCTGGAAGTGAAGTTTCCCTTTGCTTGTACTTTTAATACAAATAAATGGGATTGAGAGGTACAGATCTCATTCTGTACTTTATCACTATTCTTTATTCTTTAAGTTAAGAACTATTTTTCGTCAGATTAATTCATGTTAATATGTTTGTATTAGTTTATTTTTTCTAACTGATGCATGATCGTACTTTATTTTTCAAAATTAATCTACCTGTGCAATGAGTGTAAATTGGAAAAGGGTTTTGTCATGTTTATTCACATTTCTACAGTTTTTCTAAGGCTACTCTCATCGACAAAAGTACATCTGCTTATCTTCTCTATCAAAATAAATCTTAATAATTGAAAAATCTGAATTATTTTAAATATATAGAAAAATATGTAACTGCTATAGATGCTAACCATCTAGGTTTAAATATATTACTGTTTCTATGTCTGCTTTATATTCATGACTTTTATAATAGTGACAGGAAATAAGATATTTCAAAAACAGCTAACGTCCACTCTCATAATTTCCTTTGTACTCTACTTTAGAAAAACACTGGAAGTTGGTGTGCCTTTTCCTATGTATGATTTTGTATTTTTCTCATATATGTATTACTTCAGAAATACATATTTTTTGGTGTGTTTTAAAATTTTTCAAATATGCCATTATGCTGTACATATCCTTTGCTACTTTCTTTAGGGCTCAGTATTAGGTCTGATATTTTAATTTATTGAAACTGTCAGATATGATTAATATATATTAACTGCTATATGGCGATCAATTATTTCATCCATAGTCTCTTTATCCACCCTCTTATAAATATACATTAAAGTATACCTTGTTTCCTTATACATATTTTCTTGTCCTCATGTCTCCTTGTGCTCACTTTATTAAACTTGCAAAAATTAAAAAGTTTAATAACACTAAGTGTTGCAAGAATATGGGTAAATGTGATCTCTTATGCAATGTTGATGCTAGTATAATTCTTTACACCTGCTTAGGAAATCATTTAGTGATACCTAGTGCTGACAGTGATCAAAGGTCTGTTTTGTATTTTGGTTAGGAAAGTGGCAGAACCACTTTTATTTGGTTTTAGTTTATACATTTCAATGGCAAATAAGTAGGTTATTATTCTAGCCCTCTCAAAAACTGAAAACTGCTCTGAAACTTTTATGCTTTCAGGGGGACAAAGAATCCAAAAGGGCTGGAAAATATTAAAGTATTAACATTTTTTAATTCACTTTATTGTAAGTTCAGCCAAATTTGAAATTATTGATAGGAAGTAAAGTTACTGATTTTTCATCATGTCTTACTCTAGTGATGCTTTATCACTTCCCACAGCTATTCAAACATGTTTTATGTGTTAGTCCTCTCCCCTGCCTCTTAGCTCTGAATGCCCAGCTTCACAATCCCCACCTCCTCTTTGCTCCAATAAGGTTGCCTCCCTCTCCCTCAGCCACTCAATATACTCCTCCTTTGCTTATGAACCAACAGCAAGAACAAAATCCACTGACTCTCAACCCTGGCTGCTGATTAGAATCACTTGGGCAACTTTTAAAAGTACCAATCCCAAGACTCATCCCCAGAGATTCTGATTAAATTGAATTTATTGCCACTGTTTTCAACTTACCAGTACAGAGTTTTATACAAAATATTCAATTATGTAAAATATAGCTGTATGTAACACACATTTATTTATTTATTTCTCAGCTTTCTTTTGCAGTATGTAATTTGGGCAGACTTTTCACATGAATCACCCCTCCTCTGGTTCCCACTGACTATGTGAGTTTGAAGAAACTACTTAATCTTAATGTTGCTTCTTTCCCTTCATCTGTAAAACACATATAATAATAACCACAATGTGTTTTTCAGGGTAATGCAAGTACTACATCAAATTATATGTGTGAGTAAAATGGAAAGCAGTTTACAAATGTTAATAATTATGAGTCTCCTCACTCAACATTATCAAGTGTGCTGTTTGCATTATATCCATAAACAGTTCTGTATAGGTTGAATTATTATCATTTCTTATTTACATAGTGTATGTATCCTTATATTTACATAACCTAAATCCTAATTCAACTAAGACTTTTAAAATGGAAGAAGCAAGATTTATACTTCTTTTACTTTCCAATTTCCATACACAGAGAGGCAAAAACATTGAATTAAATGTGTTAATAGAACATGGTCCATCATTAAAAAAATATATACTATTTTATTGATTTTTTTACAGAGAAGAAGGGAGAGGGATAGAGAGTTAGAAACATTAATAAGAGAGAAACATTGACCAGCTGCCTCCTGCACATCTCTTACTGGGGATGTGCCCACAACCAAGGTACATGCACTTGACCGGAATCAAACCTGGGACCTTTCAGTATTGAGGCTGATGCTCTATCCATTGAGCCAAACCAGTTACGGCTAGACCATCATTTTTAAAAAAAAACACCTCTTCTTTTAGATAAGATAACTTTTGCTATAATATTTTATACACACACTATCTATCTATCAATCTATCAATCTATCTATCATCTACCTATCAACATGTGGCAGAAAATTATTTTCAAAGAGACATTTTTTTCCTCTGTGTTTCTCTTTTTTCTTTCTATTAATTTCAATAAGCTACTTGGCTAATTGTCTGAGGGGAGTGTTGTGTCAGGATCAAAAGCAGAAATAACCTTTGAATTTCAGACTGGAAAAAATATTTATTGCAAACCACATTTCTGACAAAGGATTGGAATCTGGAAATATAAATAACTCAAAACTCAGCAGTCACAAACAATCCTTTAGAAAAGGTCAAAAGACATGAGACATCTCACTGAAGAAGATACACAGATAGCAAATAAATGCATGAAAAGATGTTCACCATCATTAGCCATTAGGGAAATACAGATTAAACCAAAATGAGGAGATCTGAGATGGCAGCAGAGTAAGTGGAAGTTAAACTCACCTCCTCTCAGGTCCAAACTAATTATAATTAAATTGCAGAACAATGAACTAAATAACCAACTGAAGACTAGCTGAACAAAAGTCTTTTAACACCAAACATTTGCAAAAGAAGCCACATCAAGACTGGTAGAAAGGGTGGAGACATGAAAAGGACTGACCCCATACCTACATGTGGTGGTTGAGAATCTGGAAGGATATTTCTTTTGCAAAGGTCCCCTGTGAGCATTGAGGGGTCTCAACCCCACACTGGGCTCCCCAGCCTGGAGCACCGAGCCATCCATTAATAGGAGTTGAAATAACTAGTGAAAATTAGTGGGAATTCTACCCGACAGGGAGAAATGGGAATCTGCTAGAAACCCAGGTGTCCTTTTAAAGAGCCAGCACAAAACATTTTGTTTGTGACCACTTACCCTGGACATTGGTAGGGAGAGTCTAGATTGGAGTGGACTAACGTTGTGTGAAGACAAACTGGATTCTGTGGCTCCAGGGAGAGAGCTAAAGGGTCAGCTGCCAGGGTCTTTGTGCTGACTCTCTCTCCCACAATGCCCACAGATGCCATCTTTCCCAGATCAAGCACTTTCTCCATATTGCATCAACCTGGAGGAATGCACTAGCCCCATGATCCCAACTCCCTGTCACCTTGACTTGCCAAGCTTATGCCCTTTAGAATAGTCAGCTGCTTGAGCCTGTGATGTGGAGATCCAGGCAGAATCAGAGTGTCAGAGACTGAGTTGTATGGCTCTGGGCCAGGGGTAATTTTCCCCTTTCTCACTTAATAGACAGGTGCTGTCTTACCAAAGAGATCCACTAGCCCCACATAATCTAACCATGCTCTGATGACGATGCCAGCCTTAGTCTGTGGTACAGACTTTGTAGGAAAGCTATCAAAAAGGTTTGGGCAAAATTAGAAATACTGAGTTGTGTGGCTCTAGGGCAGGGTCCACTTTTCCCTTGTATACCTTACCAGCACCACTACTCTGTGCAGAGCTCTCCTTTTACACAGTCAAATCTTGGTCTGTTTGGGTCTGACGAACTCTGCTGGCCTTACCCTGATTATTCCATGAGACTCTATCCCTACCTGTTGCATGGTGGCTAGCCTTATATACTCAGAGACTTATGTTGAGTGGTTATGGTCTCAAGACTGGCACAGCGTTTGAATCCATATCATTCTTATAAATACCACTAGCTCCTACCTACCCCAGGCAACTCACGTATCACCAGAGGTTCTTTAAGTAAGTGAGCCTAACTGGTGGTCAGCAAGTGGAAGTAGATCTCAGGTGTCTTGGGCCTTTTGCTGACCTGTCCCTGGGCTCATTATCAGTGAAAGCTAGCCTTAGTGTACAGTTTTGCCACTCCCATTCACCTCCAGGCCCAGCAGAGGCAGCCACAAATTCTGGTCAGCTTTGTAGCTCCAAACAGGTAGCCTAGGGCCAGTCACAGGAAGCATCTGCCATTGATCTTCACCAGAGACCCTCCCAGAGGCCCTGGAATCAACAAACTCAGTGGCAAGATTCATATCATATCAGAGTATGATACCCAATTAGCTCTACAAGTGACACACCAAAAGAGAGATCTCAGCAGGCACAAGACTTTGCTGCAACAAATTCCACTTCACGGAGTCAGCCCACATATAGCAGCTGTGGTCAATCCTAATAATCAGTTAACCTGAGGGTCAACCCCATCACCTCACACTCAGATGGACCAATAGCAATCAAGACTCAACTACCACTTGAGGGTTCACATACAGGGGACACTCTTGGAGCATCTAGCTCAGATGATCAGGGATACTGCCACTGAGCCCCACAAGACATCTATTACATAAGATCACCCTACTAAGACTTGGAGGAATAGAAGATCTATTGAGTACCCAGAAACAATTACAGAGAGGAAGCCAAAGCAGGAGATTAAGAAACATTTCCCAAGTGAAAGAAGAGGAAACATCCCCAGAAAAAGAACTAAATGAAATGAAGGCAAACAATCCACCAAATACAGAGTTGTGTGTGTGTGTGTTTTTGTTTGTTTGTTTGTTTGTTTTGTTTTGTTTTGTTTTTAATGGTTATAAGGATTCTCAAGGAACTTAGGAAAAGAATAAATGAACTTAGTGAAAACTTAAAGGAAAAAGATAATAAATATTAAAAGGATGAATATATAATGAAAAAGAACCAATAAAAATTAAGAATTCAGGCAACTCACGTACCACCAGAGGTGGTAAAGACTATACTAGAAGGAGCAAATGGCATGTTAGATGAAGCAGAGAATCAAATCAGTAATTTGGAAGACAAGGTAGAAGAAAATACCCAATCCAGAGTAATAATACAAAATAAAAATTTTAAAAGGATAGTTTAAGTGATAGCATTAAGAAAAACAACATCTGCATTATAAGGATACCAGAAAGAGAAGAGAGAGAGCAAGGGATTGAAAACCTACCTCATTGAAAAATAATGACTAAAACTTTCCTAACCTGGTGAAGAAAAATGACAGCTAAGTCCAAAAAGTGCAAAGAGTCCCAAAAATATGAACTCATAGAGATCCACACCAAGACACATCATAATTAAAATAGCAAAGGTTAAATACTCAGAGAATCTTAAAAGCAGAGAGAGAAAAGCAGATTGTTACCAACAAGTTAGCTTTTATAAGACTGTCAGCTGATTTCTCAACAGAAACATTTCAGGGAAGAAGAATGGCATGAAATATTCCAATGGATAACAAGCAAGGACCTACAATAGGGGTGTTGAACTCAATCAGAGAAGGGGCCAAAATCTAAAATCCAGCCTAAATCGTGGACCGAATGGTTTACTGAACAGTCATAAACTGACAATGTCATAAACTGACAGCGGAGTGCAGTGATGACAGCGCGGTGCGGGCCACATTGCAAGGCCTGGCGGGCTGGATTTGGCCCGCGGGCCTTGTGTTTGACACATGTGACAAGCAAGACTACTCTATCAAGGCTATAATTTAAAATTGAAGGAGAAATAAAGAGCTTCCCAGACAAGAAAAATCTAAAGGAGTTCATTACCACTAAACCAGTATTGCAAGAAATGGAGGAATATAGTTATAAAGAATAAAATGGCAATAAATAAATACCTATAAAAATCACTATAAATTACATGGATTTTATGCTCCAATAAAAATCCATAGAGTAGTTAACTGTATAAAAAAAAAAAACAGGACCTATATATATTATATGTTGTCTACAAGAGACCCACCTCATAACAAAAGTTATACACAGACTGAAAGTAAAGGGATGTAACAAGAATATATATATATATATATATATATATATATATATATATATATATATATATATATATATTTGCAAATGGGGAAAGAACTGGGGTACCAATACTTTTATCAGACAAAATAGACTTTAAAATAATGGCTATAATAAGAGACAAAAAGGAAATTACATACTGTGTTTCCCTGAAAATAAGACATCCTCCAAAAATAAGACCTAGCGCCTGGAAAGATAAGACATCCCCTGAAAATAAGACCTAGTGCAACTTTGGGAGAAAAAGTTAATATAGGACACTGTCTTATTTTTGGGGAAACAGGATAATTACAAAGGAATCAGTGCAACAAGAGGATAGAGGTAGCCCTTATAAAGATGTATGTGCCCAACTTAGGAGCACCTAATATGTAAAGGAAATCTTGGTGGACATAAAGAGAGAGATTGACAGTAATACAGTCATTGTAGGATATTTTAACACACCCTTGATATCAATGGATAAGTCTTCCAGACAGAAAATCAACAGGAAACAGTGGTCTTAAAGGACACAGTAGATCACATGGATTTAATTGATATTCTAGAGCTTTTCATCCCAAAACTATAGGATATACATTCTTTTCAAGTACACATGGAACATTTTCTAAGATAGATTACATGTTAGGAGAGAAAAACAAATCTTAA
Organism: Pipistrellus hanaki; assembly: GCF_964339955.1. Classification (NCBI taxonomy): domain Eukaryota; kingdom Metazoa; phylum Chordata; class Mammalia; order Chiroptera; family Vespertilionidae; genus Pipistrellus; species Pipistrellus hanaki. The sequence goes on along the minus strand of NC_140504.1, from coordinate 114,293,089 downwards.
TATATTTAAGGAGAATGAAATCATACCAAGAATCTTCTCTGACTGCAACAACAACAACTGAACAATATACAAACAAATGGATGCTAAATAACATGTTGCTAAACAACAAATGGGTTAACAATGAGATCAAGGAAGAAATGAAAGATCCCTTGAGACAAATGAAAATTGGGACCCAACAATCCAAAATCTATAGGACACAACAAATGCAGTCCTAAGAAGGAAATTCATAGCATTACAAACCTACCTCAAGAAATAAGTAAAATCTCAACAACAAAAAAAATAAAATAATATATTATAATCTTACACCTAAAGGAACTAGAAAGAGAACAACAAAGCCCAGTGATAGTACAAGAAAAGAAATAATAAAGATAAGAGCAGAAATAAACAAAATAGAGTCTAAAAAAACCCACAAAATATTAATTAAGGTAAGAACTGGTTCTTTGAAAAGATAAACAAGATTTACAAACCTTTAACTAGACTTATCAGGAAAAAAAATAAAGAGTACCCAAATAATTATAATCACAAATGAAAGAGAAGTAACTATTGACACCACAGAAATAAAGAATTATACAAAAATATGAACAACTTTATACCAACAAATTGGACAATATGGAATAAATGGATAAATTCTTAGAAACATGCAATCCTCCAAAATTAAATCAAGGAGAATCAGAAAATCTGAACAGATTTATTACAACCAATGAAATTGAAGATGTTATCAAAAAACTTCCAACAACTGAAAGTCCTGGGCCAGATGGCTTCACAAGCATTCATAGAAGTAACATCTATCCTTCTCAAGCTATTCCAAAAAATTCAAGAGAAGGGAAAACTCCCAAACTCGTTTTAGGAGGCCAGCACCATCCTAATTCTAAAACCAGATAAACACACTACAAGGAAAGAAATTTATAGGCCATTATTCCTAATAGACAGATGCAAAAATCCTCAACAAAATATTAGCAAACCGAATTCAGCAATAAATTAAAAAGACAATATACTATGATCAAGGGGGATTTATTTCTAGAATGCAAGATTGATATAATATCTGCAAATCAGTGTGATATACCACATAAGCAAAATAAAGGATAAAAATCATATAATCATATCAATAAATGCAGAAAAAGCATTTGAACAAGATAGAGAACCCAGAAATAAACCCACACCTATATAGTCAATTAATATTTGACAAAGGAAGAAAGAATATACAATGGGGTAAAGATAGTCTTTTGAATAAATAGTGCTGGGAAAATTGGGCAGATACATGCAAAAAATAAAATAAGGTTGTCTTCTTATACCATACTAAGAATAAACTAAAAATAGATTAAAAACTTAAAATGTAAGACTCAAAACCAATAAACTCTTAGAAGAAAACATAGGCAGTACAATCTCTGGCATTTCCCTTAGCAATATATATTTTTAAAGATAAATCTCCTTGGGCAAAGGAAACAAAAAAAATAAATAAACAAATGGGACTGCATCAAATTGTAAAGTTTTTTGCTAAGGAAACCATCAACAAAATGAAAGACAACTTAGTGAATTGAAGAATATACAATATATGCCAATTATACATCTGATAAGGGGTTAATATCCAAAATTTATAGCAACTCATGAATTTTATGCACCAGGCCTCTAGTCAATAATAATAAAAGCATAATATGCTAATTAGGCCAGATGTTCTTCTGGATGTCTTTCCTTCTGGACAAAGCCACAGCTTTGGGGGCTGAGGCAGAAGTGGCAGATGCACCCTGGCCACAGCGGTGGTGGGCGGAGGCCGGGACCAAGGCCCTTGCATGAATTTCATGTATCAGGCCTCTAGTGCAGCTATAAAAGAGAAGGATCTCTTACCCTTTGGGACAGCATGGATGGACCTGGAGATTATTATGCTAAGTGAAATAAGCCAGAGAAAGACAAATATATTATCATCTCACTTATATGTGGAATCTAATGAACAAAATAAAATGATGGGCAAATAGGCCCAGAGACATTAAAGCATGCTCAAAAACTTTCCAAATTTGAAGATAGATATGGATTAACATATTCATAAACCTCAACAAATTTCTAATAGGAATAAACCTAAAGAGTTACATACCAAGTCACATTATATCTAAACTTTTGAAAGATAAAAAGAAAGAGAATCTTGAAAGCAATAAAAGTGACTCATCGTTGCAAGGGATTTTCAATAAGATTATGAGAGAATTACTCAGCAGAAAGTTGGCATGCCAGAAGGCAGTGAGATGATGTATTTAAAGTGATGAGAAGAAAAAAAATATGTCAACTGAGAATTCTTTATATGGCAAAAATATCCTTTAAAAATGAAAGAGGAATTAAGGCATTCCCAGGTAAACAAAAACTAAAGGAATTTATTATTACAAGATCTATAGCACAAGAAATGCTAAAGAGAGTTTTTAAAATTTAATTGAAAGAATGCTAGACAGCAACTTCAAGTCATAAAAAATTATAAAGTTCTCTGGTAAAGATTAATACATAAAAATAAAAAGAACATCATAATTTTTGTTTTATTTTATCCTTTTTAAAATAAAATTTAAAAGACAAATGCATAAAAATAAAAATAATTATAAATCAACATAGTAGAGGCCCGGTGCACAAAATTTATACATGGGGGAGGGAGGGGTGGTGGTGGTGGTAGTGAGGGTCTGGGTCCCTCAACCCAGCCTGCATTCTCTCCAATCTGAGACCCCTTGAGGGATGTCTGACCGCCCATTTAGGCCAGATCCTGGTGGGATTGGGCCTAAACATCAATCGGACATCCCTCTCACAATCCAGGACTGCTGGCTCCCAACTGCTCGCTTGCCTGCCTTCTTGATTACCCCTAACCACTTCTGCCTGCCAACCTGATCATCCCCTAACCATTCCCCTGCCAGCCTGATCGATATCTAACTGCTCTTCTGCTGGCACAGTCATCCATAACTACCCTCCCTTGCCAACCTGGTTGCCCCCAACTGTCCTCCCCTACAGGCCTGGTCCCCCCCAACTGTCCTCCCCTGCAGGCCAGGTCTCCCCCAATTGCCCTCCTCTGCTATCCCAGTCATCCCTAACTGCCCTCCCCTGCTAGCCTGATTGCCCACAACTGCCCTCCTCTAATATCTAAAAAAATCTTGCCGGGACCGGTTTGGCTCAATGGATAGAGCGTCTGCATGTACCTTGGTTGTGGGCATATCCCCAGTGGGAAGTGTGCAGGAGGCAGCTGATTGATGTTTCTCTCTCATTGATGTTTCTAACTCTTTATCCCTCTCCCTTCCTCTCTGTAAAAAAATCAATGAATAAAATATATTTTTAAAAATTTTCGAAGAAAATATAGGGTAAAAGCTTTATGACACTATATTTGGCAATGATTTCTTGGGTATAACACAAGAAGCACAAGCAGGGGGAGAAAGGTAACTTGGAATAGATCAAAAATAAAAATTGTGCATAAAGGAAACTAGCAACATAGTAAAAAGGCAACCTACAAAGTGGAGTAAATATTTGCTAATTATATATCTGATAAGGAATTAAACTTCAACATATATAAAGAATTCTTAATACTCAATAACAACAAAAAAAAACCATACAATCCAATTCACAAAATAAGCAAAGAACTTAGACATTACAAATGGTCAGTAAATGCAGAAAAAGATGTTCAATATCACCATCATAGGGAAATGCAAATTCAAACTACAATGAAATACTTAAAATGTAATATTATTCAGGCATAACAAGGAAATAAATTCCGACACATGCTACAACCTGGAAAAAAAACCGTAAAAATATTATACCAAGTGAAATTAGCCTGCCACGATAGAACAAATATTGCATAATTCTATTTATATGAGGCACTTAGAGTAGTCAAATTCATTGAGACAGAAAATAGAATGGTGGTTGCCAGGGTTGGGAGAGAAAAGTTGGAAAGTTAGTGTTTAATGAGGGGCAAAGTGCATTTGAAGATAAAGTGCTGCAGATGGACGGTGATGATGTTTGCACACGAGAGTAACTTACTGCCCCTGGACTATACAATTAAAATGATTAAAATGGTAACTCTTATGCTAGCTATATTTTACCACAGTAATAAAGTTAATATAAATAAAAATGTTAATATTTCCCCCAAAATCTCAATGAATTATCCTGTGTCATTTGAGTCCATGTCCTTCACTTTGGACAACACTAATCTAGAGGATCCCTGATCCACCAAAAAAGAGTTATGATCTCAGATCCCTCTTTCCTTACATTCTGTTGTGGCTATAGCGGACATCTGCAGGGCCACATGGACTAACTTCCAAGAGAGCCTCGTAAATTGGGCCACTTGGGAGATTTCACTTCCTTTGCCATGCGATATGTGCAGCCTCCCATTTCACCTGCCCCACATGCTTACTTTTCACCTCCTTGATCAAAACTTTATCACCTAGGACTTTGACTTCATGCCACACATGTCTAAACAATAATGAGTAAAGTTTCTGTTCACAGAATTGCCAAAAATAGTTCAGAGATGTGTCCTAAAACAATCAGCTTTGTTAGTTTTATCTAAACATGCCTTCATTTGTGTATGTGGACCTTACTCAGAAATTTAATTTCTGTACCTGAACATACCTTGGTTTTATAGAGAAAAATGTTCTCCAGTTGAGTGAGTCCCAGGATACTCAATATATTTTCAGATAAAGCTGATCTCAATGTGTATATAATACAAGCACACTGTAACTATATTTTGGAGGAACATGGAGGAACAAAAATATCTAATTAGGTTGGCAGGTATCCAGAATTGGTGCCTTCTGAATTGACCAGTGATAGTTATTGGATCTGATGCATCTTGGGATACTTAATTGGCATATGTGGACTCATCGTAGTCCCAGAGATGATTATTGGCTTTGTTTTGATGTCTTTTAATTTCACATTTGTTTCAACTGCTCTACCAGACCCACCCATTTATTTCTCTGCATCTGTTCCCAGAATGTTTCTGTTTATCAAAGAAACAATATCAATAAACCTATTGTATTAGTTAAGTTTTTCAGAGAGCAAAATAGTTGGTCTGTGGGCCAAAAATTATTTTTGTGAAATTATTTTTAATTCTTTTAAAGTGTATCTTATAAGAGTTTATTTCCAGTTTGAAAAATATTTTGACTTTGAGTTAGCCATGAACTTGTGAACTCACATAAAATTTTTATATCTGTAATAAGCTTTGAAATTTTCTAAACATTTCCATACACATTTTCTCATTTAATGTACCAAAAGGTACTACTTAGTTGTCAATATTTTCTTATAAGAGCAACTGATATTCAAGATTTCTGAAAAAAATTTTCAATAATTCTTGAAAATGTGATAGAAATTTCAAAATGTGTGAAGTAAATTATACTAGCATTTCTTTATTAGGTGTCCCAGGCTCCTGGAGGTATGCTGATATATTTTGTGTCATCTCAAAATATATGATCTGGATAAGCACCTTATAATCAGATATTTGCATTTATGATCTTGTTGGTACCAAGTGAGGGCTTAAAGTCACAATCTTTTGCTTTTACTAGTAATGTGGTATTTTTCATGGCAAAGTAGACAAAATTATTCTAGGGGATCTATCAGTTCTCACATCCACCAAGCCAGGTATTTGTTAACACATGAGTATTTGCAGAGGACTTTTCTCTTTCCCTTTTTCTAACAGAAGACTTCCTTGTTGTATGGATAGTTTAGCAGCTATGACTTTCCTTGTGTTGATCAACATGGTGATAGAGAATTAAAAGGAGCTTGAAATGATTTATTTCTACCTCAAAGAGCAGATAGCCTTATACCAATGAAGAGAATAAATCCAAAAAGGAGTAGGATCAAGTGGGAAGAAGAGATTGAGAAAGAGAAACCAGAATAGGACAACAGATTCGGTCTAGCATTTAAGAGAAAGAAAAGGAAAAAGAGAACTTTAACAAGTGGGCTGTGTATTATGAATAAAAACTACTTTGGCATTTTTAAAACTATGTTTTTATTCACTTATTTATTTTTTAATAAAGAAGAAGGAAGAGGGAGAGAGAGGGGAAAAAAAACACCCATGTAAGAGAGAAACATCTATCAGTTCCTCACTCACATGCTGCGACTGGCACCTAGCCTACAAACTAGGAATGTGCACTGACCTGATCTTTCAATGCAAGGGATGATACTCACCAATTGTCCAGGGCATTTACTTTGTGTTTGTTTTTTAATTTTAACGCATTGGGATATTTGCATTTTATTTTATTTATTTATTTTAAAGTTTTGCTTCCCACAGAAACTGCAGTAGAAGCCTTTACAGACAGTTCCCACTTCTACTTCCTGGCGGGCCCTGCAGCTTCTCTGTGTGGCCTCCTGTGACTGGTGTTTTCTCTCCTCTTGGGAGCTTGAGGAACAAACTGTTTTTTCAAAGACAGTGGTCTCCTGATCTAGAAGCCTTGCCATACTTAAATAAAAATGAAACCTTTTTAAATAAAATATAAATAAATAAAAATAAAAATATTTTAAAGCATAGTTCAAAGTACAATATCTCTGGGCCACGCACAGCAATTTTCTCCAGTACAGGTAAGTGCCTCATGTTCTGGTGACCTGGGGTGAAAAAGGTAAACTATCTCCCCAACACATCTGATATATAATGTTGAGTAAGAACAGAGTAATCACAATAAAAATTCCAGTTAAAAAACCAGTTAAGGGAAAATAGGAAGCATCCATATCAATCTCTGGAGACAGAGTAGAAGGATTCTCTTCTATCAGGAGGGTATGTTTCCTGATTAGCCCATCTGACAACCCCCGTGGGGGACATAAAATAACCCAGTCAACAACCTCCCATCGCAATACAGAAGAGAGAACACAGTTTAACACTGAGTAAACATTAATTAATTACATGTATGACAGGTAGAATGAAAGTGTCTACAAAGTCTAAATTGAAGTTCAGACATTTATATAGAAAGTAGGAGGAATGTGAAACTGGTTTGGCTCAGTGGATAGAGCGTCGGCTTGGGGACTGACGGGACCCGGGTTAGATTCCAGTCAAGGGCATGTACCTTGGTTGCGGGCATATCCCCAGTAGGGGGTGTGCAAGAGGCAGCTGATCGATGACTCTCTCTCATCGATGTTTCTAACTCTCTATCTCTCTCCCTTCCTCTCTGTACAAAATCAATAAAATATATTTTTTTTTAAAAAGTAGGAGGAAGAACAATGAAGCCTTTTCTTATCTGCTGTGATTGTTTCCAGCTTCCTTCAAGAGAGACTTGGAAGCTCATTTTGGAGGTAAGTACTTCAGGTCCATGAAGACTCATGACCTTGCATTATAAAATGAAAAGTTTGGACCTCCTGTATGAAAATCTATTATATTTTCAAGAAGATACCTTAAGCAATGTGGAGAAGAATTGCCCCCTTCAACCAAGATTCTGCTCTCTGGGTGTGAACGTGTGTTCATTGCTCTCCGTGCTCCCTGGATCTGCCCTCTGGGGAAGGGAGGAAATGGAGCGCTATTTTGCATGTTGTCTTTTTTTTTTTTTTTTGCTTCCACTTAAGGGGTCACTGGAGAATGTTCCTTTTCACGGATTGACACACTTCCAGGTAAGCCACATTTTGGGTTTTCAGAGCTGCTAAAAATTGAGCAATTCAGGCTTTTTCTGGCCAGTTTTCTTAGTAATTTAATATCCTCAAAAGTTTAAGCTTCCCATCTATTTGACTTTAGTCACTTTCTTGTGCAAATAACCACAAATGAAAATCTGTCTAAAGTTTTGAAACTGAAGACTGAATTAACAACCTCTGTGTTCTGTCTATCTACTTTTCTTTCAATGTGATGGTGGCTTTCTCGAGGCCATCTGGTGACGTAAGTGGGAAGACAAAAAACTTAATTTGACATTGCTGCTATGAAGGCTCCTGCTGTCCAGCAGAGATCATCTAAAGGAAGTTGCTTAAAAATTTGTGGCCACAGGTTATCATTTTCAAGTCACTGCCTTGATACTGTGAGTTTGGGCTGTAGAAGTGGTAGACATTTCCAGCTCAGAAATTCTAAATAACTCTTAGTGTATTTGGATTGTAGAACACAGGCAAAAAGAATCTCACTTTGCAAAATTATTCCCTTCATCTCTGCCTATGGATAAGCTAACTACTATTGCAGTTAATTTCTCTCATGTAAGACTTCATTGAAAGTGTCAGAAGTTGCTAATACATATAAGTATTCTGAATGTCCCTACTGATATGCCATTGGAAGACATGTGGTCTAACCTCATAGACAAGGCTGAAACTGGGGTGAGGTTAGTGAGACACTTGCCTCAAATGCAAAATTTAAAGGGGCACAAAAACCCCTCAGTGATTAAGATGAAGATAAATAATGTTTCAATGTGATATTTTTTAAAATAAAAATTTATGCAAAATATTTAGGATGTACAAAATATCAAATTTTAGATGAAGGTAGGATCCATATTGCTGATTGTTCTTTTTGTCTTGCACAGCATTGCTAACAGGTTATGGTTTTGCCAACTTATCTTGCAGATGAAATAATAGGAGTCACCAGCTTTCCAGGCTGCAATATGGTATCCTTGTCACTTTCAGTCACATGGTTTAAAAAACAAAACAAAAACAAAAAAACTTTCTCTAGAATCCCACTCCTGGTACCAAATTGTATAATAGTTAAGATTATGTTGGTTATTGTAAATTGCACTGCTAAAAACATAGGGATGCATATATTCTTTCTGATGAGTGTTTTAGGTTTCTTAGGATAGATATATTCTTAGCAGTGGGATGACTGGGTCAAATGGGAATTCCATTTCTAATTTTCTGAGGAAACTTCATACTGTTTTCCACAGTGGCTATACCTGTCTGCATTTCCACAAGCAGTGTACTAGAGTTTTCTTTTCTCCACAATCTCACCAACACTTGTTTTGGGTTGATGTATTGATGATAGCCATTCTGACAGGTGTGAGGTGATACCTCATTATAATTTTGATTTGCATCTCTCAGATGATTAGTGACTTTGAGCATTTTTTCATATGTTTCTTGGCTTTCTATATGTCTGCTTTGGAGAAATGTCTATTTAGGTCCTTCGCCCATTTTTAAATAAGGTTGTGTGTCTTTCTATCTTTAAGTTGTGTGAGTTTCCTTATATATTTTGGAGATTAACCCCTTATCAGATTATCATTGGCAAATATGTTCTCTTGTTATTTTGTTCATGGTTTCTTTTGCAGTGCAGATGCTTTTTATTTTGATGTAGTTCCATTTGTTTATTTTCTCCTTAGTTTCCATTATTTTAGGAGATGTATTGGTAAACAAATTGCTATGAGAGATGTCTTGAGATTTTGGTGTCTATAGTTTCTTCTAGGACTTTTATGGTTTCATTTAAGTCTTTTAACCATTTTAAGTTTATTTTTGTGTATGATGTTAGTTGGTAGTCTAGTTTCATTTTTTGCATGTATCTGCCCAATTTTCCCAACACCATTTATTGTTGGGAATAGACTATCTTTCAATTCTATGCTCTTGCCTATTTTGTCAAATATTAATTGGGCATAGTGGTTTGGGTCCATTTCTGGGTTCTTTATTCCATTGATCTATATGTCTGTTCTTGTGCCAGTACCAGGCTGTTTTGGAATAGTGGCTTTGTAATACAGCTTGATAGCTGGTATTGAGATCCCACCTACTTTGTTTTTTTCTCAGGATTGCTGTGGCTATTCGAGGTCTTTTTTTTATTTTTATTCCAGATGAGTTTTTGGAAAGTTCATTCTAGGACTGTGAAATATGCTGTTGATATTTTAATGGGAAGTGCATTGAATCTATAGATTGCTTTGGGTAGTATGGACATTTTAATGATGTTGATTCTACCAATGCATGAACATGGTATGTTCTTCCATCTGTTTACATCTTCCTCTATCTCTTTTTTCAGTGTCCTGTAGTTTTCCACATATAGCCTTTTACCTCCTTAGTTAAGTTTATTCCTAGGTATCTTAATTTTTTTGGTGTGATGGTAAATGGGATTGCTTTTTAAATCTCTCTTTCTGTAAGTTCATGATTGAGGCATAGAAATGCCATAAATTTCTTGGCATTAATTTTGTATCCTTTTAATCAAATTAAAAATTACATTCCTGAGTAAACAGTACCTTTGTTTTGCCATGAGCCACTAGGGACCACAATAGTGTTGAGTGCAGATAGAGTGTGTGTTCTGACAGCACTCTTTCACTTCTGTGCTATTCTCAGGAAATGTACAGAGGTTTTCTGCCTTTTCAAAGAAGCACTGTTTTCAATTAGTGATTCTCAGCAGTAAATAATGACAACTATGAGTGACTGTGTCTGGGCCCATGTCAGGTGTTTTGCATGTAAGCTCCCCACTGACTGTAAGCTTCCTGACTCAGACCTTTGTTCTTTCTTTGTCACTTCTTCCCAAAGAAGGCACAGCCAATAAAATTTTAGATTCAGGTCAGAAAGCTGAAGTCAACAAGAATCAACATAAGAAAAATGAGATTAACCACATGGAATGATGGCTTGTTGCTGGGAACACTAGCAATTTATCCAAGTATCCACGAAGGAGGAGAGAATGTATTTTAAAATTAAGTGCAGAAACAGTTCAATCAAGGTGGTCGTAATGATTAATTTTATGTGTCAACTTGGCTAGGCCATAGCACCTAGTTTTTAGTAAAATCTGCCTATGAAAATTTTTTTTAAATGTGATAAACATTTAAGTCATTTAGCAAAACAGATTACTCTTCATAATATGGGAGAGTCTCATCTAATCAGTTGAAGGTCTCAAGAGAAAAAGATTGAGGTCTTCCAGGAAGAAATAATTCGGGTCTAGAATGCCTTTAGGATTGAGCTACAACATCAACTCTTCCCTGTGCCTCAGGCTTTCCTGTAAATTTCAGACTTGCCAGCCTCCACAATAGTGTGAGCCAATTCCTTGAAATACAACTCTCTCTATATATAAATCTTGTTGGTGCAGTTTCTCTGGAGAACTCTGACTAATAGCAGGGTGTTGCTCAAGAAAAGATGCCTGGGATGCAGAGACAGAAAGAGAACTGGCTATGTTGTAGTTCAAATATATGATCATAGCCTGAGATCCTATTTGTGTTAAACCAATCAAAAGGTTAGATCTTTTGGGTGCGTAACCTGAAAGGAGTCAAAGAATGTGTCTGTGTATTTCTGCTTAGGAGGAGGGAGACTGGTTATAGTACCATCTCTGCAGGATAATATTCCATTTATGATGACTGCTAAGCTATCAGGCTACCTGGAATTAATAGAAACATCACTGAAAAACTTCTCATAGTCTGCTCTGATTCTTGGTTCATTTAGTGACTTTTGGACCTCAACTTAGTTCTCTGCGTACTTCTGAGGGGGCAAATACTACACCTAGAAAATATTGCTTGTAGATTTAGTTAGCAAATTGGTAATATCATTAATTGCCCAGACTCTTTTGAGTTTGATTAGTAGAATGTCCTCTTAGGTCAGGACCCAGAGCAAATCCTTTGGAGGAGGATTTGCGTACAACAATTATGAAAGAAATGCTACCAGAGAAAGCAGTAAGGGAGTAGGGGTAGCAGGATTGGAAGTGAAGGAGGTGAAGGAAGAGTGTTCTCAGGAAGAGTGTGGGTCAGGCAAAATCCACCCAGCACAGTTTCAGCCCCATTCTGAAAGTAACCTGGAGTGTAGGTTACAACTCAGAGTCTCCTAACCCACAGCAAGGGAGCTGGGTTTTTACACTTGTACAGCCTTCCTTCTATGCTTAGGGGCCCCTTGTGGGTTTTAGGCACTTTTAGCTCTCTACATGCGGCAGGTGGAAAAGCCATGTGGTCTCAAGTCAGTCCTGCCAGGAAGAGCCATATGTGCTGGTTGTTGAAGCAAACATACATTAAAGGGGGATGGTGATGCCCAAAATGGACCAGTGGGATTGGGCAGAGTATTGATATTACTTTATACAAAATCATTCCCCAGAATTGACTTACCAGCTCTACCTGTGACCTTGCAATGACCCCTGTGAGTTCTTACCTGCAGACCTGAGGAGACAGAATCTACTGGAGTAGACCTAATGTCTGCCCTTCTCCCTTTTCCATCCTTGCCATACTGTCCTGAGAAGCTCTCTCTCCTCTGGACAGTACTGATAGAAATATGCAAACATGACAGACAGACTTTTCATCATGTGAACATTTGTTTACCTGACACATTATTTATGAAGCAATGACCAGCTGCTCAGGCAGTGGGGAAGAAGACAGACACAGCCCCAGACTTTTTAGAGTTAATGGTCTAGAGCTGTATGCTTTAATACATGATCATTAGCCACACGTGACTATTTCAACTTAAACCAATGAAAAATAAATAAAGAGTAAAAATCAGTGTCTCAATTATACCAGTCACCTTGCAAGTAATCAATAGTTCCATGAAACTAGTGGCTACTGAATTGGACAGTGCAAAAGTAGACCAGCACTGGTCTAGAGGATATTGAAGAAGGAAAGTCTCCAGAGTATTCTGAAGACAGATTTCCTGTTCAATCCCTCCCATTAACCACTCTGGGGTGGCCATAGGCACCAGGAGGCCCCCTTATTCTCACATTTCCTTTTAAGTCTCACAGATGTCCACATCCATGATTACATCAGTCTGGTAACATCTTTGAGGTGGTTGGGAAGGGCTTGCCATTCAGAGGATAGAACTGAGGTCCAGGGTGCTTAGGCCTATAGTGAGTAAGTGGCAGTAGAGACAGGTCTTACCCACAGGTACTCTGATTCCTGGGCAGAGCATGTCCTGATGGCAGCAGCATATCGTAGAAATATCAATTCCTTTAGCCGCACTGTCCTTGTGGATTGTCAATGTGACATTAGGTATTCTTATAAGAAGTTATGTCTAGGGGACAAATGGCACTTAAAAATATTATTTTGTGTCCAACACAGTGTAGTACACCATCTTTTAATCTAACCTCATGCTTTCTACATCTTCCTTTTACTGTAAGGTCCCAAAGCCAACATGCTAATGTAAGATAATAATGATAATAATAATAATAATAATAATAATAACAACAACAACAAATATGTGGTGTATTTTCTAGGTCCCTGACACTGTTCTAAGCATTTTCTATACATAAATTCAGTTCACCTTCATAACAACCCTGTGATGCAAGTACTATAATTATCTACAATTTACAGAAGACCCAGACAGAGTAAGTGACTTGCTTAATATCTCATTGTCAGCCCACAATAGACTCAATGTTCAAACCCACCTGCTCTAATGCACCAGCCTTTGCATGTGCTGCCTCTCAGCTGTGAGAGCACATATTTCACATTGTTAAATACAAATACAACATGTATTTTGAGTTCTAACATACAATTGTTTCCAGAGGTGAAGGGCTATCATGATTTACTAGACCAATGTATTTTTCTAAAGCCTTAGGAAAACCACCTTTTACTTGTCATTTTTGTGTCCATAAATAGTCCATAGTGACTAAATGAATGAAAGTTAGCTTTAAATTTCTGAAGTTTCTATTGTCAACATTGCCCCCATCCAGAGTATTACTAGAAGCCTTTCTAACAGCGTAAACAGAAAGGGATTTGGGAGTAGGTCTTAGCTGTTTGCACAGTTGTTAGGGCTTTATGTGGAAATCCCAACTCTCAGCCCCAGAATCATATTTATAACTTTTGCTGTGAGTGGGAGCTTTGCCACTGATGCCACAGATGGCAAAGGAACAGAAGGCTGGTTTCCACAGCCACTGGAAAAGCTGAAGGGAGCTGCCCTAACAGGTTACTGGCAGCAGCATCTGCCAAGATTCACATCCCAAACAGATGCTTTACACCTGCCTCTCCTTTACTTCTCCCAGTTTCCAATTTAAGTCTGGCCTGAGTGCATCAGATTGACAGGTGTTAGTGGCAATACAATTGGGGAAATGCAACTTTTGCCTCTCTGATGTTAACAGGAGTGGTTGACCCATCACCAGAGAGCCAGGATGGTGCTGGGAGAGCTGGTCCATGGTACCCATTGCAGATCATCCTTCTGGCTACTCAACATCCACATGAGCCATCCCTTGTGTGGTTGAAGTTCTTACCAACAATAGTAATATACTTCTCTGACAGAACACACAATTCATGTAAAACATGCTCAGCCTTTTCTCAAAAGAATTGACCCCAACTCCTCTCCTGATAGCTTTCAGCCTCTGGTGATGTTCTTTTTTAATCTCATTTTGATTTCCTGAAACCTGATCATAAAAATGTACAGTTAATAACCAACAATATACTCTATGTAAAATAGCAGAAGAAAGAATGAGGGAATAAAAGAAAGTTGGTTAATAGGCATAAATACATACCTAACAGAAAAATGAATAAAATTCAAGAGTAGCCATTATAATATTAGTCTTTATAATGGACCATAGTTGTTATGTATAAATTCTTTTTTTCTACTAATCTGTTTCTTTTGCCCTCAATCAGAGCCTCAGTTTTCTGGGTGTGTTCTACATGAGGGGTATGAGTTCTGCTGGATCTATAGGACTCTGTTGCAAATGGGCTTACAAAGCGGTAGTGAGCTTTTCTGCCCCTCTCCTCCCCTAGTGTATTCTAGCTCTATTGGTCAGTATTTCAAGGCACATTCTACCTCTTTTGGAGTAGTGGTGCAGACTTACAGAGTGTCATCTCTCACCTGGTGCTGTGAGTCTTCCACTGGCCATTCTGCATTTTTTAAAACTGGCTGCTTCCGGGTTATGAGAAACATAGTAAGACAAGTGACCTCCATGGGCAAAGCCATCAACTCTTTCTTTTAGTATGAAATGAAATTCCTTTGGTTAGAAGTAATGTTGAGTGAAATATCAGATGAAACAATTTAATAAGCCCATTGATGGCATCTTTAGAAGAAATAGAAAAATGCTGGGAAAGCAAGTCTATATCTTGAAAGTATCTACTCTTGTTAGGAATAAAACACTGCCTCCTCCACATTGAGGCAGGGAGTCTGGGGGGAAGGGGGTCCAATGTTATCCACCTGTCACCAGGTACCTGGCTGTTCATCCCAGGAATGAGTAACTGAAGAAAGAGGCTGAATGGCATCTATGCTATCCACATCTGCTGTGAACATTATATAAGATTCAATGTCTCCATGCTCTTGAACCCTTTTGAGTGGTCTGTCCACAAGTATTTTCTTCAAATATCCTTATTATTAAGTCTCTTATTTTGCATTTTCTATGTCCTTGATCATCTGGCTAAGCATTCAGGAACTGCTTACAAATCAGTATATATCCATACATCTAACACTGTTTCTTCCAGATAAAATGGACAAAATAACAAGTTCAAAATTCTGCTTTCCCCCACTGTGCTTCAGGGCCATCTCTAACTAGGGATTTAATGTTATAGTAATCCTTCTCTGACTGTAATCCACATGGAGAAGTATCTTCAGAATAAGGTTGAATTATTTTCTTTCTCAGTCATTGGTCACATGAGGCCATAACAACAGATTGAAAGAGAAGCAATTCTGCAGAATTAGAAGTCATGGAGCAGAAGCCACTTGGAAATGCAAGATTTTTTGTTTATTTGTTTGGTGTGTTTTTGTTTTTTTACTTTTGGGACTTGCTCAGATCTGATTTGGGTATTTCGCTGTTACTGATGATGAGTACTTTTTGACATGAATAACTGATGGATTGATAGGTCAAAATAACAAGTTCAAGATACCACCTCAAGTTTTATGTGCATTTAGACTCTAAAAGGTATTAGCAGCCAGCTAAAAGCAGTTGCTTATAGGTATAGACATGTATTTATTCTGAAGTTTGGGGACTTGTTCTGTTTCCTCTATCAAGTCTTACAACAAGGCTTCATACAGGACAGTATCGTATCACAGACATTTTGAGGTACTAGGTCTTGTTTCAAATGACACGCTGCTTATACTTCAGCTTGAACCAGCTGGAAAAGAAGTCTTGCATTGCCCCCCACTCAAATAGGCTACCTTGTGGTTACCCACTAAATGACTTGGATCAGTATAATTTGGAATGTTATCTGCATAATACAAAGAAACTCATAAAGTTTTGCACTTTTTAAAAAGTTAATGATTGAGGTGCAAAGTACAGAACTTGCATTCAGTTTCAAAAAGCAAAGCATATTATGCCCCATCTGATGTACTATGCTCCAGAAACTTAACTAAATCAACCTGTAATATTTTATGGAGTTTATCTGCCACTTTCTTATGCACATATATCATATCAAGATATCTAGGAACCTGCTATATTTCCTGCTTCCAAGTCCTATCAGCATGATATAATCAAGGCAGTAGATTAGTGGTAAAATGTTCTGCAGGCTAAACATGACTTAGAGGCATAGAACTGATGTAGTCTTGAGTATGGCAGTGAAAGTGTATTGCCATTCCTGCCAGGTGAAATATTTTTTGTGTATTTTCTACCTATGGTAAGGGAAATGTTCTCTGGATCAATAGGGGTATGGCAGGTTCTAGCATTTATATTGATTAGCTCAAATGAATACCTTACATCTGGAGTACTGCAAGTAGAGTCCCCATTTAACTGATTTTACAATGGTCCCCTGTAGTTCTCCAAGACATAAATCTGTCTTCCACCCAGGCTAATGGTGAGTCAGAAGGGGAGTATTAGAAATCCTCACTCCTATATCTTTTGAGTGGAAATCTTCTTTGAAATTTCCCCTTGGATGATGTATTGCCTTTGACTGATTATTTTAGTTGGGAGAGTTATTCCATAGGCTTCCACTGGAGTCTTCCTACTGTAATTACCTTCTCTCCATAGGTTGGGAGACTATGTGGGGATTCTCAAATATATCTATTCCAAATATACCACTCAGGAATTAGGACAATAATCACAGATGACTTCAAGAATGCATTGAGTTCCCAGTGGGACACATTTGATCAAAAACATTTTACCAGGTAAACTTCATAAGTTCTTTCTCCCTCTATCTGGTAGACCATAGTAGCATTCCTGGCCCTCAGGCAATCACATTAGCTTAGGGACAGGATTCAAAGAGGAAACATTTAACTTTACAATGCCCAGAGGCCCCTTTTCAAGATGGTCAAAGGGAAGATTAAGATGGTGCACTGACCTTGAGTATTGTAAAAACCATGACTCCATAATAATGGCCTGAACCTCAGTATCAGTCTAACACAGAGGTTCCCAAACTTGTTTGTGCCGCAGACCCCTTGCCATGTTTTTCGGTTTTGGGTAGACCCCCTACTTACCTGATATTGATTTTTTTGTAAATTTCTAACTGTAGTGATGTTTAGTGTAAAAATTTAATAAAATATAATGTACCTACTTTTCTCCGGCATTCTCAAACAAAATAACACTGATTCACTATAATTTGTATGATAAACTACCAGTTTATATTTTTTTAAATATTTTCTCAGCACTTTCCTATTCAAGATTCAGGAAACGAATGAACGTATTTTTCTCACATTCATATTTATAGAGTGACGAATTGAACAAGTCGGTGCAAGTTCGCGAAGCTTTGAGACAAAAATTGGCAAGAATGTTTACTGCGCATATGCTTGTAACAAGATGATACTGGTATATCATTATGTGCAGGTTTTTATCCTACAACTTACACAATTTTATAAACATATATAATAAATTTTTTACTTCATAGGTACTTTTATAAATAATTTATATGTTTTTATATTATAAGATAATATGATGTAAGTAAATAGGTACTATCAGTGTATGTTGAGATCCACTATCGTGGACCCCCATTTTCATTTCATAGACCCCCAAATTTTTTTTTCGCTGACGTAGACCCCTTGCCGGTTGTCATAGACCCCTGGGGGTTGATATAGACCACTTTGGGAATCACTGGTCTAACAGCTTCTAGTCAGCAGGCCAAGAAGTTCTGTTGGTTTGTTTGTTTATTTGTTTTGGTTCTCTTTTGGCTTTATGAATCAAAGTAAGACCTTGGTGAGTTGCCTAGAACTATATTAGTTCTATGGACCACAGTTCCTCTGCAATAATTTTAGGGCAAAATTTATCAACATGGGTACACACTTTTGAGATTTTGGATTCTTGAATAGGTAGGGATTATTTTGTTTCTTGTTTGGTAGACTAAAATATAGGTAGTTGCATAAAATTAAGTGATAATGCCAGAAATTTAGATTGTCTGAAGGAAACATGCGAACACAAGGAGACAGAACTAATTTATTTACCTGCTCACTCATCTTCTAACTATGTCCCCAAGATGTCCCAGAGAAATAGTTTTGGTAACAGAGATGCCAGAATATTCAAAGGTACTAAACTGATTGCTCACTGTGGGGAAAGTAGCAGATTGATGCTTCTGAAGTGGGCTCAATGATTCCATTAGGGAGGTTGGACCCCAAAGTCACAGGCCAAGCAGCAGAGCTTCAGTGCCAGAGGCAAAGTGCAGAGGCTCCTGGAAAATCAGCAGGGCCTGAGTAGTACTAAGATTGACTTGACCTGCTCCCAGGTTTGGCAGGTGGGTGCTTAATTATGTTCCTTCCCTGTTTCATAAACTACCAGAAAAAAAAATAATGCCACTGATCATTTATTTCTAACTTAAAATAAAAATAACCACCTCTGGTTCATCTTTCCCATTGACCCACATTACATAGCACAAGCCTGAAAGTTCCTGAGAGCAGAGCTTTTCAAATTTTCCTGTGCCTTTGAATCACCTAGAATATTGTCAAAATGCAGGTTCTGCCTCAGCAGGTTCAGGTGAGGTCTGAGATGCTGATGCTTCTGGTCCATAGTCCACACGTTCTGCCACCGCTTTAACTATAGCAGCTTCCCCTTCTTATAGGAGTCTAATATTAGCTTCTATTTAAAACAAATCAGTTTCAATGGAAAACACTGAATTTTTAATAATACCTGGTTTAATATCTATATATATAAAAGCCTAAGTGACCGAAACTCTGGAACAACCGGAACAACTAGTTGCTATGATGTGCACTGTGGTGGCCAACCACCCCATCAGGGCCCCAATTGGCTCTCCAATCTCCCTCCGCCCCTCCTCTTAGCTGGCCTGGCCCCTGATTGGCCCCCACCTCTATCAGGGGTGGAGCTGGCCAGCCAGCCTCCCATGCCCTCTCCCTCCCCAACAGCCAGCCCAGTCCCCTATTGGCTCCCCACATTCAGGGCAGGGCCAGCTGACCTCCAGACTTCTCTTCCCACCTCCAGCCCAGTCCTGATCAACCTCCATTGGGGAGGGCTGCCTGAACCCCACCCATGCACAAATTCATGCACTGGGCCTCAAGTTTATAATAATTTTTTTTTTCAAAAACTAAACCACATACATGTTATTTTCAAAACTTGAATGTTAAGAGCAAAACTCTGACTATTAAATAATAACAACAATACCAATGCAAAACAACAAAATGAGAAATCAGAATTATGGACATATTAATATTTTTAGCTACTAAATGAGTCTCTTTTGTTGCTGGTGTAGATTTACTCAGAGTCCTTGGACTTGCTGCACAAGACTTTGCAGAAGACTGAAAGCTAACAGATGCTAGCATGAGCAGGAACATGATTAAAGAAGTAGCTCCCACTTCAGTCTTTAATTTCTTCAGATGACCCCATGTTGGCTCCTCAGTCCCTTGTGTAGCTTTCAGTTTTCTTTTCCCACTTTGCTGTCGTCTGGGCAATTCTCTGTCCTTTTGGGTGAAGGGACACAGGAGCTTCTCTGAGTCCATTGTGATGACGGACATAACACTCTGGTACCTGAATTGGCTGCATTGCTCCTTCTTTCCTTTCATTTTGAACCCAGGGTTCGACCCCACAACACTCCGGGCCTGGCTGCTGCTGCTCCAGGCCTAAGTTTATTATAAAATTTTGATTAAAAAGGGACAGATGGCCACACAATTCCAGTTCCCATTATTAAGGCAAGGGTAAAGAGATTTACTTTTGGAATTTCTTACAGATGTAATTTTCACTTATTCAAGACTATTTCACTTACAAGACTATTTTGTGCAAAGTACTATAAAGGCTGAATTTGTCTACTAGCAGCTTTTGCAAAATGAGATTCTCTGTTTTAGGCCCTACTGACCTGGGAACCATTTCCCCCTGAAACTGTAGTAACTTTTGGGACATGGAAACTTTCTCTGCCTGGGCTGAGGTCAGGGTTTTGCAGTTTGCATGTGCACATTTGTGTTGAGCTCACACTCCATTTCACTCTCCTTTTGTAGGAAGAGGTCATCAGTGCCCAAGACCTGGAGACCAACAAAACATTTCAGATGGAGTTTGTGAGGACTCCTTTGTGGATGGAACATATTTGTGTAGATAAAGTCATGAGGATGTGAGAAAAGGCAGGAGAAAATGACTCAAATAGACACATCACCTATGCATTTGATATGCTTCTAAATTTTGACAAATGCCAATGACTTTCAATTCCGGAGAGGTAGATATTTATTGCTGACTCACCTTTCATTGGTCACAATTCCTAACACATTAATATTTTTTTCTAACTATTGAAATTCTTTTCCAGTTACACTCAAGGATCCATTAAATGTCACCTTCTCTGTGATGTCATTCTTGACAATCCCATTCTTGTCAGAAATAATTGGTCATTTCTGCCATAGTGTGTAGTTTTCCAATGGTTCCCAATAGATTTCAGATATTACAATATATATATATTAGAGGCCCAATGCATGAAATTCATGCACAGGGGTATGTGTCCCTTAGCCCAGCCTGCACCCTCTCCAATCTGGGACCTCTACCTGGATCAGGCCTAAATGAGCAGTAGGACATCCCTCTCACAATCCAGGACTGATGGCTCCCAACAGCTCCCCTGCCTGACTGCCTGATTGCCCCTAAACACTTCTGCCTGCCATCCTGATCAATGCCTAACTGCCCTCCCCTGCCAGCCTGGTCCCCCCAACTGCCCTCCCCTGCAGGCCTAGTCCCCCCTAACTGCCCTCCTTTGATGACCATCTTGTGGTGGCCATCTTGTGTCCACATGAGGGAAGCCATCTTTGGCCACATGGGGGCAGCCATCTTGTTTGTTGGAGTGATGGTCAATTTGAATATTACTCTTTTATTAGATAGGATATTATTTTTTTCTTACAGAATGTAATTTAATAGAAGAATGGAATTACATCTCTTTATTCTTCACACAGGACTAATAGATTGCATTGGGTCTATATGCTGCTTAGCACGTCTGTGAAACCCCCAACATTGTAAGTGAAATTTTATATATATATATATATATATATATATATATATATATATATATATATATGAATACAATTTTTGGGGGAAAGAATCGATAGCTATAATTTCTCTAAAGAATCTGAGAACCTGTAGAAATTAATAATTATTGGCCAAAAGAATTTCTTGGTGAGTCTGTTTATGAAGCAAAAACACATATTATTAATACATATTTATTTGTAGTATTCACCATAAATGAATTTATAGGTTTTAAAAATTGGAATGTTTGCTATTACTTGTACCTGAAGTTGGGCATACATACATAGCAACTCAATTATTGCATACTGTGGGATATTGCAGCTCCTTCTTTCACTGGATATATGCCCAGAGGCCTTCCAATACTTAGCACTTCCACTGGGATATAGACTGAGGCAAAGATAAGAGACAGGGCTCACATCATCCAATGCAGCTGGTTATGTTATTAGCAGCTCTGATAAGAGCTTATTTGTAGGAGGGGTTGAAATTACTGGCCCACATGAGGTTTGGGGATTATTGGTGGATATCATGACCTTATGGTCTCCCATAGCTACCAGTGATGTTGCCTATATGCTTAAATGATTCCTTTTCATTAAATGTAAAAGGTTGAATTTATAAAAACAGGTGAGCCTTGTGAGCTAGAACTAAGACAACATTACTTGGGCTGGAATTCTGGACTATATAAGAATTTGGTGAAAATAGCAGAATTTCATTGTTCTCTGCTCTGACCCATAATGCTATGGAAGTAAAGTGGGATATCTTTGGGAGAATGTCCCTAAAAAGCACAAGACTTCTCAAACAGGAAAGCACTAAAATCTCTATGAAAGATGGGGAGAAGAAGAGTAACTGGTATGTTGAGAAGAGGTCTGAAAAATTTCCAGGGGAACTGCCAGTCAAAATTGCAGAATAGGTAAATGCTCTGCTTGCTTCCTCCCACTACCACATCAAAATTACAATGAAACTACAGAACAACCATCACTGAGACCTGCTGAAGACTAGCTGAATAAAAGTCCTATAATCTAAGGATATAAGGAGGAGGCCACATCAAGACTGGGTAAAGACTCAGAAAGGCTATGTCTCATACCCACCGTGTAGTGGTTAAATATCAAGAGGAATATCTTGGGTGCAGAAGTCCCCCCTGAGGAGTTATGTGCAGAAGTCGTAGCCCCATATTGGGTTCCCCAGTGCTGAGCACTGGTGTTGGGAAGAGATGCACCCATAACTTCTGGCTATAAAAATCAAAGGAGAGTGTGGCTGGGTGAGACTGAGGGCTGCTGGAGCCTCAGGCATTCATCTTAAAGGGCATGTGTACAGATTTATTTGGACTTACCCACTTTGAGCTCCAACATCGAGGCAACAGCTCAAAAAGAGCTGGGGACATACCAGGAAGAACTGAATTGCCTGGCTACAGTATAAGGATTAGAGGGGCAGCTCTTACATCATTTTATTCCTTTGTTAAGCTCTCACTATACACAGCCTGCAGGCATAGGTGGGAGTTAAGTCTGAGTCCAGCAACCTGGGTAACACCATTCATCTTGCCCTGGTTATTTCCTGAGATCCTGCCCCACCCAACTTGTGGGCTCACCCAACCCACTTCTGGTGGCTTTTCTAGAAGCCTCTCTAACCTTCAGCTGTGAACTTTACTAAAATCTCTCAAAGTTCTACAACACAGACATGCAGCATCTGGCCTCACTGTGTCACATACTTCTTGCTAAGTGGCCCCCAATCTGGTACTAGTGGCTGCCAACTTCAGTTCAAGGCTTGGCCTCTCCCAAGCACCTTCAAGTGTAGCACAAGTGGCAACCATATGCAGATAATTTTGTAGCTCATACCAGGTGGCCTCAAGTTAGGCACAGGCAGCTGATCCAGCCTGTACAAATAGTCCCTAACAAGAGGCTCAAGAACCAACATACACAGTGACCAATTTCAGACCACACAAGAGCACTACCCAACCAGTTTCACAAATTACACACCCAAAGGGTGGATTCAGCAGGCACCAGAGCCCTAATAAAGGGATTTCCCCTCTGTGGGGTCAGCCTCTGCATAACAGCTCCTCCACTATAGTTATGGCCATTCCTCACAGCCAATCAGCCTGAGGTCAATCCCTCCCATTGAGGTGCCCATGGCAATCAAGGCTCAACTACAACAGGAATGCATACACAAACTATGCAGGGACAGACCTGGAGCACCCAGCTCAGGTGACCAGAAAAACTGTACCACTGGTCCCACAGGATGTACTACATAAGGCCACCCTATCAAGATCAGGAAACATAGAAGATATATCTAATACATAGGAACAAACACAGGGAGTCAGCCAAAATGAGGAGACAGAGAAATATGTTATAAATGAAAGAACAGGAGAAATATCCAGAAAAAGAACTAAGAAAGAGGCATGCAATCTATCAGAATTCAAAACACTGGTTTCAAGGATGCTCAAGTAACTTAGGGAAAGTGTGGATTAATTCAATGAGAATTTCAAAAGAAATAGTAAAAAAAAAAAAAAAAAAAAAAAAAAAAAAAAAAAAAAAAAAAAAAAAAAAAGACAAACCATTAAAAAAAGTCAGAAATGAACAACACAGTAACTAAAATGAAGACCATATAAGAGAGAATCAACAGTAGATTCAATGAAGCAGAGGATGAAATCAGCAATTTGGAAGACAAGGTAGCAGAAAACATCCAAACAGAACAATAAAAAGAAAAAAAATTTATGAGGATATCCCTGGTGGGGTGGCTGAGCTGGTTGCAGCATCATCCCATATACCAAAACATTATGGATTTGATTCCCCATCAGGACACATATATAGCTTGCAGGTTCAATTGCCAGTTGGGGCACATACAGGAGGCAACCAATTATTGTTTCTCACATCAATTCTCTCTCTCTCTCTCTCTCTCTCTCTCTCTCTCTCTCTCTCTCTCTCTCTCTCTCTCTCTCTCTACCTCTTCCTTCTTTATCTCTCCAAAATCAAAAAACATATCATTGGGTGAGATTTTTTTTTAATGAGATATCTTAAGGGACTTCTGGAGCAACATCGAGTGTACCAACATTCACATCATAGGCATACAAAAAGGAGACGAGAGAATGCAAGGAATTGAAAATCTATTTGAAGAAATAATGATGGAAAACTTCCCTAACTTGGTGAAGGAAAAAGGCATAAAAGTCCAGGAAGTATAGAGAATCCCAAACAAGATGAACCCAAATAGCCCCACACCAAAATGCATCATAATTAAAATGCCAAAAGTTAAAGAGAAATTATTTTAAAAGCAGCAAGATAAAACTATTGGTTGCCTACAGAGGGCTCTCATAAGACTTTTAACAGAAACTTAGCAAGCCAGAGGGGATTGGCACAAAATATTCAAACTAATGACAAGAAAGGACCTACAAGCAAGATTACTCTACCCAACAAGGCTATCATTTAGGATGTAAAAATAAATAAAAAACTTCCCAGACAAAAAAAAAAAAAACTAAAGAAGTTCATCATCATCAAACCATTATTACAAGAAATGTTAAAGAGACTTTTGAAGAAGAAAAATATATAAAATGGCAATAACTACATACATATTAATAATTACTTTAAATGTAAATGGATTAAATGCTCCAATCAAAAGGCATATGGTGGTCAAATGGATAAGAAAACAAGTCCCTTACATATGCTATCTACAAGAGGCCCACTTCAGATTGAAAGATATGCACAGACTAAAAGTAAATGGATGTAAAAAGATATTTTATGCAAATGAATGAAAAAAAGAGAAAATATGGGGTAGTAATACTTATATCAAAGGTTATAATAAGAGAAAAAGAAGGACCCAGCACTTCCACTTCTGGGTATTTGTTCAAAGGGACCAAAAACACTAACTCAAAAAGGTATACACATCTTATTTTCATTAAAGCATTATTTACAATAGCCAAGATATGGAAGCAACCTAATGTCTATCAATAAATGAGTAGATAAAGAAGATGTGATATATAAAGGCAATAGAATATTACTTTTATGCCTTTTTTCTTCACCAAGTTAGGGAAGTTTTCCATCACCATAAGAAAGAATAAAATCTTGCCATCTGCAACAGCATGGATTGACCTAGAGGGTATTATGCTAAGTGAAATAAGTCAGAGAAAGACAAATACATATCATTTCACTTACCTGTAGAATCTAAAATAACAAAACAAACAAACAAAAAAACTCAAAGATACAAAGGCTGCCAGATGGGAAGGGGTTATAGGGATGGGTGAAAAAGAGGAAGGACTAAGATGTACAGATTAACAGTTATAGAAACAGTAAAAGGGATATAAAATACAACATAGGGAATATAGTCAATAATATTATAATAATTAAGTATGTTGTCAGAAGAGTACTAGACTTATCAGGTTCTTCACTTAAGTTATATAAATGACTAATCACTGTTGTATACCTATAATGAATATAATACTGTTTACTCCTAGGGGACTGTCATGTGCTCCCCTCCTTATCTCCATCCTAAATTGAGAACACACTGGTCTGTGAAGAATGAAATAATATCTGTAAGATGCATGTGTTCCGTGGCAAGACATGTATATACCACCCATGACCTGCTATCTGGCCATCAGTAGTGAGCTCTACTTATGATTCACATATTTTATCTCAGTTCCTCCCTTTGTCTTTCTTCTCCTACTTACAACTGTCTTGACTCTATCATATTTGTACTATGTGAATTATGATAGAAAGTAGAAAGTCAAATAGAAAATGCAGTGTAACACCTTAAATAATGTTTCTCTCTAGAAAGTAGGAATATATTTTTTTGGAAGCATCTCTTATTTGCCTGACTTGTTGGTTGCTGAGTAACAAAACTCAGCTACCTCTTCTCCCTTTATTCTGGAGAGCAGAGAGAGAAAGACTCTGGGAGATT
Organism: Pipistrellus hanaki; assembly: GCF_964339955.1. Classification (NCBI taxonomy): domain Eukaryota; kingdom Metazoa; phylum Chordata; class Mammalia; order Chiroptera; family Vespertilionidae; genus Pipistrellus; species Pipistrellus hanaki. Next base: position 114,267,153 of record NC_140504.1, on the reverse strand, counting down.
TTCCAAAGGGTGCTGGTATCTCAACGGGCAAAACTAAGGACTTGATGCCACTAAGCTGGATATGTGCCTGGAGAATTTGCCCCACTGTAAAAGTAGAAGGTTTACCTATCAATAGAGCATTGTGTTTCCCGTTAACTTTCTGGAAAAAACAGAAAATGATAGCAACCTGGGCTCGTTGAATAAAATACCACAATACCACCCACAGCATGGTATTGCAGCATTATTTAGTACCTTTGGGGCTCTTTATATTGCTAGCATAAGCAGGCTCAGAAAACTATACAGGAACACACACACACACACACACACACACACACACACACACACACAAACTATTCCTTACTACAGCACTGTTGGATCTTATGAGAAGTACAAGGCCCAGAGAAGTTAAATAACTTTCTCAAAATTATACATCATCACAGAAAGGACTACTAATTTGTACAGCCTGCAATTTAGTCCTGGGTGTGGCTGCTTTTGTCTCTCTCTCCTTTTAATTTTTTTTTTTTTGTTTCCCCAAAAGACACCCCCCCCCCCTCAAAAAAAAAAGTTTGCACTAACAAGAACAGCAGAACAGAATTAGGTTTTATTTTTTATTTTTTTTCATTTTGCTCACAGGTATTCAAATCCAGAAGAGAAGTTCAGGGGAATGAGTAGCAGGGATGGGAGCCAAATGAGAGGGCCACACACCAGTGACCCCTGCTTTCAGCCAAAATTAATAATAACCTGTTATGCCTCCCACATTTGTGGGGTCACAGAGCCAGGTATGCACTCTCAGCCCCTCCGTGGGTAGTGGAAGAGAGGACAAAGACTCGCATTCAGAAGCAAACCTAGCTCTTCTGCAGCTTAGCCATTTTCCACCTTGGAACCTCTACTTCTTACCTAATTTCAACCATTTTTTTTTCTTTTCTGAAATCAATCAGGTCAAGGTCAAATGGCCAAAGTGGAAGCCAAACTCAGCAAACTGAACAGACCTCATTGCCAACTCACAAGTGTGACTCAGTGAAAATTCTGAAACGTAGACACTGAACTAAATATTTGTGGAGCAGAACAGAATAGATGCTGTGGTATTGGCAGTGAATGACTAAATAGCATAGCCAATGAACGAATGAATGAAAGTGAATGACTAGAAGGATGGGTCCCTTACTTTGCTGAGCAGCTCTGAGAAAATTTTAGATAAGGACTTGATGCAATGAATTAGTTGGAAGATGCTTCAAAGTGTGTACTATAGACCTCAGAGAAACCCAGTGGTGGCATTTCCTCACTCTGTACTTCACCCTGTGTAGTTGGGCAAACCTTTGGGTGGTTGGCTTCTGACTTTGATAAAGAGAAAATGACTTGGAGAGGGCTCTTGGCTTTCAGCCATCAGATAACATACAGAAGCAGGATAGAGGGGCAGTAAGAGACATTTGGCAGGCATCCCTTGATGAAGGGACAACAGCTAAGACACGCACCGATGTCTGGTAACCACCCTGATACTCAGAAGGAGCCACACTTCAGGAAGAGGCTGAGGGGGGTGTGGGAAGGAGCCCAGTTGAGTCGAGGACACCTGTGTTTGTACAGGGAGGATGGGGAGTGTGCATGGCAGAGGTTCTTGTCTTGCATTTTGCCACAAAGAGAGCCTTGAACATACTCTGCTGAGAATGATGAAGAAGCCAGACATTATAGGTATAGGTAACCTCAGACAAGGTAAAGTAGAATATTTGGCTCCTGCAAGAGCAAAAAACACACACAAACAACCCAATTAAAAAGTGGGCAGAGGACCTGAATAGGCACTTCTCCAAGGAAGATATACTGATGGCCAAGAGACATAAGAAAAGTTGCTCAACATCACTAATCATCAAGATAAATGCAAATTAAAACTACAATGAGATACAACTTCACACCTGTCAAAACAGCTATCATCAATACATCAACAAATAAGTATTGGTGGGGATGTGGAGAAAAGGGAATTCCAGTGCACTGTTGGTGGGAATGCAGATTGGTGCAACCACTATAGAAAAGAGTTTAAAAATATTAAAGATAGAATTGTATTATATAACTCAGAAATTCCACTTTTGTGAATATATCTGATGAAACATAAAACACTAATTTGGAAGAATATATACACCCCCATGTTTATTGCAGCATTATTTATATTGATAATAGCCAAGATATGAAAGCAAACTAAGTATCTATCAATAGGTGAGTGGATAAGAAAGTTATGGCATATATACAGAGTGGAATACTACTTGACCATAAAGAGGAATGAAATATTACCATTTGTGATAGCCTGGGTGGTGTTATGCTAAGTGAAAAAGTCAGACACGGAGAGACAAATACCATATGATTTCACTTACTAGTATACGTGGAATCTAAAGGACTAAATATACAAACAAAATAGAAACAGACTCAGAGATACAGAGAACAGGCGGACAATTGTCAAAGGGAAAGGGCTTTGGGTAGCTGGTGAAAAGGGTAATGAGATTAAGCAAAACAAATTGGCAGTTCTAGATCAGTCACAGAGATATAGATTACAGCATGGGGGAGATATATATATATATATATGGCTAAGTGACCATCTAACCATCCAACCAACCAGCCAGTAGGTATGTTGTGCACTGACTACCAGGGGTCAGATGCTCATCGCAGGAGCTGCTGAGTGACAGCAACTTTGCAAAGTGCCCTTGGGAACTCTGACATCCCTTAGGGCAGTGTTTCCCAACCTTCTCTCATGATGAGAATCACCTGGTGGAGTTGTTAAAACACAGATTCCTGAATCCCAACTAAGAAGTGCTAAACTAGAATTTTTGGGAACATATAGGTAAAATTGCATACTTAACTAGTGCTCTAACACAGATGTTATATACAGAGCACTAAGTTAGGTATGCAATTTTACCTATATGTTCTCAAAAATTCTAGTTTAGCACTTCTTAGTTGGGATTCAGGAATCTGTGTTTTAACAACTCCACCAGGTGATTCTCATCATGAGAGAAGGTTGGGAAACACTGCCTTAGGGGATGTCAGAGAGCTGGTTTCAGCCCAATCCCCACAGGCCAGGCCGAGGGATCCCACCTGCTAGAGGGACCCCACTCACTCTGGGAAGCCCTTCCAGCGGCAGCACCACCCCAGGTGTGGCCAGTCAGGGAGGGACCATGGGACGTTGACTCCAGGGTGTGTCTGGCCTATCTCGCCCAGTCCTGCCCTCCTAGCCACCTTCTAATTAATTTCCTTTCAATATGTATGAATCTGTTCACCGGGCCACTAGTATAAGTCAATAATCTATCCAAATAAAAACTAATATGCAAATTAACCACCACTCCGCTACAATCACAAACCACACCCACCATCCACGCCCACCAGCCAATCAGAGTGAGAATGCAAATAAACCCAACCAACATGGCTACGGCCACAGAGAGCAGGAGGGAGGCTTGTGTTTCCCAGGCAATGGGAACATCCTCTGAACCCAGGCTGCTCCTAGCCTGTAGGCCCGTAGGCCCTGAGCAGCAGGGGTCCCAGAACACCCCCTGGCCACTCAGAGCCTATGAGTGCAGTCATATGCAAATAAACCCTCCATCTTTGTTGGGTTAATTTGCATACTCACTCCTGATGGCTGGTGGGCGTCATGAAGGTATGGTCAATTTGCATCTTTCTATTTTATTAGTGTAGATTATAGGGGTGTAATATAAAAATTATAGTAACTTGTTTTTTAGTAGATGACAACTAAGTTCCCCTGAATATTCACTTATTTCAATTAGCCAATTCAAATCAGTCTGAAATAATATTTAATTTTTAACTTTATTTGTCCTTGGGTGTGGACAGCAAATGACACTAATTGGATTTCTGCTATTAGTCTTTTTGAGGATATTGACATAGCTATTTACCCTCTGTTTAGAGAGGCAAAATGCAAATTATTTACTCTTAAGTGTCCTTGATTTAGGGAATATAGGATTTACTAGATGGCCCCAAACCACTTGGCATTTAGATTTTTTAGATGGTTGCAAACTGCTGTTACATGCTATATTTGCCATCTCACTGCTTGAGTGAGGCAAGCCACAAAGTTAGAAAATGATAGGTCTTTGCATACACTTAACTTAATAAAAGCTTCCTTAGGATTCCCTAAGTACATTGAACAAATTTGTCATTTCTTCCATAGAGATTTTTAGATAAGGTCTTAATTAATAAGATAATTAGATAAGTTCTCTAATAATTTCTAAAAGTCATTTAAGGTCTTAAGGCAATTCTTTCATATTTTTACCTTTTGAGGCCTAATACATTTATTTTTAATTACAGTTCCTAGATATTTGAGGGGCATTTCCCTCTGTACTTTTTCAAGAGCAATCTCTAAGCCCCACTTAAAGAGTTTCTTTTCTAATTGGTTAAGCATTGCTAAAGTTTGCTTTTCCTGTGGACTTGCCATAAATTGCTTCATTAAAGACCTTTACTTTCTTTTAAACAGAACACCCAATTTGGTTGCCTTTAAGAAAAACAAGTAGGAGAGAGACATGCTGTCTTCTACGGCAATGCATACATCTCAACAAAAAGCAACTTTCTTTTTACTTATGGTGTCTCATTAATTGTGGGATTTAATGCTTGAATAATAACTTTTAGTTAACTTTGTAAATAGTAGCAGAAGAGATTTAAAATTTCTCCGTTTTAAGCTTAAATTTACTTCTAAGCTTATTTGGCTAGTGCTTATTTGCATATGTTTGTAAATTTTACTTTGGACTTTAGTAGAACCATTTGCTTATAAAATATTGGCTTCTCATATAAATGACAAAAGATAATTTATTAAGTAGTTAAAGTATGTATCTTTATTTAAAAAGCAAAGTAAGCAAACTTAAATATTTGACCTATGAAATATAAATACCAACCCCTGTCCCCCAGCCAATTTGAAGAGCAGGCTGGGTGGGCATCTGAGGCATTATGTATGTTCCTATTTTGAAATTCCGCTGCTGAATTTTCTGGTTTTGCTTATGAAGTGTTCAGCAAGCTTGTTATGCCAAGCTTAGAGACTGAAACCTTTATATCATTTAAAATATATGTATATAAATAGAATACAGTTATTAATTTTTATTTGACAAAGCTTCCCATGTGATTTCAAATATATTAGATCAGCCTAGTTTAGTTTTAAAATATTTCTTTTAAGAAGAGAGAATGAATCCTTAAATTGTTCCAAGGCCCTTAAAATGTCCCAAAGCTATCTCTCAGTTAAAGTTTTGAAATTTAATATGGAAAGACTATTAAATATACATAATTCAAAGATTATATTATACAGTTTTTGTAATTATTCTGAAAGATGTCAATTAAATTTAAATTGGTTTTAATATTAAAAATTTGGTTCAGAACATAGAATTAATCCTCTTTTTAAAAAAAATATATTTTATTGATTTTTTTCAGAGAGGAAGGGAGAGAGATAGAGAGCTAGAAACATTGATGAGAGAGAAACATCGACCAGCTGCCTCTTGCACACCTCCCACCGGAGATGTGCCCGCAACCAACGTACATGCCCTTGACCAGAATCGAACCTGGAACCTTTCAGTTCACAGACCGACACTCTACCGCTGAGCCAAACCGGTTTCAGCTTAATCCTCTTTTTTAATCAGGCCAATAAGATATTATATCCTAGGTTGAAATTTTACCACACATAGTACACATAAAGACTAAAATATATTTTGAACTACTAATTTTTCCAGAGAAAACACAAGAATTATTTTTCTCAAAAATGAATTTCTATACTTTATGCATTCTATTATCACAATCATATAATTTCTCCTAACTTAGTTTGAACTTATAACTCTTAGAAGCCTCAAATTTTAGGTACAAGTTAAATACTTAGCATTTCTCAGATTAGTAATATATTACTATTTTAAGAGATATTTTTTAAAATAAAAGACATATTTAATTAATAGATTAAAATCTATCCTCTAGATTTTTCATATGAAGCAAACTCAGATTAATATTTCAGTATTCTGTTATTTCAAAACACCTAGATATTTAATAATTTTTATTATTTAATTCAGCAAACTTCAAAATTTTAAGTTACCCAAGACTAGAAAACTATGTTTAGGCATATATAATTACCACTCAAAAAGATTTTTTATCATATATTCTTCATTTTAGTTTTATATATTTTGCCTTAACAACTTTGAGATTTTAAAGAAATTATTATTACCCAAGGCATTTTTCTTGGGAAACTCTGTAACAGAGATAACTCACTGACTTTCTGTGGCTTTAATGATAAAATATTATTTTATTCCATTTTCCTTTATAAAATCAGGGGTGCCCCTGGGACCTAGGAGGCAATCTTGGAATGCAGTCTATTATTATTCAAGAACTGCCTATTATTACAGAAACATTAATCTTGTTGCTCAAACCTAGCCTGTATATTTTCCTTGTGTCATTTTCACCATCTTCTAAAGAAAAACAGAAGCTGAATTAAATTTTTTGCCTGTTCTATAACATCCGTGAAAAGATGGGGCTTAGGCCAAGAGGCCACCCAAAATTGGGTGGGCGCCTTCCTCTTAAACTAGCCTTTTTCTCTTCATGGGCATAGAAGTCCCATAGAAGTCTCCAAACTGTGAGAAATGGCTTATTTATTCAGATTTCAAATGACAAGCTGAGAAACAAAAACAGCGAAAATGAGACTTTAATAACACTCCCAAGAGTGTTCATTTTGCAGGATCGCCAAGAGACCTAGTAATTAATGTGCTGGAGCCTTTCTTAGTTACCTTTTCTTTACCTCTCTTTGTCTAGGGGGATCTTTCTAGGACTTGTTCTATCAACCACACGTACTGCTCATATTCTCTATGCCTACCCCCACATCCTGCTTTCTCTGGGGAAATTTAGTAATGGCCTGGCCACCTATTATTTCTTTTCTATCATATAAAGATAAATTAAAGGCATGCTTAATGGACTAACAATAAACACATAAAACCAAACAAAAAATACAGATAAAACAACAATCAACAGACAAGCACACATAATACATAGACAATACTTAATAAATCAGAGTTCTCTTCATGGATCTTTCAGATGTTTTACATTGCCTGGGACTTACAGCCAGATTTTGGCCTAGATCTCAGCCTGTTTGTTCACAGATCTTATCATATTCTGCTGTCCATAGCACTGAGTGGCATCTAAAGTTGTATCAGCTAAAATCTGCCAGTCCCAAGGTGTCATATGGTAATTTTCAGACCAAGCATTAAGGAGTCCTTTTGCAAAAGGACTGTTAGCCTCATTTTCTCTAGTTGATGAGCCTTTCCACACTACAGGTGGAGGATACAGGGCATTAGGTTTTACAAACTTTTGATCCTCAATATGAAGTGGGCGTAATACAGTTCAAACAAGAACTCACATAGTTTGCCAGGACTGGTTTGGCTCAGTGGATAGAGCATTGGCCTGAGGACTGAAGGGTCCCGGGTTTGATTCCAGTCAAGGGCATGCACCTTGGTTGCGGGCACATCCCCAGTTGGGGGTGTGCAAGAAGAGGCAGCTGGTCGATGTTTCTCTCTCATCGATGTTTCTAACTCTCTGTCCCTCTCAATTCCTCTCTGTGTAAAATCAATAAAATGTATTTAAAAAAAAAAAAAGAAGAACTCACATAGTTAAAGATGACAAGGTCACTCGTTTTCTGAGCCTAATTTAAGAGAGTACCTTTTGACACCTTAATTCTTTTTTTTTTTAATAGATCTTCATTGTTAATATTATTACAAATGTTCCTCTTCCCTCCCCCCCTCCATTGCTCTCCTTCACCAGGTTCCCATCCCTCTCTCTACCCTTTCCCCACCCCCCATTGTCCTCATCCATAGGTGCACAGTTTATGTTCAGTCTCTTCCCGTATCCGCCCCACTCCCTTTTTCCCCGAGAATTGTCAGTCCACTACCCTTCCGTACCTCTGATTCTATTATATTCACCAGTTAATATTGTTCATCAGATTTTTTAATTCCCTTGGTTTTTAGATTTACTTGTTGATAGTTACATATTTGTTGTTCATAATTTTTATCTTTATTTTCTTCCTCTTCCTAAAGAACCCCCTTCAGCAATTCATATAATTCTGGTTTAGTGGTGATGAACTCCTTTAGCTTTTTTTTATTTGTGAAGCTCTTTAACTGGTCTTTAATTCTGAGTGATAGCTTTGCTAATTAGTTGGTGGTCTAGTTTCATTTTTTGCATGTATCTGTCCAATTTTTTCAACACCATTTATTGAAGACACTGTCTTGTCTCCATTGTATGTTCATGACTCCTTTGTCAAATAGTAATTAAGCATAGTGGTTTGGATTGATACCTGGGTTCTCTATTCTATCCATTGGTCTATATGTCTGTTCTTGTGCCAGTACCAGGCTGTTTTGAGAACAGTGGCTTTGTAATACAGCTTGAAATATGTATTACAAAATAATTTACTTTGAGATTCCCACCTACTTTGCTCTTTTTGCTCAGAATTGCTGTGGCTATTCAGGTTTTTGTTTTGTTTTTTAAATTCCAGATTAATTTTTAGAGCGTTCTTTCTAGGTCTGTGAAATATGCTGTTGGTATTTTAATGGGGAGTACATTGAATCTATAGATTGATTTGGGTATTAAGGACATTTTAATGATGTTGATTCTACCAATCCATGAACATGGTATGTTCTTCCATCTGTTTATGTCTTCCTCTATCTCTTTTTTCAGTGTCCTATAGTTTTCCATGTATAGGTCTTTTACCTCCTTAGTTAAGTTTATTCCTAGTTATCTTAATTTTTTGGTGTGATGGTAAATGGGATTGCTTTTTTAGTCTCTCTTTCTTTAAGTTCACTATTGGTGTATAGAAATGTCATAGATTTCTTGACATTTATTTTGTATCCTGCTACATTGCCAAATTCATTTATTAAGTCTAATAACTTTTTGGTGGAATCTTTAGGGTTTTCTATGTACAGTATCATATCAACTGCAAATAAGGACAATTTTTCTTCTTCTTTTCCAATTTGGATGCCTTTTATTTCTTCTTCTTTTTTAATATATTTTATTGATTTTCTTACAGAGAGGAAGGGAGAGAGATAGAGAGCTAGAAACATCGATGAGAAAGAATCATCGATCAGCTGCCTCTTGCACACCCCCTACCGGAGATGTGCCCTCAACCAATGTACATGCCCTTGCCCAAATCGAACCTGGGACCTTTCAGTCCACAGACCGACGCTCTACCGCTGAGCCAAACTGGTTTCGGCTATTTCTTCTTCTTATCTGTTAGCAATGGCTAATACTTTCAGTCCTATGTTTAACAGGAGTGGTGACAATGGGCATCCCTGTCTTGTTCCTATTCTTAGAGGAAATGGTTTTAGTTTTTGCCCATTGAGTATGATGTTGGGTGTGGGTTTGTTATATATGGCTTTTATTATGTTCAGGTATGATCCTTCTATTATCACCTTGCTGAGAGTTTTTATGAAGAAAGGGTGTTGGATTTTGTCAAATGCATTTTCTACATCAATTGATATGAATATTTAATTTTTATCTTTCAATTTGTTTATGTGATACATCTGACTTGGTGTGTGATATTTCTGATGTACTGCTTGATACAATTTGCTAGAATTTTGGCATCTATTGTATGTTCATGAGGGATATTGGCCTGTAATTCTCTTTCTTTGTGGTGTCTTTATCTGGTTTTGGGATTAGGGTAATGCTAATGTCATAGAAACAGCTTGGAAGGGTGCTTTCCTCCTGAATTTTTTGAAATAGTATTAGAAGTACTGGTTTTAGTTCTTCTTTGAATGTTTGGTAAAACTCCCCTGTGAAGCCATCTGGTCCAGGGTTTGTTTGCTGGAAATTTTTTGATTACTGTTTCAATTTCATCAGTAGTTATCAGCCTTTTCAGGTTTTTTTATTCTTCCTGATTGAGTTTTGGGAGTTTGTATATTTCTTAGATTATGTCCATTTTATTGAGGTTGTCCAGTTTGTTGAAGTATAGTTGTTTGTAGTATTTTTTACAATCCTTTGTATGTCAGTGGGGTCAGTTATTACTTCACCTCTTTCATTTATGATTTTATTTATTTGGGTCCTCCTTCTTTGTTTCTTGGTGAGCCTGGCTAGTGGTTCATCAATCTTGTTTATCCTTTCAAAGAACCAGCTCTTGGTTTCATTGATCTTTTGTATTGTTGTTTGTTTGTTTGTTTGTTTTTGTCTCTATGTTGTTTATTTCTACTCTGATCTTTATTATTTCCTTCCTTCTGGATACTGTGGCTTTTCTTGTTACTCTCTTTCTAATTCTTTAAGTTGCAAGGTTAGATAATTTATTACCAGTTTTTCTTGTTTTTTGAAGTAACTTGTAGAGCTATGAACTTCCCTCTCAGGACTGCTTTCCATTGTGTCCCATAGATTTTAGATTGTTGTGTTTTCATTGTCAGTTGTTTTCAGGATGATTTTAATTTCTTCCTTGATCTCCTTGGTAATCCAATCATTGTTTAATAGTATGCTATTAACTCTCCAAGTGTTTGATTTTTTCCCCATTGTTTTTATTGTAGTTGATTTTCAGTTTTATGCCATTGTGATCTGAGAAGATGCTTGTAATGATTTCTATCCTTTTGAATTTGAAGAGACTTTGCTTGTGTTCTAATATGTACTCTATCTTTGAAAATGTCCTGTGTGCACTGGAAATGAATGTATATTCTGTAGCTTTGGGGTGAAATATTCTGAAGATGTAAATTAAGTCCATCTGATCTAGTGAGTCATTTAGGATTGCTGTTTCTTTGATAATTTTTTGTTTAGAGGACTTATCCAGTGTTGTCTATAGTATTAAAGTCCCCTACTATGACTGTATTACTATCAATCTCTTCCTTGATATCTTCCAGAAGTTGTTTTATGTATTTGGGTACTCCTGCATTGGATACATGTATGTTTACCAGAGTTATATCTTCTTGTTGAATTGCTCCCTTTAGTATTATGTAGTGTCCTTCCTTGTCTCTTGTTATGGCCTTTACTTTGAGGTTTATTTTGTCAGATACAAGTGTCACAACCCCAGCTTTTTTTTTCTCATTTCCACTTGCCTAAAAAATGTTTTTCCATCCTTTCACTTTCAGTTTGTGTGAATCCTTTGTTCTGAGATGGGTGTCTTGCCAACAACAAATATATGGATCGTGTTTTCTTATCCATTCAGCTACCCTATATATTTTGATAATGTTATTATTGATAAGTACTTGTTTGTCATCAGATTTTTTAATGTTTGTGTTTCTTCTTGCCTTTCTGTTTTGTCTTTTTACAGCAGTCCCTTTAGCATTTCCTGCATTGCTGGCTTGGTGGTAATAAACTTGCTTAGCCCATTTTTGTCTGTGAAGCTCCTGATTTCATCTTCAATTTTGAATGATAACCTTTCTGGGTATAGTATTCTCGGATTCAGTCCCTTGCTTTGCATCACTTTGCACATTTCACTCCATTCCTTTCTGGCCTGGTGTGTTTCTGTTGAGAAATCAGTGGATATTATAATAGGAGATCCCTTGTAGGTAACTTTCTGGCAGCCTTTAAGATTCTTACTTTGTTGTTGGTGTTTGCCAATTTAATTATGATGTGTCTTGGTGTTGGTCTTTTGGGGTTAATTTTCTTTGGGACTCTATATGCTTCTCAGACTTGTGTAGTTTTTTTTTTTTTCTTGCCAATATCAGGGAAGTTTTCTGTCATTATTTCTTCAAACAGGTGTTCTATTCGTTGATTCTCTTCCTCTCCTTCTGGCACCCCTATTATATGAATGCTGTTTCGTTTTGTGTTTTCCCAAAGCTCCTTAGGCTCTTCTCTTGCTTTTTAAATTTTATTTCTAGTTGCTGCTGTGTTTGTGTGTTTTTTTTTTTACTTTGTCTTTTAATTTGCTGATGTGGTCCTCAGCCTCTTCTAGTCTTTTTTAAGCCTTGCATTATGTTCTTTATTGCAGCTATGTTGTTCTTTATTTCCTCTTGGTTTCATTTTATGTTAATGACATTCTTATTCAGCTCCTTATTATTCTTGTTAAGTTGTGTGTATTTTTCTTTTTAATATATTTTATTGATTTTTTACAGAGAGGAAGAGAAAGGGATAGAGAGCTAGAAATGTTGATGAGAGAGAAACATCAACCAGCTGCCTCTTGCACACCCTCTACTGAGGATGTGCCTGCAACCCAGGTACATGCCCTTGACCAGAATCAAACCTGGGACCTTTCAGTCCGCAGACCGACACTCTACCACTGAGTCAAACTGGTTTTGGCAAGTTGTGTGTATTTTTCATTGAGTTGTGTGCATTTGTCATCCAGCCATTTGAGCATTCTTATAACCATTACTCTGAATTCTTTCTCTGACAAGTTACCTGCCTCAATTTTATTTAATTCCCTTTGTGGTGATTCCTTTTTTTTTTTTTTCCCCCTTTGGGGATTGCTTTTTTGTCTTCCCATGTTTTGCTGTAACATTTTAATTGCAGATCTGATTGCTTTGCTACCCAGGTTCTTTTGGGGATGGTGCTACTGGTGTGATCTCTCAGGTCTCCTGGGCTTGGTAATCTAGCATAACTCCCTATTTGAGTGATTTGGGTTCTCTTGAAGTAGGCTTGCGAGCTTGAAAGGCACAACTGTGGTGTCTAGAAGACAGCAGCAGTGAAGGAGGGTGTCCCAATTTTTGTTGTTTTACGCCCTTGGTTGAAATCACACGTGCCCATTGGGGACTCACAGTGGCACCCAGGAGCTGTCTGTTGGGGTTATGGGGCTCAGGAGGCCTGTGCTTTGGAAAGGTGAGACTGTGGTGTCAAGAGTTCTATAGTTGTAGGGTGGGAAGACTCAGATTTTGCTGCTGCTCCTGAGGTTGGATTCACATGCCCTCAGTGGCAGTTCACAGTGGCACCCGCAGTGCATTTGTCAGCAGGGTGTACTGACACACTCCGAAGGGCCCTGGCACTGTAGCCATGTGATCGCGGTGTCTGTGGGAAGAGGGATTTCAGAGTTTCTACAGCCCAGCAGTGCACCCCTGTTTGTAAAAGTGTGCACCCAATGGGGGCTCACAGTGGCACCCAAGGACTGCCTGGAGAGCAGTGGGCTTGAGAGGCTTGCACACTAAAAAAAGCATCGGACTGTTGTGTCCACAGTTCTGCAGCTGTTGAGTGGGAAGACTCAGTTTTTGCTGCTGCATCTGTGGTTGGATATGCACACTCCCAGTGGCAACTCACAGAGGAACCCACAGTGCATTTGCCAGTGTGGCACATTGAAGCATTTTGAAAGGCCCTGGCACTGAAGCTGCACAATCAAGGTGTCTATGGGCAGGTATCCAGGATGAATGAATTCAGAATTTCTACTGCCGGGGGAGTGTGTTCCTGTTTGTCCAAGATTGCACCCAGTGGGGGCTCACAGTGGCCCCCAAGAGCGCCCTGTGGATTTATGGGCTCAAAAGGTCTGCATGACTGTAGCAGTGCATTTGCTGGTGCAGAGCTCTGATTCAATCTAAGGGGCCCCGGTGCTGAAGTTGTGTAGCTGGGGTATCTGTGGGCAATTATTCAGGAACAGGGAATCAAAAATGTCTACTGCAGGTCAGTGCGCACTTGTCTGTACAAAAATCACACCCAGCGAGGGCTCCCAGTGGCTCCCAGGCTTTGCCTATGAATGGTGTGCCCTGGATGCCTGCTCGCTGAAGATGTGTGAATGTGGTGTCTGGAGTTCTGCTGCTGGGGAGGGGGAAGTTGCACTTACTTCTGCAGGAGTGATGCACCTTTGGAGGTGCAGGTCCCAGGGTCCGTTGGTCTGCAGGTGGGGCAGCAAGATTTTGGCTGTAGTGGCTGCTTGGGCAGTGTCCAAGGCCTGTCTGTATGGTGGTGCTGATGAGTTCCTAGAAGAGGCTGCTCTCCCATTCAAGATGGTGTGGGCTCTGTGCCTGAGTCCCATAGTCCAGGGAGTGCCTGTAGTGGTGGTAGTCTCTCTTTATCCAAGAGAGCCTAGTTTGCCAGCCCCTGATGCTCCTGCTGGATTTAACTGTCCCTCCCTTACTCACTCACACACATATACTACACACATTCACACACTCTTCTTTCATCCCCTCACTCACTCACTCACACCCTCACCCTCACCTCCTTTCTGACAGCCACCATCTTTTTTTCCTTCCAATTGGGAAATTTTTTTTTTTAAATCTAAGATTACACATTGGAGGCAAGGAGTATTATAAATACATGGGCTCATTCATTCCTTCCACTATTCATTTGTTTACTCGTTAATCCATTAAAGGCTATTAAATAGCATGTATGCTATAGGCATGAAACTAGAGATGAATAGGGTCAAGCATCTGGAAGAACTGGCAAGTAGCAGGGTAAATAAATATGTATACATATTTATAGTATAATGGATAGATAGAGGTACTATGTATATATGGATAGAATGTAAGCTCCATAAGGACAGAATTTCCTTGTCTATCTTGTTCCCTAAAACCTAGCACATACTGATGGTAGGTGCATTTTGCCAAAGGATCTTCTATTGCTGAGATAATAATCTGTTTTATTTTAAGCTTTTATTATTTTGTAACAATTTAAATATATATATTGATGTAATAGTCCAGATGAAATAACTGGGCTTTTCAAGTTTAAGGTAGTAGGTGGTGGGGAATAGCAGCAAGAGAAAAAGTATTGCTGTAATAGTGCTAAAAATTTCAGAATGAGAAGAGACTTTTTACTACTTTCAAATGGACATAAAAGCAAGGGTTATGCTAAAAAATACTCAGTAGAAATTGAGCTAATCAAGAAAGTACCAGACTCTATCCATGCACATGTATTCTTTTCAAATGACTTCATAGTGTGATTATACTTATCCTATCTAATAAAATAATAATATGCAAATTAACCATCACTCCACTCCACTCACAAGCCATGCCCACCAGCCAATCAGAGCAAGTATGCAAATTAACACCAACCAAGATGGCTGCAGCCATGGAGAACAGGAGGAAGACTTGGGTTTCCCTGGCAATGGAGGAAGCCAAGCTTTCTGCATATCCTGGCCGGCCCATGCCTCCATTCAAGGGTACAAAGTTTCAATTATAGAAGATACATAAATTCCAACAGAAATGGCTACCGCCTTGGAGCGAGCAAGAGTCTTGGCTCCGCTCAAGGCTACAAAGTTTTAATTGTAGAAAATAAATTACTGGTACCAGGGCCTGCACTTGGGTCGCTGGGGCGGCAGGGAGGGTGGCTGGCCTGCAAACCACCACAGACCCTTCGCCCAGGCTGCCCCATGTCTCACTCTGATCCAGGACACCCTTCAGGGCAAACCAGCAGCCCCCCACCCATGCACCAGGCCTCTATCCTATCTAATAAAAGAGTAATATGTAGATTGACCATCACTCCAACATGCAATATGGCTGTTACCATGTGGTCAAAGATCCTGCCCCCATGTGGACACAGGTGGCTGTCACAAGATGGCCAGCAGGGGAGGGCAGTTGGGAGGCACCAGGCCTGCAAGGAAGGGCAGTTGAAGGTGATCAACACTGCAGGGGAGGGATGTTGGGAGGGACCAGACCTACAGGGAAGGTAGTTGTGGAGGGGGGGAAGAGCAATCAAGCCTGTAGGGGAAGGCAGTTAGGGGTGACCAGGCCAGCAGAGGAGGGAAGTTGGGGTCAAACAGGCTGGCAGGGGACCAGTTAGACATCAATAAGGCTTGCATGGGAGTGATTAGGGGGTGATCAGGCTGGCAGACAGAAGTGGTTAGGGGTAATAAGAAAGGCAGGCAGGCGAGTAGTTGGGAGCCAGCAGTCTGATTGTGAAAGGGATGTCCAACTGCCCGCTGGGATCAGGCTTAAACGGGCAATCAGACATCCCTTGAGGGGTCCCAGATTGGAGAGGATGCAGGCTGGGCTGAGGGACACCCCCCAACACACACCCTGTGCACAAATTTCATGTACCGGGCCTCTAGTATAACATAATTAAGTAATGTCTAACTAAATTTTGGTGTTTGTTTTTTTTTAAAGAAATGCTCTTTACTATGTTAGCAAAGGCATAATTGTGCTAAACTAGAATTATCATAATAATACCTATGGCCTTTGAGTACTTACTGGGGCACCGAACACCACCCTAACACATTTATTTTATTTTTCAATAATTCTATGAGTTGCTATTATTATTCCCACTTTACAGTTGTGGAAACTGACCTCAGAAGCCAAAAGATTTGCTCCAAGTCACGCAGCTAAAAAATTGGGGATCCAAGGATTTACATTAAGTTTAATGCCTGAACCAAAACCATCACTAATGCTCTTTCTCCTATAGAAGGAATTTGGAATGTTTATCCTGTGGAATAAATACCTTGCATGGGTTAGGGTAGTATCTTCAAATATTTGAAGGGTTGTTTTAGAAGACATCACTCTCTGACCACCCTACCTTTTGCTTTTTGCTTTTTGAGGCCTACTTTTTTTTCTCATGGTATGAAACTGTTAATCAGAGTGCCCTACCCCAACCAAAGGATGACATTTGAGTTGAGCTGTTTTTTGAGGACCTCTCTGTGACATTTCCAATGGTGAGCAGAATGAATGACAGGAAGATGGAACACAGTGGTACCTGATGCACAGTGCCTAAGGGGCTCTCCAGTGGTTTTGAATATTGAGATCCTCTGGGCACCTGCCTTCCCATGGTCAGCCCTCAGTCACTCTATTCTGTGACCTAACATAGCTTGCTTTACAGAATTGGTTAGAGAAGCTGGAATTAAAAAAAAAAAAAAAAAAGGCAACTTATTTCTCCTTAGGCAGAAGAGTGATCAAACTTTTCCATGTGGTTTCAGCAAGACCAACTAGGATCAATAAACTGTGCATTGCTAGGAGGCTGACTTTGATTCAGAATTGGGAGCAGGGCTAAAAATAAATATAGTAGCCTTGAGAATAAAATTCCTGACTCTGGAGATGTTCCAGCAAAAATTGGTGTAGCAGAAGGTATGTCTCCACTGTGTGGGTGCTTGGATCAAATGTCCTCAGCACCCATTTCCAGAAATGAGAGCCTGTTATTCTACATGGAGTTTCTTTTCTTTTTTCTTTTCTTTTCTTTTCTTTTCTTTTCTTTTCTTTTCTTTTCTTTTCTTTTCTTTTCTTTTCTTTTCTTCTTTTCTTTTTTTTAAATATATTCCATTGATTCTCTACAGAGAGGAAGAGAGAGGGACAGAGAGTTAGAAACATTGATGAGAGAGAATCAACGATCAGCTGCCTCTTGCACACCCCCTACTGGGGATGTGCCCACAACCAAGGTACATGCCCTTGACCGGAATCGAACCCGGGACCTTTCAGTCCCCAGGCCGACGCTCTATCCACTGAGCCAACCAATTTCAGCTCTACATGGATTTTCTTAATCCTTGCTACAACTGAGAATGACTGAAATGCAAGATGATCCTTAACTTCCCCTGTGTTAACAGAAGTACTTTCATCTATCAACATTATATAATAATATGTGACCTTTATTAGGACTATTTTAAGTGCTTTATACCATTAAATAATTTAACTTTCATAACTACCTGTGAAATTTGTATTATTATTATTCTAAAACTAAGTCACAGATAAGTAAATTCATGAGTTACGGAACTGCTAAGTATTAAAGCAAGGATTAAAACCAAGGTAGTGTCATGCCCTTAACCTCTAATTTGTGCAGCAGATGTGGTAATGGTTAGTCTGTGTTTATTTCCAGGCATCACTTAAGAAAGATAATATCCAAGCCCATTTTGTTTGCTAGAGCAATGGTCGGCAAATTCATTAGTCAACAGAGCCAAATATCAACAGTACAATGACTGAAATTGCTTTTGAGAGCCAAATTTTTTAAACTTAAACTTCTTTTAACGCTACTTCTTCAAAATAGACTCACCCAGGCTGTGGTATTTTGTGGAAGAGCCAAACTCAAGGGGCCAAATAGCCACATGTGGCTTGAGAGCCACGGTTTACCGACCATGGTGCTAGAGCACCAGAATTCTTACTTCTTTGGGATGGATGTCACAAATGGTAAGTTCTGAATGGAAAATTCCATGGCTACAAATTCAGAGTCCTTGAGTGGAGATTGGGAGGAGAGGGTGAGGTCTGGGGAGGGTTTGGTGGAGCTGACTGCGTATATCTCTTCTCAATTCTGTGTCCAGTGACCTCAGGTTTGTATATTGAAATAGGCCAGAGAAAGAATATTTACACCAAGAAAATTGGCAAATGCTGAAGTTAGTCATGCAATTGAAAAAGATATTTTTTTCTCAACATGTGATAAATTTGTCTATAATATACACACAATATCTGTGTCATGTCTTGATTGCAAGTTGGGACATTTGAGGTAAAACACTGTCACCTGCAAGTTCTTCCACTCCCCTGAGAGTCCTTCCTGTTGTCAGGTGGCTGGTGGCTCACTGCCCAGTTGAGGTGCACACACAGTGCCCAACACCCAGCTTGTCTCAGCAAATCTTGGAGGAGGCTCTTTCCATAGATGGATCTTTTTATAGCCACAAAAAGCCTCATGATGCAATGGGGCTTGTTACTGGGCCATGACTCAGGACCTTTGGGTTCAGTTCTGCAACTCCTGCTGATATGTTGGTTGACCTCAAGCAAGCCAACTACTTTCAGCAGAGCAGAAACATCAACATTCACCAAAATATACTAGATGACTTACAGAATAAAACGTGCTTCATAAAGCAGTCTGTTTGTGTAAAGTCAACTGTTGGAGTCCAACTGGGATCGGCCACCATATGGGGTCTAGAGGTTGCTACTAGTGTATATCCTAAAAGGGGAGAAGAAATGGATGGGACTTATAGGAAGAGATGGGGACAAGGAAAGTCCTATAAGGAAGAGGGTGCTTTAAGAGACTGCTGACATAGATGCCTAGAATGTGGGCTGATGGAGCTGACTGCCTCCTCGACCCTATTATGATTAATTGGTTTCCCTGGACTCTCTGGCCACAGAAAGTAAACTGCTTAATCCAGGTAACAAACACACAGATGCACCCAATAATTACACTGAGAATTGATGGGCTTGCTTGTGTTCACATCCATCCCCACCTTTTCCTTGTCTGCTGTGTGCAGAGAGAACTGCATTTCCCAGGATCTGGGTAGGTGCAGCCAATGAGGAAAAGCAAGAGATTGAGGGTTGCAGGGAATGAGGGGAGCAGGTGCAGTTACCTGTGTCAGTGGCTGATTCCTTATAAGGCTCCAGGCCCAACTTCCAGACCCTGAGACCTCTACCTCCTCTCACCTCATCCAGCTCTAAGGTCGGTAGGAGATTCCTCTGTGGCTAACTGTCCCCAGTTTGCTTCCCAGCTCTTCCACCTGTGTAACCAGTTCCCTATATTAAATCCCTTCTATTGAAAGGTCTAGAGCAGTTCCTATTTCCTGGCAGATGTTAGTGAAGAAGGAATGTGTGTTTGACAGGTGTAAAATCATTGCTACTCCTCTCAGCTCTCACACAGTGCTCTGCACATGGTAGCAACACAGCAAATGCTTATAAGATGACCTGGATCAAATGGCCTATGTTAAAGATACTAAGTTCTCCACCGGAGACTCTCATCTCTGCTTATTCTTTTCTGCACATGATGGAATAAAGAAAAAAATAGGAGACTCAAGTCTTAGGGTGAGATGTCCTCTTACTTTTCATTTTCAACTCATATTAGTTTCTCTTCTTTTAATAAACCTTGGGGCATTTAGGCAGCACACAGGCATTAGAGGATGCAGCCAGGAAAAGGTTTAGAGTGGCAAGTAGTGAGGTCATCAGAGCCTGAAGAGCCTGGAGGAAAGGCCAAACCACTTCCCCAGAGGCACCTTTGTGAAGCGCTTCTCCTCTTCCAATGTTGTCCCACCCTGGAAGACTGGGAGACTGGGAGACTGTCCATGCGGCCTCCCTACATGGGTCCCCTTCTCCTTTGGCTTTCATCTAGGTATAGCCAATGGGAAGACCTGGCAGGAGATAAGAGTGAGAGGGAGGAGTCAAGTTGGGTCATTGATGGGATGGAGGCTGCTTATACTAGCTCACTAGCATTGATTGTGCATATCTCTTGCCATTCTGCATCCAGATATCACTTTGTGAGCTTGGAATAGATCACACAAGGAGTATTTAAACCAGGAAAATGGGCAGATGCTATCAGTTAGAACAAAATGTTTCCCAGTCAGTCAGCTATTAGACATTGATCAGCACATCAGTGTGTTGAAATATTTATTCTGCAGGCTTCCTTCTTGTGAAGTAGCTTCAGACTGAACTTGACCAAAGGTTATTATTCTTCTCAAAGTTACCATCTCTACACACTTCTATCCTTCTGGGGATTGCACTATCTCTTGTGGTTTCCCCACTTGCCCTCAGCTTTGTAAATATCTGTCCCTTAATGAACAATCTTCAGATTATCTTAATTTGAGTGGGTCTTTTGTTTCCTGCAGAGATCAAGGTTGATCCTATCCATAAATAGATGAGTCATAACCACTGACTAGGTCATTCCTAGTGTGAATATGATAGTTAATCATGCCTCCAATTGTATTGGGTCGGCAGCTAAGTAATTGCGGGTTTCACACATATATGGCTTCAGTTGAATTTTTAGGTTTGCAGACGTAGTACAAATGTAAAACACATTTTGTTATTTGATAGTTGGCTATTCAGCTGTTAATCAGCAAAAAAAGTTTTTTGATCTGTTTTGTAGTTTTCGTTTGGCATTCGTTGAAAAATGGAAAATCAAAAGGAACATTTTCGTCATATTTTGCTTTTTTATTTCTGCAAAGGGAAAAACGCATCGCAAGCTCATAAAAAGTTATGTGCTGTTTATGGTGACGAAGCCTTAAAAGAACGGCAGTGTCAAAATTGGTTTGCCAAATTTCGTTCTGGTGATTTTTCACTCAAAGATGAAAAACGCTCTGGTCGTCCAGTTGAAGTTGATGACGCCCTAATCAAAGCAATAATCAATTCGGACTGTCACAGTACAACACGTGAGATTGCAGAGAGCTTCATGTATCACATACATGCATTGAAAATCACTTAAAACAACTTGGCTATGTTCAAAAACTCGATACATGGGTTCCTCACGAACTGAAAGAATCACAGTTAAAGCAACGCATTAGCAGCTGCGATTTGCTAAAGAAACGTAATGAAAATGATCCATTTTTAAAACGACTGATAACTGGCGATGAAAAATGGGTTGTTTACAACAATATCAAGCGGAAAAGATCGTGGAGCAGGCCAGGTGAACCAACTCAAACAACATCAAAAGCTGATATTCATCAAAAGAAGGTTTTGTTATCAGTTTGGTGGGATTACAAAGGAATTGTCTACTTTGAACTCTTACCACCCAACCGAACGATCAATTCTGATGTCTACATTGAACAACTAACGAAATTAAACAATGCAGTTGAAGAAAAGTGGCCCGAATTGACAAATCGAAAAGGTGTTGTATTCCATCATGACAATGCAAGGCCACACACATCTTTGGTCACTCGGCAAAAATTAATGGAGCTTGGTTGGGATGTTTTGCCACATCCACCATATAGTCTTGACCTTGAACCATCTGATTACTTTTTGTTTCGATCTTTACAAAACTCCTTGAATGGTAAAAATTTCAATAATGATGATGATGTCAAATCGTACCTGATTTAGTTTTTTGCTAATAAAAACCAGAAGTTTTTTGAACGTGTGATTATGATGCTGCCTGAAAGATGGCAAAAGGTCATTGATCAAAATGGGCAATACATTACAGAATAAAGTTATTTAGTTCCATGAAAAAATTGTCTTTGATTTTCTTTAAAAAATCCGCAATTACTTAGTTGCCGACCCAATAATAATTCTAGAACTTGAGTCTACTGTCTCAAACTAGCTCAAAGAAATCAGCAACCTTGAATAACATCCAAATTCTGTTTTAAAAACAACATTTTCTCAATATCTTTTCTCACTCATATCTTCCTTTCCCAATAACTCATCTAAGCCTACAACATAATTTTTTTTTTTCTTTTAAAAGAGATGACTTTAGTCACGATCACTTTCTGTTGCAGATCCCGAGGAAGAATCCCTACAATGTGGCATCAATGGTCTCTTGTTTTGGCACTTGATTTAAAGTGAAAGCCCCAAACCAATGGCTCAGCCTCTGCTGCACATGATAATCACCTGGGATCTGGAAACAATCTGATACTTGGGCCTCCAAGTCAATTAAATCATATCCTAATAGACACTAACTATTTGAACCTGAGAAATAATCTCTAAGCCACTTTCCTCATCAGAAAGATGGGCAAATCCTATCCATCATAAGGTAGGAAGATTATATGAATAGTAAACAGTACTTGATTAATTCACCATTCTACCACCTCTTTCCCTTAGCACTCCCAGCTCTAACCTAGGACAGAAAGTACAAGGTGGTCACTTGTACCATTAGCTTCTAAAATGTGGTTCCTGGATCTTAGCATCACTTGGGACCTTCTAGAAGCCCAACTTCTCCAGCCTCTTTTCCAGAGTTACTAATTCAAAATCTCTAAGAATGGGCCATGGCCATCTTTTCTCTGTGGTTAGAACATTGACAAAGGGTCACGAGTTTGATTCCCAGTTAAGGGCATGTACCTTGGTTGCAGGTTTTCCAGCCCCTGCTGGGGCAAGTGCGGGAGGCAACCAATCTATGTGTCTTTCTCATGTCAATGTTCTCTCTCTCTCTCTCTCTCTCTCTCTCTCTCTCTCTCTCTCTCTCTCTCTCTCTCTCTCTCTCCCTCTCTCCTTCCTTCCCTCCTTCCTTCTTTCCACCTTCTCTAGAAATCAATGGAAAATATTTTCTCAGGTGGGGATTTTTAAAAAAATCTCTGGGGATGAGGTTTACCAGTTGATGTTCTAACAAATCATCCCGATGTTTCTGATTTATTCTTAGTTCAAGAACCAGTGGTCTACATGTTCCTCTCAATCTACTGGTGACTTCTGGAATGTTAACTGAACTCTTCTCCCTTCTTTGGCCTAGGTTTGTCCCTTTGGCTGACTAGACTCTCCCACTCCATGGGCACCCCAGGCTTTATATTGTTATTATGCAGTTCAAGACCATCCCTGCTACCAGCACCTTCCACTAGCTCATCAAGGGTTATTTGGCTTCTTTGGGAATAAGCTGGTTTCCAGTGTTCACTGTCCATGAAGCTAGGAATGGGGGCAAACACAGAGATAACTTTCAACAGATTCAAACCATCATTTTTGGAAGAAATTATTTTCCTACTTTGTTTTTGAAATGGCTTCTGTGATTGCAAGTAATGACTGTTAATATTTTTTCCTCATCAGATGAAAACCTTGGGATAAAGACATTTGCTCTGGGAGACAGAGGCACAGGGTGTCTCCTTTAAGGTCTCTGAGTAAATGGGTGCATGTAGTTGTCTGGGTGCATGTAGTTGTTTGGGGTCAGTGTGAATGTAGTTGTTTGGGGGTCAGTTACTAGGACTTAACAAGAGAGATGACAAGACTAATAATCGAGATGGCAAGACTAATAAGCATATCCTCTCAGTTTAGAGTTCTGCTAAGAGGTCTGGCTTGGAAGTTTTAGACTAAGAAGGGTTAGAGCAAGAGTGTGTTGCTATGGAGATTTTCTAGCCTAGCAAACTGGATTTTTGTCTGTGTGCCCATTTCTCAAGCACCAGAGTGAAGGACCTCTCCCTGCCATTACCCAGTGCTGCCAGCATGATTACCAATCAGAGGGAGGCCCTCCTTCCCACAGCTGCCAGATAGGGCATGGTTTTGTGCTTTCATGAACCCACAACAGGAGAATTAGCCTCCAGTATTGGGCAACTATAAGTATTGGCTTTGGAGAGGAACTGATTAGAGTTCCAACAGGAATCCAGTGTCCCTTGGCTGGCAGGTTCTAGACCATAAAAAAATACCTCTTGCTTTCTCTAAACTATATTCATTGTCCATCTCTGTGAATTTTACTGATGATCCCACATGTATATATAAAGGGTCCCAGGATTTAGAGGACCACCCCACATGCAGTGGATGCAAATTAGCTCAGACTCTTGTTTACGAAAGATGAAATCAGCCCCTGGCAGCTCTTCATCCCATGACATCTTCCAGGGGAAAACTTGGCAGCAGTAACTACAGGTCATCCAAATGAATGAAGTGCTCCATCAACTGTATGTCTGAGTACATGGAAGTTTCTCTCTGCTCTGCAGCCTGGTCAATATCAATTGTTGCCAATAATTCAGCAATGAGCTATTTATGATTTATAGATTTTTAAACTACAATGTGATAGATAGTGATAGTGTTTAAGTAAAATTTTGCAGATGGCTCTCTAGCAGAACAGATGTTGGAGACTCAATACTTGACAAAAACTGTTCTGGTCACTTTTATCTATAGATACAGATATTTCAGCAGCATTTTCACACTATAGCACATGTAGAAAATAGACAAATCCATTACAAACTTACCATTCGGGTCTTGACACACCAATTCCCCCTTCAAATCTTTATCCATGAAGATTCTTCAGAGGTATCATTTTCATTTTCTCTAAATGTTTGTACATCTTAAATATATAAATCTTCACACAGCCTCCGTCATTCATCATATTGTTAGGATAATGATGATGATTGCAAGGTAAATTAAAAGCCATAATCATAAACCATTTTGATATTTACAAATCACTGTGGTAAGACTGCTTTATATCTCTATATAAAATCCTTATCAAACTCTATTTAAATGTGTTTTAAAAAGTAATGTTCTGGTACAAGCAGATTTTTGTAACAGTGGTTAACTGAAGACACTCATGTCAGGAAAGAAACTGTTTCCATGGGGACCGTCAGAGGCAACTTTTGGTTCTTACTATAGAGCCTTACCAGTTTGGTCAGAGGCAAGAGGCCAAAAGAGATGCTTTTCTCCACTAAATTAGAAAATAAAAGGTAAAGATGAGGAGATGTTTGGGAGTGGGAGAACCTTCCTCTGAGGAAAACAGCCAGAGGAATCTCACTGCTGGGTTGGGAAGCCCAATGGGACTAAGCTCTTCCTTTTACTGCATTTGTCAGAAAGACTGGGGTGGGGGGCTGAGGAGGAGGTTTTTTCCCCTACCCTGGTAGTGTCTTTTTCATGACAAGAAAATAAGAATCTGGGCTGAGCAGCAAGGGTCCCAAACACTAATGGTGGAAGGGGCCAGGTCAGGCCAACCTAGTTTCTCTGGCCAAAGAAGTTCAAGTTGGTGGTGAAACCCTAGATACTTGAAGCCCTGGCTCTTTACAGGAATTGGGTTTCACATAGAGATAAGTTGCACAAGCATATCCTCACTCAGATTAAGACAAGAACAAGAGTTAGAGCAATGAAAGGGTAGTGGAAGAGGTATTTAAGTGTACTTACCTGTGATTTATTTAGTTTTTGCTTTATACATTAATATTTTATAGTATAGTGTTCTTTAGAAAAACCTGATCTTAGAAAGATTTTTTTTTGTTTTCTTTTTTAATAATCCCACATGATTTCCTTCAAAGGTTCCGTGAGCTCAATGTCCTCCCACTTCTATTTGGTGCTGGGAATTTGGCTGCTAATTGCTCTTGGACCACAGGTGACCCCTCACTGGGGTAGTTATACCCCCATCTGCATGGGGTTGTGAGCCTATTCCAATGACTGATTATTGTGGGAGGGTACAAAGGCTGACTCTTTGTATAAGTGGGAGACAAGACTGGGCTTTATGCTCCAGAGCTTCTCACTGTGGATGGGAGTCACATCCCTGCTCAGCTCCCCCTGCCCTACCCTACTTCTTCACTCCAAGATAGTTTTTCCTGGACAGTACTCCCAGGATACATGATAAAAATAAAAATAAATAGTATGCACCAGATCCCTGTTTTAGGCCCTGCTCCTGGCACTCTGACCCAAGACAATAATTACAGAGCACATGAAATATCTGTGCTCACCAAGCCATAGGAATGCATGTTGTCTGGCTTCTCACCCTGTCAGAGCAAACCTATGACCTTTGAGCCATATCTTTGCAATTGGAGTCCCATAAAATGGCAACATTGTGTTGTTTGCATCTCAGAAACCTAAAACCAATGAAAAACGAGGAAAGGAGTAAAATTTGATCATTCTCTAACAAATTTTAAATAAGCTATTTTTGCATGGCATGACAAAGACAATTTGAATGAATTGTAGTTAAGATCAGATCATGTTCTTTAGGGATATATTCATCTTTTAAGGACACTGATATAAATACCACTTAGAAATAATTTTGATTTTATGAAATGACTAGAGGCCCAGTGCACTAAATTTGTGCATGGGGTGGGGGGGTCCCTCAGCCCAGCCTGCACCTTCTCCTTGAGGGTTGTCCAACTGACCATTTAGGCCCAATCCCAGTGGGCAGTCAGACATCCTCTCATAATCCAGGACTGCTGGCTCCCAACCTCTTGCCTGCCTGCCTTCCTTCCTGCCTGATTGCCCCTAACTGCCAGCCTGATCATCCCCTAACCACGCCCTGCCAGCCTGATTGATGCCCAAATGCTCCCCTGCTGACCCAATTGCCCCTAACTTCCCTCCTCTGCCAGCCTGGTCACCCCTAACTGTCCTCTTCTTCAGGCCTAGTCACCCCCAACTGCCCTCCCCTGCAGACCTCGTTTCCCCAAACTGTCCTCCCTTGCAGGCCTTGTCCCTTCCAATTGCCCTCCCCTGGTGGCCTGATTGCCCACAACTGCCTTCCCCTGCTGGCCATCTTACACTCCTCCAAGGTATTTTGTGGCCATTTTGTGTCCACATGGGGGTGGCCATCTTTGACCACATGGGAGTGGCCATCTTGTGTGTTGGAGTGATAGTCAATTTGCATATTGTTCTCTTATTAGATAGGATTGAGATCAAATTCAAGTCATAATATCAGTATGTTAAAGATAAAAATCTATCATGTGAAAACTGAAACCCAAAGAGTCATAACCACAGAAGTCAAGTGGTAATACCAACTATTTTTGAAGCTGCCAAACTGCAGAGTTATTTAGTGGGCCAGACTGGAAACTCCTAATACTTTATAAAACCAGTGAGACTGTTATATCAACAAATCCCACAGGCAGCCTGGCATATTCCATGGATCTTAGAATAGGCACTTCGATCAGTAAACATACCAGCCCAACATTCGCTGCTTTGTGATCTTGGTCAATTACATGATCATCAAACTTCAGGTCTCTCATCTGACAAACAAATACAACACTGCCTGTCTTGTTGGATTATTTATGGCTTAATGCAATAATTTCTACCAGGAACCCAGCATGGTGCTTGGAGGAGTGTAAAAGTCCATAGAATGGCAGCTGTTCATTCTGAGAGAAGGGCTATATTCCTGATTTTTTAAACTCTAAGTGGATATTTACGTAATAACTTTTAAAGTAAAAATTTCACAATGATCACAATTTAATATGAATGTTGTATTATTTCAAACTTTCTTGATCTTTGTTTAAGTACATTAATGCATGTTTGAACACAGATGAACTAGCTCCATGTAGTACCTTACATCTGTTTTATTTTTTTTTTCCATTCAGCATTATTTTACATACACATGTCCATGTTCTGGTTTAATCTATATGTGTCATTTTTATATTCACCCTGAAGGCAATACATACATAATATTATAATAAATTGGTGAGGTACTGACTATGATGTTAATATTTGTCCCCAGAAAGCTCCAGGGCTACAGGACTCATCAACCCAGTATGACAAATCTGTTATCAAGTCACTCAGTACCTACTAGGAGCCTTTGTCTAACTATTGGTCAGCCTGGCTTGGTGCCTCACAAGTCTGCCCTCTGGTTCTCCTCAAGACACCCTCATCTCTCCCTCTGTTTGCTCCCCTCTTGCTGAGACTACTTAATTCCTTACAACTCCTTTCAGGAAAGGTTTTTCAATCTCTGCATTATTGATATTTGTATGAGATAATTCTTTATTGGGAGTGGGGCTGTCCTGTGCATTATAGAGTATTGAGCAACATCCCTGACCTCTACCCACTGGATGCTGGCAGTACCTCCCCACAGTTAATGTCAATCAAAAATGTCTCCAGACATAGCCCAATATCCCCAGGAGTTGGGTGGGACAGAGTGCCCTTGGTTGAGAGAGAATCATAAAGGATTCTGGTCTGTGACATTTTTGCTCATTTGTGGGCCCAGAATGTCCCTGGCTTTGCCTCTGCATCATTCTAACAGCTGAACCATCACTTTTCCTGGAAGTTTAATCACCATCATAGAAATGAAACTATGATTGAGGTCTAAAATAGGACATGATGTCTGGACAAAGCAGGGCAATTTCTACTCAGTATAATTACAAGTAGGATAAGAAAGGCAATCCAGTATAATGGAAAGTCCCTTTACCTTTCCAAGCCTGGGTTATTCATCCGTAAAATCAGGTAGTAGCAGAGGAGCCTGCCTAACTTTAAGGGCTATTGTGGTGATCAGAATGTTAATTGATTGACTCATTCATTCAACATTTATTGAGGCAACAGTGTATGGTGCATGGATGCAAAGAGGTATCAGACAAGGTGTCCAACCTCAAGGGAGAGAAGAACACAGACACCTGTAAAACTCAATGGTTCCATTCATAGGTGATTGGATACACAAAATGTGGTGTATACATACAGTAGAGTGTTATTCATCCTTACAAGGGTAGGAAATTCTGACATATGCTAAAGCATGAATGAGCCTGAAGGACAGTATGCTACTTGAAATAAGCCAGACACAAAAGGAGAGGTTAGGCATGGCTAGGGTGGGAAGGAAAGAGCTAGGAAAAGTGGAAAAGGACATGTAGGTTAAAGGGCCAGCAAAGCCAAGACATGAAAGGTGAGAGAAAGGGTGATGTGTGTGGAGTGAACTACAAACAGTTTGATGTTCCTGGAACATGAAGTGATAGGTGAGATGGAGAGGTTGTAAAGGAAGCCAGCGAGAGAACTGGTGGCCAGGGCCATGAAAGCCTTAAACACCATGGTAAGGAGATTGGGTGTCATCCTGTGAGCAGTAGGAGCCACTGGAGGATTACAGACAGGGAAATAACATGGTCCAATGTGAGACTAAGTGAGATGATGTGTGTGAAAGCCCTTTGTAAGTTGTAGACTCCTGCATAAAGTCAAGTTTTATGATGGTTGTTGCTGTTACAATGATTGCTGCAGGTGATATACAACATCCGGTGCAACAGCAGAACATAGGGTAGCAGGAAGTGTTATCTAGTTTACTGTGGATCATAGAAGCAAGTGCAGGAAGCTCACATGGCTCACAAAGTGCTGGTCTTGCCTGCAGGTGGAGGTAATAAGAAAAGAGTCATAAATAGGAGCAAAGCATGTGATGAAGGTAGCCATGAGGGGACACCTGGAGGAGAGCCATGGATCCAGGCCCACAGTTGCTGCCCCTCACTAGGTTATTCACTAAAGTTGGCAATGCAATGTGGCTTATGTTGCTGCATTTCAGTGAGGCTCCACTAGATCTACATGAAAAAGACAGAGACACGTGGGATTCCATCAGGGGAGTGGAAACAAATGTGGGGCCTGACAAATGATGGAAGAAGAGCATTATTGAGGCTCCTGGAGCTCTTTGGCTGAGAGAAGTTGGACATTTTAAAGAACTAGAAACACATTATTCTCTGGCATTTATTAAGAAACTATTGGCCGAGTACAAAAAATTCATACACATTAAAAGGGAATTAATTAGAGGAAATATTTTAATATTGCTATTTGCCTTTTCTTTATAATAGAAGTATCACAGATGAAAATAAATTAGTAAACTGTATATGAAAATCTCCCTCCTGTCAGAGTCTGGGGCATGCCATGGGACTTAGGGTCAAGTCCCCGCCCACCACCCGCACGCACTTCAAAAAAGCAAGAGACCCAGACCTGGCCGACCCCACCACCATTGGGTGAGACCCAGACCGGGCTGTCCCCACCCCCAACAAGCTCCTCCAGGTGGGGGACACAGTCTTAACTCCCCTGTGAAGCCCTGCTGGGCGGGGGGGCAGAGGCTCAGGTCCCCCAGCCCAGCATGAGGGTGGAGGGGTGTGGCCTGCGATCCCTGTCAAGTCCTGCCAGGCAAGGGACACAGCCTGAGGACTGCCATCAGGCCCTGTCAGTTGAGGGGTGTGGCTTGAGGTCTCCAGGCCCGGTGCCAGGGCAGGGAGCACGGCCTGAGGTCCCCATCAAGCCCTGTGGAGCAGTGGGTGCAGCCTGATGTCCTTCGCCTGGGCCAGGCGACATGTAGCCTCAGGTCCCTGCTGTTTGATTGTGACATTACAGCATCCTAGCTAATTTGCATATTCCTCTATTATATAGATACTAAGCACCTGTTGCAGGAATATTCCTGCAATACTTCCAGCAGGCTTCCCTCCCACCACCACCATCTCTCCTGCTACCTCCCCACCTCTCAAACTGTGGCGGGCAGGGAGGGATGGGGCTGGACAGGTGGGGCATACCCTGCCCATCCCGCTCTCCCAGCTGAGTCTGTGGCCACCGCTGCCACAGTCTCTGCCACTGCTACCACCACTGCACACCTCACCCCACACGCCCGATCCACTGCGCCCATCGTCCCTGCTGCCTCCCGCCAATGCTGAGTACCTCGCCCCACCCCACCCTGCCCTGCACACACTGCCAATGCTTTCCCTCCAGCAGCCACAGCAGACTTGCTTTCCACTTTTTCTCCCTCTTCCTTCTATGCTGTCTTCAGTTCTCCCTCCCTCTGCATATGCAAACTAACCGCCATATTGGTTGGGTTAATTTGCATGCTTGTTCTAATTGGCTGGTGGGTGTGACTGGTGGGTGTGGCTTGTGTAGCAGAGTGATGGTTAATTTGCATATTACTCTATTATTAGGTTAGATACTAGAGGCTAGGTGCAAAAATTCATGCATGGGTGGGGTCCCTCAGCCTGCCTGGCTATCAAGGCCTATCGGGGGGCCGGCCAGCTTCAGAGAGGGACCCCAGGAGGTTGGCTGGCCAGCCCCCCAATCAGGGCCATTGGAAGTCCAGCCAGTTAGGGGCACAGGCCACAGGAGGTTGGCCAGCTGGCTCCCCAAATCAGGGCCAATGAATGTGGTCAGCTGGGTGGGGGGATGGGCCATGGGAGGTTGGCTTTGGGAATACACTGACCATGAGGGGGCAGCTTCTGCATTGAGCATCTGCACGTTGGTGGTCAGTGTGCATCATGACTGGCCGACTGGTCATTCTAGTTGTTTTGATTTGCTGGCCTAATCCCACCCCCAACTGCCATCCTCTGCCCGCCTGATCTTACCCCCAACTGCCCTCCCCTGCTGGCCTGATCATCCCTAACTGCCTCTGCCTCAGCCCCTACCACTATGGCTTTGTCTGGAAGGAAGTTGGACATCCAAAAGATGGCCAGTTGACCTGGTCTAATTAGCATATTACCCTTTTAGTAGTATAGATAGATTGTGTAGGATAGGATTGCTTAAAGCGGGGCGGGGTGGGGGGGGGATGTCTTTTTCAGCAGGAGGAGATGCTCTTGGTAGACAAAAACACATAATCCCTATACCTGGCATATACTCTATACTACCAAACCGGTCATAATAAAAATTGAACCGCTTTCTTACACTAAACAGCTGTTGCCCTTAAAACCCCTCCTCAGACCCCATCTTAGATTCTGCCTTCGCAGTTCACCCAGATTAGGTTCTGATTGGCCAGTTTCTATGCCAGTCAATTTAGGCCCAATCCCACAGGGATCTCTGTAGGTTTGGGTGGCAGGCTCCGCTTCTATCCAACATGGAAAGCCTCCAGTGGAGGCTTTCGGCCTTGGGCAGGAGTGGACCCCCAGCTCCGAGATCAATTGCAGGTTCCGCTCCTGCCCCCTTGTTTTGATTGCAGGCTTGGCCCTGCCCAGGAACCCCATGGCTCAGGACCTTCCCTGCCTTACCTCACAGTGACCTGGGTGCCAAGATGTTCCTGGCACCTAAAAGCTTTGCCTTCTAGCCAACCATTGGCTCCTGGCAATTCACCCAGATTTGGTTCTGATTGGTCAGTTTCTATGCCAGTCAGCATCTCTGGGACTATCTCTGGGCCTGATCAAAGAGGCAGGGCTGATCAGCAAGGAGGTCTGAAGAGAAACAGGTATGGCTGCTGGTGAAGCCAGGAGAGAAAGAGAGAGGCAATGGCTGATCAACAGATGCCATGGAGGCTGGGATCAGACCCTGCCTCTCTTTCTCTGAAGGCCTCTCTCTGGGCCTGATCCACAGCCCATCTCAATAATCAGTGCTGAGTCACTGTGCCAGCACCAGCTGCAGTCAGTGCTGGGTCACCATGGCAACCCAGCACTGATTTCCGGTGTTCAGTTAAGCCTTGGTCATTATGGACTCTGTCTCTCTCTCTCTCTCTCTCTCTCTCTCTCTCTCTCTCTCTATATATATATATATATATATATATATATATATATATATATATATATATAATATACAGTGGTGCCTCGCATAAAGAACGCCTCGCACAGCGAACGCTGCACACAACGAACTTCATTTCATGATTCATACAACGAGCTTCGTTTCACACAACGAAGTTGCCCGAGCTTCCACGACCGCTTTGCCCGAGCTTCCACGACTGCTTCGCCCGAGCTTCCACGATCACTGCCGATGTATTGCATCCTTCCGAGCAGGCACTGCAGGCAGTCGTTAGTCACTGCGCTTAACTTAAGCACGTATCGCGGCAATCGTTCTTCATTATGAATTAAATCACGCACGTATCACGGCAGTCGTCCTTTTAAGTTAAACTCAATACACTGTATCCGGATTCAGCTGAAGCAAACAGGATCAACGATCTTTACTCCGATACTCTTGTCCGTTATTTCCGGCAGATGTTGGAGAAAAGAGAAAAACAAACGACTTTGGACAGGTTTTTCATGAAACCACCGGCCAAAAAGCAGAAAATGGATGAAGATGTGCAAGATTCGGTAGACTCTACTTAGTCTGTCTTAAAATTAAAAAAATGTGTGTTTTTTTAAAAAAAAATTATGTTTTTAGATGTATCTAAATAAAAATAATAACAAAAAATTTATCTTTTTTTATGTCATCTTAGCATATTTTATGCTACAGAACGAATTATTTTTTTTAACATGTATTGTTATGGGAAAACACGTTTCACATAACGAACTTTTCGCATAACAAACTTACTCCTGAAACGAATTAAGTTCGTTGTGTGAGGCACCACTGTACATATATATATATATATAACCTAATAATAGATAAGCATGTAAATTGATCATACCTTCACTATGCCCATAGCCAACCAGAGTGAGTATGCAAATTAACAAAAAAAAGATGGAAGTTAATTTGCATACACAGGCGCCCAATGCCTGTGTCCCAGGAACATCTTGGCACCCAGGTCACTGTGAGCTAAGGCTGGGAAGGGCCTGAGGCAGGGGGGTCCTGGGCAGGGCCAACCCTGCAATCAAAACAAGGGGGCAGGAGCGGAACCTGCAGTTGATCTCAGGGAGCTGGGGGTCCGCTCCTGCCCAAGGCCAAAAGCCTCAGGAGCAGAGCCTGCCATTGATCACAGGATGCTCGGGGTCTGCTCCTGCCCAAGGCTGAAAGCCTCTGCTGGGGGCTTTCGTGTTGGACAGGAGCAGAGCCGGACACTGATGGCAGGGAGCTGGGGTCCCCTGACCAAGGCCTGGGCAGGGGCAGAGCCAACAATCAGAGGAAGCTGGAGGGGCCCTGCCCAGGCATAAAGCTTCGTCCAGAGACTTTAGGCCTGGGCAGGCCCAGCCCACGATTAGTGTGAACTATATAGGAAACACCTTTTCTGACTGCACATTGGCTAAGCTTCCTGTATGCCACTGGTAATATTCTTAGTAACTTGGATAATAAGAATCCAAAAAGGTGACCTAGGGTTTTTCCACCACACTTCTGGAGAAAAAAACGAAGGTCCATTGCTGGAGGGCTAAGAAATGTCATATCCTGCCCTAGCCAGTTTGGCTCAGTGGGTAATGCCTTGGCCTGTCAACAGCAGGATCTGGGTTTGATTCTGATCAAAGGCATGTACCTAAGTTGCAGGGTCCTGCCTGGCGGGGGCCCAGATCAGGGCTCATGCAGAAGGCAACCAATCAAAGTGTTTCTCTCACTTTGATGTTTCTCTCTCTTTTCCTTTCTCTTCCACATTTTCTAAAAGTCAATGGAACCATATCCTCAGGTGAGGAAAAGAAAGAAAGAAAGAAAGAAAGAAAGAAAGAAAGAAAGAAAGAAAGAAAGAAAGAAAGAAAGGAAGGAAGGAAGGAAGGAAGGAAGGAAGGAAGGAAGGAAGGAAGGAAGGAAGGAAGGAAGAAAGAAAGAAAGAAAGAAAGAAAGAAAGAAAGAAAGAAAGAAAGAAAGAAAGAAAGAAAGTCATATCCTATGAAAGACACATCTTGAAAATGCCTAAAGAAAGTTGTCATTTTTTCTTGGTGAAGGGACTGGTGTCTATGTTGATGAAAATACCTTGGTGGTTGTGGTGACTGGCAGTGGCTGTAGCAGCAGGGTAATGGGGCTGGTGCCTTCCCCTGATCAGCTCAGTTGCTTCCCACAAAGGGAGGACATTCCCTGAGGGCTCCCAGTATGTTTGAGGGGGGTAGTCCTCACCCCCAGTGCGCAAATTTTGTGCACTGGGCCCCTAGTAGATACATAAAGAAATGAATCAGCTGACACTTTTATCTGGTATTTCCAAGCCTCCAGAAATAAATACCTGTTGTTTAAGCCACCCAGTTTGTGAAATTTAATTATAGCAGCCCGAATGGACTAAAACAGCTGGCAAACACTTACTCAGGCTCTCCAAAGCTTTCGTTAGCACTTCAAGATTAAATTAGTCTTTCCCCTTTCTGTGCCTTCAAAGTACTCTGGTCCAGCCCTTTGTACTCTTGCCTGAGTGAATCCAACCTATTGACTTGTGTCTGTCTTTCCTATCAGACTATGAGCTCATAGCAGGGATCAAGTCTTACTCATGTTGTGTTATCATTACCCAACCCAGCTTATTACTGTCACCATTGCTGTGTCTGGTATGTAATGGTGACTTGAGAAATTCATTTTTTGAAAAAAATAGTTTCTTTTATATCTCTAAATTTTTGGTCATCAATATTATCACAAATTTAGCCTTTATTATTAAAAAAGAATAGTAATTATAAATATAACCATTATTAAGCAGTATTTACATAGGACCAGTGAGCATGGGACCATAAGAGTTAAATGGAATATAGGTCTAGTATAAAATTCACATATAATCCCTGATAACACTGACTTTGCAGTTTGGTCAGATTGCAAGACCTACACCAAATAGAATCTTGGGATTTTGAGGTTGAAGAGGTGTAATTAGAGAAAATAAAACAACAAACAAACTGTTTAGTTAATTTTGATGTAGCAGGTACCAATGTGATCCCACACAAGTACTTCCTGCAGCATAGCTGTCTTCCTAGCATGGCTGCTACAGACCTGAGAAGTGGTCTGCACTGGGACTATCTGGAGATCTTAAGGAATTCACTCTGGGCTGAAAGAGTTGGAGAGAATGGCTCACATTGAGTTATACTCTGGTAGAGGGACCCCCCAAAGTGTCACAAAGTTTAATGAAGTTTTTGTGTCATATTCTCTGGCCTCAGAACTCAGATAGGAGTCCAGGGAGGTTGGGTAGGAATGGATTCTACCCAGTGTAGATGACATGCTACACTGAGAATTTCTACTAGAAACTTCTACCAAGGTTTTATTCCTGGATCAAGATAGTCATATTTTATTTTCTTACAGAATTCTTTCCAGAGAATTTTTTCATTCTTCTTTGTATCATCTCAGGTTCTCTATGAAGCAGATGTCAATACCAGAGTAGACGTGCAAGAGATTTATTGGGAGAAACATTTATGATAAAGGGGAGGAAGCAGAAGGAGCAGGTGGGGAGTGCCTGTGAGAGAAAAAAGGGAAGGAAGATGGGACAGGAAGAGCCTCATATCTCAGAGCAGTCCTGAGAGTCCCAGCTGGATCAACAGGGAGTTGCTGAGCCAGAGCTGCCAGATAAGGACTCTACTAGCAAAGAGGAATGGCCTGGCTCTAGTACCTCTTTGGACACCTGGAGAAGCATAGCTTGGCATGTCTGCCATGATGGACTCAAAGGTGCAGCACCTGGATGCTATGCTCCATGCAGAAGGCTCTCCTGGAGAGAGAATTGATCATTGTACCACTTGGCTGCCACACCCTTCCTTTCAAGTAGAATGTTGTTGGATTGCTTGCTGAGCTCTGTCAGATTCCCAGCAGCAAACATGACTTGACTTCCATCCCAGGAGGAAGCAGGCCCCGGCCAACAGTCCTGGGACTTCCCAGTCCTTTCCTGCCTCTCCTTCGCTTTCTCTTCCACTTCCCCCAGTTTTGGCCCCAGCTTAGCCTAGCATGCCTGAACCCTAGCAATGAAAAGCAGGAAGGGGTCATTCAAAAT
This sequence comes from Pipistrellus hanaki, assembly GCF_964339955.1. Classification (NCBI taxonomy): domain Eukaryota; kingdom Metazoa; phylum Chordata; class Mammalia; order Chiroptera; family Vespertilionidae; genus Pipistrellus; species Pipistrellus hanaki. The sequence continues at coordinate 114,230,949 of NC_140504.1, read as the reverse complement.
GCCAACACCATGCAGCAGGTATGAAATTATCTGCAAAAATAAATTCATTGATTTCTTTTTTTTAAAATATATTTTATTGATTTTGTACAGAGAGGAAGGGAGAGAGATAGAGAGTTAGAAACATCGATGAGAGAGAGTCATCGATCAGCTGCCTCTTGCACACCCCCGACCGGGGATATGCCCGCAACCAAGGTACATGCCCTTGACCGGAATCGAACCCGGGACCACTCAGTCCCCAAGCCGATGCTCTATCCATTGAGCCAAACCAGTCTCGGCTAAATTCAGTGATTTCTTAGGCAATCACATTGTTTCTCTGTCAGTTCAAGGCTTTTCTGCCAATTTGGAATTACCTTAGTTAATTCAGGGTGCTACTGCTCCTGACTCTTCCTGGAGCTGCACACATATTCCAGGTCTCACCTGTTTCAGCATGGCACTGGGGGAGGTTTGCTACCCTGCCACCCTGTCCTAGCTTCACTGGGAATGTTCTCAGACCGGAGATCCCTGGGTCATCAGCCTCTGTCTTGGCTCCCTCTCCTCCCTATACAACCCACCTCACAATCCAACTGGAATTGCCAGTCATTACCCAAGGTCACTTCTACTTATCTTTCCTCTCTTTTTCTTTTCTTTTCTTCTTTTTTTTAATCCTCACCTGAGGATATTTTCCCCACTTATTTTTAGAGAGTGTGGAAGGGAGGGGAGAGAAACTTTGATGTAAAAGAGACACATCAATTGGTTGCCTCCAGATCAGAGCTGGGAATCAAGCCTGCAATTGAGGTAGATACCCTTGATCAGAATTGAACCTGTGACTCTTCTGTCCATGGGCCAATGATCTAACCACTGAGTAGAACTGCCTAGAACTCCTTTCTCTTTCTTTTTCAAGTTTTCTTCTGCCTCAAGCTGTGTATGCAGCCGCCTAAGGAAGGAGCCATCATCTTGGGCAAAGCAGCTCTTTCTGGAAGACATTGGCAGCTGAATACTGTCTGCTGGTGACACTTCTGGCAGCTGGCGGACTAAATCCTTCATTTTTGAAAGGGGATCTGGGAGGATATCCCTAGCATGAGTACATGTGTGTGCAAACACTGTGAGAGCATTGGCAATTACCACGTTCCTCCCACACATTCTAGGAGGATGTGAAAGGAATGGGATATAGAATCGATATGAAGATTAATTGTGATGTCCCATTTCATTCCTCTCCATCTCGAGAGTTCATGTTAAAGTTCATGTATCCAACTACTATTGACTCCCATGGGGGATTTCCCAATCCTTTCCTGTCTCTCCTTTGCTTTCTTTTTCACTTCCCCCTACTTGTTCACACTTTCAGTGCAGGCTGTCAGAGGAATCAAAAGCACTGAACTCTGAACCAGCCTGAGGCCAGCTCAAGCCAAGGCTCAACCGATGGGAAGTGGCAGCTGCAGTATTGGCTAAGTTGCTTTGGAAGTATTTCCAATAGCCCATGCTCATGTTTCCTTGGATGGGATCTAAAGTTGCCTACATGCATAGCTACAGTTTCTTCTCAGGGTGTCTTCCCAGCATGGCTGCTCCAGAATCACAAAAAGGCTCTGGTGGCCAGTGGCAGTGCCTTTGTCACATACCTCCCACCCTGCCCATAAACACCTGAAATGGGGAATCCACATATTCACTGTCAGATCCAACACAGCGTTCACACCAAGATTCTTCCCTAGGTTCCCACGGAATCTATGTAACAGGGTAACTACTTCCCTGTCATGATGACGTGTGGATGAGTCACAGCCAAGCATGTCTTCTCGAACCCCTCCCAACTGCAGAAGCCGGGAAACAGGCCCAAGAAGGTCAAAGCCTCTCTGAATGGAAAGTTCCTCTGTGCCAGACAAACCAAGGTGGTGCCTCTGTGACATTTCTGCTCTAGAAATTTCCATTTTCAGTCTTCGTCACAAACACGTGAATGCCTGAAATCCCCATCTCCAGAGATGCATTCCTTTTGACTAATAATAAGAATGTTTCTCTCACTTCATCCTTGTTTAACAGGAAGATTTCCCAGGGTGAGTGCTGCTTTAAGTCATGGAATATGAGAGCTGGAAGGGATTGTAAAGATAACCCAGTTCTGTGTGTTCACCCAACTGAGTGAGATGGTCATGGTGGAGCTTGAAGAGGCCATGGCATAGGTGAGCACACCTTGGAACAGACTGTCCTGGGCTCTGCCGAGTAAATTTGTCCTTGCACTAGGCTATAATTTAAACCAGTTTTATATTAAAACAAATAAGAATAAAGTGTGATGATGCAAAATGCCAAATATGTGTGAATTTGTCAAAGAAAGTGTGATGTGTTGGCCAATTTTGAACTGTCAATAGTGTTTAAATTCACTTACCACAGCTGTTGTGGGGACTCTGCTGGGAAGTTTGGGAAGCACTGCTTTAAAAAGAGCAAGCTGCATCCTGGTTGCTCAGTGATTAGAGCATCAGCCCTCACACCCTTCAGTCAAGGACATGTATCTGGGTTGGAAGTTACATCCTCAGTCCCCATCCAGGAGGCAACAAATCGATATGTCTCTTTCACACCTCTCTCTCTCTCTCTCTCTCTCTCTCTCTCTCTCTCTCTCTCTCTCTCTCTCTCTCTCTCTCTCTCTCTCTCCACCCCTCCCCCAGTTCCTTCTACTCCCCCTAAAAATCAATAGAAAAAAATATCCTTGGGTGAGGATTAAAAAAAGAAAAAAGAGCAAGCTGCTATATGCTTCAGACAAGCATGTCCAGCAGATCCATTTCTGGGTATTAGAATTCTAACACCAATTGTGATGTGTGTGTGTCTTTCCACACCACCAAGCAAGAGACACTGTCTATCTGGAAATAGCATCTGATCTCATAGGTTAAAGGCTCAGTCCAACAAGTCTTTCCTCTGCCCCCCACTTCAGACACCAATCAAAGTCCAGGTTATCATTGTATTTCTGACCTACCACTACAGATGGAGGTTTCAATGACCCTTTCCTTAAGTTTAATTAATTTGCTAGAGTGGCTCACAGAACTCAGAGAAAAGTGCTTACTAGATTGCTGGTTTATTACAAAAGCACAATGGCACCTACTCTATTATGCCTTGTGTCTTTGACATATACGAGCTTTCCCTCCTCTGTACAGTCCTTGAGAGTGGGCAGAGCACCCACTCATCCTCGGAGTGCATGTTCTGTTTCCACATCAGTGGCCCTGATGTAGAGTCTAGGCAACTTAAATTAGCTTTCTCATATCAAAGCACTCACCCAACAGGAACCTTCAGTTCAATGCCAGCGCCTAAGCTGATGATTGGACCTCTCTCATCCAAAATCCAAATGTTTCCTCATGTGCTCATGCCACTAAGACTTGTGCTTTCTCCTCTTTCTCCGAGTGCTGCCCTGCAGTTCTGATTCACACGTGGGATGGCGGTCACAGCAAGCAGTCCTGGGGTTCAGTCAGAACAGACTTTACAACTCAATACAACATAAAGACCAGTTAAATCACATTTAACACAACTTGTTTTTAAAGGCCTAGCAACATGTAAACATTCGCAACATGTAAACATTATTTCTTCAGAAATAAATAAAGCAAGGAATGCCAAAATCGGAGCCTATGGAAAGGGAGGGGTGGATCCTAAAGACGAAATGTGCTGCTGTACACTTGTGCCCTGTGCCAGTGTTGGCCCCAAGATGGATCTCAGGTCACTGAGCTTGAAAGTAATCTTCTGTTCATTTCATTTCCTCTTCCTCAGATCACTTGCTCTTCTGCTGAGATTTCTGACAGCTCTCCACCCACCCTGGTCAATCTGTTTCACTCAGGCCCCCCCAAACCTCATCACCATAAAATGGGGATGCAGGAATGCTTCCTAATTGGGAATAATGAGCTAGCTAGTTGTCTTCCCTTTAAAAAGGAAAAGAGAGGAATGAAAAAAAGCATAAGGAAAAGTGGACTATCTTCATGGAAGCATGAAACAGAGTCTAAACATAATCCCCAAAGTGGAAATTTGATGACTGGCTTATACAAAATATTTACTGTGACTGAAAGTATGCTGTTATGATATTATAGAGCAAACAGTTGTACTTAGAGGAAAAATAATGCTTAATGAATAGGAAAAATATTTTTAAATGATATATTTTTAATAAAAATTAGGTGTTCGTGGTTTGTCTTAGAGAGTGGAAGCTAGTTTGCTCTACTGCCCTTTTAGGTCCTGTGCTACCCTGCTGTCCTCAGAGGACACTCACAGGGATTCCCATCACTCCCCATTGCTGCCTTGTCACCACTCTGTGGACCCTCGTACAAAAGGAGCACAGAGCAAAAGAAAAAATAAAATAAAAGGAGCACAGAGCAAATGCCTCCCAACATCTCATGGCTGTAGATCCCTGCACAAGGGTGAGGGGTCCTGAGACATGCCCATGGGCCGATCTGATTTCCCCAGTCCATTTCTTCGTGCAATACACAGAGAATAGACTCAGGGGCGCCACCTACAAACAACCCTGGCGAGCCATGCTGCCCTGCACAGTGTTCATGTAGTCCTGCTAAGTTCTACAGGGTTAGGACTCAGAAGCCCTCTCTGTGGTTCTCTGCAGAACACCCAGCCTCACACTCCTAGTCTATTCTCTGCTTCAGACAGCCCCTGCCGTCACCTGCTTCACTTCCCCAGGGGTCAACAAAGCAATGGCACAGGAATCTGAGGATGTCATCCACTTCTAGGTGGGTGAGGTGGGTGTGGGCCCCTAAGAACCACACTGTGCAGTTTGCTATCACCTCTGTGAAGTCCCCTCTCCTCTGCCTGTTGGTGGCCCCTGTGTCAGGCAATGCCTTGAGGACCCAAAGGAAGCGTCAGGCTAGTCTCTGACCTTTAAGGAAAACCTAGACAAGAGGGACTGACTCACAAGAGAAATAGAAAGTGAAAGAGGCACACAGAGAGACAGTGCGAAGGAAAGACAGAGAGACAGGGGCGAAGGAATAAAGAAGGCAAAGAGAGCAGGAGAAAAGTCGAATGAAGAAAGGGGAAAAGAGAAGATTGAAAGGATTTTCTCCCTTTTTCTCTCTGGTGATTTGAAAGTTCCTTTAAAGTGATTCATTCTCTTTCCTCTCCAGAGAGCAGCTGACTAACCAGCCACGTGCATTTCACCTAGAGAAAGCCATTGCTAGTGAGCCCTGGCTCTGCTGGCCCTGGCCAGGATCCCCTGAAACAGGGGGAGGGATGGGTGGCTGTGGCTCACAGGCTGAGTGGGTGGGCTTCTGGATCCTCTGTTCACTTACTAACCACTCTGGTTGGCAGGTGACGGGCCTAGGGCCCCCCATCACAATGCACACAGTTAAGGGGTTAGGAAAGAGATCTCCCTTCAAAGGCAAATCTACCGGTCTGCCCAACCTGGAGTTCTCATGAGGAGCCCCCTCCCTGGGGTTCCAGAATCCAGAATCCCATGACTAAAATGCAGAATGGGGACCAAACACATTGAAAAGAAAGCAATCCTCTCACCTATAGTCAGGGCAGGAGGGAATGGTCAGATGGCTAGATTTGGACTTGAATTCAATAGCTTGTTTGAGTATTCACTCATCCACTTGTGTGACCTGGGAGAAGAATGATGATGCCAATGCAATAGGGTTGCTGTGAAAACTAAATGTTTTTTTTTATATGAACAGTGGAAACACTAGTGCAGGACTGCTTCATCTGGTGGCTAGATTTTACTTCAGAAAGCTAACAGCTTGGCCTGAGGGGTTGAGCTGCAGCATATTTGAGGACTGGGGGTTGGGTGGGGTGGAGGACAGGAGCTGAAACTATTGGCTGGAGAGGTGGTGTGTTCCAGTCATTAAATCAGAAAGACTCCTGGAAGCTGATATAGATTTCACAGCCAGACTGAGAGGCTGCCCTGCCTGAGGTCAGTTCTCTGAGAGCCAGCTTGTAAAGGAGATTCTGCAATGAACACTGCCCAGTTTGCCTACGCACAACCGGCTTGTTTTAAGGAGCAAAATATTTATGATGATGATAAGTAAATTTTACCATGTCCTCTTATGCACATCACCAAAATATCAGTGTTGTGAATGGAAATTTTTCAGTCTTACTTATTTCTTTTTAATTCTTTGGGAAACCATTTCCTGTTTTGCAAATATGTTTACATTTTCAGGACCATTTCTGCAATTTTTAAATTTATTGATTTACAAAAAAGTTTTTGTAAAACTTCTAGCAATACATTTGACATATCTTCAGTAGATTTGGCCATTTCAAATAGGGTTTTGTTGACTGGTTCTTATTTAAAGGGATGCTGATTTGTGGCCTCAGCTCCTTGTTGTAGGTGGGAGCAAGCGGGCAGGGAGGAGGCCTTGAGCTTGGTGGAAGGAGAATGAGGGCAGAGATGAAGGGGAGAATAAATGCAAAAGCCTGCCACGTTGCTGATACCAAAGAAAGGAGAGGCTGAAGGGCAAACTTGGCAAGTGTCTGAGAGGCAGAGAGGAGAGAAGACTGAGAGGCCGAGAGGAAATCTTTGGCTGAGGATCTGAGGGAGGGGAGACTGTGGGAGCTAGCATCTTCCCAGTGCCCCTAGCCCTACCTTATGTACTCCTCTCCCACCTCAGATAAGGACAGCCTGTGCACCCAAGGGCATATTGTGAAATGGCAATGCCATGAGGCAATAAATAGTTAGAGCAGTGTTTCCCAATTTTTTTATTTTTTGGCCATGCCCCACCTAAGCATCTGTAAAATCCTGATGCCCCCCTGTGACATATAATTATTATTATTCAAAAATTAATTTCTATTCACCTGGAGGAAGCCTAAAAGGCCATTAACTTAGTCTAAACAAGATTCCAAAGAACATGGCATCCATGAAAGAGAAAAATAAAAGAATGAAAGGACAATTGAAATAGGAAGAAATCACTAAGAAGTTGTTAAAAAATAATAATATGAAGTGATATGAAAAAATATCAAATAAAGTTTCAGAACATATAATAGAGAACTAACATGCATAACTATGTCACAATATATATATATACATTCTGCATAAGAGGCCCCTAGAACTATAAGAAATGCAAAAATCACTGTTAATAATTCATTCTCAATGTCCCCTCCCTTAAAAGTCAAATTTCCCCCCTGTGGGGCAAGTGCCTCACATTGGGAACCACTGGGTTAGAGTTACATTACTCCCCCATGGATGACTGACTCTAGGATAGAGATGCTGTTGCTATGCCAAATTCAGACTCGTGTGTCCAGTGACAGTAAAACCAAGCACGGAAGATACCTGTACTCAGAGAAAGGCTTATTTGATTTGGCCAAAGCAAAAGGATGGGAGAACAAGATCTCTCTAATCTGTCTTCCCCAAGAAACAGGAGTAATGAGTTTTTGTGTAGCTTGGGAGTTTAGAGAGGGGGAGTTTCAGGAAATTGATGGGAAAGTCTGAATTTCTTCTGTCACAGATAATAGTTTGTGCAACCAGACTTCCAGGCATCAGCTGGTCACAACTTTCATGTTTATTCCTTCTGCAAAACAAACCCATACATGTGCCTTGTGACCCTGGAGTCACCTCCTCCCACATGACAAAGAAACTGCATCAGCAACCTCATTATAGTATAAAACCAGGAGCACTGGGCAGGAAGAAACAAAATTCTGCAAAATATCTCATAATTGTGAATCAGTGATGTTACCTTTAAAGCCAATGGCAGAAAGTAGACATCTTATGACCATTGTCATTCTTTAAGCAATTTTTTTGTACTTAAATAGCTACATTTTTATATTATATCCAGCAAAGTGTACTTTTAAACATCTCTCCTGGAACTTGCTGCACAGGCAGGCCTTCAGAACATGACTAACATATTTTCTTTGACAACCTCAGCAATTACAACATTTAGTTAAAGCCTATGCCTGTATCTTTAGATTCTATGATCTAATTGCCTAAACATGTTTGCTGTTGATGCCGGTTTCCATGCCACGTTGTGCAACACTCCACAGTTCTAGGAGAGGTGCAGTGGGGAGGAACTGAGACCTCCTGCCAGCAGCCATATAATAAGGGTTTGGTCAATCGCAGCCTATCCACAGTGATGCTATCAACTGAGAATGCCTGGGGCCTACACCTAGCCTACCCTTCTTCAGGGGGCTCTCCAGACATTTCCACCCTCAAGCTAATGGCAAAAGGTACCTCAGCAACAGCCATCAGGGAACTTGGGAAAAACAAGCTATATCCTATATAATAAAAGGCTAATATGCAAATTGTCCCCTCGACCAGATCAACTGGGAGTTTGACGAGGGGTCGGAGCTGGCCAGCTAATCGCCCATGGCCCCTTCCCCCAGCCAACCCCACCCCTGATTGCCCCCCCCACCCCACTCGGGATGGGCTGGCTGGATCCCACCAATGCACAAATTCGTGCACCGGGCCTCTAGTTTATTATAAATACAAAAGGGACACTGGCATGCCAGGGTCACACAGTGAGGTCATGAAGAGAGAAAGAAGAGAAAGAGATAGAGAACTTGGGGTTTTGTCTTATTGGGGTAAAGGGTGGGGCCTAAAGGATCTGGGGTTCATGCTTTTTTTATTCTTTTATTTTTCTCTTTCACTTAAGCAGCCAGTTATCTTTGTTACTCAGGACTTCCCAAAAGGGGGACTTTATGAGTGGGGCCAGCTGGCTCTTTATCTAGTTGTATAGCTGGCAATGTGTTTATTTGAGATGGATGTCTTTGAAGAGAGACTCAGCAATCCAAAGCTTACTGTAGGGCACTTAAATTACAATAAAAAGCTCATTGTCAGGCACTTACACTACAGAGCCCCCTTTGGGCAGTCAGTGCTCCAGCTTCAGCTGTCAGATGATTTGTTATGTTGGCTATAACTTTATAAACGGCCCCCAAATTGTCCAGCTCCTCTACCATGAAGTCCTGACCCACAACAACCCCGTGAAATAATAAATGGTTATTCCCATTCTAAGATGTTAATGTGGGGTTAGTTGCTTGTGTAGATAAAGAGACAGAAGAGCAGAGAAAAGGGAGATGAGGAGCAAAGGAGAACTTGAGGCCCAGATCTCTGACTCCCCATGGCTCTCTTGGGCCCTGCCATGTACCTGTAATGAATTGCTTTATTTTATAAGTTGAAAAAATTGACAAATTGATCATTATGGAAACGATCCTTTGATGAATTGACTTTCAGTGAATTGATTTGCTGTTAGTAACATAAAGATGGAATACCTAGAATGTTTTTATACTTTGGAATTGTAGAACCAGGATTTTAGAAAGCATTTAAATTGAGATATGTTAAAGTGGGGTTGATAGAAATAAGTATTAAAGTATAAGATAGTAGAGCCCAGCCAGTGTGGCTCAATGGTTGAGCGTCGACCTATGAACCAGGAGGTCACTGGTTTGATTCCTGGTTGAGGCATATGCCTGGATTGTCATCTCCATCCCAGTAGAGATTGTGCCGGAGGCAGCTGATCAAAGTTCTCTCTCATCATTGATGTTTCTATCTCTCTCTCCCTCTCCCTTCCTCTCTCTGAAATCAATTTTTTTTTTTAAAAAAAAGTAGAAAGTAATGGAGACACAGAGGTTTGGGAGATATGTATCCTCTCTCTCTCCCTTTCTCTCTCTTTCTTTCTCTTCTCCTCTCCTCTCCTCTCCTCTCCTCTCCTCTCCTCTCCTCTCCTCTCCTCTCCTCTCCTCTCCTCTCCTCTCTTCTCCTCTTCTCTTCTCTTCTCTTCTCTTCTCTTCTCTTCTCTTCTCTTTTCTTCTCTTCTCTCTCTTTCAGACACACACACACATGCACACACATTGTAAAACAAATGTAACAAATTCCCTATCCATAGTTGACAGCACTTATACTTTTTTACTTCTGGTAATCTGTGATTATGTTTGGGAACAAATTTATCTCTATAGGATGAAGATAAGAATGTAACTGCAGATAGAATAAAAAGAAAAATTGGATTTGTAAGTAATGCCTCAACATTATTTAAAAGGTTGCTTAAAAGATGGCAATCTCCAACACTGTGGAGGCCCCCTTCCCCGTGGCATGCCCTCTGACTGCCAGCTGTGAGCCAGCTGCAACTGCACCTGAAGGTTTCTGAGAGTCTCAGTTTGAAAACTCCTGTTTCACCCCCTGAAGAAGACAAAATTGGGGAAATGGTATTTACTGTACCATGTGCCACTCCCAGGGCTCTGAGTGCTAAAACATGACCTCCTTGCCAAAACCGTTTGGCTCAGTGGATAGAGCGTCAGCCTGTGGACTAAAGTGTCCCAGGTTCTATTCCAGACAAGGGCATGTACCCTGGTTGTGGGCACATCCCCAGTAGGAGGTGTGTAGGAGGCAGCTGATTGATGTTTCTCTCTCATCGATGTTTCAAACTATCTCTCTTCCTCTGTAAAAAATCAATAAAATATATTTTAAAAATAAATAAATTAATTAAATAAATAAAACATGACTTCCTTGATCCTCATGACAGGCTTCTGAGGAGAATGTTATTGGCCCCATTTCAGAGATGAGGAAATTCATGCTGAAGGATGTTAAGTAAATTGCCACGAGCCACCCACCCAGCTAATAAGAGATGGGCCTGGGACTTGAACAGGTTCTTCTGGTTCTGTGACTCCTGATAGCTCATGTGAGGTATGAGGTATCTCAGAGCAATGCTCCTGAAGGCTCAGAACAGGCCTCCCCCAGGTGCCGCTTGGGCATGTGAATTATTTTCAGCTGCAGGCAATCGAGACCCTGTGGGCTCATGAGAAACTTTTGCCTCTCCCTGAAAGAATTTAAATGTGGGGTCTTGCCCTTAAAAGAGTTATCACCAGAGATAACTTTTTATGACCTCCCTTTGGGTAGGGCAAACTTCTAATTACCGAGCATCTGCTCTTCTTATTGTCCTGCCATGACCTCCCTCCCCTCTGAAGCCCCAAGGTGCCTTACCTCTCCTTAGCTCAGAATGCCATGTGTACATCAGCTTCCCTTTCTGTCTCTGAAATTCTCACGTATGCGGGATCTCTCTCATGTACGCAGGGTTCCCATACATACATGTAATTAATTGTTTTCATTTTTCTCTTATTAACCTGTCTCATGTTGATTAGGTTATTAGACCCAATGGAAAAAGCTAGAAAGTTAGAGGGAAGTTTGCTCCTCTCCCTCCACTTTCCCCATCATGAAAGGCCTTGTGATGAATGTGTAGTGTTGGTGGCCAGGAGCATAGCTGACCCCTGCGAACCTGGAATGTCTAGGGAGGAAAAGCAGCAGAGCTTAGAACTGCACTATGAGAGGAAAGCCTATGAGCACCAAGGGTCAGCTCAGGCAGCAGCTCCCAGTCTTTCCTGGGACCACAGGCCAGGCCTACTGCCTGATGAGGGCTGGTAGCTGTCTTAGCATTTGTCACCTCATTTAGAAATTCTCTCTGTTCTGTCTTTTACTCTAGACTAGGGGTGTCGAACTCAATCAGAGAAGGGGCCAAAATCTAAAATCCAGCCTAAATCGCGGGCCGAATGGTTTACTGAACAGTCATAAACTGACAATGTCATAAACTGACAGCGGAGTGCAGTGATGACAGCGCGGTGCAGGCCACATTGCAAGGCCTGGCGGGCTGGATTTGGCCCACGGGCCTTGTGTTTGACACATGTGCTCTAGACCCTGCACTCCTTGAGGGCAGGGCCATGACTCAGGCACCCTGGCACCCCACCCAGCACCTGGCCTGGGGCTGGCACGAGGAAGGACCTCACGGAATGACCGCTGAGCCCAACAGAACTGAAGCAGGTCTAGAAGGAGAGCACAGAGCCCCCAGAATGATGCCCCACGCAGGGAGCCTGCAGGCCTGAGTGAGAGCAGGGAAGGCTCCAGCGAGGTGGTATCGCTGTGGGGTGAGCCCTGTGGGAGCAGTATGCACATCAGGATTGTTTAAAATCTGCCCCTGTGCACCTGTAGTGAGCCAGACTGAGGTTTCCTACAGGCCCTCCAGATAGTGATAGGGTCATGTGGGAGCCTTGGGGAGCCCTTAGTCATAAAATCACAGAGGCCCCTGCCTTTAAGTGTTTCCAGTACAATGCTACCAGGGTTTTCCTCTCTTGAGTACCAATAAGAGGGCTGTCTGTGCTACCAAATGCACACCTGCTGTTTGATACACAGTGTCTTGATGCCTGTTAACTACCAGCCATGTCTGGCCACTAACAGATGCTACTATTCACAGAAAGTCCCTCCCTCCCAAGGCTTATCGGTCTGGCTACGGAGATAGAAAAGGTAGGAAGAACAGGCAATACAAGGAAAGTATTCAGTTTTATTCTCCCTCCCTCTGCCTCCCTCACTCTCTCTTTCTCTCACCTTTTAATTCCCTTTCCTCCATCCAACTCCTTTTCTATTTTCCTCTTCCTCCCTCCTGATCTTTCTTCTTTCCTGACTTCTTAACTTACTTCCTGCCTGATATTAGTTCTCCTTTACACTCTACAAGGAAACATCTTATCTACAATTACCTTCTCCTACCTAAAACCTCACTTCTTTTATAGAAAAACTTCTCTAAAACATTGTCTATTACTCACCTTCCCAAATGCTCTCCTTTCGTGCTCCTTCAAGCCATTCCAAAAACGGCATTGACCCAAACAAATATACTTTAAATAAGAGCAGAGAGAATTTGCTATTAAATTGTGTCCTTTCAATTCATTGATGACTTCCTTATTCCTAAATCCAATGACCAATTTTCAGTCCTTTTTTCACTCTAATGATAATTTAAAATGCGAGCTCGTCCTACTCCAATAAACATTTTCACAGGATGCTGCTCTCTCCTTATTTTCTTTCTTCCTTTCTGGCCATGTGGGAAGGCTCCAAGGCTCAATCATTGGACCTTTTCTATTTATATTCACTCCTGCTGTGAGTTCAATCAGTCTCAGGGCTCTTCTACCATTTATACATTAATGATTTCCTGGTATTTATCTCCAGTCTGCACTTCTCTTCTGAACTTCAAACTCATATTCAATCACATCTTCAACATCTCCACTTGGATGCCCAACAGACATCTCACATTTAGTGTGTCCATGAACAAACTTTCAATCATTGCTCCCAGATCCACTTTACATGGTCTTCCCCCTGAAGGACAATTACATTCTTTCTGTTTTCAGAGTGGGGGGGGGGGGGGGGGGGAAGCAGTTCCTTTCTTAACTCCTTTTTTCTCTCTCAAACTATATACATTCATCAGCAAATTCTGTTGGCTCTACCATAAAAATATGTCTTACCAACACTACCACTTATGTCAAAATCATCATAATTTGTTGCCTGGATATGCTGTATCTCTCCATGTATAATAAAGTTTAAAATATTTTTTCATAAAGTGTTTTATTTTACCTTCTTCACTAAGTTAACTCTTATATATATATTCCATTCCCGTTGCTGTTGTAAAATGTATCTCATTTTCTAGTAAGTTTTCTCGATGATTATTTCTGGTATAAGGGTATATGCAAATTGATCTTGTATTCAACAATCTTGCTGAACTTTCTAAATATGTGAATAGTTTGTGTGTTGCATCTGTAGATTTTTCTATAAAGATCATCAGGAAACAGTGATAGATTTTCCTCTTTCCTTTTAGACCTTACATCTCCTTTTGTTCTTGCTCTAATGCATTTCCTAGTAGCCACATTAAAAAGTAAGACAAACAAGCAAAAATCTCATATGAAATACATTCTCTGACCTCAGGAAATGTAAGTTCAACACCAGATCCAAGAGAGGAAAGGCCAGTGGTTGCAACTTCTCAGGGGATTGTTGCTGGGTTTTCCTCTCCAGACATCATGCTGGAGACAAATGTGTTCCCTGAATAAGTCCTTCATTTTGATAAAGTGGGTGTGGGTTTTTTTTTTTTTAAGCTAATTATTTCACTAAAAATGTGGCCACCTTCATAGGAGGAGGTCTAGTGACCCTCCAACCTTCCAGTGTGCCAAGCCTTGTCCTACATACCTGTAATGACAAGCTATTAATATTCAAAAGCTCTAGGTTTTTAAGGTCACCATTTGCCCTAGAACATTCATTCATTCACTCATCCATTTGTTGGACATATATGTGCTCAGCATTGTTCTGTTCCAGGCATTGTTCCCAGGCTTGTGCTCCATCCTATCTAATAAAGAGGGAATATGCTAATTGACTGCTCCACCCTCAAAGATGGCGGCACCCACATCCACAAGATAGCAGTGCCCAGTCCTCTCAGCCCTGCTGGGCCCGCCCCCAGATAGGCCCGGCCACTCCACACCTGCCTTCGGAATCCCTCAGTTCCCTTAGCCCCCTGCCACCCAAGGCTGGTCTGAAGCAGAGGCAAGCCTCAGATGGCAGCTGCCCAGCCTCCCAGTGCTGCCCAAGGCTCAGGAAACTGGGCCAGCTGAGGCTTGCGCTACTGGCTATGGCAGCAGCAGAGGTGTGATGGGGCATCACCTTCTCCTGATTGCTGGGTCACCTCCCACACCTGAGGGCTCCTGGACTGTGAGAGGGGGCAGGCTGGACTGAGGGACCCCATCCAGTGCATGAATTGTCATGCACCGGGCCTCTAGTCAGAAATAAAGTAACCAGAAATTCCTGCCTCATGGAGCTTATATTCTAATGAAGGCAGCCTTCATTCCCACCCTATTGACTAGACTTGTTGCCATTCTTTTTTGTTGAAGAAGTGGGGAATAGAGGCTAGACTTATTTGTTTATGGATTCAGTATTATATTTTAAAACATTTAAAAATTTACCCAGTTTCATGAAGTCTTCATGGGGAGTTTTCCAGCATTTCTAGTCTGCAATACTTCTGGAAGCAGTAAAATATTTTATTTAAACCCAGTAACTTCAGTTGGTTCTCATTATTCTGTTACTATGGTTTGAATATTATTTCTTAGCTATTTGAAGATGTGGTTAGGCTTATTTAAAATTTTTTTTCTCTGGTCTATTAATTCTTGTTTGGTGTAATTTGTTCTGTTTATTCTGTTACTTTATGTTATTCACATTCCTTAAATATATCATTAGTTTTCCCTCTGAACTTATATTTCCTGGGTTCTGTTAAAGCTAGTAATTGCTCTCCTACCACAAAAAAAAATTGGAAAACTGGAAAATAAAATATATTAAACAAGTGTTTTTAGACATTGTATAAAGGCAGCACAGACTGTGACCTGAAGGAGAAGGGAAACAAATAAAGTGAGCCCTATAATTGTACAGCTTATGGCCTGAAGGAAGTTTCTAACCTACAATGCAGTAGGGGTAACCCAAGAAAGCCCATTAGTCTTACTGAGTAGAGAAAAAGGTCAGAATGTGAGAAGTCAGAGGCAGCTAGAATTGGCTGGACAGATGACTGTAGAGGAGACAGCTACAGGGATCAAGAGAGTTAGAGGACAGGGGATTTGACCTTGAGTCTTTGACTGAATAGTGATCTGAGTGTGTGGAGGAAGAAACCCCATGACACCAGGGGGGAAAAAACACTAAAAAGCAATAGGCTGAACAATTTCTGGAATTCTTACAGGGCTTGGAGGAGACCTCAGAATACAGAGGACATTGGATGGACCTTTTAGAAGGGCCACATTTCAGCAGTGAGATTCAGTTAGACCTAAAGAAAGGCTGCTATGGACCTACCATAGTAAATATGAAACCAAGCCTCTAAAACAGCCATTTTCAGCCTTTTTTCATTTCATGGCACATGTGAATGAATTACTTAAATTCTGTGGCACACCAAAAAATATATATATTGCCAATCTAACAAAAAAAAAAAAAAATCGGTATAATTTTGATTCATGCACACTGGGCAGCTATTGTTGTGATGGCTGTTGTCACTTTTTTATTTAACAGTCTATGAAAAAGAGTTCAATGCCCCTGTCAAGCATTGGATGTTTTAAAAGTTCTAATGGCATACTGGTTGAGAATAGCTGCTCTAAAAAATCAATCTGATCGGCAAGTAACTTAACTGCAAGTCAGAACACAGACAAATCTACAAAATTCAACAAAATTCACCAACCTAAATTCTTGCTGTTCAACATTTTAATTTATCATTTATACCAATTAATCTTTCTTGAAATCATATAGTCTTGAGCCATAGTCAGTAAGATTAATTTCCCATGCTAGATTAATACATAAGAAATTTACAGAGTTTAGGTGTACCAAGGTGAGAAGAAATAATAATTGGACTTCTTCAAAATAAAAAACTTTAATCTTTAAAAGACACTGTTAAACAAAAAGGCTGAGAGAACATCTATACTAATAAAAGGGTAATATGCAAATTGGTTGAGATGCCCTCATGTAACAATTGAACAGCAGGCTGTGTGGGATGACCAGGCTGGCAGGGGCAAAAGGGGCAGTTATAGGCAATCAGGCAGGCAGAGGTCATTATGGGGACTCAGGCAGGCAGGCAGGTGAGCTGTTAGGAGCCAGCAGTCCTGGAATTTGAGAGGGATTTGTGACTGCCAGTTTAGGTCCGATCCCTCAGTCAGACATCCCGTGAGAGGTCCCAGATTAGAGAGGGTGCAGGCTGGGCTGAGGGGACCAATCCCCTGTGCACGAATTTCATGCACTGGATCTCTAGTATATATAATAAAATAATAGTATTCAGAATACTTAAAGGATTCTTGCAACTCAATAATAAAAAGACAACAAAATTTAAAAATAGGAAAAATATTTGAATCACTTCACCAAATAAAATATCAATATATGACAAAGACACAAAAGATGTCCAACATTAGATCATTAGTCATTAGAGAAATGCAAATTGCAACCACAAAGATACTAATACACACTATTTCAATCTCTAAAGTTAAAACAAACAAACCTGACCATACCAAGTGTTGCCTAGGATATGGAGCAATTGGAATTCTCAACATTGTCCTCAAACATTGCTTTGAGACTACGGCCATTTTAGAAAGCAATTTGGAAGTTTTTTGTTGTTGTTGTTTTTAAAGATAAACCTATGTTTTCCATATGACCCAGCACTTTGGTTCCTAGATATTTATCCAAGAAAAGGAAAATGTTGAACATAGTGTTTATAACAATTCTGAAAAAGCCAAAACTTATAAACAATGCCAAATCTTTCAGCTAGTAAATGGCTAAGCAAATGTGGTGTATCTATGCAATGTAATACCCCTAAGGAATGAAAAGGAACAAACTTACAGATACACTCAATGACATTAAGGAATTGTGAAAGCATTATTCTCAGTGAAAGAAGCTGGACCCAAAAGACTACATACTGTATGATTCTATTTAGATAAAACTAAAGTCCCAGTACAAGAATTCATACACAGTTGGGGTCTGGTCAGCCTGCCCTAAATAGGCTGAGCTGGCTGGGGGAAGGGGCCACAGGTGGTTGACCAGCTTGCCCTGCCCCTGTTGGAACTCCTGATTGAACTCCCAGTCAAACTCCCAGTCAAGGGGACAATTTGCATATTAGCCTTTTATTATATAGGATTATTGGACTGTAGAAAGGCAAAATGAAAATGGTAGAGGGTAGATCTAACTTTGGGTTGAAAGTGGGGAAAATAGGGGCAGGGGAGGAGAATTCTGTGAAGGGTCACTAATGAACTTTTTAAGGTGATGAACTTGTTCTGTATCTTGATTGTGATGTTGTTACACAAATGTACACATTTGTCAAAACTTCAGTGAATTTTGTTTTATGTAAATTATAACTCAATAAAGCTTATTAAAAAAAAAAAAAAAAAAAAAGCCAGGGCTTTAGCTTTTGTGCCTCTTCCTAAATTTAAGAACAAGAGGAAGGTAGGGGTTTGGAAGCATCTTCTGGTTTTACAATATTACTTCAACAACCCCTCTCTCCTTATTGGCCACAGGTAAACCTGTTTCTAGGATCTGCTCCATGAAATGCAGTGACACGCCCACAGTGACAGCCCAGAGGGAAGACAAAGGAATGTGTGGAGACTCCTGGTCTTTCCATCAGTTGTTACTCATTCACATTTTAGCCCAACAAGGCTCTGAGACTTCCCAATTTTATCCTCTCATCTTTGACTGTTTCTAAGCTTCTGTATCAGAATCAATGACATATCTTATTTTGCTCTGGTACAGAAGCACTTCAATTCTTGAAAGTTTTGTTCCCTTTAAGACTGCTTATCTGCTGCAATAATCCTATCTAATAAAAGAGTAATATGCAAATTGACCATCACTCTAATACACAAGATGGCTGCCCCCACGTGGACACAAGCTGGCTGCCACAAGATGGCCAGCAGGGGAGAGCAGTTGGGAGGGACCAGGCCTGCAAGGGAGGGCAGTTGGGGGCAATCAAGCCTCAGGGGAGAGCAGTTAGGGGGACCAGGACTACAGGGGAGGGCACTTAGGGGCAATCAGGCTGGCAGGAGAGCAGTTAGGCATCAATCAGGCTGGCAGGGGAGTGGTTAGGGGGTGATCAGGCAGAAGCAGTTAGGGGCAATCAGGAAGGAAGGCAGGCAAGAAGTTGGGAACCAGCAGTCCTAGATTGTGAGAGGGCAGTCGGGCATTCCTCGAGGGATCCCAGATTGGAGAGGGTACAGGCTGGGCTGAAGGACACACCCCTTGTGCATGAATTTTGTGCACTGGGCCTTTAGTTACTAATAAATCACTCAGCATGAGAAATAATAAGACTGAACAACTCTGAAGAATAAAGAGGGTAGTTGGCTCGTTTCCATTGCAATGGTGGGAGACTTTCAGTGAGTCCTCTTGCTCTGTGTCTCACTCTTTGACCATTGATTTCTAAGGACATAGAGAGGGAGACAGAGAATGAGCTTAAGAAATTATTTTTTATTCTTAAATGGGCCAAGTAACTTATTCTATTAATTGTTCTGGAACATTTTATTCTGCCCTTTCTCCTCTAACACAACATCCTCTTGTCACAAATCACTCATTGTAGCTTGCAGAAATTAAACACTAAGTTCCTAGTTTGGCCATTAATGTCAAATAATAGACCATTAATTGATTTCTATTAATTGAGCGTTTATGGAATAGGCCAAGAATTCCAACTGGGATTCTGCAGGTCTGCTGTAGAAATGAGCCTGAAGGTGGAACAGTCTTTCTGAGCCAGACATTGACTAATGACTATAATGGACACTCAACTTCTTATCTTTATTAGCAAATGCATCTCTGTTATCTACTCATTGATTTGATATCAATGTTTAAAAAACAAGAAACAACTTTCTTAAACATTAAGTTTTCATATTGTTTAGCAAATCATTAGACTGGTTGGAGAAATCAAAATAAAGTTTATTTTGAAAGTAACAAGTTTGCATGTTGTCTGTGTCTGCAATAGGCTTATTAGGTAAAACAAACAAGAACAGCCCAGCCCTTGCCAGTGTGGCTCAGTTGCTTGGAGCATCATCCTGTACACCAAAAGTTCTTGATATGTTCCTAGGTTTCAGGTTTGATCCCTGGTCTGGGCATGTGTGGGAGGCAACCAATTGATGTTTCTTTCTCACATCAATGTTTATTTCCCTTCCTCTCTCTCTAAAACCCATTAAAAAAAACAAAAATATAACCTTGGGTAAGGATTAAAAAATATTTTTAAAAAGTCCAAACATACTTTTTAAAGATGTGCTAATACATGTCCTCACCACCCATAATAACACACTTCTTCCCAAGTATAAAATATAAAAATGTAGTGTAAATCACCCTGGCAATGTGTTGGAAAGAACATGCACACTCTGGTTGAGATAATCAACACATACTGAATACTATTTTTCTAAATTCTTATGAATTTTTTGCATTTCTTCCTCATAATTCAGTATCAGAATCAATTACATATCTTAGTTTTCTCTGGTACAGAAGCACTTTAATTCTTGAAAGTTTTGTTCCCTTCAAGACTGCTTTTCTGCTGCAATAATTACCAATAAATCACTCAGCATGAGAAATAATAAGACTGAATGACTCTGAAGAATAAAGAGGGTAGTTGGCTCTTTTCCATTCATCTTGATAATCTTCATTGCTACATAAACAGTAAGATACCTTATTATGATTTATATTCAAGTTGATTCCAATCTCAACACTGATTCCTGAGAAATTCTACCCAATAAACTGTTTTATTAGGTCTGAAAGGCAACAGCAAGGAAAATGGCAAAAAGTCCATGATAGTCTGAACTTGTAAGTGAACATGTGTGAATGAGAGAATGCAATAGAGAAAAGAGCAAAAAATGTGATTGGATGCATCTAGCAATGTGTCTAATAATCAAATATCCTTCTGAGAATGGTTAACCAATTAATTTTAATTATTCTCATCAGAATCCATGTAAATCTGAGTTAGCAGACACCAAGTATAAAGAGTAAATTCCAAATCTGTGTTTTAAGTACTTTTTACTTTTTTTTGTTAATCCTCACCCCAGGATATTTTTTCCATTGATTTTTTTTAGAGAGAGTGGAAGAGAAGAAGGAATGAAGAGAGACAGACAGACAGACAGAGAAAGAGAGATAGATAGAGAAACATTAATGTGAGAGAGACACATTGATTGGTTGTCTCCTACATGTACCTCTAACCCAGGTACATGACCAGGAATTAAAACCACTGGCTGACGCTCTACACTAAATTACACTGGCCAGGGCATCAAGTACTTCATATTGTAACATCCTAAAACTTACAAGTATTCAATTAACACAATCACTGCAGGGCTACTGAAGAACCGGATTTAAGTAGACCCTAAAAATAATCTGAGAACTGAGAGGATCATATTCCCAAACCAGAGGAAGAAAACCTTCAGTGTAAGAAAATAATTCTCAAGCAGGCACCTGGAAGAATCTGTGATTGCTCAAATGTTTTTCCAGGAAACCACTTTTCCTCCTAGGATAGATGTAATGCCCTAATGTTAGAGAACCAACCAGAGTAAATAAGATCTGCCTGTCTTTTCCAAGCCCAGAGGAAACCAGACACTCCCCAGGGTTTCTTTCCCCTTAGAATTGCACCAGTTTTCACTGTATGGGTTATTTTTAAACATTGGTTTAAAATGTACTATAGCCCAGCTGTTAAACACCACAACATAAACTCAATTTCATATAGTTGTTCTTCCTTGAAGAGCGAGCTAAGTGCCCCAAAAGGCCAATTTTCCCCCCCACTAATGGAAGTATTTGTTGTTGGAAAGTTGCCATTTTGCTGAGGAAATTATGTTTCCTTGTTTAACTCGTGCACACATTAAACTTCAGAAATATTATGGATTTAATTTTTATAGTTTTGGGGCTTGGGTTACAGGCATTTCTCACCCATTAACAATAAACTGAACCCAGAGAAGTTGAATCCACTGATAACTCCCAACTTACACAGAGCCCCACATTTAGTCAACCAAGCTTCTTTTAAATGTGTTTGAAATCTTAAAAATTGGCAGAATTAACATCTCACCTGTGAAATCATCAAAAGAGGGGCCATTGCAAAATAAGATGGTTAAGAAAGGCTGGAGCCAACCTGTGCTCAGGAGCCATATTTCCCTGGGTTCAGATCCAAACTCTGCTACTCATTGGCTTAGCTGACTGACTGTGACTCTTTCTATGGGGATGGGACTTAATCATGGGCTTGTTGTGAAAGTTAGCCTAGTGTGTATATGCAAAGCTGAGGAAAGCACTGCATGGTGCTTGCCAGCACAAAATGGCATAAGTTCTTTGTTTTTCCTCACCAAATTCTTGTGAAGGAGGCTAATTTTATAATTGAGGAAACAGGTTTATAAAGGTGAAACTGCTTACTCAGGGTGATGGAATTAGAAAGGAAGAGCCCAGGAGTGTTCCCTTGGTTGCTCTTCTGTGCAGTTGCTACCTATTGCAGTATTCCATTTCACTTCATTGTGTGGGGACCACCCTTTTTATTTTGAGTGCTTCTGAATTATCCCCTTTTCACCTCCTTTCTATCACCCCTTCTTTCTTTTCTCCTTTTAAGAGGGCAGGGTGGGGCTAACTCCTGATCCTCCATTTTGTATGTCATTGTGTAACATTAGGGGTGTCAAACTCAATCAGAGAAGGGGCCAAAATCTAAAATCCAGCCTAAATCGCGGGCCGAATGGCTTACTGCACAGTCATAAACTGACAATGTCATAAACTGACAGCGGAGTGCAGTGATGACAGCGCGGTGCGGGCCACATTGCAAGGCCTGGCGGGCTGGATTTGGCCCACAGGCCTTGTGTTTGACACATGTGGAACTGGACACTAGCCCTCACCCAACCAATCGGGGTCAACCAAAGCAGTGACATCACCACCCCTATAAAACTCTTTGATCTGTTAAAGCTCGCTCTCTTCCACCTCGCCGCTGAGTCGGTGTAAGTGGGACAGAGCTCAGGCTAGCCCTGAATAAAAGGCTCTTTTGCTTTTGCATCGGACTTGGCTCCCTGGTGGTCTTTGGGGATCACGAAATTTGGGCATAACACTTTCTTCCCACAAGTATATTTTTAGCATTGCCCCTGAGCAAAATGCCCTTTCCATCCTCATGACATAGTTACATACCATTAAAACGCAAAAGGAGGCCTCCTGGTGCTCATGTCTCCCTGAGGGGCACAAGGCTCCAGGATGGTCACATGCCCTTCCCAATTCCTTAATGCAACCTAAAAGCTCTCAATTTTCTTTAGCAAAATGCCGTTCCTGCACGGTCAAAACCATGGAAGTCACGAGTTTATTTGACTAAAATGAATTATTCTCCAAAGCTCTCATCTAAATTTGGGCCTCTTTATTCAGAACAGATCATCCCCCAGTTTTGTCCACCTCTAACCATTATGTCATTCCCATGAGACACAAAATCTTTCAGTGTTGTCAACTGAGCTCAATAGCACTGTATGTTCCAGACTTCCCCAGACAGTGATGACTTTGTGTCATTTTATTCTTTTCAAGAAATATAATTCATTAAATATAAATCCAAATGTAATTTTTAAGAATGTGTATAACTGCAGCCAGAAAATGCTGATTTTTGTCTGTTATGATAATCTGGTTATCATTTAATAGGAAAGGAGTAAAGGGGAGACCAGATAATGCAAGCATGCCATTTATACAGCTTTGCCAGAAAGCTGCAGTTCAGCATTCTCCAGGTCTGCTCCCTGCAGATTGATGTGGGAAAGGACTGGACAAAGGCAGTTTAGATGCATGCCCAATAAGGACTAAGTAACATGGGAATGAAGTATGGTAGTAGAAACTGCTGTTTGGGTTCTGTACTTATTTGTTTGATAAAACAATAGAAAGTTATTTTCATTTTCTGAACTTATGCATGCTATCCCAATACTCCATTGATAATGGTTTGAATATCCCATTGATTGTGATCTCACTGGTTAATGAAGCACATTTTTCTGGAACTCAAGACAGTTCAATTATCCTAAATTGTCTCAGTAACTACAGATATCTGAGTTTCGGTTGACTCAGTGGTCCCGGAATCAGAAGAGCACAAATTATCCTAAGTTGCCTCAGCAGCTACAGATAGTGCATTCCTGTTTACTCAGTGATCCCAGAATCTGGACAGCACAATTATTCTAAATTGTCCAAGTGGTCCCAGATAATGATAATGTGTTTCTGTTGCTTTAGTGATTCGTAGATAACTAACTTGCTCAGTTTCACTTTTATAAAATCACGAAACAGGATCCTCATTCCAGACCCAAAGATATAATTGATACTTTTGTGATATTCTGCCAATATAAGCCAAAGGTGGCAAGCTGCGAGATTTGGAGCTTCAGCCCTTCGTATGCTGCCGTCCTTTAATAAATGACTCCATAATTCGAATTTTTGAGGCATCCTTTGTGAAATTCGGGGTACATCACAACAGGAAAGTGCTTGCTTACCTGTCAGACACACTGGGAACAGGTAATTGACCAAAATAGGCATAGCCATTGCAAGAGCATGAAACCTGAATATTTAAATTTCTGAACAAAGGATGTTTTCTCTCTTGGATCTTGGCTCTTGGCTCTTGGCTCTTGGCTCTCTCTTGTGTGCCGGGTTCCTGGCTCTCCCATTTTAGGGGGTGCAGTCCCTGGCATTGGCCTATGTGGCTTATAGCCATGGGGGACCTTCACAATGGACTAACAAGCTTTAATTAATTGATGCTGAACTGGATCTGGCAGAAACATGGAACGGAAACTCTGGACACTCGCCTTGCTTTTGGCTCTGCTGAACCCCCAGCTGCACCTTCTTCAGATGGGACTTTGGAAGCTGAGAAATGTAACACCATCCAAATAAAGCCTTTTACCATTTCATTCTCCCATGGGCGCTTTTGCAAGTGCTTATTTCTGTGGTGTCCCATGTGCAATAAAGGAATCCCGCTCATGTACTCCTCTGATAACAATATGATCACAGTAGGATCACCTTCCTGTCCTAACCAACATATCATCTCCAGCATCAATGTTGGTCCAGAAATCTAACCACTTTATTTTTTTTTCTTTTGAAATCTAACCATTTTATATTTGTAAGACCTTGATAGTAGTCTAGCTAAAGTGAATAACTCCACCTGGTTTTACTATGTACTGGTATATGGCACAAGTGTATATATGTACATATGTGTGTATAAGCATGTGACATATAAGTTTTCTTCCAGACTGCTCTTATAATATTAATAAACTGTGTTTTCATGGGCAGCAGGGCTGCCTGAGCATGCTGTGTTCAAGAAGTGACTTTGAACCCCAGTCACACTAATGTGATTAATGTGCTCCTTGTAGATGATGTTTCCTGCCATTCCATGTTCCCAGATGAAGGCAGATACTGGCAGAACAGGAGGCCCTTCACAGCCCGCCTAGGTCCCCTGCCGTTCAACGGCTATGTAGATGTGTGGCTAGTTCCTCATAAAGGAATGCCACCTTTAGGGAATTTGGAGCTGCTGGTCAGCCTGATTTTTCATTCTTCATCCTGGGCCTGCGCCCCAGCAGATGTCTGGCAGGAACTAGGGGCACTGGGGCAAACATCAGCGACAGAGATGGCTCAGCCTCAGAAACCTGGCGATAGTTTTAGAGGACTAGAGATGAAGGGACCTTGAGGATGGGCTATCTCAACCCTTCTGTTTCTCTGATTAAGAGCCCAGGCCTGAGGGGGGGGGAGGGCAGATTGGGAACAGAGTGAGAGGGGGATAAAGGGAGTAAAAAAGGGAGACATTTGTAATACTCCCAACAAAAAAGATTTTTAAAAAAGAAAAGTTCACCATTTAAAAAAAATCAACAAAACTCAAGGACAAACATGCATGTGAATTTAAATACCTTAGCAAGATGACTAAAAATATTATCTAGGAAAGTTTGAGAACCAGTGATCTAAGGAAATTGACAAGGAAGAGAGCCACTAACCAGGGGAGGGAGTTGCCTTAGAAACTGTGTGATGTTTTTAAGCCTTCTCAGTTTCCCTGCTATCAATCTGGGATTTTATGAATAATTCTGACAACTATCAACAAACTATTTTTAATGATTTCTGTTTTGACATGCCACAGTTGGCCTTATGCTTTTAACTAAAGTGAAGAGATATGCGGTTGTAAAGGGGACAGGCATGAAATTATTGCTAACTTCCACTTACAATTCCTTAAAATCTTTACAGTAACAAAATAACTACAAAATAACTAGTGTTGATATCATTAAATTAAAATAACACTTATTAAATAGCTTTATAAAGGCTTTATAATTATGATTGTCATAATCAATTATATAATTTCCCACATGATCAGAAGCTACTACAGTATGCACGATTCCTTAAAAGGTAAAGGAAATTGGTTATTGTCTTTATTACAACCTAAGAGAACAATGGGGGTGTTGTTGTCAGAAATTTAAATGTGGCAACTAAAGAAAATAAAAATTCCTCTTTTTTTTACAAAATAATATTTTTGTGAATGAAACAAAAAACATGTGGTCATTATAAAAATAGTAAAAATGTATTTTAAAAGTAAAAATACAAAATAAAAGACATCCATTATCCCAACAGCCATAGATAATTATTAAAAATATTTTGGGATTCTTCTCTCTTTGAAGGGCAGTGATACTGAATTTTTGGACTGGAATCTGGATTCTTTGTCCACTCGAATTGAAGAATGAATCCACGGACAGAAGGTGGTATAGTAAAGGCGGAAACTTATTGAAAAACAAGTACAGACTCTCACGTGGGGAGGGGGAAGAGTCCCACAGAACTGACTCCCACATAGGGAGGAGGGAAAGGTCCCACTGAGTTCCCTTTCCCTATGGCTTATAAAGGCTGCAAATCCTGGTGCCTTGATATCCCCTCTGATTGGTCACTATAGTAACTCCCCCCTTAGACTGGTTACTATAGTAACTCCTGGGCTCAAAGATTGAACCTCACATGGGACTTGTGAGGTTCTCTCCTCCTCCTTCCTTATTATTTCACTATACCCCTTGGGCTTTCTTCTTCTCCTTCAGAATGAAGGGCTTCCTTATCTTTATTTTGTAAATATTGCCTTTCTTGAATACTTCCAGTTCCTTTGTCTTATGAAAATATACCTGTTGCTGACTCCTTGTCTTATGGAGATGTAACTGCACCGGTAAATGTACCTTCTCACAGTCTGCAGCCCAGTGCTTTTCCATGAACCCCAATTCTAAAAAATCCCTAAGCCTGCCTGTGTTCCCACAAAGTTCCTGCTTCAGCAGGATCAAGTAGAAAGCTCCCATCCAGTCAGTCTTTTTAATCTAAAAACTAGAGGCCTGATGCACAAAATTCATGCAAGGGGCTCAGCCCTTGCAGCCCTGGCTTCATCCGAAGGTCATCCAGAAGGACGTCTGAATGGTCATTCAGCTATCTGGTCTAATTAGCATATTATCCTTTTATTATTATAGACTTAAGGTCTGGTGCACAAAATTGTGCACAGGCGGTGGGAGTGTCCCTCAGTCCAGCCTGCACCTGCTCCAATCTGGGATCACTTGAGGGATGTCCGACTGCCTTTTTAAGCCCATTCCCACTGGTGGGACAGTAGGACATCCCTCTCACAATCCAGGACTGCTGGCTCCCAACTGCTTGCCTGCCTGCCTTTCTGATTGCCCCTAATCACTTTTGCCTGCCAGCCTGATCATCCCCTAAGCACTCCCCTTCCAGCCTGGTTGATGTCTAACTGCTCCCCTACCAGCTTGTTTGCTCCCAACTTCTCTCCTCTGCTAGACTGGCCACCCCTAACTGCTCTCCCCTGAAGGCTTGATCACCCCAACTGCCCTCCCTTGCAGGCCTGGTCTCTCCAAACTGCCTTCCCCTGTTGGCCTGATCACCCACATCTATCCTCCCTTGTAGGCCTAGTCCCTCCCAACTGCCCTCTCCTGCTGGCCACCTTGTGGTGGTCATCTTGTGTCCACATGGGGGCAGAATCTTTGACCACATGGGGGCAGCCATCTTGTATGTTGGAGTGATGGTCAATCTGCATATTATTCTTATTAGATAGGATAGAGACCTGGTGCATGGGTGGAGGCCAGCTGGTTTGCCTTGAAAGGTGTCCCAGATCAGGGTGGGGTTCCTATGGGGCATGGGGTGGCCTGGATGAAAGGCATGTGGTGGTTTTCAGGCCAACCACACCCCCGGGTAACCCAAGTAGAGGCCCTTGTATCTGGGGTTTATTTATTTTCTACAATTGAAACTTTGTAGTCTGGAGCAGAGCCAAGCCTTCTGCTTGCTCCATGGTGGCAGCCATTTCTGTTGGGATTTATGTATCTTTTATAATTGAAACTTTGTAACCTTAAGTGGAGGCCTGGGCCAGCCAGGGTGTGTGGAAAGCTTGGCTTCCTCCATCTTTAGGGAAACCCAAGCCTCCCTCCTGCTCTCAGTAGACCTAGCCATCTTGGCTGGGTTAATTTGCATACTTGCTTCTGATTGGCTGGTAGGTGTGACTTATGGACATGGCTTGTGAGTGTAGTGGAATGATGGTTAATTTGCATATTATGCTTTTATTAGATAAGAAAGGAAGCAGAATTTTTGTTATGTGAGGGTGACAAGAATCCAAATAAAGTTACTTGGAAGAATAAAAGAAACAATAAAAATTAAAAATAAAGTTACTTGGAAAAGAAAAACTATTTTGATGTATTTTTATCTCTTTTCTATAACTAAATATACTTTTGCATATATAGGATCACATTGCATATAACATTTTATATTATAAATCTTTTTACTTATTGTGATTAAGGTCTCTTCCACTGTCATTAAGTATCCTTCAAAAACATGATAATTATAGCTTTTCTCTCTTTGTTTTAAATGCTCCTTCAGTAGGAATATTGTGGTGACTATAAAATATATGGCTGTATTCTCAAGATATATCATTAGTTGTATATTTAAACGCAATCATGGAAATTTGGCCTTCTTATCTCCTTCCTATCTATTTTATGTAGGTATTTCAGTAGAAGCTCTCTTAAATGACCCTCACTTAATAAATTCTATGGATTAATTGATCCTCTATTTACTCAAAGTATTTGTAGGCATGCTGCATCCTTGCAGCTAGTAGACAGCTGAAATACATGGACACATTCTGACCTCACCAGATGATTTGTATACTTACCAACAGTTGGTTCAGTGTGTTCCTGTTTATGCCACTTGTACATATTATAATAATTACACAATTTAATAATTATCTATAGAAACCAATAAAATGTTAGTGTGGCCCTGGCTGGGTGGCCACACTGATAGGAACATTGTCCTGTACACCAAAAGATTGTGGGTTCAATTCCAAGATAGGGCACATACCTAGGTTGTAGGTTTGTTCCCTTAGGGGAGGCAACTTATAGATGCTTCTCTGTCTCTAAAATTAATAAAAACATGTCCTCAGGTGAGATTTAATATATGTAACATATATATTATATTATGTATTCAGCTAGTGTGGCTCAGTGGTTGAGCATCAACCTAAGAACCAGGAGGTTGTGGTTTCAATCCCATCAGGGCACATGCTCAGATTGCTAGCTCTGTCCCAAACAGGGGTGTACAAGAGGCAGCCAATCAATGATTCTCTCTCATTATTTATATTTCTCTCTCTCTTATCTCTGTCTCTCTCTCTCTCTCTCTCTCTCTCTCTCTCTCCCTTCCTCTCTGAAATCAATAACATATATATATATATATATATATATATATATATATATATATGAAAATAGTTGTCATTTTCATAAATATAAAGTAGAATGTTTTGAAAATACTCTATAAAGGCAAGTCACTTAAACTATTTTTGTTTAAAAATAGGTGTTGGCAAAAAGCAATTATATCTATATGTACTAGCAAACTATAATTGAGGCAAAAATATTTTTAAATAGCATAAATAGCAATAATAGCTCACAACAAACAAAATATTTAAGTATAAATCCAACAAAACATGTACACAATCTATAAGTTGTACAAAACACTGATGAAATTAAAGAAGATATAAATAAAATGACAGACATATTATGTTTTTACAAGCTGATCCTAAACTTTAAATGGAAAAGCAAAGGAATTAGAATAGCTAAGACAATTTTGAAGAAAATGGAAGTTGGATGAATTATATTACTGCAGCAATCAAACAATACTAATATCAGATACCCTTTGTCATCAAAGGGTATAGATGACAAAAACTATAACAAGAGACAATGAAGGACATGACATAATGATAATGGGATCAACCCAACAAGAGGATATAACACTCAGAAACATGCATGCACCCAACATAGGAGCACCAAAATACGTAAAGCAAATATTAGCAGACATAAGGGAGACATTAATAGTACACAATAATAGCAGGGAACTTTAACATCCACTTACATCAATGGACAGACAGGTCATCCAGATAGAAATTCAACAGGGAACCTTGGATTTAATAGATATATACAAACCTTTCACCCAAAACCAGAATACACATTATTTTTAAGTGAACATAGAACATCCTCCAGGAAATATTACATGCTAAGCACAAAACAAGTCTCAACAAATATAAGAAAATTGGAGCCATCTCAAACATCTTTTTGGACTACAACATTGTGAAACTAGGAATCAGTTACAAGAAGAAAGCTGGAAATTACACAAACATGCAGAGGCTAAACAACAGGCTACTAAATAACCAATGGTTCCATGAAGAGTTCAAAATGGAAATCTAATTTAAAAATAGCAGAGAACCTGAATAGAGATTTCTCCAAAAAAGACACACAGATTGCCAACAGACATATGAAAAAATGCTCAACTTTACTAATCATCAGGGAAATACAAACAAAACCATAATGAGATACCACTTCCATCTATCAGAATGACTATTAGCAAAAAGACAACAAAGAACAAGTTTTGGGAAGGATGTAGAGAAAAGGTAACCCTTATGCACTGATATTTGGTGATATTTAATTAAAAATAGAACTACCGTATGACTCACAATTCCACTTCTGAGTATTGATCTGAAAAAAATGAAAACACTAACTTGAAAAGATTATGTTCACTGCAGTATTACTATAGACAAAGTATGGAAGACCATCAATAGATAAATGGGTAAAGAAGATGTGTGGTGTATATATTTATACATATGTTATCATTTTTATGATTCCCTATAAATTTTTATTAACCATCTAACTCAGGTCATGATCTCATTGGATAAAAATTTTATGAGACCTTTTATTTTAGTTATTTGCTTTTTAAAAGTATCTAACTCATAGTGTGTTTATGTGAAATAGTTTATTTTGGATTAGATTTTTTAGCAATATTTTTTTACCTCTTCCCTTTCATCTTAAGATAAAGAAATCTGGAACTTAGGTGTACACCACAATCTCTTAATGCAAATGGATTCTGTGAATAAGACATAAAATTACTTAATCAGGGGAGACAGATGTGGGTGAAGACAACACAATGTTTGTTCCTAGTTCCAGGCCTTTGTTGCTCTGCAACAGGTTAAGGCAATGACAATAAGATCACTTACTGATGTAAGTTCCCAATAGTCAACCTTAGTTCTCTCCATCTTCTTCCAATTAAATTATTACTTAGTGTTCAACTGTTTAATTAGCACAAATGTAGTGTATTTTTTATAGAATTGCTAAGCTTAACTGAAAGAAAGCAAAATCTTTAAACATGTCAAGATAGAGAAGTCATTTGTAGTCTTTTTTTAATGTCTTGTCCACTCCATGCCACTATTCAAGGGTACAGACCATCTTTGTTGTAGCCATTAGAATAGTAAAGCTCAGAGTATAAGAATGGCATTTCCGTGCAGAAACTTATACATTTGAATGAATCACAAAAATAATAATAAAGAAATTGGGGAAAATATTGTAATTCTGCAATAATTAAAGCTTAATAAAAAGTCTATGTAGAGATACTGCTAGTTGGAAGCAATCCACTGGCATGAAGCAAGAGCTGATTTGGGGAGGTGAAGATTAAGGTTAACATTTCTGGGAACTGGAGCAGAAACACGGAATGGTCATAATCTCAGTAATCAAAATTGTTGTGGATGTTGCTTTGTGTGTGTGCTCATGGCTTGTCTGTTACAATTGGTGAGTCACTCTTGCAAATAAAATAAATATTGGAAAATATATAAATAAATAGTTAAGTTTGTGTGCATTGCATACTTACAAATTATGAGAGATGTTCTAACAAATAACAAACTGTAGGAAAAAATGGGTAAAGAGTATAAAAAATGTTGACATTATCTTAAGCATAACATGATTTCTGAAATTCCAATATTACTTTCAGAACCTTTGAAACACTCTTCGGCAGCTCTGAATTGTAGTGTTCATTTCCTACCTCCACTGCCCCAACTCCTCAGACACTGGACTTCCTGATGATGAACAGTTAACAGTCACAGAGTGCTAATGTAACACAAGGCACTCTTTTATGAACATTGTATAGCCCATGAAGTATGCACTCTTATTACTCATTCTACAGACAGGCATAATAAAGCCCAGAAAAATTATTTAACATATTCTAGGTGATCCAGTTCATAAGTAGTAGGTCCTGAATTCAAACCAGGTAGCTGGGTTCTAGAAACTCCAGACTTTTTCTTTCTTCCTGTCTTCCTCCTGCCCTTTCTATTCCCCTCCTTCCCTTTTTCCTTCTCTCTTCTTCTCCTCCCTCTTGGCTCTCATTCCCCTTTCTTCCACCTTCTATCCTTCCTTTCCCTCTCTTTCTCTTTCTTTGAGACTTCAGTCTAAGCTAAGTATTCCTAGTTCAAAGCAAATTGTCCTTTGTGGTACAAACCAGGACCCCATCTTGCTCATTCTCTGTCCTCCCCACTTATTTCTCTCTGTAAAGACAACCACATTTATGTTCTTAAGATGTTTCCTTTCATTTTGTTTTGTTCTTACAGAATGTACCTGTTCCCTGATTTATCTGTCTCTAAGATAGAGCAATAATAGTAGCCATGTCAGACAGGTTTTAAGGAAGAAATTATTGCCTGCGTGATAATATATCTATGCTGCCATAGCACAAGTCCTCACAATCCTTCACGTAATTTTTTCAAGTCTAATCTTGTAAATTTACCCCTCATTGTAGATATATTTGCATTTTCTTGATTAACAGAGGTTTGAACATGTTGTATACTTGCTAGCCTTGTGGAAATCCTCTTCTGTAAATTGCCTATTCATATTCGTTGCCCATTTTTTACCCATTGCAGTTGTTATCTTTTACTTACCGGTATTGACTGAAAAACCTTATCACAGTGCTAGATATAGATCCCTTGTTTTAGATATTACAACAATTTTCTCTCCCACAGTCTCTCTTTGATTGTGATATCCTCCTTTAAATCGAAGTCTGCTTGCACACATTGTCACAAAATTAAGTGGCCTCTTGAGGCCCTGTCCCTGCCACAGAGTGGAGAGGTTGTGTCCTTTAATCAGGGAACACCTCTCCTGAACTTTAGAATTACACCTAATGCTCATTCACTGGATCATTTATTCTGTGTTTTAACTCTCATTCATCAATTCTTTATTCAATAAAATATTTATTTTGAGCACCTGTGATGGACAGTCAGCATTATAAGTATTGAGATGCAAGAGTAAAAAAAAAAATAGGCAGGGTCCCTGCCTTTACAATGCTTGAGAGATGGGAAAAGTCTCTCTCTCTCTCTCTCTCTCTCTCTCTCTCTCTCTCTCTCTCTCTCACACACACACACACACACACACACACACACACACACACACACAATAAATGAATAAATAGAAAAATGTATGTTCAACACTTGGAGACAACTAAGATGTCCTTCAGTAGATGAATGGATAAATAAACTATGGCACATCCAGGCAGTGGAATATTATTTAGTGTTAAAAAGAAACAAATTATCAAACCACAAAAAGTTATGGAGGAAACTTAAATGCAAATTACTAAGTGAAAGAAGCCAATCAGAAAAGGATACATATTGCATGATGCCAAAAACTAGGTGTATCAGTTAATAATGCAGATTTTTTTCAATAGATGGAGTTACACATATATTCATATATATGTGATTTGATATGTATCCTATTTTGTTGTATTGACAGAAAGCTTCAAAACTTCATATGCCAAATTTGCTGAAGGTATTAACATCACAGATGTTTTTATGCTTAAATAGTCAAATTTCGTGCCAAAAAGGGGCATTTGTGGGAAGTTTTAATTCATTACTTTATTTCGAAGAAAAACTTATTGTATATCTGAGGAAGCTTATGATGAACATGCTCCTTCTCAAGTTACTTGTGAACGTTGGTTTAAATGCTTTAAAGTGATGATTTCATTGTGAAATACAAAGAACATACAGGTCAACTGAAAAAGTTTGAAAACTAACAATTATAAGCATAATTAGATGAAGATGTGTGTCAAACTCAAAAACAAGTAGCAGAAATATTAAATGTTGCTCAGCAAACAATTTCCAATCATTTTCAAGCAATGGGAAAGATTTTAAAGGAAGGAAAATGGGTGCCACATCAACTGAATGAAAGACAAGTAAAAGTCATCAGTAAAAGAAAAGTCATCAGTAAAATTTTGCTTCAACATCAGGAAAGAAAATCTTTTTTGCATCGAATTGTGACTGGTGATGAAAAGTGGATTTATTTGGAGAATCTCAAATGCACAAAATCATGGGTTGATCCAACTCAACCATTAACATCGACTTCAAGGTCAAATCCCTTCAGAAAGAAGACAATGCTCTGTGTTTTGTGAGATCAGGAAGGTGTGGTGTATTATGAGCTTCTAGAACTGGGTGAAACCATTAGTACCGATCACTACCAACAATAAATAAGTAATTTGAACCACACTTTGATTGTGAAATTACCAGAATGTTCCAGAAGACACGGCAAAGTAGTTTTGCTTCATGATGATGCACCATCACACACTCCAAAACCAGTTAAAGACTCATTAAAAGATCTTGCCTGGAAAGTATTAACTCACCCACCATACTCACCAGACTTTGCTCCTTCAGATTATCACTTGTTCTAATTGATGGCACACATGCTTTTGGAGGGAGTAGCACTTCAAAACGTATGAAGAAGTGGAAAATTGGGTCTCTGAATGGTTTGCCTCAAAACAAGAAAATTTATATTGGGATGGTATCCACAAATTACCTGAAAGATAGGGATAATGTGTAGCTAGTGATGGACATTATTTTGAATAAAGCACTTTTGATGTTTCTCTTGAAATTATCGTGTTTTCTTTGATTACAAAATCCACCGGTACCCCTAATCTGTGACATTCTGGAAAAGGCAAAATGTGGAGAGTGGCTACAGTGTTTGACAGGTTCAAGCCTGGGACTAATGAGAGGTCACGATCCTAGTGGCAAAGCCACATGCAAGTCCCAGCACAATTATAGCCAAAGGTTGTAAGTTTGACCTTATGATCTGAACCTGTGGTTCCACGTGCCTGAGTGATGTGGGCTTGATACAGTTCAGGTGCATGTAATTGAATAGATTAGCGCATTATTAACATCTTGACCACACCCTTACTATGCCTAGTGGAATCTGCTATAAAATAAAGATTTGCTTTGTAGGCTGTGATGCTGTCACTAGCTCTCCATCAGAAAAGACAGTATCCCACCCAGACCCATCTTTTATTCTCCTGTCTGTCTTTTCTCAATCCTTCACTGCCCCATCTCAGGTTCACCGAACCTGGTTGAGCTGGCTCAGCACATATGGCACCCAACCTGGGGCCTGAGTGCAGGGGAATTATGATTGTGGAGTAAAAGGAAGTACCCTTAAGGCACATGCAGAAAAAATGAAATAGGGTAGGGAGAAAGGTTCAGTAATTACTGGGTGTAAAACATGGGAAATTCAGGATCCTGGGAAGGTGATCCCTAAAACAATGCTTATTGAAGCATTTTTAAAATTCAAAACAGAACTATAAAGTATAGTTGTCATTTAAAGACAATAAAAAATAGAGAAAATAAGCAGTAGAAAATAAGCAGTAGTAAATAAGCAGTGGGATAACAAAATAGATAATAGAAGATAGAAAATAAGATAAGAAGATAGAAAAGATACCGATTAAGTAGAAAAATAGAAGCTAGATTAAGTAGAAAAGTAGGTAGAAAATAAGATATAGATTAAGTAGAAAAGTAGGAGATAAGATAGATAAGAGAAAATAAATGGAAATTATAAGATAGAAGATAAGAAATAGAAGATAGAAATATAGGTGGGTCAATTGGGGGGGAAAAGAGATACATATAAAACTTTAGACAATAATAAAATAAGATTAAAAAAGAAATATAGAAAATAAAGCAAAAAATGGCCATGGTTGATGTTGCTTGAGGAAGTAACTTTTATTTCTGACCTAGATTGTAAGCTCTTATAGCAGTTGTATTATTTATGGGCTTTGGTTATTTCTGCTTGTAAGACCTGATAGTTCCATGGAACTTTAGGTTCAGACTCAGATTTTGATGTCTCCAGCTCTGCAGGACTGAGGGCTGCTCATTTACTTCATGCGGCAGCAACTGAAGAAGCTGAGGAAGGGACCAGACTTCCACCAGCACCAGATGGGGCTGATTTGACAGGACTGGTGCCAGCTCAGTCCCAAAGCCAACCATCCAAGCAGCCTGATCTAGGGGCACCAGCCTTGCATCAACAACATCTTCACATCGGTGGCATCTTACTACCCAAGGGACTGAGGTACCAACATGGGGTTAGCTGAAGAAGTTAGCAGCAGATGGTAGAAAAGCAAGGAGTGGAAGCTACTTGCTCAACGATGTTTCTGGCTATGCTAATGTTGGTAAGCTGCCAGTTTTCTGTTAAGTCTTGTACAGCCAAATCAGAGGACTCTGAGTAAGAAATCCTGAAAATGTTAACATGTCTGTAGTTTGGTTTTTCTCTTATTGCTGTGTTGTATTGGCATTGTTTTATTAATAGTCAGAGTTTGGTTTCTCTCATTGCTATATTACATTAACATTACTGTGTTTGAATGTTTTGTTAATAGCTAGCAGTTTGTTCTTGATGATTTGATTATGCTACATAATATGTCTAGAGCTGTTGATGATGTAAATGGAAATGCATAAAAACAGAAAAAAAGGGGGTGGGGGGGAGAAATGTGAACAGTGTTAGGACAGGTTCAAGCCTGGGACTAACGAGAGGATATGATCCTTTCATGGCAAAGCCACATGCAAGTCCCAGCACAATTATAGCCAAAGGCTATAGTTGCAAGCTTGACCTTATGGTCTGAACCTGTGGTCCCACGTGGCTGAGTGATGTGGGCTTGATAGAGTTCAGGTGCATGTAATTGAGTAGATTAGAGCATTGTTAACTTCTTGACCATGCCCTTACTTTGCCTAGTAGAATCTGCTACAAAATAAAGATTTGCCTTGCAGGCTATGATGCTGTCACTAGCTCTCCATCAGAGAGGACAGTGTCCCACCCAGACCCATCTTTTATTCTCTTGTCTGTCTTTTCTCAATCCTTCACTGCCCCTTCTCAGGCTCACCAAACCTGGCTGAGCTGGCTCAGCACATATGGCACCCAACATGGGGCTGAGTATGCCATGGCCCTGCTGGCTCAGCACAGCAAAACTATAGAGGCAGTGAAAAAATAGTGGTTTCTGGGGGTTAGGGAGGCAGGAAATATGAATAGGTAGCGCACAAAGGTGTTTTAGGGCAGTAAGTTATTCTGTATGATACTATAATGGATACATATGTCCAAACTTATAGAATGCACACATCCAAAATAAGCCCAAACTATAAGGGATGTTGATGATGGGAGAGGCTACACACATATGAAGGCACAGGGATATATAGGAAATTTCTGTATTTTATACTAAATTTTCCTGTGAACCTTAAACTGCTATAACAAGATTTTATATATATATATCTCCAGTGTACAAAATTTAAAATTTGTGTGCTTGGGGGGATCACCCAGCCCTCTCAGTGTGGGAGCCCCATGATGAATTGCCCCAAAGAGGTAGGCCGGAGCCTGGGGTCCCGCCTCCACGCTGAATGGGGCCTCAGGACCCCCAGGCCTGGCTGCACACCACAACTGCAGAGCCCTGCCTCCTCCATGCCATGCAGGACCCCCAGGGGCACCATGCAGTGTGGCCGTTGGGCCCCACCTCCGTACCACACACACAGTGTCAAGATCTCACCCATCCACATGCACCTGCTACACATGCAGCCTTTTGGTGATGGATTGTGGGATTGTGACAGTGTGGGAGCATCATAGCATGAGGGAATGATGACAATCAAGGCTATTATTTGTATATATATTAGAGGTCAGTGGATGAAATTCGTGCACTGGGGGATATCCCTCAGTCCAGCCTGCATCTTCTCTTATCTGGGATCCCTTGGGGGATTTCCAACTGCCAGTTTAGGCCTAATCCCACAGGACAGCCCTCTCACAATATGGGACTGCTAGCTCTTACCTGCTCTCCTGCCTGCCTACCTTATTGCCCCTAACAGCTTCTGCCTGCCAATCTGATCACCCTGTACCCACTCCTCTGCCAGCCCAATCACCCTGAACTGCTCCCCCCCTGCTGGCCCAATAACCCACTATTACCCTCCCCTGCAGGCCCGATCACCCCAACTGCCCTCCCACCCCATTGGCCCAATTGCCCACAACTGCCCTCCCCTGCCAGCCCAATCGCCCTCAATTGCTCCCCCCTGCTGGCCCAATTGCCCCCAACTGCCCCTCTTACGGGCTCAATCACCCACAACTAAACCCCACTGGCCTGATCACCCCCAACTGCCCCCCCTCAAATGACCTTGATTGCCCACAATTGCTCTCCCTTGCCAGCCATCTTGTGGTGGTCATTTTGTGATGACGTGAGGGCATTGGGAGAGGGTGTAAGGACAACCTAGGCTTTAATTAGTATATTAAAGGAATGTCCGACTGCCCGTTTAGGCCCAATCCCACATCCCTCTCACAATCCAGGACTGCTGGCTCCTAACTGCTTGCCTGCCTGCCTTCCTGATTGACTTTAACTGCTTCTGCCTGCCAGACTGATCATCCCCTCACCACTCACCTGCCAGCCTATTTGATGCCTAACTGCTCTCCTGCCAGCCTGATTGCCCCTAACTGCCCTCCCCTGTAGCCAGGTTGCCTGGTCCCCCCTAAGTGCTCTTCCCTCAGACCTGGCTC
The DNA here is from genome assembly GCF_964339955.1 of Pipistrellus hanaki. NCBI lineage: Eukaryota > Metazoa > Chordata > Mammalia > Chiroptera > Vespertilionidae > Pipistrellus > Pipistrellus hanaki. Next base: position 114,192,738 of record NC_140504.1, on the reverse strand, counting down.
CCCCAAAACTGCCCTCCCTTATAGGCCTGGTCCCTCCCAACTGCCCTCCCCTGCTGGCCATCTTGTGGTGGCCATTTTGTGTCCACATGGGGGCAGGATCTTTGGCCACATGGGGGCAGCCATCTTGTGTGTTGGAGTGATGGTCAATCTTCATATTACTCTTTTATTAGATAGGATAGAGGCCTAGTGAATGGGTGGGGGCCAGCTGGTTTGCCCTGAAGGGTGTCCTGGATCAGGGTGAGGGTTCCCTTGGGTGTGGGGCAGCCTGGGTGAGAGTCCTGTGGTGGTTTTCAGGCCACGTAAACCTCCTGATGACCTAAGTGGAGGCCCTGGTATCTGAAATTTATTTATCTTCTACAATTGAAACTTTGTAGTCTGGAGCAGAGCCAAGCCTCCTGCTCGCTCTGTGGTGGCAGCCATTTCTGTTGGAATTTATGTATCTTCTATAATTGAAAGTTTGTAGCCTGGAGTGAAGGCCTGGACCAGCCAGGGCTACAGAAACTTGGTCTTCCTCCATTGCCAGGGGCAACCCAAGCCTCCTGCTCTCTGCAGCCCATGGCTGCCGCCATTTCTATTGGAATTTATTTATCTTTTATAATTGAAACTTTGTACCCTTGAGTGAAGGCCTGGCCCCACCAGGGTGTGTGGAAAGCTTGGCTTCCTCCATCACCAGGGAAACCCAAGCTGCCCTCCTGCTCAGTCCGTAGCCGCAGCCATCTTGGTTGGGGTTAATTTGCATACTTGCTCTGATTGGCTGGTGGGCATGGTTTGTGGGTTCAGCAGAGTGATGGTTAATTTGTATATTACTCTTTTATTAGATAGGAGATATATATACACTATCTAATAAAGAGAGAATATGCTAATTGACCTTCATACCATCACAAAGATGGCTGTACCCACAGCCAATAAAAGGGGAATATGCTAATTGACTGCCCGCCCTCAAAGATGGTGGTGCCCACAACCAATAAGGAGGGACTATGCTAATTGACTGTCATGCCCTCAAAGATGGTGGTGCATCCAGCTACAAGATGGTGGTGCCCAGTCCCCTCAGCCCCACTGGGGCAACAGGCAAGAGGCACTGGGCCAGACATTGCTGCATACCTGCCTCCAGAGTCCCCCAGTCCTCTTAGCCCCCAGCTGCCTAGGGCTAGCCCAAGGCACAGCAAGCCTTGTGCCCAGCTGCCCAGGGCTGGCTCAGGCACCAGCAAGACTTGGCTGTCTGCTGACCTCTTCTTCCCAGAACTGCCTCAAGGCATAGGAAAGCCTTGGAGGGCAGCTTCCCAGCTTCCCAGGGCTGGTCAAAGGTTCAGGCAAGTTTCAGATGGTGACTGCCCAGCCACTCAGGGCAGCCCAAGGCTCAGGTAACCAGGGCTGGCTGAGGCAATGGCAGCAGCAGAGATGTGATGGGGCCATTTTATTCCCCTGATTACAAGGTCATCTCCCACCCCTAAGGGTTTCTGGGCTGTGAGAGTGGGCAGACCGGGCTGAGGGACCCCCCCCTCTCTCCAATGCATAAATTTTTATGTACCGGGCCTCTAATGTGTGTATACTGTAGGTAGCTTGATCAATAAATCCTTTTTGAGAAAGTGCATTTGAGCAGAGTCCTAAAGGAAATAAGGGAGTGAGCCACAAGTTTATCAAGTGGAAGAGGGAACAGCAAATGCAAAGATCCTGAGGCAGGAATAAGTTCTATGTGTAGCAGGTACAGCAAGCAGGACATCACGGCTAGAGAGAAAGAGTGTCAGAGAGTAAGTCTGGGGACATGAGCAGGAGCTAAATCATGCAGAAGCCAGCATGTAGGCCACAGCATAAACTTTGCACTTCCTGCTTCTCCAGAATGACATAATACATTCTTTAGTTAACACCTTAAGCTCAATATTTCCTTTCAAGATGACTGGCAGTTCAGCTCTAATTCATTATGCACCTATTTTATGGTTTAAAATGAAGAGGCAATCTCATTGTAGCATTCTTGGAAACTATCTCCACACCATCCACCAGTTAGAGGATGTTGGGAAGTGTAGATAAGATAGAAATATATGGAGATGCTATTAGCCTCTGTATATGTAGAGTATGATTATTAGTAGATTCATGCATGTCAACACAGCCGGAAAGAGTTTTATTTTTAATTAGCAGAGATAAGTCACTTGTAGCCAACTGAGAGCTCAATAAATCTTTTCAGAAAAATTGATGTAAGAGTTTGGAGAAATTAATCCTTTGAAGCTGGTATTTTAAAAAGAAAATCAAATCTTTCCTTACCTTTACCTCTGCCATTTCCTAATTTAGTGCAGAATTCTATTGACTCAGAATGTTTTCAATTAAGAAAGACAAAATTTCCTATCCCAGATTAATCAAAACTCACTTTAAGTGACTTAAATTGGCAACAGGAAAGGAAGTTTTATCTATTTGAAAATTTAACTATTTAGAAATGCAAATCAAAGGAAAATTTAATAAGAATAAAACAGCATGTGTTTTAAATTTCCTATTGCAAAACTCAATAACAGGTATCATATTAGACGTTGTATCAGGCAGCATGGTTCAGAAGACACCTCTGAAAACACACTGATCTTGGGATTATAATTGTGCTCTCTTTCTTTGTTCAGAGGAAAAATTATTTGCTATTTTCCCATGAAAGCTATTTTTCAATAGCTGTATCCACCAGTTTCTCTCTGTCATGTGGCTTTGTGAATGCTGTTCTCTCTACCAAAGAAACCTCTCTTCATTTAGTCCTCTCTTACTCATCTTCAAATCTCAGTTTGTTGTCACCTCCTCAGGAAGGCTTCTCTTAAGCTCCCAAACCAGAGTGCCTCTGTTTGTAGCACTTATTAAAGTGGATTTATGGGGGAAGGTCCAGGTCTTAACTCCACATTGTATAGTGGAGTTAAGACATGGGAGTTAATGCTGGGCATCTCAATAAGTATTTGTTGAATGAATAAATTAATTAATATGATTAATCTGTACAATCACAAAGAGAGAGAACAATTATTGTAAAAATACTTGTACTATAAGATACAAAGATCCAAAAATGTCTTCCCTGGAATTTCTGGCTTTATTGTGATTAAAGATGGATCCTCATGACCAGATGATTCTGGTTTCCCTCAAGTCTTTTGATCCAAGCTTCAATGTTGTCAATGCAGGGTAAAAACTGCTGATGACAATCTGGCCTGTGTTGTTCAATAGAGCATCAGCTTAGGCACCAAAGGGTCGCAAGTTCAATTCCTGGTCAAGGGCCATGTACCGGGTTTGTAAGTTTGATCCCCAGTCCTGGTCCGGGTACATGTGGGAGGCAACAGATCAATGTGTCTCTCTCATATAAATGTCTCTCTCTCTCTTTTTCCCCTCTATCCCTCCCTCCCTTCCACTCTTTTTAAAAATCAATGGGAAAAAAAGAAAAAATCCTCCGGTGAGGATTAAAAAAACAAACTACCAATGGCTCCTGTTCTGCTAAAAAAAATCTCCAATAACAAAAGAAGGCGGCTTCCTAATGACATCGGATGTGTACCTCAACCAGATCAAGTTTTGAGGTGAACTACTGGGAAGCTCTGAATCCATGGTTTCTACTTGGTTTCATCTTTGGCAGCAGCTGTTGTTTCCTGATAGCCTTCACCAGGTGTAATCAAAGGAGCCTTGATTAAAAATAAAGCACAGGATGAACTTAGGGAGACAAGAGAGAAGGAAAATTGGAAAGAAAGAAAATATGCAGAGAGAATTACAGCCATGTAGTTATTTCCTAGAATATTTTCTGCAGAATAGCTGATACACAATCAACTCCTCACCTGTTTCCTTTGTCTACTTAGTCCTCTGCCCAAAGAAACTCAGCTTAGCACTACTATTCTCTTAAATGTTTCCAGATGTAATTGTGATAAATAGATTGTGAATTCCCTAATAATTAAAAAATATAGTTTTTATATATGAAAACCAAAGCCAACCAGAGAAAAGCTAATTTAATATCACAGGTAGGACCCATGAGACTCTGTGAGCCAGGAGGCTTCTATGTGGTCCAACATTTTCCCAATTGTGCTCCATCCACCATCAGTATCAACATCACTGGGGAGCTTTCAAAAGCTGAATTTCTAAAAGTTAGCTTGGCATCCTTGTTTTCAATATGTTGCCCAGATGATTCTCATGAACTCTCTGGTTTGAGAACCTCTGACCTATTCTAGCCCTCTGGTTTTATAAATGAGGGAGGAGGGAGGTGAGGCAGGTCCCTGGAATTACCCAATATTGGTGAGCAGCAGGGAGGAGACTAACTGACCAGGGCTTTGCTCTGTGATCACCATTACACCCGGAGCTCTCAGTGAGGCCTGCTAGTGATAAAAATAGAAGTGTAGTTATGCAGACTTGCAGTGTCACTGTTTCCTGTTCACCACACCATTCTGAAATCTCTGCTTATTCATGTCATGACTGCTGAACCACTCACAACACCAAAAACTGTGATCACAAGTCTCCAGCTAGAGGTGACTGGGAATTTTGAAAATTAGCCTCCATAAGTTTCCTCACGACCCCACACACCCCAGGTGAGATGGTGGCAGAGAGGCAACACACTTAGCAAAAGCCTACAACAGAAGGAGTCCAGTCAGGACAGAGACAAAAGACTTTTGGTAGCATTTTCCCTGTGCTCAATCTAGCCTCATCATCATTTAGTTATGAATTTTTTTTCCATATTTACTTCAAAAATTCACAGCCTGCCTGAAATATCACTATTGTTTTATCGTTCAGGCCCTGTCATGTCTTTGGGATGTGCAGTCCATGCAGAGATCAATGAATACCACGCAGGACTGGAAGGCTGCATGATCAATGCAGACAGTGTGAAACCCATTGCCCTAGAAAGCAATTCTTTTTTCTTTTTTCCAGAACTGAAAGTTGTGTTTACTGAACATGAAGTCACTTTTTCATGTGGAGGCTCTGAAGAAAGGAAATAGTTATTGCTCAGAATAAATTTGCTATCTTAACCAAGAGTTTAACTGTAAAGGATGGGCTGGAGAAGTCTCCCCTCTGGGTGCTGAGCTGTTCATAACTGTAAAGTACAGGGTGCCCTGCAAGACCATAACTGTTCACACCCCTGCCCTTCTTCACCAGTCAGTTGGTGCAGCAAACCAGTGCTGTGTGGAGCAGGGGAGTGCAGCAAGGCAAGCCCATTTATTTCAGTTGAGTTTAGATTACAGATGGTGGAAAGTGCTCCTGAAAACCAGTGAATCAGCCCATATGCGGGGATGTGGGCAGGGGCTACTCTGTTAAGGGCAAAGTCTGAACAGTTCAGTGCAATCCACAAGCCAAGCATCACTTGCTTTCTCTCTCAAATGCACTATCTCCAGGCTGGATAAGGCAGTTAGAACCTGCCCTCACTCCTCCCAGCTAGACAATTGGCTCTGGAAACTGATGCAGGGAGCTCTTGAGTCAAAGTTGTGGCATTGGTAGGAGTATTCTCACCTGAGAACATACCCTCCTTTCCCCAGCACTCCATTTTTCTCTCTACCTCCCTCCCAAACAAAACATCCCAGACACTCACATTGTATCTTTTTGCCTCATGTTTCCAGATTCCCAGACTTCAATAATTTTAGTTTAGACCCTGGAGCAACTTGAAAGAAGACAAAAGTTTGTGAACTTCACTGCAATCATCACAGCCATTGAACAAAGGTGACTCCCAGTTGCTCCAAAACGTGCATTCTGAAGCAAGGCTTGCAGAAGAAAAAGAAGCAAACTCTCCCACTTCATAGTACCTTCCAATTTCATTCCCTCCCAATACCTAAATGACCCATGTAACACATGGATAGGGTGGGGGAGTTATTTGGAGATGGGAGAAGTCATTTGGTTGCCCGAAACTTCCCTCTGGGGTTAATATTGGATCTCCTCTTCTCCTTTCTCCTAAAAAGTAAGAGACTTTCAGCCACATGTTCTGATGGAATCCAAACTTTCTCAGACGCTGGGTACCAGTGGTATCACATGAGCCCAAAAAAGTTATGTTAAAAAGGAAGAGGTCAGATGATTACTGCAATTAAGGCAAAATATTCTAAGGCAAATGGGAATATAAAGAGTCAGCATGTAGCTCTATAAAAGAAAATGCAGCCCTAACCGGTTTGGCTCAGTGGATAGAGTGTTGATCTGCTGACTTAAGGTTCCCAGGTTCGATTCTGGTCCCGGGCATGTACGTTGGTTGCAGGCACATACCCGGTGGGGAGTGTGCCAGAGGCAGCTGATGGATGTTTCTTTTTCATCGATGTTTCTAGCTCTCTATCCCTGTCCCTTCCTCTCTGTAAAGAATCAATAAAATATATATATTTTTAAAGAAAGAAAGAAAATACAGGAGTCAAGAAAAATAGCATAGGAGTAATATTTACTTGAAGAGTTTCCCCATCACTGAGGCACAAGACTCAGGAAACCCCTCACTTTCATTAAGCATTGCTTAACACCTGTCCTTCCTGGCATTTTTCTGGCAACAGTATGACACTCCCAAGGGCCTTCAGAATGCTACAGTAGTAACCCTCAAAACACCCCAAATAGCCAAAGCAATCTTGAGAAAGAAAAACAAAATTGGAAGAATCATGCTACCAAATACCAAACTATACTATGAAGTTATAGTAATCAAAACAGCATGGTACTGGCATAAAAACAGACACATGGGTCAATGGAACAGAATAGAGAGCCCAGAAAAAAAACCCACACCTATATAGTCAATTAATCTATGACAAAAGAAGCAAGAAAATATAATGGGGTAAAGACAGCCTATTCAATAAATGGTGCTGGGAAAATTGGACAGATACATAAAAAAAGGAAACTAGGACACTTTCTTACACCATATAAAAATAAACTCAAAATAGAATAAAGGCTTAAATGTAAGACTAAAACCATAACTTTTAGAAAAAGACATAGGCAGTAAACTCTGACCTTGTTTTAGTAATGCTTTTGTAAATGTGTCTCCCCAGACAAGGGAAATAAACATAAATAAACAAATGAGACTAAACCAACTAAAAGTTTTTACATAGCAACAAAAAACAAAACAAAAAAACATAAAACACAAATACAACCCACTGATTGGGAGAAGATATTCACCAATGATACATCTGATCAGAGGTTATATCCAAAATCTACAAGGAACTCATACAAAACTTAACAGCAAAAAGAAACAAAAAATATGTTAAAAATTGATAGAGACCTTGAATTGACATTTCTCAAGAGGACATACAGATGACCGATACACATATGAAAAGATTATCAACATCACTAATCATCAGGGAATGCAAATAAAAAACCACAATGAGATACTACCTCATGCCTTTCAGAATGGTTATTATCAATACATCAACAAACAACAAGTGTTGGAGAGGATGTGGAGAAAAGTGAAACCTTATGCATTATTGGTGGGAGTGCAGACTGGTTCAGTCACTATGGTAAACAGTATGGAGATTTCTTAAAAAATTAAAAATAGAACTATATTAACCATCAATTCCACTTCTAGATATTTGTCCAAAGAAATCCAAAATAGTACTAAATTGAAAATATATATGTACCCCTATGTTTATCGCAGCATCATTTATAATAGCCAAAATATGGAAAAAACCTAAGTGTCCATCAATAGACAAATGGATAAAGAAGAGGAGGTACATACCCTGTTTCCCCGAAAATAAGATAGTGTCTTATATTAATTTTTGCTCCCAAAGATGCACTAGGTCTTATTTCAGGGGATGTCTTATTTCTTCCATGAAGAAGAATATGGTACACATTTATTGTTAAATGAAAATAAAGGAAATTTGTTACCTGTATATGGTACGGTAGTACGGTAGTTGTCAACACAAACCAGACAAACTGTGAATCCTACAGTAACAAGAATTTACTCATTTATTCAATGACAATCATGTCATCATCTTCTGGAACATCATCATAACAATCCAATTCCTGAATTTTCTGGTGAATTTCTTGTGACTCCATTTCTTTCAGAATCAGTGGACCAAATCTCTTATGTTTAGCAATAGCATTCTGAGACAGAGTGTAGGGGGGGTCTTATTTTCGGGGGGGATGCATTATATTTCACTCAGAAGGAAACTTGTAAGTAGGTCTTATTTTCGGAGGATGTCTTATTTTCGGGGAAACACGGTATATACAATGGAATAATACTCAGCTTTAAAAAAAGATGAAATCTTGCTATTTGTAAAAACATAGGTGGACCTAGAAGGTATTGTGCTAAGTGAAATGTCAGAGAAAGACAAATACTATCTGCTTTTATTATATGTGAAATCTAAAAAACAAAATAAATGAGCGAACAAAACAGACTCATAGATACAGTGAACAAATTGACACTTGTCAGATGGGAGGGTAGTTAGTGGGGGATGAGAGAAAATGGTGAAAAGGATTAAAAAGTACAAATTGCCAATTATTAAAAATAGTCATAGAATGTAAAGTAGAGTGTAGGAAATACAGTCAATAATCTATATGTATATAAAAGCCTAAGTGACCATGTTCTTGTGGACTTCACTGCATATCATTCACGGAATGATCTGAATGACCAAAACGACTAGAACAACTGGTCGACCAGTCACTATGATGTGCACTAACCACCAGGGGGCAGATGCTCAATGCAGGAGCTGAGTCCTGGTGGTCAGTGTGCTCCCACAGGGGGAGCACCACTCATCCAGAAGCTGGGCTCAAGGTTGGTGAGTGCAGCTGCAGTGGGGGGAGCCTCTCCCAACTCCACAGCAACACTACCAAGCAGCAGCAACAGGCCAGGATGAACGCAAGCAGCGCAGCGCCTAGCCCCAGTTCTGATTCCTCCCTGGCTGCCTGCCACTTGGTACACTACTACATCCGTCTTGCAATCCGGGACCTGTTGGGGGCCTAAACCAACAGTCGGACATCTCCTAAGGAGTCCCAGATTGCAAGAGGGCACAGGCTGGGCTGAGGGACACCACCCCCATGCACAAATTTGATGCACCAGGCCTCTAGTATTATAATAACTCTGTGTGGTGTCATATGGGCACCAGATTTACAGGGGTGATCACTTTGTAAGGTATATAAATGTTTAATCACTGTTATACACCTGAAACTAACATAATATTGTAGGTCAACTGTAATTGAAAAATAATTTAAAAAAAAAAAAAAAAAAAAAAAGAACCTACCACAAAATGAACACAGATTCAAAGGGTTAGATAAAGTATTGGAAACTAAAAGGAAGTTTCTTAAGGATAATTATAAAAACAGAGGACACTTTTGACTATCTCTTCCTGACCTTTTAATTGAGACTTTTGGGGAATACCTTTGGGAAGGTTTGATATGGGTTCTCAAATATTTGGAAGTGTATGTGAATTTTGAAACATGAAAATCCATGCCTCTTCTTGGCAGCAGGAATATGAAGGCTGGAGCTAGTGAAGAAACTTGAACATTAGGGAAGAGAAAGTACTAATTTTAGAAGCTGTACATCTGACAGTTGATAAACCAAAGATACATCAGATCCCCGCACATCAATCAGATGCCAGATAGTATTGAGTTTGAGGTGTCTCAAAGAGACTCTACTTAAGAAGCTCTATGATGTATCTTCAGGAGTTGAAAGATGAAGAAAGGTAGCAAGAGGTTATCCTGTACACTAGCTCACAAGAGGAAACAGAAATTTCACTTAAGGATGGATTAAACAGCTCAATCAAAAAAGACTTTTCTGACTTTCCTCTAATGCCTGCTCTGCCCCTGGCAGTGAAAAGAGCAGAGAGAGGAGTAAGAGAAGGAAGATAAGACCAATTAATTGTTCACCCCTGTTGGTTCAAGGGGAGCTGCCTTAATTGAAGGAAGAGAAGAAACTTGAACTTGAATAAGATGGATGTTTAATTTACAACACTATCATATTTATTAATTTCTGAGTGGTGTCTAAATTGTGGAATCTTCCTGAGATTACAGGGAGAATAGATCTAAAACAGTATATTTTACAAAATAAATAAATAAAAGATACAAAATGAAAAAGTGATATGGTGGGATGACAGGCAAGAGTGGCTTCACCCACTCTGACCTGTAAATATTTCACAGTGGCATTTCTGAGGACCAGCTGGGCCAGGAGTTGGCCTGGGCTCTTGCGGATAATCTACCTGGAATCAGATGTGACTTCTCTGGCTAAGTCTTTCACTAACTAATTCAAGAAATGTTTACTGGACTCTAGACAGTGAGGTTCTTTGTGATATGTTGAGGACAACTTCTCTTCTTCAGGCTGGGTTTTATCCACAATATCCTACATAACCTAGTTCTGATATCTCTATGAACCCATGGCCTGCACTAATTACCAAAATCCCAGGACAAGAAAGTGTAAATGTCCATCACTCTAGTGCAGAATTTAGTTAGACGAGGACATACCCTGAAAGGACATTGCAATTGCCACAGGGAAGCTTAGAGTCACTATTTTTGCAGTTTCTTCTCAACACAACTCATGCTGGAGTCAATCCTGGTCCCAGAGTCTGGTCTATACTCTTCAAAAGGGAGTTAAACTAGATCCCACCAAGAAAATGAGGGCTGTCTGCTGGAGAAGTCAATCATTCTAGCTCTCGGTAGACAGCCCCAGAGGAGCCCTCCATGCCAAGACACCAGACCCTCTGAGAAAAGCCTTCTTGGATTCTTCAGACCAGCTGACCTCAGTGTGACCTCAGCTGGCACCAGCTGGACAGTTTTCCAGATATCAGTTTGTAATTGCGTCACCTTTTCCCTTATAGCATAATCAATCAGGCACCAGGCTGTGAGCTTCATCACCTCAAGAAAAGCAGAAATAACCCATAAGTCTTCCTGACTTTTGCTTTCAAAAGCCTAAGGCACAGAGAATAGAGTTTGAAAGAGAGAAGCTTGAATCACACCAGAAAGACATTCCCTGAGCCAAGGAGAGGAGGAGAACCAGGTCTTGCTCCATACACCTGTGCATACTGCCAAACATGCAACTCACCCATGAAATTTATAAGTGAATTCACAGAATGGTCAAATTCCAATATATATCAAACCATTAAAATATATTTCATTGAAAACAAAAGAAAATGAGGTTGTCCTTGGTGGGGTACAATGTTCTATGTAAATCACCCAAGAACTCAACCTCCCCTGTCCTATCCCAACATTTTCATTCTTATGAAATCAGGTTAATATGGATATCCAGATTTAGGAAGAAGAGAAAATTACTGCTTCTTTAGTCTTTAATTGGTATCTGAGTGGCCTTGAATGCAAGCCTCAAATATAACAAGAAAAGATTTTCTTGTTCTTCTCATTATATGACATAATAGCATACATATAAAAAAGATTCATATTTTTATTTTTAGTACCAATTAAACAATGTGACTTTGCCTATAGTTACATAGCAAGTGTCAGACTCAGGACTCAAACCTTCTCATTCTAAGCCTGGATCTTCTCATTCTAAGCCTGATAGAAAGACTGACTTTTTGAAATAAAATAGGTCCGAATATCATGGGCAAATCTCACACCTTGAAAATGAGGACAAGTACTTGTGGAGAGGAGCAGTGTGGTTTCCTGTTCTAGTATGATGCAATGAGGCTCAGGAGGTTGTTATCTTTGTGTATTCCTATTGTTTTTTTAGGCCTTTGGAACAGGGGATTTCTAGGACATGCATTGTCAAATGTCAGGAAAGATTGCCTCATTCCTCAAGGGCTCAAGTCTGAAATGCATTTAAGACCTCAGCAATAACAGCCAAACAATTGGGGAAAACACACACCCTCAAAAGAAATAGTTTATCTGACAAACATCTTGATTTTTCCATAAACCAAACTAAACATTATTTCAGGGAATTTCTTTACCTACTTATGATAATATAAAGCAAACAGAAAGCTGCTTAAATGAAATTCAATTACCCAGGGCCACACAGTGACATTGTATTATGCAACCAGCTTCATTGGCTGAGAGATGGACCTTCAATAATGCATTGTTTAAGCTAAATGCATCTGAAGGCCCTATTAAATTCTTGACAAATTTTTAATTGAGTGTGGAGATGATTAAATGGAGATTTGAAGTGGTCTAGAAATTGTGATGCAGGGAAAATAGGACAGAACACATTGAGGTGCCCTCTTATTTCTGAAGCTGTTATAATCAAAACATACATAAGACCGTTAAGAGGAGACTAATTATCTTTGAAAGGATAAACAAGATTGATGAACCTTTCATCAGGCTCACCAAGAAGCAAAGAGAGAGGACCCAAATAAACAAAATCAGAAATGAAAGAAGAAAAATAAGGACAGACCCCACAGAAATACAAAGGATTGTTTAAAAATATTATGAAAAACTCTATTCCAACAAACTGGAGAACCTGGAAGAAATGGACATATTCTTAGAAAAATACAACTTTCTAAAACTCAATCAGGAAAAACCTAAAAATCTCAATAGGCTAATATGGAAGAAATTGAAGCAGTCATCAAAAGCCTCCAGCAAACAAAAGCCTGGCACCACACTGCTTCACAGGGGAGTTTTACCAAACATTCAAGGAAGAACTAAAACCTATCCTCCTCAGACTATTCCAAAAAATTCATGAAGAAGGAACACTTCCAAGTTCATTCTATGAAGCCAGCATCTCCCTAATACCAAAACCAGACAAAGACAGCACAATGAAAGACAATTACAGGCCAATATCCCTCATGAACATAGATGCCAAAATCCTCAACAAAATTCTAGCAAAAAATCATCAATACATCATAAAGATCATACACCATAACCAAGTAGGATTTATCCCAGGGATGCAAGGATGGTACAATATCTGCAAATCAATAAATGTGATACAACACATAAACAAATTGAAAGATAAAAACCATAGTCATATCAATTGATGCAGAAAAAACATTTGACAAAATCCAATATCCATTTTTGATTTTTAAAAAATCTCAACAAGATGGAAATAGAAGAATCATACCTTAATATAATAAAAGCCTTATATGACAAACCCACAGCCAACATTATACTCAATGGGCAAAAACTAAAATCATTTTCCTTAAGAACAGAAACAAAACAGGGATGCCCACTCTCACCACTCCTATTTGACATAGTTCTGGAAGTATTAGCCATTGTGATTAGACAAGAAGAAGAAATAAAAGGCACCCAAATTGGAAAAGAAGAAGTAAAATTGTTCTTATTTGTACATGACATGATACTGTACATAGAAAACCCTAAAGACTCCATCAAAAAACTATTAGACTTAATAAATGAATTCAGCAATGTAGCAAGATACAAAATCAATGCCAAGAAATCATTGGCCTTTCTATATACCAATAGTGAACTTACAGAAAGAGAGACTTAAAAAGCAATACCATTTACCATCACACCAAAAAAATTAAGATACCTAGGAATAAGCTTAACTAAGAAGGTAAAAGACCTATTCACGGAAAACTAGAGGACACTGAAAATAGAGATAGAGGAAGACATAAACAGGTGGAAGAATATACCATGTTCATGTATTGGTAGAATCAGTATCATTAAAATGTCCATACTACCCAAAGCAATCTATAGATTCATTGAACTCTCCATTAAAATACCAATAGCATATTTCACAGACCTAGAAAGAACTCTCCAAAAATTCTTCCAGAATTAAAAAAAAAAAAATACTCCAAATAGCAGCAATAATCTTGAGAAAGAAGAACAAAGTAGATGGGACTTCAATACCCTATTTCAAGCTGTATTACAAAGCCACTATTCTCAAAACAAACTGATACTGACACAAGAACAGACATATAGACCAATGGAATAGAACATAGAATCCAGATTATCAACCCAATCAACTATGCTCAATTACTATTTGAGAAAGGAGGCATGAACATACATTGGAGACAAGACAGTCTCTTCAATAAATGGTGCTGGGAAAATTGGACAGATACATGCAAAAAAATGAAACTAGACCATCAACTTACACCATACACAAAAATAAACTCAAAATGGATACAGGACTTAAACATAAGACAGGAAACCATAAAAATACTAGAGGAATTCACAGGCAGCAAAATCTCAGACATATGCCAAAGCAGTTTCTTCATCATTCTGAGGACAATGAAAACTAAAGAGAAAATAAACAAATAGGACTACATCAAAATAAAAAGCTTTTGCACAGCAAAAGAAACCATCATCAAAACAATAAGAAAACCTACTATATGGGAGAACATATTTGCAAATGTTATCACTGATATTTAATCTTCAACATTTACAGGGAACTCATACAACTTAATGAAAGGAAGATAAACGATCCAATCAAAAAGTGGCAATGGACCTAAATAGATCCACTTTTCAAAAGAAGACATAAGGAAGGCCAAGAGACATATGAAAACATGTTCAAAATGACTAATTATTCCAGAGATACAAATCAAAATGACAATGCAGTACCATCTCACACCTGTCAGAATGGAAATCATCAACAAATCAACAAAGGACAAATGCTGGTGAGGATGTGGAGAAAAAGGAACCCTAGTGCACTGCTGGTAGGAATGCAGACTGGTGCAGCCATTGTGGAAAACAGTATGGAGCTTCCTCAAAAAACTAAAAATAGAACTTCCATTTGACCCAGTAATTCTACTTCTAGGAATATATCCCAAGGAACTAGAAACACCAATCAGAAAGGATATATACACCCCTATGTTCATAGCAGCACAATTTACAATAGCTAAGATTTGGAAACAGCCTAAATGCCCATCAACAGATGAGTGGATTAGAAAACTATGGTACATCAACACAATGGAATACTACGCTGCTATAACAACAAAAAAAGAAGAAGAAGAAGAAGGAATTCTTACCATTTGCAGCAAAATGGATAGAATTGGAGAGCATTTTGCTAAGTAAAATAAACCAGGCAGTGAAAGAAAAATACCACATGATCTCACTCATTTATGGAAAATAAAGAATATTATAACCTAATGAACAAAAAGATAGATACAGAGGCAGTAAAGCATTGAACAAACTGTCAAATTACAGTAGGAAGGTTGAGGAGTGTTGGAGGTGAGTGGGGAAGAGATCAACTGAAGGATTTGTATGCATGCATATAAGTACAACCAATGGACACAGGACACTGTGGTGGTGGGATGAGGGTATGTGACAAAGGCTAGGGGAGGCTGGGGGAAGGTCAATTCGGGGGGGAAGGAGATATATGTACTACTGTGTGTAATACTTTAAACAACAAAATAAAATTTTAAAAAATAAAAAAATAGAGGAGACTAATTAGTTTTTCCCCTGGAGAAAGAAGTGATAGCAATAATCCAAATAGTGATACCTAAATCAAGACATTTAATTTTTTGTTTAATTTTACCTTCCCACAGCTAAGTTTAAAAAAATATATATTATCTGAGAAAGATCAGAAGGCACAAAAATGGGGTGGGAGAGTAAGTTTTCAAAACAAATACACTGTTTTCACCATTTTTAATGTAAATATCTCTGTTCTATTTCCAGTTTTTCTTTTTTTTTTAATAAGTTTTTATTGTTCATATTATTACAAATGTTCCTTCCCCCCCCCCACCATTGCTCTCCTCCACCAGGTTCCCACCCCACCCTCTGCCCTTTCCCCACTCCCCATTGTCCTCATCCATAGGTGCACAGTTTATGTTCAGTCTCTTCCCACATCCCCCTCTCCCCTTTTCCCCAAGAATCGTCAGTTCACTCCCCTTCCATACCTCTGACTCTATTATATTCAACAGTTAATATTGTTCATCAGATTTTTTTTTAATTTCCTTGGTTTTTAGATTCACTTGTTGATAGTTACATATTTGTTGTTCATAATTTTTATCTTTATTTACTTTCTCTTCTGAAAGAACCCCCTTCAGCACTTCATATAATTCTGGTTTGGTGTTGATGAACTCCTTTAGCTTTTTTTTATTAGTGAAGCTCTTTATCTGACCTTCGATTCTGAGTGATAGCTTTGCTGGATAGATTATCTTTGGCTGTAGGTTCTTACTATTCATCACCTTGAATATTTCTTGCCATTCCCGTCTGGCCTGCATGGTTTCTGTTGAGAAGTCAGCTGACAATTGTATAGGTGCTCCATTATAGGTAACTACCTTCTTTGCTCTTGCTGCTTTTAATATTTTCTCTTTGTCTTTTGCTCTTGGAATTTTAATTATGATTTGTCTTGGTGTGGTCCTCTTTGGATTCCTTTTGTTTGGAGTTCTGTGCACTTCCTGGACTTGTACTGTAAGTCTAATTCTTTCACCAGGTGGGGGAAGTTTTCTGTCACTATTTCTTTCAGTATGTTTTCGATAGCTTGCTCTCTCTCATCTTCTGGGACCCCCATAATTCTGATGTTGGTTCGCTTGAAGTTGTCCCAGAGGTTTCTTACATTATCTTCAATTTTCTGGATTCTCTTGCCTTCTAGCTTCTGTGGAGGAATGTCTTCTAGCTCTTTATGTTCCAAATCTTTGACTTGATTCTTGCGATCTTCCATTCTGTTTTTAGGACTCTGTATAATATTTTTTATTTCAGAGAATGTATTCTTTATTTCTTGTAGATCTCTTATCATTTCTTGCTGATCCCTTATCATTTCTTGTTGATTCCTTATTAATTCTAGTTGATCTCTTTTCATATCCTCATAGGTCTTATCGATCTTTTCTAGGAAATTCTTGAAAAACCTTATAAGCGTAGATTTGAACTCTATATCCAGCCGCTTTTTGTCCTCCATTTCTTTCGTTTGTGATCTATTTCGTTGTCGCATTTCACAGCTACAGATGGGGCAGAGTTTCAGGGTGGAGCCTACAGCCTTGGCTTCCGTCAGCCCCGCCCTATGCGGTCTCAGTAATCCTGGCTGCAAGCGCCTCTGAGAGAAAGGTGCCCTCGATTTTCGCCTGCTACCAAACAGTCTATGCTCTCCCCCAATGAGCCCGGTATTGAGGTTCAGTTCAGTTGGAAGTGGAGTTGGAGGTGGCGTTCAGAGTAGTCTGGAGCCCCAGTCTCCTTCCCCCCAGGGCAATTCCTCGGCACAGCAGACCATCCCTTCCCTGCGCATAATGTGTGCACCGCCAGGACCTCCTTTCGCCGCTTCCCCGGGGTTCCGCCTTACAGCCCAGCTCCCTATGATGAGCCTGGGTCCCCGGGGTCTGGCCTAGAACTGGGGTTCAGAGCAGTCACAACTGGGGCCCAACGCAGTTGGAGCATTTATCTCTTTCCCGCTAGGGAACACCAGCCAGGCAATCAGCCGCCCTCCTCTCCAGCTCCGTCCTCTCTGCGCGCCGCGTGTCTCCGTACCTCAGGCTTTTCCAGCTCCTCCGCGCTTCCTTCTGGTTTTCTCCTTGCTTCTCATTGTAGAATTTCCAGTCAGTGGACTTTCATTTAGTTCTGGGTAATGTCTATTTTATATTTTAGTTGTATTTTATTGAAATTGTTGTGTGCGCTGCGGCTAGGTGTTTACCTGGGCACAGCGATCTTGGATTCTCCCTATTTCCAGTTTTTCTATCATATCAATATAAGAGCATAGATATACTTTAACCCTTTTTTGGCATCGGAGAGTCCTTATTAAAATAAGGACTTATTAAAATACTGAATTTGGGCACAAATGGGGAGGCAGCAGCCTTTCATTCTCAGGGCTGCATGCTGAAACCTGTTTGTGCCTTACAGATATTTTCCAAGTTTAAGCTAACCATCTATCTACACAGTATCCTCTCTTTTCTCTCTATGTCGTACATTTGCTTTGAAATATAATTGATTCTGTGTCCTGATATATCACATTGAGCACATTACAAACACATGACCCAGAATCAGTGTTCAATTAATATTTGTTGAATGAATGAATGGTGGGTGTCCCCAGAGGGAGCTGAACCACCCAGGCCAGTGTCCAGCCTGCTCTTGGTCTCACCATCCAACTTCTACTCCCAGCTATGTTCCAGAAGTCACTCCAGTAGTGTTGTGTGGGCTCCAGAAGAATATATTCTTCCACTTTTATCATATTCTCATTACCCCCATCCCTGCTCATGCACTTTCTAGGGGAAGCTGCTCAAGGTGAATTAAAAACACAGCTCTCATTATCACACTAGCCACACCCCTGCTAAACCCCCCTGGTAACCAAATTCAGTTTTCCATCTTGGGGGCTCCTTCCCCAGACAAATCACAAGGTGTGCCAGATCATCCCCCCAAATATCTGCCAAGCATCAGACTCACCTAGAGGACTTGTTAAAACGTAAATTGCTTGCCCCCACCCCCAGAACTTTTGGGGTCGGTCGGGGTGGTACAGGTTCTCAGGTGACACTGCTACTCTAGGATCCCACTAGAGAACCTCTGCTCTAACTTGGCCCCAGGGACCCAGTGTTGAAGTCTTATCTGTCTCCACCAAGTTCTCTCCACTCCTTTTATAAGTCACTTTCCTACTTTAGCCCATTTAAATGCCTTAACCTGCAGCAAAGCAGACCCCTCTGCCCTGTAAGCTTTTCCTGGCTGGTAACTAAGCAGCTATGGAAACTGAGGTGGCCCTTTCACGAGCTGTAAGATCTGATCCATCTCTCTGAAAGCCCTCATTATTCTTTTTTATCATTAAGAGTTTCAATTGAAATCACAAAATATGTACATGACCGATAATATGAAGACTGGCCAATTAAAAGCTATCAAGACTGCATTGCAGGATTTCCAAAAGCCTCTTAATATTTAAAACAAAAAAGTGAAGGGGATATAGCAGAGAAATATCCTGTAAGTAAATTACATCAAGCCTTAATTACTTAATTTTTTTATTTTTAAATTATTTTTTCACTTGTAATGCTAATGGCAAGACACAAATGGTGTCAGAATAAGCCAAAGGAAAATTGTTTGGGCAAAAAAATGAAAAGATCTCGAGTCTAGTTTATAGAAGGTTTCCTTTATTAACCTTTGGTCGAGAATATGCTTGTATATTTCCAGATCATATGGATTCCTGAAACAATGGGTCCGAGAGAGGGACTGACCAGACTACTCCAGACCCAGATAGAGGAGACAGAGGAGAAACAGTCCAGAGATGGAGGATAGTGAAGGCACCTTGTCATGCTTGCAATTAGCAGCTGTGTATTGCTGCAGGTTGCCCAGGACCAGGCCAAAGAAGGTATGACCTGCATTGACATTGCTCACTTTTGTCCACCATCCAGAACTAGAGTATAATTGCTGTCATGTCACAGGGAACCCATGGAAAAACTGTTGGACAGTGATTGGGAAGAGAACCCATAAAAAACTGTTGGACATTGGAAAGAGAACTCAAAGAACTACTGGCCCAGAAAGGAGCCTACTGCAGACTGATTCCTTTGATACCTAGCAGCAATTTAAAAGACATGAATGTGATTGATTTTTAAATTTATTAAAACAAGAAGGGGGACATTCTGGAGGCTAATTCCAGCATGTCATAATAAATGCAAGAAGTCCTCAAAAGGTTGAATGGACAGTTCAGCAGGGCTGAAAACCTGCATATTATTGCCAGCTGCTAGAACAGCCAAAGGTAGTTCCCCCAACTTGGTAATCTTTTTATTTTATTTTTTTTTTACCAAACTTTACCTTTGATATGTACATCTGCTTTGCTAGAGGAGAAAACGTGTGAATAAAAACCTATGGGTGCGGAGATTTAAGCTACTTAGCTTTCTCTGGCTGGGGTCCCCCAGGTATTTCAAATTTATATTGTCTAGTCTCTTTATTAATTTACTTGCAGCCCTTCTCCAGTTTCCTGAACCCTTTTAGATGCAGGAGAACCACCCTGGCACCAGCTCTCAGGTTCTGACTCACATCTTTCTCACTGAGGCAGGAACTGAAAGGACAGCAGAGTTCTGAAGGTGCTTTTGGACAGAAACCACCCTCCTAGGCACACAACTCCTCTGTCATTGTTTTCCATCAGACTTACCCAGGAAGTCGCTGTAAGTACAGAGTATTGGCCTCTCCCTCACTGGATCACATTTCTGGGAGTGGGATCTGAGATTCTGTACTTTAAAGAAGGCAGCTAGGTTTGGAAATTCTTGCACACTGCCATACCCATGCCTACAAGTGAAAGGGAATGGGGCCTGGGTTGGGGCTTTGGACAGTCTACTGAAATTCTCTGAGTCTCAGCCTCCTCATCTATAAAATGAAAGTAATAAAAACTAAAAATAAAAAATAGAAGGAAAGTGATACCATTTACTGCCTCATTGTGCTGTATACAATTAAAGAGAAACTTTATGCACAGCACAGAGCAGGGTGCCCAGCACTAGTAACACTCATTAGAATTTCACTATTATATTGTTACCCATGAAGAAGTAGATGTGACATTTACAATGCCTAATCTTAAGGTCACACTTCTCCTTGATATCAGAGGCCCTGCTTTTTCCTGTTATTTTTTCCCCTCTAATAAGATCGTAAGTGCATGCTGTTCTTTCTGCCTGGATATCTTTCTCTACTTGTCAAAAGCCTTCTAACTCTTCAAAGCCAAGTGGCACCTCCTCTTGACACCTTCCTTACTCCCCAGAGTCAAGTGATGCCCAGCCCCTTGTCGGAGCCTCCATAGACCTTCTCACAGGCTGAGTTGTGATGTTACTTGTTCCAGATCTGTCCCCATCACTACTCTAGCCCAACAGTGAGCACTGTGCCTGATGCTTCGATGCTCAAGGAACATCCCCTGAAATGAGTGAAATATGAATGCTCATTCCAATCCCAGCAAGGGCCTGCTGACTTCTCTGTGGACCATCATTCAGGATTCCGGGTGATGGTGATTCATCCACTGCACCTTTTATAAGAGGACAAAGGATGACCAGAGGAAATGTTCTGGTCAAGAGTGGCACTTGACATTGAATGTAGTTATCAGGGAATGGCAAAAGGATTCCAGCCACAGATTTCTGAAGGAGTCTTTCAGAATCTGCATCAGGCTGCAGTGGGCATCTCATGTGATCTCATCTCATGTGATCTCCATCTCATGGCAGAGCCTGACACTAACAGAGTGGAGCAGACTCATTTCAAAAGGCACAAGTTGCTAATTAAAGTTACTGGTGGGCCCGGAGAGGCCGGGCCCGGAGGAGCCGGGCCCAGAGCAGCTGGGTCGGGAGCAGCCAGGCTCAGAGCAGCAGCAACCAAGCCCGGAGCAGCCAGGCCTGGAGCAGCAGCTGCCAGGCCGGGAGCGCCAGGCCGGAGCGGCCGGGCCCAGAGCAGCCGGGCCTGGAGGAGTCGGGCCCAGAACAGCTGGGTGGGGAGCAGCCAGGCCCAGAACAGCAACAGCCAGGCCGGGAGCGGCCAGGCCCAGAGTGGCCGGGCCTGGAGCAGCTGGGTCGGGAGCAGCTAGGTCGGGAGCAGCCAGGCCCAGAGCAGCAGCAACCAAGCCCAGAGCAGCCAGGTCTGGAGTGGCTGGGCCCAGAGCAGCTGGGCCCAGAGCAGCTGGGTCAGGAGCAGCCAGGCCCAGAGCAGCAGCAACTAAGCCCGGAGCAGCCAGGTCGGGAGCTCCCAGGCCCGGAACGGCCGGGCCCGGAGCAGCCGGGCCCAGAGCAGCAGCAGCCAGGCTGGGAGCGGTCAGGCCCCGAGCGGCCGGGCCCGGAGCAGCCGGGCCCAGAACAGCCGGGTCGGGAGCAGCCGGGTCGGGAGCAGCCAGGTTCGGAGCAGCAGCTGCCAGGCCGGGAGCGGCAGTGGCCAGACCCGGAGCAGCTGGTTGTGGAATGGACCAAAGCATCAGAGGCCAGGCCCGGAGCAGCCAGGCCTGGAACAGCTCGCTCCTTGCCTGCCCCTGCCCCAAGGCTGCCTCCCAGACATGGCTGGAAACTTTTGGGCGAACTTGAGGGTCTGCTGAATCAAGTGATGAAGACTTAGATCTGGATGTGTTGAGTTAGTATAGCTCTGGGGTGTTGATCTGTGAGTGCCTTGTGTGGGGCCTGGATGAGGTTGGTTGCTCTATTTGGAAATGTCTTTTGTGTGAAGTGTATCCTTGGGCATGTGGAGGTATTATTGACTTGAGAAAATGCTAAGTAACTGATTTACTATCTGAAAAATTTAAAGTTCTGAAAGTTTAAGGTCTCTTGCCAAAAAGAGGTTTTAAAGCTAACACCTTAATTTTATTTTATTTTATTTTTTTTTCTAAAAATATATTTTATTGATTTTTTACAGAGAGGAAGGGAGAGAGATAGAGAGTTAGAAACATCAATGAGAGAGAGTCATGGATCAGCTGCCTCTTGCACACCCCCCACTGGGGATATGCCCACAACCAAGGTACATGCCCTTGACCGGAATCGAACCCGGGACCCTTCAGTCCCCAAGCCGACGCTCTATCCATTGAGCCAAACCGGTCTCGCCTAACACCTTAATTTTAATGGAGAAAGGGGAAGACAAGCCCTTCTCATCCAGAACAGGTAATCCAATTCCAACCAACAGCTATCTTTAAACAATGTGTCCATTTATACTTGAATGGCTACACCTTTTGATAGCCTAAGGGCAAGTTTACATGTAAACAAGTTTGCTTCTCAATTCCCAGGGCAGAAAAAAAAAAAAAAACAAGGTTTAAAATTATTAGATTTTAAAATTTATTCTTAGAAGTGTAAAAGTTTATTAGTTAAAAAAAAGGAGATTGAAAAACCTGATGAACAATAATAGCTGTTCATTTTAGTAGAGTCAGCGATATGGGAGGGGAGTGGACTGACTGTTCTCGGGGAAAGGGGGAGTGGTGGAGGGGGGAAGAGACAACATAAAATGTGCACCTATTGATGAGGACAATGAGGGGTGGGGAGGGGGTAGAAGGTGGGGTGGAAACCTGGTGGAGGGGGGAAGAAATGAGGAACCTTTGTAATAATATGAACAATAAAGATTGATTAAAAAAATAATAAAAAAAAAATAAAGTTACTGGGGGGGAGGGGGGGCCTTTATTTTCTCTGTACCTCCTCTTTCTCTTCTGTTATCACATCATGACCTAATAGGAAATTTCTATCACTTTTTCCTCTTAGTGACACATGGTTGCATAGCTCTGAGGGAAATGATGTCATGTGTGTGAACCACTGTGAACAAAAATAGAGACAGCTCCCAGGGGCCGCAGAGATGGATGACTCCAATGATTAAAAACCCACTGAAAATCTCCAAGCTTCTAACTTACCATACCTTTTTACTGTTCTCTCTCTTCTCCCAGGTTTACCAACACTGCTAACAATTTGGCAAATGCTTATGCACTCAGCCACTTGAAATTTTTCTGCCACTGTGCAGAAATCAGTGTTTGTTACAGAAAAAGAGGCTTACATTTCTTTCTAGAGATCCTCTCTCTCCAGAAACTCAGTCTCTAAACTTTGCCTCCTGCAGACCTTCTTTTTACTCTAAAAATCTATCATTAATAATTGCCTGTTTCCTGCCCTTGCTGGTGAGGCTCAGATAGTTGGAGCATCAACCTGGACACTGAGAGGTCACTGGTTGGATTCCTGGTCAGGGCACATACCCAGGTTGCCATTTGATCTCGGGTTGGGACACATGTGGGAGGCAACCAATTGATGTTTCACTCTCACATTGATGTTTCTCTCTCTCCCTCTCTGTTTCTCTCTAAAATCAATAAATGAATTAGAAATAATAATAATAGTAATTACTTGTTCCTCCTCTGTGTTGTCTCTTAAATTTATTTATTTCTCTCTCTTCCCACTCCCCACTTTAGCCTAGAATTTCATCACTTCATACCTGGTTCACTGGAACCTCCTTCCTGCTCCCAAACTTCTCTCATACAACCTCAGCCATGAATCTACACTCAGATACCAAAAATCTATTTAAAGCCCTCCTATCCTAACCCCTCTGGGCTTCTCTAATATTTTTCTCTTCCTCCATCATCCATCCATTCATCTACCCATTCATCTATCATCTGTCTGTCTCCCTCTATTCTTATACATAAACCTTTATTTGATCAGAATCATGTTCCCTCTGCCCCTAGATCACTTCTGTTCATTCCTGAAGCCATGTCTGTTTTCTAAGTCCTACAAGATGTTCCTCTAATAAACCAGAGGTCTGTGTCAATAAGTTTGGTGAATACTGTATGCCTCAGCTACACTTGAAGTTCACAATGCACAGTTATACTTTTAAAGCTCTTGAAATACCTATAGCAAAAATGTGCTATTCTCTCTGCATAGAACATTCCCCTCTAGCTCCTCGTCCACTGACTAATTAAATTTTTTTAAGTATTACAAATAGTATTACATATGTCTCCTTTTTTGCCCCCATTGACATTCCTCCGACCTCTCCTACCCACCAGCACATGCCCTCACCACCCACACCCAGTGTCTTGTGTCCCTTGGTTATGCTTATATGCATGCATACAAATCCTTCAGTTGATCCCTTTCTCTCCCCCCAATCCTCCCCAGCCTTCCCACTATAATTTGACAGTTATGTTGCTATTTCTCTGACTCTGTATCTATCTTTTTGTTCATCAGGTTATAATGTTCTTTATCATCCATAAATGAGTGAGACCATGTGGTATTTTTTTTTTTCACTGACTGGCTTATTTCACTTAGAATAATGCTCTCCAGTTCCATCCATGCTGCTGCAAATGGTAAGAATTCCTTCTTTTTTATAGCAGTGCAGTATTCCATTGTGTAGATGTATAATACCATAGTTTTCTAATCCACTCATCTGCTGATGGGAATTTATGTTGTTTCCAAATCTTAGCTATTGCAAATTGTGCTGCTATGAACATTGGGGTGCATATATCCTTTCTGATTGGTATTTCTGTTTTCTTGGGATATTTTCCTAGAAGTGGTATTACTGGGTCAAATGGAAGTTTCATTTTTAAATTTTTGAGGAAATGTCATACTGTTCTCCACAGTGGCTTCACCAGTCAGCATTCCTACCAGCAGTGCACTAGGGTTCCTTTTTCTCCACATCCTTGCCAGCATTTGTCATTTGTTGATTTGTTGATGACAGCCATTCTTACAGGTGTGAGGTGGTACCTCCTTGTTATTTTGATTTGCATCTCTAAGATGATTAGTGACTTTGAGCATATTTTCATGTGTCTCTTGGCTTTCTGAATGTCCTCTTTTGAAAAGTGTCTATTTCTATTTAGGTCCTTTGCCCATTTTTTTATTTGATTGTTTATCTTCCTTTTGTTAAGTTGTGTGAGTTCTCTGTAAATGTTTGAGATTAAATCCTTATTGGAGATAACATTGGTAAATATGTTCTCCCATGCAGTGGGCTTTCTTGTTTTGTTGATAGTTTCTTTTGCTGTGCAAAAGCTTTTTATTTTTATGTAGTCCCATTTGTTTATTTTTTCCTTAGTCTCTCTTGCCATAGGATTTGTTTCTGTAAAATTATGTCTGCAATTTTGCTGCCTATTTAGTCTTGTGGGATTTTTATGGTTTCCCATCTTACAATCAAGTCCTTTAGCCATTTTGGGTTTGTTTTTGTATATGGTGTAAATTGGTGATCTAGCTTCATTTTTTTTTTTTTTTTTTGCATTTATCTGACCAAATTTCCCAGTACCATTTATAAAAGAGATTGTTTGGACTCCATTGTATGTTCTTGCCTCATTTGTCAAATATTAATTGAATATAATGGCTTGGATCAATTTCTAGGTTCTCTATTCTGTTCCATTGGTTTATATGTCTGTCTTGTGCCAGTACCAAGCAGTTTTGAGAACCGTGGCTTGGTAATATAGCTTGATGTCTGGTATTGTGATCTCTCCAATTTTGTTCTTCTTTCTCAGGATTGCTGCAGCTATTCAGGGTCTTTTTATATTTCATATGAATTTTTGGAGATTTTGCTCTAGGTCTTTGAAGTATACTATTGGTATTTTAATGGAGATTGCATTGAATTAATAGATTTGGGTAGTATGGACATTTTAATGATGTTGATTCTACCAATCCATGAACATGGTATATTCTTCCATTTGTTCATGTCATCCTCTATCTCTTTTTTCGGCATCCTATAATTTTTTGAGTATGGGTCCTTTATCTCTGGTGAAATTTATTCCTAGGTATTTTATTTTTTTGTTGTTGTTGTTGCAATGGTAAATGGGATTGGGTTATTTTTACTCTCTTTTTGTGAGTTCATTATTGGTGTATAGAAAAGCCATAGATTGCTGGGTATTAATTTTGTATCCTGCTACATTGCCAAATTCATTTCTAAGTCTAGTAGTTTTTTAATGGAGTCTTCAGGGTACTCTATGTTCAATATCATTCATCTGTGAATAAGAATAGTTTCACTTCTTCTTTTCCAATTTGGATACCTTTTATTTCTTATTCTTGTCTGATCACAATGACTAGTTCTTCCAGTACTATGTCAAACAGGAGTGGTGAGAGTGGGCATCTCTGTCTTATTCCTGTTCTTTGGGGAAATGGTTTTAGTTTTTGCCCATTGAGTATGATGTTGGCTGTGGGTTTGTCGTGTAAGGCTTTTATTATGTTGTGGTATGATCCTTCTATACCCACCTTGCTGAGAGTTTTTATCAAGAAAGGGTGTTGGGAAGCATGCAGGGAGTGGCAAAGAGGAAAACCAAGATGGCGGCCTAGGTAAGTGCATAAACTGCTGCCTCGCACAACATCTCAAAACAACAACTAAAAGACAGAACAGACTCCATCAAAACCACAGGAAAGCTGGCTAAGTGGGAAATCTACAACTAGAAAGAATAAGAGAGGTTCATGGATCAGGGGAACCGCAAAGCACTGAGGTAGGGAGACGTATACACAGAGAGGAAGGGCAACCAAGTGCCTGGCTGGTGGGAGGGGAAAAGAAGCCCCCGACTTCACTGAGCCCTAGCCCCAGCCGAAACCCAGGCTCATAAGGGTGGACTCTGGACTGTAGAGAAAAGCACCCAGAGACTAAGCGACGGGAAAACTCAGGGGAGCCAGGAGCCTCAGTGGGCAGGGTCTAGAGTCAAGCACAAGTTAGTGCACTCAGAGAGGTCTGACCGCGAAGGTGACCACAGCCTCTCCATAGTGGAAGGAGTCAGAAGCTCCTGACTGCACTGAATTCCAGTTCTGACTGCACTGAGCACTGAAACCCAGTTCCAGGTGAGTCCCTGGAGCACCTACACTTTTACAAGGGGAATCTGGACTGTCAGGTGGAAACTCAGGGGATCCATGGAAGGCAGAGGTCTGAGGCATACACACAAGGGCAGGACTGACGGGAAGCCAAGACTGTTGGCTCAGGCCTGAGACTCTGCCCCATCCAAGCTGTGCTCAGAGGCTTTTGCAATTTTGCAAGTCTGATCCTATAAGACTATCTCCAATACAGAAGGTATCCCAGCATAGATGCAGCTGATACATCCAATTGGCCTGGAGATCAATTCCTCCCAGTGATACCAACAACAATCAAGACTTAACTACAACAAGGCTGTACATGCAGTACACAAAGGGGAGTACCAAGAGTGTTTACCTCAAGTAACTTGGGAGGCTGACCCACGAGGTCATGTAGGGCACCAAGCACATAAAGCCACCCTATGAACTCAGGGAAACAGTGAAAATGCCTAGACAAGGAAACAGATCTCAAACAAAAGAAATGGAGGAGAACAAAAGACTGAATATAGAGTTCAAAACCACAGCTATAAGGTTTTCCAAGAATTTTCTAGAAAAGGCCAATAAATTTAATGAGACCCTCAAGGATATGAAAAAGAACCAACTAGAAATTAAACATACACTGATGGAAATAAAAAATATTATACAGAGACCCAACAGCAAACTAGAGGATCATAAGAATCAAGTCAAGGATTTGGAATACAAAGAGGCAAAGGACACTCTTCCGGAGAAGCAAGAAGAGAAGAGAATCCAGAAAGTTGAAGATAGTGTAAGGAGCCTCTGGGACAACTTCAAGAGTACCAACATCAGAATTATGGGGATGCCAGAAGAAGAGAGAGAGCAAGACACTGAAAACCTATTTGAAGAAATAATGACTGAAAACTTCCCCCACCTGGTGAAAGAAATAGACTTACAAGTCCAGAAAGCACACAGAACCCTAAACAAAAGGAATCCAAAGAGGACCATACCAAGACACATCATAATTAAAATGTCAAGGGCAAAAGACAAAGAGAGAATCTTACAAGCAGCAAGAGAAAAATTGTTAGTTATCTATAAGGGAGCACCCATACGACTATCAGCTGATTTTTCTATAGAAACTATGCAGGCCAGATGGGAGTGGCAAGAAATATTCAAAGTGATGAATAGCAAGAACCTACAACCAAGATTACTCTACCCAACAAAGTTATTATTCAGAATTGAAGGGCAGATAAAGAGCTTCACAGATAAGAAAAAGCTAAAGGAGTTCATCACCACCAAACCAGTATTATATGAAATGCTGAAAGGTATTCTTTAAGAAGAGGAAGAAGAAGAAAAAAGTAAAGATAAAAATTATGATCAACAAATACATATATATCAACAAGTGAATCTAAAAATCAAATAAATTAAAAATCTGAGAAACAGAATAAACTCCATCAGGGCAAAAAAAAAAAGAGGAGTGTATTGATAATTATCAGGTGGAAAGAGGTGTGGGGGGTGCAGCAAGAGACTGAACTAAAATCATACACCTATGGATGAGGACAATGGGGGACAGGGGGGGTAAAAGTAGAGGGTGGGGTGGGAACCGAGTGGAAGGAACAATTGTACTAATCTGAGCAAAAAAGATTTATTACATTTAAAGAAAATTTTTTAAAAATTTTAAAAATGGTATTGGATGTTGTCAAATGCTTTTTATGTATCAATAGATATTATTATATGGTTTTTATCTCTCAGTTTGTTTATGTGGTGTATCCATCTTATTGATTTTCAGATATTGTACCATCCTTGCACAGCCAGAATAAATCCCACTTAATCATGGTGTATGATCTTTCTTATGTAATGCTGATTTTGATTTGCTAGAATTTTGTTGAGAATTTGGTGTCTATGCTCATGAGAAATATTGGCCTGTAATTGTCTCTCTTTTTTTTTTTTTTTTTTTTTTTTTTTTGTCTTTATCTGGTTTTGGGATTAGGATAATGATGGCTTCATAGAAAGAGCTTGGAATAGTCTAAGGGAGATATGTTTTATTACTTCTTTGAATGTTTTATAAAACTCCCCTGTGAAGCCTTCTAGTCCAAGGCTTTTGTTTTTGGAAGTTTTTTTATTTACTGCTTCAATTTTCTTCATAGTTATCAGCTTTTTCAGATATTTTTATTTCTCGTGGTTGAGTTTTGGAATGTCGTGTTTTTTAGGAATGTGTCCATTTCCTCTAGATCAGCGTTTTTCAACCGCTGTTCCGTGGCACACTAGTGTGCCGCGAGATGTTGCCTGGTGTGCCGTAGGTGCAGACAAGACAAGAATTTTATAATTTTTCACTATTTTGTTTACTTAATATTTCATAATAAAGTAATTATAAAATACTTTCTTTGTGTTTATTTGATTCCTATTCAAGAGAATTACTTTATATATAGTCAATATAGGCACAGAGTTAAATTTTTTAACATTTTCTAATGGTGGTGTGCCTCGTGATTTTTTTCATGAAACAAGTGTGCCTTTGCCCAAAAAAGGTTGAAAAACACTGCTCTAGATTGACCAGTTCATTGGAATAGAGTTGTTTGTAGTATTTTTTATCTTGTTTTGTTTTGTTTTACAATCCTTTTTATTTCTGTGGGGTCTGTTATTATTTTGCCTCTTTCATTTCTGATTTTGCTTATTTGGGTCTTCTCTCTTTGCTTCTTGGTGAGCCTACCTAGAGGTTCATCAATCTTGTCTATCCTTTCAAATAACCAGCTCTTGATTTCATTAATCTTTTATATTGTTTTTGCTTGTTCATTTGTTTGTTTTTGGTCTCTATGTCATTTATTTCTGTTCTGATTCTCATTATTTCATTCCTTTTGCTCACTCTCAGTTTTCTTGTTGCTATCTTTCTAATTCTTTTTTTTTAATAAATCTTTATTGTTCAGATTATTACAAATGTGTTACACTTCCTTCCCCCACCCCCAATTGCACCCCTCCACCCTCTGTCCTTTCCCCATCGCCCATTGTCCTCATTCATAGGTGTACAGTTTTTGTTCAGTCTCTTCTCACACCCCCACTCCCTGTTCCCCGAGAATCATCAGTCCACTCCCCTTCCATACCTCTGATTCTATTATATTCATCAGTTAATATTTGTTCATCAGATTTTTAAATTCCCTTGGTTTTTAGTTTCACTTGTTGATAGTTACGTGTTTGTTGTTCATAATTTTTATCTTTATTTTCTTCCTCTTCCTAAATAACCCCCTTCAGCAATTCATATAATTCTGGTTTGGCGGTGATGAACTCTTTTAGATTTTTTTTTATTTGTGAAGCACTTTATCTGGCCTTCGATTCTGAGTGATAACTTTGCTAGGTAGAGTATTTTTGGCTGTAGGTTCTTGCTATTCATCATCTTGAATATTTCTTGCCATTCCCGTCTGGCCTGAATGGTTTCTGTTGAGAAATCAGCTGACAATCGTATGGATGCTCCTTTATAGGTAACTACCTGCTTTTCTCTTGCTGCTTTTAATATTCTCTCTTTGTCTTTTGCTCTTGGGATTTTAATTATTATGTGTCCTAGTGTGGTCCTCTTTGGATTCCTTTTGTTTGGGGTTCTGCAGGCTTCCTGGAGTTGTTAATCTATTTCTTTCCCCAGGTGGGGGAAGTTTTCTGTTACTATTTCTTCCAGTATGTTTTCGGTATCTTGCTCTCCCTCTTCTTCTGGGATCCCCATAATTCTGATGTTGGTTCGCTTGAAATTGTCACAGAGGTTTCTTACACTATCTTCAACTTTCTGGATTCTCTTATCTTCTTGCTTCTGCAGAGAAGTGTCCTCTGGCTCTTTGTGTTCTAAATCTTTGTCTTGATTCTTGCGATCTTCCAGTCTGTTTTTAGGACTCTGTGTAATATTTTTTATTTTAGACAACGTTTTCTTTATTTCTAGTGGATCCCTTTTTATTTCTAGTTGATCCCTTTTCATATCCTCATAGGTCTCATTTATTTTATCAGCCTTTTTAAGGATATAATTGAAAAGCCTTATAACAGTGGTTTTGAACTCGATGTCCATTCTTTTCTTTTCCTCCATCTCCTTCCTTTGTGTCCTGCCTCTTGTCTGCATTTTAGTTGTTTCCCTGATTTAATGGAATAGTTTTGTGTGTTAGGTGTTCTGGTAGAGCCCAGTAGCACAGCCTTCCCAGTTACCTGCGGTGGACAGTCTTGGTGTAGCCCTTTGTGGGCTATGTGTGCAGTCTTGTTGTTAAGCCTTGCTTATCACTGGGAAGCGTTGATCTCCAAGCCAATTGGCTGTGAGGATCAGCAGTGTCTCAGCTAGGAAGGCTTCTGTACTCCACTTGGATGGGGCAGAGTCTCGGGGTAGCGCAGGCAATCTTTGGTTCAGTCTCACCTTAGAAAAGTCCTGTTCGAGGTGAGTCTCACCAGATTAGTTGCAGGCTTGCGCCCCTCTTTGATAAAGATGCAGACAGCTTTGGATTCTGGCCAGTCCCTTCTTAGAGAAAGCCAGCCTCTGGGAGAGCTTCTGTGCTCAGCTTGGATGGAGCAGAGTCTTTGGGTGGTACAGACAAGCTTTGTTTTCCCGTCGGCTCCTCCCCAAGTGGCTCCTCCCCAAGTCCCGCAGTAATGGCCTCTGGCTTCACACACCTCTGAGAGATCTCTGTCCACTGCCTGACAGTTTGGCCTCTCCCTGACTGGGGCCGTCTATCAGAGCAATAGGGTGATTCTGTTTTCCTCTCGAACAAGAAAGCCAGCAGCGTGTTAGCTGTCTGCCCTCTCCATGCGCCGGGAGTAAGCCAGTAGCAAATTCAGCCTGGCCTGGCCTCTTTGCGTGCCCGGAGTACACCAGCGCCTTTTCACGTGCACAGTTCTCTGTACCTTCACAGTTTCTGAGGGTCGTCGCGCCTTCTCTCTCCTTTCCAGATGGCAGAGCCTCCTCTCAGCTAGCCGTCCAGTGCTTCAGGGCAATGCCTCCCCTGTTTTCCAGTTCTAAATTCAAATTTGTTGTGGTAGGCTGCATTCGGGTGTCTACCCATGCTGCCATCTTGGTTCCTCCTATCTTTCTAATTCTTAAAGTTGCAGAGTTAGATGGTTTATGACCAATTTTTCTTGTTTTTTGTTTTTGTTTTTGTTTTTTGAGGTAGGCCTGTAATGCTATGAACATTCCACTCAGGATTGCTTTCACTGTGTCCCAAATATTTTGGATTATTGTGTTTGATTGTTGTTTGTTTCAGGGTGTTTTTTATTTCTTCTTTAATCTCTTTGGCAACCCACTCATTGTTTAATAGTATGCTATTCAGCCTGAAAGTGTTTGAATTTTTATAATTGCTTTTATTATAGTTGATTTCTAATATTATGCCATTGTGATCTGAGAAGATACTAGATATGATTCCAATCTTCTTGAATTTGAAGAGACTTTGCCTGTGTCCCAATATGTTGTCTATCTTTGAAAATGTCCCATGTGCCTTGAGAAGAATGTATATTCTGTAGTTTTGGGGTGGAATGTTCTAAAGATGTTAAGTCCATCTAATCTAGTGAGTCATTTAGGACTGTTTCTTTGCTAATTTTTTTGTTTAGAGGATTTATCCAGTGATGTTAATGGGATAGTAAAGTCTCCTACTATGATTGTATTGCTGTCAATATCTCCCCTGATATCTTCCAGAATTTTTTATTATTTTTTATGTACTGGTATTTGGATGCTCCTGCACTAGGTGCATATATGTTAACCAGAGTTATATTCTCTTGTTGTATCAATCCCTTTGGAATTATGAAGTGGCCTTCCTTGTCTCTTGTTATGGTCTTCACTTTGAGGTCTATTTTGTCAGATATAAGTATTGCTACCCCAGATTTTTTGTTTTTGTTTTTTTTTTCTTTTCCATTTTTCTGAAAGATATTTTCCATTCCTTCACTTTCAATCTGTGTGAGTCTCTTGTTCTGAGGTGGGTCTCCTGTAGACAGCATATATATGGGTCATGTTTTTTTATTCATTCAGTCACTTAATATCTTTTGATTGGAGGATTTAATCCATTTATGTTTAATGTTATTATTGATAGGTACTTGTTTGTAGCCATTTCTGTACTTTATGCCTATGTTCCTTCCTCCCTTCCTATTTCACAGCATTCCCTTTAGCATTTCTTGCATTGCTGGCTTGGTAGTGATAAATTTCCTTATCCTTTCTTTGTCTGTAAAGCTCCTGATTTCTCCTTCAATTTTGATTGATAGTCTTGCTGGATAGAGTATTCTTGGATTCAGTCCTTTGCTTTGCATCACTCTTATACTTCATTCCATTCCTTTCTAGCTTGATGTGCTTCTGTTGAGAAATTATTTTATAATATCTGATGAGGGATCCTTCCTTCCAATGTTCTCTTTATTAGTCCTATGTCATTCTTCATTTTTAACTGTGTTTTCTTCCCCCATAGTTTCTGTATCTTTTTTCATGCTGTTGAGGATCATTGCAATCATTATGCTGAACTCTATCTGATAACTTTATCTCCATTTCCTTTAGCTCTTCTTCTGTAGAATTCTCTTGTTCTTTCTCTTGGGGTTTGTTCTTCAGTTTCTCCATTTTGGCTGCTTGTTTGGGTTTTTGTCTATGTATTAGGTAGATCTCCTATGATTCCCAATCCCTGTGCAGGACATTGTCAGAACTCTGTTTATGACTGGCCCTGAGCACCCTGTTTGAAACTATCAGCAATCCATAGCTTGTGGCTCCCTCTGCTGGGGTTGGGTTCCTTTGAAAAGAACCAAGATGTGTACTGGGGTCTACTTTTCCTAGTCCCAGGCCCAGAAGGATATCAGGCAAAGACTCAAAACCTCCAGGGATCTACTTCTGCCTGTAGTCCAGTTGTTATTCAGTCTGGATTAGCCTCAGGCTATCAACCACAGCAAGTGTGGACTCCACAGAGCAGGGCAATTGCTTCTCCTCCTTTCCCCCAGGCAAAAGCTGCCTGGATAGTAAAGATCTGCCAAAGAAAGTGTGAGGGAATGACTCATCACAGGAAACTGGTGTGACTTCCTTCTGAGATCTAACTCCAGAGCCCCCCAGCCCTGGATTCTTCTTGCAAAGCTCTAGTCCTTGTTGCCCTCCTTCTACTAGAATCTAAGGTGAGTGGTTGCACAAGAAATTTTCTGCATTGGCCCTTTAAGAGGGTGCCTGCATTTCCAGCTATCTCTCCTGGCAGACAGCAGCCCTGTTGATTTTCACAGCCAGATGTTATGTGGGCACCTTTCTCAGTTCTGGTATTCTGAGCACCAACTTGGGGTTTAGACCTTAGAGTTCTCAGTGTGAACCTTCTGCAGCTGAGATATTCCTCTGAAACTTCAGCTGTTGCCTGTGGGTATCTGGCCAACCCTTTAGGGGCTCCACACTTTGTACCAGTCCCTATGTGGTCTCCACTGTCCATCCTTGGTTATCGGTTCTCTTCAGCTAGTCTTCAGTTGATTATTCAGGATGGTTTTTCTGTATTTTAGTTGTAATTCCACTCTGGTCCTGGGTGAGTGTCAGTATAACTTCCATTTACTCTGCTGCCATTTTGGATTCTCCTCCCATTACATAATTTTAGTATCTTAAGGTCAGGGCTTTTTATAAATACGTCTTGAACCTACGTATTGAATCTAGGAACAGAAATAATTTGCCAATTGTATGTTAATTTAATATGTAGCAACATCTAATAAATCTTTGTCAGATTTTCTATTTAGAATGCTTAAAAGGTTATGTATATAAGAAATGGTTACATGCAAGATTAAAATAGAGAGGAAGATGTTAGGACTTTAAATAATAATTGAAAGTAGATTAGTCTTGGGAAGAAAATATCCTTAGGAACTGTCCAGTTTTCTAAGTTCTTCATCATCCAGCCCCTCCTGCAACATACTCACCTTGAAATCTATAATCCATATATACATATATATATATATACACACACACGCATACATATATATATATATATATATATATATATATATATATATATAATTTGAGACAAATTTATCATAGTGTCTCAAAATTTGCCACAAATTCACTCTCCTCAGAACCTTTGTACATGCTATTCCTCTCAACTGGCAATATTTCCAGTTCAATTCAGGTCTAGATTAGATGCTACCTTCTCTAGGATGTCTTCCCTAGCACACTTATGTTTTCTACCATCACAAAGTACCTCAGATTTGGAGCAATGTTTGGTTACTAGTAAGCTGTAAGCTCTGTGAAGACAGACAAAATCCACCTCAGTAACTTGCACACAGGAAGTCTTTTTTAAAAAATATATTTTATTGATATTTTACAGAGGAAGGGAAGAGGGATAGAGAGCTAGAAACACTGATGAGAGAAACATCAACCAGCTGCCTCCTGCGCACCCCTATGGGGATGTGCCTGCAACCAATGTACATGCCCTTGACCGAAATCAAACCTGGGACCTCCCCAGTCTTCAGACCAATGCTCTATCCACTGAGCCAAACTGGTTTTGGCCATAGGAAGTCTTTAAAGACTATGTAGCAAATGCTATCATTTCCCTACCCATAGCCTCTTGTCCTTATCATTTTAGTCTGGACCAGACCCACTTCCAGCTGCCAGCACCTGAACTCCCTTGGCCAAACACTTTCTCTGGCCACTTAAGCCTGTTTTGCCAGCTCTAGAAGCAGGGCAGAAGTCCCAGGGAATTTGAGCTCCCTGAAAGCAATCCTCAATCAATAATTGATGGGAGTTGGTATATAAATATCCCTGCTTCCTTACCTCTGGATCCCAAAGTTTCCCAGCATGCTGAAGCCCCACAAGGCAACTGACTTGACAATGCAATCTTTATAGGCTGCCTTTCTCTGACTTAACAACCAGTATTTTTGTCAGCTTCTCAATAAAGGACTTGCTCTCAAATCCTTGACTCACTATCTGTTTCCCAAGAACCTGAACTAGGAAAGAATGCTTGCTGAATGAATGAGTGAGCCTCTGCCTACCCACTTAACACAGCACCGCTGGACATGAAAACTGATTGTCAACAGCCATGCATATCTGAGCCAGGGAGAGCAAATACCTGGCAGGAAACCTCAAACCTTGAATTCTTTTTCTACTGACATTTGGAATCGAGACACATATATGGGAATATTATTTTACTTAAAAGTGCAATGTTGAGAAGTGGCACTGAAAGAGATGATTAAAGCAGTAAATAATATGGCACCTGTGAATGAAATTAGTTCTACAATAGAGAGAAAAGATGGCTAGATCAATTGCCAAACAAATAACATTATTACTTTTCATCTGCTTGGCACTTGATTGGCATTATGTAATCTTTCTGCCATCCTGCTATAGAAATGAAGACCAAGAGCCACTTCAGGTGGGTCACCCAGCAGTGGAGGGGAGCAGCTGTGGGAGGTAGGAATGGAATTCAGAGTTTCTCTTTTTCTCTTCTCTACAAGGCGTTGTTATAATTTGGAAAGAGATTTGCAGTGGGTTCCATCTGGCTGCAGGGTCAGTGAGGATACCTATTTTTTTTATTCCCCCCACCACACATCCCCATACAACTCTCTGATTTTGTTTTGTTTTGTTTTCTTTCCAGTTAATTAATAGGTGTTTGTTGGGCATGGGAAGAATATGGCACAGTTCTATAGGGGATGAACACAAGATCAGTAAGTCAATAGTCCAGGATTTGATGTTCTCCTCAGGCCACAACCCAGCTCAATCTGAGAGGGGAGAGGACGACTGAAGGGAGGAGTAAGTCCTAGGGAAAATGATATGTGATATGTGCCTTCCTCTCCCTACCCCCACAAAAAATAAATAACCTTTAAATTGAAAATAAATTTGACGACGTAAAGAAATCTAAGAACTCAAAGTATTGAGGAAGAGGAGGCCATTTTACCATTTATAAGTGTGCATGTGTGTACCTGGACATGTGTGCAAGGGGCCCTTGTTTCTGACCTGTCTTGTTCCCTCCTAACACTGACTGATGTGTCATCCTCTCAAATCCAGTCACCTACCAGTTTTACCCACTCAAATGCTAACATTGGACACTCTCCAATGGTTCCCTGTTGCCTCCCTGGAGCGGGAGCGGGTTGAAATGTGCCAGGAAGGTCCTTGGGGAGGCAGAAGGGAACGGCCCACACCAGCTCTAAAGGAGGCAATTATAAGCCAGCACCAGCTCATTGCAGGGTCAGTATGTCAGATTTTTTTATTCTTCCAAGAGATGCTAGAAAGGAGCTGACTTTTAAAACTACATAAGAGGGAGAGAATCCAAGATGGCTGCTCGGGTAGGCAACTAGCCGCAGCCGCACACAACAATTTTAATAAAATACAACTAAAATATAAAATGGACATTACCCAGAACTACAGGAAAGTCGACTGACTGGAAATCCTACAACAAGAAGCAAGGAGAAAACCAGAAGGAAGCACGGAGGAGCTGTAAAAGCCTAAGGTACGGAGACACGCGGCGCACGCGAAGAGGACGGAGCCGGAGAGGAGGGAGGCCGAGTGCCTGGCGGGCGTTCCCTAGCGGAAAGGAGATAAAACTCCGACTGTGCTGGGCCCCTGACTGCTCTGAACCCCAGTTCTGGGCCAGACCCCGGGGACTCAGGCTCAGCCATAGGGAGCTGGGCTGTAAGTCGGAACCCCGGGGTAGCGGAGAAAGGAGGTGCCGGAGGCGCGCACACTGCCCCCAGAGAAGGGACGGTCGGCTGTGCTGCGGGATTGCCCTGACGGGAAGGAGACTGGGGCTCCAGACTGCTGTGAACGCCACCTCCAACTCCACTTCCAACTGAACTGAACCCCAATACTGGGCTCATTGTGGGAGAGCATAGACTGTTTGGCAGCAGGCGAAAATCGAGGGCACCTTTCTCTCAGAGGCGCCGGCAGCGAGCACTGAAGGACCCGCATAGGGCGGGGCTGACGGAAGCCAAAGCTGCAGGCTCCACCCTGAAATCCCGTCCCATCTGTAACTGCGAAATGCGACAACAAAATAGATCACAAACGAAAGAAATGGCGGACAAAAAGCGTCTGGATATAGAGTTCAGATCTACGCTTATAAGGTTTTTCAAGAATTTCCTAGAAAAGATGGATAAGGCCTATGAGGATATGAAAAGAGATCAACTAGAATTAATAAGGAGTCAACAAGAAATGATAAGGGATCAACAAGAAATAAAGAATACATTGTCTGAAATAAAAAATATTCTACAGAGTCCTAAAAACAGAAGAGAAGATCATAAGAATCAAGTCAAAGATTTGGAACATAAAGAGCCAGAAGACACTCCTCCACAGAAGCTAGAAGGCAAGAGAATCCAGAAAATTGAAGATAATGTAAGAAACCTCTGGGACAACTTCAAACGATCCAACATCAGAATTATGGGGGTTCCAGAAGATGAGAGAGAGCAAGATATCGAAAACATACTGAAAGAAATAGTGACAGAAAACTTCCCCCACCTGGTGAAAGAATTTGACTTACAAGTCCAGGAAGCGCACAGAACTCCAAACAAAAGGAATCCAAAGAGGACCACACCGAGACACATCATTATTAAAATTCCAAGAGCAAAAGATAAAGAGAGAATATTAAAAGAAGCAAGAGCAAAGAAGGTAGTAACTTATAAAGGAGCACCTATACGATTGTCAGCTGACTTCTCAACAGAAACCATGCAGGCCAGAAGGGAATGGCAAGAAATATTCAAGGTGATGAATAGCAAGAACCTACAGCCAAAAATAAGCTACCCAGCAAAGCTATCACTCAGAATCGAAGGCCAGATAAAGAGCTTCACTAATAAAAAAAAGCTAAAGGAGTTCATCACCACCAAACCAGAATTATATGAATTGCTGAAGGGGGTTCTTTCAGAAGAGAAAGTAAACAAAGATAAAAATTATGAACAACAAATACGTAATTATCAACAAGTGAATCTAAAAACCAAGGAAATTAAAAAAATCTGATGAACAATATTAACTGTTGAATATAATAGAATCAGAGGTATGGAAGGGGAGTGAACTGACGATTCTTGGGGAAAAGGGGAGAGGGGGGCGTGGGAAGAGACTGAACATAAACTGTGCACCTATGGATGAGGACAATGGGGAGAGGGGAAAGGGCAGAGGGTGGGGTGGGAACCTGGTGGAGGAGAGCAATGGTGGTGGGGGGGGGAAGGAACATTTGTAATAATATGAAAAATAAAAACTTATTAAAAAAATAAAAATAAAAAATAAAAAAATAAAAAAAAATAAAAAAATAAAACTACATAAGAGTAAAACCAAACAAGTCCCTAGGATTTTTTTTTTTTTTTTTTCAGTTAACTCACAGCCACCAGCTTGCAAGCTCCAGTCTACAAGATAAAGTTTAAGGCCTTTAGCATGACATTCAACACCCTTTAAAATCTTCCCTATTCTTGTTTCTGTCCCAGCCATCTGGATCTACCTGTCAATCCATTTGTCCCCACGCCCCACACCTCCCAGGGCAGCTCCAGTTAATACACAGGATTGAAAGGGGACAACAGACTGGTTCCAAAGTGGTGTCCACGCAGCAAACTGGCCATTTTTATTATTTTTTGCTTAGGTTGCTTATTTATGATGCCTGTGAAGGAGACTAGCGGGGGCACCAAGCCCGTGGGGTTCCTTTTTGGTCACATTCCCCTGTAGGTCACCTTTTGCAAATTTACGGGATGCTCTTCTACGCTCTTATCCACCAGCAAACTTGTATTCATTTTTTTAAAACTCAGCTTCCACTGAACCTCCCTGCAGACTCTCCAGAAAGTAGGACTTCCTTTTACTTCTGAGCCTTGCACGCATTCTCACTAGTATACGAGTCACAATGTCGTGTGTCTATTGCTCCGCATTCCCTCGTGGACTGTGAACTGAGTTGGGGTCCTTGCCTGTGGTGTTTGTGATCTCAGGGCTTGATTCACGGAGCCCTCTTTCCACTTCCGCAGTCCGACAGCTAGAATCCTCTGCCACACTTCCGCGGACACACCCGACACCCAACAACCTCGCTGAAATGAAACCAAAATGAGCGCCGAGAACCCCTGTGGCCCTGCTGCTGACTCACACTTCCTCACAGGACGCACGGGACGCACCGCCAGGCCACCTGCCTAACCACTTACGTAACCCCGTTTGGCATCGGAGCCCTCACTCCAGGGGGAGGGGGGGGGGGCGGGCGCAGGGGACCCCACCTGCGGGGAGGGGAGCAGGTGGCTGGCAGGGCGCAATTACGCAGAGCCACGCGGCCAGGTCAGAAAAGGCTCAGCACCGTCAGCCCGGAGGAGCACTGAGCCCAGACATGAGCTGAAGGAAAGAGAAGGAGCTGGCTCCCTCCCGTGTGGGCGCCTGAGCTGCACTGAGAAGTGGGAGGGCTGGCCAGCAGGGTGGAGGGGGGATGAGCTCAGTAACAACCCTGGGGACTTCTGGGGAGGAGTCCTGGGAAAGGCCTAGCGCAGGGGGCGGGGGGGGGGGGGGGGGGGGGGGGGGTGAAACAGCTTCTATTTTTGGTTGGGGGGGGGGGGGGAGGGAGGAAAGGGAGGGAGCCTTATGGGCAGGAGAATGCGCTTCCTCTGCTCCTTCCTGTCCTGGGCAGAAGCAAGGAGGAGGTGCTTCTCCTGTGTGCTGGCATCCCCCTGGCCAAACCAGGTTGATGGACCCCAAAGGGCCTGGCAGATGGGCAGAGGAGGAAAAGGGTATGAAGGTGAATCTGATCTACTTCCTGGATTCGATGGAGCCATAAAAAGTTCATAGGAGGAGGGAGGGGAAGGTGGTACCCTAGGAGTTTTTCCTGGAATTACAGACCCTGGCAAATTTCCACTGGGGCAATGAGAAGTATTTAGAAAATGTACCTTTAACCAGAAAAGAGATATTGTATGCTTTTATATTTTAAAACCCTGGGGGAAATGTCTTATTTGTTCCAGAGAGCTCCACCTCCCCCACCCCCAACATTTTATTTTTATTATTTTAATGTATTTTTATTTGCATTACTTCAATTAATCCTCATAATGCCTCTTGGGAATAGGTGCCATTTTCAACCATCAGAAACTCACATTTCCCCCTTAAGCAGGTGCTCAGCTGCTGTTAGTGAGATGGCCTCTCCCTCCTTTTCTTGCATTCATTCAAGCTTCTGTTTGGAGACCCAGGAAGGAGGAGAAGGCTGGGGTGAGGTGGAGATCCTGAAAAGCAGAGAAGAGTGTGTGCCTGGGACACTGTCTTTTCTTTCTCTGAGTGTTTCAATCCATTTGCAGTCTGGCTAGGAATAAAAGGGCCTGAGGCTTACTAGATTTTTTAAGAATGACACAGAGAAACCCAGGGACTGAGTTGCTTGCTGTGTTTAGAGTGGAGATCATTCTCTTTGTCTATATAGAAACACAATTGCTCTGGTGCCCACAGGACAGGGCACCCTTGCATGGTTTGGCAATCCAATGACTGGGGATGGGGTTTGGGTGCAGAAGAGGTAACAGGACAGATGGATGGAGCTGACAGACTGGCTCTGGGCAAATGAGGCACCCTCTAGGAATGCACAGAAACAAGTGAGGGACACTTTGAAGGGACTTGGTTTGTGGCAGCCAGACCTAAGTGTGGGAGTGGGAAGACTCAAGCAACTGCAATTTGTCATTATAAGTAGGTATGACCCAGACACAGGCCCATGAGTTCACCAAAGCACCTGAATCACACTACTTTTCTTATTATATATATAAAAAAAATTTTTCAGAGAAATTATGTATTCTTTTTTTAATTACACACAAAGAAGGGCAGAGGAATAGAGAGCAGTTGGGATAGGAAATCAGTTCTTGATAATACTTTGGGGGAGCACAGTAGTGTGAGAACCAAGAACCTTTCATTTTTATCACAGATCCATCCAGCCATTGTGTGTGTGTGTGTGTGTGTGTGTGTGTGTGTGTAAAGTTGGACAATGGTTTGAATGTTTGTTTTTTACCTTGGTTTTTCCATCTTTTAGGTAAATTTATACGGTATTTACCCCTAATAATTTTACTGAAACAGAACCACTAATGTCTAATAAGGAAATACACGCATGTGAGCTTGGGTGGTAAAAGAAGAGAATTCATTTTCAAGGCACAACATTTCATTTTAAAAAGTAGCTGGGGGAAATTGTAAGAGCTAGTTACTTTGCAGAAAAACTTAATAATTATTGATTATGTGGGTTGAGCAATAGCTGAGGTTTGTGGTTTGTTTAAGAATGATATTGTGGCCCTAACTGGTTTGGCTCAGTGGGTAAGAGCATCAGCCTGTGGACTGAAAAGTTGTGGGTTCAATTCTGGCCAAGGCATGTACCTCAGTTGCAGGCTTGATCCCTGGCCCTGTCGGGGCACATGCAAGAGGCAACCAATTGATGTGTCTCTCTCACATTGATGTTTCTCTCTCTTTCTCTTCCCCTTCCTTCTACACTCTCTAAAAATCAATGGGAAATATCCTTGGGTGAGGATTAACAAAACAAAACAAAAATAAAAGAATATCATTGTGGAGTCCTGGCAGGTGAAGCTCAGTCAGTTGACATCATCCTGAGCAACAAGTTGTCCCTCGTTTCATTCCCCATCAGGATACATCCCCCCAGGATGTGGGCTCGATTTCCAGTAGGGGGTGTGCAGAAGGCAGAATCAATGTTTCTCTCTTTCTCTCAAATCTGTGGAAGACTAAGTAATGTTAAAATGGCAATACTTTCCAAATTGGTCTACATATTCAATACAATCCCTACCAAAATACCAGCTGCATTTTTTGCATAAATTGGCAAATGGTTCCTAAATTCATGTAGAAATACCTTGGATCCAAAAGAACCAAAACAATATTGAAAAAAATAAAAAGCTAAAGACACAAATGTTTCAATTTCAAAATTTATGAGAAATCTACACTAATCATGACAGTGTAGTACTGACATAAGGATAGATATATATGAGAGTACAGAAATATATTCATATATTTATAGGTAATTGATTTTAACAAGGGTGTTAAGGTAACCCAATGAGGAAAGAATAGAGTTTTCAACAAATGGTGTTGAGGCAATTGAATATCTATGCACAAAAGAATGAATTTGGACTTCTATCCATATTCAAAATTAACTCAAAATGTATCAGACTTAACTATCAGTGCTAAAACTATGAAACTCTTAAAATAAAACAAAAGTAAATCTTTATGACCTTGGATTAGACAGGAAATCAAAAGCACAAACAAAAAGAAAAACAAATAAATCAAACTTTATTAAAATTTAAAATGGATTAGACAAGTCACAGGATGAGAAAAAAACTATTTGAAAATCTTATCTAATAAAAGAGTAATATGCAAATTGACCATACCTCCGCTACACCCACAAGCTATGCCCACCAGCCAATCAGAGCAAATATGCAAATTAACCCCAACCAAGATGGCTGCAGCCATAGAGAGCAGAAGGGAGGCTTGGGTTTCTCTTGCAATGGAAGAAGTCAAGCTTTCCCCCTGCCCTAGCTGACCTAGGCTTCCACTCAAGGCTACAAAGTTTCAATTGTAGAAGGTAAATAAACCCCAGATACTAGGGCCTCCACTTGGGTCGCTGGGGGGCATGGCTGGCCTGCAAACCACCACAGGCCCCTCACCCAGGCTGCCCCATGCCCCAAGGGAACTCCCACCCTGATCCAGGACACCCTTCAGGGCAAACCAGCTGGCCCCCACCCATGCACCACGCCTCTATCCTATTTAATAAGAGTAATATGCAGGTTGACCATTACTCCAACACACAAGATCAAGATAGCCGCCCCCATGTGGTCAAAGATCTTGCCCCCATATGGACACAAGATGGCCACCACAAGATAGCCAGCAGGGTAGGGCAGTAGGGAGGAACCAGGCCTGCAAGAGAGGGTAGTTGGGGATGATCAACCCTGCAGGGGAAGGCAGTTAGGGGTGACCAGGCCAGCAGAAGAGGGAAGTTGGAAGCAAAAAGGCTGACAGGGGAGCAGTTAGGCATCAATCAGGCTGGCATGGGAGTGGTTAGGGAGTGATCAGGCTGGCAGGCAGAAGTGGTTAGGAAGGCAGGCAGGAGAGCAGTTGGGAGCCAGCAGTCCTGGATTGTGAGAGGGATGTCCCAGATTGGAGAGGGTGTAGGCTGGGCTTAGGGACACTATCACCCCTCTCCCTCCCCCCCACCATGCACAAATTTTGTACACAGGGCCTCTAGTATATAATAAGGATCTAGTATCCAGAATACATAGAGAAGTCTTACAATTCAACAATAAGAAGACAACCAAAATTTTAAATGAGCAAAGAATTTGAATTACATTTTTCTAAAGAAGACATACAAAGAATATACAGTTCTCTAAAGAAGATATAAAGAGATGTTCAACATCACTAATCACTAGAATAACGCAAATTAAAACTATAATGAGATACTACTTTACACCTACAGGATGGCTATAGTAAAAAAGATGGCCAACTGGTGTGGCTAGGCAGTTGAGCATCAACTCAAGAACCAGGAGGTCGCTGGTTCAATTCCCAGGCAG
Organism: Pipistrellus hanaki; assembly: GCF_964339955.1. NCBI lineage: Eukaryota > Metazoa > Chordata > Mammalia > Chiroptera > Vespertilionidae > Pipistrellus > Pipistrellus hanaki. The sequence goes on along the minus strand of NC_140504.1, from coordinate 114,148,552 downwards.
GCACATTCCTGGGTTGTGGGTTTGATCCCTGATAGGGGTATAAGGAAGGCAACCAATCAATGTCTCTCTCTCACATTGATGTGTTTGCCTCTCTCTCTCTCTCTCTCTCTCTCTCTCTCTCTCTCTCTCTTTTCTTTCTCTCTCCCTCTTTAAACATGTCCTCAGGTGAGGATTAAAAATAAATATAATTTTAAAAAGAAATATGCCATGATATTAATAATAAACTTGAGTGGGTAAGTATTTTTAGTCTAAATTTTCCACAGTAAATATATAATGATTTTTTTCATGAGAAAAAAAAAACAAAAACTTTTTGGGGTTCACAGAATGACCTGGAGAGGAAGGAGACTGAAGGCAAGCAGAAAGTTTCAGAGGCCAGTGCAATGGTCCAAATGTAAGAAAAATCTAACTCTTTGCACTCCGCTGTCCCCTCTCAGGGGACATTGCAGTTTATTAGTGATTACGGGGAATTGAGTTATTTCAACGCAACTTTTTGAGACATGCATGTTTCCCTGAAGTTTTATCTTGAAATGGCACAAGAAATTAAATCAAAATATCGTAAAATTAGTAAGATATATACAAGAAATGTCAGCGGGTTTTGTGTCGGACGAGAACATGAGATGCGTGCTCACGACGGTCGGAGCACTTCGCGACGCCACTTGAAAAGAGCGATAAGGGGAGTTTGTAGAAGAAAGGTCGGTTTTCGAACATAGCGCACACTGTATAGTGAGATATATAAGTACAAATAAACAAGTCTACATCTGGAGGAAAAGATTTTCAAAGCTGAGCTCATTTTGGTTTGAAGCTTCGAGCAGTGCACATAGATCTAACGAGTGAGAAAATCGGAAAAGTGATTCTTTTCTTAGTGAATAAATTGTTTGGTGAAAGCTATTTTGGTAAATATCATCTTGTCAGTTAGTAATAACAATTAGAAACTTATCATACTGTACAAAATTATAAACAATAAAATATTGTTTTTTTGCAAATATACATTCCTCGATGTCACCCAATTCATATAAGTCCAATATCATTATAATACGTTACTTGGTTCCAAAATTATACTAAATAATACGAGGGTCTGTAAATGCACGTTTTCGCCGCAAAGTAGCATCGAGAGTAGCTGGTAGCCAATGTCCAGAATGGTTCGGAGTGCAAAGGGCTAAATTAGGACAGCAGCAGAAAGAGGGAGATATCTTATAGGTATAAAATCCAAAAGATTTGTCAGAATAAAAAATATAAAAGATCTGGGACTCCAAGAACTTGCTCAGCATATTGGTTTATTTCAATGTTTCAAAAGCTCCAAAGATTTATCCATTCAATAAATATGGATCATATTTGTGCTAAGGGCTTGGAATACAGCAAGGAGCAAGACAGAGAAAATCCCTTATGAGAGGGAGAAAGGCCCTAACCAGGTAACTCAGTATAAAAATGAGGGAGGAAGTAACAGGGTAATATGACAGAAACTCTGGAAGCCGGATTGGGAGTAGGGAAGTTACTCAGGTAGGAAAATGATGTTTTGCCTGAACTTTACATGATGAGAATAAGACAGCCAAGGGGAAGTCATGGGAAGAGCAATCTCCACAACTCTGAATCCAAGTAACTTTCCAGAAATTACTTTTTAGTGTTAAGACACTAAGATCCCTCTGTAATCTTTTTTAGAGCAGATGACCTCACTTGTCTCTTACGTGTAGTAGGTTCTCAACTTCTAATAATGTCTTCTTTCTCCCAAAGTGGCTATGGACCAATTTCACATTTCCTCTTCCAAATAGCTGACCTTTGGATGTCCAAATTAGTTTTTATTAAATTTCTCTAAAATACCAGCTTTATAGATGGCATTGAACATCAAACAGAAGTGTCCCAGAAACCATATACATCAGGTAATCAAGACTCATATATATCAGAGCCAGGGTCTGTAACATCCAAAACAACCAAAGGCTCGACTGCACACCAGAAGTCAGCACTGACTGCCACACTTCAGGAGCCTCAGCAACCCAGCACTGACTGCTGAGGGGGCTGCAATCAGGCTCAGAGAGAAAAGCAGGGTCTGATCATAGACCCCGTGGCAGTCAGTGCTGGGTCAGTGTGGCAGAAGTCAGTTCTGCAGTCAATCAACATAGGATCAATTAAGAGTAAGTGAACATAGAGTCAATTAATATCTCTTTGAGAGGAGTTGAGAATATAAAGTACAGTGTAGAGCAATTACTTATATTATTTCACATAAATCTCTTTTTAACTAAGATATTTTCCTTTACTTAAGATGTATCTTTATTGTTGAAAGTGTTACAGATGTCCCTTTGTTTTAGTTTTTGTTTTTCCCATTGATCTCCTCCACCCTGAACCCACCCCTTCCAGGCCTTCATCAGACTATTGTCTGTGTCCATGGGTTATTCCTAAATAATACATAAAAAATCTAGAAATATTTAGAGAAAATAAAATAAGAGATATGCCAGGTAAATACTGAACAGAAGTTGCTACATGAATACTGGATACAGACTTGAAGCCAAAACACAACTCATGAGATAAAGTTAGTCACTGTAACATAACAAAAGGCTCCTTTCACTAAAGAGATAAGATGGTTCCCAATAATTATACACATAAGAGAACAGTGTGGGGGTTCAGAATGAGCTCACCAAGATGTGTCTCAGTGGTATGCAGATTTTTGAGCTAAGGGCAATTTTAGCTTCAGGCTCAAGTGAAAATTCTGTCCCTCCCTTTAACTACCTAAAAAAAAACAACAAAACCAAAATGGAATTAGAGGCTTGTCCATAATAAGACATTATCCTGTATAATAAAAAACTAATATATAAATGGACAGAATAGCAGAATCACCGGTCGCTATGATACACACTGACCACCAGGGGGCAGATGCTTAATGCAGGTGCTCAATGAAGAAGCTATCCCCTGGTGATCAGTGTGCTCCCACAGGAGGAGCCCCACTCAGCCAGAAGCCAGGCTCATGGCTGGTTAGCACAGCAGTGGTGGTGGAAGCCTCTCCTGCCTCCGCAGCAAAACTAGGGATGTCTGACTGATGGCTCCTGGACTTCAAGAGGGTGCAGTCCAGGTTGAGGAATCCCTTTTCTGAGTGCATGAATTTTGTGCACCAGGCCTCTAGTTGATATATAACAATTGTCCCTGTCTCCTTTAATAGACCACTAGGCAGTTTCCACAAAAAGACAGGTGAATTTTTCAGTCCAAAGAATGAGTCAACCCATCTGGTATGACAAATGCTGTTTCTGGCTTGATTCCTTCACTGAGACCATTTGCCAAAACCTTTCTCATGAATCAATAGTTAAAATAATCTAAGCTATTCCCAATAGATTCATGAATGGATTGGTCCCAAGCATAAGACATCAATTTGGTTTGGTTATAAAATTTAATATTCTGTAATTAACAGAGAATCTAATTTATGTACCGTCTGGGTTTGGAAGAAAAGCCTCTGGAAAAATTCAGGGCTTTCAGGATAAACATTTCTCATCTTCCTCCTGATCTCATTCAAGACCTTTCCATTCACACAAAAAAATTAATAATCTATCTGGAGTATTACCCATTACTTCAAAAATAATAATGTCATTCCCCTTGGTTTACTTTGTTATGTGTTCATGGCTTTTTTCATTCTTTTGCCTTTACAAATGGTCCCAACCACATAAATGTTCCCTGCCCCACAGTTGAGGGCTGTGTGTGAATATACCCACCATGTTATAACCTGATTCATCTTCCCAAGTCTCCATTTTGTACATTATAACCCAAAGATTTATAAACACCTTCGCTTATGCTTTCTCACTTTATTCTCATGCTGACTCTGAGAACATACCCGTCTTACAAATGAGGTCACTAGAGCCCAGAATGGTGATTTGCCCAAGACCTGAGATTCCTAGTGTTTGGTATACATCCTGCCTCAAATATTTAATAACTCTGTGTCAACTGCAGACAGTTATGTTCCCTGAATCTTGCCATTGAGCCTCACTACCTAGCTTTCCAACCTGGTCTTCTTCTTTTATTTTATCTCAACCATCAGCTGGAGCTGATGTTTCCAGTGTGCTCTAAGCCTGTCATTCTCGAGGGGCCTTAACTGGCTGATTTGGATCTGCTCCTTGGAGCTCATGGATGAGCTTCAGAAAGATCAAGTACCCTGCCAGATGCATTTGGAATTTTATATGTGTGTGCTCATGTGAGTCTGTCTAGGGTTAAGAATCCAAAGTTCTCATCAGATTCTTTAAAGAAATCAATGTCATCCCTCCAAAAAATAATTAAAATTAATTTTATACACTGTTTTTCTTCCTCTGAATGTCCTCTCTACTCCTCTTGACCTATCTAATATTATGCTTCATAACTTCTCTTTAAAACTTAAAATAAAAACAACTACTGACATTAGGGTTTTGCAGATTTCCCTTCCTAGAAGAGTTAAATTGTTCTCTTCTTTCCAAATAGCAATTCAAAGAAGTCATAGTATTCCAAGGGTAGCCTTACATATGCAAATAATATGTGATAAATTACAGATAATTGATAACACAATTGTCTGTAAACCTTAATCATTCCCTTCAGGGTTTATTTAAACCCCTCTATTAGTACAATCCTTCTTATGATATACGATCATGAAGAGCTGAGGACACATATTTAAGTACATTAATACAGATGTGATATCAACTATGAAAAGAAAACCATACTGTCATGAGTAAGGACTACATAATAATATGCCAGATAAAAAAAATAAAATCAGTCAAAGTTCAGCCACTTCCCAGACACCAAAACAAGCCAACCCCACTGCCTATGGGGACTTGAGGGCTTATAAAGCTTTGTAAGAACAGATTTGGTTTGGAAAGCTCTGAGTGAGAGACCAGGAATGGTGAGAGTAGAAAGGAGAGGGGACCCTGGCAGAAGCTGGTGAGGGTGCTAGCTATTGGTCCATGACTTCAGCCCCCCAGACCTGACACTCATTCTCTGGCTCTATTTTCCTGAGAGCCCTTCTGCTCCTCCTCAATAGGCCATCTTTTGAATGTGGTACACACTGTTCCCAATCAGGGATCTGATATATTTTCAGTTGCCTCAGGCTACTCTCCTGCTCTTTCCGACTGAAGCCTGGCTTTCCTGTGAGCAATGCCTCCCTTGAAGCCCTCTGCCTCAGAAGTATAGATAGTCAACAACCAGTATGGCTGATTTATCATCAATCATTATGAAAACCTTCTTACAGGTCTATGTCATCTGCCTCTGCTTCCTTCTGCATTTTTCTCAGCAACTGGTGCTTCCAGCACATACATTGCAGACTTGGGCACATACATGGGCTGAATGGTGCCCCACCAAAAGTATGTTTAGGTACTAAGCCTTGGAATGTGATCTTACATGTATAATTAAGTTAAGGATCTTGGAATGAAGAGGTTATCTTGGTGGTCCCCCAAATCCTGTGACAAGTTTTCTAATAAGAAACATAAGGAGGAGAGACAGATAGAAAAGGAGGAGGCAAAGCAACTAAGGCAGAGATTGGAATGGTGTGGCCCCAAGCCAAGGAATACTGGAGCCACCAGAAGGTGAAAGAGACAGGAAATAGAATCTTCCCTAGAGAACCTGGAGGAAGTGCAGCCCTGCTGACACCTTAATTTTGGATTTGTAGCATCCAGAACTATGAAAGAATAAATTTTTGTTGTTTAAAGCCAACCTGTTTGTGGTAATTTGTTACGACAGCAATAGGAAACTAATACAGGTACCTTACTCCCATCACCAACCCCAGGGACAATTGATCTGGAACTGGTGATGGGCCAGGTGATCAAGTTCCACACCACAAAACTCGGCCACATAGGAAGCTTATCAGTATACCCAGCAGTGACTCTGAGACAGCCTCCAGCTACTAATAGAACATTGGGCAGAGAGCTGGACAGGGGCTGGTCTGTGTGCCTTGGGGGGGAAAAAAGGTTGAACTTGCCCACCTCACTTCCAATCAAGCATAAGGATGACAACCCACTCCAAACTGAAAAACTGCAAGATCTGCCCCTTTCTGCTGTGATCTGAAAGAAAAACAGTGTGGGGCTAGAAATCTGTGCCCATACTGCTCAGTCTGATGGCACGAGGGGGACACAAACATTTGGTCAGTCAGAACCTGAGTGGAGGCCTGTTCCCGAGGGTTGGCTTCAAGGAAAGACTGGAGTGGCAAGAGGGGGAGGGGCTGATTTTTTTTTACCCCCTCCTACTAAGTGTCGGGGTGAGGGGGTGCCAGAGAGCCAGGTAAGTTGAGGAGTTGCAACAGTGTCTCCTGGGTGGGTTTCAGTCCAGGAGATAGACAAGCGTGTGCTGGACCCTTCAGATCCAAGCCCCTCAGTGAGTATAGCCGGCAGCCAGCACAGCTCTGGGAAGAAGAGGAAGTGTCTGCCCCAAGTCCTACAGATTACAAGCACCACGCCTAATGTGACTGTTTAAATCACCCTGGCCAGGTCCCAGATAGCCTCACAGAGCATAGATCCACGGGGGAAGGAAAAGCAACTCAGAGCAAGGGCATTCAATGGGCAAGACATGAGGCAAACCCAGTCTCTGGGCTTTGGAGGCCACAACCACTAGACTGTTTGGGACTCTGTTCTACCCGGCATCAGACTGGTGGCCTAACACCAGGCAAGGAAAGTGAATGGCACTGACTGCATCATAGAGCCTAGTGGGAGGCCTGTGAACAGCACACCAAGGGTCCAAACTTGAACAATATCAAAGCAAAATTCAGCAAGTGTCACAAATAGCAGATCCAAAGGGTAAACTCAGTAGGCACAAAAATCTGTGGAGGCAAAACCCAGGTGTTTTTTTGTTTTGTTTTTTTCTTTCTTTCTTTTTATTTATTTATTTTTAAATTATTTAAAAAATATATTTCATTGATTTTATTTTTTTACAGAGAGGAAGGAAAAGGTAGAGAGACCTAGAAACATAGATGAGAGAAACACCAATCAGCTGCCTCCGCACATTCTCCACTGGGGATGTGCCCACAATCAAGGCACATGCCCCTGAACAGAAACAAACCCGGGACCCTTGAGTTTGCAGACCAATGCTCTATCCACTCAGCCAAACAGGTCAGGGCTTCTTTTTATTTATTATTAATTTGTGAATAAGATTTTCTTTATTTTTTTATATTTCATTTTAATTCTTCTCTTTTATTCTCTCATATCCCTTATTTCCTTTCATCCATTTTTTCTTTCTCTTTGCTTTTTAAAATTTTTCTTTTACATTTTTTTATTAAATTATTATCTGTGTACATATTTTAACATTGCCCCCTCCCCCATACATACCCTCCCGTACATACCCTCCCTCCCCAGAGTTTTGTGTCCATTGGTTGTACTTATATGCATGTATACAAGTCCTTCGGTTGATCTACTATCTCCCCCAGGTCTCCCTCCCCTCCCCGCTGTAATTTGACAGTCTGCTTGTTGTTTTACTGTCTCTATATCTATCTTTTGGTTCATCAGTTTATAATGTTCTTTATTATCCATAAATGAATGAGGTCATGTTGTGTTTCTCTTTCATTGACTGGCTAATTTCACTCAGCATGATGTTCTCCAATTCCATCCAGGTTGCTGCAAATGATGAGAATTCCTTCTTTTTTATGGCATCATAGTATTCCATTGTGTAGATGTACCACTGTTTTTTGATCCAATCATCTGCTGACGGGCACCTAGGCTGTTTCCAAATTCTAGCTATTGTAGATTGTGCTGCTATGAATATAGGGGTGCATATATCCTTTCTGATTGGTGTTTCTAGTTTCTTGGGATATATTCCTAAGAGTGGGATTACTGGGTCAAATGGGAGTTCCATTTTCAGTTTTTTGAGGAAACTCCATACTGTTCTCCACAGTGGTTGCACCAATCTGCATTCCCACCAGCAATGCACGAGGGTTCCTTTTTCTCCGCAACCTCGCCAACACTTGTTGTTTGTTGATTTGTTGATGTTGGCCATTCTGACAGGTGTGAGATGGTACCGCATTGTTGTTTTGATTTGCATTTCTCGGATAATTAGTGACTTTGAGCATGTTTTCATGTGCCTTTTGGCCTTCCTTCTTTCTTCTTTTGAGAATATTCTATTTAAGTCCATTGCCCATTTTTTAATTGGATCATTCATCTTCCTTTTATTTAGTTGTATAAGCTGTCTGTAGATGTTGGAGATTAAACCTTTATCAGTGGTAACATTTGCAAATATATTCTCCCACACAGTGGGCTTTCTTGTTGTTTTGTTGATGGTTTCTTTTGCTGTAAAAAAGCTTTTTATTTTTATGTAGTCCCACTTGTTTATTTTCTTTTAGCTTCCATTGCCCTAGGGGCAGTATCAGTGAAGAAGTTCTTTTGGCATATGTCTGAGATTTTGCTGCCTGTGGATGCTTCTAGTATTTTTATGATTTCCTGTCTGATGTTTAAGTCCTGTATCCATTTTGAGTTTATTTTTGGGTATGGTGTAAGTTGGTGATCTAGTTTCATTCTTTTGCATGTATCTGTCCAATTTTCCCAACACCATTTATTAAAGAGACTGTCTTGATTCCATTGTATATTCATGCCTCCTTTGACAAATATTAATTGAGCATAGTGATTTGGGTTGATATCTGGGTTCTCGATTCTATTCCATTGATCTTTATGTCGGTTGTTGTGCCAGTACCAGGCTGTTTTGAGAACAGTGGCTTTGTAATATAGCTTGAAGTCTGGTATTGAGATCCCTCCTACTTTACTCTTCTTTCTCAGAATTGCTGTGGCTATTCGGGGTCTTTTATTGTTCCAAATGAACTTTTGGAGAGTTCTTTCTAGGTTAGTGAAATATGCCTTTGGTACTTTAATGGGGAGTGCATTGAACCTATAGATTGCTTTAGGAAGTATAGACATTCTGATGATGTTGATTCTACCAATCTATGAACATGGTATGTTCTTCCATCTGTTTACAACTTCCTCTATCTCTTTTTTCAGTGTCGTGTAGTTTTCCGCAAATAGATCCTTTACATCCTTAGTTAAATTAATTCCAAGGTATCTTAGTTTTTTTGGTGCGATAGTAAGTGGAATTGTGTTTTTAGTCTCTGTTTCTGTAATTTCATTGTTGGTGTATAGAAATGCCATGGATTTCTTGGTGTTAATTTTGTATCCTGCTACATTGCCAAATTCATTTATTAAGTCAAGTAGTTTTTTAATGGAGTCTTTTGGGTTTTTTATGTACGGTATCATGTCATCTGCAAATAAGGATAACTTTACTTCTTCTTTTCCAATTTGGATGCCTTTTATTTCCTCTTCTTGTCTAATTGCAATGGCTAGTACTTCCAGTACTATATCAAACAGGAGTGGTGATAGTGGGCATCCCTGTCTTGTTCCTGTTCTTAGAGGGAATGGTTTTAGTTTTTGCCCATTGAGTATAATGTTGGCTGTGGGTTTATCATATATAGCTTTTATTATGTTGAGGTATGATCCTTGTACTCCCACCTTGTTGAGAGTTTTTATCAGGAAAGGGTGTTGGATTTTATCAAATGCTTTTTCTGCATCAATTGATATGACTATATGATTTTTATCTTTCATTTTGTTTATGTGATGTATCACGTTTATTGATTTGTGGATATTGTACCATCCTTGCATTGTACCATCCTGCACCATAAATCCTACTTGGTCATGGTGTATGATCTTTGTGATGTTCTGCTGGAGCCGATTTGCTAGAATTTTGTTGAGGATTTTGGCATCTATGTTCATGAGGGATACTGGCCTGTAATTCTCTTTCATTGAGTTGTCTTTATCTGGTTTTGGTATTAGGGTGATGCTGGCTTCATAGAAGGAGTTTGGAAGTGTTCCTTCCTCTTGAATTTTTTGGAATAGTCTGAGGAGGATAGGTTTTTGTTCTTCCTTGAATGTTTGGTAAAACTCTCCTGTGAAGCCATCTGGCCCTGGGCTTTTGTTTGCTGGAAGCTTTTTGATGACTGTTTCAATTTCTTCCCAAGTCACTGCTCTATTGAGATTTTTAGATTCTTCCTGATTGAGTTTTGGAAGTTTGTATTTTTATAGGAATATGTCCATTTCCTCCAGTTGTTCAGTTTGTTGGAATAGAGTTGTTCATAGTATTTTGTAACATCCTTTGTATTTCAGCGGGGTCTGTTGTTATTTCACCTCTTTCGTTTCTGATTTTGTTTATTTGAATCCTCTCTCTTTGTTTCTTGGTTAGCCTGTCTAGTGGTCCATCTATCTTGTTTTTCCTTTCAAAGAACCAGCTCTTGGTTTTGTTGATCTTATGTATTGCTTCTTTGGTCTCTATGTTGTTTATCTCTGCTCTGATTTTTGTTATTTCCTTCCTTCTGCTTACACTGGGCTTTTCTTGTTGCTCTTTTTCTAACTCTTTGAGTTGTAGAGTTAGATAATTTGTTACCATTTTTTCTTGTTTTTTGCAATAGGCTTGTAGGGATATGAACTTCCCTCTCAAAACTGCTTTTGCTGTGTCCCATAGATTTTGCATTGTTGTGTTTTCATTGTCATTTGTTTCCAGGATGTTTTTAATTTCTTCCTTGATTTCTCTGGTAACCCAGTCCTTGTTTAATAACATGCTGTTTAGTCTCCATGTGTTTGATTTCTTTGGATTATTTTTATTGTAGTTAATTTCCAGTTTTATGCCACCATGATCTGAGAAGATGCTTGATATGATTTCTATCTTCTTGAACTTGAAGAGACTTTGCCTATGTCCCAAAATGTGGTCTATCTTTGAGAATGTCCCATGTGCGCTTGAGAAGAATGTATATTCTGTGGCTTTGGGGTGGAGTGTTCTGAAGATGTTGATTATTTCCATCTGGTCTAGTGAGTCATTTAGGATTGATATTTCTTTGCTGATTTTTTGTTTAGATGATTTGTCCAAGGGTGACAATGGGGTATTAAAATCTCCTACTATGATTGTATTGCTATTAATCTCTCCCTTAATGTCCTCCAGCAGCTTTTTTTTTTTTTTTTTTTTTTTTTTTTTTTAATGTATTTGGGTGATCCCGTATTGGGTGCATATATATTTACCAGGGTTATTTCTTCTTGTTGGATTGTAACCTTTAGTATTATGAAGTGGCCTTCATTATCTCTTGTTATGTCCTTCACTCTGAGATCTAATTTGTCAGATATAAGTTTTGCTACCCCAGCTTTTTTTTCATTTCCATTCACCTGGAAAACTCTTTTCCATCCCTTCACCCTCAGTCTGTGTGCGTCTTTTTTTCTGAGGTGGGTTTCTTGTAGACAACAGATGTATGGGTCTTGTTTTCTTATCCAGTCTGTTACCCTATGTCTTTTGATTGGAGCATTTAATCCATTTACATTTAAAGATATTCTTGATAGGTACTCATTTGATGCCATTTTTATTCTATACCCCTGTGTTCCTTCTTTGCTTCCTATTTCTTTATTTTTACAGTAGACCCTTTAGCATTTCTTGCATTGCTGGTTTGGTGGAGATAAATTCCTTTAGTCTTTTTTTGTCTGTGAAGCTCCTGATTACACCTTCAATTTTGATTGATAGCCTTGCTGGGTACAGTATTCTTGGATTCAGACCCTTCCTTTGCATGACTTTGTATATTTCATCCCATTCCTTTCTGGCCTGATGAGTTTCGTTGAGAAATAAATTGCTAGTCTGATGGGGGTTCCTTTGTAAGTAACTTTCTGTCTCTCTCTGGCTGCTTTTAAGATTCTTTTTTTGTCGTTGGTGTTTGCCAGTTTAATTATAATGTGCCTTGGGTTCGGTCTTCTGGAATTCATTTTGCTTGGGACTGTGAGCATCTTGGATTTGTGTGGGTTTTTTCTTCTCTATCTCAGGGAAGTTTTCTGTCAATATTTCTTGAAATACGTTTTCCATGTCTTCCTCAGTTTCCTTTCCTTCTGGAACCCCTATTATTTTTTATTTATTTTTTAAATATATTTTATTGATTTTGTCCAGAGAGGAAGGGAGAGAGATAGAGAGTTAGAAACATCGATGAGAGAGAGTCATCGATCAGTTGCCTCTTGCACACCCCCTACTAGGGATATGCCCACAACCAAGGTACATGCCCTTGACCGGAATCGAACCCGGGACCCTTCAGTCCCCAAGCCGACGCTCTATCCATTGAGCCAAACCGGTTTCGGCATGGAACCCCTATTATTTTAATATGGTTTTGTTTTGTATTGTCCCAAATTTTCCTTAGGCTCTCCTCCTGCTTTTTAATTTTTTTTTTTCCAGAAGCTGCTCTAATTGGGTATTTTTTTCCATCTTGTCCTCTAGCTCACTAATGCGGTCCTCTGCTTCTTCTAGTCTACTCTTGATGCTTTCTATTGAGTTCTTCTTAGTAGCGATATCATTTTTCATTTCTTCTTAGTTCATCTTTATTTCTTCTTGGTTCTTCTTCAATTCCTCTTGGTTCTTCTTCATTTCCTCTTGTTTCTTATTCATATCATCAAATTTATCTTCCATTCTTTTTCGCCATCCTATGATCATTACTCTGAATTCTTGCTCTGGTAGGTTGCTTGTCTCTAACTCGTTTACTTTTCTGGTGATGCCTGCTTTTCTTTCATACGTGGGCTATTTCTTTGTCTCCCCATGGTCTCTCTTTTCAGGATGTCTGGTTATGTGGTATTCCTTCTCCTGCGTTGATTTAAAGGCACAAAATACAACTCTACCAGGTACAACACAAAAGGCACTTAACAGGAATGTATTTGCGATATTTATAACCTCTAATAAAGGTGACCACTAGAGAAACGCAAATTAGAGATAGGAGAGAAGGAAGAAAGGTAACAAAAAAAAAAAAAAGAGGGATAAATAAAGAGATAGAAAAAGAGGGAGAAAAGAAATGTCAAAATGAAGTTGGAAAACAGGGGAGAGAGAGAGAGAGAGAGAGAGAGAGAGAGAGAGAGAGAGAGAGAGAGAGAGGGAAGCAGACTAAGAGATAAAGGGGAAACAAACTATATATATATATATATATGATATATATATATATGGAGAAAATTCCCATAGAACAACCACTAATCCCAGCAAATGCCAGCAACAATACTTGGAGATTAATACAAACTAAAATATCTACTATTATTAAGTAAGGCTATGATATACAGAAGTAAAAAACAAAGGATTTTAAAAAATACAAAGCAACAATAACAACACAGGGGAATAAGCATAACAATTTCACTAAAAAGCATAAAAATTCTTTATAATCAACATTCATGCAAACAATGACAAAAGGATAGAGAGAACAGTTTTGTCTTTTTAAACTAGTTAATATAGTGAAGAGAGTGGTATTTATACACTTGGAGCAGAGGGTTGAAAATTAGGTCTATAAGTGTGGTGAGAGTTTTAGTAGGGGGTATACAGAAAGAATAGGGGAAAAACTAAAGCTGGAAAGGGATAAGATAAACAGGAGACGAAAAGGTTAAAGGTTAGTAAGAGAGTGATGGTGTAAAGGTCGAGTTGAGATAGGGTTGAACGATGCTATAGTAGAGATTAAAATAGAATGAAGACTAATCCCAATGTAAAATAAAGAGAAAATAAAATGGTACTGGAGAGCCGAAACCGGTTTGGCTCAGCGGTAGAGCTTTGGTCTGTGGACTGAAAGGTCCCAGGTTCCATTCCGGTCAAGGGCATGAACATTGGTTGCGGGCACATCCCCGGTAGGGGGTGTTCAAGAGGCAGCTGGTCAATGTTTCTCTCTCATCGATGTTTCTAGCTCTCTATCTCTCTCCCTTCTTCTCTGTAAGAAAATCAATTAAATATATATATATATATATATATATATATATATATATATATATATATATATTTTTTTTTTTTTTAAATGGTACTGGAGAAAAAAAAGAAGAAAAAGGAAACAAAAAAATGCAAAATAGCAGTAGTAATAATGATGATTGAGATTGAAAAATGTAATAATTGAAAGGTAAAATCAAGTAAGGAAAAAAGAAAAAAATTCATTTCTTAAGTAAAAGATGTAAAAAATGAAAATAAAATAAAAGATGTAAAAAATGAAAATAAAATAAAGAATATTAAAATTAGCATTAAAATGTCCAGTAGTGGTCATTCACTTCCTTTGTTATTCTATTTGGCATGCCTGATTCTTGGTCCAGACAGTATTGCAGTTCCCAGCGTTCCACTGCACCTCAGTTTTGGAAGGTAGTCCTTAATTTTAATTTTAAGTAGGCTACATCTTAGTTATTTGTGTCCATTTATTTTTGATTAATTAAAAGTTAAAAAAAAAAAAAAAGGAAAGGAAAAAAGGGGAACAACAACAAAAAAAGGCAGTTTGTAATTCAGCCCCTAGGTGGCAGTGTTTCTGGTTTGAACTCCCAGTCTTTTTGGCTGCTGTAGCCTTCTTTCTCTATGTTTTGTTCCAGTAGGGTGCCAGGATGCCGGCTGGCTCCCAGACTATCTCTTCTGGCTCTGGTCCCCCATTTCCAGGAAGGCAATTTCTCCCTGCAGTCTCCCAGGATATGCCCAACTGGGCAGTCCTTCCCTAGTACTCAGAAGCAAGGGGGTGAAGAGGATGAGGCACAGGGTGGGTCTGCACCAAGGTGTCCAGATGTTCCGCCCTTGGCGGGACAGTCCTGATTCTTAACAATTTGTCCCCTGTCCCTGGTGTTTTAAAAAAACTCCCGATTTTTGGGAAGATTACGCCAAACCCAGCACTGGGTCTTGCAGGGCAGGATTCTCTCTGCAGCCGCAGCTTTTTTTTGGCTCAGCTTGGTGCGAGGGCGCCTGGGCGCGCAATGGCTGCAGTTGCTGCCAGTGCAGCGGGGACCCAGAACCCTCAGGTTATCCACGAAAACTCTGACCTTTCCGTGGGTGATTGAAGAACTCCCTTGAATCCATGTGTTTGCGCCGATTGGGGTGTGATAGCTGCTCGATGGTCTCCTCTGCTGTAGCTTTTCCAGGCCTCAGAGAAGATCCTCCTTTCCTGGTAAGATGGCGCAACCTTCCCTCTGAGCCCATAGCTCCAGGAGAGGTCTCCGCTGCCACAGTGCTGGTTGCTTGGTCAGGAAAACCTGTCCAGCAGACCCTTCCTTTAGAGTTCTACTAACCCTTAGCTGCCAATCAGTATTCCCTGAGCGACTCAGATGCTGCTTCTATCTGTTCTGGGACCAGGGTCAGAACAAGTTCGTCTGTTTGGCTGCCTTCTTGTCTCTCTATTTTTTGCTGCTTTTTAAATTTTTATTTATTTTATTTTTTCTCCAATTTTCTTTTCCTATTCCATATATTATTTTATCCATATATTATTATTATCACCTTATTTTAACTATTACTTCAACACATATTTTTTCCTCTCTTTTATCCTTATCTTGTTTCTTTTCTCCATCTTTTTTTCTTTTACATTTTCCTCTTTCATTTTTTTCTTTCTGCTATAATTCCTTGATCTCTTGATTTATAGTATTGTCTTTTTTTGTTCTTCTTCTTCTTTCTCTTCTTCTTTTTCTTCTTTTTCGTGTGTGTGTGTGTGTGTGTGTGTGTGGTGATGTTGGTTTTATTCTCGTTATTGATCTTTAAATGTGTGCGTGTAGGGTGGGGGTGTTGTTTCTGGTTTGTTCTTGTTTTGTCCTGTAAGCACCTGTGTAACAGTTATGAAGACATGATGAGGGAGCCAGCCCAATGGCAAAGTCCACTCACAAACAGAACAAGAGCAATCAAAAGCTAATTACAACAGGAGACCCACATAGTCCACAACAAGGTCATTCTTAGAGCATACAGCTCAGAAAGTCATGGAGACTAACCACTTGTTCCCACAAGTTACCCATGATAGATGTCCACCCCAATAGAATTGGGAGCAATAGATCAAACTAATAAATAGAAACAAGTATAAAGAGGCAACCTAAATGGGGAGACAAAGAAACAGACCCCAAATGAAAGAATAAGAGAATTCTCCAGAAGAAGAGCTAAATGAAATGGAGATGATAAATTTATCAGATATAGAGCACAGAGTAATGACAATAAGGATATTCAACAGCATTAAAAAGAAACCATAAAAAAAAAACCAATCAGAAATGATGAATGACATAACTGAAATAAAGAATATGATTAAATAAATAAATAGCATATTAGGGGAAGCAGAAGATTAAATCAGCAAATGGGAAGACAAGGTAGAAAAAAAATCACTCAATCAGAGCACCAGAATGAATAAATAATTAAAAAGCAGAAGAATAGTTTAAAAGAGTTTGGTGACAACATGAAAAGTAACAACATATGCATCATAGGAGTACCAGAAGGAGAAGAAAGTAAGCAAGAAATAGAAAACCTATTTGAAGAAATAATGACAGAAAAATTCCCTAACCTGGTGAAAAAGTTACACAAGCTCAGGAATCACAGAATCCAGAGGTCTACACCAAGTCATATCATAATTAAAATGCCAAAAACTAAAGACAAAGAAAGAATCTTAAAGGCAGAAAGAGAAAAGGAATTAGTACCTACAGAGGAGCTCCCATGAAGCTTCCAGTTGATTTCTCATCAGAAACTCCACAGAACAAAAGAGAGTGGCATGAAGTATTCAAAGTAATGAAAAGCACAGTTCTAAAAGCAAGGCTACTTTAGCCATCAAAGATATCATTCAAAATTGAAAGTGAAATAAAGAGCTCCCAGACAAAAAAAAAAAAAAAAAAAAAAAAAAAAAAAAGGCTAATGGAGTTTATTACCACCAAATCAGCATTGCAGAAAATGTTAAATGATCTGCTTTAAGAAGAAATATATAAAGAGAGGAATATAGACACAAAGGAAAAAATGCCAATAAATAAATACCTATTAATATTGTAATAACCTTAAATGTAAATGGTAAAATGCTCCAATCAAAAGACATAGGGTAGCTTATGAATTAAAAAACATTACCCATACATATGCTGTCTACAAGACAATTACCTCAGAACAAAAGACACACATATTAAAACTAAAGGGTTGGAGAAATTTGAAGACTGGGCAGGAAGATGGCAGGCACACCTGTCACTGGGCTGGGTTTTTCCCAAAGGGGAGGACGCTGGAACTGTGGCTGTCCCTGAACTGCTGAGAGGAGTTAGCGATGAGTCTTCGGCGCTGGGACGAGAAACGGCGGCATTCAACATCAGACTTGGGCTCCTTGGGAAGCAGTGCTGACTGCAGTGACGGCCGCCTGCTGCCCTCAGAGCCAGTGCTTTGCCTGCCCCCCAGCCTGGGGCACAGATGAAAGGACAGTGGTGACCCTGTGGCCGCAGCAGCAGCTCCTACAAGTGCTGGGGAGATTCTTGTTGCTGAATTACTTATTTTGAAGTGGGTTTTGGAAATTACTTATTTTGAAGTGGGTTTTGTTTATTCTGCCTTTTATCTCTGTGGCTAAAGAGAAGAATACTACCTCCAGTGTCTTTTTCAGGAAGTAGGAATAAAAGTAGATAGTTATATGGGCAGTACTTCTCCAAAAGGGCATTTCTCTTCTTTGGATATTGCTGTCTGTACAATTGAGAGAGCCAATGGTCTCTGATAAATCACCTCATAGAAGGAAATAAAATGGATTTATTAGGAATTGTGGTTATGCATGAATTGCATATGCTAGGAGACTCACTGAAGGTATCTGCTGGAGCTTTTGCTGACCAAGATTTGCTATATTACTCAGAAATCAGTATCTCAGGAGATGAGGACCATGTTGTTAGTTTATGTTATGAGACCATTCATGAAAACCATTCAGTATTACTTTTCTGTCCATCAAAGAAATGGTGTCAGAAGCTGGCAGACATCATTGCTCATGAATTTTACAATCTACACCATCAAGCTGAAGGATTGCTGAAATCATCTGAACTTTAACCAGTGATACTGTAAGTGATTGATCAGCTAAAACATTTGCCTTCAGGACTGGACTCTATATTACAAAAAACTGTACCATGGGGAATAGCATTTCATCATGTAGGTATCCATATTTATAATCTATTAAGAAGCCCCTTCAAAAATCCTCAGTTTTTTCATTTTTTGATTTAACATGCTTTGATTTTTTGTTAATGGCACTTGATACTCTTAGATTTCATTTTAATAAATTGTATGATTAAGATTGAGCAAGAGTAAAGCAGATATGTATAGGTTTACTTATCTGTGTAGTAACCCTTATTTGCAATAAAAAATAATAATAATAAAATAAAACTAAAGGAATGGGGGGGAGGAAATCCATGAAAATGAAAATGAAGAAAAAAGCAGGGAGAGAAATAAATATATCTGACAAAATAGACTTCAAAATAAAGGCCACAAAAGAGGCAAAGAAGGTCACTACATAATAATAAATATATTGATCGAACAAGAGAACATAACCCTGGTAAACATATATGCACCCAATGTTGGAGGGGGGAAAAAATACATATATATATTTAAAAGCTCTTCAGTGTGGCCAGTATTGTTCATAGAATAAACCCATGCACCAAAGAGTTGCAGGTTTGATTCCATGTCAAGAGCACATATCTGGGTGCAGGTTGATCCCCATCCTGGTCAAGGCACATGTAAGAGGCAACCAATGATGTCTCTCTCACACATTGATCTCTCTCTCTCTCTCTCTCTCTCTCTCTCTCTCTCTCTCTCTCTCTCTCTCTCCCCATCCCTCCTACCCTCCCTCCTTCTCTGCCACTATCTCTAAAAATAAATGAAAAAATATCATCCATTGAAGATTAACAAAACAAAACAAAAAAATCTTGGAGGACTTTAAAAGAGAGATTATCAGTAACATAGTCAAAAAAGGGGACTTAACCACCCCACTGACATCACTGGATAAATCTTCCAGACAAAAAAAAAATCAACAAAGAAACAATAATAATAAGTGACTTACTAGATCAGATGGATTGAATTGATATTTACAAAACACCTGCAAAATATACATTCTTCTCAAGTGCATAGGGATCATTCTCAAAAATAGACTACATCTTAGGACACAAAATAAGTATTAACAAATTCAAAATGATTCAAATAATATCAAGCACTTTTCAGATCACAATGGTATGAAACTGAATCAATTAAAAATTTAAAAACTCAAAAAATATTCTAATACATTGAGGTTAAATAGATTGTCACTAAACTGTGAAAGGGTTATAAATTAGATAAAATAAATAAGTAAAATAAATAAATAATCCTAGAAACAAATGAAAATGTACACACAACAACCAAAACTCTAAGAAACATTAAAAGCAGTCCTGAGAGGTAACCTCATAACATTACAACTCTACCTCCAGAAACATGAAAATTTTCAAATAAAAAATCTAACCCTACAACTAAGAATTAGAAAGAGAACAACAAGAAAAAACAGAGTAAGTAGAAGGAAGAAAACGATAAAAAACCAGAGCAGAAATGACATAGAGACTAAAAAACAAAACCAACAATAAAAAATATCAATGACCTCAAGAGCCAGTACTTTGAAAAAATAAATAAGATTGATGAAACCTTTAGCCAGATTTATCAAGAAACAAAGAGAAAGCACCCAAATGAATAAAATCAAAAGTGAAAGAGGTGAAGTAAGAAATAAAATTATTGAAATATAAATTATAAGAAAATATTATGAATAATTATATGCCAACAAATTGAATAAACTGGACAAAATGGATAAATTCCTAGAAAAATATAATCTTCTAAAACTCAATCATGAAGAATCAGAAAGCATGAGTAGACCAATAACAAGTAATGAAATTGAAGCGGTAATAAAAATAAAATAAAATATAAAATACCTCTCAATGAACAAAAGCCTTGGACTATATGGCTTCAAAGGCAAGTTTTACATAACATTCCATGAAGAATTAATACCTAACCTCCTCAAATTATTCCAAAAATTCAAGTGGAAAAAAGTCTTCCAAGCAGTTGTTCCAAGACTAGAATTATCCTAATTCCAAAACACAGAAAAACATTACAAAAAATAATAATATGCCAATATCCCTGATGCAAAAGTCCTAAACATAATATTAGCAAGTAGGATCCAGCAATACATTTATAAAAAATCATACACCAGGACCAGTGGGATTTATCCCAGGAATGCAAGCATGGTTTTATAGTCACAAATCAATAAATGTAATACATCACATACACAAAATAAAGGCTAAAAATTACATGACTATATCAATAGACACAGAAAAACTTTGACAAGAGATTTTCTAACTCTCTATCCCTCTCCCTTCCTCTCTGTAAAAAATCAAATATATATATATCACCAACCAGTTCAATGCAATTCTGACCAAAATTCCCATTATATTTTTCACAGAAATAGAAAAAAACAATCCCAAAATTTGTATAGAACCTCAAAAGATCTCAAATAATCAAAGATATCTTGAGATAGAAGAGCAAAGCTGGAGACATAACACTTCCTGATATCAAATTATAATACAAGCCCATGTAATAAAATTAGCATGGTTCTGGCATAAAAACAGACATATAAGTCAATGGAACAGAAAGGACAGACCAGAAATAATCCCCTACATATGAGTCAACTAACTTTTGACAAGGGCACCAAAAATACACAATTTTTGGAAAAGGTAATTTTTCAATAAATTATGTTGGAAAAAGTAGATATCCACCTGCAAAAGAATAAAATTGAAATATTCCATCATACACAAAATCAAATCAAAATGGAATAAAGTCTTCAATGCAAGACCTAAAACCATAAAACTCCTAGAAGAGTTTTACTAGATTCAATCCATCTAATCAAAAGTGTTTCAATTCAATCCATCTGATCAAAAGTGTTTCTGTGCAACAAAAGAAAAAAGACACAAAATGAAAAGGCAACCTATGGCATAGGAGAAAATATTTGCAAATTATTTACTTAGTAGAGGTTAATAGCCAAAATACATAAGACACTCATACAACTCAATAGCAAAAATAACAAATAACACAATTTTTAAATATGGTCAAAACATCTGAATAGGCTTTTTCCCAAAAGAAACATATGGATGACCAACATGTACATGAGTAGATGCTCAATATCACTAATCATCATGAAAATGCAAATCAAAACCACAATAAGATATAACTTCACATCTGTTAGGATGTTTATTATCAAAATGACAAGAGATAACAAATGCTGGCAAGGATGTGGAGAAAAGGAAACCTTTATATATTATTGGGGGAATGTAAATTACTATAACTACTATGGAAAATAGTATGGAGGTTCCTCAAGAAATTAAAACTAGAACTACCATCTGATTTAGGATACCCACATCAGGGTATCTATATTTAAAAAATTAAATCAGTATCTTTTTTTAAAATATATATTTTATTGATTTTTTACAGAGAGGAAGGAAGAGGGATAGAGAGTTCAAAACAATGACAAGAGAGAAACATTGATCAGTTGCCTCTTGCATACCTCCTACTGGGGATGTACCCGCAACCAAGGTACATGCCCTTGACAGGAATCAAACTCCGGACCCTTCAGTCCATAGGTTGACACTCTATCCACTGAGCCAAACTGGTTTTGGCTTAAATCAGTATCTTAAAGAGCCATCGGCACCTCCATGTTCATTTGCAGCATTATTCACAATTGTCAAGATAATGAAAAAAGCCTAACTCTCCGTCAATGAATGAATGGATAAAATTTATATACAATGAAATATTATTTAGCCATAAAAAGAAGCCTGAAATTTGTGACAATATGGACAAATATAGAAGACATTATACTAAATAAAATAAGCCAGTCACCAAATAACAAATACCGAATAGCATCTTATATGTGCAATAAAAATAAAAAAATAAAAAGAGTCTAACTCATAAAACAGAATAGAGCCAAAACCGGTTTGGCTTTGAGCGTCGGTCTTTGGACTGAGGGGTCCCAGGTTCAATTCCGGTCAAGGGCATGTACGTTGGTTGTGGGCACATCCCCAGTAGGGGGTGTGCAAGAGGAAGCTGGTCGATGTTTTTCTCTCATCAACGTTTCTAGCTCTCTATCTCTCTCCCTTCCTCTCTGTAAAAAATCAATAAAATATATTAAAAAATAAATAAATAAATAAATAAAACAGAGTAGAATGCTGGTTACCAAGAGATGGGATTGGAGAAAATGGGGAGATGTTGGTCAAAGACTTGAAACTTTCAGTTATAAAATGAATAACTTCTGAGGATCTAATGTACAGCATAGTGATAGTTAACAACATTGTAATGTATACATGAAATTTGCTAAAAGAGTAGATCTCATATTCTTATCACAGAAAAAACAATAACAATAAGGTAACTAAGGTGATGAATGTGTTGATGAACTTGATTGTGGTAATTATTTCACAATGTACATATATAAGTCATCATGGTTTTGCCTAATAAAAACCATCACATTGTTCAACCTTAGAAAAAAAGAAAACCACTAACCACTATCAATCACAGCTTAATTTATCTCATTGATATTAGAAGACTGAAACTGGCAAAATCATGTGAAGATTTTTCATATTGAACCCAATCGTTAATTTCCATGGCAAAAACCCTTGCAAACAACTTTTTTCAGTCTTAGAACCTCTTTTAGCAGCAAAGATCCCCCGATTTCTTCTAAATAAAGGGTATTATTGTGTTGCCTTCATAGAAATCCCCATCATTGCTTTGACAACCAAATGTTCTTGAAGTTTTTATATTCTATATGCAAATAAAAATGAGAAACACAATCCCTGCACTTAGATTTGTGCTAGCAGGAAATCCGGTGATTTCTAGGTCAGAATTATTCTTCCTTCCAGAAAAGAATAAGTTCCCTTCCTTTTAATCTGAACAATTTGCCATCTGAAGTTGTCATTTAGATTGGTGCAAAAATTTGTTCCTTAAGAATCATCAATTTCTAACTCAACCTGCTTTAGCAAGAAAATAACTTTCTTTAGGAATTTTTAAGATGTCTCCTTCATAGAATATGATCTTTTCTTTCTTTCTTTCTTTTTTTCTTTCTTTCTTTCTTTCTTCCTTCCTTCCTTCCTTCCTTCCTTCCTTCCTTCCTTCCTTCCTCTCTTCCTTCCTTCTTTCCTTCCTTTCTTCTTTTTTTTCCTTTCCTTTCCTTCCTTTCTTTCCTTCCTTCCTTTCTTTTCTTTCTTCTTTTTCTTTCTTTCCTTTCCTTCCTTTATTTCCTTCCTTCCTTTCTTTCTTTTTTTCTTTTTATCCTCAACTGAGGATATTTTCTATTAATTTTTAGAGAGCATGGAAGAGAGAGGGAAAGACAGAGAGGAACATTAATGTGACAGGGACTCTTCAATTGGTTGCCTCCTGCATGAGCCCTGACCTGGGCCCCAGCCAGGGAGTAGCCAGCACACTGACTACCAGGAGTCAGCACCTGCATTAAGCATCTGCCCCCTGGTGGTTAGTGCATGTCATGGCAACCGGTTGACTGGTCATTCAGTCATTCAGTCATTTGGTTGCTTAGGTTTTATATATATAGACTAGGGGCCCAGTGCACAAAAAATGTGCACTGGGGGAGAGGTCCCTCAGCCCAGTCTTCCGCCTCTCACAGCCCTGGAGCCCTCAGGAAATGTTCTACTGACAGCTTAGGCCCACTCTCCCCTGCCGGCTGCTGCAGCCACCAAAGTGTTTTCATCAAACACAGACTCCAGTCCCTTCACAATGAAAAAAATGACAACTTTCTTTAGGCATTTTCAAGATATCTCCTTCATAGGATATGACCTTTCTTTATTATTTTTTCCTCACCTAAGGATAATTTTCCATTGATTTTTAGAGAGCACAGAAGAGAGAGGGAAAGACAGAGAGGAACATCAATGTGAGAGGGACACTTCAATTGGTTGCCTCTTGCATGAGCCCTGGCCTGGGTCTTGGCAGGGAGGAGCCTGCAACCTAGGATCATGCCCTTGATCAGAATCAAACCCAGATCCTGTGGTCCACAAGCCGAGGCTCTATCTACTGAGCCAAACCGGCTAGGGCAGGATATGACATTTCTTAGCCCCTCCAGCAGCGGATCTTTGTTTTTTCCTCCAGGAGTGAGGTGGAAAAACCCTAGATCACCTTCTTGCATTCTTATTACGCAAGTTACCAAGAACACTGTGAGTGGAGTATAGTGAGCTTAGCCAATGAGCGGTTAGAAAAGATGTTTCCTCTGCAGCTCATGCGCAGAGGCAGGACTGCTGGTGCACTGTCTTCCAGGAAGGCGGGCCCCTCTGTGTGTTGTGTCTCCACTCCAGGCCCAGCCTAGCCCCAGTGGCCACTGCGTGTGTTGTGTCTCTGCTTCAAGCCCATCTATGCATGCAGCCTCCTCCTGAGCCAGTCATGACTGTTATGGTGTCCTAGCTAATTTGCATTATATATATATATATATATATATATATATATATATATATATATATATATATATATATATATATATATATATATATGGAACTGTTGATGTAATGGTCTAAGGAATGCCCAGATAGCTGATAAAATGCTATTTCTGGGTGTGTATGATGTTTTTGGAAGAAATTAATGTTTGGTTCAGTAAACTGAGTAATGGGATCTGCCCTTACAGATCTGAGTGGGCCTCATTCAATTCACTGGAAGCCTGAGTAGAGCAAGAAGGCAGAGGGAAGGAAAATCCAATCTCTTCTGGAGCTGAGACTCCCAGAGCTCTTGGTTCAAAGGCTTTGGATCCTAGGACTTATATCAGTGGTCCCCTGAGTCTCAGGCCCTTGACATGAGACTAGGAATTATATCATTGGTTCATAGGCTTTCAAGCTCAGACTGAATTAAACCAGGAGCTTTCTTGGTTCTATAGATTGCAGACAGAAGACTGTGGGACTTCTCAGCCTCCATAACGGTGTGAGCCAATTCCTATAATAAATCTCTCTCTCAAGATGATAGGTAGATAGATAGACAGATGATTGATAGATAGAATCTCATTCCTTTTCTCTGGAGAATCCTGACTATTAGAGTCACTATGAGGAATGGTTGGAAAAGGAGCCTTTGATAATGAGAATCTTAGTTCTGTCACAAGAGGAGGTTACTATTTTTACTGTGATCTATCCCCTCACCCCTTCAGCCAAGGCCTTTGACAATGGCACAAAGGAGCTACTGAGAGGCAACCACTGCAGCTTTGTGAGAATGAAGCTGTTGTTCTTTAGGCTGACAAAATATAACCGCTAAACATTCCACCCAACAGGTGTGCTCCTCAAAGGTGCTAACCACTCTATTACCTAGGTTTCCACCTTCTGGATATTAAGGCCTCAAAAGCTAGTTTATAATTTATATTTCTTTCAATGAGATCTCTCATCAATTGCAACATGTCAGAAAATCCAATAAGAAGAGACACTGAAATGTATGTTTATTTAAAACTTGCTGCTAAACAATTATATTCATTTTATTTATAATCATCTACAGTTTATAAGTTATTAACCACAGCAGATTATGGGGGTTTTGAGATAAGAGAATAAATGAGTCCAAGGTAAGAAGCTATGTAAGCAGCATAACCAGGGGATGCACGACTTTCTGGTGTCACGTGTGTGAAAATGCGTGCATGTTTCTTTTTCACTTTAGCAAAAGGAGAGCATAGCTATGGAACAGGATGCTGTGTTATTTACTGATAGCTACTTGTACAAGGCAGTCTGCTAGACACCCAAGGGCTGCACAGAAGCCCAAGGCAGCAGCACCTTTTCAGGAAGCTGACTATCCATCTGAAAATAACAGTAATATCACAAGACAGAAAGTGCTAATTTTTAAGGAAACATTAGGTAGTAGATGTTGTTGAAGTTCAGAGGAGAAAGATGTGTTCTGCTGGGTGACCAGGGAAGGCAACCTAGAGAGGATGGATTTAATGGATCTTGATTATGGGTAGCATTTGGGAGGCAAGGACAGGGAGAGAGAAGACATTTAGAAGAGGAACCACCTGAGCAAAGGCACAGAGCTGGGGAGGAGTGATGGCTCCCCTGGGGAAAGAGGGGATAAGAGGATAGGCCAGTGGCCAGAATGTGAGGAATCAGAATGCTACTCTTTCTTGGAAATGATGTGCTAATTGGTGCTGAGCTGGAGTACCTGTCAAATAGCTTCGAGCTGGGAAGTACTCTGGGGGATACTTCCTTCAGGAGCCTCCTTCAGGCTCCAGCTCCTGAGCGGCATTGGGCACCACATGGGCCCAATATTACTAATTGGTTCCCTGGTGCCTTTAACGAGAGAAGGGGAAATTAAGATATCATCCATCCTAGCACAGGGATCTTAAATAGGAACGCCACTTTCCCCTTTCTTCTTCAGTACTATTTTCAAAAATAAAAACACTGAGAAGCCAAGAGAGGAAGCAACTTCAAAAAGTCTCCCTTCACAGAGATGTAAAGTAAAGATGTAAAGAGAATATAGTCAGTAATATCGCAATAACTATGAATGGTGTCAGGTAGGTACTAGAAATTTCGAGGGGACCACTCTGTAAAAAGCACATGATTGTCCAACCACTACACTCTTCACCTGAAACTAATACAGGATAATATTGAATGTAAATTATACTTAAAGAGAAAAAAGTCTCCCCTCATGCACAAGGAACAAACTATTGATAAAACAGTTTTGTCAAGAGCACTGCAAGGAGAAACTTCATGTACTAAATTGAACTCCTGTTCTTTGCCAGGCATTTGTGTAGGCCCTGAAGACAGCAATGAACAAACCAGACAGGATCCTATTAGGTTGAGGCAGAGGGGAAGTCCAGAGCCCATGCATGCATCTGCAAGGTACATGGTGACAGAGATAACTGGCACCTTCCTAGACCCCTGGCTGGAGGCGGAAATTCCACACCTCTCATGCCCTCTGCCCTCCCCCCACTAAACTGCTGTATAAGAGAAGTACCTATGCCCCCTTTTGGTGCGAACTTCCCAGGCAAACCCTCAGACCAGCGAATTTTGCCCTGGAACGCAAAATTAAAATCTCCCCCTTTTAATCTGCTGAACTCTCTGTGTTTTGTCTCCTGTGTTGCAAACCTTGCAGATCTAAGGCCTCATAGAACTAACAAGCCATTGAGAAAGGCAGATATTAACCAAGGAGAAATATGGAGGACAAATTTAGGGAGTATGAGAGACTACACCAAGGGTGTCCAGGGCGTGCGTGTCTGAGGAAGTGACTCTGGCTGAGATCTGAAGGACCAGCTAGCATTGGCCAAATGAAGATGAAGGTAGAAGTGAAGGAGAGCTGTTGCCTTTCATTCATTCTTCACCTTCTATGTCCAGAACCCTCCTTTAGTTATCTGGACAACTTGTCTCACAGTGACTAACGAATTCCCCTGTTACGAAGCAAGTCCCCAAGAGATGGACCACCGGAGCCAATTTGATTAAGCATGCTAGAATTTATTACAGATTCAAATCTGGACTCAAACCATGGCTGACGCAGCAGCCGGTAAACATCCAGGTAAGAGCCCTGATGGAGGGGCAGTCCCTCCAGAGCGCTCACACAAAAACACAGACAAACACACACCTACCGCGGCCAGTCAGACTCTCCGGATTGGGGTCCCTCATGGTCCTGGCTGGGGATTCCAGACGAATTCATGATTCCCAAGGACCACCAGGGAGCCGAGTCCGATGCAATAAACAAAAGAGCCATCTCCATGCTAGCATGGGCTATCCCACTCATGCCCGCAGCATGGCGGAAGAGAGCGAATTTCGCCCAGTCCAGGGGTTTTACTCAGGTCGGTGATGTCACTGCCTCGGCTAACCCTGATTGGCCCCTCTGGACAAAGAATTGGCCAATCAGTTATCTGTTCCTAAATCCTAAAGACTAAATTCTAAAGACTGGGGACAGCCCGCAGGGTCGGTTCCCAGTCACAATCTGCTGAACATTGGAATGTGACCCTATCTTGCCCATAATACAAAAGCAGAACTAAAGGTTATCTATAGTTTCTACCCCTGAAGCTACTGAGTCAGTGGGAGTCAATCTCCTGTAACTACCCTATTGTTTAAACAAGTAATCGAAGGTCGAAGTCAGATAGCAAGGTTAAAATTCAAACAGCAGTTTTTACCCAAGTATGATTGCTACCATATTTCATCCCCGAAGGAGGATAAGCCTATGAAAATGAGATGAGTGGGTAAATATTTTTTTTCTCCTCATAATACATAGGCACTTTCCAGATCCCAAGGTGTAGCTCTATTGGTGGGTCTTGAGTATTTGCAGATGCTGTGAGGAAGCTTTACATATGGTTTGGTTTACAGTTAACTTGGGACAATGTTAACTTAAAACCACCAGTGACCCCTGAGTCATCAAATATAGTGTCTTTGTCCTCAGGCCTCATCCTCCTCCACTGTGGGTCACATCCTCTCTGATGGGTTTCCAGGGCACTGCATTCCTCCTGTTCAGTCCCTGACACTTCTTCCTCACCTGCTGTTCCTGTGCTGTGTCGTTTGGGAATAGGTTTGAATGCAAGCAACTGAGACCCACAATAACAGTGGCTTAAACAAGATAAAAGTTCATCTTTCCCCAGTGTCAACAACCCAGGGGCTGGAGTAGCAGATCTAGAGCCCTGCTCCCATGCCGCCTCTACTGCTCCATCCTTAGGGTGTGGCACCCATACTAATGGCCCAAGGACACTGCTAGAACTCCAGCCCTTCTTATCAGAATTCTTGGGAGCAGGATGGAATGTGGGACGAAGAATAAGGGGACAAAGGGCAAGTGCCAGATGCCTGTTAGGTTCCTGAAACCAATAACATGACACTGATTCTTAAATCTCTTGGCCAAACTTAGTCCTGTGGCCATGCCGTGACAAGGGAAGTTAGATACATAATTTTTATTTTTACAGCTCTGTGCCCAATTAAAAATGTGGCTTATTATGGGAAAGGTGAGAATGGATAACAATGGAAACCACTAATCTCTGCACACACCCATAGATGTGGACACCATGAGAGATTCTGACTGGCCCTCTTCCATAGCTCCATACTAGGCAGTCTCATCTAACTAAGACCTATGTGCCAATGATGCCCATATTCCTCATTTCTTTAATTTTTTCCTAAGCTTAACTACTGTATTTCTAGATATTGGTTGTATGTCTAGATACTTAGAGACCATAAGCTCAATACCTCCAAAATGTAAATATCTTTTTTCAATTAACAAAATATTTATTGAATACTTATGTGAAAAGCATAATACTTGACTGTATGAGACTAAAAGTTGGGTGACACACAATTCACAGTAGAGTGGGGCAATGCAATGAGGAGTACCTGAGAGGCAGAGAGAGAAAGGGCATGGATCCTGGTGCTAAATCCAGACTCTAATGCAGACATTGCACAATTCGCTTAGCCTCTTTCTTCTTCTGCATCATGGGAATAATTTAAAATATTTATCTTGGAGGCCAATTTTATATAATATCTTAGCAAAATACATGTGTATATTTTTAAATGTTATGTCAAGGATAGTTTTTTCTTAACTTTATTGAGGTAAAGTTGACAAATAAAATTGAATGTATTTAAAGTGAACAATGTAATGATTTTACATATATATACTAGAGGCCTGGTGCATGGATTCATGCACCAGGGGGGTCCCGCAGCCTGCCTGGGGGATTGGGCCAAAATTGGCTCTCCAATATCCCCCATGGGGTCCCAGATTGTGAGACCCCTCCTGCAGGCCCAGTCCCCAGGACTTGGATGCCCACTGGTCCCTCTTCCTTTCTCTCTGCTGCAGGTGAATCAGATTCGGGACTGACAGCAACCTAACCCAAGGCTGATTCTGTGAGGAATTGGGTTCTCTCTTCTACTGGTCAGAGTGTCTGCCCCCTGGTGTTCATTGTGCATCATAGCTACCGAGCGAATAGTCAATGGTCAGACGGCCACTTAGGGATATATATATATATATATATATATATATATATATATATATATAATCTATATATATGTTATGAAATGGGTACCACAGACCACATATCCATCACCTCACATAGTTTCCTTGTTGTTTTCTTTTTTGAGGTAAAAACACTTAACATCTATACTCTTAGCCAATGGGGGGCAACCGGGGCTGGGGTTCCGGGGGAGAGGGGAAATTGGAGGTTGACAGACTGGCCCTGCTCCCAATTGGGGAGGGCCAACTGGGGCTGGGCCAGCCGGGGGGCTGTGGTAGATGAGCCAGCCCAACCCCTGATCAGGGTGAGGGGCAAATCAAGGGTGTGAATGGCCAAAGGGAGAGGCCATGAGCAGTTGGTTGGCCAGCCCCACCCCTGATCAGGCCTGTTGGCCGCTGCAGTGCACATCATAGCAACCGGTTGTTCCAGTCGTTCTGGTTATCCCATTATTCCGGTTATGTTACACTCGACATACATTGTTTCGTGGTTACGTCACCATCTCCCATTTATTTATTAAAAAAAAAAAGTTCCATCATTTTGACATATATATATATATATATATATATATATATATGCACACTTTATGTGTTTTATTATTTATTTACTACAAGTGATGGTCAGAAATATTATGTTTCTTTTCAATTTTTTTTTATTGTTTCACTTCATTACTGCTGTGTCTGTGCTCCATATGAGTGACGTAGGTGCTTATGAAGGTGGGTTCTGACTTACAGTGAAAATTGTATTACATCGTGCCATAGGAATGGATTTCCAATGTAACCCGAGGCCCTACTGTATATAGATTCCAATTAACGTGGAGTAGCACATTTATTGGTTTGCATATGTTGAACCATCTTGATCCCAGGCATAAATACCAATTTTATGGTGTTTTTACTTTTGGTGTGCTGCTGAATTTGATTTCCTAGTATTTTGTTAAATATTTTTGCATTCATGTTCATAAGGACTGTTGGCTTGTAATTTTGTTTTCTTGTAGTAGCCTTGTCTGGCTTTAGTAACAGGGTAATGTTGGCCTTATAGAATGGGTTTGGAAGTATTCTCTTCAATTTTTGGAAAAGTTTGTGAGGATTGGTGTTAATTCTTCTTTAAAGGCAAAATATAAATAATTAAATTATTTCCCACATTCCCTCTTTGTTCTCCTGTG
The DNA here is from genome assembly GCF_964339955.1 of Pipistrellus hanaki. Lineage (NCBI taxonomy): Eukaryota > Metazoa > Chordata > Mammalia > Chiroptera > Vespertilionidae > Pipistrellus > Pipistrellus hanaki. The sequence continues at coordinate 114,117,803 of NC_140504.1, read as the reverse complement.
TTCCTTTCTTTTATGCATTGCCATTATTTCCATAACCCACAATCAAATCTTTATTTCCAGGTGTGGCTTCTTTCCCTCTATCTCCTCCACATGCTATCCATGGCTTAGCCCCTATTATCTCTTGTCTGGACTCCTACAACAGCATTTTGGCAGTTTTCTTACCTCAGAGGTCATTCCCATCTCCAATCTCCCAGACTATGGCTGTCTGATTAATATTCTTGATATCTAGAATGAGTTGTTTCCATTTATTTCTCCAAAACATTCAAATATCTTCCTATGACTTACAATAAAACCTGTACACCTCAACTCAATGGTCAGCCTTCTATAAAATTATGCTAGACTCTTGTTTACTTAACAAACACAGTTGAATTTTAACTATATGGCAGACTTTATTTCAGGTGTTTGGGATCCATCATGGAACAAAACAGATACACACACCAACCTTCTACTCTGTGGAATTTGTGTTCTAACTTTCCACTGTTTTGCCTAAGAGTCTTCTTCACACTTAATTCCAGGAAAACTAAATCACCTCCATGCAGGGCCTGTCCTTTGCTCATGCTTTTTACTCTTTCTGGAATATTATTTTGCCTATTCCTTTATAGCAGTGGTGTAATTTTCCCTGTAAAGTACATTCAACAGTATCCATAGTATCTTTTTGGTGATAACAAATGATGAGGTCTTACTGGCATCACATGGGTAGAGGCCGAGCATGCTGCTTAAATGCCCTACAATGTACAGAACAGGCCTCACAATGAAGAACTATCTGGCCGATAGTGCCCAGGTTAGGAAACACTGCTCTTGAGCCAAGTTACACCCATCCTTCAAGGTGAGCTCAAGTTTCACCTTCATGAAATGTCCGTGATTCCTTCTCTCATTCCTGTTTGCTGAAACCTTCCCACTCCTTGGCTGAATGCCCCCATGTAGTTTTTTAGTGGCACTAATCACTTTTCCTAGGACAAGGGTGGATTTATGCCTGGTTCATCTGAGTTCTCACAAACTAGCCTGGAAGCTTAGTCCACAGCAAAAACGAACTCAGATATTTGTTATATACACGAGTGGAGAATACCCAACAGCTGTCTCTTCCCCCAGACTTCAGTTCGTAGGAATTCGGCAGCCTGAAAATTCTCACTTCAGAGGGAAATGGATCTTCAGGCTCCTGCAGGCATACGTGGCAATGAGTTGCAAGAAAGACGGCCTCTACCAGCCTGAAGGGAAGGAGCCAGTGGGGGGGAAAACTAAACAAACAACAATAAATATGACCGTGTGCAAACAGAGGTTCCCTACAAAAATAACTGAAAGCTGGGAAGACCTGTGATTGAATGGGAGCTTGACCAGTTTTATAAGTGGGTTAGGACAACTGGTAACTTCAGCTGTCCTCAAAGTCCCAGTTCTAACAGTAAAGAAACAGGAGCCACATGCAGCCACATCCAGTGGCTGGCGCCCAGCCAAGGAGCTCTGGGCTGTCCTGGATTATCTATCTCCCAGTGAAGGCCTGAGCACAGACACTGCTGCTGCAAGGCTCAGGATTGCATGTCAACCATCACTCATCAACTCAGCTTTTTCTGTTCAAGGCCTTGAGTTGACTAGAAGGCTGCAGTGTCCTGGCAGGTCCACAAAAGTACTGAATCTAAAGAAAGTGGCCCAGCTATCTCAGGCTTATCCTGAAACCAAATGTGCCAGATTCAGCCTTTTCCTCTCAAGCTGCTCAGAACAGGGAGCTCTGCTATGCACCACTTTTTCTCATCTGCTTGGCAGCTGAAATGGCAAAAAGCTCTATGGAGTCCCAGCTCTGATCCCTGAAATCAGGCATAAGGGAGCTTTGGGGCTTTTGCAAAAAGAGTGATTGAGTCAGGTTGAAGGAGAAGAAAATGGCTCAAAGCTCCAATCAAAGCCAAAGCCACAAAGCATTTGGTGAGCACTTTACTGCTAGTCCTTTTCCACCTTGGAGTATCTGCCACTCATAAAACTTAACATAGAATGGACCGTACAATTAACAGAATAGCATAACCAACCAACCAAGTTAGTTCTCTCATTTATTACCTAATCATTTGTTTCCAATCCAGTGGTGAGCTAGGATACTGAGAGGATAGACAGGAAGAAACCTGCTGGTCTCCCCCACTCCCCACTCCTGGCCTTACCCAGGAATCTGGAGGTTTGAGCTGGGAGAGGGTGTGCTCTTCAGAGAAGGAATGTTGGTGCGGGGCCAGGCTCCAACTCTAGTCTCTACAATGGCCTCTCAAACAGAAATACAATACCAGCCACAAATGTAATTGTATATGTAATTTTACATTTTCTAGTAACCACATTTAAAACATATAAAAAGATTAAATTAATTTAAATAAAATATTTTATGTAATCCAATATATTGAAAATATTATCATTCTAACTTGTAATCAATATTACTGAGAAGATAATTTACATTATTTTTATCATGCTAAATCTTTGAGATTTATTCTGTATTTTACACTTATAGAATATCTCAAATTGAACTAGTTACATATCAAATGCTCATCTTTAGGATAGATCAAGAAAAATTCAGCATTTTTGCAAGGTACCAATTGGTGCCTTAGGCATTAATGTACCATGTATGCAACATGGAAATAGCACCTGAAATGTTATAATGAGATGGGAATGTTGTTTATTTACTTACTAGAACTCCTTCCAAAAGGATTACATACCACATATGCTTAGAAGATATTTTTTTAAAAGCTTTTTTTTAGCAAACATGAGTGTATGAGTTAGACGTGAAAAACACCATGGAGAATGTTGGGGTAACAGGAGATTGATGGCTGAACTCCAGTCTCTCAGGGATTTCAATGACACTTCAAATTGAAAGCAACTTTTAATTATTTTTCTAGATCCAAGACGAAGGACACAGAGAGATATAACAACAGTGACTCATTTTATCATTGGAAAACTTATAGTAACTTTACTGTCTAATAAGATGTCATTAGGGAAATTGCAAATATATACATCCATGATTAAAATACTATTTAGAAATATAGGACATATCTAATATAGAATTATTAAATGGGAGAGAAAAGCAGGATTGAGTCTAATTGCTTGTACAGCTGAGTTCTATGTTTAATAAGTGCAAAGAAAAGAAATGCACCAAAATGCTGCCATTGTTTTTACTAGGAAGTAGCATTAAAGGTGATTTTTTCTAAACTTCCCAATGTTTGGGTTTTTTTTAATTTGTTTTTTTAAATTGGTTTTAGAATGGAAGGGAAATGGAGAGAGAGATAGAAATATGAAAGTTGAGAAAGAATCATTGATAAGTCACCTCCTGCTAGCCCTCTAATGGGAATCAAGCTGCAACCTGGCATGTGCTCTGACATAGAATTGAACCTTGATCTTCTGGTTCATAGGTTGATGCTCAACCTCTGAGCCACACCCGGCCAGGCTTCAATGCTTTTTTAATGAATACATTATTTTGAGGATTAAGAGAAAGTTTATAAAATAAAAAAATAAAAAAACAATATCCAAAGACTCACTTGCCAGAATTCCTCTTTTTGTGTAACTACTTAGTTACATTTGTATAACTGTGGTGTGTGTGCCTACATAGAAATGCAAGAGTGTGTGCATGTGTGTACATGGGTATATGTGTATCTTTCTGAACCGTTTCTGAATCTGATCCCATACTATGCTCAGTAGATATGGGGAAAGGCAACCATCTTCCACTCTAATAGAATTATTTCTTTGAATTTTGTTAAATTGGATGAAATAACCTTTCTATAGCCATTCTGGTCTCATTTCTAATCCTTACATCTCCAATTGCTTTTTGAGAGACATCTCTCGTTAACATTTTCAACTAAATGTAGAATGGTTTTCCCCTTCTCTTTATGTGTAAAGAAGACAGTACATCACCTTTGATCTCCAGGTTCTCAACCCAGAGGCAAAGAACTCAAGATAATTATGCAGTCAAAAAATTAAACCACATTACTGTCATGGAATCTAATTAAATCAAGCTAACTCCACAGCTTTTTAGAAGGTCATTTTGCAATTGCCTATTTTATATTAAAGGGTTAAGAGAGAGAAAGTTGACACTGAATTCAACAAAATTTTAAACTATTCAAGAAAATAATCCCCAAGTAATGATAAAAAATGTTTAACTTTAAAATATTTTTACTGCAACATATTTAGCTAAGAGACCTAAGCTAAAAAGATATGAGTTTATCAAAGAAAACCATATACATGGGAAATCTTTTTCCAGCAGTATGGCAGATTGGATAACCTGAGCAACCCACCCAAATAAAATAACTCAAATATTGTATAAGAAATCTTTTCAAATATTTTTTTAATATTAAGTGCGGGGGCCTGAAACTGCAGGGATCTCCCTTTTCCATGTCCCCCATGGAAAGAGAGATGAACGAACCAGTTCTAAGTGGAGGTGGCCAGGGATTGAGAAATATTAGAAATAAAGAGAGAAGACATAGAAATAGATTTCAAGCTGGGAGCTGGGAGGGCCGCTGACCTCCTCTGCTGGAGAGACAAACTGACAACCTCTTAAGCCACGCAGCACATCTATTTATACTCCAATCCAACAAGGGGTTTCACAGGAAAACAAGGAGCCTGGGAGAGCCTAGGTTCCACCCCCCTCCTTCCTCCTGAACAAACACAAGCCAGGAACTAAGAACATCTCAGCACTCCCAGGATGGGAGTGCAACTGACATGATTCTGTCACTATCCCGGGCCCAGTCAGCAACAATCTAAAGAATGTCCAGGTGTCTTCCCATTTGGCCCTCTACTATTAAGCTTGTGTAAAACTAAAATATATGCTGATCTCCAAAGTGAAGTGAAACCAGGAACTCTGAAAGTGCCAAAACCAATGTCCATCCTGGAAATGTTTGACAAAATCTGGAATCCGTGAGCTTGTATTTTAATGACTGCACCAGGTACAGGGACAGAAGGGAAAGTCTAGAGCACACCAAAAGTGGGAATGAAAATGAGGTTCTCATAAAAAGTGGGCTCCAAAGAACTTTACCAATAGTGAACCCCTACCAAGACCAGCAAGGAAGCTAACTATCTCAGTCCTAGGATTAGAAAGAGTAAAATTAAAATAATCTCTTGGCAATTATTAACCACAAGTTGAACTTCATGTGGATTTGAGTTCCTGATACCTATATATTCTGAAAAACCTCGAGGAAAATTTAACTTGAGGTGGTCAGAGATTGGTAGTGCTCCAAAGTGACTGGTGAGGAATAAAAAAATCCTTAGCTTCAACCCAGGCTTCAAAGAATCTCCATAGATAATAAAAATAAAAAATTAGCAGCTCACAATAAAAAATAACAAAGCACAAGAAAATAAGCTACATTCTAATGCATTTAAATAATATCAATAAGTTAGTTATATAGGTAAATTCTCACTCATTGTAAGGGGAAAATCTGGCTTAAAAAAAACACTGGGAGAATCTCTTGCCAACAAAACTGAATTGATTAAAAAAAACTCCCACAAAAAAAAAAAAAAAAAAAAAAAATTCCCAAGAAAATAAAAAGCAGATGTGAGAGTATGGGGAATCCTATCTAATAAAAGAGTAATATGCAAATTAACCATCACTCTGCTATACCCACCAGCCATGCCCACCAGCCACACCCACCAGCCAATCAGAGCGAGTATGCAAATAAGCCCAGCCAAGATGGCTGCAGCCACAGAGAGCAGGAGGGAGGCTTGGGTTTCTCAGGCAACGGAAGCCAAGCTTTCCGCCTGCCCTTGCCAGCCTAAGCCTCCACTCAAGGCTACAAAGTTTCAATTATAGAAGGTAAACAAATCCAAACAGAAATGGTGGCAACCATGGAGCTGGAAAGAGCGGGAGGCTAGGGTTGCCCCTGCAATGGAAGAAGCAAAGCTTTCTGCACACTCTGGTCAGCCCAGGCCTCCACTTCAGGCTACAAAGTTTCAATTATAGAAGGTAAATAAATTCCAATAGAAATGGCTGCTTGCCAGGGAGCGGAGTGAGCAGGAGGCTTAGCTCCGCTCCATGCTACAAAGTTTCAATAGTAGAAGACAAATATATCCCAGACACCAGGGCCTTCGCTTGGTAACTCACTCAGGCTGCCCCACACCCCAGATCCCCCACCCAGATCCAGGACACTCTTCAGGGCAAACCAGCTGGCCCTGATATTAGATATTATATAGGCCTCTATCCTATCTAATAAAAGAGTAATATGCAGATTGACCTTCACTGCAACACACAAGATGACTGTCCCTATGTGGTTAAAGATCCTGCTCATATGTGGACACAAGATGGCCACCACAAGATGGCCAGCAGGGGAGGGCAGTTGGAAGGCACCAGGCTTGCAAGGGAGGTCAGTTGAGAGGGACAGGCTGGCAGGGAAGCAGTTAGACATCAATCAGGCTGGTATGGGAGTGGTTAGGGGGTGATCAGGCTGGCAGGCAGAAACAGTTAGGGGAAATCAGGAAGGCAGACAGGCGAGCAGTTGGGAACCAGCAGTCCTGGATTGTGGGGTTGGGGCAGTCAGACATCCCTCAAGGGATCCCATTTGGAGAAGGTGCAGGCTGGGCTGAGGGACACCTCCCCCCCACCCCCGTGCACAAATTTTGTGCACCGGGCCTCTAGTGTATAATAAAATGTATCTGTTAAAGTATCATACAGAATAGATTCAGTGCCCCCCAAATCCTCTGTGTTCTGCATATTCATCCCTTCCTCTTCTAATTCCTGTCAACCACTGATATTTTTTTTAATCTTTATTGTTGAAAGTATTAGAGATGCTCCCTTTTATCCCCCCATTTCCCCTCTCTATCCAACTCCCACCCCAAGCCTTCACTACCCTAATGTCTGTGTCCATAGGTAATGCATATCTCTATATATAAAAGCTCAGTGACCTAAACAGCAAAATGATCAGAATGACCTATTACTATGATGGGCACTGTGGCATCCAACCATCCTAATCTGGGCCACAATTGAACCCCCAACCACCTGTGGCCCCTCCCCCCAGCCAGTCCCACCCCTAATTGCCCCCCACACCCTGATCAGGGGTAGGGCTGGTGGCCAATTGCCTATGGCTCCTCCCCCCAGCCAGCTGTGGCCCCTCCCCTGAGCCACCTGAAGCCCCTCCCCCAAGCCACCTGAAGCCCCTACCCCCATATGCCCCCTGATAGACCTTGATTGCAGACCAGGACGAGGGACCCCATCCACCCATGAATTTATGCACTGGGCCTCTAGTATGTGTATAAATTCTTTGGTTAACCTCTAGAAAAGAAGAAAAATTGAAAAGTCAATAACCCATGTATTTGTATCAAGAAGCTAAGGGGAGGGGTGGGGGAAACTAAGTGTCCATCAATAGGTGAATAAATAAAGTTGTGGTATATATTCACAATGGAACAGTATTCAACCATAAAAAAAAAAAAATCTTGCCATTTTCAACAACATGGATGAACCTTGAAGGCATTATTATAAATAAAATAAGTCAAGACAAATAGTTATATAAAGATTCTAAGAACAACAAAAGATACCCAGCCAGTGTTGCTCAGTGGTTGGGTGAGGAGGTCATGGTCATGGTTCATTCCTGGTCAGGGTCCATTCTGGGTTCTGGGCTAGATCCCCAGTAAGGGGTGTACAGGAGGCAGCCAGCTGATCAATGATTCTCCCTCATCATTGATGTTTTTATCCCTCTCTCCTTCTCCCTTCTTCTCTTTAAAATCAATTTTTTTAATTGTCTAAAAACAATAAAATAAATAAATGAATAAAAACACACAGAACTGAGGTCCAAAAATTGAAATTTTGAACAGTTTCCCCTGACTTTCAGACTGAGCCAAACCATTTTTACTTCTTTCAACTTCAAGTTTGTGGTCTTAGTCCCTATAATGTGGTCACGGAAGTAAATAAAAAGCGTAAAGTTTCTATTGGAAAATGTAAACTCATCCTAATATATAAAAATCCAGGGGCTGTCATGAATGAAACAACGGGATGGATGACCAAACACAAGTTGCTTGGGGCAACCAGGTCGGCAGGGTGGGGGAAGTTGGGGGCGACCAGGCAGGCAGGGAGGGCAGTAAAGGGTGACCAGGCCGGCGAAAGGGGGGAAGTAAGGGTCAACCAGGCTGGTGGGGGGGAGGTGGGAGCAGTTAGGGGAGAACAGGCTGGTGGGGGGGAAGTTGGGGGTGACCAGGCCAGCAGGGGGGGCTAATTGTGGGTGACTAGGCTGGCAGGTGGACAGTTAGGGGCGATCATGTTGGCAGGTGGACAGGTGAGCAGTTAGGAACCAGTGGTCCCAGATTGTGAGAGGGATGTTCTACTTGGACTGATCCCTGTGGAATTGGACCTAACCTGGCAGTTGAACATCCCCCAAGAGGTCCCAGATTGGAGAGGGTGCAGGTTGGGCTGAGGGGACCCCCCTCATGCATAAATTTCTTGTACTGGGCCTATAGTTTTAAAATAATAATTGTGCACAAAAAATATTCAAATCAAAACAATCTATAAACTTTTATAATTAATAACTGGATTTAGCCGAGACTTGTTTGGCTCAATGGATAGAGCGTCGGCTTGGGGACTGAAGGGTCCCGGGTTCGATTCCCGTCAAGGGCAAGTATCTTGGTTGCGGGTATATCCCCAGTAGTGGGTGTGCAAGAGGCAGCTGATCGATGTCTCTCTCTCATCGATGTTTCTAACTCTCTATCTCTCTCCCTTCCTCTCTGTACAAAATCAATAAAATATATATTTTTTAAAATAGCTGGATTTAGAGAACAGATTGGTAGTTGCCAGGAGGGTGGGCAAAATGAGTGAAAGAGAGGGGATAAAAGGCACAGACTTTTAGTTATAAAATATGTCATTGGGGTGTAATGTACACCATAGTGACTATTTGATGATACTATATTGCATACTTGAAAGTTGCTAAGAAAGTAAATTTTTAAAGTCATCTTCATAAGAAAAAATCTTTAAACTGTGTCTGGTGATGGATGTTATCTAGATTTATTGTGATGATCACTTTGCAACACAAATATTAAATGATTATGTTGTACACATGAAGCTAACATAATGTTATATGTCAATCATACTTCAATTTTGTAAAAAAAAATTAAATCTATATAAAGAATAGAAAATTAACTACAAATTATAAAAGAAGAGAGGGAGAAATAAAGACAAGAGAAAGAAGCAATAAAATAGAAAGCAGATAAATGAAAGAGAAAATTGAGTCAAAAGTTGGTTCTTTGGAAATAGTAGTGAAAGTGATAACCCTCTAGCAAGGCATTGAGAGAGAAAGAGAGTGAAAGAGAAGGGGAGAGAGAGAGAATATGCAAGCCAATATCATGATTCAATATACATATAAAAGTTAATTTAAAGTTATTATGAACAATTTTAAGCCAATACATTTGACAACTTAGAATAGATTAATTCCTGGTAAAGTACAAGTTATTAAAGTAGTCACACACAAAAATAGAAATTTTTAGTTCTTCACCTTTAAAATAATTGATGCATAATTAAAAACCTTTTCACAAATAAAACTCTAGTCTGAGGTAGCATCATTGGTAAATTATTCCAAACATGTAAGGAAGAAACCATACCTCTCTTAGACAAGTTCTTTAACAGAAGGGAATGAAGGAACACTTCCCAACTTATTTTATGACACCATAATCTGTTAAAAATATTACAAGAAAGTAAAATTATAGTCCAATTTCTGTCATTCTATGATGCAAAATTTCAAAATAAAAAACAATCAAATCCAGCAATTGTGTTTTATCCCTGGAGTGCAACATCAACATTCAGAAATCAATCAGTGTGACTCACCACATTAACAGAATAAAGGACAAATGTATAATTGTCTCAATAGGTTCAGGATAGGTATTTGATAAAATTCCATTAAAAACTCTCAGCAGCCAAAACCGGTTTGGCTCAATGGTAGAGCGTTGGTCTGTGGACTGAAAGGTCCCAGGTTCGATTCAGGTCAAGGTCACGTAAATTGGTTGCGGGCACATCCCCGGTAGGGGGTATGCAAGAGGCAGCTGATCGATGTTTCTCTCTCATCGACATTTCTAGCTCTCTATCTCTCTCCCTTCCTCTCTGTAAAAAAATCAATAAAATAAAAAGAAAGAAAGAAAGAAACTCTCAGCAAACTAGAAATAGAAAGAAACTTTCTCTTTTTAAAAATATCTTTATTGATTTCAGAGAGGAAAGGAGAGGGGGTAAAAACATCAATGATGAGAAAGAATCATTGATCAGCTGCCTCCTGCATGCCCCCTATTGTGGAATGAGCCCACAACCTGAGCATGTGCCCTTAACCAGAATCAAACCTGGGACCCTTCAGTCCACAGGTTGACACTCTAAACTAGCTGGGGCAGAAGGAAACTTTCTTAATCTGGTAAACTTTCTTAATCTGGTAAACTTTTTTAATCTGGTAAAGTTTAAAAACTTTTTTCTAAAATCCTGGAGCCAACAAAGTACATAAAGTTGAAATGCTGAGCACTCTTCCCTGACTTGCACACTGAACCAGACAAGGATGTTCACGATTGTCACTACTTTCAACTTAGTGTTGGTGGTCTTAGTCTCCATAGTGTGGCCAGAGAAATAAATAAAAGGCATAAAGTTTCTATTATAAAATGTAAAGCTCATTTGAAAATAATAATTGTATACCTAAAATATTCAAAATAATCTACAAACTATTGGAATTAATGGTCAAATTTATCAAGGTGACACATTGGTTATATACAAAAATCAATCAAAGCCTTATTGATGCTTAGGAAGTTAGTATCACATATTCTAAAAGTTAGCTCAAAGTCTTCTCTTCCTTTGGCAATGTATTGGATTCTTTATTCAGGTGATATTTTTAAGGAAGATGGGCAAAAATTAATGGCTAGAGCAACATCTACATTGCTTGGAGGAGAGTGTGTGTGTGGGGGGGGAGGGAAAGGGGGGAGTGCTTCCGAGAAAGGAAGTTGGTATTTAGTTTAGGGAAACAAATATTTAAAGGATTTCTGAATATAAAAAAAGGAAGACCCAAGATAGTGGCTAGAACAGGGGAGTTCCAATAAAAGAAAACTAAAGTTATCTTTATAATAAATATCAAAACTTATTCTCTGTGAGGTGGAGTAGAAGATCATTTTAAGTGATTTTCAGCTCCCTTTGGGAAAAGGGCAAAAAGAGATGAGAGAATGGACCCTGGCAAGGAAAAGTAGACTCCGGAAATATGGTGAGAGGCACGCCTGAGAACAGAGTATTTTGAATTGTTTCCTATTTTGTATCTTCATTTCTCTTTGTGGTTTCAGCAGACCTTAATTAGCATCAGATTTATTTTAGCATTTTCTTGGGAAATTAAGGAAGGGCTGTAGTTATGCTGATAGGCGAATTAGACCAACAAAAAACAGAAGGCAATGGAGAGGCATAGGGAGGAAATGGGAGAGAACCCAACAGTCAGGAGCAGTCCAGAATAAGCTGATGAATGGAGTTTGCAGTTGGCATATGCTCACCGGGAATTCTCAGAAACATTTAAGAGGGGACAGAATTTACTAAATAAAATCAAATGTGAGATGTGGGCTCAAGTTATTTTATTTAGCTATGAAAGGAATAATGATTCCTCAGTGATAGCTGGAGACTTTAGGTTACATTTAATTTAATTACTATATTGATAATAAATGGCATTTGTGTCAAAATATAACACTACATAGTTTGCAAAGCATTTTCACTTTTTACTGTATCATTTCACAGACAACTCATCACTGTTTTATTTTCCAAATCTATCCCAGTATTTGGTAGAGACGATATATTTTTCACTTAAAAATACATTTAAAGATATTTAAACAGAATCTGATACTATTTTAAAACAGAGCTCCACTGTGATTTCTTTTCAACTATTAAATAATGCATACTTTTTACAATAGTAGCCAATTTCTCAGAGGAAATTAATGTGGCTAATGAAAATAAATGAATATTCTAGAAAAACTGATAGTACAGTACAAAAAGCTGTTCCTAAAGTGTTAACAAAAATTCTTATTAGCAGAGCGTCTCATGGTAAAATTGAATAAGATGTTATGAACCTAAAGCAGTCATAGTTTAGTGCAAATAATTAAAATGTAAAAGCTATCAAGATTACATTATAATATTTCCAAAAGTCTCCGATGATTTAAATTAAAAAGGGGGTGACAGTGGAAGAATATCATGTAAGGAAAAATATCCTGCAAATAATTTACAGCCAAAAATTTTGTATTTTAGAAAATTAACCTTCATTCGAAACGCTAACAGCAAGATACCCATGAAAATGCACACATGGTGTCAAAACAAGCCAGAGGAAAATCATTTGGGGGGGAAATGAAAAAGGATCCTAAGTCAAATTTATAGAAAATATCCCTTTATTAACTTTTGGTCGAGAATATGTTTGTATATTTTCAGAAAACAACTCTGAGACCATCTGGAATCCTGTAATAGAGAGGAATAGACAGAAGTGCTCCAGCCATGACGTTGAAGAGAAACAATTCAGAGATGGAAGATGCTGATGACACCTCACCATACCAGCAGACAGCAGCTGCGTGTTGCTGAAGGATGCCCAGGACCAAACCAGAGATGGTCGGACCTGCATCACCACCATTTGTCCACCAACCAGATCTGAAATATCATGGTTGAACATGTACACATAAGGAACTATTTGACATTGAAATTGGGGCTCAAACAGAAAGGAACTCACTACAGACTGATTCATTTACCTCTCAGCATAACCATTATGGCTTGTCTCAATCTAGGTTCTTACAAGGGTATTTCTTAGATCACATGATCTCACACATCTAGAGGAAATAATGAACAACATAAACTGATCAATAAAAACAAATCCAGAGAAAGAGAAGCAGCAATCAGACTCTCAAACCTCAGAGAGAAAGTAGGGGAGGGTGGGGGTAAGGGGAAGAGATCAACCAAAGGACTTGTGTGTATGCATATGGGCCTAGCCAGTGGCCATGGACAAAAGGGGGGTGGGGGTGTGTGTGGGGAGGGGTTTGGGATGGGAATGGGGGAATGAGGATAATTATGTGATACTATAATCAATAAAAATAAAAAATAAAAAATAAATTTTCCAGCTCATTTGAGGTGTTTTTGTTTTGTTTTGTTTTGTTTTTTACTTTAATTTATACTAAACCTTTCAGGAACATCTTTGTTAGAAAGCCTTATTGATGCTTTCTAGTAGAAAAGGTCAGATAGCCTTCTGAGCCTCTCTCTACCTCTCAAATCCTATGATGTGTGAAAATGGAATAGAGTAGATGAAGGGAACCTCAGAAACAGTCATGTGTCAGGAGAGAAATGCAGCAAATATTCTGCATCCCCAGCAAACGTGAGCCTGTGATTACCTCGGTAATTGACTAGTTATCTCTTTCTTAACAAAGTGTTTATCTTGTCCATTAACTACAGTTCATGGCAATCAAGAAACTCTATATGTGAACAGGAGGTTGGAATTACCTAAAATTACTTTTGGGCCCTTGCTGATGTCATTCAATGATTAGAGCCTTGGCCTGTGCATTGAAGGATCATGGGTTTGATTCCCACTCAAGGGCACATACCTGGGTTGCAGGTTTGATCCCTGCCCCAGTCAGGTTGCCTGTGGGAGGCAACCAATTGATATGTCTTTCTCACATGGATGTTTCTCTCAATCTCTCTCTCTCTCTCTCTCTCTCTCTCTGTCTCTCTCTCTCTCTCTCTGTCTCTGTCTCTCTTTCTCTCTCTCTATCTCTCATCTCTTACTTCCTCTCCCCTCCCCCTTTCTTCCTCCCTTCTGCTCTCTCTTTTTAAAAAAAAAAATTAATGGAAAAATATCCTTGGGTGAGAATAAATAAAATAAAAAATTTCTTTTGGGGACAAGTATAATTTTTTTGAAGTCTAAAATGTAGCTCTCATAGAAATATAGAATGAATGGGCCTCAAAAATTTGCTTCACTCATTAACAAAGGAACTAGCAAAATTGTAAAGCTGCCTTTACAAGAGAATTGGAGAGACTGAACATATCTAGACACTGCAAGAAATAATGCTATACTAAGGTTGTTAGGTTAGCTGCACAACTGGTCACTGATCTACAGCACAATAAAACCATAATTTTACTCACTATCTTTTCTAAAAGAAAAAATCATGTGCATCTCTACTGGATAAAAATTATTTCTAGCATATAAACCTACAAGTTAACATCTAATGTAATAGAATCTGAGCCCTAACTAATAGTAAATAGTAAGTGAAATAAAAATATGATCGCCCTAAAAATGCTTGAGTATGACAACAAAAGGACAAGGTCATCTCTTTACTTTATATACAAGTTTTGAGTAGTTTTTCCTAACCCTTAGAATATATAAGAGAATGAATAAAATACACTTCAAGTACATGGCTATAAAAATTTAGATTTTCAACCTATAAATGGAAACAAGTTTCTCTGAGACTCATGTACTAGTATTTATTGGTGTGTTTAATTACTTATTTATTTTTGCAACAGGCAAAGAGACTCCCAGATTGGCTTTCTCTTCCCAAAGGAAACACTTTTATACAAAATCTGATCGTCCTTCCTTTGTTTTAACAGATATCTTTAGGAAGGACAGGCCCTACCAGAAGATATACAAAGTTCAGACCATTTAGACCTTCCCAAAACTGGTCAGCCAAATTTAAAGAACTTGATTATTATATCTGTAAAGAAAAAATACTGAAACAAACCTTCAGGAAAATAGGCTAAGCCAACTTTAAGAGGGGGGGCGGAAAGAGGAGGAAGCTTATCTTTTAGAAATTCACTTTACTTTTTCTAGGAATTTACCTATCAAAATTTACTAGGAAAGGTGGTTAAGATAAGGCAAAACATGCTGGGGTAGCCCGCATGCTTCGCCTGTTATGTGGTGCCATGAAGGGGTAGTTACATGGTTACACAGGAGGTTCCATGATGTGACACCATGGGGGATGCATCCCTCCCCTGCTCAGACTCTGAGCAGAAAAAGGCTCTGAACACCGAGCGCTGACTATGCAGAGAGATCACAAACAGAGGAGAACACAGCAGGGCAGAAGGCAGCACTTAAATGAAAGACAGGGAAGGGGTGTAGCACTAACGGAACAGGCAGCCATACACCTTGTAGGGAGATTTGGACAGGAGCAGAGACTACCATGAAAATCAATGATAAAAACTTAGTGTTCAATAACTACTTAATATCCAGGCTGGTTTGAAATCTTAAATCAGAAGTCACAAATTCCAACAGACATCAGTACTGGCAGTCACATCATAAATAAGTGTTGTGAGCCCTGGAGGGGCTGTGGGGAGCGAGACTCCCTGCCTGCTGAAAGTAGACAGCCACTACCCAGGGCAACGGATTGCTGCCATGTGAGAATAGCAGTTTAGTGTTGCCAAACCTTCAAATATTTTTAAAAAGCTGGAATTTAATTTGTATGTTCAATGTCCCAGTTTTAACTTCAACTGAATGTTTTTGAAATGTCAGTGAAAGGCAAACAAAACACATCTATGAGCCAACAATTTATGACCTCTGCATTAATCGTGTTCCCTTTCTCCTCATAGCCAATATCACCAAGTTCTATAAAAATTCCTATCCCCAGATGCCTCATCCCCAGGTTATCTCTTTCAGTCTTGCTTCTTTGAGTGCAAGACACCCTGCCAAACTTTTGATTCAGCTTCTCCTAAGATTTGCATTTCAAAACCTCTTTCTTGGCTTGATCCACTGCACACTTTGGATGAGTGATATTCTACCTCTGAGTTTGACCTTGGCATCGAGAGAATACACACCAGTTAGAATCTGGCATTTTTACTACTGCTTGTGTGAACAGAGATTCTGAGATAGTGTGCGGTTATGGGGTGTGTGTGTGTGTGTATGTGTGTGTGTGTGTGTGTGTGTGTGTGTGTGTGTGTGTGAGAGAGAGAGAGAGAGAGAGAGAGAGAGAGAGAGACAGAGAGAGACAGAGAGAGACAGAGAAAATAGTAATAAGAATGGTGACTTAATTTGAGAGAAAGGGAGAGAGAGACAGAGAGGGAGGGAGGAGAGAGAGAGAGAGAGAGAGAGAGAGAGAGAGAGAGAGAGAGAGAGAGAGAGAGAGAGAGAATAGTAATAAGAATGGTGACTTAATTTGAGAGAAAGGGAGAGAGAGAGAGAGAGGGAGAGAGAGACAGAGAGAGAAAGAGAATAGTAATAAGAATGCTGAATTAACTTGAGAGAAAGGTACTTGTTCCAACACACAGGTTAAGATATCAATAGCATGGAACACTGAGAACTAGAATTTGATAAATCAAGACTGTTTCCTTAGCCATACTGGCTAATAATTACTGACAGCAGTTCTCCACCCTGACTGCACATTGCAATTACTTAGGAAGCCTTTGTAACGTACAAATGATTGATCACCACCCCAGAGGTTCTGATGCAATTTGTCTGGATTATATTATTTGGCATCAGTGCCTTTTTAAAAGTTCTCCGGGGCCCTTAATGTCCAGCAGGGTTACAAACCACTAGGTGAGGAAAAGCCTTAGAACATAATAGTTCAGAAGGTGGACTTTAAAGTCAACTTTAAAGTGAGCTTCAGTTCTGGCTTTTTCGCCCAATAACTGTAACCCTGGCCAACGTGCCTGGAATGTCTAAGGCTCACTCAGTCATGTAACACTCAGAGTCATGCCTATTTCCTGAAGCTGTCAATGAGGCAATGTTTGTAAAATGCTTGGTAAGCATAAAATAAATGATAGCTAGTATTTTCAGTAGCTGTAACAGAAAATTTTGTGACCATTCATTATTTAAAACAATATTTTTAAATCTTACTATAAAAAAAAACATGTTAAGCACCCATATTAAAATCCTACTAGAGATTATATATATAATGTGCACTCAATCAATATATTGTTTCAGCAAATTTTCTTCATAATTACATAGATTGCAATTGAAGAAGTCCCTTAAGCATTGTGACATATAGACAGCTGGGCAGAATAGCTCCTTTTCACTCATTATAACCACTTACTGGGAGATAAGACCAAAAAAATACAAGTGAGTATTATGTATATGGTAAGATATTAAACCATCTTAGTAATCTAGCAAACTCTAAATTAACAGTAAAAAATGCCTTTGTGGTCTATCAGCATAGGAAAGACTTTTTTTTTTTTTTTTTAACAGCAGCATGAAGAAATCTTGAATTTTATGCACTGATGATAAGATAGCAAATTGATGTGCAATTCTTAAGGAAAATTTGGTAATGTGTTATCAAAAGCCTTAAAAATATTGAAATCCTTTAGTTCAAAAATTTCACTTTTAGGAATTAATCCTCAAGGAAAAGAATCAGAGATACATCAAGTTTTATAAATACTAGTAATTATCTTTATTGCCATCTTATTTATAATAGCAAACAAGTTGATAAACAATTTAACTGACCAATTAGAATAAACATAATGATGCATTCATATAATGGAATACTACACTGTTATTTAAAAACTAGGGGCCTGATGCATGAAATTCATGCAAGAGTAGGCCTTCCTTCCCCTGGCTGCTGGCATCGGCTTCCCTCTGGTACCTGGGACTCAGGCTTCCCTCCAGCCGCTGGCAGGAACCCAGGACCCCGGCTTCCCTCGCAGCCCTGGATTCACCTGTCGGAAGTCTGGTCTAAGTAGCATATTCTGCTTTTATTATTACAGATTGTGCTTTAAAGAGTTACTAAATGGCATAGGAAAATGCTTCCAAAAACTCTAAAAGTAAGAAGTACACACCTAAGGAGCCTGTAGTGGGGTTTTCAAAATGAAGACCTCCTAGATGTTAAGATTAAAGAGAAAACACGGCTTATCGCACCAGGGGAGTGCTCCTCAGTATGTGGTTCTTTCTGAGAAGGATCTGTCCAGCACCAGGGCCCTCCTTGACATGGAAGGAATGGTGAACCTTCAGCTTCAGCTCGATGCCAAGGGCAGGGTGTGTGTGAAGCTTTCTATAATTTGGTTAAAAACTATCCAGATTATCAACAGTATCATAGAATTGGGAAACCAGGAAAGTTCCTCAGTGGCAAAACTGAAATTTCTTTTGAATTTCCTCTGCACGTGAAGGGTAACAATGTTCAGTATGAGCCTTATCAAGGGGTGTTTATCAACGTTTAGTATATCCCACGCTATGACATGAAGCAATGTCTATTTGCCAAGGACTTGACAAAGACCTGTGAATTTATCATTCAGTTTGCTCCTCAGAAGGGAAAACTGATGCCAAGCCCCCATAAACCTGAAACCTTACAGAATGTCAAAGAGAGCCTTGCTGTCCAAGCTTCTTATCAGAGGACATCTCAACTCAATCAACAGCATTATCACACAGCCACTAACAGGAAAGATGATGGTTGAGAGTTTGGAGGCCTCCCTACAAAGCATGGAGCAGCAGCTGGTCCCTGGGAGATGTGTAGGTGTGCAGATGGATAAGCCCACAATGCCACAGACATTCAGAATATTCAGATTGCTGGTGAGTATGTTTGTTGAAACATCTGGCTTCCTATATACATGGTCTCCAGCTGTCCACCTGCCCTACACTGGAGACCACCAACTTCAAAGTGGAATCTGAGGTTAGCATTGTTGTGCTGCTTTGTGATGATCACCTCATCAGGGAGAAACTCTGCAGGATGCGGACCAGGAGGAGGGAGTGTGGACACCAGAGAGGCTGGTG
Organism: Pipistrellus hanaki; assembly: GCF_964339955.1. NCBI lineage: Eukaryota > Metazoa > Chordata > Mammalia > Chiroptera > Vespertilionidae > Pipistrellus > Pipistrellus hanaki. Next base: position 114,099,228 of record NC_140504.1, on the reverse strand, counting down.
GAGATGCAGCTGGTACCTGACCCTCACCGGAGCCAAAGCCAGCACCATAGACTTGGTTTCTTGATTATTCTGTATCAGAAATGGACCAAAACCCTCGGATCACAATCACCTTCTTCTACAGCCAGTCCCTCTAGTCAGATCTTTTCTTTGAAATTCATTGGAATTTCTTAGTTGGTCCGAAGGTTGTGGGTTATTGTTAAGCTGATTATTGTTAAGCTGATGAAATTCATTGGAATTTCTTAATATTACTAGAGGCCCGGTGCACAGATTCGTGCACTGGTGGGGTCCCTCGGCCTTCCCTGTGGGGATCAGGCTGAAACTGACTCTCCAACATCCCTTGAGGGGTCCTGGATTGTGAGAGGGCACAGGTCAGGCTGAGGGACCCCACCAATAAACAACCAGGGCCAGGGAGGGACCACAGGAGGGCTCCAGAGTGTGTCCAGCCCTTCTCATCCAGTCCAAATCTGCTGGACCCCAGCAGCAAGCTAACCTATCAGTCGGAGCATCTGCCCCCTGGTGGCAGCACGTATTATGGAGACTGGTCAAATGGTATGACACTTAGCATATTAGGATTGGCAAGGTCATTTCCTGGGAAGCAAAATTTCCTCTGACTCCTGGCTTTCCTATTCCTTTCTAGGGGCACAAGACAGTTATAACAGCAGTTTGAGCTTTATTGGGAAGTGAGGTCCTGGGACAAAAGGAAACTCTCCCCTCCTGGCTAATAGCTGTGGGGGATTCAGGGCAGCAGAGCGACCACATGACTGTGACAGGTATTCTTCCTTATAACATGTGCAGATACTCTGCAAGGACAAATGAAAAGTGTCCCCTACTAGAAATATGTAGCATTTTTCCCATTTTGTTCTATAGTTCTTTTATATTTTTCATCATGACTTTTATTTATTTTTTTAATTAAATTTTATTGGGGAGACATTAGTCAACATGAACATATGTGTGGATTACTAAATTATAAAATCTGTATATAAGATCATGTGCCTACCACCCAAATTCAAATCTTCTCCTGTCACCTCATATTAGGATCCCTTTCTCCTCCATCTCCTCACTCTGGCAACCACCACACTGCTGTTTGTGTTCATAAGTTTCAGTTTTATATTCCACACTGGAGGAATTCATGCATGCGGGGGAGGCATGGTGTCCCTCAGCTCAGCCTGTACCCTCTCTAATCTGTATGCTGGCTCCCAACCGCTCACCTGCCTGCCTGCCCCTAACTGCTTCTGGCTGCCAGCCTGATCACCCTCTAACCACTCCCCTGACATCCTGATCAACGCCTAACTGCTTCCCTGCCAGCCCGATTGCCCCCTATTGTCCTCCCCTGCTAGCCTGGTCACCCCTAACTGCCCTCCTTTGCCAGCCTGGTCACCCCTAGCTGCCATCTCCTGCCAGCTTGTCACCCCCAACTGCCCTTCCCTTCAGGCCTGGTTGCCCCTAACTGTACTCCCCTGCAGGTCTGATCCCTCCTAACTGCCCTCCTCTGCTGGCCTGATCACCTACAACTGCCCTCCCCTGCTGGCCATCTTGTGGCAGCCATCTTGTGTTCACAGGGGGGTGGCCATCTTGTGTGTTGGATGGTCAATTTTCATATTATCTCTTTATTATATAGGATATGAGTAAAATTATATGGTTCTTAGCTTTTCTGTCTTACATTTCACTTGGCATAATGTTCTCAAGGTCCATCCATGTTGTTGTAAATGAAGCTATTTCATCATTTCTTATGACCATGTAGCACTCTGTTGTGAATATATATCACATCTTCTTTATCCAGTCCTCTATATCAGGGTACTTTGACTGTTTCCAAGTCTTGGCCACTGTGAATAATGCTGCAATAAACATAGGGGTGCATATATCTTTGCGTATAAATGATTTCGAGTTTTTGAGGTATATACTCAGGAGTGGGGTTGTTAGATCATATGTTAGCTCTATTTTTAATTTTTTGAGGAATTGTCAGACTGCTTTCCATAATGGTTGTACCAGCAGTGAGTGAGGGTTCCCTTTTTTCCACAACCTCTCCAGTACTAGTTGTTGTCTTATTGATAATGGCCACTCTAACAGGTGTAAGGTGGTATCTCATTGTAGTTTTAATTTGCATTTTCCTAATTGGCAGTGAAGTTGAACATCTTTTTATATTGTTACAGAGAACTGTAATAATCAAACAATTCCAGAGAGTTTGGAGTAACACTTGATTCACTGTGGTGGGCTTAGAGAAAATGAATTCAAATTCTAAGCAAGGCTACAAACAGAACTTCCCTTTTTATTAGAGAGCCAGCCCTACCACCCAAATTGAGGAAGATAAACTTAGCTGTCTGACCTTATAGGCCAGAAACTAGATACGCCCATACTCTCAATGCTGTTGTACCGTGATTTCTGTGAGATTCCGTGATCCCCAAGACCAGCAGGGAGCCAAGTCCAATGCAATTAACAAGAGAGCCTCTTCCATGTTAACATGAGCTCTGTACCACACACGCGGACCGCACAGCAGACGAGAGTGCCATTGCTGACAGTTAGTTGGTCAGAGTAGAAGAGGAACAGCGAGGGCACCTCTGCATCCTTGCTGAATCTCGACACTCTCCTAGCTATGGTAAGTAAGAGGGCTACTAAGGTGGGCCTTGAAGCCTACGGTATGGGCCCAGGTGGAACCGCTGCAGGTACAGATCTTGATGAAGAACTCACCTAGCCCTGCAGGCAGGCCTGACGATAGCTGGAAGACTTGGGTTCTCTTCCCTGAGGGGCACATTAAGACTCAATCATGAAATTCCGGCAAAGATGGTCAGTTACCATTCTTGTTGTGTTTATGCAAACAATCAGGCCAAAATGAAACTAGACTTAATGCAATAAATTAACTGGTCTTAATTTGACTCTTTAATAAAAAGAAGATTAATTTTAAGAAGAAAAATTCTATTTCAATAGGAAATTATTAGAACTGAAATGTTTTCCTTTTCCTTCCACCAGACCATTTGTTATAATTCTTACTGTTCTAATTGCTCAATAATACTACATTTTATAATGTGGTTTGTCTGTGCCAGGTCACAAGCCCACCTCCTTTCATGCCCAGGCCTCATCATCCCTCTGACAGAGAGCAGGGATCTCTTGACTCTGAAAGAAATCTTCACCCCTCCTCAACATGGAAGCAGTTAAAAGACACCTACTTTCCCTAGAAGAATTCAGAGCCAATATCCTTGGGGGGATGTGTTAGGCAGTTAGACAGAGCAAGGATGATGGGCCAACTAGAGGAGAAATAGACAGGACTCTGAGACATGCTTCTCATCACTCCAACTGCTCTGAAGCTGGGAATAGAGAAACCTGTGTAGACTCCTTCTCCCTTCCTCTAAGGAAGCCATCAGATTTTAGGACAACTAATAAAGATAGAATAAGTAAGCCCTGAAGTTCCATAAGTTATTCTAGACCAGATCTTTGGACTGCCATTATGATCCCTTGGGAAATAAAGGTAAAGAAGATTTGAGCTACTGAATACCCTACTCCATAGCTTTGAATCTTCTATTGAAAATCAGTTTAAGGATCAAGAGGGGGGAATGTGAAGGCAGCCTGAGCCCACCTGTAAGGGCAGCTTAACCCAACCACTGCAATAACAGGATGTTTGCTTATCTATAATCAGCCTAGCCCCTGCTTGCTGCACTATGCAGACCCACATCCTGGGACAATGAGTTTGTAGAGGTTTTGCCAAAAACCAAGTCCCCACGTGTTAGCAGCTGGTGTCAGTCAGAGGTCTGTTATAACCTACTTTTCCGCAAAATAGCTTTTATAAAAACCCACACAATGTTCTGGAAGCAAGAAACAGAATCTGGGGCTATATAAGGCTGGGTTCAGCAGGATAAAAATGCCCAGCTTTTGCGAACTGATTCCTCTGAGCCAGCAGCACCGCTTTTGGAATAAAGGTGAATTTCTGCATCTTCTTAGTGCTTGGTGGTCTGTCTCCCATCTCTGGTTACTTTGGTGTAACAGTAGCTCTGTAGTATATTTTGAAGTCAGGTAGCGTGATACCTCCAGCATTCTTCTCCCCCCCCCCCCCCACCCGCCCAGAATTGCTTTGGCTATTCTGGGTCTTTTTAGTTCCATAGAAATTTGATGATTTCTCATTCTATTTCTTTAAAACATGACTTTTGGGATTTTTATGGGGATTGCATTAAATCTGTATATTGCTCTGGGTAAAATGGCCATTTTAACTATGCTGATTCTTCCAAACTATGAAAATGGGATATTTTTTCCATTTTGTTGTGTGTTTTTCAACCTCTCTTAATAATATTTTATAATTTTCAGTGTATAGGTCTTTCATATTCTTTGTTAAGTTTGTTCCTAGGTATTTTATTCTTTTGGTTGCTATTGCAAAAGAATTTGTTTTCTCCATTTCTTTTTCTGAAGTTTTGTTGTTGGTATACAGGAAGGCAATGGATTTTTGCACATTTATTTTGTACCCTGAAACTTGCCTGGTTTTGTTTATTGCTTACAGTAGTTTTTTGTAGAGTATTATATTTAGGTTTTTCTATATATAACATCAAGTTATCCACAAAAAGTGACAGTTTGACTTCTTCCTTCCCTAATTGAATGCCTTTTCTATCTTTATCTTGCCTTATTGCTCTGGCTAGAACTTTTATTACTAACCTATATAATAAAAGTCTAATGTGCTAAGTTTCTGATAATCCATTCAACCAATCAAAGCATAATATGCTAAATATATGCTAAGGCTGCTCAACCACTCGCTATGACATGCACTGACCACCAGAGGGAAGACAGTCGACCAGTCATTATGACGTGCACTGACCACCAGGGGGCAGAAGCTCCAACTGATAGGTTAGCTTGCTGTTGGGATCCAGCTAATCAGGACTGAGTGAGATGGGCCAGGTGCATCCTGGAGCCCTCCCGTGGTTCCTTCCCTGCTGGCCAACCTCCCAAATTCCTTCCTGGCCCCGGTCATGGACTGGTGGGGTCCTTGGGCTTGGCCTGTGCCCTCTTGCAATCTGGGCTGAGGGGACCCCTCCCTCCAGTGCACAAATTATAAGCACTGGGCCTCTAGTATGTATATACTAGTAAAAGCCTAAGCAACCAAACAACCATTCGACCAATAGCTATGACATGCACTAACCACCAGTGGGCAGATGCTGAATGCACAGGCATGGAAACATAGAACAGACTGATGAATATCAGAGGGAAGGGAGGAGGATAGGAAGAGATTAAACAAAGATCTTATTATGCATACTAGAGGCCTGGTGCATGGATCCATGCAGCGGTGAGGTCCCTCAGCTTGGCCTGTGCCCGCTCACAATCTGGGACCCCTCGGGGGATGTTGGACTGCCGGTTTTGGCTGCCTTAGAATATAGAAGAAAAACAGTAAAGGTGTAAGGCATGAATGTGCTCTTGCCAGAGCATGGTGTGGCTCCTTTGTCTTAAGGCTTTAGTTCCCAAGGAGGTGGAGACAGTTGGGAGTGTCACCAACTCCTGTGGGAAGATAACATACTTTAATTCTGATCCGATCCTGTGTTTTCAGGGCAGAGATTTCTTTAAACCCAACGTAAGACATGGAATCAAGAATGCCAACCCTCAGACTTCTATTCTGGAGAATTCACTCTTCAGGGAGTGACTCCCCAGATAGTAGAAGGAGACAGTAAGTAAGGCTTTTCAGTGAAAAAGAGTGAACAGTAGTCTGCCCCAAGCCAAGACTGATCAGAGCTATTATTTACATCAGTGATTTTCATCTTTTTTCATATCATGGCACACACACATAAACTAATTACTAAAATTCTGAGGCACATCAAAAACATACTTTTTGCTGAACTGACAAACGAACAACACAGGTATAATTTTGATTTATTCACACCGATGGCTGTTGTTGTGTTGGCTGCTGTCACTTTTTTTGACAGTCTGTTGAAATTGCTGACTCAGAACAATTGGAGGCTAGGATGCAATCCCTGGCCATGACCACAAGGTGTCACAGTGACTCCATATAAGGTTAATCCTCACCATCTTCATGAGAAGAAAAAGTAACTGCCCTACTTCAAAGATGGGAGGACACTCGCAGGGAATCCAGGAATGCTAATATGTTGAAAAGGAAGCTATGGCCGCGGTGACAGAGGCCACACAGCAGAGCTTCCTGTCCCCCTGGGATGTACTGGCCATTCAATGGGAGCCACAGTTTAAGATGCAATGCCAAACATGTGTTTCAAATGTATCACTAATGGGAACAGTGATTGGTGGAGATATTGTAATAGTTGTCTTAATTTTTCAATGCTTTCATCTGTGTCTTGAAATATGTATACACCCTTAAAACTATTCTTGGACCTAATTACTAAATCATTTTTCAACCAGGAAGTCAGCAACATTTGGTAATAAGCTAAAGAGGTGGAGGTAAAACTATGTGCTTCAGGATTCTCAGAAATCATCGCAGACCCCAGGTAGCAATGTTCACCTCTGAGCCCTCCCAGTTGCTTTGATCACTCCAATTACAGGGATGTTCTCCCTGTCTCCTCTGATTAATCATTAATGAATTAGAGGTCCAGTGTACAAAATTTGTGCATGGGGAGGGGGATTCCCCTCAGCCCAGCCTGCACTCTCTCCAATCCAGGACTAATGGACCCTAACTGCCCACTCCCCCTTTATCCCCCACCAGCCTGGTCACCCATAACTGCCCCCCTGCCACCTGGATCACCCCTCACTGCCACTCTCTGCTGGCCTGGTCACCCCTCACTGCCCCCTCCCTGCCAGCCTGGTTGCTCCTCACTGCACCCCTCTCTTGGCCTGGTTGCCCCTAACTGCCCCCCACCAGCCTAGTCTTCCCCAACTGCCCCCCCATGCCAGCCTGGTTGCCCTATCTGTCCCTCTTACCAGCCTGGTCACCCCTTAAACCCCTCCCTCTGTTGGCCTGGTCACCCCCACTTCCCACTCTGCTGACCTGGTCACCCCTCACTATCTCCCCTATTGGCCTAATTGGCTGCCAACTGCCCCCTCTGCCAGCCTGGTTGCCCCTCACTTCCCCCCTCTGCTGGCCTGGTCACCCCATGCAGTCTGCTATTCAATCATTTGGTCATCCCTCACTAACCCCCCTGCCAGCCTGGTCAGCCTGTTGTTCAATTGTTACTATAAGGGCATCCTGACCAATTTGCATATTACCCTTTTATTACTATAGATACTTACAAGCTTCCACCTAATACTATGCAGTGTAATGTGCAAGATGCTGAGGAATCAGAGATACATAATACTAGAGACCTCCTCTCTAAGAACTCAAAATATAAGTGTGGAGATAGTTTTATAACCAAAGATGGTGGTGGTTGTGGAACCATTCCACCATTGTTTTTTCTTATATTCCATCACTTTCATTTCCATGTCATTACTATTTATATTTGACTGTTTAAGAGGTGTTTCCATGGTGATGCTAACACACCTGCATAGATATTTGGCTACAATAAACTTCTGGGTTCTTAAGGAGAAAATGGTTTACCCCTTCCAGACTGTCCCAGGGAAGACTGACCATGGTCCCAGTCCCTCTTAAATGACATTCTTTAAAATAAAACTAGAAAACCAAGATGGTGGCATAGGTGAACACCTATACTGGTGCCTCACACAACAATTTCAAAACTACAACTAAAAGACAAAGCAGACATCATCCAGAACCACTGAAATCTGACTGAATGGAAATTCCACAACTAGAAGGAAAAAGTAAAGGACACTGAGACTGAGGAACCGCGGAGTGCAGAGATGCAGAGACCTGGAGACGTGGGCATGTGAGAGGAAGGGCCAAGTGGCTGAATATATGGCTAGCTTTCTCAAACCGGAACAAAACAAAGGTTCCCCATAGCACTGAAATCCAGTCCCGGGCGAGACTCAGGAAACCCAGACACATACAGGGAGAAATTGGTCTGTCTGGCAGTGGGCAGGGCTCAAGCCATAGCCCCGGGGCACTAAGACCCAGGGGAACTGCAGAAGACAGAAGTGTGGAGATGCAGAGACGTGCGAGATAGAGGAAAGGCTGGGCAGCTAGATATGCAGCTGCCTTGACCATTCCGAAGGGAAACAGGGCCTTTCAGTTGCACTGTATTCCAGTTCTGGAGATGCGTGCAGCCATTGCCGTGGAGCACGGAGACCCAGAGGAGCTGTGGAAGACAGAGGGGAGGAGACGTGCTCACCAAGAGGGTTCGGGCAGTTGAATGCGTGCCTGCCTTTCTTGTTCCAGAGGGAAACAAAGCCTCCCGGCTACACATATTCTAGTTCTGGGTGAAACTTTGGGTACTCATAAATGAAAGAAATGGAGGAAAGCAGAATACTGGACATAAGGTTCAAAACCACATTTATAAGGTTACTCAACAATCTGCTAAAAATCTCTGAGGAACTTAGTGAGACCTTTAAAGATATTAATGAGAATGTCAAAAAAAATGAGAGGACCAGACAGAAATGAAGCATACACTGTCTGAAATAAAGAATATACAGAAATTCAATAGTAGATCAAAGGACCCCAAGAAACAAACCAAAGATTTGAAACATGAGGAAACAAACAAACAAACAAACAACAACAACAACAAAAAAAAAAACAGAAAAAGAAAAAGAAAAAAGAATCCAAAAATATGAAGACAGTGTAAGGAACCTATGGGACAACAACCGGATTTTTGGGGTGCCAGAAGAAGAGAGAGAGAAGAAGGATATTGAAGGCCTATTGAAAGAAATAATGACAAAAAACTTTCCCTACCTGGTGAAAGAACTAGATTTACAAACCCAGGAAGCATACAGAACAAAAAAAAAAAAAAAAGGAATCCAAAGAGGACCACACCAAGACACATCATAATTAAAATGCCAAGAGCAAAAGACAACGAGAGAATCTTACAAGCAGCAAGAGAAAAACAGTTAATTGTAGGTAATGACTGTCAGCTGATTTCTCAACAGAAACTATGCAGGCCAGAAGGGAATGGCAAGAAATATTCAGAGTGATGAACAGCAAGAACCTACAACCAGCAAAGCTATCATTCAGAATTGAAGGTCAGATAAAGAGCTTCACAGACAATGAAAAACTAAAGGAGTTCATCAACATCAAACCAGTATTATATAAAATGCTGAAAGGTATTCTTAGAAGAAGAAGAAGAAGAAGAAGAAGAAGAAGAAGAAGAAGAAGAAGAAGAAGAAGAAGAAGAAGAAGAAGAAGGAAAATATAAAAATAAACATTATGAACATCAAATATATGTCTATCAAAGAATGAACCTAAAAATCAAGTGAATAAAAAATCTGATGAACAGCATAAACTGGTGAATATATAATAATAGAAAGGTAGTGGACTGATAATTCTCAGGGGAAAGGGGGTGTGAGGAGTTTGAGAAGAGATTGGACAAAAATCTTACACCTACGGATGAAGACAGTGGCCGGGAGGTAAGGGCATGGGGTGGGGTGGGGAATCAGGTGGAGGGGAGCTATTGGAGGAAAAAGAGGAACATATGTAATAATCTAAACAATAAAAATTTATTTAAAATAAATAAGTAAGTAAATAAATAAATAAAATTAATCATAAAATAACTCTGGCCCCTTTATGCACACATCTTGATGAATCAACATATTGAAGGACACATCTGAAAAAACTAATGAATATCCATAAACCTCCCCTAGGATTCCAGCTAGCAAAGAGAGATAAAAAGCCTCAAGATAAAGGAGCCACACCATGCTCTGGCAAGATAACATCCATGCTTTCTATCTTTGCTGTTTTCCTTCTATTCTCTAAGGCAGCTATGAGACTTACAACCAGGGGAGCAGTGGGCAGTGGCAACTCAACCCAGGCTAAGCCCTAAATCTGTCTTCAAGGCCCCCTTTTCTGTGACTTTTCTTCTCCAAATGCTTTTTCTATCTTAATTAAGCCCCTCTTTTATTTCACTGTCCCCAGCTTTAATAAACAGACTCTCAAAACCACCTTAATTTGTGTTGTAAAATCTTTCCTACACAGAGTCAAGAGCCCACACAATCCTGGTGAGCCCTAGGCAGACCCACGTAGGCCCAGACTCATCCAGTGCATCATGAGCCTGTCTGCTTAACATACTGATGAAGGTTTCAAGTCTAGAACCTTGGCATTGGTGTGAAGGGACTTAGATGCTGTTACTTCAATCTTTGAGAAAACGTGTCCTATAGGAATTCACTACAGGGAAAGACTGTATAAATGAAAGAATAGATTACCTTGCCCAGTCAGCATGGCTATGAACGTCAACCTATGGACTAGGAGGTCATGGTTTCATTCCTGGTTAGGGCACATGCCTGGATTGTGGGCTTGATCCTCAGTGTTTGGCATGCAGGAGGCAACCAATTGATTTTTTTCTCATCACTGATGTTTCTATCTCTCTCTCCCACTCCCTTACTCTCTCTGAAATCAATAAAAATATATTTTAAAAAGGAATATACTATCTTATAGGAACTATTCTTGACTAAAGTTTTGACCACCTAATATTTTCCTGGAAGAATTATACTTATTAACTGAGGATGAAAGTCTGCCCCTACCTATTACCTAGTATTGATAACTGGAGCAAAAACAAGGGGGTAAGGGGAAGAAAACATAGATAACACCAGAATTTCCTCATGTAATCAATCATGTTTGTTGAGGGCCTCTTCTATGCCCTAGACAGGTAATCAGGGTGGCAGAACAGCCACTTTGGGCTGGTGATAGGGGCAGGAGGAAAAAGCCAATGGCCATACAGAATGGACATTTTGAAGACTACAGAGGCAAAGCATAATTAGAACCCAGAGTTAAAGGAAGGATAAGAACAGGCTTAGAGAAGCAGTAATTCCACTGAGAGAGTGGTGCCGTTGTTAGACTGTGTGTGCCCACGTGGCCTGGGAAAATGGGAGAGGAGGTAATTACAGCACAGTGTGGTGAGTGCTATTCACAGAGAGAGGCACCGGTGGTGTGGGAGCAGAGAGAAGAGAAATTTCTTCCTCCTCCTCAGGGAAAAGATAGCAAGAAAGGAGGAGTTTCGCATTAATAGTGACTGCTTCTTATGGCAAGGTGGGCCTTGAGAGGCAGATAGCACTTGCTAAGTCAGAATCAGACAGGTGCCACATTGCACATGGAATTGATCCTGACCAAGTGATTAAAAAACTTACTGGAATTGCCCTTGGTCATCAGAGAAGCCCTCACAGACAAGGGATAGAAATGTAAAGAGGACAGTATGTTCAGATAGATGTGGTCTACAAAGAAATGAATGGTCTGGTCTCTGCACCATCTTTCAATCTGTAAAAAGGAATCTCTTGCTCCTTAATTACAGTTCTTTGGAGTCCACAGGGCTTTCCAAGATAATTGCATCATATGTTGGACCTAAAGGCCCTTTGTTGGGATAAAGTATCATTTAAAGCACCAGAACAGGAAAGGGAGCTCTGAGAACTGCCTTCAGTACTGGCCGGGCCTGCTGGGCCCCATGTGGTGGGAGCCACCAGCTCCCCACAGGAAACCGAGGAGGAGGGCACTCACTAGGTTGCTCTTTTGATGTAAATAACAAAACACTGTCCTAAGAGCCTCAAAGCAGAAGTAAATGGAAGCCTTTTATCTGAAAATCTGAAACAAAGGTGGAAAGACAGAATAAATAAATTAGTAACTCCAACAAAATATTCAAAAATGGAGGGGAAAAAAAGTATCTGAGCTAACTTTGGATACATATGTAAAACTCCCATGCCTGGGTCACATAACAATGTTTATTATAGACAAGCAACAACATAGCTGCCTGCAAAAAGAAGAAAAAAAAGGGGAGGAGAAGAGCTTTAGTCCTAACTAATACAAATTGATCATCATACCATCAAAAAGATACCATCACAAAGATGGCGGCACCCACGGCCACAAGATGGAGGCACCCAGTCCCCTCAGCCCCACAGGAGTCCCCAGTCCTTCCAGCCCTTGCACGCAGTGCAGCCAGACCTGCCCTCAGCACCTCAGCCCCCCAGCCGCTCAGGCCCAGCCCAAGACACAGGCAAGCCTCGGATGTTGGCTGCCCAGCCGCCCAGGGCCACCCAAGACTCAGGTAACCAGGGCCAACTGGGGCTTGCGCTGCCAGCAATGGCAGCAGCAGAGGTGTGATGGGGCATCACCTTCCCCTGATCGCTGGGTCACCTCCTGCCCCTGAGGGCTCCTAAACTGTGAGAGGGCCAGGCTGAGGGATGCCCCCCCTCCAGTGCATAAATTTTCATGCACCAGGCCTCTAATTCTGTTACATTTGCCACACAATTTGGGCTCAGCTTATACTTTTGGCACTTACTTAGCTTAACCAAACTATACTCAGGTGAGAAAGGATCACCTGATAAAGCCCAGGAAGAAATAACTGAAAATAGAAATCGGGTGGAGTTAGAGTTCTTAAAGGATAAACACTTCCCAGTGCTCTCAAAACTTGACCAAGAGCCTGGCTTATGTGGCTTTGTTGATTGAGCACCATTCCAAGAACCAGGAGGTAACAGTTCAATTCCTGGTCAAGCACATGTCTGGGTTGCATGCTCAGTCCCCAGTAGAGGACATGCAGGTAGCAACCCACTAAGGGATATGTAGGAGGCAGCCTATCGATGTTTTCCTTATCATCAATGTTTCTTTCTCTTCCTCTCCCTTCCTCTCTCTGAAATCAATAAAAACATTTTTTAAACTTGACCAAGAAATATATTAGATGGCTCTTTTTTACCTTTAATTTTTCTGTACCAAGCCCCTTACCTGATATGAGTACCACTTCCTATAACTATATGGTCACTTCCTTTTCTAAATTCTTTCACCTGTACTGTAGTAATGTGCAGTTCTTCCAGACAGAAATTGTTAACGAGCAAAACTCAACTGAGTAAACTTGAAGATCTAATTGGTTTCATTAAGTGATTTACAGATTGCTCCAGTGAATTCTATAAAACAGGGAATTTTTATAGGCAGAGAGTTAAGAGTGGGTCATTTCAGACAAGGTCACCTTCCTTTAGGGACAGTCTCATCAGGCAGATGACCTCACTAGTGCTCACTAGAAAATCCAGAATGTTTAAATTCCAACCTGAGAGAGGCTGAAATGGCAAGTAAGTCAGTTAAGTTTTGTTTGGTGATGTTGCCTGTCAAGAGTGTCTCCATTTTGGCCTGTTTCTTTCTTTAACAAAATTAAAAAGTGTTAAGAATTCTATGTGGATGTTCTTTTTCTGGCTCTGTTGCCACTAGACTTTGGGTGTTTAACTCTGATTGTTAGGATGAGTTCTGTAAGATCCTGTAGATTTAAAAAACATCCAAACCTGTAAAAATAATTTTATAAAAGCTTATTTGAGCCAAACTGATGACATATGCTGGGGGACAAGATTTCGATGCTCCAGAAAATAACAGTTTTGCAGCTTCTTTTACTAGTATGCATTTGGAATTAAGGAGAGGACATAAGGAAGATTGGAGAAAGCAAGGTGGGGGTTGAATTACATGATAGTTAACAAGATTACTCGTTATCTTAAAGGTTAATACCCCCTTTGAGGTATTACTTCTGGTATTTTCAAGCTGTGTTAACCTAGAACAATAACCTAGAACAATAAGTAGGACTGGCTTAAAACCTTTCACTAAAGAAGTTATAGGCCTCAAGCATAACTACCCTCTATGACCTGCCCAGTTAGAAATTTATAATCAGATCATCCTGTGAGGTTACTTTCTATAGAATCTTTTTTAAAAAAATAAATCTTTATTGTTCAGATTATTACAAATGTGTTCCTCTTCTCCCACTCAATTGCTCCCCTCCACAAGGTTCCTACCCCACCCTCTGTCCTTTCCCCATCCCCCATTGTCCTCATTCACAGGTGCACAGTTTTTGTTCAGTCTCTTCCTGCACCCCCACTCCCCTTTTCCCCGAGAATCGTCAGTCCACTCCCTTTCCATACCTCTGATTCTGTTATATTCAACAGTTAATATTGTTCATCAGATTTTTTAATTCCCTTGGTTTTTAGATTCACTTGTTGATAGTTACGTATTTGTTGTTCATAATTTTTATCTTTATCTTCTTCTTCTTCCTAAATAACCCCCTTCAGCAATTCATATAATTCTGGTTTGGAGGTGAACTCTTTTAGCTTTTTTTTATTAGTTAAGCTCTTTATCTGTCCTTTGATTCTGAGTGATAGCTTTGCTGGGTAGATTATTTTTGGCTGTAGGTTCTTGCTATTCATCACCTTGAATATTTCTTGCCATTCCCGTCTGGCCTGCATGGTTTCTGTTGAGAAATCAGCTGACAATCGTATGGATGCTCCTTTATAGGTAACTACCTGCTTTTCTCTTGCTGCTTTTAATATTCTCTCTTTGTCTATTGCTCTTGGAATTTTAATTATGATGTGTCTTGGTGTGGTCCTCTTTGGATTCCTTTTGTTTGGGGTTCTGTGGGCTTCCTGGACTTGTAAGTCTATTTCTTTCCCCAGGTGGGGGAAGTTTTCTGTCACTATTTCTTCCAGTATTCTTTTGGTATCTTGCTCTCTCTCTTCTTCTGGAATCCCCATAATTCTGATGTTGGTTTGCTTGAAATTGTCACAGAGGTTTCTTACACTATCTTCAACTTTCTGGATACTCTTATCTTCTCGCTTCTGCAAAGGAGTGTCCTCTGGCTCTTTGTGTTCTAAATCTTTGTCTTGATTCTTGCGATCTTCCAGTCTGTTTTTAGGACTTTGTATAATATTTTTTATTTCAGACAATGTTTTCTTCATTTCTAGTTGATCCCTTATTATTTCCAGTTGCTCCCTTTTCATATCCTCATAGGTCTCATTTATTTTATTGGCTTTTTTTAGGATATTGTTGAATAACCTTATAACTGTAGTTTTGAACTCAATGTCCAATCTTTTCTTTTCCTCCATCTCCTTCCTTTGTGTCCTTCCTCTTGTCTGCATTTTAGTTGTTTCCCTGATTTGATGGAATAGCTTTGTGTGCTATGTGTTCTGGTAGAGCCCAGTAGCACAGCTTTCCCAGTTACCTGCGGTGGACAGTCTTGGTGTAGCCCTTTGTGGGCTGTGTGTGCAGTCTTGTTGCTAAGCCTTGCTTATTGTTGGTATCACTGGGATGCGTTGATCTCCAAGCCAATTGGCTGTGAGAATCAGCAGTGTCTCAGCTAGAAGGGCTTCTGTACTCCACTTGGATAGGGTGGGGTCTTGGGGTGGCGCAGACAATCTTTGGTTCCCTGTCAGTCTCATCTTAGAAAAGTCCTGTTCTCGGAGAATTTCGGAAGATTGGTTGCAGGCGCGTGCACCTCTTTGGTAAAGGCGCAGACAAGCTTTGGATTCTGGCCAGTCCCTCCTTAGAGAAAGCCAGCCTCTGAGAGCTTCTGTGCTCAGCCACAGATGGGGTGGAGTCTTGGGTTGGTGCAGACAAACTTTGTTTTCCCTTTGGCTCCTCCCCAAGTCCCGCAGTAATGGCCTCTGGCTTCACACACCTCGGAGAGATCTCTGCCCGCTGCCTGACAATCTGGCCTCTCCCTGTCTGGGGCCGTCTATCAGAGCAATAGGCTGATTCTATTTTCCTCTCGAACAAGAAATCCAGCCAAGCGTTAGCTGTCCGCCCTCTCCTTGCGCCAGGAGTAAGCCAGTAGCAAACTCAGCCCGCCCGCCCTCTCTGAGCCGGGAGTAATCCAGCAGCAATCTCGGTCCAGCCCTTCCTCTCCCCGCGCCGGGAGTAAGCCAGCACCTTTTGTGCACACAGTTCTCCGTACCTTCAGAGTTCCTGAGGTTCAGCGTGCCTTCTCTCTCCTTCCCAGACTGCAGAGCCTCCTTTCAGCTAGCCGTCCAGCGCTTCAGGGCAATGCCTCCCCTGTTTTCCAGATCTAAATTCAAATTTGTTGTGGTAGGCTGCATTTGAGTGTCTACCCTATGCCACCATCTTGGTTTTCTACTTTCTATAGAATCTTGAATCCCATTTTTTTTGTTTGTTTGTTTTTTGGTCCACAGTACAGATTTTATATGTAACTAGAGGCCTGCTGCATGAAATTTGTGCACTGGGAGGAGGTGGAGTGTCCCTCAGCCCTGCCTGCACCTGTCCAATCTGGGGTGCCTGTGGAATCAAACCTAAACTGCAGTTGGACATCTTTCTCACAATCTGGAACTGCTGAATCCCAACCACTCATCTACCTGCCTACCTGATTGTCCCTAACCACTTCTGCCTGCCAGCCTGATCACTCCCTAACCACTCCCCTGCCAACCTTATCAACACCTAACTGCTCCCCTGCAGGCCCAATTGCCAACTTCCCTCCCCTGCAGGCCTGGTCACCCCTAACTGCCTTCCCTTGAAAGCCATTTTATAGCAGCCATCTGTGACCACATGGAGGCAGCCATCTTGTGTGAGGATGTGATGGTCAATTTGCATATTACTCTTTATTATATAGGATAATTATAATTATAGCAGTAATTTTTAAACTCAAGACTTTATTTATATAGACAATAAAAGTGTTAGTTGAGAAGTACTACACTCATACTTTGTAATAAGAATTATGTTCAAATCACAACATATGATCATAAAGGATATACAGTGGGTTGTGAAAGCAATTCCTAATCCCTCCAAAGAAACTAGAGATATTTAAACTGAGCATTCCCTTGATGCCTCTCACATTGTTCCTAAGTGCTCTGATTCGAAAAATGACTGATCAAAAAGTGTAGGTAAGCCGAAGCCGGTTTGGCTCAGTGGTAGAGTGTTGGTCTGCAGACTGAAAGGTCCCAGGTTTGATTCCGATCAGGGGCATGTACGTTGGTTGCGGGCACATCCCCGGTGGGGGGGGTGTAGGAGGCAGCTGGTTGATGTTTCTCTCTCATTGATGTTTCTAGCTCTCTATCTCTCTCCCTTACTCCCTGTAAAAAATTAATAAAATATATATATTTTTTTAAAGTGTAGGTAACATTACTTCAGTGAGGTACAGTGGTAGAAGGTGAAGTGTACATATAATCTTTCAACGCCTGAAAAAATAAAGTAAATAATGCATATGGTTAACAAAGTAAATTATGAAATCAATACATGACTCTACCTGCTCTTATACTTTTCTTCAAGACATAATATGAAGACCCAAGAAGGACCCCAAGGGGCACCATGTTGATAAGTACCAATCATCTACACCTTTTCCTCCAGTTTTGTTCTACTTTTCTATGATAGACTTGTATGGTATCTACTCAATTAAAGGCCATACCCTCATGAAAAATCCAAGTTATCTTAACTGAAGCAAGTCTAAAGTCACATCAGGGAAATGATACTGTGCTGAGTAACAAGGTAAGGAACCAGGTGAGATGAATCACAGGAGGCCAACAGTAAGAGCACGCAGCAGAGAAAAATGTTGAGGATAACATGAGTGAGTATTTTATAGGCCTGTTTTTTTAGGTAAACTTGCTATGTGATATGGGGGTGAGTTCAGCTTTAAGAAATTGAGTGGCACTGACAGGTAAATAGGAACAATGGGACAGGTTAGAGAGCCTAGAAGCATGTGCATACATGTTAGTGTAGTTGCTCTAGAAGCAAGCTGAGACTAGAATTTGGGGTGAAGCAATTTATTTGGGAGGTGTGAGGAGTTGAGATAGGAAGAGAGGCAGTCTAGAGGATGAATAGCTAACTGAGCCAGCTTTGACCATGGGTTAAGGGAAGACTTTTTCATGCAAGAATGCTGTGAGATGGTCTAAAACATGTCTCAGAATGATCCCACCAGAGGAGTGAGGGAGGGAACTGGAATATTCCTAAGCCAAATTCTTTCAGACTTTGGTTGTGAACTGTTCCACAGATATCAACTCCCCAGCACTTTTCAGCTTCTGTAGTTCTAGAAGTCTTCAGGCACAGAGATCAAGTGATGGTGACTGGAAGTCATCAGGAGCACAGTGAAAAGGCACATTATATGTATGTTATATTTGGTATATGAAAGAGGTAGCCATACAAAGAGTGAGGGGGAAAAATGACTATTCTAAAAATGATGTTGGGACACATGACTATCCATACGGCAAAAAATAAAATTAGTTCTTTATCTCACACTATATACAAAAATAGAGTCCAGATGGACTAAAGACCTAGATGTAAAAAGAAAGAATATGAATAAATCATGAATTAATATTCTCATGAATTCTGGATATGGAAGGATTTCTAAAAAGTGAAAACCAAAAATTATAAAGAAAAATATCCTATATAATAAAAGCCTAATTATGCTAAGTGTCTGGTTGACTGGTCGGCTACTCAACCTATCAAAGCATAACATGCTAATGATATGCTAAGGTTGCTCAATCACTTGCTATGATGTGCACTGACTACTAGGGGGCAGATGCTCTAATCAGTAGGTTAGCTTGCTGCTGGGGTCTGGCCAATCAAAACTAGGCAAGATGGGCCAGACACACCCTGGAGCCCTCCTACAGTCCCTCCCCTGCTGTTTAACCTCCTGTGTCCCTCCTGGACCCAGATAGTACACCGGTGGAGTCCCTTGGCCTGGCCTGTGCCCTCTTGCAATCCGGATATTGCAAAAGGGGGATATTGGAGAGCTGGTTTCAGCCCGATGCCATAGGCCAAGCTGAGGGACCCTGCTGGTGCACAAATTTGTGCACCAGGCCTCTAGTTTTAAAGAATAAACACTTGAGCCCTAGCCAGTGTTGCTCAGTGGTTCTAGTATCAACTCAACCACAGAAGGGTTTTGGGTTCAATTCATAGTCAAGGGCAGTTACCTGGGTTGCAGGTTCAATCCTGGACCCAGGGCAGAGGCAACTGATTGAGGTGTCTCTCTCAGATCAATGTTTCTCTCTCTCTCTCTTGCTTCCCTCGCCCCATCCCTTTCCTCCCTCCCTTACACTCTCTAAAAATCAATGGAAAAATATCCTCAGGTGACAACAAAAAGTGAAAAAGGAATAAACACTTGATCAAATTCAATAATTAAACATAAAATACAATTAAAAATAAGTCCTAGCAAACTTAGAAAGAAGGTAATATTCTTAATAAAGAAAATTTACAACACTCTTACAGCAAACATATTTAATTATAAAATATTGCAACTTCTTTTCCTCAGATAAAAGATGAGACAATTATGTATGTCTGCTATCACCACTTGTGATCAGCATTGTACTAGAAATCTTAACTAGCAAGAAAGTCTTACAAGAAGGCAAGAAAGAGGGGAGAGTAAGGTTAAAAAGGAAGACATAAAACTATCATTATTTGTACAATAGACAACAGCTATTTGTACATATAAAATAAAATAAGTTATTAGAATAAATAAGTAAATTTAGTAATGTTGAAGACTATATGGTCAATATGCAAAAATTAACTTAATAACAAAAAATATTATAAAATAACAGCATCAGAAAGAATATGTAGAATAAGATTCAGGAGGTGGAGACAAGATGGCGACCGAACAGACGGACTTGTTCTGACTCCAGTCCCAGAACAGATAAAAGCAGCATCTGAGTTGCTCAGGGAAGGTTGATGGGCAGCTAAGGGGGAGCGGAACTCTCAAGGAAGGTAAGGAAGGGGTCCGCTGGACAGGATTTCCTGACCAAGCGGCCAGCACTGCCATGGCGGCTCTCCCGGAGCTACGGCTTGGAGGGAAGGCTGCGCCATCTTACCAGGAAAGGAGGATTTTCTCTGAGGCCTGGGAAACCCACAGCAGAGGAGTCCATCGAGCAGCTGTGACGCCCCAATTGGCGCGAACACGTGGATTCAAGGGAGTTCTTCAATCACCCACGGAAAGGTCAGAGCTTGCGGGGATATTGCGAGGGTTCTGTGCCCCGCGGGCAGGCAGCTACAGTAGCCTCGGAGCTCCCGCGAGGCCCTGCCTCCACTGTAGCCGGGAGCTCCCAAGCGGCTTCCCGCGCCGAGCTGTGCCCACAGAAGGCTGCAGCCAGAATCCTGCCCAGTGACACCCAGTGCTGGGTTTGGCGTAATCTTCCCCAGAAGTGGGACTTTTTTAAAACGCCAGGGGACACGGGACAGATTGTTAAGAATCGCGGCTGTCCCACCAAGGGAGGAACATCTGGACACCTTGACGCCTGATCCCCTTCACCCCCTTGCATCTGAATACTAGGGAAGGACTGCCCAGTTGGGCATATACGGGGAAATTGCAGGGGGAAATTGCCTTCCTGGAAACAAGGGATCAGAGCCAGAAGAGATAGACTGGGAGCCAGTTGGCACTCTGCCAGCTAGAGCCATAGAGAAAGAAGGCCAGAACAACCAAAAAGACTGGGAGGTCAAACCGGAAACACTGACACCTAAGAGCTGAATTACAAATTGCCCTTTTTTTTTCTTTTAATTAATCAAAAATAAATGGACACAAATAACTAAGATATAGCCTACTTAAAATTAAGGATTACCTTACAAAACTGAGGTGCAGTGGAATGCTGGGAACTGCAAGACTGTCTGGTCTCAGAATCAGGAGTGCCAAATACAATAACAGAGGAAGTGAATGACCACTACTGGACATTTTTATGCTAATTTTACTATTCTTTATTTTATTTTCATTTTTTACATCTTTTATTTAATTTTCATTTTTTATATCTTTTACTTAAGAAACGAATTTTTTTCTTTTTTCCTTACTTGATTTTACCTTTTCAATTATTACATTTTTCAATCTCTATCATCACTATTACTACTGCTATTTTGCAATTTTTGTTCCATTTTTTTTTTCCTCTCCAGTACCATTTTATTTTTTCTTTATTTTACATTGGGAGTAACCTTCATTCTATTTTAATCTCTACTATAGCATCATTCAACCCTATCTCAACTCGACCTTTACACCAACACTCTCTTACTAAACTTTACCCCTTTAGTCTCCGGTTTATCCTATCCCTTCCCGGCTTTAGTTTTTCCTTTATTCTTTCTGTATACCCACTGCTAAAGCTCTCACTATACTTATAGACCTAATTTCCAACCCCTGATCCAAGTGTATAAATACCACTCTCTGCACTATATTAACTAGTTAAAAAAACAAACAAACAACAAAAAAAACTGTTCTCCCCTCTATCCTTTTCTCATTGTTTGTGTGAATGTTGATTATTGTGAATTTTTATGCTTTTTAGTGAAATTGTTATGCTTATTCCTGTGTTGTTATTGTTGCTTTATATTTTTTTAAAAATCCTCTGTTTTTGTTTGTTTCTTTTACTTATGTATATCATAGCCTTACTTAATAATAGTGGATATTGTAGTTTGTATTAATCTCCAAGTACTGTTATTGGCATTGGCTGGGTTCAGTGGTTTTTCTATGGCAATTTTCTCCACATATATATATATATATATATATAGTTTGTTTCCCATTTCTCTTTTAGTTTGCTTCTTCTCTCTCTTTCTTTCTCTCTCTCTCTCTCTCTCTCTCTCTCTCTCTCTCTCTCTCTCTCTCTCTCTCTTTTCTTTTTTTCCCCTGTTTTCCAACTTAATTTTGTCATTACTTTTTTTCTTCTTTTTCTATTTCTCTATCCCTCTTCTTTTATTTTATTTACTTATTTATTTTTTAATTTTTCTTCATTTTATTTTTACCTTTCTTCCTTCTCTCCTATACCCTAATTTGCCTTTCTCTAGTGGTCACCTTTATTAGAGGTTATTAAAATTGTAAATACATTCCTGTTAAGTGCCTCTTGTATTGTACCTGGTAGGGTTGTATTTGGAACCTTTAAATCAATGCAGGAGAAGGAACATCACATAACCAGACATCCTGAAAAGAGAGGCCATGGGGAGACCAAAAAATAGCCTACACATGAAAGAAAATCAGGCATCACCAGAAAAGGAAGTAAACGAGTCAGAGGCAAGCAGCCTACCAGAGCAAGAATTCAGAATA
This sequence comes from Pipistrellus hanaki, assembly GCF_964339955.1. Lineage (NCBI taxonomy): Eukaryota > Metazoa > Chordata > Mammalia > Chiroptera > Vespertilionidae > Pipistrellus > Pipistrellus hanaki. The sequence goes on along the minus strand of NC_140504.1, from coordinate 114,077,524 downwards.
ATGATCATAGGATGGCTAAAAAGAAATGGAAGAGAAATTTGACAATAACCAAGAAGAAATGAGGAAGGAACCATGAGGAACTGAAGAAGAACCATGAGGAATTGAAGAAGTATCAAGAGGAATTGAAGAAGAACCAAGAAGAAATGAAAATGACATCACGACCATGAAGAACTCAATAGAAAGCATCAAGAATAGACTAGATGAAGCAGAGAACCGCATCAGTGAGCTAGAAGACAAGATGGAAAAAAAAATACCCAAGTAGAGCAGCTTCTAGAAAAAAGATTAAAAAGCAGGAGGAGAGCCTACGGGAGCTTTGGGACAATACAAAACAAAATAATATTCAAATAATAGGGGTTCCAGAAGGAAAGGAAACTGAGGTAGACATGGAAAAAGTATTTCAAGAAATAATGACAGAAAACTTTCCTGAGATAGAGAAGAAAAAACCCACACAAATCCAAGATGCTCACAGAGTCCCAAGAAAAATGAATCCCAGAAGACAGACTCCAAGGCACATTATAATTAAATTGGCAAACAACAATGACAAAGTAAGAATCTTAAAAGCAGCCAGAGAGAGACAGAAAGTTACATACAAAGGAACCCCCATCAGACTAGCAACTGATTTCTCAACAGCAACTTATCAGGCCAGAAGGGAATGGGACGAAATATACAAAGTCATGCAAAGGAAGGGCCTGAATCCAAGAATACTGTACCCAGCAAGGCTATCAATCAAAATTGAAGGGGAAATCGGGAGCTTCACAGACAAAAAAAGACTGAAGGAATTTATCTCCACCAAACCAGCAATGCAAGAAATGCTAATGGGTCTAGTGTAAAAATAAAGAAATAGGAAGTAAAGAAGGAACACGGTATAGAATAAAAATGGCGTCAAATGAGTACCTATCAATAATAACCTTAAATGTAAATGGATTAAATGCTCCAATCAAAAGACATAGGGTGTCAGATTGGATAAGAAAACAAGACCCATACATCTGTTGTCTACAAGAAACCCTCCTCAGAAAAAAAGATGCACACAGACTGAGGGTGAAGGGATGGAAAAAAGTTTTCCAGGCAAATGGAAATGAAAAAAAAGCTAGGGTAGCAATACTCATATCTGACAAATTAGATCTCAGAGTGAAGGACATAACAAGAGATAATGAAGGCCACTTCATAATACTAAAGGGAACAATCCACCAAAAAGAAATAACCCTGGTAAATAAATATGCACCCAATATAGGAGCACCCAAATACATTAAAAAAAAAACTGCTGGAGGACATTAAGGGAGAGATTAATAGCAATACAATCATAGTAGGAGATTTGAATACCCCACTGTCACCCTTCAACAAATCATCTAAACAAAAAATCAGCAAAGAAATGTCAATCTTAAATGATTCACTAGGCCAGATGGAATTAATTGACATCTTCAGAACATTCCACCCCAAAGCCACAGAATATACATTCTTCTCAAGTGCACATGGGACATCCTAAAAGATCGACCACATTTTGGGACATAGGCAAAGTCTCTTCAAGTTCAAGAAGATAGAAATCATATCAAGCATCTTCTCAGACCATAATGGCATAAAACTGGAAATTAACTATAATAAAAATAATCCAAAGAAATCAAACACATGGAGACTAAACAGCATGCTATTAAACAAGGACTGGGTTACCGGAGAAATCAAGGAAGAAATTAAAAACATCCTGGAAACAAATGACAATGAAAACACAACAATGCAAAATCTATGGGACACAGCAAAAGCAGTTTTGAGAGGGAAGTTCATATCCCTACAAGCCTATTGCAAAAAACAAGAAAAAATGGTAACAAATTATCTAACTCTACAACTCAGAGTTAGAAAAAGAGCAACAAGAAAAGCCCAGTGTAAGCAGAAGGAAGGAAATAACAAAAATCAGAGCAGAGATAAACAACATAGAGACCAAAGAAGCAATACATAAGATCAACAAAACCAAGAGCTGGTTCTTTGAAAGGATAAACAAGATAGATGGACCTCTAGCCAGGCTAACCAAGAAACGAAGAGAGAGGTTTCAAATAAACAAAATCAGAAATTAAAGAGGTGAAGTAACAACAGACCCCGCCGAAATACATAGGATTGTTACAAAATACTATGAACAACTCTATTCCAACAAACTGAACAACTGGAGGAAATGGACATATTCCTAGAAAAATACAAACTTCCAAAACTCAATCAGGAAGAATCTAAAAATCTCAATAGACCAGTGACTTGGGAAGAAATTGAAACAGTCATCAAAAAGCTTCCAGCAAACAAAAGCCCAGGGCCAGATGGCTTCACAGGAGAGTTTTACCAAACATTCAAGGAAGAACTAAAACCTATCCTCCTCAGACTATTCGAAAAATTCAAGAGGAAGGAGCACTTCCAAACTCCATCTATGAAGCCAGCATCACCCTAATACCAAAACCAGATAAAGACAACTCAATAAAAGAGAATTACAGGCCAATATCCCTCATGAACATAGACACCAAAATCCTCAACAAACTTCTAGCAAATCAACTCCAGAAGAACATCACAAAGATCATACACCATGTACAAGTAGGATTTATCCCAGGAATGCAAGGATGGTACAATATCTGCAAATCAATAAACGTGATACATCACATAAACAAATTGAAAGATAAAAATCATATAGTCATATCAATTGATGCAGAAAAAGCATTTGATAAATCCAACACCCTTTCCTGATAAAAAACTCTTAGCAAGGTGGGAGTACAACGATCATACCTCAACATAATAAAAGCTATATAGGATAAACCCACAGCCAACATCATACTCAATGGGCAAAAACTAAAACCATTCCCTCTAAGAACAGGAACAAGACAGGGATGACCACTCTTGCCACTCCTGTTTGACGTAGTACTGGAAGTACTAGCCATTGCAATTAGACAAGAGGGGGAAATAAAAGGCATCCAAATTAGAAAAGAAGTAAAGTTATCCTTATTTGCAGATGACATGATATTGTACATAAAAAACCCAAAAGACTCCATTAAAAAACTAAATGACGTAATAAATGAATTTGGCAATGTAGCAGGATACAAAATTAACACCAAGAAATCCATGGCATTTCTATACACCAACAGGGAAACTACAGAAACAGAGACTAAAAAAGCAATTCCATTTACCATCGCACCAAAAAAATTAAGATACCTAGGAATAAATTTAACTAAGGAAGTAAAGGACCTATATGCGGAAAACTACACGACACTGAAAAAAGAGATAGAGGAAGATGTAAAGAGATGGAAGAACATACCATGTTCATGGATTGGTAGAATCAACATCATCAAAATATCCATACTTCCTAAAGCAATCTATAGATTCAATGCACTCCCCATTAAAATACCAATGGCATATTTCACTGACCTAGAAAGAACTCTCCAAAAGTTCATTTGGAACAATAAAAGACCCCGAATAGCCACAGCAATCCTGAGAAAGAAGGGTAAAGTAGGATGGATCTCAATACCAGACTTCAAAATGTATTACAAAGCCACTGTTCTCAAAACAGCCTGGTACTGGCACAAGAACAGACATATAGATCAATGGAATAGAATCGAGAACCCAGATATCAACCCAAATCACTATGCTCAATTAATATTTGACAAAGGAGGCACGAATATACAATGGAGTCAAGACAGTTTCTTCAAAAATGGTGTTGGGAAAATTGGACAGACACATGCAAAAGAATGAAACTAGATCACCAACTTACACCATACACAAAAATAAACTCAAAATGGATACAGGACTTAAACATCAGACGGGAAACCATAAAAATACTAGAAGCATCCACAGGCAACAAAATCTCAGACGTGTGCCAAAAGAACTTCTTCACTGATACTGCCCCTACGGCAATGGAAGCTAAAGAGAAAATAAACAAATGGGACTACATCAAAATAAAAAGCTTTTTTACAGCAAAAGAAACCATCAACAAAACAACAAGAAAGCCCACGGTGTGGGAGAACATATTTGCAAATAATACCACTGATAAAGGTTTAATCTCCAACATCTACAGACAGCTGATACAACTAAATAAAAGGAAGATGAATGATCCAATTAAGAAATGGGCAATGGACCTAAATAGAATATTTTCAAAAGACAGACGGAAGGCCAAAAGGCACATGAAAACATGCTCAAAGTCACTAATTGTCTGAGAGATGCAAATCAAAACAACAATGCGGTACCATCTCACACCTGTCAGAATGGCCAACATCAACAAATCAACAAACGACAAGTGTTGGCGAGGTTGTGGAGAAAAAGGAACCCTCGTGCACTGCTGGTGGGAATGCAGACTGGTGCAACCACTGTGGAGAACAGTGTGGAGTTTCCTCAAAAAACTGAAAATGGAACTCCCATTTGACCCAGTAATCCTACTCCTAGGAATATATCCCAAGAAACTAGAAACACCAATCAGAAAGGATATATGCACCCTTATGTTCATAGCAGCACAATCTACAATAGCCAGAATTTGGAAACAGCCTAGGTGCCCGTCAGCAGATGATTGGATCAAAAAACAGTGGTACATCTACACAATGGAATACTATGCTGCCATAAAAAAGAAGGAATTCTCATCATTTGCAGCAACCTGGATGGAATTGGAGAGCATCATGCTGAGTGAAATAAGCCAATCAATGAAAGAGAAACACCACATGACCTCACTCATTTATGGATAATAAAGAACATTATAAACTGATGAACCAAAAGATAGATATAGAGACAGTAAAACAACAAGCAGACTGTCAAATTGCAGCACGGAGGGGAGGGAGATCTGGGGGAGAAAATAGACCAACCGAAGGACTTGTATACATGCATATAAGTACAACCAATGGACATAAAACTCTGGGGAGGGAGGGAGGGCGCAAAAAAAAATCAATAAAATATATTTAAAAAATAAATAAATAAATGAATAAATAAATAAATAAAAATATGTAGAATAAATCAAACAAAATATTTATAAGACCTCTATATAGAAAACCTCAAAATAGTAATATATATATATATATATATATATATATATATATATATATATATATATATACAAAAGCTAAATAAATGAAGAGATATTCCATGTTCATAGATTGAAAGAACAATATAGTTACCTGGCCGGGTAACTCTGTTGGTTAGAGCATAGTCCTGGCATGCTAAGGTTGTGGGTTTGATCCCCAATCAGGGTACATACAATGAAGGCATAAATAATTGGGACAACAAATCTATGTTTCTCTCTTTATCTCTCTCTTGCCCCTTTCTCTCTCTCTAAAATCAAGAAATAAAAATGGGGAGGGAAAAAGGAATGTTATAAATATATCTTTCTCACCACATGGAACTATAGATGCAAAATGATCCCAATCAAAATCACAGCAGAGCTTTGTTGTTTGGTTTTGGTTTTGGTTTGGTTTTGTTTAGCATGGAACGAGACAAACATGGAAATGTAAGGCTGACACTATCTTAAAGACAGAAGACATACAACAACATACATCCAGGATTATTATAAAACTGCAATAATTAAATTAACATGATAATGTTGAAAGTATAGACAAATATACCAAATGAGATAGTAGAGTGTTCAGAAACAGACACACACATATACTCTATTAGGGAAAATGGTCTTCGTAAGAAAGGTGCTGGGAAAATTGGTTATCTCTCTGGGGACAAAAATAAATCCTGGCTCCTCCTTTACACTATAGACAAAAACTTGGTCCAAGGGGATTTTTTTTAAACTAAATATGAGAAGTAACACAATAAAGCTTCTTAAAAATAAGAGATATCTTCATGACTCTTAAGTAGACAGATTTTCTAAATGGTATATTTTTAAAAATCAATCCTAAAGTATAAGTTTGATCAATCGAAGAAGCTAAGAATTTCTGTACATTCAGAAAAAGTAAGTCATCAAAAGAAAAAAATATGAAATCAATAAAAGACAAATATCTAGAACAAAACAAACTGTTGTAAATCAATAAGAAGAGAAAAATCAATATAAAAATGGACAAAAATTCAAATAGGCACCCCAAATAAAGATATAAATAATCGAAGATATTTGCCATCATTAATTACTCATGAAGTATAAGCAAATTGAAATTGATACCATTGTAATAATCTGGTAATTATTTTACAGGAAAGAAGTAAGGGGAAGACTAAATAATATAAGCATGCCATTTATACAGTTTTTGCTAGAAAGCGGTGATTTACATTCAAGTCTGTTCCCTGCTGATCAATGGGGGAAGGGACTGGACAAAGGCAGGTTACCAGTGTGGCTTGGAGTTAGAACCACTTCTTCAAAATAGACTCGCCCAGGCCAAAAACCGACTTCTGTGCATGGGCCACAAAGTTTCAATCACACTGTATGTGCGCTCCCACACATAGTATTTTGTGAAAGAGTCACACTCAAGAGGCCAAAGAGCCATAGGTGGCTCACGAGCCACGGTTTGCTGATCACTGGGTTACATGAATGCCCAGGAACGCCTAAGTGGTGTGTGAGGTGCTTACCTGTCTACCAATCAGACCTGGGAACAAATAATTGGCCAGAATAGGTATGCCTACTGCTGGGACTCAAAAGCTGAATGAATGTTTAAGCTTGAACAAAGATAGTTTGCTCTCTTGGCTCTTGCCTCTCCTGCTTGCCTATGTTCCTGTGACTCCTGATACCGGGTATCCCATGTGGCTCCTGGCCATGTGGGCTCCACACAATGGACTGATGGACTTTAATTAGCCTGAATGCTGAAGAGGACACAGCTACAACATGAAACCAAAACTCTGGACACTGGTTTTGCTTCTGGCTCTGCTGGAGCCACAGTTGTACCATATCAAGGGCTGGATTTGGGACTTGATAACCCAAGGCATGTAACTTCACAACTCAAATTAAGACATTTACCACATCTCATTCTCCATGGGGGCTTCTGAAAGTGCTCATTTCTGTGGTGTCCCAAGAACCTCACTCCCATAAGAAACAGAGGAATCCCACTGGTGTATTCCTCCAATAACAAAACTAGAATGAAATACCAATATGCACCCATTAGAATGGCTCAAATATTTAAAATGACACTATCAAGTACAGGTAAAACTGTGGAACACTGAAACTTCTGGTAAGAGTGTGAGTTACTGCAGTTGTTAGGAAAACTGTCAGTATCAACTACAGCTGAAAGAATACATTCCATTCCTATGCATCTGCCCAATACAAATTCACACAAGTGTGTACCAAACACCATGAATATTAATGTTCACAACAGCATCATTTGTACAAGAAAGAAAAAGGCATGACATCCAAGAAAGGAGGAATGCAGCAGAGAAAAAAGACAAAGGGAATTCCAAGAATAAGAGCAAAGAAAAATCCCAGGACAACAGGGGAACAGAGGACAACTAGCACAGAGGGGAGAAAAAGGGTAATCTCAACTATCATCAACAAATCAACAAATGACAATTGCTGGCAAGGATGCAGAGAAAAAGGAACCCTCGTGCACCTCTGGTGGGAATGCAGACTGGTGCAGCCACTGTGGAAAACAATATGGAGCTTCCTCAAAAAACTAAAAATGGAACTCCCATTTGACCTAGCAATACCACTTCTAGGAATATATCCCAAGAAACTTGAAACACCAGTCAGAAAGGATATATGACCCTTATGTTCATAACAGCACAATTTACCATAGCTAAGATTTGGAAACAGCCTAAGTGCCCATCAGCAGATGAGTGGATTAGAAAACTGCAGTACATCTACACAATGGAATACTTTGCTGCTGTGAAAAGGAAGGAATTCCTATCATTTGCAATGGCATGGATAGAGCTGGAGAACATTATAGTAAGTGAAATAAGCCAGTCAGAGAAAGATAAATATCACATGATCTCACTCATTTGTGGATTATAATGAACAACATAAACTGATGAATAAAAACAGATCCAGAGACAGAGAAGCATCTATCAGATGCTCAAATCTCAGAGGAAAGGTAAGGGAGGGTGGGGGTAAGGTGGAGAGATCAACCAAAGGACTTGTATGCATGCATATAAGCATAAGCTATGGACAGAGATACCAGAGGGGTGAGAGCATGAACATGAGTGGGTGGAGGTGCAAAGGGGGGAGGATAAGGACACATACATAATACCTTAATCAATAAAAAATTTTATAAAATCAATGCAACAGAAAAAAAGGGGAGTAATCTCCAGTAAGTGTCTTTGTAAGAAAAAAATGGAACCAATAGATTATTTGATGTGAATCACCTTGAGGAAAATTGCACTGTGAAGCAATGACATGTTGAGATGTGTGCAAAGAATTAGCAATAAATGCAAAGAAACTAAGCAAGTAAAGACACAGGTACCTGCTACTTTCGTGGGGTGAGGAAATGATCATGGTACACTACAACTATCAGCTGCAAAGATTATCTGCAGATATATATATTAATATACTGAATATTGCTTTGCAAATTGAGTGACTGTGAAGGAGGGGAGGAGTTTCGGAGACAACGACCTTGTAAGAAAAATACATCTTTGTCACAATAGGCAGTCAATAGGTAATGTCTAAATTTTGAAAATAATTAGATGTGCAAGGACTAGAAGAGACAGATAAAATAATGGAAAGTAACTGTCTCTGGTGGGGACTCCAGAGGGATTAGGGAAGGGAGAGAAAGGAAACCACTGCATTTGATTTTTTACAATTGTGCTCATCTTACTTCAATAACATGAAAATTAAGTAATTTTTAAGCAGAGAAAGAATGAAATGAGGAAAAAAGTCTAAAAGAACATGAACAAAAATATTAGTAGAGGTGTCATATGACTACAAGCTATTATTTTTTCTTTCTTTTGGCTTCTTTGATTTTACTACAATGGACATTTTTAACAATAAAATGATACAATGAATTCTTAGGCAGAATATTTTATTTCTCTGAGGTCATAATTGTCTCAAATAGCATCTGTTTTAGAGTAATCATCTAAATCGGGGACAAGTGAAGCCTTAGTCTTAAAAAGGGAAATTAGAGGGCCATGTAAGTAATCATTCTACACTCAGTGAGTTCAGAAAAAGCCAACATGGGAAGCTAAGGGCTGTCCTGGTCTCCAAACCCTAGGCTTCCCAGCAATGGAGACACCTGAAGACAATTCAGGAAGTCTAGTCATGGTGACCGAGCCCCTGAAAACTGGCCAAGAGTAAATTCATTTATAGCTTATGTTAGTTTCCTAGGGCTACTACCACAAATTGAGTGGCTTACATGCAGAAATGTGTCTCACAGTTCTAGAGGCTGCATGTCCAACATCAAGGTGTTAGCAAAGTCATGCTCCCTCTGAAGGTGCTAGAAAAGGATCTGTCCCAGGCCTTTTTTCCAATTTGGATAGTCTTTGGCTGTGGCAACATAATCCCAGGCTTCGTGTGGCATTCTCCCTGTTGTGCATGTTTGTGTTCAAATGTCCCCTTTGTATTGGTAAGGACACCAATCATATTGGATTTAAGGCTCACCTTACCCCAATATAACTTTATCTTAACATTTGCAAGGACCTTATTTCCAAACAAGATCATAGTGTGAGGTTATGTAAGTTAGAACTGTGACATATGAATTCTGGGAGACACAGCCCACTTGGCTATGAATGGTACCATCTAGACTTGGCCTCAGTCAGTAGTGGAGCACACCAGTGGGTCCGATTTCAAGAAGCTGAGGAAAGCAGAGATAGGATAAAAGAGCAAAGCTACACTATGCTCAGGTGCATATGTGAGGATGGATAAAAAGATGGCATTATCCATTTTATTTCAGATGTGACATAGGAGTGTAGCACTGAGGGATAGCACAATGGAATCATTTTTAACAATGCCATCATGGCATAATCAAAATCACAGCTGACAAGTGCTGAGCACTTACAGAAGTGTGCTGTTGTAACATGACTAGACACAGTTAATCCTCAACTCAAACCAATGGGGTAGGTGTGACTATTAGCTCCATTTTATTTTATTTTAAAAAACATATTTTTATTGATTTCAGAGAGAAAGGGAGAGGGAGAAAGAGACAGAAACATCAATGATGAGAGAGAATCATTGATTGGCTGCCTCCTGCCCACCCCCTACTGGGGATTGAGCCCACAACCAGAGCATGTGCCCTTGACTGGAATTGAACCTGGACCCTTCAGTACACAGGCCCATGCTCTATCCACTGAGACAAGCCTCACTTTCCTCATTTTACAAATATTTTTAAATAAATATTTTCCTCATTTTACAAATGAGGAAAGTAAGACTCGGAAAGATTGAGTGGCTTTGTATAAGTTCCCAGCAATTAATAAAATGACCCAGGATTTGCTCTCAATCTGTCTGACTCTAAAGTCTGTGCTCACCTTCACCACTCTTCTTGTGCTCGCACCCATTGAGTGAAAGGGCTGCCAGATCTCTTGTGGAAAAAATGGTGAGGTTTAGTGGGAATGATTAATTGTGGATGTCTGCCATAGACATGCAAGTGGGGACCAAGGGCACGTGTGCAGTGTCTATGCCACCCCAGTGGGAAAAGCTCTAAATAGGGAGTCCAGAGAGCTGGGTACTAGGCCTGGCCCTGCATTGTCTATGGGCTTAGGTGTCATCTATCTGTGTATCAATGGCCTCATAAGATGATTTAAAATTTCCCTTCTTGACCTTTAAAGGAAATTATTCAATTATTATTCCTGTCTCCTAAAGAACAATAATAAATGTGTAAATTTATAGATGTGTGCATATTTACATAAAATAAAAAACTTTATTTAAAAAATACATATTTCTATCTTGCAGAATCTCTTTCCCAAAAGATGTGTAAATTGATCAGAGAAATATCTCTGGCTATTAGCAATGAGGTCTTATATAAATAGCATTAAAAATAATCTATGGTGGCCGGGACGGGTTTGGCTCAGTGGATAGAGCGTCGGCCTGCGGACTGAAAGGTCCTGGGTTCGATTCCGGTCGAGGGCATGTACCTTGGTTGCGGGCACATCCCCAGTAGGGGGTGTGCAAGAGGCGGCTGATCGATGATTCTCTCTCATCGATGTTTCTAACTCTCTATCCCTCTCTCTTCCTCTCTGTGAAAAATCAATAAAATATATTTTTTAAAAAAAATAATCTATGGTGGATGTTCTTGTGTAATATGCCACTAACACATAAAAAGGGGGGTTCTTCCATCATTCATTGTTCAGCATAGGTGGGAGGCTCTTTGCATTTATCTCAACCATTCAACAGTATTCTTCATTGCATGGGGATGCCAGAAGGATTAATGACTGTGGGGCAGTTTAACATTTTGTAAAGCATTTTGTAATCCTTGAAGAAAAGACACTACATGTCAGTCTAACCTGGGGAAAAGATGGGCCACTGCACAAATGTCTTTCCTGATAATGATCACAAAATTCATGTTGTGATGTAACCCCCATCTTACAAAGGACACCTCAAAAAGTCAAATTATGGAGTCATTTATTAAAAGCATACGAGGGAGCAAAAGTGCTCCAGACCTCGCAGCTCCGAACAGCTTGCCACTCCTGGCTTATATTGGCAAAATATCACAAAGGTATCAATCACATCTTTGGGTCTGGAACGAGGAACCTGTTTCTCAAAATAGCATTTTCTTTTTAAAATATATTTTATTGATATTTTACAGAGAGGAAGAGAGAGGGATAGAGAGTTAGAAACATTGATGAGAGAGAATCATCCATCAGCTGCCTCTTGCACACCCGCTACTGGGGATGTACCCGCAACCAAGGTACATGCCCTTGACCAGAGTCGAACCTAGGACCTTTCAGTCTGCAAGCCAATGCTCTATCCACTGAGCCAAACCGGTTTTGGCCAAAAAAAGCATTTTCACAGAAGCAGAATTTGAGCAACTTAGTTATCTACGAATCACTGAAACATCAGAAACACATTAGCTGGGACCACCTAGAATAATTGTGCTGTCCAGATTCTGGGATCACTGAGTCAACAGGAATGCACTATCTGTAGCTCCTGAGGCAATTTAGGATAATCTGTGCTCTTCTGATTCCGGGACCACTAAGTCATCCGAAACTCAATTTTCTGTAGTTACTGAGACAATTTAGGATAACTTGGTTCCCAAGAATGTGCTTCGATGACCAGTGAGATCACAATCAATGGGATATTCAAACCATCATCATCATCATTGGGATAGCATACATAAGTTCAGAAAATCAAAATAACTTTTAAATGAGTACAGAACCCAAAACAGCAAGGTTAAAATATTAAAAAGCCTAGTTCACATCCAGTGCTGACCAGTGAGATCTCACTGGTCACAATTTTTACCCAAGTATGGTTGCTACCATACTTCAATGTATGTATCTGTCCATAGGAAAATACATTGGTTACTGTAAAATACTATTGAAGTGTAGTTATAGTTGTGGCTCTGCCAGAAATGCCAATTGGGAAACTTGAGTCAGGGGAAGGTGTGAGGTGGGTTACAAGGAGACCAGGTGGGTGTCGGGCATGGCCTCCCCCACCTCCAGGCCAGCACAGCAAGGGGACATGTCCTGTTGTGGGACTCCTGCCTCAAAGGGGCCAAGCCAGCAGAACAGGAGCCCCCCGACATTCCCTTACTCTAGAGACACAAAGAGCCAGTAAGGAGTCCCACAGGGGGTTCTCTGTGCTGGGCAATGACCCAGATGCCCCTGCCTGCTAGGATTTCACAGCTCATCACAGCTCAAGAGAACAGGATTCATGTAGAGTTTGTCCCTAGAGAACCACATTCCCTTTCAAAGACTTTATCTTCCTAAGAAATTGCCTTGTCTGAACTTGCTGGTTCTCCGACTCCAACTCACTTACACAATGTAGAGGAGAGGTGAGGCTTTCTGTCCAGACATTTGGGATGTTGACATTATGATTTGCTTTTTGTAATAGTCGAATGTGTAAGAAAAACAGACACCCACATTCCCCCTTGAGTATAGTGCATTGTGCTTGCCAGCAAATTACCACACCTGGGAGAAGTAGGTCCCTGTCTCTTGCTTGTCTAATTAAGGCTGGTAACAGAAGGTGGGGGCTGAGAGAAAAGGAAAGCAAACCAGACGCTGGGGAGGGCACCAGCAGAAAGGAGGCCAAACCTGCTGTGTCTGCCTCCTGCCTGGGGCACCCAGGTGATTGTTTTGTGCTCTGGAGTTTTTAAAAAGGCTTTTCTATAAACAGTAACTGATTCATATAATGCATAACTCAACAGATAGCCTAGGAAAAGCCTAACAGGTATTCCAACCAAAGAAGCCTTTTCCCTCGGGAGATTTGGGCAATCACCTGGTCTCAGATAATCATGGTCTTGGCAAACAGCACTGGATGTGAACTAGGCTACAGGTGACTCACTCACACACCTACCACAGTAGGTTCTGGTTTGATCTCTCTCTCCTACTAACAGTGCAATGCAGTCCTTGCCTCTCTTCTTGTTCTCAGCCTCTCCCTTCATGTCATTCCCGAGGCACTTCTCTGATGCACACTTTGCCACTACCCTTCAACCCCCACCTCTGCCAGCTCTGGGCCAGAGGCTCAGGGAAATTCTGCTCACTTGCAACATATCCCTTTTAAGCGCCACCTCAACCAAGAAGTTAAACAGAGCTTCTCTGTCTGTTTAAACTTTCCAACGTGTGTCTAAGACTGTGAGACAGGCCCTTGAGGGTCCCGTGCATTTCTCCAAAACTCAATTCTTCACAAACTAATTCATCAAATGGCCAGTTCACTAAAGGGCTGACTCACTGAAACCCAATTTGCTGAGTTGTTGACTGAGGCTCACAAATTATCAATTAGGGCTCAAAGATCCAGGGCCAGGGCTCCTCACCCAGCCAGGGCTCAAGCCCATACTCTTAAACAGAGATTTAGCTTGGGTGTCCACTCCTCCCTATGAAACTCACCCAAAAGCCTGAGTTGGCTACTGGTCCAAGGATTTGGGGATCCTGGCTCCCCACAGTTGCTATCTCAGCCTCTTGCTCAGAAGATGTGAGCTCTGGTCCTGGTTACATCTCCCAAGTGATCTGTAGCAAGCACATCCCCGATAGCTGATCAATGTTTCTCTCTCATCAATGTTTCTAGCTCTCTATCCCTCTCCCTTCCTCTCAGAAAAAAATCAATAAAATATATTTTTTTAAAAAGCAGGTCTAAGTAAACAAGTTTATATATACATATAAAAGGCTAAATTGACTCGCACATGAGTGATACATATAAAGTTCTCTCTGGTGCCAATCACACTCGTGTGTTTCGATCTGTCATAATCAATTGTTGATGACTTCCAATTTGATTGACACTTCCATTATAAAGAAAGGGTGAATAGTGATATTAAAATATTTCTTCTAATTAATTTCCTTTCAATGTGCAAAAATCTGTACATAGGGCCACTAATTGAAAATAATACTGAACTTTGTTCCTATCACAAGGATTGAAGTCAACATATTTGTTGAACTTTATCAACAACTCAGGGCTAAGCTCCAACTTTGGGAGTCAAAGTCCTCCAGGCATTAGGAAGTTAAACAAGAGCAGCTGCAGTGGTGCCTGCCCTGGGGTCCTGACAGGGGTTGGACCAACACTGCCTTCTAACAGGAAACAGTCCAACAGCAGGTATGTTCAGAACCAGCACATTCTTGGAACAAGCTCAGAGGAAAAGGACTTGACTTCAATACTTCAATAGACCTTACTACAACCCTGGACTAATTACTATAGAATTTGTATTGTGGTTTTCTCATACACACACACACACACACACACACACACACACACACACACACGATGGGTTTTTCTGTATGCATTATGGGTAAGGGCATGCGCAGAAGAAATATAATTTTAAACCTTGCTGCGACCTGCATGGCATGGTTCAGGATCTGAAGGAGGGGCTGCTGCACAAATGAAAATACCATACAAGAAATACGAATTTAGAAGCATTGGGGCCAGGAGTTGTCTCTTTCATGAGAGCAAACTGACCTCTGGCAGGTCCACTTTTTATTCACTTGACTACACATTTACCTTTTGGCAATGCATACAGGCACATCAAAGGTAAAGTTTGGTAAACAGTAAAAAGATGATCAGATTAGAGAATTGCCTTGAAACACCACTGTCTTGTTTATCAGCTCTCACTAACACCTGATGGCTAAGTGCCCCAGAGATTAGTACACTGCTTTGTAGGACTTTTTTGTTATGGATGACATAAATCTGACAGAATAGTTTAAGCTTTTACTGAGGAATTGTGTTATTTTTTAAAAGGATTCTATGTAATAAAAGCTCAGCAACCAGCCAAAGCTGGTTTGGCTCAGTGGAAGAGCGTCAGCCTGGGGACTGAAGGGTCCAGGGTTCAATTCCGGTCAAGGGCATGTGCATTGGTTGCGGGCACATCCCCAGTGGGGGGTGTGCAAGAGGCAGCTGGTCAATGTTTCTCTGTCATCGACGTTTCTAACTCTCTATCCTTCTCAATTCCTCTCTGTGTAAAATCAATAAAATATATTTAAAAAAAAAAAAAAAAAAAAGAGCTCAGCAACCAAATGGCAGAACAACCAGAATGACCAGTTGACCAGTCTCTATGATGTGCACTGACCACCAGGAGGCAAATGCTCAATGCAGGAGCTTCCCCCTGGTGGTCAGTGTGCTCCCACAGTAGGGGCACCACTCAGTTGACTGGGATGAGCAGTGCTCCTGCAGCGGTCCTATCCCCACAGGCCATGCCCCAACCAGTTCACAAATCCCATGCATCAGACTTCTAGTTTATTAACTAATTTAAAATTTATTGGCAAGTAGTAAATGTATCACTTAATTCAAGGAAGGGTTGACCAGCTAAAAATAATGAAAATGGGGGTGTATTTAGGTGTTAGTAACATTTGGAGTCAGAGTTTGGATGCCCCCAGGACTCTTCATCATTATCTGTCCCTCCATTCAGTAACCTGCTATCTCCCTACTGGACAGCTTTTTCCATGGGGCCAGAAACATGGAGGCCAATTCCTTGTTGCTGTTACCTATGATGGTATGTTTCATTGACAACTTAAAACAATCCAGGAGAGTACTGTCAGAGACTTGGTGTGGCAGTGCACCCACTGACCAATCACTCCACACAGCCCACCCATAACACAAAGAGGCTGTGGAAGGCAGGGGAGAGGACTCCATAAATATGGCAACTTCCAGGAGAACTATGGAGTTGGAGAAGAAGAGCAGCCATTCCCAAAGGAAAGGCATCTCCTACAGAGATGTTCAATGCACATCCCCAGTGCTCACCTCAATCCACCTCTGAGAATCCGGGATGCCAACCATGCTGCCTTGCAAATGAGAGTGGCAGGGAGAGACCATACCAAAAGTTTCAATCCAACCCAGGCCATCTACAAGGGACTGATGAGTGTCTTGCCCCTTCCACATTTAACAGGATGTATTGAGCACCCACCTACTGTGACTGAATTGGTGTTGGAACAATGGAAACAGAACATTAATAAAACACAGCCACAACCCCTGGGAGGCAGAATTTCATGTCCATTTTCTTTTATTCTTCCTCACAACAGGAACCATCAACCAAACGTGAGATCTCAACCTTTTTTAAAATCTTTTCAGGAACCACTTAAAGGGAAAGCTGTGAAAAGAGAAGCTGTAGATCACCAACTGGGGATCAAATTTTGACACCCCCAGCCTTTACAGGCCAAAGAGCCAGAAACATTTTAAAATTTAAATATAGCTTTTAGGAATTGAAGTTAAATGAACCTTCTGTCTACTCCCTGAATTTACAACAAAACTTTATAGTACTTTAAATGTTTTTTAAGCATGCATAAGACTTTTCAGAGTATACAATTTTAAAATTTTTTAATCAAAGTAGAGCATTAGGAGGAAATTGCAGGCTTTGTTTTGGAGAGGTAAATGTGGTTTTAAATTTTCTGATACCAGAAGGCATTATATAATTGTATACTGGCATTCACACTGTCATCACTAGGTGGCAGCACAGGGAATTCTGTAACTTCTGTTCATTGATTTTAGAAGGGATAGTGAAAGGCAGTGTGCAGAATCATTGACCTTTATTTTGTTGTAGATGACTGTGGTGTTTTTCCTTTTGGAATTAAATATGTCAAATCACCACATATTGATAGCAAACCAATATCTTCTATTTATGTAAAAAATAATTGCCCCCAGGGAGAAACAAAGATGGCTGCATAGGTAAACACCTATACTGCTACCTTGCACAACAATTTCAAAATTACAACTGGAAGACAGAACAGACATCGTCCAGAACCACCAGAAAGCTGGATGAGTGGAAATTCTACAACTAGAAGGAAATAGAAAAGGACACCAAGACTCAGAGAAGCTGTGGAGGAGAGAGGTGCAGAGATCCATGTGTGGAAAGGGCAGGTGGCTGAATACGCAGATGGCTTACTCTTGGTGCATGGAGAGGGCAGGCAGCAAGTGCATTGCTAGCTTTCTCATTCGGGAGGGAAACAAAACCTCCTGACTGCACTGAACTCCAGTTCCAGGTGAAACTTTGGGTGCCCAGACTCATTCGGGGAGAAACTGGACTGTCTGGCAGTGGGCAAAACTTGAGAGAAGCCTTCTCTCAGAGGTGGGTGCATGCAGCTATTGCCACAGGACACTGAAACACAGGGGCCTCTTAGGGAAGGGCTGATGGGAAACAAAGGCTATCTGATCCATCCTGAGACTCCTTCCGAAGCTGAGCACAGAAGCTTTCTCAGCAGAGACACAGCTGATCCTCACAGCCAAGTGGCCTGGAGGTCAACTCCCTGCAGTGATATTAACAAAAATCTAGGCTTAACTACAACAAGACTGCACACACAGCCCACAAAGGGGCATACCAAGATTTTCCATCTCAGGTAACTGGGGACGCTGAGCCACAGGGTCCTATAGGACACCTAGCACCCAAAGCCACTCCATCAACTCAGGGAAGCAGCTAAAATGCAGAGACGAAGAAACAGGTCACAAATGAAGGAAATGGAGGAAAGCAAACTGGATATAGAAGTCAAAACTTCGGTTTTTCAAGAATTCCTAGAAAAGGCCAATAAGTTTAATGAGACCCTCAAGACTATGAAAAAAGATCATCTAGAAATTAAGCATACACTGACTAAAATAAAAAATATTATACAGAGACCTAAAAGCAGACTAGAGGATCGCAAGAATCAAGTCAAAGATTTGAAATACAAAGAAGCAAAAAACACTCAGCCAAAAAAGCAAAAAGAAAAAATAATCCAAAAATATGAAGTTAGTGTAAGGAGCCTCTGGGACAACTTCAAGCATTGTCCCAAACATCAGAATTATGGGGGTCCCAGAAGAAGAGAGCGAGCAAGATACTGAAAACCTATTTGAAGAAATAGTGACTGAAATTTTCCCCCACCTTGTGAAAGAAATAGACTTACAAGTCCAGGAAGCACACAGAAACCCAAACAAAAGGAATCCAAAGAGGACCACACCAAGACACATCATAATTGAAATGCCAAGAGCAAAAGACAAAGAGAGAATATTAAAAGCAGCAAGAGAAAAACAGTTACCTACAAGGGAGCACCCATACAACTGTCAGCTGATTTCTCAACAGAAATTATGCAGGCCAGATGGGAGTGGAAAGGAACATTTAAAGTGATGAATAACAAGAAACTACAACCAAGATTATTCTACCCAGAAAAGCTATCATTCAGAATTGAAGGGCAGATAAAGAGCTTCACAGATATGAAAAAGCTAAAGGAGCTCATCACCACCAAACCAGAACTATATGAAATGCTGAAAGGTATTCTTTAAGAAGAGGGAGAAGAAGAAAAAAATAAAGATAAAAATTATGAACAACAAATATGTATTTATCAACAAGTGAATCTAAAAACCAAAGGAATAAAAAATCTGATGAACAGTATTAACTGATGAATATAATAGAATCAGGGGCATAGAAAGGGAGTGGACTGACAATTCTTGGGGGTGAAAAGGGAGTGGGAGGTGCAGGAAGAGACTGGACAAAAAACATACACCTATGGATGAGGACAGTGTGGGGGGGAGGTAAGGTCAGAGGGTGGGATAGGAACCTGGTGGAGGGGAGATATGGGGGGGAAAAAGAGGAACAATTATAGTAATCTGAACAATAAAGATTTATTAAATTTTTAAAAAATAAAAGATAAGTACACCCAAGTATATAATTAATTTGAATACATCATTATCAATTTAATATATTGGCAGGAGAAGCAGGGAAATTTGATAGATTTCAAATGCATTTTGTATCACTTGTGCTTTCCTTGGCATTCCTGAGTGGTAGCAATAATCCCAATTTTAGAGATATTCGTTTTCTGAGTGTGTGTTTTCATAGTTCCATTGTCCAATGCACCCCTAGATCCTAGGTTAGGGCTCACTTCTCTTTTCACAGACTGCCTTTGTACAGCCAAGTATATTGTCCTTAATTTCCTTACCTGTGTCCCAAAAAGCCTTTATAAAAGAATGGCAACACAGCTCTAGCCAGTTTGGCTCAGTGGATAGAGTATTGGCCTGAGGATGGAAGGGTGCCCAGTTCGATTCCAGTCAAGGGCACAAGTCTGGGTTGCAGGCTAGACCCCCGGGGGGGCATGCAAGAGGTAGCCAATTAATGATTCTCTCTCATCATTGATGTTTCTCCCTCTCCCTTCCTCTCTGAAATCAATAAAAATATATTAAAAATAAAAAGTAAATAAAGGAATGGTGACATAGCATTCTGTTCCCTGTGCCTGGAGATGACTTAGATAACCTTCTGTTAGCAATGCCGTAGAGATGGAGGAAGACAGGTTAGAAGACCAAGCCCCTCCTAAGTCTAGAATTCCATTACTCATCAGTTGGCAATGACAACAAACCAAAGCTCTACAATGCCTCATAAGGAGCATTTCTTGGGGATGTACCCCTGAGAGAAGGCTCAACCCAAGCAGTCGCTACAGTGTTTACCTCTAGCATGGGCGAGATTTGCTGCTTCAGCCAGCCCCTTCCGCCAGTCTCCAAGCCTTGCACCCACCTTCCCTCCAAGGCCTTTATCACCACAATAATTTCACATTTATTTGTGTGTTTATTTAATCAATGAATGTTTCTTTTACTTTCTGGAAGTTACAAAGATCTGAGACCAGGTCTGGCTGTATTCAGCATTTTATCTCCAAGACTGCACACAGTAGGACTCAATGGTTGAATAAATTACTACATGGATGTCTGCCTCATCTCATCACTTTTCACAGGTGGAAACCATCTGCAGGCGTATATGTGTTAGTTCCCATTTTTCAGTTCAATGAGCTGCTCCTGGCTTTCTGCATCTCAACTTTGTATTTACAGGAGAGGTTGAGTTCTAGAGCAGCAGTGACTCGTTTTTTGAGCAAACCCTATTCCAGCAATCTTTACATTTTATGACCTTCCAAAACAGAAGGCTTCTCTTATGATTGCAGTGCCTCAGGCTTCCACTTGCATAGAGAGAATACTTTATGTCTGCCATAGACACACAAATTCCTCCATCCTTCATAAAATGCATCACAACACTGCCACTCTTATAATACTTCCAAATTCCTGGAATTAGTGACTTTGTTTCAAGGAAGCAGCAGGATGGAGGACATATATTAGGGACACTTGGACAATGTGAAGTGGAGGGTGCCAGCCCAGAGGTACCTAATGTTAGTTAGGACATGACCTAATTTGACCTTCAATCAGTACTTTCTTCAACTGGTTGGCTTTAATTTTCTCTTCAGTAAAAAAGAGAAGGTTATGCCAGGAACATGTGCCCTGAGAGCAACCCCATTCCAGGTGAAGTCCCTCACTAAGCCCAGTTTTAGAGACTCAGAGACCCATGTTAGTAGATATGTTCAATCTCCAAAGAAACCAGAAAATTATAGGAGCTTCACCTAAATTCCTAAAGCTTTCCTTAAATGCCATGGCTGACTCTATCGTGGACATATAGTGAATTATTTCTCAAATAATAGCAATCCATTGAAGCTTTGTCCATTTTTAACTTAACATTGGCTGCTTTGAGTTTTCTTAAGGACTACCAATGATGTAGAATAATGGATACTTTTTCTGGGGCTCTGCTGAGGCTGATTGGCAAACCCTGTGTGACGACAGATGATTACTCTGACACATGTTTCTGTGAAAGAGAGGACTAAGAGACTGCTTGGCTTGAGGAACGAAACAGCCCCATTTACCTCCTTCTTAGGATTTTATTGTAATAACAGCTTGAACTAAAATTAACTATTGATACTATCAGTAGGGTAAGCATCCTGGAGAAGACACAGGTGTCTTCAGTGTCCTTTAAACAAGGATGTCTGAAGATTAAGCAATTCACTAAACACCCCTGTGCTCGAACATACACAGACTTGCTTCACCACATGGTCCTATTTCAGTAGCACATGCTACAGAGTGAGCCACTTGGCCAAGAAATGGGCCGGCCAACCTCTTGCCTCCACAGGCAGAGGTGACTTTGTTTTCCTAGCACCCCTTAGAATATTCAGCAACCATCATGAGGTCATAAACAGTTCACTTCTTTGATAAAAACAGCCCCAAAGAGGGCCAGGTCCTTATGCTGGTGGTACAAGTTGAAGAAAGGGAGTATAGGTGTAAGAAAATAATGATTCTTCCAGAAAGTGGAGTTTGTAGCCAATTACAGTATGGTCATGGCTCTGGTCTCTGCTCTGGTCTCAGACAGGAATGGACTCACTCAAAGTTCTGCTTGGAAACATGACAGTGGTAAATCTGGAACTCAAAGTGACAAGAGTCCAACCAAAATGAGGAAGCCCATAATAAAGATAATGGCATTGAAAAGTTAAGAGAAAAGTGTTTTAAGAAAGACTCATCATCCAAATAAATTACATGTGGGCAACAAATAAGTGGTTCTGTCTCCTTGGAGTACAACTTGGCAATACATAATGCCTGTTTTGAGATGCTGTATACACTTTGAGCCAGTCATCCATATCAAGAAATATATTGTAAGGAAATAAACATATAAGTCACAAATATGTAGCTGCAAGATGGAGACGTCTCATAGTATGTATATATATGAATACTAAAACTCATCCTAAATGTCAAATAAAAGGTTGCATATTAATAATTGATAACACATTAATCCAGTGAAGTATTATTTAGCAATTATAAACAAGTAAAGGTTTCCTTTTTAAATTTTATCTTTGTATTACAAGGTGTTGAAAATATTATAGATGCCTCTTTTTTTCCATTAACTGCCTCCCACCGGCCCCCACCCCCTGTCTCAAGGCCTTCATAGCACTATTGTTTGTGTTCATGGGTTATGCATATATGCATATAAATTTTTTGGTTAATCTCTTCCTGCTCCTCCCCTGCCCCTTTTCCTCTGAGATTCTACAGTCTGTTCCATATTTCCATGTCTCTGGATCTATTTTGTTCATCAGTTTATCTTGTTCATTAGATTCCACATATGAGTGACATCATATGATACTTGTCTTTCTCTAACTGGCTTATTTCACTTAGCATAATACTCTGCAGGTCTCTCCATGCTGTCTCAAAGATCAAGAGATCCTTCTTTTTTACAGCTGCATAGCATTCCATTGTATAAATGTACCACAGCTTTTTTCCTCACTCATCTACTGGGCTGTTTCCAGATCTTAGCTATAATAAATAGTACTACTATGAACATAGAGGTGCATATATTCTTTCTGATTGGTGTTTGGGGTTTCTTAGGATATATTCCTACAAGTGGGATCACTAAGTAAAATGGAAGTTCCATTTTTAATATTTTGAGGAAACTCCATTCGTGAAACCATAAAAATCCTAGAAAAAACAATAGGCAGCAAAATCTCAGATATCTTTCATAGCAATAGGTTTGCCAATATATCTCCTAGGGCAAGGGAAAAATAAATAAATGTGACTATATCAAAATAAAAAGCTTCTACACAGAAAAACAAAACAAAACAAAAAAATCCTCAATATGAAAAGGGAGTCCACTATATGGGAAAACATCAATGATACATCTGATAAGGGGTTAATTTCCAAAATATATAAAGAACTCATACAACTTAACAAAAGGAAGGCAAATAATCCAATTAAAAAATAGGAAAAGAACCTAAATAAACAGTTCTTCAAAAAGGTCATAAACATGGCCAAGAGACATGTGAAATTATCAAAGTCACATCAGAGAGATGCAAATTAAAACTACAATGAGGTATCATCTTACACCTGCCAAAATGGCTACCATCAACATATCGACAAACAGCAAGTGCTGGTGAGGATGTGCAGAAAAGGGAGCCCTAGTGCACTGCTGGTGGGAATGCAGACTGGTGCAGCCACTGTGGAAAACAAAGGCTTCTTAAATAAACTGCAGTTCAGCCATTCAACTAAATATTATATGTGAAAAGAATAAAACTTCTTCTAGACAAGATAGAAAAGGGGAGACCAGATTTACATGCTCACCCAAAATACCTTAAAAAAAAAAAAAAAGTGGACAAAATACATGAAACAATCGTTTTCAGGCATTGAATAACAGGCATCACAAAACAATTCTCTAGAGAAGGAGAAAAAATTAAAGTGGTGCCTGTAATGGCATCACTTACTGCTTACTGCTTTGATAAATATTTTACACCATGGCACAGAACCTAGTGGTTTCTCTGAGTTGGGAGACCAGTAAGGTGAGGACAGCTAAAGTTCACAGTGCTGAATATTAAAAAGGAGAGAGCTGAACAAGAGAACATTTTCAGTAATGTGCAAAGGCTTCTCCCTGTGTAGATAAACATGATAAAACTACCCCAGGTTAGGGAAATAATTTCCCAAAAGGATTAGAAGGAACAACCACCAACGATCACACCGGGGCAGAAATAGCGCCTGCTCCCACCATTCAGAGTGGAAAACATTTTTTCCCTCGGGTGAAAAAATTTTATTTTATTTTTAAATTTTATTTTATTGATTTTGAGAGAGAGAGGGGATCATGGACAGATTGCCTCCTGGCACCTTGACTAGGGTTTGAACCCACAATCCGGATATGTGCCCTGACCAGGAATCAAATGCGCCACCTTTTAGTGTACCGACCACCACCAGTTCCGGGCCAGCCTCCCCGCCACTCCGGCCATAGCGACCCAGGGGGCCTGGAGGAACTCAGGGGGTGGGGCTGGGCTGGGGCGGAACCGGCGCGGGACGTGGTGGGAGTGCGGGCGTGTGCGGGGCGAGGGCCAGAGGGCAGACTGTGGGGACACAATAGGGGCGGGGCCGGCGCGCGGGGGCGGGGCTGAAAGGGGGAGCGGGGGCGGGGCTTCTGCATTTCTTATGATTACACTAGGAAATGGATAACCAGACATACTACTTGTATTTTCAGTGGCTCTCCATTGCTCTCAACACAAAATCCAAAATCCTTAGAATGGATACAAAGATCTTCTGGCTCAGGTGGAGCATCTAACCCATTCACAATTGTTCCCTTTTCTGATAACTGGTCTCTTCACCATAAAGCCATGATCACCATGTTTAAATGGCGTGGCCTGCACTCCTGATAGCAGTTTAATACACCAAGGTGGACATTCTCCGCCAGTAATGTCTTCCCAACCCTCTCCCCTCCCTCAAACACTGCCATCTACCTGGTCTTTAGTAAATGACAGCTGGTAGAGATGCAAATAATTTGTCCAAGGAGGGTAGGGGGTACCTCGAAGGTTATGGTTTTATTGTTCTGTAAGACATTAATCATTTTTGTATCTAACTTGGCAATCTATTCCAGCATTTTTACACTAACTATATAAGCTAGTCTTTCAAATTTTGTTTTTACTCTACTGATTCCCTAATTATTAAGTTAAGTCAATCTTTGACACTTGCTCCTTCTATATTTGTTAAATTATACTTTTGGTAAAGAACTAATTTCCCACACCCCACTTTTCTATGTGAAATATAAGAGGCATGAGCCCAGAAAAGTTCACTTATATTATTAAAGGGTTCGCATCCCAAACCGACTTCTCAATAAGGGACTTTTAAAAATATTAATAATGTTTCTATGAGAGGAGTTTCATCTTCTGGAGCCCACTGAATCTCCCAGAATCTGCAATTTCTGAATAGTGTACCCATTACTTCCGAGGGTCACCTAACTCAGCCTGGGAGTGGGGTCAGGGTCTTTGAGAGCCAGCCTACCAACCATCATCTTGTAATATCTGAGAAAATATTTAGAATAAGTCCAAACTGTTGTACTTGGCCTTCAATCTTGCCCCCACACTATTACCTAGATTTGCCTGATGAAGCACAAATCATAACGGGCCGTCTGCACGGAATAATAAAATTACCTGGGACTTCGACCCCGGGCAGGAGGTTGAATCAGGACTTTGACCACTTTGGGAAAGTCACCTAATTAATGTTTTCTGGACCTCAATTCCCACACCAGCAAACGAGGCAATGACCTAGCGCGTCCCCGCCCCCGCCCCGCCCCCGCCCCCGCCCCCGCTGCCCCCTCAGCCCCGCCCCTGCTCCCGCCCCGCCCCCGCTCTCCCCTCTCAGCCCCGCCCCCGCGCGCCGGCCTCGCCCCTATTGTGTCCCCACAGTCCGCCCTCAGTCCGCCCTCCCGCCCTCGCCCCGCGCCCCGCACTCCCTCGCCCACCCCATCCCGCTCCGGTTCCGCGCAAGCCCAGCCCCACCCCCCGAGTTCCTCCACGCCCCCGGGGTCGCTATGGCGGGAGTGGCTGGGAGGCTGGCCCGGAACTGGTGTCGGAGCGCAGTCCTGAGGTAAGTGCTGAGCCCGGGCCGGGCACCGTGGGACGCCGCTGTCCTTGCGGGGTCGCCGCCGCGGGAGCTCCCTCTCTGTATCTTGTCTCCGCAGAATCAGGGTTTTGCTTGTAGGGTTGAGGGAGGAGAGGAGGGGGTCGGAAAGGCGCACCTCGCTCCTCGGCCGCAAAGGGCAAAGGGGGCTGCGGTGGCTGCTGTTCCGGTTCCGCGCACCCCATCTGCTGTGGGCTGCGAACTACTGACATGCTGCCTGGTTTGCTGTAGAAACGCAAGTCCTATTGTCAGTGTAAACCGTTTGCTTTTTGGAGAATACTTCTGTGATGCTAGATGGCGGGGTGTACAAACCAAGTACAAATCCGTAGGAAACAAAAAACCCTGGAACATGGTGGTTGCCTTGTGGGAGTGGAGTTTTATTTTCTCAATTTTCTGTATTCAAATGGTGGTGTTTTAATAAATGTTTACACTATAGTTTGTGAGAACTTGCACATTGAAGCTTTATTTGGACTTTTTTTTAACTTTCGTTTTCTACTTGGAATCTGCCAGGTGCCAAATTCCTGTAGGGTACAGTGTTTTCCCAGGGGGAAGAAAACCAACACTAGGTCAAATATTTAGTATAAAACTTATTGAAGACCAGTTTTATTGAATTACAGACTAATATCTCAGTGCTTGATCCTGAACTTCATCCTACTCTTTGAAGGTTACATTATTGCAGAGGAAGTGATATATTTGCTATGTTTGGGCTTTATTTGTAACTATTATTTTGTCATCTTTGATGTAATTAACTTTATTATTCAAGATCATCACTGTGAACATCCATTTATTGAGGCTTGTGGCCTCAATATTGTGCACTGAATTTTCCTCTTCCCTCTGCTGTGTGAGCTTAAGAACTTGCCTGCGGTGCTTGCTATTCTAGCTGTGTGGTTAAAACATAGTAGGGTTAGGAGTGAGTCTGTGTCTGCTCATTGTTAAGTCAGCGAGTGCTGAGTGCTGAGGCTGTTTCTAGGCTTTGGGATACAAACCACTAAATTCTTTCAGTGCACTTTACCCCTTGGTCTTAGTCTCCTGCTTTCTTCTACCTGGTATGCCTTTCATTTACTTCTTGCTTGGGGCAAAACCTCATTTTATCGCACTTTGTTGCACTTAACAGGTGTTGCATTCTTCTTACTAACTGAAGGCAAGACCCTCCACCAGCCAAAAGATCAGAGTGTGCTCTATTGCAAAACTCACTTTATTGTGGTGGTCTGGAGCCAAATCTGCAGTATCTGTGTGGTATTTAATTTGAATTGCTACAAATAATGTGCTGGATAGTAGCTTCTTTTACTGTTAACTTTAAAATTACTACAGTTTAGTGCTCTCCGTGCAAATCATCGCGGGCTCCACCAGATCTCCTATGAAGTCAAATGCTCCAGGCTAGCTTGGCCAGGCCCACTCAGTGGCTGCAGCGGGCCCATTTGGCGACCTAGGCCTTCTCGGTGCCCCGCCTCTCCCCCCATTGGCCAATTTGGTGTTCCGGGCGGCTTCTAGCCGGGGTGCCAGGCTCGAAACCAGTTAAAATTACGACAGTTAGCTTCTGTATTGATTTCTTATCTAGGGATCATTTTGGAAACCACTGACCTTTGCTCCCAGCTTGCTGGGCAAGTATAGGGAAAATATTTATAGAGAAACATAGCATTTTAGTATGTAAGGGTTGGGGATAATTAGAAATCAGTCTGCCTGTTTGCAGTCCTCTGCAGGTCTTTAGTTTCCCATCACTTCAGTTGCACTTGAGTGGAACAGCAATGAGAGCCAGTCAGGACGACTTTGAAAATGCAATGAATCAGGTAAAACTGTTGAAGGAGGATCCAGGAAATGAAGTGAAGCTAAAACTCTATGCACTATATAAGCAGGTAAATATCTATGGTCTGATATAAGTTAAAGATGTTTTGAGCAGAAGGCTCCTCAAATTGATATGCTGTATGTTTTACTGAAATTCAGCTTTATTATTTTTAGGGTTTGTTTTGCTGCCTTTAAAGAGTGTATTAACCTAGAAATAAAATGTCAAAGTGAAAAGCACCAAGTATTTATTTGAGGTCGCAGAATTGCAATTCAGGGTACAGAGTCAGGCAGAAACACAAATTGCATCCAAATTACAAGGTGAAGGCACAGTTTTTTTGTGTGTGTGGTTTTTTGTTGTTTTTTTTTTTATATAAGAAAATGAAGGGAAACGATTACATGAATAAAGGAAAGTGATTTGTATTGGTGTTGACACTCATTCTGTCTTCAGTTGAGTTACTGATTCTATCTTTAGAAAGAATTTTTCCTATGGCCCAAATGTCTGCTTTCCTGTAATTTTACAAATAATTGCTTTGCCCCACTCCAAAAATTACTTTGCCACTTCGCAAACTGGCAAAGGTTTCAGGAACAAGTTGTACAAGCAACTTTTCTGCAATTGCTGCAATTGCTCTATTTTAAAACCATTCCACTTGTGTGAACTTCTCACAGTAGTACACATGTGTTTGTATATTATACTTTCAAACCCTATTAAGGCAAGAAGTAACCCCTCAGGACCACTCTAGAGGAAAAGAGACTTGAAGGATATAACAACCAAATGTGTAGACCTTATTTGGCTGCCGTTTAGAATAAATTAACTGAAAAAGTTGTTTTGAGAAAATTTGAATTTAGAGAGAAACCAAGATGGTGGCATAGGTAAACACATTAACTTGTTGCCGCGCACAACCACTTTAAAACTACATCTGAAAGACAAAATGGACATCATCCAGAACTGCAGGAAGGCTGGCTGAGTGGAAATTCTACAACTACTGTGTTTCCCCGAAAATAAGGCATCCTCCGAAAATCAGACCTACTTACAGGTTTCCTTCTGAGTGAAATATAAGGCATCCCCCGAAAATAAGGCCCCCCTAGCCTAAACATGAGAGATTTGGTCCACTGATTCTGAAAAAATGGGAGTCACAAGAAATTCAGGAATTGGATTTTTTTTTTTTTATATATATATTTTGATTTTTTACAGAGGGAAGGAGAGAGGGATAGAGAGCTAGAAACGTTGATGAGAGAGAAACATCGACCAGCTGCCTCCTGCACACCCCCCACCGGGGATGTGCCCGCAACCAATGTACATGCCCTTGACCGGAATCAAACCCGGGACCTTTCAGTCCGCAGACCGATGCTCTACTAGTGAGCCAAACCGGTTTTGGCAGGAATTGGATTGTTATGATGATGTTCCAGAAGAAGATGACATAATTGTCATTGAATAAATGAGTTAATTCTTGATACTGTAGGATTCACAGTTTGTCTGGTTTGTGTTGACAACTACCGTATCTCCGTACCATATACAGGTAATAAATTTCCTTTATTTTCATTTAACAATAAATGTGTACTTTTTCTTCATGGAAAAATAAGATATCCCCTGAAAATAAGACCTAGTGCATCTTTGGGAGCAAAAATTAACATAAGACACTGTCTTATTTTCGGGGAAACAGGGTAGAAGGGAAGAGAAAAGCACACTAAGACTCAGGGAAGCTTTGGAAGTAAAGTGCAGCGGTATGGAGGCACATGTGCAGAGAGGGGTGGCAACTGAGTACACAGCTGGCTCTTTCAATCCGCAGAGACACACAAGCTCCCAACTGCTCTGAACTCCAGTTCCAGGCGAGACTCTGGGGACCCAGATTCATACAGGGATAAACTGGACTGTCTGGCTTCGGACAGAACTCGAGGGCAGCTTTCTCTCAGAGGTGCTTGCAGTGATTACCAAGGGACACCGAGACCTGAGACCTGGAGGCCTCTTAGGGCAGGGCTGTTGGGAAGCCATTGCTGTTTGCTCTGCCCTGAAACTTCTCTCCATCTAAGCTGTGCACAGAGGCTTTTGCATATGAATGGCCTGGTCCTTTGAAATCTAAACTTACCTAACAAACTTCAGCTGAGTCAGAGAGACCCAGAACATCCAAAAGAAGGCCCAAGGCTCCACAGCAGCTTGCCTTGCTTCACACCTGGGCCTCATCTGGACACTTCCAAAACCCAAAGAAGAGAAATCTGCAGATCTCTCCGTAGCTCCTACTGGGTGGCCTCGGACAGAGCCTAAATTAGCACCTCCTTGGAAATCCAAGAGCCAGTGTACCCAGGGGTCAGAATAGGACCATCCAGATTACAACTCCTTAGATCCATAAGGGAACATTCAGGGGGCAGACTCAGTGAGCACCAAAGCAACACTGAAGCAAGTCTTACCCCATAAGGGTGTCTCCAGCACAGAAGTTCTCCCATTGTAGAGACATAGTTGATCCTCACAGCCAACTGGCCTGTGGCATATGTAAATAAAATGTCAAATTCAATTCCTCCCAGTGACACCAACAACAATAAAGGCTTTACAACAAGACTGTGCACACAGCCCACAAAGAGGTGCACCAAAGTAACTGGGGAGGCTGAGCCACTGGGCCCTATAGGCCACAAACCCACTCTGTCAGCTCAAGGAAGCAGCCAAAATGCAGAGACAAAGAGACACACAGAAATGGAAGAAAGCAAACTACTGAATATAGAGTTCAAAACTACCATTATAAGGTTTTCAAGAATTTTCTAGAAACTGCCGATAAATTTAGTGAGACTCTCGAGGATATGAAAAAGGACGAACTAGAATTTAAGCATACACTGACTGAAATAAAAAATGATGTACAGAGATTCAACAGCAGACTAGAGGATTGCAAGTATCAAGTCAAAGATTTGAAATACAAAGAACCAAAACACACCAAACAGGAAAAGAAAAAAAGAATCCAAAAATATGAAGATAGTGTAAGGAGCCTTTGGGACAACTTCAAGCATTGTCCCAAACATCAGAATTATGGGGGTCCCAGAAGAAGAGAGCGAGCAAGATACTGAAAACCTATTTGAAGAAATAATGACTGAAAACTTCCCCCACCTTGTGAAAGAAATAGACTTACAAGTCCAGGAAGCATATAGAACCCCAAACAAGAGGAATCCAAAGAGGACCACACCAAGACACATCATAATTAAAATGCCAAGAGCAAAAGACAAAGAGAGAATATTAAAAGCAGCAAGAGAAAAACAGTTAGCTACCTAGAAGGGAGCACCCATCTGACTGTCAGCTGATTCCTCAACAGAAATTATGCAGGTCAGACGAGAGTGGCAAGAAATATTCAAAGTGATGAATAGCAAGAAACTACAACCAAGATTATTCTACCCAGCAAAGCTATCATTCAGAATTGAAGGTCAGATAAAGAGCTTCACAAATAAGAAAAAGCTAATGGAGTTCATCATTGCCAAACCAGTATTATATGAAATGCTGAAAGGTATTCTTTAAGAAGAGGAAGAAAAAGGTAAAGATAAAAATTTTGAAAAAACATATACATATCAGCAAGTGAATCTAAAAATCAAGTGAATAAAAAATCTGATGAACAGAATAAACTGGTGAATATAATAGAATCAGGGGCATAGAAAGGGAGTGGACTGACAATGCTCCAGAGCTATGGGGGAGAGGGGGAAGAGGAACAATTGTAATAATCTGAATAAAGACTTAAAAAAAAAAAAAAAAGGGAATTTGACTATGGACTGAATAGAAACTGTTAATAGTATGGTGGTTATATAAGAAAATGCTGATCCTACCCCACCACCACCACGCCCTTCTGAATTCATATTAAGAATGTAGGGTGGCCAAGACCGGTTTGGCTCAATGGATAGAGCATCGGCTTGGGGGCTGAAGGGTCCCCGGTTCGATTCCGGTCAAGGGCATGTACCTTGGTTGCGGGCATATCCCCAGTGAGGGGTGTGCAAGAGGCAGCTGATCCATGACTCACTCTCATTGATGTTTCTAGCTCTCTATCTCTCTCCCTTCCTCTCTGTAAAAAATCAATAAAATATTAAAAAAAAAAAAAAAAAAAAAAAAAAAAAAAGGATGTAGGATGTGCCCTAGCCAGTTTAGCTCAGTAGATAAAATGTTGGCCTTTAGACTGAAGGGCCCCTGGTTCAATTCTGGTCAAGGGCATGTATGTAGGCTTGATCCCCAGTCCTGGTCAGGGTGTTTCCAGGTGTGTGCAAGAGGCAACCAATCTATGTGTCTCACTGGCATTGATGTTTCTCTTTCTCTGTCTCTCCCCCTCCCTTCCACTCTCTCTAAAGAATCAATGGAAAAATATCCTCAGGTGAAGCTTTTTAAAAAAAATAATGTAGGTCCCTGGCTGGTTTGGCTCAGTGGATAGAGCCTCAGCCTGCCAACTGAATGATCCCAGGTTTGATTCTGGTCAAGGGCATGTACCTTGGTTGTGGGCACATCCTCAGTAGGGGGTGTGCAAGAGGCAGCTGATCAATGTTTTTAACTCCCTTTCCTTTCCTCTCTATAAAAAAATCAATAACAGCTGAGACCAGTTTGGCTCAGTGGATAGAGCATCATCCTGCGGACTGAAAGGTCCCGGGTTCGATTCAGGTCAAGGGCATGTATGTACCTTGGTTGCGGGCACATCCCCAGTAGGGGGTGTGCAAGAGGCAGCTGATCCGATGTTTCTAACTCTCTATCCCTCTCTTCTTCTTCTCTGTAAAAAATCAATAAAAATATATTAAAAACAACAAAAATCAATAACATATACATTATATATATATATATATATATATATATATATATATATATATATATAATTTTTTTTTTAATGTAGGATGTGCCCTAGCTGATGTTTCTCAGTGGTTAGAGCATCTGCACACACATCAAAGGTTCACAGGTTTGATTCCCAATCAAGGGCGCCTTCCTGGACTGCAGGAGCCCCAGCTCCGCTGCCAGGCTTCATGCAGGAGGCAACCAATAGATGTCTCTCTCTCACATTGATGTCTCTCTCCCTCTGTCTCTCTAAAAATCAATGGGAAAAAATATCCTCAGGTGAGAATTAAAAACAAAAATATAGGAATGAAATTGAATGGTATTTGGGGGTTCACTAAAATAAAAGAAAAATATGGAGGAAGCAAGTATGGCAAAAATGATAGTTGTTGATTGGGTGACGAGTATTGGGAATTCATTATAATATTTTCTTTTTGTGTATTTTTGAAAATTTTTATAACAAAATTTTAAAATGTAAATTTTTAAGTTGCAATGTCTAAAGACTAGGGCTCCTGTGTGTTATCTGTTATTCTCTTGTGATTAGCATGAACCGTTCCTATCAAAAAGATAAAATTGCTTGTTCATTTTGTTCTTGGCATCTGGGCAAGATTACCTTAGATACCTAATATCTAGTCCCTTGAAATGCCATGCCTGATAGGAGGGTCTGCCTGCAGAATCTAACTGTGATTTAGAGTGGGACTGGCCATAAAACAGTAACAATGTGATTTAGAGTGGGACTTCAGTTACATACTCAATGTTGATGGAGCTCATGGTGAAAACTCTGAACACTGAGACTTGGGTGAGCTTCCCTGGTAGGTGATAGACATTCATGTGTGTCGTCACACATCGATTCTGGGAGAGGTACACTGTCCTGACTCCACAGTGGGTGGGAGGGGTATACTTCCCCAGACTTCACCTTATGCATCTCCTCCCTTGCTGAGGTTAATCTGTATTCTTTTCTGGCAGTAAATTGTATTTGTGAGTATAGCAGCTTTCAGTGAGTTCTGTGGGTCATTCCAGCATATTTCTGAACCTGAGAGTGGTAATAGGAGTCCTCCAACCTTGAACTTGGCATTAGAAATAGGGGAAGTTTTGTGGACTTCATTGCCTCTAATTTCTGAGGTGGTTAACTCTTACAGTCACTTTTGTTTCTTTGCTTTTGGACAGTGTTAAGTTTTATTTACTGCCTTTGTTTTTCAAAGCTCTTCTTTTCTCTTAGCTAATTGTATTATGTAATTTAACATTTTTTAAATGTAGTTATTAAGTGGAGTCTTAAATTGCCATTTCTGAAAAGTAGTTGATGAGGTAGGTAGGATATTTTATTCATCTCAAAACACTCATTACCCTCAAACAAGTAATAAGTCTAGTTGCTTTTTGCGTTCTATTCATATGTCCTTTGGTTCAGTTTCCTAAGGGCCCGTGGCTCTGACAGCCCCCTCCTGCTCCCTCAGCTACAACTCTGTTACTCAGTCACCAGAAATCCACCACTGAGTTAGTGGTAGTTTTGTACCCTTGAATGGGCTTTTAGAATATACTGTGAGTTTCTAAATGATATTAGCTAATTACCTTTAAAGATTGTTTGCTTGAATATTTCAATTATATGTTAAAAATGTGATTGTCAATTTAAAACTAATGAACTATTAGAATTTTTGAAAAGTGCTTACCCACAACCTTTATCTTGCAGTATTTTCATATGTAGGCCGTTATAACTTATTTCAGGGATTCACAGGCAATAGCACACTTTCTCTCTCCAGCATTTTTAGCAACAGCACCAAAGAGAAGACACGGGAGAAGTTCAGATCCATTCATGTACCTGGTGAAAGCAGTTGGGCGGGAAGGCACATTCACCCTCGTGCGTTTTATGGATCTTAAACTCTACGGCTCCAGTTTACTTGGACATTTAGCTAAAAACTTGCCTCTCCTTTGCACAGGCCACTGAAGGACCTTGCAATATGCCCAAACCAGGTGTGTTTGACTTTATTAATAAGGCCAAATGGGATGCATGGAATGCTCTAGGCAGTCTGCCCAAGGTAAGTGTGTTACTTTGCTTTTATTTTACTTGCTGTACTCCTAAAGGAAGTTGTGTGTTTCTCATTATCAATCCATTATAGATGGAGCCCTTGCGGTCTTAATATAATTCTGTTGAATCAGAACCTCTCTCTACATTGCAAGGTGCTACTTATTAGCATAGTACGTTTCTCCAAATGCTTATTTGTTGATCGTGGACTTAAGTTATTGGTCATCTTCTCTTCAGGAAACGGCCAGGCAGAACTATGTAGATTTGGTATCCAGTTTGAGTTCTTCATCTGAGTCCTCTAGCCAAGGGAAGCCTGGAGCGGACAGGGAACAACAGGAATATGAAAACCTGGTGGTGACCTCCGAAGACGGCATCACAAAGATCATGTTCAACCGGCCCACCAGAAAGAATGCAATCAGCACCCAGGTGACATTACCTTCTCTAGAGTTCTTCCCCCCACCCCGGCTACTGTACTCAAAAACTAGTGTTTCAGCATCATTCCTGTTTTTGTATCATTTGATTTTTGGAGAAAGGTTAGTATAATAATTGTGGCTACTTCTTCACACAAACGAGGTAGGCCCTCATTATTTAGAATTTGTGAGCTTCAGGTAGTTCCCCAAAGGGAACTACAACTTCCCCCATTATGGAAGCACAGATAAATCAATATAAATGAAACATACATTAATGTGAGAGAATGTGTGAAGAGGTCCTCTGAGGTTGGCATAGACCATCCCCAGAAGTATTTTATGTCACAGGCTTGAGAGTGAGCACTGCTTACCTGCCTTAAGCTTTATTTTGTATAAGTAGAGGGAGAAAGGAGAGCAGGACTTCATCTAAAATCAATTATAACCCATCTCTGCTTGAAATGTGCTACTTCCCAAGAGCAACTTTAGTCTTTGAATCTGTCATTGAATTAGAATAATAATAAAAATAAGCATGTTAGACCTTTCACCTTGAAAAAAAGTGATAGGGAGTTAATTGGATGCTTGGTGCTGCGCTAGGAGTAAAATTTGAGAGGGCCATGACCCCTTTCATTGAGTTTATCATTTATATCTTAAATAAGAATTTCATGAAATTGGATATTAATTATCCAACCAATTAATAAAACATTTGGTTCTCAAAGTTGTTTTTCCTTTTATCCTGACTCCTTTCTATAGTATCTTGTTAATAATAATACTAGCTACTCTTTACAGAGCCTAGTATGTATCGGCCATTTCCACTTCCCACAAGGAGCCTAGTTGTTCAAATTCACATAATTAATATGGCGGAAATCTAACCCAAAACCCTGATATATCTATCTCCTAATCTTGGCTCTTGCCAGTAATCCTGTCCTACTGTGACATAATAACTATAATAATGGAATGACTTCCTCATTCCCCCCTCAGTGCAAAGATTTTACCTTTATTCATATATTTTGAAAAATTCACACATATTTTTCTCAGTGTCTGTATATCTATAAATATCAGCCTTCTTCATCATCTCCCAACTTGAAGTCTCATCTAAGGTAGAAACTGTGCCTGCTTTAAATGCATAAAAGTGATAACTACACATCCAATATTTTCAGCGATGTTGCAGATTTAAAATATTGGGCCTATTGTCCTTCACTATCCTTACAGTGTCTTGGAAATCCCAGTCTTTTAGCATCCTTAACATTTCCCGGACTGGCTACCAGAGCTACTCATGCTCTTTCTTGAGGTTGTAATTAAAAAATTGCTTTAAGGAAATCTTTCTCTGGCCACTTCCCATAATATGCACCCTAGATAAATATCACACCTTCTCTGAGTTTCCTATTACTTTGTACTTTCCACCCATTTTAGAGCAAACCCCTCTATTTCACAGGCTCAAGGATTGTGTCTTATTTGTTCACTTTTGGAAAAAGCATCCACTAAAGCACTTGATACATAATACAAGCAATCATAAAAGGAATAAAAATCCCTTCAAGTGTATTGGGCTGACTTTTTGATTACTTAAATACAACCAACATAAATGTTTGGCACTTTGCAGAGAGTAGGCTTGCAGACTGACATTTAGGGAATCCATCCCATAATGATTACCATCTTCAGGGTTCTTTGTCATCTTCCCTTTTCATAGATGTATCAAGAAATCATGCTTGCACTTAAAGCTGCAAGCAAGGATGACTCCACCATAACTGTTGTAACAGGTAAGTCATCTTCTTAGATTCCTTTTGTTTGTTTGTTTGTTTATAATGAGAAAATCAAAGTGTAATACATGCCTGGGGAATTCACATAGATATTCCAAAGACATTGAGGCAACATTGGATATATGAGATATTTTGGCAAAGGGAAAACAGGGGTTAACTGGGTATTAGAGTTCAGCAGTGAGACTGGGAGGTTTACAAGTAGTTGAGGAAGAGCAAAACTTTTCTTAGATGTCTTAATTAAATTTCTATTTTTGGGTATTTCCTACTAGATAGGAAACTGAGAACATAAGCTCTAAGATCTTGCCCAATACTAAGATAATCTAATTCTTAAATATATGAAAATTTTAATAGGCACAAATTGATATTTATAAAAAGCAGATACAAATAGGAAGAAAAGTATTGGTACTAAACTTGGGTACTTGCCAATAATATGAGAAAATTAATCTTTGCAGCATTACTTTGTGAAAATATTTTAAATATGTTACCATAATAGAATAATGAAGCAAATTATAAAACATCCACTGGACTGTATATTGCACAAGCATTCAAAAGTACAATTCTAAAGATCAACAGGATAGAAAATGTTTAAGATATTAAAAAAATAAAATTATATCAGTATTGTGATTATACTGGAAAATAAGATGGATGCCCATGGGCCTGGGCTGGTGAAAACATGGAAAATGAAAGTCATTGGATTTGGAAGGGGCGTATGCATGGTGGGGACTCAGTTCAACTTGAGGTAAATCCTGGATTCACTCCTTACTCCTGTGGGCGACCTCTGCTTCTGAATGGAAAAGACAGTGTTTTCTAACTCCAGTGACTGGTTGAGATGATGACATGGGATAATGAAGGTAAAGGGCATGGCACACAGCAGACACCTGTTAGAAGTAGCTGTTACTGTTTGTGGGCATGAGTGATTTTAAATTTTCAAGAGTGATTTTATTTTTAAATTTTCGTTACAATTTGTAAAATACATTATTATCTAGAGATATCAAATATGTCTTAGTAAAAAATAGAGGGGGAAAGAGAGAGAACTCAGCTGATTCAAAGGATGAATAAAAGGGAAGGGTTGAAAATGACTCTCCTATTTCATGTGTATGCCCAGATAATTTAGGAGAATAAATATAAGAAAAAGAGTCTAGAAATAGCATTGCTTTGCTACAGGAGAAGAGTATTGTATATTTTTAAATGAATTATTCTTAATTAAAGTAAAATATAGGTAATGGTTTTTTTAAAAAACTATATGAAATTTACATAACAAAACTAGATTTCACTCTTTGGAACCCCAATCCTGCTTCCTAGAAAAACTCAGTTTTCCTTAATGCCTTTCAGAAAGTTGTGTGTGTGTTTGTTTCCCTCCACTTAAAAAAAAAAAAAAAAAAAAGAAAAGAAAGAAAAGGAGGCATATAATACACACATATAATACCCAACTTCCTTTCTTAACATTTCCTGAAAAATTGTTCTGCGAGTACGTACACTTCTAAGTTTTTCTCTTCAGGACTACAAAGTATTAATTTTTTTGGATTTCATAATTCATCATTCCACTATTGATGAACATGTAGATTGTACTTGGTCTCTTACTGTTGAAATGGTATTGTAGTAAATATCCTTGGATGTATATCTTAGAACTAACATGCAAACTATAGGCTGTATTCCTAAAAGTAAAATTTCTGCATTTAATAACAATGACAATAATGGTTAATATTTATATGATACTTTCTGTTTTCCAGGCACTCTAAGCACTTTAATTATTTTTAAAGTTTTCTTTTAATTTCTTAATTTTTCTAAGCTTTCTCGTAACAAGCCTATGTGACTAGGCCCTATCATTACACTAATTAATAGGCTTAAAAAAATTGAAAGATTAAGTTTTGATAAATAGTGTTTTCACTCCTTATTTTCTATATATTTCTATAATTAGATTTATTGCTTGGAAAATAGTTAAAAATAGTACCGAACTTATGACACTTTTTCCTCCTAGCGGAAACAAGGGAGAAATTGAGGAACAAACTTATTATGTAGTAATACTGCTGAAATTAATACAGCTCTTTGCTTCTCAGTACCCAACATATAACTGTGTGAAGCCCTGCTTACAAATCAAACATGTTCTTTGAATCTTTTCTTTGAAACAGGCCCTCAAGCCCACGTGATGTCCATTTTTGCTTAGGTCTCCACTGACCATTGTATAATCAAGTCCACATTTTCAGGCTTTATTTGACTTTCCCTTCTTCAAGCTCTTTCTTCTCACAGCCTGTCCCTGGTTTCCTTTCTGATCATCTTTGCAAATTCATCTTCTGTGTGTCCATCAAATGGAGTATTCCTGAAGTTTTAGCCCTAAACACTCTTCCCTTCTTGATCGGTGTTCTCCCTGGACCCTCTCATCCATGCCTACACTTCAACAAAAGCCTATAGCCTGTGATTCCCATGTCGGTATCTTTAGTCCAGGATGCTCCCTGGGGCTCCAGACCGGTGCAGGTGTCACTTCCTACATCTCTCTACCTGGGTCTTTTTCAGTGTTCCAAATTACAGTGGTAGTACCATTATGTAGACCAGAATCCTAGCAGTCATTTTTAAAATATATTTTTCATTGATTTTTAGAGAGGAAGGGAAAAGTAGAGAGAGATAGGAACATCAATGATGAGAGAGAATCATTCATCAGCTACCCCCTGCACAACCCCTACTGGGGACCAAGCCGGCAACCAGGGTATTTGCCCTGATCAGGAATCGAATGGTGACCTCCTAGTTCATAGGTCAATGCTCAACCACTGAGCCTCGCCGGCCAGGCCCTTAGCATTCATTATTGATACTCGTCCCCTCCTCAACTTCCGCTGTGTCCAGTCTAATCTCATTTCACTTTACCAATATCTCTGGAAAAATCAAATTTTTTTTTTTTCCTGTCTTCTCTGCTCTGGTCCAAGCCACCATGGACTCAGTCTGAACTGAGTAAGCCCATATCTAGTCTCTCTGACTCCCTTTTGCTTTTTTTCCCCATGCCCAGTCCAGTCTCCTCACTACATTCAAAATAATATTTTACAAATAAAAAGCTATCCCTTCGCCATTTAAAATTCTTTAGTGGCAATATGGCAATTCAGTGAAGAAAGAAAAATTTTTTTTAACAAATGGTGCCAGAGCAACTAAGTTTCAATATGGGGGAAAATAAACTTCAATTCCATCTTAGAACTTATACAAAAATTAATTTATCTAAGCATAAAACCCAGAAACATAAAGCTTCTAGAACAAAACAATATCTTTTTGACTTTGGGGAAGGCAGAGATATCTTGAACAGGAAAACAATAAAACAGCACTAGCCATAAAAGAAACAATTTACAAATTAGACTATCAAATTTTAAAATTAATATAAAGTTACAGGCTGGAGATAAAATATTTGCCATATAAAAATCTGATTAAGGACTAATATTTAGAATATATAAAGAACTCCTACTAATTAATAAGAACTGTCAGATTTTTAAAAATAATATATATATATATATATATATATATATATATATATATATATATATATTAATTTCAGATAGAAAGGGAGAGGAAGAGATAGAAACAATAATGAGAGAGGGTCACTGATTGGCTGCCTCCTGCACACCCCCTACTTGGGGAGCCGGCAACCAGGCATGTGCCCTTGACCAGAATCAAACCCAGAACCCATCCTTCTATTGGCTGATACTCTATTCACTGAGCAAAACCAGATAGGGCTGAACCATCAGATTTAAAAACTGGATAAAGACTTGAGACTTCATAAAAGAAGTGAAAAGGTTCTTGATATCATTAATCAAAGAAATGCAAACTAAAACCACCATGAGATACATCACCCACTAGACTGGCTAAAATCCAAAAGCAGACAAGACCAAATATTGGTGATGATGTGGGACAACTGGAACCCTTAGACATTTCTGATATGAGAATAATTTGTAGTTATTAGTTGGCAACTTGTTATAGAATGATGCATCAGTTCAGTGACATACCAATGCAAAAATTCAAAATAAATTAAGGATACATCTATTAAAACACACACACCGTGTACAAAAAACAATCATAGTAGCCTACTTCACAGTAGCCAAAAACAAAAGACAACAAAATGTCCATCCAGCCCAGCTGGTGTGACTCAGTGGTAGAGTGTCAACCTATGAACCAGGAAGTCCCAGTTCCATTCCCAGTTAGGGCACATTCCCAGGATGTGGGCTTGATCCCCAGTAGGGGGCATGCAGGATGCAGCCAATCAGTGATTCTCTCTCATCATTGATGTTTCTATCTCTCTCCCCCTCTCCCTTCTCTGAAATTAATAAGAATATATTCCTTTAAAATGTTCAACAATTAGTGAATAAATGAACAAGTTATTTATATATATAAAATCCTAAGTGACCAAACAACTGGTTAACTGGTCACTATGACACACACTGACCATCAAGAGGCAGATGATCAATGCAGGAGCTTCCCCCTGCTAGTCAGTGTGTTCCCAGTTAGAATGCTGCTCAGCTGTCTGCCCGTACCAGTGGCCTACCAGCCCAGCAGCCACTCACTCACTCAGTAGTCCTGCAGGTCCAATCTCCGGAGAACGGGCCAGGCACCGGCGGACCACGCCACTGGTCTCCTTGGCCAACATGGCCGCTTGCTCTCCCTAGACACTCCTCAGGGAAGAAACGATATAAAAGTGGCCGCCAGGTGGCTCCCAACAACCAGCACGAATGTCAATGGGAGGGATCCGGATCCCGGCCATCAAAGGCATCCATCCCATCACCTGCCCAGAGGGCTGATCACATCTCAGCCCTCCCTCACCCCCCTCAGGATGGATATCAAGATGCAGGGCTCACAGCTGGCAAGTGCTGCCACAGCAGTATGAGCCTCTCCAGATCAGGACTGATTGGGCGCAAGCCCGTGGCAGATGCAGCGGGACCAGGATGAGCGGGAGCAGCAGGTGGCATTGAACTGCCAGTTTCTGCCCAATCCCCACGGGCCAAATCAAGGAACCCCCCATCCATGTACAAATTCATGCACCAGGCTTCTCGTTGACTATACAGTGAAATGCTATTCATTAATAAAAGGAAATAAGTAACTAACACACACAATAACATGGTGAATCTTTAAAACATGGTTGAGCAAAAGAAAGAAGACACACAAAAAAGTACATATTATATGATTCCATCTAAATAAACTTCTAAACTAGGCAAAACTATGGTAATTGAAGCCAGAGAGCCTCAGGACAAGGTTAGATAGAAGTTTAAGGGATCTTTTTCTAGGATGATGGATGTTTTGAATTGTGATCACACAGTTATTTATAGTTCTCAAAAATCACTAACCTGGCCCAGCCAGTGTGGCTCAATGGTTGAACACTGATCCATGAACCAAGAGGTCATGGTTCAATTACCAGTTAGGGCACCTGCATAGATTTCAGGCTGGATCCCCGGTAGGGAACGTGCAGGAGGCAGCCAATTGATTCTCTCTCATCACTGATGTTTCTATCTCTCCCTATTCCTTCCTCTCTGAAATCAATAAAAACATTTTAAATCATGGAACTGAGTCTTTAAAACTGGTCTTTTTATAGTATGTAAGTTATACTTTGAAACAAACAAAAAGAAAACACTTTCAATGGCCCTTCAAAGGAAGAATCTCCAAAGCTTTCCATGCTTTATCCTACCTATCCTCATCCTAATCCTACTCCAGCTGTTTCCCCTGCCCCCCTGCTTTTTCTGCCCTACAATGGTACTTCTTTGAACCCATCATAAACACCAGGGTTAAACCCTCCACCAAACCTTTGCAGATGCTATTTCCTCTGCATGAATATTTTTCTCACACCTTTTTCCTAGTTAACCTTGCCTCTCCTTCAGATCTCAGTTCATTTGTTCCTTCCTTAGAAAATTCCCTCCCAAAACTCCCTGATTAAACCAAACCTCCTATTATACAATATATACTCATATTCTTGTCACGTACCACTCCTTTGTGTCATAGTTGCATTGCTTACTTATCTGTTTTAAAATCAATGTCTATTTTACTCACTAATCTGTAAATTGGGGCAAGAACCAGAGCCGGTTCACCAGTGTTTCCAGTGCTTGGCACTGAGCCTGGTACATAGATTCTCAACAATTATAGGATGAATGAATGGTGAGCTTGTGGATTTTTTTTACAGGAAATGGTGACTATTACTCTAGTGGGAATGATCTGGCCAACTTCACCGATATTCCCCCTGGTGGAGTAGAGGAG
Organism: Pipistrellus hanaki; assembly: GCF_964339955.1. Lineage (NCBI taxonomy): Eukaryota > Metazoa > Chordata > Mammalia > Chiroptera > Vespertilionidae > Pipistrellus > Pipistrellus hanaki. The sequence continues at coordinate 114,034,980 of NC_140504.1, read as the reverse complement.
AAAGCCAAACAAAGTGCTATTATGCTGAGGTGAGAATGCCATTTCTCTGGTCCCGGAGGGCTCATCCATATTCAATCAAAGTGGTATTTAGTTGAGCAAAAGTAAAATAAATACTTCTTGTGTCCATGTCATTAATTGTGACTTTGAACAGGCATATTTCTCCAAACTGCCTTTATCAACATTCATTCTATCACTCTAACTTCTGTTATCTATTCATCCTCTGCTCTACATGAGATGTGATTGGAAAGCATAAAAGTAAACTAGTAAATAAAGGAAATAAAATTCTCTCATATTGAGGCGGAGGAATTTAGCAAATTATCATGGAGCCAAAGGAATTCGTGACTTCCGTGATTGCTGGTAATAGGAGACTTAAGTAGTCTCAAAAAACAGAGGCTGTGAGGCTCCTGTCTTCCTGTCTTGTTTATCCCTGTAGGATCTCTGATTCCCTCTGAGCTGTGATATGCAGCATGTGCTCAGTCAGCCATCTTAACCTCTTAAGTCCGTAGCAGCTTTATAGTCCTGACCTAAATGCCCTCAATACAAGATTTGAACCAAGGTCGAATCTAGGACTCACCTTGTAAGCTGTCATCAAGTGCCATTCAGATGGCTGTCCTGGATGCATGGGTGTGGCAAGACAGGGAGGCCCAGCTGGGTGACATAGAAACACCCAGTCTAGCCAGAAGAGTGTTACTTCAGAGTCCTGCTGTCTTGCCTATGCTTCCATAATGCTGCTTTAGAACATTTAAACATGCTTTTGTATTTCTATTTCTGTAGGGATTTTGTAGGCACTTTTATAGATTTTCCCAAGCCTCTGATTGCAGTGGTAAATGGCCCAGCTGTGGGAATCTCCGTCACCACCCTCGGGCTATTTGATGCTGTCTATGCCTCTGACAAGGTAGGTGAGCTCCCAGAAACTTAGCAATAATGCCAGTAAAAATGAGTTCCTTGACTCTCCATTATTGTTGCTAGTAGTAAACAGAAATTTTTCCCAAAGAATGAATCCAACTAATTTGACTCATGTGGAAATTTCTGATCAAAGGCAGAAATCAGTAGTCTTTGGTTACATTCTTTGTGTTAAATGAACATTAATTGATCTGCTTTGAACAGGGGTGGCATGAAGGGTACCTGGCCTGAATTTAGAGGTCTCATTCTTCACTACTTAAAGGGCAAATATCATATTTAAATCTTGTCCTGATTCTCCCCCTGTATTCAAAATGACTGTCATATACATTATCCTTTTAAAGATTTCTGGAAATTTCATCTTATGATATAAATTCAAATTAAGAAATTAGTGTCTCCCAAAAATATATACACACTTTGAATAATGATAAAGGCAATGTTTATGAAAATACATTTCATTTTCAAAATTGAGCTATCAGTTGTTAAAGTGTGTATACATTTTGAGGGGACACTGTGTGTGTGTGTGTGTGTGTGTGTGTGTGTATGTGTGTAACTAATATATACTTAATATATAAATACAAACTTTTTTTTTTTAATCCTCACTCGATATTTTTTCACTGATTTTTAGAGAGTGGAAGGAAGGAAAGAGACAGAGAGAGAGAAACATTGATGTGAGAGAGACATAGCGATTGGTTGCCTCCTGCACACACATACACTGGAGCCAGGTATCGCTTGCAGGTAGGTGCCCTTGACTGGGATTAAACCCAAAACCCTTCAGTCCATAGGCTGGCACTCTATCCAGAGCCAAACCAGGTAGGGCAAAACATATATATATTTGTTTTGTTTTGTTTTGTTTTGTTTTTATTGATTTTTTTTTTTTTATTGAGAGGAAGGGAGAGGGATAGCTAGAAACGTTGATGAGAGAGAATCATCGACCAGCTGCCTCCAGCACACCCCCTACCAGGGATGTGCCCGCAACCAATGTACATGCCCTTGTCCGGAATCAAACCTGGGACCCTTCAGTCCACAGACCGACACTCTTATCTATTGAGCCAAACTGGTTTCGGCTAAACATAAATTTTTTTAATGCTAAGAGATTTGGCCCAAAGTAAAATATTTTACAAATAATGACTACTGCTAAGAATTCATCCAACAGAATTGAAACAGGTCTTAACTTTAAATTAGGGAATGACAACAGTCCTGTGAGATAGGTCCTCATCCATATTTTACAGATGAGGAATCTGTGGCACAAAGTGGTTAAGAAACTCCCAGAGTCACAGCAGTCTAACGCCAGAGCTTCAGACTAAACCCAAACTACATCTACTGCGCCATTTCTACAGATAAACTAGATGCATACCTATAATAATGCTTATAAATAAGTTAAATGCTACTCATTGTCAGCTTTGTATGTACCTGTTTGTGGCCCATTAGCTGTTTGTCGGCCTTTTAGTTTTCATTTCATTTTCTCAGTTTTTAGCTCTGTTCCTTAGGATGTGACTTGTCAGTATATTTTCCTGAATAAGCTTTCTTTTGGGAGAGGAGGGAGAGAAGAAAGGGAGAGAAGACATTAATAACTTTATATACTTTTATTATTTTGATCAATATGCTGCATACATTATACATTTACACCTTCTAACAATATTCCTTAAAAAAAAAAACACCATCCTATAAAATAAGAGAGGAATATGCTAATTACCAATATGCTAATATGCTGTGAGGTGTAATGACCGGCTGCAAAACCAACAGATCATGGATTTGCAAGAGGGTGGGGCAGCAAACTACAAGTGGGTGGTGGAGAGCTACAGGAGGGGGCAGGGCAGCAAGGTATGGGAGGGGGGGAGGAGCCACAGGAGGGCGGGGCAGCAGGACTAGAGCTACAGGACTGAGGCAGTGACCTACCAGATTCATGCACAGGGCTACTAGTATCTGATAATAGGAAATTGAGCCTAAATATTCTGTTTGCATATTGTCAATATTTATCAAGAAAATACATAAGTATTTCTAAAATTAAAATAAAAGTAAAAATGACTTATTTTAAATAACCAACTTTGAAATTGTTCCTAGTGTTTAAAGAAAATCAAAAAACCTCTGGGGCAAAACTGAGACAAATGACAGATTGAGAAAATAGTTTTTCTACTTACATAATAAAGGCTAATCTCTCTAACATATTTTAAAAATACATCTAAAGAAACAAACACTCCAGACCAGAAAGGAATGGAATGAAATATACAAAGTGATGCAAAGCAAAGGCCTGAAGTCAAGAAGACTATACTCAGCAAGGCTATCATTCAGAATTGAAGGTAGAATCAGGAGCTTCACAGACAAAAAAGGGTTAAGAGAGTTTATCACTACCAAGCCTGCAATATAAGAAATGCTAAAGGGACTGCTGTAAAAAGAAGAAAGAGAAAGGCAAGAAGAAACACAAACATTAAGGAAAAATCTGACATGACAACAAACATGTACTTGTCAATACTAACATTAAACCAATCAAAAGACATAGGTTAGCTGAATGGATAAGAAAACATGACCCATATATTTGCTGTCTGCAAGAGACCCACCTCAGAACAAAGGATTGACACAGACTGAGAGTGAAGGGATAGAAAAACATTTTTCAGGCAAATGGAAATGAGAAAAAAGCTGGGGTTGCAATACTTATATCTGATAAAATAGGCCATAACAAGAAATAAGGAAGGTCACTACATAATAGTAAAGGGAGCAATTCAACAAGAAGCTATAACTCTGGTAAACATATATGCACCCAATACAGGAACACCCAGATAATAAACAAGGAAGAGATTGATAGCAATACAGTCATAGTAGGGGACTTTAATACCCCACTGACACCACTGAATAAATCATCTAAACAAAAAATCCGCCAAGAAACATCAATCCTAAATGACTCACTAGATCAAAAAAATGATTAAAAAAAATAAAAAATAAAAATACATCTAAAGAGTTATAGGTCACTAACTTAATATAAAAATAGGTGATTAAGGCATAAATAGCCCACAGAAATAAAGTATAAATGGCTCTTAATAATATATGAGAAAGACACCATTATGAAAATGACTTGTAACCAGAGTATATAAAGAACTCTTAACTCAATAATCAAAAAATAATAATCTAATTTAAAAAATAGTGGCGAAATAACTTGTAATAGCTACTTCACCAGAAAGATATAAAAATGACTAGTAAGTACATGAAAAGATGCATATTATTATTAATCATTAGGAAAATGTAAATTGAAACCACAGCAAGATGCCACTACACACCTACTAGAATGATTAAAGTTAAAAAGGCTAATAATAACAAGGTTTTGAAGGATATGGAGCAATTAGTACTTATACACTGCTGGAGGGAATGTTAAATGGTACACCACTTTGAAAAATAATTTAGCAGCTTCTTATAAAGTTAAACCATGCATTTACCACACAACCTAGTAACTCCATCCATGAGAATTGAAAACACGTTCCTACAGAGACTTATACACAAGTGTTCATAACAACCTTATTTATAATAGCCAAAATACTGTAAATAACACTGATGGCTTCAACTCATAGAAGGATAAACAAATTATGACACATCTATGCAGTGGACACACATACATAGAACAACACATGACTCTCAAAAGCCACATACTAAGGAAAGAAGCTTACAAAAGGACAAAAGGCTACACAGTATATTATTTCAATGCAGGAGCTGCCAAGCTGTGGTGACTTGGCAGCGGAGGTTCTCAGGTGATGCACCATGGAACCAGAGAGGAGGGACCAGATTAAATATTTCTTCTAATTATCAATGTGCATGAATCTGTACACTGGGCCACTGGTTCATATATAAATTTCTACAAAAGTCAAGATTTTAGGGCCAGAAAGCATATCATCAGTTTTTAGGAGATGAGAGGAATGGGCAGCTGCGAGAGACACAGAGAATTATTGGGGGTGATGGAAATATTCTATATCTTATTAGGGTGGTGGTTACGTAACTATACATTTCTTAAAACTTATCAAACTGCATACATTAAAAAAATGAGTGTATGTGTGTATAATAGCACAGTACTAATTTTTAAAATGCTTTTCAACTAAGTAATGTGAGGATATAGATAAATAATTATTTTTTAATCACATACAAAATTATTTCTTATTCATTTTTTTCTCCAAATAGGCAACATTTCATACTCCTTTTAGTCACTTAGGCCTAAGTCCAGAAGGATGCGCCTCTTACACTTTCCCGAAGATAATGGGCCCAGCCAAGGTAACCTTTGAAAACCTTAAAGATAAATTTTAATGATATCTCTTTTCCAAAAGTAATCCTGTACTCCCTCTTCTTTCCCTCGATAACAACAAAAGAGAAGGAAATTTTCTGCTCATCAATTCTTAGAAGTTTAGAATGAAGAACCAGGCTGTGGGAAATGTCTGATATGGGGGGAAATTAGAATCACTCTCTGCAGCGCCCCATATCTGGGGAACTGGTCTTTCCACTGGTCGGCGAGTGCCAGCTGCACCACAAGTGGCACAGCTGCGTGGCATTCTTCAGGGGACAGACCGGGGCTGTGCCCGCCTCACTTGGTATGAGATGCTGATTCCTCCCCTAATGTCTTCATGGATGAGCAACATCCACTGAAAGTGATACAGTGACACCTTTACCTTCAGAATCATGGGAAGTACCAGCAGATGTGAGGCCCCATTGGGCTTCCCACTTTGTCACAGAGCCTTTCATCAGCTGGTTTTAGCAGGGTATAGAGGTTCCTGGAGTGGCTAGGTGGCTGCTCAGGTCTATCAAATCATAATTGTCATGCTCTGTGTGCATAGCTACAAAGGGTTCATGACAAGACCAGAGAGATAGGGATAGGGAAAGGCTTAGCCAATATTCTTCAAGGCCTGAAAGGGGGAGTAGGAATTGAGACTATTTTCATTGCTGTTAGGGTTTTGTTACATATTTTTTTAATCTATTCTGTCATATAACCTGAACTGTTATTGAGATTTTAACTTTGAAACATTGGCTAGAAATAACCCTAAGGTTTAGAAGCACTTGGCTATGAAATAGTCTTACTTTCCTGGAAGAGAAATTGCAAGTGTAGAAATCCTATATAATTAAAGCCTAATATGCTAAGTGTCTGGTCATCTGGTAGATCTTTCAGCCAATCAAAGCATAATATGATGATATGCTAAGGCAGCTCAACTGCTCGCTGTGATGTGCACTGACCACCAGGGGGCAGACATTCCAACTGGTAGGTTACCTTGCTGCTGGGGTCTGGCCAATCGGGACTGAGCGAGATGGGCCAGACACTCCCTGGAGCCCTCCCATGGTCCCTCTCCTGCTGACCAACCTCCTCGGCCCCAGTTGTGCACCAGTGGGGTCTCAGGGCCTGGCCTGCACCCTCTCGCAATCTGGGCTGAGAGACACCCCTCTCCCCCTACCAAGTGTATGAATTTTGTGCACTGGGTCTCTAGTGTGTGTGTGTGTGTGTGTAGTGATATCAGGTTTTTTTGAAACTAAATATTAGTGTTACACTTTCCTTCAGTCAAAGAGAACCAATTTGAGTGCTTGTGCAGGTAAAAGAAAACCATCAAAGCTAGACCACTGGGTAGAATTTTCAGGGAAGGGAATTTTGAAAGTTAGGGATTCTAAAGGTTGGCATTTCCTATGACCATGATTTTTTTTCCTTTTTTTTTTTTTTTTTTTAAATAGTTTATAGTGTATAAAAGCAGAAAATCATATCTTCTGTGGGTTATAAAGTCAGCAGCTGCTTCAGGTCATTTCTGCCCCAGCTTCCTCTCCAACATAAACACACACAGAAGCAACAACCCTACAAACCTTCTAGAGAGCCTCAATGCTCAGTTTGTAAACTATTGCCTATTGATGTCCTCAGTTTCTTCCTTTGAGAAATACTAGCAACTTCAAAAGACCATAAGTAGATCTCCCTATGTCTATTAAAAGCAATTAATTCTGAAGTTAACTGAGCCTCGTTTCATTAGGTTATTTTCTTAGTTTTCCTTTTCATTTCAGGCAACAGAGATGCTTATTTTTGGAAAGAAGTTAACAGCAAGAGAAGCATGTGCTCAAGGACTTGTTACTGAAGTTTTTCCTGATAGTACTTTTCAGAAAGAAGTTTGGACGAGGCTGAAAGCATATTCAAAGCTCCCCAAAAATGTTAGTATTCTTTTTTTTTTTTTTTTTTTTTTTTTTTACTTGTATGAACCATGGAACCTTAAGAAAATAAGCAATTAAGAAAAAACAAACACAAGACATATCTTGATTGGCTTTAAGTACACCTAAATTTAAGATTAAAAATTATCATCATAATGTTAGCAATACTAATTTTTAGAAAAATTATCAAATAGGCATTCCATTTTTATGACATGAAGGCAGTGGGGCCAGTTCTTTCTGGGGATAACTTTGAGGAGAATGATAGGCAGTATTTACCAAATACTTTTAGTCTTGAATCTAGGTAAGAAACTAGGTAAGATAGCTTAATTTCTAGGCGATTCTTAATGTAGCACTTCCATTTTCATATGTGATTCATATGTTTGCATCTCAAAATGCCATCCTGGAATCAGAAGCTTTGGTATCTAAGGTGGTTTGTGTGCACATTTGAGAAGCACTGTCTTATATTACACAAATATTTTAATGTCTAATCAGAAACAAGAATCAGAACTTTACAATAATACCATGCTATTAGAATACCTCTTAACCTTATTGTTGGTTTTTGTTTTTTTTAGTCCATGAGAATTTCAAAACAGGTCATCAGGAAAACAGAGAAAGAAAAGCTACATGCTGTTAATGCTGAAGAAAGTAGTGTCCTCCAGAAAAGATGGCTATCAGACGAATGTATGAATGCAACCATGAACTTCTTATCCAAAAGATCAAAACTGTGATGACTAATAAGCAAAGTTAAGCATTTCAAAGGAGGAGATGTGCTACAATTTCTAATTTCCAATACTTCAACTAAATAAACTTCACTGTGCCTTTTTTTTTTTTCAGTGATAAAATATTTATGATTATTTTATTTACTAGAGCCCTGATTAAAAAAATATATATAAAACAAGCTTTAAGAATTTACATAGTTTTGATGTTCAACTTCTGACTTTGGTGGAAGCATGTGAGCCTGGTGGGTTCGCAGTCCTCTCAATCCCTTGGCAACCCCAGCTGCTGATCCCACATTGCCCTGGAGCCAGTTGATCATTTAGAATTTGATGACACCATACTAGTGTTCTCTACCAGGCTAGTGCTGTCACCTAATGGTTTTGGGGAGTGCTGGGGTATATTTTTGGTCATCATGGTGCCTGAGGATGTATTAAGTGCCTAATACCAAGACTTTGTAATATCCAGCATGGTAAGATAGTCACACCTATTAAAGAATTTCACCCAAAAGACCCATCATTGAGAAACTTGTTAAAACTGGCATTTTTAGAGTTCCACATCTAATTTTTATTCCCAAAATAGAATTATCCAAGTTAAAAGGTGCATTTTCAGAATTTCAACAACTACACAATCGGAATTTTATAGGTTTGTGGCATTTATTTTAAATCTCCACTTGTGGAAATGGTATCTTTCCCCAGAAGAATGCTGATGGAAACTATGAAGCAGCTAAATGTACTCTCCGGCTACACTGATGCCACAAGAAGTTTTGTTTTTTCTTATTGAGGTTTCTACAATTCTGCAAAATAGCCAAGTTAATTTAAAAGGTGCCCTTTTCCTAACAATCTTTTTTTTTTTTTTAGCAAAATTATAATTTGGTATTTTACATAAACAACCAATGGGAAGAGTTGGGAGACTCATAGCATGCCTGTATTGGATGTTCTAGAACTGTTGAGAACTGTTTTGTAGTCAGTGGTTTTTAGTATGCAGCGGATTTGTTACACTTCACCACCAGGCGTGGAATTCAAACTTGACTCCATAAAAATCAAGGAATGGGAGGTGGTGGGGTGGCATTGGGAGAGATCTAAAATGACTTGTATAGTCCCACGATGTAGATAACTTTATTGTCAGAGTTTTCATTAGAGTGGTAAGCATTTCATGAAAGATCACTTTAAAACTAAGTCTGAGTGCCGGGACCGGTTTGGCTCAATGGATAGAGCGTCGGCTTGGGAACTGAAGGGTCCCGGGTTCGATTCCGGTCAAGGGCATGTGCCTTGGTTGTGGGCATATCCCCAGTAGGGGGTGTGCAAGAGGCAGCTGATCGATGACTCTCTCTCATTGATGTTTCTAACTATCTCTCTCCCTTCCTCTCTGTACAAAATCAATAAAATATATTTAAAAAAAAAAATAAAAAAAAAAATAAAACTAAGTCTGAGTTAAACCTTGATAGTTTAAAAAAATTTTAAGTGTCAAGATTTATTGCAGCTTTTTAAAATTAGCAGTCTCACCATATCACATATGTAATAGAGCATACTTTTTCTATAAACAGGTACCTTTTGCTGCTTTTGAGTAAGACTTCTCCTGTTTAGATTTTAAGCATTGCCAAAAAGAAGAACCTGTTCTGTTCCCTTGACTGTAGTGTAGCCTAATAGCTCTTGATGCAGCATTTCTATGAGGGAAAATGCGTGTCTGCCTGGAAATCCGAGGACTAGCTATGTTTCCTCAGATCCAACATGTCATTGCACTCTTGCCTGTGAGGAGCTCTCTGGCATGTGAGTATTTACTTCGAACTAAAGTTTCAACCACATACATTAGTTATTTTACATCATGTGCAAAATAAGGTTTTAATGTCGGCTATAACACACTACACGTGTTGCTTTTGCACTATTTTAAAATTTTTGTACTAAATAGAAAATATATTCCTTGAGTATGAGACTTAGATGGCCTTATCACTTTGTTTTATAACAAATTTTTTTTTCTCAATTGTTCTGTTGCAATGTTACTCTGAGCATCCTATGCCAAAATCTTGCATAATGGTTGCATGGCAGATTAAATGTTACTTTTGTGTGGTAAGACTATTCAGGCACTGCCTTCATAGTTGGAATTTGGCATTTGGCACAAAGTCCACAGTGTATTCAAAAATCCAAGTTGGTATCATACATTTCATTTGGATGTGAGCTTTGCTTTCCTTTGTTTTAAGACCATTTCACAATAAACGTTTTGGCAATAAAAAAGAAAAGGAAAAAAAAGAACTTACATAGGTTTTTGGTAAATGGACCCTTACACCTTTGGACATGAATCGGTGTTTCCAGCAACAATGCAGCATGGTGCCAGGCTTCTTGCTGTGATAAGCACTCACAGCATTGCACGCTGAAGTCATGTTCTCAAACACCACGATAGCACTTTGCCGTCCACAAAGGCTGACTGACTTAATTGGCCCAAACACAGACAGCTTCTGGATTACTGACTTAAGATCTTCAGTGGGTTGCATGTTCCTTTTCAGCCATCTAGCAAGGGAGCAAATGGAAACAGTAGTACAATATTATCCAGAAAGTAAACAAAACCCTTAGTTTGCATTTATTATACTGATGGGGGAAAGTAAGTGTATAGTCGTTCATATGGAAAATAATACAGTATATATGTAAGCCTAGGCAACTGACCATCCAACCGGTAGCTATGACACACAATGACCACCAGGTGGCAGACACTCTGACTGGTAGCTATGCCATGCACTGACCACCAGGGGCAGATGCTCAATGCACCAGTGACTTGGCAGCTGCAGTTCTCAGGTGATGCACCCAGAACCGGAGAGGAGGAAGACTGACTCCAGTGTGTCACCCAAGAACTGCCCTCTCGAAACCTGGGACCCCTTGGGGGATGTTGGAGAGCCAGTTTTGGCCCGATCCCTGCAGGCCAGGCCAGGCCAAGGGACCCCACGAATCTGCACCAGGCCTCTAGTTAATCCTATATAATAAAAGGCTAATATGCAAATCAACCAAATGGTGGAACAACCAATCACTATGATGTCCACTGACCAGAAAGGGGCAGATACTCCAACACCAAATGCATGAGCTGCCCCTGGTGGTCAGTATGCTCTCACAGGGGAGCACCACTCAGCAAGAACCCTGAGCCAGTGCACTCTTATGGGCCTAAGCATCACTTGGACATCCCCCAAGGGCTCCCAAACTGCAAGAGGGACCCCTCCCCCTGTTGCAGAAGACCAAAGAAATACCAAGCACACTTCCTATAGAAAGGGAGGGACCCCCTTTATTTACACTAGTGGACTCCAGGAATAATTTCCAAATCAGAGTGAAGAGACACGCAGAGGGCTTCTCTTTTTATAACCTTGAGTCTTTGTCTCACAGATATGGTTCCGCCCCTTTTGTGGGCTTACAGGAAGGCCCCCAGGTGTTGGGGGGGGGTCCCCAGGCCATATCCAATTATCTGTCCTGGGGCCAGAAATAGTGACTCTCTCCCCCTCCCCCCAAGGAAGTGCATTGTTCACAGTTTTTATGGCCTGACACGCCTTGGAAGACCAGTTTCCTCCTCACCCCCAAGTACACAAATTTCCTGCACCACGCCTCTAGTAAATAACACAAGAACAAACTGTTTCACATACAAGTGTAAACCTACTTTGCTTCTCCCTGAATAGCCTTCACTCTTATTTAACTTTGTATTTTATAAAAGGCATACCTGCAAACTACTTTAACTGTCCTTTAAATCCTGTATTGATCACTGCCATATGTATCCATTGAAAAGGATAAGCATATAATTTCAGTGGCTACAAAATTGGCATAAAATATTTTGCTCTTCTAAATGTCCTCTCTCTTTAACTTTAAAGCATCAACATACAGGTAGTCAGATCAACAACTTCTAACTTTTTAGTTCTTATTTATTTTTTATTTTTAGTTCTTATTTTTTTCCAGTAATTCTAATCTAAGTGTTCACTCTTATAGGACATACATAAGTAATGCATTAATGTTTACTGAGCGCTTATTGTCTGTTACTACTGCTTAACGCCCATAGTCACATTTTATTTTCATGACACAATGCCAAAAATGAAAAATTATGTAGGTAATGTTGCTACCACCATGCACAAGTAGAGATCCAGAGGCATATAGATGTAGTAGCTTTTCCAGGCTCAAACTTCTATTAAGTTGCAGACTTCCAGTTCCATCCTGCCACCTTGAGCCAGTGACTGCCTATCCCACTGATTTCAACTAAAATCTCTTGGCAAAAATATGAAACAATTACTTGAGGATGCCGAAATTGAAAGCAGATGGATTGTGTCGTTTTGGAGACTAATCTGCACAGGGAAGCATCAGACTGCAGGAAATAGGACCTCTCCTGAGCATGTGACTTATGCTTCAAAGGCAACCCTCCTATGGAGCAGTGCAGTAGTGGCCATGTGGCAGCTGGCTAAATAAAATCTGAGGTAAAAAGAAACATCTTTCTATCTAAGAAAAGTATCCCTGTGGGGGCTAAAGTGAGAGTGAGATGAGAATCCCAGAGCAGAAAGAGACCTTCCACTAATTCTGTGTAGGAGCCCACACAAGTTTTGTGAGTGGGACAGACTCAAACCAACCTATTAAAGATTCTGAGAATTAAGCTGGCATTTTAACTACCATCCACACAAGATCACGAGAGAGCATGCAGTCTGACCCTAACCAGGTTGAAAACAAAAAGACCAACATTCTCCAGATAATCTCAATAGAAGCCAGGGGCCATACAACACAACATTTACAATGTCCATGACACAACACAGTTATTTGACATACAAAAGACCATAATACTCTCAGGTGGCAAAAGATAATACATGTCAAGCCTGGGAAGACCTCATGGGATTATCACATGAAGGCTTTAAAACAATTCTTATAACTGCTTCACAAAAAGCAGCACACACTTGAGAAAAGTGGTGTAAGCATCACAGTGGAGTAAGAAGACTCCTTTTTATCTTCCCCTAAATTTACAAGTAAGACATCTACAATCCAACAAACATGCCTGAGAGATCCACACATGAGTACATCTGCAGATGGGTGTATTGGAATGCGTAGGGGAGGCAAGATGGGAGGCAGAACAGGGATAGTGTCTGCAGGGGCAGTTCGGCAGCTGCTGCAAGAATCAGGGTTTGACCACACTGCAACCCACAGACTATGGCCCAGTGGAAGGTAAGAGCGGCAGGGACAACATTGGTGCCCAAGAAGCCACTCCCCCCTCCATTGTGAGAAAACTGAGGAGCAGCACTGAGAGGTACTAAACAGCACAAAGGTGCTATAAGCCATCAGCAACAGCGCTACAGGCTCCTAAGCCTGACTCTCCCTATCCTACACATCCATGGAGGTGATGCCATAAGACCACAGTGAGCTAACACTACCCCATCACACAGTAGTCAATTTCCATGCCAAAGAAACACCCTCTCACCTCCACCCTGGCAGCACAAGTAATAGAAATAAGAGGAAACAAAAATTTGCACTATAGTGTTATCTATTGGAAAACAAAAGAAAAACCTATACTTATTAACCTGCTGAATTGTTAAGATCAAAACAGTAACTAAACAAAAGCCTAGTACTTCAAATGTGCCAGCAGAGAAACAATACATCAAGTAACATGGTAACCCAAAAAGAAATGACAAGTCTGCAGAAACCAAATTCAAAGTCATGGAAGAGTGTGACTTAAATGACAGAATTCAAGACGACAGTTTGAGGAAATTCAATGAGATACAAAATAAACTCAGAAAGGCAATTCAATAAACTCAGGAAGAAAAGTAATAAACAAAAGAAATACTTTACTAAAGAGATTAAAACTATAAAAAGAATCAGACAAAAGAACCAATAGGGTGGTGTGGGTAAATGCCAGTACTTGCCACTACCCACAACCACAACAAAATTACAACTAAAATACAGAACCATCATCATTCAGAACCACCTGAAAGCTGGCTGAATGGGAAGTCCTACAACTAGAGAAATAAAGTAGAAAGCACATTGAGACTGGTAAGAAGGGCAGAGGCACAGAATAGGCTGGTCCAACACCCATGTGTGCTGTTTTCTAATCAGAAGAGAGATGGCCCCTGTGGAGACTTCCCATGAGGAACAAGGGGCCCCAGCCCCACACTAGACCCACCCCAACCCAGGGTCCCAGAGCTAAGAAGAGAAGTCCCTGTAACTTGGGCTGTAAAAACCAACATGGACTGAGGGTGCTGGAGACTCAGGTGGCCCTCTTAAAGGGCTAGCATACAAACTTACTGGGACTCGACCCCTCTGAGCTCCAGCACCAGGAGGCATTGGGGGACCAGGACACATATAGGGAGGAAATGGATTGTCTGGCATCAGGGGAGGAACTCATAGGCAGCTTTCTTTCAGATGGGAGTGCTTGCAGGGGTGATTGTTCCTGTGCTGGGAACTACCCTGTCACAGGGCTGACTGGCAGCTATATCTGAGTCTCCATCATTCTGGCTCAAACTGTTTGCTCCACCCCAATGATTCTTTGAGACCCTGCACCATCCAATTTGCAGCCCCACCCAATCTGTTTGCAACAATTTTTCCATATGAATGGCCTGTTCAGATTCAGGCTTTAGACTTTTCTAAAATCTCTCAAACAAACTGCAGCTGGTGTCAGCATGCCCCAAAACTATTAATAAAGACCTGGCACTAGCACCAGCCTGCCTCACTTCCCAGCTGGGCCTCACTTGAGCACTTACAAACCCAATACAAATAGAAGGCATCTTCAGATTTCTTTGTAGCTGCTACTGGATGACACCAGACAATGGATGACTTTGCACCTTCCTGGAGACCCTAGAGCCAGTGCACCCAGTGAACAGTTTCAGACCACAGCTTCAGACTACAACTCTAGTGATACACTCAAGGGGAAGACTCAATGAGCAAAAAAAAAAAAAAAAAAAAAAAAGCCCTACTGAGGCAAGTTCTGCTCCATAGCATCGCTTCTTGCACAGCTCTCCTACTGTGGTTTCAGCTGATCCTCACAACCAATCTGCCTGGAGGTCAGTTTCTCCCAGTGACACCAACAGGGAAGCAGCCAAAATGCAGAGACAAAGAAGCATGTCACAAATTAAAGAAATGGAAGAAAGCAAACTATTGGATACAGAGTTCAAAACCACAGTTATAAGGTTACTCAAGAATTTTCATAAGAGTTTCAAGGGTCTTAGTGAGATTGTCAAAGACATGAAAAAGGACCAGTCAGAAATTAAGCATATGCTATTTATAGGGATCCAACAGTAGAGTAGAGGATTCCAAGAATCAAATCAATGATATGAAATATAAGGATGCAAAACACCTAATCAGAAGAGCAAAAAGAGAAAAGAATCCAACAATATGAAGATAGTGTAAGAAGCAAGCCTCTGGGACAACTTCAAGTTTATGAATATTCACATCATGGGGGTGCCAGAAAGAGGAGAGAGAGAGCAAGATATTGAAAATGTATTTGAAGAAATAATGACAGAAATTTCCCCTACCTGGGAAAAGAAATACACTTATAAGTCTAGGAAGCACAGAGAGTCTTAAACAAGAGGAACCCAAAGAGGCCCACACCAAGATACATCATAATTAAAATGAAAGAGTTAAAGATAAAGAGAGAATCTTAAAGGTAGCAAGAGAAAAGCAGTTAGTTACCTACAAGAGAGTACCATATGACTGTCAGCTGATTTCACAACAAAGATTTTGCAGGCCAGAAGGGAGTGGCAAGAAATATTCAAAGTGATTAAAAACAAAACAAAAACAAAAACAAAAAAACAAGGACCTACAACCAAGATTACTCTACCCAGCAAAGCCATCATTTAGAATTAAAGGTCAGACAAAAGAGCTTCACAGATAAGAAAAAGCGAAAGGAGTTCATCTTCACCAAAGATGAAATGTTGAAGGGTATTCTTTAAGAAGAGGAAGGAGAAAAAAAAAAAGAAAGAAAAAGGTAAAAAATTTAAACAATAATAAGGCAATAAATAGCCGAAACCAGTTTGGCTCAGTGGTAGAGCGTCGGCTTGGGGACCTTGTCCCAGGTTCGATTCTGGTCAAGGGCATGTACATCGGTTGTGGGCACATCCCCAGTAGGGGGTGTGCAAGAGGCAGCTGGTCAATGTTTCTCTCTCATCGACATTTCTAGCTCTCTATCTCTCTCCCTTCCTCTCTGTAAAAAATCAATAAAATATATTTTTTTTAAAAAGGCAATAAATACATATCTATCAACAATTGAAAAAAAATTAAAATAAATGAACAAGATATCTAATGAACAAAATAAACTGGTAAATAAAATAGAATCAAAGGCATGAAAACATGGAACAGACTGAGGAATCTCAGAGGAAATGGGGAGCAATAAGAGATTAACCAAAGATCTTATATGCATAAATGCTTTACCTACAGATATTAAAGTGTTGAAGGCCTGGGGGGGGGGGGGGGGAAGGAACCAGGTGGAGGGGAGCAAAGGGATGGGGAGGAATATCTATAATACAATAATAAAGATTTCAAAAAAGAAACAAATTCTGGAGCTGAAGAATACAATAAATTAGATTAAGAGTGCATTAAAGACATTCGAAATAGAAAAGACCAGATGGAAGAGAGAATTAACAACCTTGACAGAAAAACCAAGATGGTGGCATAGGGTAGACACCTGAATGCAGCCTATCACAACAATTTTAAATTTAGAACTGGAAAACAGGGGAAAGATCACCCCGAAGCACTGGACAGCTGGCTGAGAGGAGGCTCTACCATCTGGGAAGGAGAGAGAAGGCACGCTGAACCTCAGGAACTGTGAAGGTGCAGCGAATTGCACGCGCAAAAAGGCGGCTGACCAACTTCACTGCTGGCTGCTTGCTGAGCGAGGAGAAGGCGGGCTGAGTTCGCTACTGGCTTACTCCCTGTGCAGAGAGGACGGACAGCTAATGCGTGGCTAGCTTTCTTGTTCAGGAGGAAAACAGAACCACCCTATTGCTATGATAGGCAGCCCCAGACAGGGAGAAGCCAGACTGTCAGGCAGTGGGCAGAGATCTCTCAGAGGTGTGTGAAGCCAGCGGCCATTACTGCGGGACTCAGAAACCAGACCCTCATAGGGAGGGGATGAGTAAAGCTTGTCTGCACCACACGAGGCTCCACCCCATCCAAGCAGAGCACAGAAGCCCTTCCAGTGGCTAGCTTTCTCGTTCACCACGCATAGGACACTCCTAGGGAGGGACAGACAGGAATAAAAGCTTGTCTGCGCCTATACCAAAGAGGTGCATGCGCCTGCAACCAATCTTGCAGGATTCACCAAAGCTAGTCTGTGCCACCCCGAGACTCCACCCCATCTAAGTGGAATACAGAAACCCTCCTAGCTGAGACACTTCTGATCCTCATAGCCAACTGGCTTGGAGATCAATGCTTTTCAGTAATACCAACAACATGCAAGGCTTAACAACAAGACTGCACACACAGCCCACAAAGGGCTATACCAAGACTGTCCACCTCAGGTAACTGGGAGGCTACCCACTGAACCATATAGGACACCTTAGCACACAAAGCCACCCTACCAACTCAGGGAAGCTGTGAAAATGCCGAGACAAGGAAACAGATCACAAACAAAAGAAATGGAGGACAAGAAGCGACTGGATATAGAGTTCAAACCCATGCTTATAAGGTTTTTCAAGAATTTCCTAGAAAAGGCCGATAAAATAAGACCTATGAGGATATGAAAAACGATCAATAAAGAATACATTGTCTGAAATCAAATATATTATACAGAGTCCTAAAAACAGAATGGAAGATCGCAAAAATCAAGACAAAGATTTGGAACACAAAGAGCCAGAGGACACTCCTCCACAGAAGCAAGAAGACAAGAGAATCCAGAAAGTTGAAGATAATGTAAGAAACCTCTGGGACAATTTTAAATCAGAATTACAGGGGTCCCAGAAGAAGAAAGCGAGCAAGATACCAAAAGCATATTGGAAAAAATAGTGACAGAAAACTTCCCCCCACCCCCCCACCCCGGTGAAAGAAATAGACTTACAAGTTCAGGAAGCACACAGAACCCCAAACACAAGGAATCCAAAGAGGACCACACCAAGGCACATCATAATTAAAATTCCAAGAGCAAAAGACAAAGAGAGAACATTAAAAGCAGCAAGAGAAAAGCAGGTAGTTACCTATAAAGGAGCACCCATACGATTGTCAGCTGATTTCTCAACAAAAACCATGCAGGCCAGACTGGAATGGCAAGAAATATTCAAGGTGATGAATAATAAGAATCTACAGCCAAAAGTACTCTACCCAGCAAAGCTATCAGAATCAAAGGCCAGATAAAGAGCTTCACAAATAAATTTTAAAAAGCTAAAGGAGTTCATCACTGCCAAACCAGAATTATATGAATTGCTGAAGAGGAAGAAGACAGAGATAACAATTATGATCAACAAATACATAACTATCAACAAGTGAAACTAAAAGCCAAGGGAATTAAAAAAAAAACCTGATGAACAATATTAACTGGTGAATATAATAGAATCAAAGGTATGGAAGGGGAGTGGACTGACGATTCTTGGGGAAAAGGAGAGTGGGGGTTGTGAGGAGAGACTGAACAAAAACTGCACACCTATGGATGAGGACAATGGGGGGTGGGGAAAGGGCAGAGGTGGGGTGGGAACCTGGTGGAGGGGAGCAATGGGGGGGTGGGGAGAAGAGGAACATTTGTAATAATCTGAACAATAAAGATTTATTTAAAAAAAACACCAACCTTGACAGAAATCTAGGACTAATTCAGGTAGAAGGAGAGAACTAACCTTTTGTTTTGTTTTGTTTGTTTGTTTGTTTTGTTTTGTTTTTGTTAAATGAAAGAACACTATCTGATGCTCTTGGAAAGAATAAATAAGGATAATAAGATCCTCAAGAAGAAAAGAGGGAAATGGGAACAGAGAGCATATTGGAAGAAATAATTGATGAGCACTTCCCAAACCTAGAGAAAGAGCTGGTCATTTAAGTGCAAGGAGCTAACAGACCACCTAATTATCTCCATGCAAAAATACCTTCTCAATGCAAAAACACATTATATTAAAACAATCCAAAGTAAATGATAATGAAAGAATTCTCACGGCAGCCAGGGGGGGGAAAGACAGTATCTTACAAAGCAAACACCATCAGATTTATCAGTAGAAATCCTACAGGACAAGAGAGGGTGAAATGATATATTCAAAATATTGAAAGAGTAAAACCACTACCAAGAATAGTATATCCAGCCAAAACCAGTTCGGCTCAGTGGTAGAGCGTTGGTCTGCAGACTGAAAGGTCCCAGGTTCGATTCCGGTCAAGGGCATGTACATTGGTTGCGGGCACGTCCCCGGTGGGGGGGGGGGGGGGGGGAGGGGTGGTGCAAGAGGCAGCTGGTCAATGTTTCTCTCTCATCGACGTTTCTAGCTCTCTCTCTCACTTCCTCTCTGTGAAAAATCAATAAAATATATTTTTTTTTTTAAAAAAAAAGGATAGTATATCCAGCAAATTATCCTTTAGATATGAAGGAGAAATAAAGGCTTTTCCAGACTAACAAGAGCTGAGGGAACTTAACCACCACAATACCTGCATTACAAGAAATGTTGAAAGTAGCTCTTCTAGCTGAACCAGAAAGAAAAAAGTATATAAAATTTTGAGTAAGGTTTCTCATATTTTATCTGAGACATTTTATATAAATTACACGATAACCATAAAACAAAAATCCAGAGCTGAGACACAAAGCATAAAGAAAGAAGAAATGGAGAAAACAACATAGAAAACCAACAAATTAAAATGTCAGGCAGAAACATAATGGAAATAAACAAAGGAGATATAGAGCAACCAGAAAACAAAAGATAAAATGGTTGTAGTAAGTCCTCAGATATCAATAGTCACCCTAAACGAAAACAGACAACTCACCAACCAAAAGGCACAGAGTAAATAGCTGGATTGAAAAACAAGACCCAACTATACCTTGCCTTCAAGAGACATCTTAGCTCCAAACATAGGCTCAGTGAATGGGGTGGAAGGTGATACTGCAAATAAATGGTATCTGAAGGAAAGTGGGTGCCACCATACTTATATCAGACAAAATTGATTTCAAGACAAAAAAAAAAAAAAGACAATGATGGACATTTTTTATGATAAAGGGGAAACTACATCAATAAAACACAAAAGTTATTAATAATGTTTGCACCCACTCAAAATATATACACAGCAATAATTAAAAGACATAAAGGGGAAATTAACTATAACACAATAATAGCAGGGATGTAAAGTGCAGGCACTGTAAATACCAGTATGGCAGTTACCCGCCAAAAAATTAAACATAGAATTACCTTATGGTCCAGCAATTCCTCTTGTGGGTATATACTCACAAGAATTGAAAGTAAAAACTTGGCCCTCACCATTGTGGCTCAGTTGATTCGAGTACTGTCCCGTACACCAATAGGTTGTGTGATTGATCCCTGGTGAGAGCACATACATAGGTTGTGGGTTTGATCCCTTGGGAAGCAACTGATCTATGTTTCTCTCTCATATTGATGTTTCTCTTCCTCCCTTCTTATCTCTAAAATTAGTTGGGGTGTTTTAAGTAAAAACTCAAACAGATATTTGTATACCCATGTTCATATCATTATTATTCACAATTACCAAAAGTGGAAGCAACTCAAATGTCCATAGACATATGAATAAAACAAAATATGGTATATACATGCAATGGAATATTATTCAGCCTTAAAAAGTGCACAGGCTACAAATGGATATACCTTAAAGACAGTATGTTAAGGGAAATAAGCAGACACATAAAGACAAATATTATGTTACTAGAGGCCCAGTGCACAAAATTTGTGCATGGGGGTAGGGGGTAGTTGTCCCTTAGCCCAGCCTGCAGCCTCTCCAATCTGGGACCCCTCAAGGGAACTTCATATTTTCCTCCAGGAGTGTGGTGGAAAAACCCTAGACCACCTTCTTGGATCCTTATAACCCAAATTACCAAGAATACTGCAAGTGGTGGCCTACAGGGAGCTTAGCCAATGAGCTGTCAGAAACGGTATTTACTCTCAAACTGGTTTGGCTCAGTGGATAGACCATGGGCCTGCAGACTGAAGGGACCCAGATTTGATTCCTGTTAAGGGCAGGTACCTTGGTTGGAGGCACATCCCCAGTGGGAGTGTGCAGGAGGCAGTTAACCGATGTTTATCTTTCTTTTTCTTTTTCTTTTTTTTTTTTTTAATATATTTTATGATTTTTTACAGAGAGGAAGGGAGAAAGAGAGAGAGCCAGAAACGTCGATGAGAGAGAAACATCAACCAGCCACCTCCTGCACACTCCCCACCAGGGATGAGCCCGCAACCAACATATACGCCCCTGACCGGAATCGAACCTGGGACCTTTCAGTCCGCAGACCCACACTCTACCACTGAGCCAAACCGGCTTTGGCCCAATGTTTATCTTTCATTGATATTTCCCACTGTCTATCTCTCTCCTCTCTTCTCTGTAAAAAAAAAAAAAAAAAAAAAAAAAAAAAAAAAAAATCAATAAAATATCTATTTTTTTTTTAAAGGTGTATCCTCTGCAGCTTATGCAGACCCTGGGTTGTGTCCACTGGGCTAGGGGTGTGTCCCTGCCACACCCTTATTTTAAAAAAGGTGTATATTTTTAAAAAGGTGTATCCTCTGCAGCACATGCAGTCCCTGCATTGTGTCCACTGGGCTAGGGGTGTGTCCCTGCCACCCGGTGGTGGCCGCTGGGGTCTCCGCACACCCCAGAGGCCAGCAGCCATCGCCCTGTGGAAGGCACTGGGCTGGGGGGCATGGACACGAACTGCCACTTGGTGCTGGAGCTTGGAAAGCCTCTAGGGGTGGGGTGGGAACATCCCTGTCTCCAAATGTCTCTGAGGCCAGCAGCCAGCCCACCATGGGCCCCAGGCTGGGGGCATGCAAGGACCCTGGGCAGCACAAGGGTGGCCGCCAGGGTCTCGGCACAACCCAGAGGCCAGCAGCCAGCACCCTGTCGTGGGTGCCTGGCTGGGGGCCGTGGACCCAAACTGTGGCTTCATGAGCGAGGCTTTGCAAGCGGCCAGGAGCAGGGCAGGAACATTCCCGCATCGCTCTAGCTTGGCACCTGCACCCATAGGCTCAGAGTGGTCAGTGGGCATTCTGAGACCCCTGCTGCTCAGGACCTAAGCGCAGGCCTACAGGTTAGGAGCAGCCTGGCCGGAGGATGTTTCCAAACTCAGGCCACTCAGCGCCTGGGTATGCAAATTAACTGACATCTTTGTTTGGGTTAATTTGCATATTCACTCTGATTGCCTGTGGGTGTAGCAAAGGTACTGTCAATTTGCATTTTCTCTTTTATTAGATAGCATTTCACTTATTTGAGGTGCCTAGAATAGACAAATTTATGAAACCGAAAGTAGAATAGCAGTTGCCAAGTGCTGGTAAATGAGGGAATGGGGCCTACTTGTATGATAGGTAGAGTTTCAGTTTGGGATGAGGAAAAGGCTCTGGAGATGGATGGTAATGATGGTTAGCACAACATTGTGAATGTACTTAATGTCACTGTACTGTACACTTAAAATTGGATAAAATGGAAATTTTTATATTATGTACATTTTACCATAATAAAACTATTAGGTCTAGCAATAATTAATGTCGTTTTCTAATACTTTTTTTAAATCGAATTTATTTAAACAATACAACAAAATTTAATCAACAATATAGTTGCCGTTGTTTTCTACTACTTCTGCCCAATGCTCAGGAAGCATTTTAATTCCTCTGTTGTAAAATTCTTGTGATTTTGATGCAAAAAATTCGGTCAATGCATTTTTGAGGCATTCTTCATTATTAAATTTTTTTCCAAGAAGAAAGTTTTGCAAAGAACGAAACAAATGGTAATCGGAAGGGGCAATATCAGGAGAATTTGCAGGTTGAGGGAGAACTTCCCATTCCAACTGGCGCAGTTTTTCAGCAGTGATTCTTGCAGTATGCGGTCGTGCATTATCGTGGTGAAGAATTACGCCCTTCCAATTAATCAGCGCGGGTTCTTTTTCTCTTAAAGCTTGGGCTAACCTTTCCAATTGGGCACTATACACTGCACTTGTAATGGTTTGGTTAGATGTTTTGTAAAAGTTTATAATGAAAAATTCCTTTAAAATTCCACCAAACACACAACATCACTTTTTTCGCATGCAAGTCAGGTTTTGGCGTGGGCTGCGGAGCCTCATTTTTGTCCAACCATTGAGGCCGCCTTTTCAAATTAACATACAGCACCCATTCTTCATCTCCGGTAACAATTTGCTCTAAAAACGGCAAACGGTTTTGACGAGAGAGGAGCGAACTGCAAATTGTGACTCTTTTTTACGGTGTTGTCGGTCAACTCATGAGGAACCCATTTTCCAAACTTTTGGACTTTGCCAAGTGCACGCAATTGATTGGAAATTGTTTTTTGTGAACAATTTAAAGTTGTCGCAAGCTCTTGTTGGGTAATTTGAGGATTTTGCACCAAAAGAGCTTGAAGAGCTTCTTGATCAAAATTGGACACACGGCCTCGACCACTCTTGTCATCTAACGAAAAATTTCCCTCGCGAAATTTCTCAAACCAACGCTGGCATTTTCTGGCACTAACTGCATCTTGACCAAGAGCACTACAGATGTTTTTTGCAGCCTCACTTGCTTTTCTTCCTAATTGGAACTCGTAAAGCATGCAGTGCCGAATATGCTCTTCATCCGCCATCTTCTTAGCCCTAGTTCTGCAACAAAAACCAAACCAAATACAAACTTTTCCAAGCAAAACTTGTTAATTGCACTTCACACATTCTGTAGATACCACGTGTTTGAAGGTTATGTCAATACAAGTCAACGCCAAGCAAGATTTTAAATGAATGTTAAAAAACGACATTACTTATTACTAGACCCGATATTTTTTAAAAGCAATCAATTCACCATATCAGTAGTAAAAATTAAATATGATCAACTCGTTCCAAGATGGTGGCATAGATAACACCTAACTGCAGCCTCACACAACAATTTTAATAAAATACAAAATGGACATTACCCAGAACTACAGGAAAGTCGACTGACTGGAAATTCTACAACGAGAAGGAAAGAGAAAACCAGAAGGAAAAGCAGAGGAGATGTAAAAGCCTAAGGTACGGAGACACGCTGTGCGCACGGACAGGACAGAACCGGAGAGGAGGGGCGGCAGAGTGCCTGGCTGGCGTTCCCTAGCGGGAAGGAGATAATAGCTCTGGACTGCGCTGAACCCCAGATCCGACAGCACTGAACCCCAGTTCTAGGCCAGACCTTGGGGACCCAGGCTCATACAGAGGGAGCCCGGGCTGTTAGGCGGAATCTCAGGGGAGCGGCGAAAGGCAGAGCCCCCAGAGACACACACATTAGATGCAGAGGACGGACCGTTGACTCTACTGCTAGATTGCCCTATCGGGAAGGAGACAAAAGCTCCAGACTGTGCAGAGCCCCAGATCCGACAGCACTGAACTCCAGTTCTAAGCCAGACCCTGGGGACCCAGGCTCACACAGAGGGAGCCTGGGCTGTAAGGCAGAAACCCAGGGGAGTGGCGGAAGGAAGTCCCGGAGGCGCGCACATTGCTCGCAGAGAATGGGCAGTTGACTGTGTTGCTGGATTGCCCTAGTGGGAAGGAGACAAAAGCTCCAGACTGCTCTGAACCCCACTTCTAACTGAACTGAACCCCAGTTCAGGGCTCATTGGGGGAGAGCCTAGACTGTTTGGTAGCACGCAAAACTCAAAGGCACCTTACTCAAAGGTGCTTGCAAGGAGTACTGAAGGACCCTGAGGAATACTGAGACTCAGGAGCCTCATAGGTGTGGCTGACGGAAGCCAAGGCTGTAGGCTCCACCCTGAAACTCAGCCCCATCCAAGCAGAACACAGAGACTTCCCCTTTGCACTCCGAACCATTCTGGACATTGGCTACCAGCTACTCGACGCTACTTTGCGGTGGAAACGTGTGTTGAAATAACTCAATTCCCCGTAATCACTAATAAACTGCAATGTCCCCTGAGAGGGGACATCCGAGTGATATGCTAGAATTCCGGTGTCCCCTGAGAGGGGACAGCGGAGTGCAAAGGGTTAAGACTACCAACTCAGGGAAGCTGCAAAAATACCAAGACAAGGAAACAGATCACAAACAAAAGAAATTGAGGACAAGAAGCGACTGGATATAGAGTTCAAACCCATGCTTATAAGGTTTTTCAAGAATTTCCTAGAAAAGGCCGATAAAATAAATGAGGATATGAAAAGGGATCAACTAGAAATAACAAGGGATCAACAAGAAATAAAGAATACATTGTCTGAAATAAAAAATATTATACAGAGTCCTAAAAACAGAATGGAAGATCGCAAGAATCAAGTCAAAGATTTGGAACATAAAGAGCCAGAAGATACTCCTCTGCAGAAGCAAGAAGACAAGAGAATCCAGAAAGTTGAAGATAATGTAAGAAACCTCTGGGACAACTTCAAGTGAGCCAACATCAGAATTATGGGGGTCCTAGAAGATGAGAGAGAGCAAGATACCGAAAGCATACTGAAAGAAATAGTGACAGAAAACTTCCCCCACCTGGTAAAAGAATTAGACTTACAAGTCCAGGAAGCACACAGAACCCCAAACAAAAGGAATCCAAAGAGGACCAAACCAAGACACATCATAAATAAAATTCCAAGAGCAAAAGACAAAGAGAGAATATTAAAAGCAGCAAGAGAAAAGCAGGTAGTTACCTATAAAGGAGCACCCATACGATTGTCAGCTGATTTCTCAACAGAAACCATGCAGGCCAGACAGGAATGGCAAGAAATATTCAACGTGATGGATAGCAAGAACCTACAGCCAAAAATACTCTACCCAAGCAAAGCTATCACTCAGAATTGAAGGTCAGATAAAGAGCTTCACAAATTAAAAAAAAGCTAAAGGAGTTCATCACCGCCAAACCAGAATTACATGAATTGCTGAAGGGGGTTCTTTCTGAAGAGAAAGAAAATAAAGATAAAAATTATGAACAACAAATACATAACTATCAACAAGTGAATCTAAAAGCTAAGGGAATTAAAAAAAAAATCTGATGAACAATATTAACTGGTGAATATAATAGAATCAAAGGTATGGAAGGGGAGTGGACTGACGATTCTCGGGGAAAAGGGGAGTGGGGGTGTGTGGGAAGAGACTGAACACAAACTGTGCACCTATGGATGAGGACAATGGGAGGTGTGGAAAGGGCAGAGGGTGGGGTGGGAACCTGGTGGAGGGGAGCAATTGAGGGGGGTGGGGAGAGAGGAACACTTGTAATAATTTGAACAATGGAGGGAGAAAAAAAATAAGGAACATTTGTAATAATATGAACAATAAAGATTTATTAAAAATAAATAAATAAATATGATCAACTCAATGAACATAGACAAAGCATTTGAAAAAATTAAATGTCACTGGGACCAGTTTGGCTCAGTGGATAGAGCATCTGCCTGCGGACTGAAAGGTCCTGGGTTCGATTCCGGGCAAGGGCATGTACCTTGGTTGCGGGCACATCCCCAGTGGGGGGTGTGCAAGAGGCAGCTGATCGATGATTCTCTCTCATCGATGTTTCTAACTTTCTATCCCTCTCTCTTCATCTCTGTGAAAAGTCAATAAAAATTTATTTTTTTTAAAAAATTAAATGTCCATTAATGATAAAAAATGAATCAAACTAACAGCAATAGTGAATTTATTCAAATATACAAAAGCAATCCACAAAAACCTACAACCAACATAGCACTGAATTACTACTCCCTGAAATTGAGAATAAGTCACAGGTGCCTGATTTTATCACTTCAGTTTTTAAGGAAAGCAAATAAACATTTATACAAGAAAATATGAATAAATGCGTTATTTCCTATGTTCTAATAATATACCAGTATTTTCAGAAGCTGAATTAGGATATAAAGTAAGATATCTCCTGCCTCTACTCTTTCTTCTCTAGAGGCCAGAGACATTTCAAGACAGATTATGTCAGCCTCTTTTTAAGACCCTATAATAGGCTCCCATTTCTGTTAGTGTAAAATGTGGCAGACTAAAGATAAAGTCAATGTCTACCATTTATACTGTTGTATTCTAGGCCCCTAGTCATGCTAGGGATGGGCCGGTGCTTCCTGACTCATCCTATCTAATAAAAGAGTAATATGTAAATTGACCATACCTCCACTATGCCCTCAAGCCACGCCTACCAGCCAATCAGAGCAAGTATGCAAATAAACCCAACCAAGATGGTTACAGCCACAGAGAGCAGGAGAGAGGCTTGGGTTTCCCAGGCAACGGAAGCCAAGCTTTCCACCTGCCCTTGCCAGCCTAAGCCTCCAATCAAGGCTACAAAGTTTCAATTGTAGAAGGTAAACAAATCCAAACAGAAATGGTGGCAGCCACGGAGCAAGCAGGAGGCTTGGCTCCGCTCCAGGCTACAAAGTTTCAATTGTAGAAGATAAATAAACCCCAGATACCAGGGCCTCTGCTTGGGTTTCCAGAGAGCATGGCCGGCCTGCAAACCACCACAGGCCCCTTGCCCAGGGGAGCCTCCACCCTGATCCAGGACACCCTTCAGGGAAAACCAGCCGGCCCCGACCCATGCACTAGGCTTCTATCCTATCTAATAAAAGAGTAATATGCAGATTGACCATCACTCCAACACACAAGCTGGCTGCCTCCATGTGGTCAAAGGTCCTGCCCCCATGTGAACACAGGATGGCCATCAGGGGAGGGCAGTTGAGAGGGACCAGTCCTGCAAGGGAGGGTGAGTGATCAGGCAAGCAGGAGAGGGCAGTAGGGAGGGACCAGGCCTGCAAGGGAGGGTAGTTGGGGACAATCAAGCCTGCAGGGGAGGGCAGTTAGGGGTGACCAGGTTGGCAGAGGAGGGAATTGGGAGTGACCAGGCCTGCAGGGAAGGGCAGCTGGGTGGGACCCAGGCCTGCAGGGGAGAACAGTTGAGGGGGACCAGGCCTTCAGGGGAGGGCAGTTAGGGGTAAGCAGGCCTGCAGTGGAGGGCAGTTAGGGGTGACCGAACCTGAAGGGGAGGGCAGTTAGGGGCAAACAGGCTGGCAGGGGAGCAGTTAGGCATAAATCAGACTAGCAGCACAGTGGTTAGGGGGTGATCAAGCTGGCAGGCAGAAGCAGTTAGGGGCAATCAGGAAGGCAGGCAGGTTAGCAGTTGAGAACCGGCAGTCCTAGATTGTGAGAGGGATGTCCAACTGCCCATTTAGGCCCGATCCCACCAGAATCAGGCCTAAAAGGGCAGTCAGACATCCCTCGAGGGGTCCCAAATTGGAGAGGGTGCAGGCTTGGCTGAGGGACACTCCCCGCCCCGCCCACTCCATGCACAAATTTTGTGCACCAGGCCTCTAGTATAGCATAAAAGACCCCACTGTTCAGGGGTTGAATCCCATTCTAGGCCTTCTAGGTCTCTACTCAATAACTAAGAATGCAATGATCCACAGGGGAACCACAAACCTGTCCCTATCTCCAGGAGTGTGTTTTTCAATGAGGGTGTTTGAAAATGGGGTTCATGCAATTTTATACAGAGCAATGCTTGTTTTTATCCTTACCATATATCTCAAAGACCACAGTAAGTCATTTTTTAGTTAAGATGCAAAAAGTTTGTCATCACCCCATATATTTCTAAATGTATCTGCATATGACCAAAGTTAAGACACCTACCTGACAACTATAGTTGACATTGGGGGATCCTTTATGCTTTTATTCAACAAGTGGCACTTTTTCCATCCATGATTTTCATTATTGATGATTTTCCTTTTCCATAGGGGACAATTGCTTGGCTTTGGAGTCATATAAATCTCTCTTGGAAATTGACATCTTGCTAAGATCCTTTCTAAGCTAGAGAGTTCAATATTCTCATCTAATAATAGAAAAAGCATTACTGCAATTCAGTGTTTCTCTCCATTTTTGCATAGCAAGAATAACATAACATAAATTTGAGAAAGAATATTTATGCTACTTAATAATTGCTATTTAGCTCTTCCACTCCATCACTGCAAAAATATTATTAAGCAACATCTATACATTAGCCTATTCCTAGACATCTAATAAATACACAGCAAATGAGTGAATTAACAGATGTTCTTATACCACTACAAATGCTGAAAGTTATTTGTACAACTTGTGCATGATCATCAAACTAATAGCAAGTTACTGCACAATTATTTTTTACTCACTCCAAGTTAGTTTAGAACAAGACTGCTATCAAGGACTCCTGCCCACTCGTATTAATGGCATTCTGTATTTACACAACACCCAGTGCTTCACATTGACCTCAATTGGCCCCTAACCAAATTTCTCATCTACAATGGGACAAAGAGTTTGCCAGAATGTAATTCAATACACTGCTTTCTTCAGCAAAACAGCCTTGCTAAAAAAAAAAAAACTAAAAATACAAAAATTTTTTAAAAGAAGAAGGAAGGAAGGAGGAAAAGAGGGAAGGAGAGAGACAGGAAAGAAAGGGTTAGTGGAACTGAATCGTGTATTTAGTGATATAGTTGAATTATATTGGAGTGCAAGCTTCTTTTGTCTTTGCTGTTAATATTTTGAGAAACAATGCCAGTTTTCAGATTATAATATGAGTAATTCAGAAATTTATTTAAAAATAACAGGGGCTGGATGAATTCTCATCTAATTCCTATGCAGGGTTACCTTGAATCTCTCCAAGGCTCAGTTTCTGTTCCTGCATTAAGTTTATGGTAGCTCTTTTATTTTCTAATAC
The DNA here is from genome assembly GCF_964339955.1 of Pipistrellus hanaki. NCBI lineage: Eukaryota > Metazoa > Chordata > Mammalia > Chiroptera > Vespertilionidae > Pipistrellus > Pipistrellus hanaki. Next base: position 114,005,494 of record NC_140504.1, on the reverse strand, counting down.
ATTGATGGTCAGGCAGGGCAATTGGCAGAGATCCCAAAGAACCAAGAAATGGTTCAAAGGACATAGCTTGGCAATCTGACTAAATAATATATTGACTTGATAGATAGAGTCCAAAATCACTCTAAGTGAGTTAAGAACAGGTCTGGAATCTGAGGCTCCTACTTAGTGGTCAAGGCCTGGCCCAGACAGCTCCCACATACTACTCTTAGCAGTTTATTAGCTTAGTGATCACACACTGGGGCACCTGCAAGCTCTCACAGGCACACTTAACAATAGGCAGAGCATATGATTTGCTTTGGTTGTCAGAATTACATAGCTAAACTTAATATTCAACTAAATTAACCAAATTCAGATATTTGGTGGCATCCAGTTAACATAATTTTTTTGCCTCTAATTATTTTAGTTTTGTTATATAGACATATTTAAATATTGAATACTGCCTCACCCTAGCCAGTTTGGCTCGTGAATAGAGGACAGAAGGGTTCCAGGCTTGATTCCGGTCAAGGGCACATGCCCAGGTTGCAGATTGGATCCCCAGTAAGAGACATGTAGGAGGGAGCCAATCAGTGATTCTCTCTCATCATTGATGTTTCTCTCTCCCGTTCTCTTCTTCTCTGAAATAAAATATATAATATTGCATACTGCCTCTAATTCTCTTTGTAAGAAATTAGGGGTAAATCAGAAAGAGAATAGAACATTTACAAATTCTCATAGTCTCTATTTAGTGGTCATATTTAGAATTGCACACACAAAATTAGATAAAAATTCAGAACTCATTTTGAATATTTAATTTGATCTTACAGCCTACTTTATTTGAAATTATAAGCAAGTTTCCTGGTTTTAAAAGAAAGTATGATAAGCATATGAATACCTCAAGAAAATTAATATCTTTAGAAGTAAAGTGATATCAATTTTAGACAAAGTTTTGGAGATATTGAACCATATGCTACTTGATTTTTTAAAAGTTCTTGTTTTAATGTGTGGAATACAATGCATGGTTGGTGGATGGATGAACAAATGAATGGATGAATTATCAATCACAATACAAATCATCATAGATAAGGTCTATAAACCAGTACACATGCCCTTGCAAGCCTGACTGCATGCACATGTGCATGCATTCATGAGCATGTGAATTTGCTAGAGACAATAAAAATAGTTAACTTAAAACTTTGGATTTTAAGGTGATCTATTTCTTTTGCAACTCCTAATTATCTCCAATGTGGGAACAGAAGTCATGGATTTGGTAGGCAAGCAGCACACACTGCTTCTAAAGTTGCCCCATTGGTTTCTTCTCTAAGCCACTCACTCTGTGGAACCATTCTTCCTGCCTGCCCTGCCTCTCCTTGCATGTCCCACAGGCCAGTTAAGCAACCTCCCAAAGTATTTTGGGGAGTGGGGAAGCAGTGAATTAACCAAGAGACTTACTTTCTTAAACATTAAAAACAACACACAAAAGCTTTTTAAATTTCCTCCCACTTCCTATTTTTGGTTTGGTACCAGTCATTTAGGGAGCTGGTATGGGAAATGTACTAAACATCATAAAACCAGGGCTAACAAGATCTCAACATAACCCCTCACATTGTGGTACTGGGGCTGAGCAGGAGGAGGAGGACCTCTTGGAGAGTGTTATGATGTTTGGAGACAATTACCTCAACAGCAGTGTATCTAAATCCATATAGTGTAATGGATCCTCATTTCTCAGTTTCATGTTCTTCTTATTACTTAACTCCACTATTATTTAAAATATAGGAGAAAAACCTGGGTTTTTAGCAATAAATCTTTAGTGGGTTTTTTTCTTCTTCTTCTTTCTCTTTGTGATGGCCCAGAGTAATAAATACAGGCTAATACAGGCAACACTTCCCTGCAGATAAAGAAGCAGGTGGCTAGGGAGGGAAAAAACTGATTTTCATAGTCAGATGAAATTTCTACTAGAAGAAAGGCTTTGGACACAGAAACTGTGAGGCATTGGTATCCATTATTGAATTCCTAGCCTTATATAAGCATATCCTTCAACTTAGCAATTCCACTTCTAGTTAGTGCAGACAGGTGCATGACCAGGGTGTGTGTGAAAGCAGTTTATAATGCTGAAAACTATAAACGACACAATGTCACTCAATAGAATGGTAAGTACTCAGGCATTCTTATTATGGAATCTATGAAAAAAGAAAGTTAACATCAAAATATCTACAAATAGCCAGTCACGTGGCTCAGTAGTTGAGTGTAAACCCATGAGCCAGGAGGTCACTGATTCCTGGTCAGCACATGTGCCTGAGTTGTGGGCATACAGGAGGCAGCTGATTGACGATTCTCTCATCATTGATATTTCTATCTCTTTCTCTCCCTTCCTCTCTGAAATCAATAAAAATATATATTTTTAAGTTTATAAAACAGCCCTGGGTCAAGTGGCTTGGTTGAACTACCATCCTGTACACCAAAGGAAAGGTGATGGGTTTGATTCTGGTCGGGGCATATACCTAGATCCTGGATTGGATTGTCAGTCAGGGTGAATATGGAAGGCAACGGATTGATGTTTCTCTCTCTCTCCTCTCCTCTCCGCTCCTCTCTTAAATCAATAAAAAATATATCTTCAAGTGAGGATAAAAAAAATAATAAAAAACATTTTTTAAAAATCTACAAAACACATTGTAGAGTTTTAATAAGCTGCATAAGAACAAACAAGGATTCCTTTCATGCAAAAAAAAGAAGACACTATATTTATATATACAAATGTGTATGTCAAGGCAGAGAAAAGAGTTCTGAAGAAACACATCCAAGTTAGTTTGGTGGCTTTTTCTGGACAAAGGATAGGGATTGGAGGAAGGGGACTTTCCCTTTGACTATGTATATGTCTTTAAGTTGTTTGATTTTATTTACTTCAGTGGAAATCCCTCCATGTATTTTTGCAATAAAAAAAGGTACTATGCTAATTAGACTTGGTCGACCAGCCATCTTCTGGACGTCCAACTTCCTTCTGGACAAAGCCATGGTGGTGGGGGCTGAGGCAGAGGCAGTTAGGGGCAATCCGGCCAGCAGGGGAGGGTAGTCCTTCAGTCCAGCCTGCACTCTCTCTAATCCAGGACCCTTTGGGGGATGTCCGACCGCCAAGTTATTAGGATTGGCCTAAACTGGCAGTCAGATATCCCTCTCACAATCTAGGACCACTGGCTCCTAACCACTCACCTGCCTGCTTGCCTAATGCCTCCAATTTCCCTCCCCTGCCAATCTGGTCACCCGTAATTGCCCTCCCCTGCCAGCCTGGTCATTCCCAACTGCCCTTCCCTGCCAGCCTGATCTTGCCCCCTACTTGTCACCCTCAACTGACTGACTGCTCCTAACCCCTGCCAGCCTGATCTCATCCCTAACTGCTCTCCCTTGCTGGCCTGATCACCCCTAACTATCTTTCATTTTGTACCACTCATTTTGGATGAAGAACTCACCCTATTCCAGAATGCCTCATCTTAATTACATCTGCACCTCTATAAAGACCCTATTTAAATAAGGCCACATTCTGCCGAAACCGGTTTGGCTCAGCGGTAGAGCGTCGGTCTGCGGACTGAAAGGTCCCAGGTTCGATTCCGGTCAAGGGCATGTACGTTGGTTGCGGGCACATTCCCAGTAGGGGGTGTGCAAGAGGCAGCTGGTTGATGTTTCTCTCTCATCGACGTTTCTAGTTCTCTCTCTCTCTCTCCCTTCCTCTCTATAAGAAAAATCAATAAAAATATATTTTAAATAAGGTCACATTCTGGAAAGCTGGACATTAGGACTTCAACTCAACCTCTAATACTACCTGGAAAAGACTCTTGGTATATGACCAGGACTCCATATGCCTGTGACCATGGAGAAAATCGGTCAATGTACTTTTACCAACTGGGTAAAGACGTGGATGACAGGGCTGCAAATTTTCTATGAACTCCCCCTGGAAAGAAGCTGCTTTTGAGACACCTTATATAGCATTTCAAGAGGGCTTTGTCTACTGCCTCAATGTGCCGTTAGCTGATGCCAACAGCCTGGCAATGGTCAGCACCCAGCTTGTCATGCCTTGTCAAGAAGCAGACCTTGGGCAGGCTCCCCTGTTCGTGTGTATCTTGCTGGTATTGATGGCTATGGTGCTTGCATTTCTGGTATACAGGCACAGACTTATGAAGCAGGGCTCTGATGTCTCCCTTCCCAGGCTGCCACAGGGTAGCACCCCCTGGCTGCGTCTGCCCCGGGTCTTTCACTCTTCCTCCATTGGTGAGAGCAGGCCCCTCCTCGGCAGGCAGCAGGTCTGAGTACTTGCATGATTTACCCAGAGTGGACAGCAATGCCTATCTTTTCTCTACTCAAAGGCTGCCATTACCTGAAATAAATACTCAGAACCTGAAAAAAAAAAAAAAAAAAAAAAAAAAAAGGCTTTGTCTCAGCTGAAATAGAATGGAAGTGTACCATACCAAAGATCAGAGGACTGGAGGTGAATGGGGGGGATAAGTCAGAAGAAGGCTGTCAAATGAGACCTCCAGCAATGGGAAATCACCAAAGAACCCACACAAATACCAGAAAAGAAAAGGTCAGATTTTGAAAGCCCAGAGAGCACATATGACAACCTGATATTTCAGTCAAGAAAAAGATTTCCAGACCTTCTTAAGAAATAATATTAAAGCTGCACAGAAATGCTCCCAGTAACAAACTGGTATTACAACTAAAATATAGAAAAACTTCCTGAATAATTAATGGAAAACTCACAGGAGAGTAACCTGATCTCTGAGGACCGAAAATGGAGACCCCATAGAGACTGGTAGAAGGAGTGAAGGTGCAAAAGGACTGGTCCCGCGCCCACAAGCAGATTTTAGCAAAAATAGCTTTAGATGCCAGTCAATGCTATGGAGAGCAGAATATGATGGGATCTGTGAACAACAGGCTGAGATCTAGGCTGCATTCTGGCTGTAACTACCAGGCAATATAAAAAGAAATCCCTGAGAGATCCATAAAAATAACTCTGATTTATTAAGTCCTGTCTATATGTTGTGGGTGCTTGTCTGTTGATTGTTGTTTTATCTGTTTGTTGTTTGATTCAATTTGTTTGTTGTCGGTCTATTAAGCATGCATTTAATTTAATTTTAAAGAAACAGTAGATGGCCAGACCATTGCTAAATTTCCCCAGAGCAAACAGAATGTGGGAATGGGGAGAGAAAAAAATATGACCAGTCACATTAAAAGAGATGTTATACCTCAGGCATTCACCATTTTTACAGATGGATCCAGTTCTGGAAAGGCTGGATTCTACTGCAGCAGGGGAGCAAAGGTCCTTCAAACCCCTTATATTTCAGCACAATGAGTAGAAATACAAGTTCTTATTTATGCCTTTTTTGCTACGGAGCCCATCAACCTACTCTATAGAGATAGTGTTTATGTGGTAAGTAGGGCAAAAATTATTAAAACAGCTACTATAGGACACTCTAATCACAAGAACTCTTTCATTTATTTTTCAGCCTCCAAAAGGTCATCAGAGAATGACAATTTCCCTACTTTATTGGTCACATCTGATCTAATTCAGGTCTCCCTGGTCCATTAGCAATAGGCAATGATGCTATTGATTGCCTCCTTTCTGAAATGCAAGAGGCTACCCCATTTTCTCTTGCCCAGTCCTACCATGTTTAGCATCATCAAAATGCTTCTGTCTTACGCAAACAATTCCGTATTTCTCGGGAACAAGCTCATCATTGCCCTCAGTGTGTAATTCATTGCCCTGTAAATCATTAGGGATTAATCCTAGGGGTCTTAAACCTAATCAAATCTGACAAATGGATGTCACCCACATACCAAAATTTGGTAAGAACAGATGGGTACATGTTAATATAGATACCTGCTCCTGGTTTATCTTTGTGACCCCCAAATAGGAGAGAGTGTCAAGCACGTAATAATCATTGCCTAGCCACCTTTGCAGTACTAGGTCTTCCGTTAGAGCTAAAAGCAGACAATGGACCTGCATATGCTAGTTCTGCTTTTCAGCACTTTTGTCAGCAATATCAAATTTGTCATAAAACTGGTATTCCTTACAACCCTCAAGGTCAAGCAATAGTGGGAAGAGCCAATCGTTCTCTTAAAATGCAATTACTAAAACAAACAAACACACAAAAAAAACGGGGAGATGGATGTAATGTAACTAAGGAAGTAAAAGACCTATACCTCAAAACAACTCAGTCATACTCTTTATACTTTAAATTTTTTGAATTGCGATGCAAAGTCATACAGCACTCCAACACACAAGATGGCTGTCCCCATGTGGTCAAAGATGGCTGCCCCCATGTGTACACCACATGGCCGCCACAAAATGGCCAGCAGGGGAGGGGAATTGGGAGGATCCAGGCCTGCAAGGGAAGGCACTTGGGGGCGATCAAGCCTGCAGGGGAGGGCAGTTAGAGGTGACCAGGCCAGCAGAGGATGGAAGTTGGGGGCAACCGGGTCTGCAGGGGAGGGAAGTTAGGCGCAAACAGGCTGGCAGGGGAATGATTAGGGGGCAATCAGGAAGGCAGGCAGCCGGCAGTCCTGAATTGTGAGAGGGATGTCTGACCGGGCCTAAACGGGCAGTCAGACATCCCTTGAGGGGTCCCAGAATGGAGAAGGTGCAGGCTGGGCTGAGAGACACCCCTCATGCACTAATACCGTGCACTGGGCCTCTAGTCAGACTATAAAATAAAGCATTGTCTTGCAGGCTGGGTCTTTCTGTGTTCAGGCATAGGAGATCCTGAGCCCCAACTGTACTATCTTTGTCTATCTTCTTTAATACTTCACCATTTTTGTTGCAATTTACCATTGCAACAAAAAATTTAAGATACCTAGGAATAAAATTAACTAAGGAAGCAAAAGACCTATACTCAGAAAACTACAGGACACTGAAAAAAGAAATAGAGGAAGACATAAACATGTTCATGGATTGTTAGAATCAAGATCATTATAATGTCCATACTACCCAAAGCAATCTATAGATTCAATGCAATCTCCATTAAGATACCAATGAAATATTTCACAGACCTAGAACTAACTCTCCAAAAATTCATCTGGAATTAAAAAAGACCCCAAATAGCCATAGCAATCTTGAGAAGAACAAAGTAGGTGGGATCTCAATACCAGATTTTAAGCTGTATTACAAAGCTACTGTTCTCAAAACAGCCTGGTTCTGGCACAAGAATAGGCATATAGACAAATGGAATAGAATAGAGAACCCAGATATCGACCCAAACCACTATGCTCAATTAAGATGTGACAAAGGCCAAAACCGGTTTGGCTCAGTGGTAGAGCATCGGTCTGCAGACTGAAAGGTCCCAGGTTCGATTCCAGTCAGGGGCATGTACATTGGTTGCGGGCATATCCCTGGTGGGGGGTGTGCAGGAGGCAGCTGGTCGATGTTTCTCTCTCATCGACGTTTCTAGTTCTCTATCTCTCTCTCTTCCTCTCTGTAAAAAATCAATAAAATATATTAAAAAAAAAAAGATTTTACAAAGGAGGCATGAACATACACTGGAGTAAAGACAGTCTCTTCAATAAATGGTGTTGAGAAAATTGGACAGATTCATGCAAAATATGAAACTAGACGACCAACTTACACCATACACAAAAATAAACTCAAAATGGATAAAGGACATAAATGTAAGACAGGAAACCATAAAAATCTTAGAAGAATCCATACACAACAAAATAGCAGACATATGTCACAGCAATATTTTTACTAATACAACTTCTAAGGCAATGGAAACAAATGAGAAAATAAAGAAATGAGACATGAAAATAAAAAGCTTCTGCACATCAACAAAATAAGGAAGCCCACTGCATGGGAGAACATATTTGCCAATGTTATCTACCATAAGTGTTTAATCTCCAAAATTTACAGGGAACTCAAACAACTTAACAAAAGGAAGATAAACAATCCAATCAAAAAATGGGCAAAGAATCTAAATAGACACTTTTCAAAAGAGGATCTACAGAAGTGAGAGACATATGAAAACATGCTCAAAGTCACTAATCATCTAAAAGATGCCAATCAAAAAGACAATGAGGTACCATCTCACACCTATCAGAATAGCTTTCATCAACAAATGACAGATGCTGGCAAGGATGCAGAGAAAAAAGAAGCCCTCATGCACTGCTGGTGGGAATGCAGACTGGTGCAGCCATTGTAAAAAACAGTATAGAGTTTCCTAAAAAATTAAAAATGGAGCTCCCATTTGACCCAGGAATCCCACTTATAGGAATATATCCCAAGAAATCAGAAACTCCAATCAGAAATATGCACCTCTATGTTCATAGTAGCACAGTTTACAATAGCTAAGATTTGGGAACAGCCTAAGTGCCCATCAGCAGATGATAGGATTAGAAAGTTGTGGTACATCTACACAATGGAATACTACGCTGCTGTAAAAAAGAAGGAACTCTTGCCATTTGCAACAGCATGGACAGACTTAGAGAACATTATGCTAAACAAAATAAGCCAGTCAGAGAAAGATAAATATCACATGATCTCACTCATTTGTGGAATTATAATGAACAACATAAACTGATGAACAAAATAGAGCCAGAGAAAAAAAATTTTTGGATTATAATAGAAGTAATCCTCTTATTTGCAGATTTTTTATATTTCCTTTTTTGAGATAATATACTAGATATGTTAATACAGTTTGGGTAGTATTTTTATATTTAATATCTTTTTTCTTAAAATATTAAGGTTTACTGCATGTAACATAATTATACTTAAAATCATTTTTCTTGCAATATTAAAAATAAATAAATAAAATTAATATTTCATCAATAAAAAAAGAGTAAGAAAAGCTTTCTAATTCCTCCCACCCTCATCCTTAACTTAACAGCCAGTGAGGGAAGGTGCAGAATAAGAAAAAGTAACCCCCAACACAGCCAGGCCTACTCCCAGTTTCTAAGTCAGGCTGGAGCAGCTGGATATGGTTAAAGAGTTTGGATATTCAGCTCATTCAATAAGCCAATACCATACATTTAATTTTGAAAAAGATTTTTGAATTATCTTTGAAAAAGACTGAATCAATTAACATGCCTTCAAGGGAATGGTATTTATTTCCCCACGTTTATAATTACCAATCTTTTAAATTTTATCAGGATGATGGCCTGAGAACATCTCCTTGATTAATCTTTTACTTTCCTGATTACCAGAGTGTTTGAACATTTTCATGCTTATTGGTGATTTGTATTTCATCTGTGAATTGCCTGTCTATAACATGTATCTATTCTATTAGGTTGCTTATAGAGAACAAATAGAGAATTTAAAGAATAAAGCCCCTGTCAGTTGTCCTTTTCCAAAGAGTAGATATTCATGTACTCTTTAGTGTAATCTGGATAGTGGGATTGATTCACAATATTGTGGGTTCAGGGATTAGAGATCAGTCAGAATACAAATGGCCAAATTTGCCATGCTTTAAAGTCATTACCCTGATACCTACCTTCTTACTTAGGATTTGTGTTTTAATCACTATGACAGTTGCTATTTAGCTTTCTAAGTTCATGGGAACAGGTGGCTATCATTTACATTTGTCCTTCAATTAAGCATAAACAATTCAAGATATAGGCTCCAACCAGTTCTGCAAATCAGTCCAGTTATCTACCCTGGTGGAATTTCAGGAGTAATGGGCCACTCCGAAGTGCAACAAGTACAAGTTACTTCCAATCCTCAGGAGAAATATCCAGCTTCTCCCCGAGGTGGTACAATCCTGGCAATAGGAGGAAGGAATAATAGGAAATAGAGCAAAGGAATAAACTTCAAAGCTTGAAGTCATTAATCTTCAAATCAAAACTAAATCTGAAACTGTAAATAGTGTGTTTCCCACTTAACCCCCTCTCCAACTTTCCACGAATAAACTTTTCCTGAAGAAGAGTGGCAGACCTATCTTGAAACTTAAAAGGAATGTGAAGAAGTGATGGTGAAGTCAGTGCAGGGGTAAATTCCACAGTAAGCTCAGGACACAGAGCCCTATAGCATGATCAGTATGGCTCTCAAGGACTGCAAAGTAAAGAATAAGGTCTTACTCATGGCTAACAGATACTAGCGCTGGTGCCAAGATACTAAAAACTTACTCAGGAGAGTTCACACTCACCTTCTGTCCACATACATTCTTGTTTGTCCAGTCCACTCCTGTAGCAATAAAGCAACTGTATCAAATTATTTGGAAGCAGCAGGTGAAGATTAGATAGAGTCTCAAAGGTGTGACGTATAACTTCAGGATCGTCATAGTTTGTCTTACAGTTTTCAAAAAGTGGAAATTTCAGTACAACTTGATTGCTTTTGGCTGTTTTCATAATGACCCACTGAGTTACAGAGAACAAAAAACAGAGAATTTAAAGAGTGAAGCTCCCGGCAGTTGTCCTTTCTCCACGCTTTTCCCCATCTCCAATAAGGTATCCTGGAGTCTGTGTTCTCATCTCTGAATGCTTAGCATTCTGAGAGTCACAATGGCCCAGACCCTAGCCTGGAACTCTGAGTGCTCATCCTGCATCTTCAAACCGGAGGAAATTAGCCGGTCAAAAATACCTTGACATTTTTTTTTTTACAGGGATTTTAGATAGAAACTCCTGTTTCTGTCTGGACATGGACCGTATCTGAGGGAACCAGAGTGCTTTCCTCAAAGGAAGAGGAAAACAGGGCTGTACACATCCGGTACTCTTTCCCCACGTGGCACTTAGTAGAGGTCGTGCACCTGTGTGCACATAACTAAGGCTCCACCACCCTGAGGGGAGTGGCTACATCGGCAAAATTCTCTGAAGAAAGAGCTTCATCTTCCAAAACCAAGGAAATGTCCAGATTAACACAGGTAAACTGCCAACTGCTTCTTATTCTCTTACCCAAATTAACACCAAGGAGACAGAGTAAACAAACAAAAACACTCAATTCTTTCTTTACTGGTAGAAGCTATTCTTCATTGTGAACCAAAAACAGAGGACAGTAGAAATAGTAAATCTTGAATCATCACACTTGATAGCAGCCCCAAGCAATAGCATAGCTGCCAAGAACTCCTGGATTTGGGGCAAAAACAAAAAGAGTACCCCTTACTCTTAGCACATTTCATCAACTGAGACAGGTTCACCAAAATTGCTCTACTCTGGGAACTAGCTGGGTAATGACACTGCAGAATTGTAAGAAGAGGGAAAGCGGTGGAGCCAAGCAGGCTAGGACAAAAGCTGGCAATGTCCAGCTTTTCACCAAACTGAAAAACCTTTGGTCAAGACTGTAAAAACATTATAATTACATCATGAAATTAGTTTTTAGAGCAGGAGATAGACAATTTCACTTCTTTTATTATTTTGTTTTGTTTTGTATTTGTTTGTGTGGGCTTTTCTTGGAGGGCGAGGTTGTTATTCTTACCTGAGCATATATGTTTTTATTGGTTTCACATTTCATTGCTCTTTTCTCTTTCCTTCTAGTTATAGAACTTCCACTCAGCCAGCTTTCCCATGGTTCTGGGTGATAGACATTTTGTCTTTTAGTTGTAGTTTTGAAATTGTTGTGTGAGGCAGCAGGTTAGGTGTTTACCTATGCTGCCATCTTGGTTTCTCCCTCTATTTTTATTGGTTTCAGAGAGGAAGAGGGATAAAGAGAGGGAGGGAGGGAGGGAGGGGGAGGGAGGGAGGGAGGGAGGGAGGGAGGGAGGGAGGAAGAGGGAGGGAGGGGGAGGGAGGGGGAGGGAGAGAGAAACATCAATGATGAAAGAGAATCATTGACCAGCTGCCTCCTGCACACTCCACACTGGCAATTGAGCCTGCAACCTGGGTATATGCCCTGACCGAGAATCAAACCATGACCTCCTGATTGCTCAACCACTGAGCCATGCTGGCTGGGCCCTGAGGGTATTTTTTTCCCATTGATTTTTAGAGAGAATAGAAGGGAGTGAGGAGAGAGAAACAATATGAGGGAGAAACATTGATTGGTTGCCTCCCACACATGCCCTGACTAGGGCCAGGGACCAAACTTACAACTCAGGTACATGTCCTTTACTGGAAATCATACCCACCACCCTTCGGGGGGTAGGCCAATTCTCTATCCACTAAGTAACACTGGCAAGGGCCAATTTCACTCCTTAATTTTCAACGTACAAAGTTAAAAAGTAAAACTTTAAAAAATGAAAGATATATGTTAAATACAAATATATTGAAAATATGTTACAGAACTAACCAGAATTACTTGAATATAGTATGATCCTCATAATTTCATGGGTGTTTTTGGAAAGAGAATGAAATTGGTGTAGGTCAGGGTATCTGAATATTTTGATAGCCACAAGCTTCTTTCTTCCAAGCAAATTGATTCTTACTGTAAATCCTCATTTACATAAATAGCAAAGAATAAACCATGTTTTAAGCCATCCAATGGGCTAAAGATGTGATCTATTAAAATTGATTCTTTATACCCCATGGAAATTGATCCACGTATTCTTAATCATTGCTCTAAATAGTAATCAATGGGATGTTCCTAGGTATCTAAAGTATATTGGTATTGACTAAATTCAGACGTAGGCGACAATGATTACATTTTATTTTCAAATTAACTATCTTATGGATTAATGTTTTTTTCAATGGATTAGAATCCTTCAAGAAATCCATCTTACTCGTTTTCTCTAATAATGGTGTGGTGAAAAGAACACAGAATCAGAATGGGAGTTAACAGTCAAGAATGGTGCTAAGCCAGCATTGCTCAGTGGTTGAGCATTAACCTATGAATCAGAAGGTCACAGTTTGATTCCTGGTCAGGAAACATACCAGGGCTGCAGACTCTATCCCCAGTTGGGGGGGGTGCAAGAGGTAACTGATTATGATTCTCTCTCATCCTTGATGTTTCTATCTCTTTCTCTCTCTCTCTTCTCCTGTGAAATCAATAAAATTAAATTAAAAATTAAAAAAGACTGGAGCCTGGCAATGCCCTGATGCTGACTATTTGTGTGATCTTGATTACAGTCAACCAGGTCCCTGGTACTAATGCTCTTTGATTAGAAAAATAATCCTTCTAAACTAGCTTCCTTGTCTTATTATGACATGAGTTGCTATAAAGGGGCAGTAGCACCTCTCAGCATAGCAGCTGCAGGACTCTGATTGTTTTTCTAGTTAGGCTGATCTATTATTTTTAGGTAAATAGCAATTCCTTCTTTGTTTGTTTGTTCTTGTTCCCAAGAGGGCTGTTGTGTCCCCCAAACACCCTCCGATCCCCCTCTGCCATGGTGGATGTGACAAGGTCAGCTGGCTTCCAGAAGGCAAACTATTCAGTAATGTTCAAAGAGAAAAGATCATCTCTAAGATTCTTAAAGAAAGTGTCCTAAAGAGAGTGTTCCGTTCAAAGCAAATGAGGTGGGAGGGTCCCGACCACCAGAAAGAGAAGCCACGCTCCAGCTTTCCTGGCACCAGAAAGTAAGTTCTAATCCTAAAATTTAAATCAAAATTCAAAGTAAATTTTACACAAGTTACAGAATATATGCATTTGAAGGACAGAAAGACTTTTTAAACAATTCAAGCTTTAGAAATCAAGTCTTGCAGAAAAATCTAAATAAAGGTGGAAATATGGATGAGAATCTATTCAAAAGTACTAACTGAAACAAATGCAGATATAAAATTTACTGATGTATGTCTTTTTCTTACTTTTGGAAACATATTCATATGTATCACTATCACATTCATTCTAAGAGTAAATGCATTTTAAACAAGATTTCTCATATTTTTGCAATAGAATGGTGACCTATCAAATAAAGAAACAAAGTATTAAAGGTTAATTTTTAAAACAAAAACACAACCTTTAACAAAATCATTTTAATTATACTTCTTAAAAAGGAATTATAATTATAAAAATTATACAAGTAAGTTAGGGTAGTGAAGGTAATACTCATAGAAATGGAATCCTAAATCAGGGGAAAATGTAATTGTCTATGACTGAATTTCAAAGCAGAAAAGGGAATAAAAAAACAAGTTAGCTAAATCAGCCACTAAATACAAACTGCTTGTAATTGAATTGAAATGATCCCCACTCACTTAGAATCTACTTGAGAACAAAAATGCATATTATTAATTGGAAAATATTGTTGACTTCCTGAAAATCTATAATTATCTATAATAATAAAAGCATAATATGCTAATTAGACCAGAGGTCTGTCCTTCTGTCCTCTGGACAAAGCCAGGGCTGTGAGGAAAACCTGGGTGCCTGCTGGCAACCAGGGGGAAGCCTGGGTCCCAGGTGTTAGAGGGAAGCCAATGCTGGCAGCTGTGGGGAGGAAGGTCTACTCTTGCACCAATTCTGAGCATTGGGCCTCTAGTATTTACATAATTATACTGAAAAAGGTTCTATCCTATCTAATAAAAGATTAATATGCAAATTGACTGTCACTCCAACACACAAGATGGCCACCTCCATGTGGTCAAAGATAGATGTCCCCATGTGGACGCAAGATGGCCAACACAAGATGGCCAGCAGGGCAGTTAGGGGTGACTGGGCCTGCAGGAGAGGATGATTGGGGGGGACTAGGCTGGCAGGGTAGGGCAGTTGGGGGGGACCAGGTTGGTAAGGGAGGGCAGTTAGGGGTGACCAGGCCAGCAGGGGAGGGCAGTTGAGGGCGATTAGGCCTGCAGAGGAGGAAAGTTAGGGATGACCAGGTCCGCAGGTGAGGGCAGTGAGGGGTAACCAGGCCATCACGGGAGGGCAGTTAGAAGCAATCGGCCAACAGGGGAGCAGTTAGGTATCCATCAGGTTGGCAGGGAAGTGGTTAGGGAGTGATCAGGCTGGCAGGCAGAAGCAATTGGGACAATCAGGCAGGAAGGCAGGTTGGGACCCAGCAGTTCTGGATTGTGAGAGGGATGTCTGACTGCCAATTTAGACCCAATCTCAGTGGCCTGATCCTAAATGAGCAGTCAAACATCCCTTGAGGGTATAGGCTGGGCTGAGAGACACTCCTCCCCCATGCACAAATTTCGTGCACTGGGTATCTAGTCCTAATATATGATAAGCCATGACCTTGGCAATAATCTAGGTAAAAACAAAGGGAGGCAGCTGAAACCGGTTTGGCTCAGTGGATAGAGCATTGGCCTGTGGCCTGAAAGGTCCTGGGTTCGATTCCGGTCAAGGGCATGTACCTTTGTTGTGGGCACATCCCCAGTAGGGGGTGTGCAAGAGGCAGCTGATCAATGTTTCTAACTCTCTATCCCTCTCTCTTCCTCTCTGTAAAAAAATCAATAAAATATATATTTTAAAAAAAAGGGGGGGGAGGGAGGCAAATGCATGGGCAATATAAAAAAACACGAGAAGTATCAAAAGAGGTATACTGAAACAGAAGCCTTTTCCCTCCAGAATAAATAGAAACTAAACAATGTATTACTGGCATTTATTTGCATAACCCTAGACCATGAAAAAAAATGTATATCAAAGTACTTTCCAAAATAGCTATCTGGTGGTCAGTAGGTCACCTTTGTCACAGAAGGAGAAATTGAGGTGGGCAGCAAGGCATACTTATCTACTAAGTGATTGGCTGAAGGCTTTTCTTCTTTTCCACCAATTCAGACCACCTTCTTTGTAATTGACATAGAGCTTGTTGAATGACAGGAGACAGAGAACATCAACCTTACCCTACTCCTTAGATTAGCTAAAGAGGTACTAGTTTCAGTGAAAGCCTGGGGCTACCACTAAAAACTGAATTCAGAGTGCCTTGGGATGGCCTACGTAGGTGTGTGCTTTTGGGTCAAGAATTGATGTTAGCTGGACCAGACCCAGTACAGAAAATAGTCCACTTCTAATTAATAATCCCCTTGCTCTCAAGACTGGAATTGAGTCAAACTAGACTCAAGAGTTTAGAGAAGGCGTTGTTCTCTAAGTTGTTGCCCTTATATTTCTCAGTACCACATTTTACATTTAGTTCTTTTATCTCTTAACCTGTCTCCTCACCACTTAGAATGAGTGTTCCCCTATAAATACTGTACAGGGACTATCCTGTCACTATTATTTTAAACATGTAATGCTAAAAACTATCAGTTCAACAAGGGGTGGTGGTGGTACGTGATTTTGAGGCTGATATCAAAATGTTCAAAAGTTCTCCAGAGAAAGGAAGAGGAGCAAGTGGAGATAACAGGAAAGGATGATGTTAGGAATATGGGGGAAAAAAGAATCTTAGAGGATGTATTAATGACAAACTTAGAGGGACTTTAAGGGATCAAGAATCAGCTCAAGTTCTGAAACAAAAGAAAAAAGCAGAAGTAGAAACATGAAGCAATAAACATGGGAGATGTGTGACATGCACTCATTCATACACACACTCATAAACACATACACACTCACACACACACACACACACACACACACACACACACACAATTCTTGTCTCCTATCTGGAGAACAAAAAAAATTTGTAAAAAGCATCAGCTGGAAATTCATGGACTCTAATATTTCACCATTTCACTGTTTTTTGAGTAACTGTAAGTAGGGAAAAGTTGCTTAACATTTTTTAGTCTCAGCTTAATCATTTATAAAATAGGAGTAAGTAGTAGTATCAACTTCATTGTGTTGTCAAGAGTATTAAATTGGTTAACCTATATAAAATGTTCAGCATTATCCCTGGCACATAGCAACAACATCATACACTCTAGCAAATGTTATTTTTGAAGTAAATTATTTCAAATATTTAATGAGTGCCTAGTATATGCTAGCACACTGCTAGCTAGAATAAGGCCAGGTCTTGCCTTCAAGGTATTGAAATGAGTGAGATATTGTAAATGTACACTGAGTGGCCAGATTATTATGACCCCATCAGTACTTCGTTGGGCCACCTTTTGCCTTCAATACTGTGGCGATTCTTAGTGGCATTGACTCCATGAGATGTTGAAAGGTGATGTGAGGAATCTGACACCATGCCTGATGAATGGCACTGGCCAGTTCTGTGAGATTTGATGGTTGTGGAACCAGCTACCTAATGGCTCTTTTAACTTCTTCCCACAAATGCTCCATTGGATTGAGATCTGGTGATTGTGGCATTTTAATTATCACAACTATATAATTTCTCCCAATTTAATTTATACTTTGAACTTTTAAAGCTAGCAAGTCAAATGTATTTTGCATGTCCTAGATTAATAACACTTTACATTTCTAAGAAAAATACAAGACATAATTAATTAAGATCTTCAATTCTGTCCTCTAGATATTTTGAGGCAAATTTAAACTTTACTTTTTTATTTATATAATTAAGCAAACTTTTTTAAAAAAATATATTTTATTGATTTTTTACAGAGAGGAAGGGAGAGATATAGAGAGCTAGAAATGTCGATGAGAGAGAAACATCGACCAGCTGCCTCTTGCACATCCCCTACTGGGGATGTGCCCGCAGCCCAGGTACATGTCCTTGACCGGAATCAAACCTGGGACCTTTCAGTCCGCAGACCAACGCTCTACCACTGAGCCAAACCGGCTTCTGCTAATTAAGCAAACTTTTAAAAAAAATTTGCCACAGGAGTTTGGAGGAAGTTTGTAGCCATTCAAATGCAAATTACTACATTCCTTCGCTTACTGGGAGAGTGGTCTTCCTTATTGGATTGCCACTTGTCTCTCCGTTTCCCCACTTCCTGCTTACTTCCCACCCTTTTTTCATGCTTAATAAAGACAGATCTCAAAATTTTTTCTTTCTTTTTTGCTTTCTGAAGTAATAACTAGCACCAATTTGGCCAAGATAACACCCAATTTGCAAGTTTTTATAATTTTTAAACAAAGCATTGAGTAATCTCATTGAGGGAGATCAGATAGCCTTGCCTTCTCCTGCCACCTTTGAATTTCTCCACACTAGAGGCGGTTTCAACAGTGGAGACTCATTTCTTATTACAGATTTTAAATTCCAAATACAAACTAAGATTTTAATTTGAACAAGAAACCACATTCTTTAATCATACAAACCAAAATTCTATAATAAAATTTACTTTATATTTATAACCTAATTCTTCCCCATTAGCCTGGCTGAAAAAGACATTCCCACCCTACTTACAGATCTGGATTCTGCAGCTGGCAGTGGCTTTTGTGTGTGGTGAACTTCCCTCACCTATTTCCAGTGAATTTTCCACACCTTTTCCTTCGCTCTTAGGCGAAAAATACATTCTCCTCCAGAAGTCCCTTCGTGGATGTAGAAATCTCTTTCACATCCCGCGTGGAAAGGGTTCCAATTGAAAAGAGACTTGAAGAAATTCAATTTGACGATATGGGGGGCCAGGCAGTAGTCCAACTCTAGTGGGAGAACTACTCTCTGCTCTGGCCCTGCCATCCCTTTTATTGAGGCTTTGGGGAAAGCATCTTAGGCAACATAAACAGAAATTTACATGTAGCCCTTAGGCAGGAAATAACAGAAACTTACATGGGACAAACAAGGTGGAGGCTGCTTCAGCTAACAATGTCTCAACTAAAGGGTGAGTGGTTAGAGCAATTAAGGTTGTTGACCAAACTTCCTGGCTTCCTGTCAACATCTCTCTTTTAGTGAAACTGATTTATTTCTGGCACATCTCCATTGGGATACACAATCCACATGATATGATGAACTTGATCAGCAATGATACTTAGGTATGTTGTGCTCTTCAGACGCTGTCCCACGTGAATTAAAGGGTCCAAATCATGCCGAAACCGGTTTGGCTCAGTGGTAGAGCGTCCGTCTGCGGACTGAAAGGGCCCAGGTTCAATTCCGGTCAGGGGCATGTACGTTGGTCACGGGCACATCCCCGGTAGGGGGTGTGCAAGAGACAGCTGGTCGATGTTTCTCTCTCATCGACATTTCTAGCTCTCTATCTCTCTCCCTTCCTCTCTGTAAAAAAATCAATAAAATATATTTAAAATAAAAAATAATAATAATAAAGGGCCCAAATCATGCCAGAAAAAATTCCCCAAACCATAACACTGCCCCCACCAGCTTGAAGGGTTGTACTCATGCATGTGGGGTGCATGCTTTCATGCTCTTTCTGTGAAATTCTTTGCCATCTGCATGATGCAACTGGAAACGTGATTCATCAGACAACATGACTTTTTTCCAATGCTCGACTGTCTAATCCTTGTGTTCCTTTGCGAATTGGAGATGTTTTATCTTGATAAACTGCAGACAGCAAAGGTGTTTGAACAGGTCTTCAGCTTCCATATTCCATATGATGCAGTGTACGGCTAATTTGCCTACAAACGTCAGGTGGTCATAATAATCTGGCCACTCAGTCTATAATTATAATGTAATAGTAAGGGGTTGTAAACAAATCATAATATAACCTAAAATAGGGTTCTTGGAAGAGGTAGCAATTTATTTTTCCTGAGGTATCAGGGAAGATGATTTGTGAGCTAGAGTACATAAACAGGACTTAAGCAGATAAAAGAAGGGGGGGATATAAAAAAGAGGAGCAATTATAGAAAAGTAAGCATAGTGTATGTCCTGGGGAAATGTTTAGAAAAACTGTAAAATGTATAATGTATTCTTCTTCTTCTTCTTCTTTTTTTTTTTTTTTTCATTGACTTGGGAGAGAGAGAGGGAAATATTTATGCATTCATTGTTTGCTTCTTGTATGTCCCAACATGGGATCAAACCTGCAACCTTGGCGTATGGGGACACTGAGTTGCCCAGCGGGGGCCTGTCTAATGTGTTTGACATGTTGTAGGCACTGAAATGTGATGAGCAGATGCTTAAGCCTGGCTACATAATTTGAACTTTACCTTAGGCATTAGGAGAGCATTTGCTTTAGACCAGTGGTATAGAAAACAGTCTGAAGGAGGAGCATGCTTAGGAGGGAAATAACCAAAGAGGCATAGGTTAATCTTACAATTATTCTTCTTTATTTAATGTGCTGCTCCTGGATGCCCAGCACAATTTTAAGTGATGGGATTCAGCAATGAACTAGACAGGAAAGGCCCCTGCCCTCTTCTAGGGGTATAGTCTACTGAAAAGAGACAGATAATTCAAAAAGCAAATAAGACTAACAAGATCATGAGATGTACTGAGAAGAAATAAAAATGGTTTTATGAAATAGAGCAATATGGATGGGAAGGACTTTTTAAAAAATGAAGTCAGAAAAGGCTTTTTTTTTTTTAGTTATTTTATTTCTTGAAATAAAAAAAAGGAAAGGCCTTTCTTAGAGGAACATGGAAATGCAGAGGAAGGAGGACACCTCTGGGAGGGGGTGGAGATGGGAACCAAAGATTGGAGAAACCCATGTGCATTTCCTTGGAAGACACTCAAAGGAGCAAGGGATACCTTCCCCCTAAATGTTAAACCAGTGCAGTCAGATGCTTAATAAAACATTCTGGGGGGTGAATCTAGAGCTGGGTGTTCAAGCTAACAGAATGAAATATTACCCATCAGCAAAGCAAAAAATTCTTCAAATGTCAATACTTATGACATCTACATTTGACAAACATTTTTTAGTATTTAGTTACATGTACAAATATATGGCAGTCACAAATGCGTATTCACTTACATTAGTATTTATTTACATATGTACTAGTATAAATAATGATATACCCATATTCTATATGTGTATATATACATGTATTTTTTTCTCTCCTCCCCCTACTCCATGCACTTATTTCATAGAACTAAACTAAGAGATATGAACTCGGAGGGCAAAATTGGCCTCCCACAATCTGAATGTATTATAGAAAAAGAAAATTTGTTCTTTCTGTTGTGATAGCAATGACTTAGCAGGAACTGACCAGAGGTGGGCAAGCCTGCTTTGGGCAGGAATACTTCCTTCTTTTACTGTTAGTATTAATGGTTTTATATATTATAAGCAAAGTGGAACTTCACATACATTTCCGTGTACTCAGATTAGCCTTGTCCAGCTTAGCACAGGGCAGAACTGGCTTCCTGTAACCCGGGGAGGGGGTGGAGGCTGGAGACTGAAGGCGGGCGGGATGGGGGCTCAGGGCAGGAAGCCCGGGCTCCCCTGAGGTGGGTGTGTGGAAGGGGAGGGGGGTTCGCTGAGGCCGTGACCCCGCCCGTCGGAGCCCCTGGCGGCCACCTGCCCACGATGGCCCCGGGGCCCAGGAAGCCCCAGGAGGCCCCGGGGGCGCGCGGGGGGGGGGGGCGGCAGCGTGGCCGGGTGACCCCCGGAGGCTCGGGCCTGGGCCCAGCCCCGGTGGGACAACGGGCCGCCGTGGGCGCCCATGCTCGACGGTAGTTGCGGGGCGACCGGGCGGGGCGAGGGGGAGCCCGCGGAGCCGCAGCCCCCGCCGGCCGCCCGCAGCCCCTGTCCTCCCGCCGCAGGAAGGCCCAGCCCGAGGGCGCGCCCGCCCGGCCGTTCGCCGCGAGCGCGCAGGCGCCGGCGCCACGAGGTGGCAGCGCGTCGGGGGACGACGCCGCGGACGACGCGTGGGCCCGAGACGGGGCGGGGTAAGAGCCGCCGGGGAGGGCACAGGGCTGTGCACCCGCCGGCCCTTCTCCGGCCCCCCCTCCCGCCCTCCGGCCCCCAGGCTCCTCCCCGGGCTCCCAGCCACCGGGGCGCACACCTGGGTCCCCCCTCCCCGCCAGGCAGCGTCCTCCCCCTCTCCTCCGCCCCGGCACCTGGCACAGAGCAGTGGCTCCACACCCACTGACCCAGACCTGGCCTGAACTGTGCTTCCATTTCTTCAGGACCCACCCTCCCCTCTGGGCGACAATAAAATGCGAACATTAGCAATCGGACTGGCTGCCGCAGTGGCTTTGCTCACAGCTCTCACTGCCCTCGGGGCGGGAGTGCGCTGTGGGCCCTGCCAGTTTGGTGTGGAAACGGCGTCTGGGCCTGTGGGCCGGCTGGCGCCTCTGAAACGCGCCGGTTTGGGAGGCTCTGTTTCCCAGGGAGCACCTGTGGGTGATGAATAGCAGACTTCACCGCCCTGCTTTATAAGTTCCAGATAATTCACCAAATTGTTTTTGTTTTGTTTTTTTGTGATCTGTATTTTATTTATCTATCTGATAATACCTCCTTTGTATCCCAGGCCTTGATTTTCTAATCTGTTAGATCTCCAGTTTGCTTTTGTCTATACACCTCCCCAGTGCCCCGCCCCCCCCTCCCTTTTTTGGTCTGGCTTGCCCCTTGTTTCCGGTTGATTTTGTTACCCCCACCCCTACCCTCATAGTCCTCTTCTTCTGCTTTCTAAATATTTTCTTACTCTCCTTTAGATGGGAAGCCAAAGTTCATGGTTTCTTTAAATCAATATTGTACCTTACCCATAAATGTGCCTGTTCCACATCCTGTGTAGGATTTTAAGGACTCAGAGGAGCAAAATGGGGAGAAGAAATGGTGAGAACTATGGCACCAGCCTGCGTGTGTCAAACATCTCTCATGAGGTACGGCAGATGCTATTGACCTTGAGCGTTTGGGCAGCAGCTCCCCTTGTTCAGTCCTAACTAACCCCATGGACTTGCTGCTGAGGTCCCTTGCTGCTGTCTCTTGGAGAACAGTGTCCTGTGCTTTTTCCCTCTTGGCACATTTGGAATATCAAATGGAAAATGTTTGTCTTTTAACAAAGAAAAAGTTAACCAGCTCCTCTCCACATCGTGAGACATTTCTAATTACAATCGGATTGTTTTATTTTCTCACGCATATTTTGTGAAAAATATTAGTAAAGCCGGTGGAATATAAAAAAGAATAAATTCACAACCTGTAAGGAGTTTGCAACATCGTTGGCTCCACATGTGGGTGATGGCCTTCTTTCCAATTGCCAAACTTGGTTATATATTAATTTTTTGTATGATCTCAACAGCACAGTTCATCAGCTTCCTTTACTATGTTAATTTAAGAATATTTCTCTCCCTTGTTATTGTTTACATTAGTATACCAGGGTCACAGACATAGCTGAGAGAAGCTTGAGCATCTGTTGGGGACATTTTATTTTATTTACTTATTTATTTTTTAAATATATTTTATTGATTTTTATACAGAGAGGAAGGGAGAGAGATAGAGAGTTAGAAAAATCGATGAGAGAGATTCCTCCATCAACTGCCTCCTGCACACCCCCTACTGGGGATATGCCCGCAACCAAGGTACATGCCCTTGACCGGAATCGAACCCGGGTCCCCTCAGTCTGTTGGGGACATTTTAAAAATACAAATAACTGGGCCATATCCTCATCTTACTAAATTAGAATTAGTATTTTTTCAACTATTATTTTTTAAAAGCTCCCTAATTCTCACAGAGAGACGAGACTTAGAATAATTCAAACAACATTGAATAATTTACTGATTTTATTTTTCAAACACCATTAAACAAACATCATCTACAGCCTAGCTCCCAAGATTCAGCTCTCCTTCCTATCAGGAAATGATCTTTGTGGACCAGTTGGTATGTAAGCTTAATTCTCCCAGTTCCTCCTTAGTGTGGGGATGACACTTAATACTACCTCACATCTTACTTGTATACTGCTTAGTTTAATTTACAAATGATTTCTTCATTTGAGATAGAAAAAAAAGTTCATTTCTAAAAAAAAAAAAAATTACTTTAAAAAATAAACTAATCACCTCTTCTTTTTTTAATTGAATATATTTTATTGATTATTTACAGAGAGGAAGGGAGAGGGATAGAGAAACATCGATGAGAGAGAGACATTGATCAGCCACCTCCTGCACACCCCCCACCGGGGATGTGCCCGCAGCCAATGTACATGCCCTTGACCGGAATTGAACCTGGGACCCTTCATTCCGCAGACTGCAGACCGACGCTCTATCCACTGAGCCAAACCGGTTTCGGCTAATCACCTCTTCTTAGAGAATAAATTATTACAATCCTCTCCTACACATCCCACCTTCCCTCCCCCACCACCCCCCAGCACTCAGCACAATGTCTGGAACATAAATACTCAGTTGATATGTGTACATTTTCTTTTCTTTTTTTCTTTTTAAAAAAATATATTTTATTGATGTTTTACAGAGAAGAAGGAAGAGAGATAGAGAGCCAGAAACGTCGATGAGAGAGAAACATCGACCAGCTGCCTCCTGCACACCCCCCACTGGGGATGCACCCGCAACCAAGGTACATGCCCTTGACCGGAATCGAACCCAGGACCTTTCAGTCCGCAGACCGACGCTCTACCACTGAGCCAAACCGGTTTCGACATATGTGTACATTTTCTTTTTTTTAATATATTTTATTGATTTTGTACAGAGAGAAAGGGAGAGAGATAGAGGGTTAGAAACATCGATGAGAGTCATCGATCAGCTGCCTCTTGCACACCCCCCACTGGGGATGCGCCCACAACCAAGGTATATGCCCTTGACCAGAATCAAACCAGGGACCCTTCAGTCCCCAAGCCGACGCTCTATCCATTGAGCCAAACCGGTTTCGGCTATGTGTACATTTTCTTATTCATTTTTTGGTTTTGAGTATTTCCTCAGTGTTTTCAACACCTGATACCCAGAATGAGTAGTGGGCTGGTCAGTGCTGAGTATAATGTGAGGAATAGAGAATTTTCTTTGGTTGATTTACAGGCTTTCAAATACAGAAACTGGTGAATTTGACACAATGAAGAGGACATTTTTTTAATATTTTTAAACTCAACTTTGAAAACCTGTGTGCCATTATTTTTAATAAAATGAGAGTGAAACCATAAGTTATTGTAAAAGTCTTCCAATTTCCCAACTAATAAGTGTTATCAAGCTGATAACTTGATAAGAGAACATTGCACACTTCTCAAATATGCTGGTGGTACCCTTATAGGTGGCAAAGGGATCATGAAGCTTTGTGCCTTTTGTCACACTTTACCCAAAGGACATGTCAAATGATGTACTTGAGCTTTTAAAAATTTTCTTAACATTAAGTTTATCCTAAAACAAATATTGTTGTAGAATTTATCTCACTGGAATTTGGATTCAGAAGTACCTGTTCCTGAGAATAAAAACCTCCCCCCTGGAAGGGATAGTGCAGCAGGTGGTAAGAAATCCTAGATGTCTATGTTTATAAATATATGAAAAAGTATTCATATGAATAACCACTCATATAAAAGGGGGTTTGTTTTTAGTGCAACTAACCTTATGTAACTATTAATTGTTATTTTTTTTTATATACATTCTTTCAGGCAAAATTAACAAGGTAAGGATAAATGTTTGGCTTTAAATAATTCACAAAACATTTTAAAATTAAATGCTATATTCTTTTAAAACTTCTTTACTCAAAATTAAACTTTATATTTCATGTCTGCAGAATTTTTTTTAATTCAAAGTTGTTGTTTTCTTGTGGCTGCAAATTGGTCATTAAATATCTTGTTTTTTCAATATACAATACTATATATGGAAATTAACTTTATTGTGACTATAGTATTTTCTAGTCATTGCCAAAGGTAATTGTCTCAACCCTTAAAATAGCTTAAAGTAGTTGAAATTGTTAATATTTTATTTTGAAGTAGTGAGAAAATTAATTTCATTTACCTTTTTTTAATCAAAATATACTTAACTGTTAGTAAAATATTGGTAACTTTAATAGTATTCAAGCCTCATTAGTAAGCACTGTTTAGTTGGTATTTATAAGATTACTAGAGGCCCAGTGCACAAAAATTTGTGCACGGGGGTGTCCCTTAGCCCAGCCTGAACCCTCTCCAATATGGGACCCCTCGAGGGATGTCCGACTGCCCGTTTAGGCTGGATCCCACCAGGACATCCCTCTCACAATCCATGATTGCTGGCTCCCAACCACTTGCCTGCCTGCCTTCCTGATTGCCCCTAACTGCTTTTGCCTGCCAGCCTGATCACCCCCTAACCACTCCCCTGCCAGCCTGATTTATGCCTAGCTGCTCCCCTGCCAGCCTGTTTGCCCTCAACTTCCCTCCTCTACCAGCCTGGTCACCCCTAATTGTCCTCTCCTGCAGGCATGGTTGCCCCCAACTGCCCTCCACTGCAGGCCTGGTCTCCCCAACTGTCCTCCCCTGCAGGCTTGGTCACTCCCAACTGCCCTCCCTTGCCAGCCTAGTTCCCCCAACTAACCTCCCCTGCAGGTCTGGTCCCCCCCCAACTGCCCTCCCCGGCCGGCCATCTTATGTCTATATGGGGGCTGCCATTTTTTACTATAGGGGTGGCCATCTTTGTGTTGGAGTGATGGTTAATTTGCATATTCCTTTTATTAGATGGGATCCTAATTCCAGTGAAGACAGTAAAAAATGGTATCTGTATTTTCAAAGGAATATATATTACTATATGTTTCTTTATTGGAACTATATATCCCTTAGTTACAACAACTACCCTATTTCCCAAAAAAATAAGACAGTGTCTTATATTAATTTTTGCTCCCAAAGATGCCCTAGGTCTATTTTCAGGGGATGTCTTATTTTTCCATGAAGAATACGATACACATTTATTGTTAAATGAAAATAAAGGAAATTTATTACTTGTATACGGTACGGAGATACGGTAGTTGTCAACACAAACCAGACAAACTGTGAATCCTACAGTATCAAGAATTTACTCATTTATTCAATGACAATCATGTCATCATCTTCTGGAACATCATCATAACAATCCAATTCTTGAATTTCCTGGTGAATTTCTTGTGACTCCATTTCTTTCAGAACCAGTGGACTAAATCTCTCATGTTTAGCCTAGGGGGCGGGGGGGGGCTTATTTTTGGGAGGATGCCTTATATTTCACTCAGAAGGAAACCTGTAAGTAGGTCTTATTTTCGGAGGATGTCTTATTTTCGGGGAAACACGGTATCAGTCTTAGAAGAAGAGTGGGGACTAAGATAGTGTTTAAAAGTCTTCTGCTGGTTTATAGTCCATTTGGAAATTCCAGTAGAGCAACTGATGCTAGAAATTAATTTGTCAGGGCATGCTCAAAAAAGAACACAGGTGGGATTTTATTCATCATACTCCTTTTCTAAATTTTTTTTTTTTTTTTAATGCTTTTACTAAAATGTTGCCCATGGCTTTTCTGTTATCAGAATAATAAACAAGGGATATTTCAGTTATGGAGTTATCCTCTTAAAGAAGGAAGTATCATGGACAACAGGTAAAAGGATATTTTGTAAATCCCTAAATTAGTGAAATAAATTTAAATATAAATGAGTTAACTATCTGAAATACTAGGACAAAAAACTACTGGAAGAAAATGTATAACAGTACCTACGTAAGGGATTGTTGTGAGGATTAAATGAGTTAATATATATAAGAAATTAACAGAACAAATAATGGAGTGCAGACTAGGATCACAGACATAGGATCCTACCAGAGTTTAAATCCAAGCTCCACTAGATGTTTCCTCAGTTTCCTCAGAAAGGTAGAACATAAAAATGCCTATTTCATGGGGTTATTTTGAGGACTAAACAAAATAATGTGTTTGATAGGCATTTGCTGTTAATACTGTAAAGGCCTAATAGAGTTGGAAATGTGTTATCAATGAAATATTTCATTATGGAGATTTTTTTCTCTTCAATATACCATCAAGTAAAGACAATAAAAGTAATGGTAACTTTTATTAATTATTAAACATTTTTGCAAAATACGTTCATATAATAATGTTGTTAGATCACCTCCAAGGGAGACATCCTCAATCCGTTATGCTCAGTGTTGGCAAAGAGGTTCAAACCTAGGTCTTCTGTCCGTAGATTCCGTGTTCTTTTTATTACACGACAGGGATTCTGTCTATTATCAATTTCAGATTTAAAATAATCTTTCTGTGGTTTTTCAAAGGCAAGTCAGGGGGTGGGGAACATCCAGTCAAAGGGCCATCCATATAAGGCCCGTGAAATCATTCGGTCTGGCCCTGAAAAGGTATTAGGGGTGAGTTAAATGTTTAACCAAATATTGCAGGTTAATTTTTAAGATGGTAATTTTGTATTGTCAACTAATTGTTATAAATATCCAAAATGACCCTTGGCAAAAAAAAAAAAAAAAAAAAAAGGTTCCCCACCTGTGAAAATGAATAAATTACCATTTTCTGTAGAAATGAAAATATTTTTCACAATCTTTCAATATTACTTTGCGGTGTTTACTGTAAACTGGCTTTAAAAGAAGCAAGAATTAATGAAACTGTATTCAGGGTGTCCCTCCAAAAATGTATACGCACAATGTCTATAGATTCTATTACATTTTGAAAATGAAATATACTTTAATAAACACTGCCTTTATAATTATTCAAAGTATATATACATTTTTTGGAACACCCTGTACATATGCCAATTAATTAATCAAATCTTTCAATGTCAGTATTTCTAGTAAGCTTTAACAAAAATTAACTACAAACTAAACTCAGTATTCTATGGCCTGGCTTTTTTGCAGTTTTCAATTTAACATAATACCCAGAAGTATTTACTCCTAAAGCAAAAGACCACCATCAGATGAAAATTACTATGGACTATATCTGGGGTAATTTTTGTTTGATAGACATTGTTTTGCTTTCTTTTTTTGTTAGAATCATTTTTTAAAACCGTAATGGCTAAGTTGAATCCTTTACTAAGTAACCTAACTAATTTCTTTAACAATCTCCTTTATCTAATTCTGGGTCTATAAACATTTCGCTATAATTTCAGTTTGACTTATATAGCCTCCTTTTCAGACAGCATAATTGCATATACAATATAGTCATAGGCACACAGATATAATTAGCCACTTTTAGCCTATGGCCATTCATAGCCACAGTTAACCATTTGTAATTGTTATAATGATCTCATAACTTGTGTATGCACAAGGGGATGCCCAATTAATAGTATTTTAATTCTTTTAA
Organism: Pipistrellus hanaki; assembly: GCF_964339955.1. Taxonomy (NCBI): domain Eukaryota; kingdom Metazoa; phylum Chordata; class Mammalia; order Chiroptera; family Vespertilionidae; genus Pipistrellus; species Pipistrellus hanaki. The sequence goes on along the minus strand of NC_140504.1, from coordinate 113,976,848 downwards.
AATGTATAGTTTATAATTAGAGCATATTTGAAAATTAGCATTATTTCTGTTAAGATAGATACACACATGCCATTGGGAACTAAACATTAACTAGTCTTTAATAAAGATTACATATTATAATTTAATAGCATTTTAATTTTAGTCAACAAGCCATTCATTAATTAAATCATTTTTAAGGGATTTCAAAAAATCTTCAATGGAAATTGGCTTTAATACAACCAACAATCCCATAAAGCTCTTCACTCTGAACCATTCACTAACAAGTGCTCCAGCTGATAAGCAAGTTGGTTCTTACTCTGAACTGCCGATGCCATTAGGTCTCTGCTGGCCCTATGCTGATGGAGACTTTCTTAAGGACAGAAATGACTCTCTTAATAATTTACGTTCAACTGTAGAATACAACAATGGTGAAACTTCATCTGCTCCAACTTGGAGTTTGAAATATAGAAACAGCAGTGTAGAAGACAATTTAACAGATGAAAGTGATTTATCAGAAAATGAAAAAGCAAATGGTACTTTATTCAGCTATTTTAAAAAGATGGACCTGAATTTAAAGCCAGAAACAATAGAAAATGTTCAAGAATTTTTCACAGTAGAACCAAGTGAAGTATTTCCATATCCTGATTTTCTCCCTCCTCCCTTCAATACGCTGGACTTGCACAAATTAGTCCTCTCAGAATCTGATAATTGGAAAGCAACAGTGGAATCTCCAGAAAGGTGTATTAAACCTTTGATAACTCGTTTATTAGAAATGGAACGATTACAACATACTACTATACAAAAAGAGAGACCAAGATTACAAACTTCCTTCTGTACTCCAGCAGTTACCGAACGACCCTTTTCCTCCAAAACTATACCCAAAATGAAACAGCCAAAACTTTCTGACTCTGTAAGTCTTCAGACAACTTGTGTAGATAAAACTAGAGAAAAAAGGAAAAAGAATTCTGCTTCTTGCAAGCTTGAACAAAATGCTTCACAATGGAATTGGAACAGTAGTATTAGCAAATATAAATGCAATTCTAGATCACCATCGCTAAAAAGTTCATCCACAGCAAAACAATTGATGGCAACTTATGATAACTTTAAAAATCCCCAAACCTCCACTGTAAATCCATGCCAAGAACTCTCAACCAGTCCTACTACTGCCCAGTCAACTCAATCACTGGTTAAAATGGTCTCAACAAGACCTTGCCTACCACTGAGGTCTCTAATATCAGTTTCACCTTTACCTCTGTCTTTTTCTGAAAATCTGAGGGAAGAAATGAAGGCACCAAGGACCAAAAAGGAACTTTACCGAAAACATATAGTATTGAACAGGCCATTCTATATTCAGAACTAAACTGTCTATCACATTCATTTAGAGCTAAGGGTAAGTGCTCACCCATTGAGCAAAAATAACATTTCCCCCCATACATCTCAGTATGAGTAAATCTCTTTCAAGAAGCCCAGCTAAAATATGGTTCATCATTTCGAGATGCAGATATTAACACACACACACACACACACACACACACACACACTACTTGACGTGATACGGAGCAGAACCTGTGGAAATCACTGCTGGGACCAGTGATTTATCAACCCAAGGTGACGTATTGGACAATCTTTTGCATGTTGTTTCAAATATTTACTAATGTTTCACTTAGTAAACTATTCTATTCAAAATATTCTTTTGTTGTGATTGTTTCCCTGTATAATTCATCAATAAATTGTATAATTGACTTGTTGCTATAATTATTGTGTTCTATTATACACACACAATAGTTACCTCTATCAGTGATTTTTAAAAACTCTTCCCACTTGGTTATCTTTTTTCTTTCCCTATCTCCACAATCTCTTTTGTCTATTATTTTGACCTATTCTTTGGGTACTTGACCATTAAATGCTAAGGAAGTTGCTATCTTGTTAATATATAAGATCCTCATGGTTCTCCCATGAATTCTTATAAACTTTCCATTTCCCAGGCCCTTTTTATTTGAAAAGATTCTTTTGGGGCCTAACTGTAGGTTTAGGCATGAAACAACCCTCTTTCACTTAAATCTAAGTTTTTAAATGTCCAAGGAAAAATGGGAAAAAGTCACTGTCCACAGGGAAGCCAGAATCTCATGTAATGAAATCCCGTTCCGCACACTGCACCCCCCCCAAGGCTCTTGGTTGCTGGAAATCTTAAGCCTGGTTAGTTGAAATTCAAACTAAGCTAAAGCTTAACTCATTAACTGGTGAAAAGGGAAACTATGGATTGACACTGTACTGAAGAATCAGGAACACAAAAAAATATTATTCAATTGCAGGCTTAAAGAAACAGAATTTTTGGGAGTGGGGCCTGGGACCTACAAAATAATCAAACATCCCAGATGATTTTAATGCAGGTGGTTCTCAGATCACACTCTGAAGGAAAAACCTGATGTAACGCTCAGCTCAGTTTGAATATTTGAGGAGGCTGCTTTGGTTTTAGTGGTTAGTTGAATTTAGTTTTCCTTAAACATTAAAATAAAGCCACCTGATTAAAACTCCAAGCATTAACCCCCAAAGGTAAACATGAAAAAGTCCTCTCCCCATTCGCAAACCCCCAACAAAGGAAGTCAGGGATTGTCATTCCCCTTGTCCCTGCCCTCCCTCCCCCAAGATGGAATATTTGTGGTAAGAGATGAATAAAAGGATAAATAAATGTTAAGGAGAACAACTATAGTTTAAAATCCACTCTCTATAGGAGTAGGGAGGAGCATTTTAGAGGTAGTGGTAATCAAGGAATAGTCAGGAGTTACATGAAGCTGATCATACAGTAAAGGACTGCTTTGATTCTTTGGAGTGCATGTGCGTTTGAGTGTTTGCACGCATGCTGGGGATGGGGAGGGAGTGTACAGGAAAGGGAAGGGCAAATTTTTGGAAGCAACCGGATGTCATTAGGCCTAAACAAAAAGGAGCTACTGAAATACCTTCCAGATCATTAAAATATATTAGCAGCATTGCTGATTTCAATTATGAAGTAAAGACATATAATTTTAATATCATGATCACTTAGTAAAAATAGTCACCAGGAATCTTTTTTCTGTTTAAACTGAGCCCTAAAATGAGGCTAAGTTTTGTGTAGGAAGTGCATGTAGCCACCTCAAGTCCATTTTGTAGGATGATGGGGGAAACAACTTGGTTCAAATAGGCAACACATATGACTTTGATAAACTCATCATGGGTGATGGGATGGGGAGGGGGGATGTGGTTATACACAAATTCAAATATTTGTCTACTTATCAGATCTGTTGAGACAAACTTTCATCATTATTTTTGAATAAACATTTAGAAAACTTTGTAACAGAGCCATATAATAAAAATAAAAATTTTGTTCAGGATTATTTTAAACTTGGCTTGCTCATAAATTTCCACCTTTAGATCTCTAGGTCTAAACTTAACTCTTTGGATCTTAACGAGAAATGCGAGAAAGCACATGTAAAAAATGGCTTTTCTCCTGAAGGTTGGCAGCAACGTCCTCCCCACTCCAAGCCTCTGTGAATTACTTTCCCTAATAAAAACAGGATCTCATGGCCTATGTCAACCATTTCAGATGATTATATAATTCTTAATCTTCTGCCAGCCCAAGCAGAAAACTACATCGGGGTCTTTACAAGGCTACCCAGAGCCAATGCCATTCAGCTCTCGTTTTTAAAAAAATCAGGGCTCAACCATACTAGTCTACTGGCCTCTCGGTGGTGGGTAGCTCCAGGTGGCCAAGCACATTCTATGAAGCCAGACACTGGCCCTTCAATTTCCAATCCTGCTTTGCATGTGTTAAAGAAGCACAGGACCTCATAAATATTTTATTCACTGTTTTAAAACACTGACAACAGCCGAAACCGGTTTCGGCTGTTGGCCTGTGGACTGAAGGGTCCCAGGTTCGATTGCGGTCAGGGGCATGTACCTTGGTTGCGGGCACATCCCCAGTAGGGGGTGTGCAAGAGGCAGCTGGTCGATGTTTCTCTCTCATCGATGTTTCTAGCTCTCTATCCCTCTCCCTTCCTCTTTGTAAAAAATCAATAAAATATATTAAAATAAATAAATAAATAATAAAACACTGACAACATTTTCTTAGAAGAAAATGAAGAGCGATTAGACTGAAGATAAGCATCAGGCCTCCCCATCTGCAATAAATATTTAAGTCATTACAGAAAGGGAATTATCTCATTGCTTACTATGCTTCTATCACTAAGAAAGCCAAATTAGAAATACATGTAAAATAAAATATGAACACAATACCCTTTGGTGAATGTTCTGTACTTAGTTGCTTCGAAAATGTTTTGATGTCTGAAAGGGTGATCATACTAAATTGGCTGATTCCAAGCTGCAGGTGTGAAAGGGCAGATTCCGCAAAGTAGTTTGGTAAGATTCTCTCCCACACCTTTCCTCATCACTGAGATTTACATAGTACATCAGTTTTCAGTCTTCTGAAAACTTTTAAATATTTAATTTAACCTGGCAGTTCCCAATCATATTTTAGCACAGAATCGTTTTTGAACCATATCTGTGACCAGCAGTGAAACAGTACTTAAGAAACATCAGGTAAGAAATGGTGTCTTTAATTTAAAACTTAACCAAGCAAAGAAAAAAATCAGGAGACAATATAGTTAACAAGTGGCATATTTTATTATATTTCCCCTAATATGTTGATTGGGAACATTGCTGCTAAAATGCAAGTTACAATTCAAATGATACCACAAACAATTAGAATGCATATTGAGCATTTTCAGATTTCAGCTTCCATATCTTGATCACTAAATGGAAAGATTCTTCAGAAGAACTGTCCCTTACCCTACATATAGAAGGAAAAGAACAATTAAAGATGCCATGATGATATCTATCAAAATAACTGGAAAACATTTAAAAACTCAATTTAGTGTACATTACTGACATGTGAAAAACACAGATGAATGTGTATTGATCATTTCTATAAGGAGGGCCTTACATCTAAGAGAATAAAATTCATGTTGAATATTTGATTGAACTAGGATACTATGAAGAAACATTTTATGAAACCCAATTTTAATAATGTCATCATAACTAAGGGAAAGAAGTTACACATTTGAACAACTTGCTTCTTTCTTATCTCCAACATTTAAAAGGGCATTCCGTAACTACATGGCTTAACTTTTCAGGTATGTGATTCCTTTATTTCATTTCAGAGATTTTATTTCTACCTAGCCAGCTAGAGTTCTGCTACAAAATAATGATAGATTAAGTGCAAGTAAAATATAGTATTTGTTCTCAGTAATGGAACAAATCTGAGAACAATACATTTCACTGCCTCTACCACATACCATTAAACATACATTTCCGTATTATAAAAATATCCTGAGTATTTGTTTTAATTAGGGGAAAAAGTGGTGATTATAATGGTAAAAAGTAAAAATTCTTTTTAAAACATAAAAATATTTTTGAGAAAAAGTAGAGTGGAATGAGATAGGCACTGGGGAATGAAGAAACAGGATGCTAACAATCAAAATTTAAGGGTAAATAAAAGTAATGGATGGTTTTAAGATTTATGACAAGATGCTACATCCTTTCAAAGCCTCAAAATTCCAACCTAATTTCTAATAACCTTCAAGAATAAGGTCCACATAGGACCTTATTTAGAACTGTGTCCAAAATGTATATGCTTCCTTAAAATCTCAACTATTCCCCCAACTGTAGAAAGAACTATGACATGTTTGAGAGTTATGTCCTAAGATATGAGCCCTTAAGTCTGACAATCACTTGATATACTTGTTTTGCCATAAAGTGTGTAATAAAGCAAAATCTTCATGAGATAATTATATTTGAAAACTATATAGCAACTCTGAAACATTAATACAAGTTTTTAAAGGATTATTCACTAAATACCTCAACCCAACATAGGTATTACAGAGTTCCAAATTTCTGCCTCAGCAAATGTTACAAATTCTAATAATGTCATTTATATAGACTGTTTACAGGTTCCTGTCAAATAGATTAATTTTGATATAAAAGATCAAAATTATATCACCTCTCATTTCCCCTAAGAAGAAAACTGACAATGGCTCTAAATATTTTGCCTGATTTAAGACCATGACTGGAGCACTTGTTAAAAATAAAATTACTAAAGGGCAAGTTGGAGAATAAGTTATTAAAGGAGTTGAATAGTGTTCCTAAAATTCCAGTTTCTATTCTTTTTCATTTGCCAGGGAGATAAGATACCCAAAGCTGAAGACTATGTTTTGATGTTTGCTGTTTTCCTAATAATCTTCAGAAACCAAATTAAAAAACCATGATATATATAAGGAATCTCACCATTCAAGAGTCTTATATATCACTAAATTTGACCACTATTTATTATTTTAGGAAAGGAAAGATGGGGGGATAGGCAGAGCATGATAAGACAGGCACTTTACAAATGAGCACAAGAGCACTACTAATCTAAGTACCAAACATTAATGAAACCCAAATCATAATGCTGAAAACTAAAAAATTAGACAAAAATTAAATGGAGGATTTAAAAAAAAAAATCTTTTATAGGACAGAAACCTTAGCTCATGTCTTCTGGTTGTCATCATCTTCCACTGAGCTGCACCTAAAACACAAAGAACAAGTAACAAGCAACTTTGTTTTTTAAGTAATATGTAACAATTTCGAAGGCATAAGATGAACTGTTTCTAGTAGAAGTTAACTTACTTAAATAAATATATAAAATGAAGCCATGAAAATCACCAGAAGCGTCAAAATGTTAACTATTTTGAGTGAAAATAACTACAAAAGACTTGAATACGCAGCATATTACCACCAAAATAAAGTAAATAATGGTGGGAAATCTCTACCCATTCCATTAGGTAGGAAAGCTGCATCTGTGATGCCTCATTTACAAGGCTCACTCTACCTGAAGATGAGCACTACCTTGTATTTAGTTAGTCTAAATTGTGAAGAGATGGGGTGTAGATTCAAAGTTGGCTTATTATATCATCTATCGCTTTCCTGGCTGTAGTTCATGTCTTTAAGTGGAGCAAAACCCACCAGAAGAAGGCTGCTATACTGATTTTCCATTCTTGAATGCACAAAATGTGCATGCTTGTTGTAATTAGTGCCTGGTGAATAAAAAAATCCCATTTACAATTTAAAAATATTATTTAAGCCCATAAAATCTGATTACTTTCCATATTCCTCAGGGAGACAAGAATTAATCTTACCACCCAAAGGGAAAAGATTATATAAATTTCTGAAAATTCTCTTCTACCATGCTAAAAATATAAATTCCTTTGTGTTGCAAAACAAGCTGATTTACATGATTTTTGTTTTAAACTGTTGCTAAATGTTTATCTACACATGCTGTCAGAAATAACCTTGTTAAGAAGGTGAAGCTGGTGTCTCAGCAAATCAGACCCCTTGGAGAAGGCGTTGAATGGCCTGTGCCCCGTTTTCCTTTTTTCTCTTTCCGCACCATCAAAAGGAAAAGTGAGAAAATAGCAGAAACATTAGTTAAATCCTGATTTTATACCCCCTAACCTACAGGAATTACCTCACTATACTGAAAGCTGACAATATTTGTAGAATTTTTTGACGAGGTAAGTAAAATAATAAACTTTGGCTAGCCTTACATCTTTAGCAAATAATTCTATTAAAGACTTTAAGGAAGAAACAAAAGGTTGCTTTTAACTATTTATAAACCATAAACCAGCACTGAAGACAAAAATTTTTAAAAATGGCTACAAATGCCTTGTTCACAAAAGACTTTATTATCTAGTGATGCATACTGAGAACATACAGAAATCTGCATGGCCACTTCACATGCAGTAGAACAATCTTCACTTTACAATAAGTGAGTGTCAACTGTTTTATGCAATAGACAACACTTTAAAGTCACATTCTTAAAGAAAAGCTTCATTTACAAAAGAAATAAAAGGTAAAGAAGCAATTACCGCTTTTAAAAAGCAGCTGCTTTGTTCAAGAGTGGAAGGTTTATGCCTGTATTGAAAGACAACATGATCACAAATAATGAAAACAATGAACAAATGAAAGCACTTTTACCATAAAGCAGTACACTTTCAAAATGACATACAAATAGTTAAAAATTTCATTATGTTGTCTATGTAACTTTTAAATATGAGGACTTTCAGAATATGCCTCAACATTTGTAATTTAGTAAATGAAAACTACGCATTGTTTCTATCTCACTAGGAACTGCATTTAACAAAAATGTTTATAAAGTCTATAGCAAGTTGATTTTTAAAAATTAAAGTTAATAAGAAACAGTACACTGAAGGCGCTCTATCCATCAAGCGCATACTCTTCCAATTTTAGATGTGATGAACAGAACAGAAATTGTAACTATGCCACATTTGCAATGCCAAAAATAAAACAATATCAGGTATCACACATGCAGGGAATTCTGCCACAAAGCTAATATCCCTCATTTGTCAATTGTTCCAATAAAATAACATCTTAAAACACCAGTGATGTTGATGGTTTAGCTTACCTTCAGTGTACTGAATGTTGTACACAACCTGCTTTAAAAGAGGAGACCATCCCTGCAGGCAGGCTCAAGAAGGAACAGACCCCTTTCGGCAATGACTACACCAAGGGCATGCTGCTGTGGCCTGCACACACACACCTAGGAAAATGTGAATATAAACAGCATTTATGCTGGCCATTTTACCTGAAGACCAAAATGAAGCCAAGTCTGCTAAAAATAAATCAACCACCCAGCATTACTACTTATTTTATAACAAGATGCTTTTGCCTTTTATATGAACTGCAACCATATACATTAGCACTATAATTTTGTGCAGTCTTGGCAGTTAAAACAGTTCTACAGTGAAATTTCACATAAGACACAAAACAGATTAACTAACATTTCTAAAAGAAACATCACCCTTGGTGTTAATTCAAATATAATCATGCTTCCTCAAATTTGATGGAGAAATATTTATAAGTTTATATACATTAATAAACTGCTGTGAAATTTCTTCAGTCTTTAATTACTCAAACCATTGGAGCTTCTTCATCTCTTTTAAATTTTTTCCTGGATAAAGGCATGCTGTAGGGCCTGGTTGATGCTAATCCGTTTAGCTGGGTCCAACATTAGGATCTGGTCCAATAAGTCCTTTAGCTGGTGTACTTTTTTACGTTGGTCTTCAGGAAGTCGCTGGCACCCAATCAAGTCAGCCAACAGGTCCTTAGTTGGATTAATGGTGCTCATGACAGTAACTTTCTCCTAAAAATAATTTTTAAAATGCTTATCTCTAAATAAATTTACTAAAAACATATAATACATCAGATTTTTGTCTACCAAAAATTATAAGAATAACCATCTACTCATTTAGAACTTTTACATTACTTCCTATATCCAGTTTTTTCAAGAAGCAATAAGAAAACGTTGCCCGGGACCATTTGGCTCAGTACATAAAATGTCGGCCTGCGGACTCAAGGATCCCTGGTTCGATTCCAGTCAAGGGCATGTACCTTTGGTTGCAGACACATCCCCAGTGGGGGATGTGCAGGAAGCAGCTGATGTTTCTCTCTCATCAATGTTTCTAATTCTCTCTGCCTCTCCCTTCCTCTCTGTAAAAATATCAATAAAATGTATTGGGGGGGGGAAACCCTAAATAAAAAAGGTTACCTAAGAGTTTTTTGGGTTTTTTTTAAATCATACTATAATGTAATTTTATAAAAATAATAACAGAAACTTTAAAACTTAGTTAAGTATTTAAAATCTGAGAATTCAAAAATATTGTTAAGTAATTAAAAATAGCCTAGCCGAAACTGGTTTGGCTCAGTGGATAGAGCGTTGGTCGGCAGACTGAAGGATCCCAGGTTCGATTCTGGTCAAGGGCATATACATTTTGGTTGCGGGCACATCCCCAGTGGGGGGGTGGGGTGGGGGAGTGGTGTGTGTTTGGAAGGAAGCTGGTCGATGTTTCTCTCTCATCGACGTTTCTAGCTCTCTGTCTCTCTCCCTTCCTCTCTGTAGAAAAGTCAATAAAATATATATTTTAAAAAATAAAATAAAAAGTAAAAAAAGGCTAGTAAATACTTTCAGTTAGAAATGTACTTTTTCTACCCTGAAGTGGAAACAGGTAGACATGTAAATGAGTTGATACCATGAAGTGGTTAAGTGCTCTGACAAAGTTAGGGACATCCTATATATTAAAAGCTTAATAACTCACAGTAAATTGGCTTGGAGATCAATGCTTCCCAGTGATAGCAACAACATGCAAGGCTTAACAACAAGATGCACACACAGCCCACAAAGGGCAGCACCAAGTCTGTATACCTCAGGTAACTGGGAAGGCTGTGCTACTGGCCTCTACCAGAACACCGAGCACACAAAACTATTCCATCAAATCAGGGAAGCAGCTAAAATGCAGAGAAGAGGCAGGATACAAAGGAAGGAGATGGAGGAAAATAAAAGAATGGATATTGAGTTAAAAACTACAGTTATAAGATTATTCAAGAATTTCTTTTAAAAGGCTGATAAAATAAACGTGACCTATGAGGATATGAAAAGGGATCAACTAGAAATAAAAAGGAAATAAAGAATACATTGTCTGAAATAAAAAATACCGTGTTTCTCCAAAAATAAGACATCCTCCGAAAATAAGACCTAGTGCATGGAAAGATAAGACATCCCCTGAAAATAAGACCTAGAGCAACATTGGGAGAAAAAATTAATATAAGACACTGTCTTATTTTCGGGGAAACGGGGTATTATACAGAGTCCAAAAAACAGACGGGAAGATCGCAGGAATCAAGACAAAGATTTGGAACACAAAGAGCTAGGACACTCCTTTGCAGAAGCAAGAAGACAAGAGAATCCAAAAAGTTGAAGATAGTGTAAGAAACCTCTGGGACAATTTCAAGCGAACCAACATCAGAATTATGGGGGTCCCAGAAGAAGAGAGAGAGCAAGATATCGAAAACATACTGAAAGAACTAGTGACAGAAAACTTCCCCACCTAGTGAAAGAAATAAACTTACAAGTCCAGGAAGCGCAAACAAAAGGAATCCAAAGAGGACCAAACCAAGACACATCATAATTAAAATTCCAAGAGCATAAGACAAAGAGAGAATATTAAAAGCAGCAAGAGAGAAACAGGTAGTTACCTATAAAGGAGCACCCATACGATTGTCAGCTGATTTCTCAACAGAAACCATGCAGGCCAGATGGGAATGGCAAGAAATATTCAACGTGATGGATAGCAAGAACCTACAGCCAAAAATAATCTATCCAGCAAAGCTATCACTCAGAATCAAAGGTCAGATAAAGAGCTTCACTAATAAAAGAAAAAAGCTAAAGGAGTTCATCAACACCAAACCAGAATTATATGAATTACTGAAGGGGGTTCTTTCAGAAGAGAAAGTAAATAAAGATAAAAATTATGAACAACAAATACGTACCTATCAACAAGTGAATCTAAAAACCAAGAAAATTAAAAAAAAAAAAAAAAATCTGATGAACAATATTAACTGTTGAATATAATAGAATCAGAGGTATGGAAGGGGAGTGAACTGATGATTCTTGGGGAAAAGAGGAGAGGGGGGTGTGAGAAGAGACTGAACATAAACTGTGTACCTATGGATGAGGACAATGGGGAGTGGGGAAAGGGCAGAGGGTGGGGTGGGAACTTGGTGGAGGAGAGCAATGGTGGGGGGGGGGGGGAAAGAGGAACATTTGTAATAATATGAACAATAAAAATTTACTTTAAAAAAATCTGATTAACAATATTAAATGGTGAATATAATAGAATCAGAGCATAGGAAGGGAAGTGGACTGAAGATTCTCGGGGAAAAGAGGAGTGGGGGGTGTGGGAAGAGACTGAATAAAAACTGCACACTTATGGATGAGGACAATGGGAGGTGGGGAAAGGGCAGAGGGTGGGGTGGGAACCTGGTAGAGGGGAGCAATTGAGGAGGGGGGGAAGAGAGAGGAACACTTATAATAATCTGAATAAAGATTTATTTAAAAAAATCAAAAATCTGATGATCAATATTAACTGGTGATCAATATTAACTGGTGAATATAATAGAATCAGAGGTATGGAAGGGGAGTGGACTGACGATTCTTGGGGAAAATGGGAGTGGGGTTGCGGGAAGAGACTGAACAAAAAATGTGCACCTTGCCAAAACCGATTTGGCTCAGTGGATAGAACGCTGGCCTGAGGACTGAAAGGTCCCAGGTTCGATTCGGGTCAAGGGCATGTACCTTGGTTGCGGGCACATCCCCAGTAGGAGGTGTGCAAGAGGCAGCTGATCGATAATTCTCTCTCATCGATGTTTTTAACTCTCTATCCCTCTCTCTTCCTCTTTGTAAAAAAATCAATAAAATATATATTTTTAAAAAGGTGCACCTATGGATGAGGACAATGGGGGGTTGGGAAAGGGCAGAGGGTGGAAGGGAGCAATAGGGGGAGGGGAGAGGAACATTTGTAATAATCTGAACAATAAAGACTTATTTAAAATAAAATAAAATAAAAGCTTAATAAGCTAAGTGCCAGTCATCTGTTCAACCAATCAAAGTGTAATATACTAATGAGATGCTAAGGCTGCTCAACTGTTCGCTATGACGACTGACAACCAGGGGAAGACGCTCTGACCAGTAAATTTGATGCTGGGATCTGGCTGATCGGGACTGGGCAAGACAGGCTGGACATACCCTGGAGTCCCCTCTTACCACGCTCCCCTCTGTGATCCTTCTCTGGCCCTGATCGTGCACTGGTGGGGTCCTTTGGCCTGGCCTGTGCCCTCTTGCAATCCGGGAACCCTTGGGGGATGTCGAAGAGCCAGTTTCGGCCCGATCCTGCAGGCCAGGCCGAGGGATGCCACTGAGGCACAAATTCATGCTCCAGGCCTCTAGTATAGTATAACAGGGCCAAAATAAAGAAGTCCTTACTTTAACCTGGAGGTTTTGGAAAGGCTCACACAGAATGTATATTTCACCTGAGGCTTGAAATAAAATAAATTGAATACATATTCTTTTTTAGGTATGAGGAAATACAGGAAACCAATAAGATGAGGATGGTCTGTGAACGAAACGTCATGCCCTTTAGCTAATTGCCAAGTGTAGAAAGGTAGGGTTTACAGAGTTCAGTGAAGAAAGGCCACACTGTTGAAGATGGCAGAGTTCATATCATAGAAGCCTTAGTTTGTCATTCTGAGAAATTTAAATATATTATCTTCTAGGTAACAGAAAGCCAATGAAGGGTTTTTAAGCAGGGAGAGTAACATAATCAGATTTGTTTTAAAAAATATCACTGTGACAGCAATATGGAAGGTAGGTAGATGGTGGGCCAGGCCAAGAAAGTGATCCAAAAGAACAGATGAGAAGGTCCGAAATATGACCTATAATAAAAATAAACTCATACTACACAAACATTTTTAAATTTCTTCATCTTTTTTATAACCTGATGCATTTTATTCAGGAGTCAACCAACACCAAAAAGAAATTATTTTAATGTTTCAAAATATTCATAGCTCTTAGTATGACCCAGGTCATTTGTTAACAATAAGATAGTCATTTAATCTTGCACACTTAAAAGAGACTTACCCTCTCTGTTACTTTATCAACTTCTATGTACATGAAATTGAGGTTTTGATCAAAATGTTGGTCTTTAAATACACCTTTCCGAATCATCTGGAAATAAAACAAAATAAAAAAACATTTTTTAACTTATGCAATAGTCTGGCTTACTAACAATTTAGTACATAACAAGTCACAAATTTAGTCTCTTTGCATTTACTTTCTCTTTTGAAAATGATCTTGTATTTCTTGCTCTCAGAGTTTCTCTTATTTCATTTTTTTAATAAATGTATTTTTACCAATTTCAGAGAGGAAGTGAGAGGGAAAGTGATCTCCCTCTCCCTTCCTCTCTGAAATCAATAAATATATATTAAAAAAAATAAAAAGCAAATAAAATTGTCGTGCCTAAAACAACTCATAATATGAAATTATTATATTTCCCCAGGCAGTGGGCTTAAACCCATTATGATTTAAAGTTGTGCTTTCACTATTCCAAATTGAGGTTTAAGCAAAGACCTAAAATCATTTGTTCTTAGATAGGAAAACGACTACACAATTGGGGCCCTTTCTATTGGCAGTTAAGAAATCTAATGACATTTTACAAATTATGCTCGAATAGCTCTAAAATGAAAAATTAGATCTCAGTTAAATAAATACCAACAGCTAATTCCTGTGTTGTTTACTCTAACTAAATCCAACATAACATAAACTGAAATCACAAAAGTCTAAGATACGCTCTCAAGATACTTTTATAAAAATCTAAAGTTCATGCTTTGTGTTAATCAAAGACGTTGATATGATAGCTGAAGCACTAAGAGTTTGTCAGAAAGATGTCATTTCAAGTGAATTTACTTGATACCTTCTTCCTTTCCCAACTAACTTCCAATCTTTAATAAACTGATTGCTATCAAGTTCCTTCTCTAATGACTGAGTCCTTCCTTCCATCTAACTAATCTGACCTGCATCTTTTTCTCATTACAGCTCTCAAGCATGTTCATGCTATTACCCATAAGGGTGTGCTCCCAAGAACACTGTTGCTTATGGAAGAACAGACACATGAAACATATGTATATGGTGCTTAACAAATTTATGTTCATCAATTCTCTCTTCCTCAATTACAATTCTACCCTAAACTATAGGTCGCTATCATCTGCTTACTACAAGAGGATAGAGAAAAACATAAGACAGATTTTAGAGGGGAAAAGAGTTCTATTCTCTTTTGATAGTTCTTGGATCATCAGAACATCTAATAATGAGAAGGAGCTAAAGGAATCAGAGTAGCCACATAACTATCTCTCTCAAATCATTTTATAGCCATTATTTATGAGTTAAGGGTCAGCAATCCACCAGACTATGGGAAACTACTGTTGAGATCTTCAATAAATACAAGTTCATATTAATGTCCTACCTTATTTGGCATTTTTCCTTTGAGATCCATGGCGAGCTTCAACATATGGTTATTGGTTTTGCCAGGAAATAAAATTTTTCCAGTATATAGTTCATATAAGGTACAACCTACAGACCACATATCTATGCCATAGTCATAGCTTTTACCTATAACTGAAAACAAAATAGAAGTTAAGTATATGATAATAACAACTACTATTTCCATTAAAGAGGTATTAATTGTAGCTTGAACTATATACCACAATCTTACTAACTCACTTATGGCATTAGTTTCATGTTCTTTCCCATTAATTCCTAATAGAACCACAGACTTAAAACCTAAAAAAATGAGGGAGTGGGGAAGGAATCAAAGGGACAGAGAAAAATGTATATTTATTCTTTTATCATTTCACCTTTGGTGGAGGTGCAATCAGCCTCTACAAAGAAGAAAGAACAAAGGTCCCACACAATTCATATATCTGATAATCAGACCTTGAGTACTCAAGAGTAGTCTTCTAAAGTCAAGAATTTTCCACAACTGTTTTTGCTACTCTTGCCAGACAAGGCCAAGATTCCTATCCCATTTACCACCATTCCACCGGAGAAGGATAAACTTGTTAGGTTCCCTTCCTCGTGAATGACCCCATGCAGCTGCTAAAGTGCAATGAAAATAGTACTGAGACATTAAATATGCTGTTTCCACTACATATGATAGCCCAGGTCAAAAACCATTTGAAGAAACTTACTGATTTCAGGAGCACGATAAAATCTACTGACAAGATAAGGAGTTATGTCATTATCCGCAACGTGTGAAGCCGACCCAAAATCACAGAGCTTTAAAATAGTTTTTGATTCATTAACCTGAAAAACATTTTATCATGGAAGTTTAATTCATGCCAGGAATAATTAATACAAGTAATCACATAAAAATAACTGGCTTTGAGAAGTTATTTCCAATACTGAGAACAAAGTCACTCTTTTTAAAATTCCTTTTTATTTTAAACCTCAATTTCCTAATTATGAAAAATTAAGGGTTACCAACTATTTGATTATAATTAGTAAAAGAACTTTTCTCAGTGAAGAAATATGAAATAATACCTAGTGAAGTTCATTTTAACCAACACTATTTAGAAAAGGATGTGGTAGTAAGAGGAATTTCTAATTGATGCAAAGCATCTTCTAAAAATCCCCAGAACACCTGCATAAAGTCAAGTTACTATATAAAGGGACCTAAAAACATTCATTAATAAGGGCTCAGACTTAGATTAACTTTCAATTGGTTTAAGTTAAGTTTCAGTTGCCAAAAATTATGATAGCAAGAAAAGTAAAATGCTGCAGATTAAATTTGGACAAAAACAATAAAAACATTCATCGGAAGATGCTTAAGATCACCCAAATTTAGCAATCACTTCAAGTCTAAAAATTATTAAATCTCTTAAATACAAAGAAGATATTAGTTAAGAATATGTTAAATATACTTGGCAAAACTGATAAACATGAACTCTATATTAGTCATTTGTTTCTTTTGTCCTCTGTAAATACTTCAACATACACAGTAACAGTGACATCTGCTGAGAAAGGCTGGAGCTGCTCCCATGACTGCTGCCACTCAAGAGTCAGAAGCATGTTCAGGATTAACAAGTGCTGATAATTCATATTCCAGAGTCCCTTCCCCCCTTCAAAAGAGACACACACAAATTCCGAGTTGGGACTTGAACTTGGCCTACTGTTCCCACCCAAAAGAAACATAACACTTTAAATAAATAACTTAGGTACTCTCTACTGGGATGTTGTAAAGCTTTATCAATGTTACAGACTGGTCCACTAAGATTATATCCATGGAATTAAGCTAACGACAGAAATTATTTTTAAATGCCACATCCATATCTTTTCATATGGGGGATCAGGAAAACAGGTATCTTCAAAAGGAAAAGTACTTTCAAAGCTTTTTAAAATATAATTTGCATTCAGCTACTTAAGAATGCAGTTGCAATACACAGAAATAAAACCAGAACCATTTTAAAATGAGAAATCTACCAGCGGAACTCTTGATCTGGGTAAAATGCCTTAAATAGTAGCAGGCTAGCCACACTTATGTGCCCTTTATTTTGGCTACACAACTACTAACTCCTCATGAGGAATATGGTACTTCTACCACACTAGAGGCTTAAAGCTCTAGATTTTCATTAAATAGCTCCATGGGGTCTCTGATATCTATTTTTTTCCTTCTTCAATATTCAATTTCAGAATCCATGTAAAATCTAGTTTAGCATTAACTAAAAGAAAAATAAAGTTTTAAAAGCAAGAGCTTCACCCTGACTGGTTTGACTCAGTGGATAGAGCATCAGCCTGTGGACTCAAGGGTCCCAGGTTCGATTCCCATCAAGGGCAGGTACCTTGGTTGTGGGTACATACCCAGTAGGGAGTGTGCAGAAGGCAGCTGATCAATGTTTCTCTCTTATCAATGTCTCTAACTCTCTATCCCTCTTCCTTCCTCTCTATAAAAAATAAAAATATATTTTTAAAAAAAGAGCTTCTAACATACTAGCAGGCTATTCTTTAATCTTCATAGTGGTTACTCAGATGTTCACAGTCTATCTTTAGACTGTTTATATTTTATATATTATTTCATATGGATGGTATATTTCTCAATTTAAAAATGAGAAAGAAAAAAAACTGAGGTAAAAATCAAAGATGAAGTTGACTAGGGAAGTCTACAATTCATTCATAATATATCTACAATTTCATTGTAATAACTGAGCTCCTCTAACCAAGTTATATTATGCTAGAGGCCCGATGCATGAAATTTGTGCAAGAGTAGGCCTTCACAGCTACGGGGGCTGCCTGGATGCCTCTCGCACAACCCCAGGAGGCTGCCTCAATCCCATGGCTGCAGTCTCAGCTTCGTCCTTCTGCCCGGTCTAATTAGCATATTACACTTTTATTATTATAGATATGTAATACATTATAAACTCAGACTAAACATATCAAAATGGAATGCCTCTAATCGGATAATTTTTCTCAAGTGTGGAACATGTGATTAGAAGATAAACTTGGAATTATCCACATTGTGAACATGCCCCAACTCTGAAAACCTTAGCAGGGTGAAAAAATGGGGTCAAGGAGGGAAAGAGTTTGTGTGTGCATTAATCACTCCCCTATGACAATATGTACTTCTAAATTTCAAAAACATAAAATTATACTATAAATTTGCATGTTACCACATCTGAAGTCTTAAGCCCTGATGGGGTACCAGTTCAAGATAGCCCTGACTCAGTGGTTACAACGTCAGCCTGAGCATTGAAGAGTCGCAGGTTCAATTCTCTGTCAAAGGCAAGTACTTGGGTTGGGAGTTTGCTCCTTACCCCCTGCCTCCTATGCAACATGCAGGAGGCAACCAGTCGATGTCTCTCTCTAGCCTGACATTTCTCTCTCTCTCTCCTTCCTTCCCTTCTTTCTTCCACTCTTTCTGAAAAGCAATGAGAAAATATCCTCAAGTGAGGGAAAAAAAAAGATTTTGAGACAGTGAAACATGCCTTTCAATAGGCATCTTTTAGGAGAGTGAGTTTTACTGTATTTGGGTTCCCAGAAGGCACTGCTTCTAAAACAATCCTATATAATAAAAGCCTAATTAATATGCTAAGTGTCTGGTCGTCTGTTCAACCAATCAAAGCAATGATATATACTAATGACATGCTAAGGCTGCACAACCGCTAGGTATGACATGCCTGACCATCAGGGAGCAGATGATTTGACCAGTAGGTTAGTTTGCTGCTGGGATCCAACCAATCAGGACTGAGCGAGATGGGCCAGACAAGCCCTGGAGCCCTCAGTAATCCCTCCCTAGTCCCAATCGTGCACCAGTGGGGTCCCCCAGCCTGGCCTGCACCCTCTCACAGGACCCCTCAGGGGATGTTAGAGAGTCAGTTTTGGCTCAATCCTGCAGGCCAGGCCAAGGGACTCCACTGGTGCAGGAATTCATGCACCGAGCCTCTAGTAAAGAATTACTCCTGGACATCTTTAAACTCAACTTCTTATATAAGCTTAAGGCAATTCTCTTATATGTCCCAAACTCAGTCTATAAAATTCCCTTAAATGTTCTTATCTCCATTAGCCTACAAAATTAAAGAACAAAAAAGTGTAAACATACCTTATTTCAAAACAGCAAAACATGCAGCACTTTTTTTCACTACCAGAGGAAGCCTATCATTACTATATTAAATCACTCGTGGGATTTGTGTGTACTCTAAATCCACAATAAAAAGGGACAATTTGGGATGCTGGCCTATCTCCTTTTTCTTTATACTTTAAAATTTCATGGCTCAATTTCCAAAAAAGTAAAAATTGGTAATTTGTAATGGGTAATAAGTATATCTTTAAGATGTTATTTTAAAAATAATACAGTGGTAATCTCACATTACTGAAAAGAAGATATATGAATGTACAATGCAGCCTTAACTGTTTCACTTACCAGGATATTGTCTGGCTTGATATCAGCATGTAGAATATTGCATCTTTTAAGGAGTTTCAATGCCAAGAACAACTGTTGACTGTAAGATCTTACAGCTTTAATATGAAGACCAACATCCTTACCATATTTTTTTAACACCTCTCGTAAATTCATGCTTTTAGGAGAAAGGGAAAAAAAAGCTACAGGTTAAATACAAAAATGACATTTCAAAAAAGCAAAAACATTTAAGCATAAAGTAAAATCAAACCCAAAATATAATTACAATGACATATTCTGTTCAAGAACATCTCAAATATTTGATAAATTATTCCGTAATGAAATGAGAATATATGAAATTATGTGTACATAACACAATTTTCCAATAAAACTTAATTTTTAAAATAAATAGAAGGAAAGATACGCAATGATAAAATCTGTATTGATTTTAGAATGGATTTATATTTGAAAGATTAACAACGAAGCTATAATTTCAAAGATCAAAATTGTATTTCTTCCACTATTCCCATTTCTTATCATTCTGGCTTAATCCTTCCTTGAAATATTTAATTTTCAGAGAATTTCTCTGGTTGACCTGAAGGCTAAAAGCAAGTAGTAAACTGGCACATAGTATGCAGTCATTTAATGTCAATATATTAATGACTATCAAGAAGCCAGCTCATAATACAAGCTTAAAAAACAAACACCAGAGCTAAATTAAGTCTATAATAATCTCTATAAATAAAAGCATAAGTGGCTTCTGGCTGAGTGACACTCCCCCGCTATGGAGTGCACTGGCCACCAAACGACCAAATAGCAGAATGACCATTCGGACGACCACTGGCGCCAGGCCAGCCAAAGCAGGTGCAACGCCATTGGTCGGGGGCCCAGCCATCACCCCACAAAGGGAGGCCCAGGCTACCTGGTGGCGGGTGAGCAGAGCCTCCTTCTGCTGGGCGATCTATAGCAGGGCTCCCAGACTGTGAGAGGGCGCAGGCCAGGCTGAGGGATCCTGCCAACCAATACCCCCCCTTGCCCCCCCCCCCGCCTCCCCCCACACTCACAAATTTCGTGCACCAAGCTTCTAGTAATTAAATAAGTAAATAAAAATCAAATACCCAGAAAATATGTCATTTCAATTGTTGTTTATCTTAAGTGAGGTTGATAGAGATAGAGAAGATAAATTTTCACTTTATGTAGTTTTTGACACTGTACCTGAGAGGCTCAAATACGAGACAGAGATGCTGTTTGTGATAAAAGTGTCTGAAGAGCCGCAAACAATGAAATTTGTCATCAGGATCAGCATCATTAAGTTTTTTCAAAAATTCTAGTTCTTTTAAACCAGTTTTCTGCCTGAAATAAAAAAGGAAAGTCAAAATTAAATACATCCAGAATTTAGAAAAACTAAATAATATAATTTGCTAATTCCAGTATGATGAACCATAGGCGATGTTAATTAGTTTGTTGTTTTTTTACAAGTCATAATAAATCTGTTAAAGAATGACAGGTCTCTGTACCACTTAGACAATACTTCATACTTAATCAAATACGGTTCTCATGAAGTTAATTTCCAAAATAACCAATCAACAAAACAGAAGCACTGAGGAATAAACCTACCTTGCTTGAAGGAAAATCAATCCTGCACATTTTATTCTCAAGTCTTGATGTAAATTCTATCTATATATATAAAAGGCTAAGCGACCGTCCTACCAGTAGCTACGATGAGCAATGACCACCAGCTGGCAGACAACACAGGAGCTGCTAAGCTGCAGTGATTTGGCAGTGGCAGTTCTTGGGTGACGCACTCCAGAACCAAAGAGGTAGGAATCCGATTCTGGGATGTGTCTCTCACAACCTAGGATCTCACAGGGAATGGAGAGCCAGTTTCGGCCCAATCCCCACTACAGGCCAGGCTGAGGGACCCCACCTGTCAGAGGAACCCCGTTCACTTCTCAGATGCCCTTTGAGCCATGACACTTCCCCAGGTGTGGCCAGCTAAAGAGGAACCATGGGAAGTTGGCTCCAGGGCATGTCTGGCCCGTCTCACCCAGTGCTGCCCTACTGGCCACCTTCTAATTAATATCCTTTCAATGTGCATGAATCCATGCACCAGGGGACTTGTGTTTAATAAAAGTGGAACCACATTGTATAGAGTTTTGGTTCCTTAAGAGTCTAACCAGGAAATGTCTCACCAAATATTAATATTTGGTTTTCCTCTAAAATTCTAGTTATAATTTGTCAATAAGCTACATTTTTTAAAGTTAGTGTCTATAATACAGGGGTTGGGGATAAACATAAAAACAAAACAACAAAAACTTTCTAAGCCTGGGGAAGTTTAAGACTTTAGTATAAATCTACAACATTTCTTTCCAGTGTTATAAAACCAATAGTAAGTTGAGTTTAACACCAGCTCAGTGTGTGGTACAAATTATGTATTAAAGCATGTACATGACAATTAAGTAACTCTTGTGTATTAAAGGAAAAAGGCAACAGACAGAAGATACAAAAAATTCCCCAAATTATCTGGTAAACCAGCTGTCCCCTTTTTGTAGGCCACTTTATGCTAATTAGTGACAACTAATTAATATAATCCTTTTATCCCTCACCTCTAGTCTTGAGTTTAAGATATTCACAGCAAAAGATGGCCGCAGAAACCGGTTTGGCTCAGTGGATAGAGCATCGGCCTGGGGACTGAGAGGTCCCAGGTTCAATTCCGGTCAAGGGCATATACCTTGGTTGTGGGCACATCCCCAGTAGGGGGTGTACAGGAGGCAGGTGACAGATGTTTCTCTCTCATCAATGTTTCTAATTCTCTATCTCTCCCTTCCTCTCTGTAAAAAATCAATAAAATATATTAAAAAGAAAAAAGATGGCCGGCCATCAGACAAACAGAAGAAGTCTACGTTAACATTAGTGCACAGTAGATACTGAAATGCACTGAAATGAATTAAACACAAATCAGTCTATAGTTCTAATACTTCACATATAACATATGGCTATAAATTAAATATCCAGTCAAAAAGGACTACTACAATCATTTTATAGTTCTACTACTTGTTTTATAGAATGTTACTTTTTTAAAATGGCATTTAGCAATATTTTCATTTGAACAAAACATGTGTTATTAAAGGTTTCATCACATTGACTTACATGAGTTCATTGTTTCTAATGATCTTTACAGCCACTTCTTGGTTGGCTCTTGCATTATCTCTGGCTCGTACAACATTACTGAATACACCTTGACCAGTGTAGCCATACACATTATATCGCTTATCTAGCACTTCACCTATGTTCACACCTAAAAGAATAAATTAAAATATTAGAATTTTGAGCATTTTAACAAACTATGAGATACACAAAATTAAAAAGGAGAAAACACAGCGCAATTACTCAAAATGCATGTCAAATCCTACTTTGTGCTTGATTTCCCAGACATTGTAGAGAATCAAGGCCATGCCTCCACTGTCACTCTCTTCCCTGTGGATAATACTGCATGCCCACTTTCAAAGATTACAAGGAGAATTTTTCTGTCCTATCAAATGCTAATGATTTTAACATTGAATATGGGAGAAATGTGCTGGTTGAAGTGTTTCCAACTGCAGTCCTGCATGACTAGTACCTCAAGTTCCTTGTATGTTGTTTCTATTGGTTTCAGATCAAGATGAGCAAATGACATATTAACTTCCCTTCCTTCTTGAGGATTATCTCATGGCTAAAAATAACTGAATAAATTTAAGTTTTAAATCAAGTCTTCACTTCAATTTGCAATGCTTCTGGGGCTGCCTACATGGATTCAGCAGTTGCTAGTTGAGCCAAACATTTTAGATGATGGCATTAGGATGGAGTTTTACAAAATGTTACAATGAACTCTAGAATTAATAGAGTTCAAGAAGGGCAGAAACCATCTGGAGACTGCTAGGAAGGGCGAGGTCACAAGAGGGGCTGGCCTAACTTCCAAGGGCAGCAGGCCAGATTTCTTGGCTGCAGAATGGGGTTTTCCCTGTGAAGATCAAGGCCTGAATACCAGGCTGGACTCCACAGACCAGAGCACCAGAGCCAAGAAAAGCAGCCCATGTAACATCCAGCTGTGAAAAGGTGGTGGGGCTTCAGGCCTCTGGGGAGTCTGTAGCCAGTCAGAGATAAAGCCACCATTTTTTGTTTTTGTGTTGTTAAAAACAACACAGAGAGGCCTGGCCATCATGGCTCAGGGGCTGAGTGTTGACCTATGAACTAGGAGGTCACGGTTTGATTCCAGATGAGGGCACGTGCCCAGGTTGCAGACTTTATCCCCAGTGTGGGGCGTGCAGAAGGCAGCCGATCAATGACCCTCTCTCATCATTGATGTTACTGTCTCTCACCCTCTCCCATCCTTTCAGAACTTAATAGCAAAATATATATTTTTTAAAAATAGTAATAATATTAAATAAAAAAAAAAAAACCCCGAGCATAGTGTTCCTTTGCAGCTAAGGCTTTGGTGGAAAGAGGGCAGTGTGAATTGGAATTACCTGAGTGGCTAGGGTAGAAGGCATTGAGGGGAGACATGGAAATCTGGTGGCAGGAAGACCTGCAATCAGTCATACCGATGAACATACAGAAGAGGATATTGTTCCTGACTGGCGTAGACCCCTCCCAGCAGCTACAGCTGGAGGGGAGGGAAAATGCAAATATCCTGCCCTAAGGATACCACTGATCCCGCACTCAGGAATCCCACTTGTCACACCCTACATCTTGACCCCTGCAGAGGCTACAATAGCAGAGACGAAACCTATGGATTTGAACAATTTCAGTAGGATCACTGACTGGCTTGGGGGTGAAGTCATCTACCCTACTGTCATAGGAATCTAACTGCTGCTTCCCCCTCACAGGAGAGCAGATAGAAACTCCTGGATTCAGGAGATCCCCCTGGACTGCATATGAGAAACTCTGCCCAGCCAAGGGCAGGGAAAATTTCTAGGGCACTCTCAGAGAAATAGCTATAGAATGGGGAAACACACCCACCATTTTCCTTGATATCTGAACATCCCTACTCACGGGAGACCACGGTCACATACAACCAATTCCACCAATGAACGTGACAACAACAATCAATACCCAATTACAACAGCAGATTCCAAAAAAGCCACACAAGGAACATTCCTAGAGCATCCAACTCAGGAGATAAAAAAAAAAATCAGCATTACTGGGCACCACAGAAAACTTACTATATAAGGCCACCTGAAAAAAGATTGGGAGGCATAACAGTTTGATCTAATAACACAGAAACAAATACAAAGGGAAATAAAAAATGGGGAGACAAAGAAATAACCCCCAAATAAAAGAAAAGAAGGATGCTCTAGAACAGTGTTTTCCAAAGTGTGGTACGCGTACCCCCAGGGGTACAGGAAGAGTTTGGTGGGGATATGCGTTGCACTGGAGTTTGGTGAGGATATGCACTGCACCGTGCTTAGCTGCGCCTAATTCTACGTTTCCATGAGTACAAGGGGTACTCAGCGTTACAAAAATTATAGAAGGGGTACACATATGTCAAAAGTTTGGGAAACACTGCTCTAGAAGAATAATATCAGATATCAAAAATACACGGGAAGGAATCAAAGGCAGAAGTTCCAATCAGTGATTTGGAAGATAAGGTAGAAAAACCCGCCACCCAATTAGAGTGGAAAAAATTAAAAAGAAAACATCACACAAGTTCAGAAAGCACAGAATTCCAATCAAGATGGATCCAAAGAGACCCATTCCAAGACGCATCAAAATTAAAATGACAAATGTTAAAGACAAAGAAAGAATCTTAAGCACCCAGTCAGTCACTGATGAACAAAATTGGTCCAAAGGTATGGGTACATGGAAGAGAATAACAGATCTCAGTGCAAGGATAGGAAGAGATTAACAAAAGAGCATATATGCATAACCCATAGACAAAGACAACAGTATGGGGAGGGCCTGAGGTAGGGCAGGGGTTAGGGGAAAAGGGGTAGAAGGGAGAAAATTGGAGACTCCTATAATAATAAGTAAATAAATAAATAAAATTCATAAGAATTGTGCACTTACGATAATAGCCTTCTGCATCAGTCCAGTTATCCCTGAGGTTAGGATTCTCTTTAAAGTCTTTTCCAATGCCAGCAGCCCGAAGACGAGCACTCTGAAATTAAGGAGGCAATATTAGCTATTTACCCACTAAATCAGTTTGACATTTTAAGCACTTTCTTTAAACAAAAATGGATGAACCAGCTATCTCAATACTAAAAGCCTAATATGCTAAGTGTCCAGTCACCTGGTGACCAGACGACTGGTCAACCAATCAAAATGTAATATGCTATTGATATGTAAAGGCTGCTCAACAATTTGTTATGACGTGCACTGACCACTAGGGGGCAGGCAGTCCACTGATTAACCAGTTACTATGACATGCACTGAACACTAGAGGGCAAATGCTCTGACTGGTTGGCTAGCTTGCTGCTGGGGTCCAGCCAGGACTGAGTGAGATGGGTCGGACAAGCTCTAGATTGCTCATGCAGTTCCTTCCCAGCCCAATCATACAACCATGGGGTCCCTCAGCCTGGCATGTGCCCTCTTGCAATCCAGAACCCCTTGGGGGATGTCAGAGAGCTGGTTTCAGCCTGATCACACAGGCCACTCCCCTCGGGAGAGCGCCAGATGCAGGGCTCATGGCTAGTGAGTGCTGCTATGCCAGCAAGAGCCTCTCCTGATCGAGACTGATTGGGCACGAGACCATGACAGGCATAGTGGGGCAGGGATGAGTGGGAGCTACAGGCAGCGTTAGACTGTGGGTTTTGGTCTTATCTCTGCAGGCCACCCAGAGGGGCCCACTCGTGTACAAATTCCTGCACTGAGTCTCCAGTAATTTAATAAGACATTTCATGCTAAATTAAATAAATGCTGTCACTCATGTAAATATGACAAAGATGAAATATGAATACCAGAGTCTTCTGCATTATCATAACATTATTTAGGGGGGAAAAGTAATTAAGTATCTTTAAAAACTTTTGGGAATATGCCTAAGACATTATAAATACAAATAAAAACTCAAACCAGATATGATTTTCCTTCGCTATTGCTAGAGGACAAAAATTACAGATTGGGGGCAATGGTAAGATATGTACACATATAATACATTAATAAAAAAATGAAAAAAAAATACAGATTGGCATTCAGTTAACAATTAAGTGTACAACTCTCTCTTCTACCAATTTTCACATTTACTGTCTCGACAATGTAACACCCCTTGCTTGTCTTCCCATATATGTATATGAAAGGCTATTGGCTGTACTAATTAAGCCTGCAAGGGAAATTAAAGAGTACCTGGTACTTCTAGTCTTTATCACACATCATTCTCCAAGATATCCAGAAGATGCCTTAGCATCAACCAGACAAATGATGGTTTTATCCTCTCTCTCTCTCTCTCTCTCTCTCTCTCTCTCTCTCTCTCTCTCTCTCTCTTTCTTTTTTAAACATATGGCTGAAATACAAGCAGTTGGATTTCTATATATTTTATTGATTTTTTACAGAGAGGAAGAGAGAGGGATAGTTAGAAACATCAATGAGAGAGAATCATCGATCAGTTGCCTCTTGCACACCCCCTACTGGGGATGTGCCCGCAACCAAGGTAAAGTGCCCTTGACCAGAATCAAACCCAGGACCTTTCAGTCCGCAGGCCGACGCTCTATCCACTGAGCCAAACCGGTTTCAGCAATTTTATCCTCTCTTAACCCATCCTTGGAGGGGGGTGAGAGGTCGGGGAGTAAAGGGATCCTTTTGCAAAACATGCATGTGATACATTACTTAAGCTAATTACCAATGTCTGCTGGGATCTGGGCACTGGCTAATGAACCTATTCCATTTTAAAATTCTGTTATATGCTTATCCTTCCCACTTCCTCTTACTAAAGCTTTCTATTTCTCATGTTCCCTTACCTTTGAACATTAGTTTAAGATGTTTTCAAGAAAAGACACTGATAAAAATGGCTAAGGGACCAAACCTTTTAAGTCATTTCTTAAAATGACTTAATGCACGACACCATTCTAACTAGTTACAACATTTTTAACTCTTCAATGAAATTTATTAGGCCCTAAATTCTTATGTTCTCCATCATGTACAATATAAAACCACAAAGTGAACTCTGTTTTAATGAAGATCTGGAAATTATTGATATCATTATGTCTCACCTAATTATTCCCCCCCCTCCCCACACACACACAGTTTGTAAGTCTAAGAAAAAAGTTGTTTCAAAAAATTAACTATACCTTTAAGTCATTAGACATTTAACTTTCATGAAGCTCTCAAACTATTCTGCTGTACTTGTTTTAAAATTGTAACTTAATTTCAGAATTGAAGAAAAATTGCAAATGAGTACAAAGAGTTTCCAGGTACCCTTCACCTAGTTATCCAAATGCTTAGGTACATTTATTAATTTGCTCTGTCCATCTCTTTATCTTTCCCTCCCTCTATGCACACAAATACATATTTGTTACCTAAATTTTTTGGTTTAATAGTTGTGTTTTTATGATTTAAAATTACTTACATCAAAATATGCAGCAAACATATCATCAGATTCTGTAAACATATCAGGTGCCAATAGCTTTTTCTGAGCTGA
The DNA here is from genome assembly GCF_964339955.1 of Pipistrellus hanaki. Classification (NCBI taxonomy): domain Eukaryota; kingdom Metazoa; phylum Chordata; class Mammalia; order Chiroptera; family Vespertilionidae; genus Pipistrellus; species Pipistrellus hanaki. Next base: position 113,948,897 of record NC_140504.1, on the reverse strand, counting down.
CCCTTAATAAAAATTAAATTAATATTTGAAAAATGAAGAGATAAAAATTAAAGTACAAATTATGAAAAAACACCAATAGCAATTCAAACTTTTTTCTTCTTGTACATCAGTTTTTCATTAATAACCAACTTAAAATCACTTTGTAACACTTAAGATATACAAAGTCATGCACTTTTTACTAAAATGAATCTATATATATAAGCCTAATATAATAAGTGTCCGAACAATTGGTCGACCGCTCAACCAGTCGTTATGATGCACACTGACCACCAGGGGGCAGATCCTCTGATCGATAGATTAGCTTGCTGCTGGCGTCCAGCTGATTGGGCCTGGGCGGGAGGGGCCGGACACACCCTAGAGCCCTCCCATGGTCTCTTCCCAGCCAGCTGGCCCCATGGGGACTAGGCAGGACGGGCCGGAAATACCCTGGAGCCAACCTCCTTCACTTCCTTCCCAGCCTCTAAGATACTTCTTCTAATTAATTCCTTTACAAAGTGCACATATTCATGCACCCGACCTCTAGTATTTCATAAAGTTCTAAGATATAATACCAATTCTTTCACCAACATGCTAATATAGAAACAATAATTATGTATTAAAGTGAAAATTCCTCTTTAAAAATTGTATTTTTGTCCTGGCCGGTGTGGGCTCAGTTGGTTGGGCATCATTCCACATGCACATAAAGGTTGCTGATTGTAGGCTCATGCCCTGGTAGGAAGCATGCACTAAGTAGGCAGCCAATCACTGTTTCACTTCATATTAATCTTTCTCTCTCTCTCCTCCCTCCCTCCCCCCCCCTCTTCTCCCTTCCTCTCTTTCTAAAACAGTTAAAAAAAAAAAAAATTAAGTTCTAAATTGTAACTTAAATCTCAAAACATTAATATCCCCATTATAGATATAGGTCTATATCTATTTGTCTTCTAAAAAAGTCCAATAAATCCATAAAAAACAGGGCAAAAAAATTAGAGTTCTTAGAAAAAAAAAAAAGAATATAAATTAAAATTACAATGAAATGCCATCTCTTTCTTATGAGACTGACTAAAAATTGCAAGTATGATGTTTTGTTAATAAGGCTCTCAATAAACAAGCATTCAGACAATGGTTGTGGATGGCAATTAATTGTACGGCCATTATAGAGGAGAATTTGGAAATATATAGAAAAATTACATATTCATTCATTCTTCTGGCTCAGCTATCTCACTTCTAGGAAACTATCTCAAAGATAGAGTGTCAAGCATAAAAAAAAAAAATGACTTAATGCACAACACGAATTCTAACTAATTCTCCAATGAATAACCAACAACTGACACACCTCAAATATACACCATTAGAAGAGAGGTTAAATAAACTATGTCACATTCATTTCATTGGAATAGATAACAGTTATAAAAAATAGAGATTTTCATACAGATGAGTATATATAGTATACTTTTAAAATAGACTTTTATTGATTTCAGAGAGGAAGGGAGGATAGAAACATCAATGATGAGAGAGAATCATTGATCAGCTGTCTGCTGCATGCCCCTACTGGCAGTCAAGCCCGCAACCCAGACATGTGCCCTGACTGGAAATCGAACCCGGGACCCTTCAATCCCCAGGCTGACACTCTATCCACTGAACCAAACTGGCTAGGGCTTTGCTATAATATGCTTTTGTTGTGCCTGTGTAGGTAGATTAAATAAACATAGCACATTCATTACATCAGAATAAAATGCAGTTATAAAAAGAAGTAGTTATTTTCATAAAGATGAATGTGTATACTAGTGTGCTTTTCTTTGTACCTGTATAGGTAGAACACAAACACATACTCATGAAAGCAAATAAACCTGAACCTATCAAATTGGCAGTACAACTTTAAAATAGAATTGTGACTATATATACCTTAGAATGCATTGTAAGTACAAAAAGAACTATTAAATTTCAAAGTGCATTCAGTATATTTTATATTGATAATCATACTGACAACTCTGTATATATGAAAGTTTGAAAATAACCTGAGTTATCAGGTTATTGGTACCAAGTTTTTCACATTAAAAAAGATAGAAATAGAAAATCAAATTATTTAATAAAAACTCTATAATCTCAAATTTAATTGCCAATATCAGTATAAATTTGTCCTTTCTAAAAATGTACATTTTTTTTTTTTTTAGCTTTGGCTGCAAAAAATGTCCAGGAGTAACGGGCACCTCAAATTGCCCTATGATCTCTAAATATTTGCCTACTAAAGGAACCAGAAGCAATAGCTGATTCTGTTGTGGGTCAAGATATGCACAAGGTGGAATATCCTACTGTGGTAGAACAGGAGTTAGAAAATAAAAGACTGGGCCAAATTTGGCCCTTGGTTTATTTTTGTTTGGTCCATTTGCACATTTTTAAATGTCTGGGGAAAAGCATGAAGAATATTTTGTGACATGTGAAAATTTTATAAAATTCAAATTTTGGTATCCATACATCTTTTTTGGGAACACAGCCATTCATGCTCATTCATTCGTGCTAGGTGTGGCTGCTTCTGTACTACAATAGGATTCAGTAATTGGGACAGAAAACAATAGTTTAAAATAATTTATTCTCTGACCTTTTACAGAGTTTGCTGAACTTGACCTAGAAAATACTAAATACTGCAGGATTTGGGTTAAAAAAAAATTAGAAACCAATTTAAAAGGGCTTCTTCCCTCTCTTAGCTAAAGAGAGAACAATCTGAACTTCAAAAAGAAAACTGACAGCAATGCATTGTAACACAAGTAGAAAATGGTACCAACCAAAACCCAACAAAAATCTCATTGGTCATCTGTGGAAGCACTATGGCACCAACTTTATTCAATACTAAAAAAATGCTCAATAAAGAAGAATAACCAAGCATTTATCCTGCCTTTTCCTGTACAAACTACAATCTGGAGTAACCAAATAATGGAAAACTTAAGACAACCACACACATCAATTGATGTAATTATGAAAGTACACACCACCACTTATGAAATATTTTTGCCAAAAACATTAAACCTAAATCCATTTAATTCTAACACTAACCACTAGTTTTCAAGAAATACTGAGGACATAGGAAATGAGATAAAAGACATAAGAATGTGAACAAACAAAAATCAGAATGGAAAAGTTTACGGAACATACAGCCCTGGTATCCTCATAAGTAAATGGTGTGTGTGTGTGTGTGTGTGTGTGTGTGTGTGTGTGTGTGTGTAGGAAATGGAGGGGAAAAACAATTACGACTAAGAAAGACTTAAGACATTAGAAATCAACTATTTATACACCCCAAATATATTTGCATCTTATTTGGGTTTTGATTCAAACCAGCCATTAAGTCTTTATCTAACAAAAATACAAACTGAAATATGTACAGATGAAGTGAAATCTTGGCTAGGATTTGCTTTAAAATACTCTAGCAAGTAAACCACAAGGTTATGAATAGGAGGGAATTTAATATACTGTTTAAGTTATACGAATAGAAAACATCTACAGAAAACATCACTGAGATACATTAATACTGTATTACTGTAAGTTTGGCAGGAGTAACATTCTTAAATCCTTTCACTTTCCCCATCCCGAAACAATCTCTCTCATAAAATTACAGAGCTAAAAATTCAGAGAAAAGCATGGTAAAAATAAGAATCCAACTTACTCACCATTATTTTGTTCAACTGTCATTAGATTATGCTTGGCTTTTACTGAGGCCTCAAATGTATCAACATTTTCCCGTTCATACTCTTTAACATCAGCAGCTACCCTTTCCAGAATGTCGTCTGGAGAAGGTGACCGTGTACGAGTACTACTCTGGGGGCTGCTGGGTTCAGATGGCACAGACATATTGCTATCTTCAGCAAGATATTTATATTTCTGTAATAACAATACAGTCCATTATTTTCATAAAATCTGATACTAAGTATATCTGCTAAAAGGTGCTATATTACAAAGTCAAATAATGTTAAACTTTTAAAAGGTATTAATGCCTTCAATGAATCAGATCCACAATCCCTTATATAATTCCAAAATCCACTAAAGTCTAAAGTAGTTTTTTTATGTATGGTGCACATTCATTAGGTGGCAAAGCTGACTAAACCAGTCATGACACTATTTATAGTCTTATTTTATTTCCCCCAGCAAGAACATAATAAGCCTTGCTGCAGAAATATTCATGTACTTGATAATGGGTTGCTGTTCTAGACCCATGAATGGAGCTAACGTACAGAAATGCACCATATTACCTTTCTAAAATTCAAATATTTCTGAGTCTGAAGCACATCTGGCCCCGAGGGCTGGAGATAAGGGATTGTGGACCTGAACAAAACCAAAAAAAATTTCAACCAAGTCTTTAGGAATATCACTTCAATAACAACAATTTCAATGATCCACAAAAGCTAAGTTTCCTCTGGAATTCAGTTTTGCCCTACAGCCTCTGGAGACTTAAGTTCTTTCTGTCACTCTAACATACCATTAATTGATTTATGGTTTGTTAGGTGTGTTTAGGTGAGCTGCCATGACTGTCCTTTATTTCTGTGTACTGTCCTCCTTATAGTGTAAAAGATATCTATCGTTTTTCATATATTTCAGAATTCTGCCTTTCAATTTCTTTACTCACCTTCCCATCATTAGAAGAAAAGTCTCCTAATGATGATGACAGAAGGTACTTTACAGGGACTATCATCCACAAAGGATCTAGTGGCCATGGCTTTATCTTAGGGTGGCCAAGGAAGAAGAGACAAACTTCTAAGGCAGCTCACCTTATCATTAAATTACTATATCAAGGACAATGTACAGCACTTTCCACATTTAAAAAAATATTTTTATTGATTTCAGAGAAGAAGGGAGAAGGAGAGAGAGATAGAAACATCAATGAAGACGGAGAATCATTGATTGGCTGCCTCCTGCACGTCCTCTACTGGGGATCGAGCCTACAACCCGCAACCAAGGTACATGCCCTTAACCATGATCAAACCCTGGACCCTTCAGTCACAGGCTGAAGCTCTATCTACTGAGCCAACTGGCTAAGGCTCTACCCATGTTTTAAAATCACCTCGCTTGTCAAACCGGTTTGGCTCAGTGGATAGAGCCTCAGCCTGCAGACTGAAGGGTCCTGGGTTTGATTCCGGTCAAGGGCATGTACCTTGGTTGCGGACAAGGGACATCCCCAGTAGGGGGCGTGCAAGAGGTAGGTGATCGATGATTCTCAACAATGTTTCTATCTCTCTCCCTTCCTCTCTGTAAAAAAAAAAAAATCAATAAAATATATTTAAAAAAAATAAAAAAAAACCCATAAAAGTATTTCCATTAAAAAAAAAATCACCTAGTTTTAGAATAGTCTTAAAATTACTTTTCAGATGTTCCATTGAAATAATTACATTTGCATTAGAAAATCTGCCATTTTATTAGACATTAAAAAGTTTTGTTTTCTTTAAACTAGTAATAGGTATAGTTTTTTGCTAAATGAAATTCCTCCAATTTATTCTATACTCATTTATGAGTGCTTTTTTATTCATTACATTTAAAAGGGGTAACTGTTTTAATTTTATTAAGAAACTACCATTTTTTTCAAGCCCTACTGAATTGCTACTACTGTCACTTTTTTAAGTAAAAAACCTTTATTTTACTAAAATATTATTTAAGGTGGATTGATCAAAATTGTACTAAAATCACATACCTGAACAATTGCTTGCCTTTGTATTCTTCTCTGCTCTATTAGGGCCTCTTCATCTTCTTCCTCTACATCAAAGTCTTCGAGGCTTAAAATAATTACAATATATACACGTCATTAACCTTAAACATCCTTAAGAGATTCCAAAACCATAATTTTATATGTTTTAAAAATAAAAATTGGAAAATGTAGATCGGTCATCTGTAAATTTGAGCTAAAGTCTTAAGCTACCTTACTCTCTTTGTCTTTGTTTCTAAACTCTCAGTGCCTGGTTTCAAATCCTGGCAAAAGTAATTTAACCTTCTGTGTCTTATTTTTCTCATTTGTTTCATGGCACCAAAATTGGGAACAAAAGGAAGATCCTTAAATTTTAAAAATGTCACCATTGGCTCTGCCATGACCTTAGTAAAGTCATTTCATCCTCTATCCTCAGTGTACACATCTATAAAACAAGAGGGCTAGGACAGATAAATTGGTATCTTTTCTGTGCCATAGAACCCTTTGAGAGCTATACATCTTTCTCCTTAAAAAATGCACATGCAAACATTTACATACAATCTGAAGGGGATGTAGCTCTACCTCCAAACACTGACCCTGACCAATCCCGACTCTCCACCATGGAACTCCTACAATCTTTATGATCCCTTCCAGTGCAGCCTTTTCTATCATCTGTTCAATGTCCTCTGGAAAAGAAACAAGCTGGGTACTGAATGTATTTGTGTTAAGATTTAGGTATAACACCTTTTTCCAATTTAATTTTCTCATCACCTAACTCTAATCAGGGTTTCTTGACCTTGGCACTGTGGACATTGTGACAATTCATTATGAGGGGTGTTTTGTGTACTGGAGGATGTTGAACAGTATACCTATTAGATGGCCTAAAATGTTTCCAGACACTGCCAAATGGGGAGCCAAATAATTCAGAAGCAAATTAATAGGCTCACTTACAATATTCAGGTGGAAAATAAAGATTAAAGTTAAACAGCGTTTCTCTAAAAAGAAAATTATGGGAAAATTCCATTCTTACTTATCTTCAGATGAAGATTCTTGCTCAACTTTCATTCCTTCAGAAAGACTTCCTTTAAATTTATCTTCCTTTACTTTGCTTCTGCTCCTACGTCTACGACCACCCCGTGATCGAGACCGCCTTCTCATACGTGATCTGCTTCTCCGACCTCTGTCCCTATTTGAGAGAAGATGATATATATTTTTTTCAAAAGCTAAATTTTGCTGTGAATCTAAAACTGTTCTAAAAGTATTAAAAAGTTGATTAAAATTTAAAGTAAAATAACAGTATCAAAAAGGTTAAATAATTAGCTTAACTGAAAATAAAATATAGCTACCCTACTTATTGACTACAAAGAGAACTACAAGGGTGATGGAAATGTTCTACATTTCGCCCTAGCTGGTTTGGCTCAATGGGTAGAGCCTTGGCCTGTGGACTCAAGGGTCCCAGATTTGATTCCAGACAAGGGCACATGCCCTGGTTTCGGGCTCAATCCTCAGTCGGGGGCATGCAGGAGGCAGCCAATCAATGTTTCTCTCATCGCTGATGCTTCTAACTCTCCCTCTCCCTTTCTCTCTGAAATCAATAAAAACATATTTTTAAAAAATGTCCTACATCTTGACAATTGTGTCAAGTCATTTCACCCCTCTATTCTGATAACACATCCCTTTGTCAAAACTCATGAACTGTACACCAAAATGGGTGAATTTTATTTTGTGTAAATGATACTTCAATAAACCTGATTTTTAAAAAGACTGCTGCTGATAAGGTATGGGACAAATATGATAAAATTCAGTTTAATTAATATGGTCCTCAAAAAAAATATGGCCCTCAGATATTTTTATAAATGCCTAAAGGTAAAACCCCTCATGTTAAACAAACAGAAACTATTATAGTTCAAACATTAAAGATACAGTATATGTTAGAAAGATGTGGCACTCCAAGCACACAAATGTTTTATCCTCTATAAAAGGATCGGCAAACTCCCTGTTAATCACATATAACCACCATATTTATCTCAATCTCTTCAGAAACCTCACCAAAAGGGCAGTAAAAGGAACAATTAAAAAGAAAATCTTCAGGCTAAGAAAATGTGAAGAGACATGACAGCCTAGATGCCAACAAAGTCTTGAAATGTGCAAATCAAAAAGAGTAGTTACAGATCAGATCTAAGTATTAGTCCAATAGCAATGGACAAGGTGAAAAAAGAAACAAGTCAGTGTGTGCCACAAAACCCCAGAAAGCCTTGAGCATTGGAGATACTTATGTCCTCTGAAGTATAAAACTTGAGATAAAAGATAAAAAGAATTGTTTGAAAGCCTTTAGGAACAGCTTAATTCTGTGTAGTCCCCTTCCTGACTCAGGAAAAAATATCACTCCCCACTTCACATTCTGGCAGAATACTTGATTTTTTTTATGACAGAGGTGCTAAGACTTATTTTATAGAGAGGTGCTGGTGTAAAATCTGGCCCAAGGTACGGGAGAGACACTCTACTGAAAATAGGATTAAGGAAAAGTTGACATTATGAAGGACCAAAACTTCAGGGAAGCCACATCTATCCTCTTCAGCAGGAGATGATAGGATTCTGGGAAACTCCCACACCCAAAAGAAAAGATACTTAGTTGTTGATATGATCAAGACCTCCTCACTTCATCACCCTCAAGTGATACCCACTAATCCACAAGTTGCACACTGTCAAAATGAAAGAAAGCTTCTGTTCAGCAGTGCCTAACTTTCAAACCAGAACAAGCAGCAATGAAAGATCCAGCTATCTGAGCACACTGATTGGTTGCCTCCCAAATGTGCCCTTACCCAGGCTTGGGGAACCTGCAATTGAGATATGTGCCCTTGATCAGAAATCAAAACTGCAACCCTTCGGTCCAGGGGCCAAGGCTCTAACCACTGGGAAAATGGGCCAAGGCCAAAACTTGTTTTAATCAACTGTTTATGTTATCGATAAGGCTTCCAGCCAAGAGAAGGATATTAGTAGTTACGTAATTAAGTTTTTGGAGAATGGAAATTCATACGTGAATTCTCCATGCTGTTCAAGGGTCAACTGTATAAGTAAGAGAAGACTATAAAGAACAAAAAAACTCCACAAAAATTCATTATCATCTTTGACATAAGAGGCACTATTTCCATAAAACAAAAGTAAAATGTTCTATATAAAAAGAGGTAAAGAGCCAACAAGGTCTTGGGAATACACACACACACACGTAAATATTAGTTAAAATTTTTAATGTATATATGTTATTTTAAAAGGATTCCCTGCTTTAAAAGCCAACCTTTCGATTAAACAACTAACCACTTGTGCTTCATATAAAATGATTTCTATTATGGTAAATTAAATAGGTTTTTGCCCAAAAAGACTTTCATGCCTACTGAGGATATCATCTTGAGGCCATGTTCTTAAGGTGATCAAATACAAGTTAACAGAAATATAAGTACAAAACTGTAAGGCAGACAGAAAACTGGGCTACCTTTTTATCCTGCTAGCTAAAAAAACAATACAGTGGTGCCTCGCATAACGAATGCCTCGCACAGAGAACTTTGGACAGGTTTTTCATGAAACCATCGGCCAAAAAGCAGAAAATGGATGAAGATGTGCAAGATTCAGTAGACTCTACTTAGTCTGTCTTAAAATTAAAAAAATGTGTGTTTTTTTTTTAAAAAATTATGTTTTTAGATGTATCTAAATAAAAATATGTCATCTTAGCATATTTTTTTTTATGTCATCTTAGCATATTTTACGCTACAGAACGAATTATTTTTTTTAACATGTATTGTTATGGGAAAACGATTTTCACATAACGAACTTTTCGCATAACAAGCTTGCTCCTGGAACGAATTAAGTTCGTTGTGTGAGGCACCACTGTATCTAAGCCTAGCTCATTTAATATTTATCTCTTGAAAAAATGTCCTACTTTTAAAAGATTTGAGTTTATAATGAACACTGATTTATTTAAATTTGAAGAGAAACTATATTAAACATTCAGAGTTTAATGAAACAGAGGGCAACATCTTTACCTTCTCCGAGGGGACCTGCTTCTTCTTCTAGGAGACCTGCTCCGTCTGAGCGGGGAGCGGGACCTCCTCCTGATGGGAGATCTACTTGCTCTTCTTCGGGTTGGAGACCACCTACTTATCGGGCTGACATCTTTTGATCTCTCACGTCTACTGAGGATATCGTCACGAGGTCGTGTTCTTAAGAGGACCAAATACAAGTAAATAGGAAAATGAATTAAATCAAAATAAATGTATTTCTTCTACTTGTAATGGACATCTTTACAGTGATTTCTTAAAATCGTTTTTTGTACTTTTAGGTATTATTCTAATTTTGTTTATATAACTTTCAGAATCATGCAAAAATGTTGTGAAAAAAATTCTATTTTCCCAAAATGTTTATTAGAAGGAAGACACCTTGCCGAAATCGGTTTGGCTCAGTGGACAGAGCGTCGGCCTGCGGACTGAAAGGTCCCAGGTTCGATTCCGGTCAAGGGCATGTCTTGGTGCGGGCACATTCCCAGTAGGGGTGTGCAAGAGGCAGCTGATCTGTAATTCTCTCTCATCGATGTTTCTAACTCTCTACCCCTCTCTCGTCTTCTCTGTAAAAAAATTCAATAAATTAAAAAAAAAAAAAGAAAAAGAAGACAACTTTAAAAATAAACATTCACAGTGCTTGCTTTGGCAACACATACATTAAAACTGGAACGATACAGAGAACAGCATCACCCCTGCACAAGAATGACATGCAAATTCATAAAGTGTTCCATATTTTAAAAATAAATGCTCATAAATGTAAAAAGAAAAAGAAATGGCATACTAAAGATAATAAACACAAATTAACATGTTTCGTAACAAAACTTAAATTCACACACACAAAAAGCTTATTTACTCTGGTCTTAGAATTTGAAGAATTATTAAAGATTATTCTTTTTATGTATATATATATATATATATCTTATTGATTTTTTTACAGAGAGGAAGGGAGAGAGAGAGAGAAACATCGACTAGCTGCCTCTTGCACATCCCCTACTGGATGTACATGCCCTTGACTGGAATCGAACCTGGGACCTTTCAGTCCGCAGACCGACGCTCTACCACTGAGCCAAACCGGTTTCGGCTAAAGATTATTCTTAAGGTTAAAGCCACCGACTCCAATTCCAGATAAATAACTCAAAACTTCCCCAAGTGAGTGATACTACATTTCCTAAGTTTAAAGACTTTTATTTCTAAATTTTGAAATTTTTGCAATTAGAAGTCTTATCTTTAACTTATCAATTTCATATAATAGCATCTTACAATCAACGTCAACCTTAGAGCAGAGGAAATATAAAAAGGACAATTCTCTCTCATCGATGTTTCTAACTCTATCCCTCTAGAAAAATCAATAAAATATATTAAAAAAAAAAAAAAAAAGGACAGTTCATCTAGTCATGGAAGTAAATATTGGTATAAATTTCCTACAAGAAAATTTGGCAATACTTTTCTAAAACATAAAATGTACATACCTAACAGTAAACTTTGTAGTTTCATGTCTGTGAACTTATTTTACAAAGAAACCTCACACATAATCCACAGATATCTTAGCATACAATCATGAAAAATTGTAATCAACCTAAATTTTCATTAATACCAAGTGAATGCATAAATTAGTGGAACAACAAACCAGTGTTTCTTTCTCTCTTGCTAAAGAAAAAGAAAAAAAATCAATCAATTTAAAAAGTAATTTTAAAAGATCTGTATGTATTATCAGAGAAGTGTTTGATGAAAAAAAACAAACTGCTGTTAACATGAATTGTATGACTCCATTTTTGTAGGAAAAAAACATTAATATAATTGTATGGCCATAGAAAGGGCTAGAAAGATTCCTCTTAGGAGTAGCAATGGAAGAAGAATAGAGGGAAAGAATTTACCTGCCTCTGCATTTTTTAGTTTCTCTTTAATTAAAATTTCTTCTGTAATTAAAAAAAATTTCTATTTGAAAAAATTCAACTCTAGTCCTTAATAAATTCTTCAAAATATCCTTCACAAACTGAAAGCAAATTGAAGGAGACCAGGATCATTAAGAAACACTTTACATAACCTAATCAGTAACACTAACAACTGCCTCAATGCAAGAAAGCTTATAGGACCATTTCATTACAATGTAACTTAGAAATAAAGAGTCAAGAGTATCTCTTAAAACAGAGCTCTTTAAAAAAGAGCATTATTGAAACTTCTTGAAAAAATATGATAAACTCTAGCTTATTTAAACACATAGACAGTAAATATTAATATATAATAATAAGCGAACAGGAATTTATATTCTTACACAGAATAAGCCAACATTCCCTTAAGTGACACTTGGGCATAATTTCACATGCCTAATCACTGAATATAGAGATACTTAAAAATCTGTTTCTAAAGTACTTTAGACTAAACAATTCCCTAACCCTCCCTTCCAAAATCCATTCTGTGTCTTAAATATTTATTACTTCTATGATCCTAGTAAATAGGATCAATCTATTTTTTTCCATTTATAAATTAAGCATGACAGTCACTTCCCTGAGAAAGTCATAAGATTTTGATAAAAGAACTGATGGACCCAATGTATTATACAAATATGAATTATTTTCATTATTACATATTAGTAAAAAACAAAATAGTCTCTTATACCATTCTTCCTAAACTTAAGGTTTTTTTTTGCAACAATCAGATTATAAATATTTGAATTAACAAAAAAATATTTCCACTTTCAATTTCATTGTGTCTTGGAGCCAAAAGCAATTATAGTTTCAGTTTATAGTTAGAATTCAAAATCATGCCAATTCAAGAGATTAGACAGATCACAAATCTTAAAACTGATAACTCATTTTTTAACTTTTTAAAGTTGAAAATTTCAGCCTATATTGTTCAATAAAGTGATAATTCCCTCTAGGAAATATACTCCCTCCCCATAAATGGGTATACAGAGCTATCAAAATACTTGGATTTAAAGGAATGAATCTACAAATTAGATACTAAATTAAGAACTTGAAAACAAAAAGTTTCTATCATCAAGTTCAGTATTTGTAAATTGTCCACATCCAAGATACACAATGACAAAAGTACAAATGTTAATACAGAAAATGGAATGGATTATACCTAAAACTATAGCTCATTATTATCTCATCTTTCATTGTCCACAAGTTCTAGTTTCTCCTTTAAAATCTGGTGCATTGGTAAAAAGCACTAATATTTTGAAAACAAATTACCTTGGGGAAGAAAGTCGTCTCCTTTCCGGTTCTCTCCGTTTTCTTTCCAAGGATCTGCTCTTGGCTCTTCTACCGGGAGACAGAGTTCGAGAAGGTGACTTGCTCTGCTTAGACCTCCTATCATTTAGAAGTGGAGATCTACTTCTTCGGGATCTATCACGTTGTTTTGGAGACAAACTTCTTCTTTTAGGACTACGACCAGGTCTTCTACTGGGTGACCTATTTTCTTTCCCAGAAGAAGCATCTTTAGAGGGAGATTTAATTGGCTTCTTTTCTTTATCAGTTTCAGACCGTTTTGATTTTCTCTCTTTGGACCGTGACCTTCTGTCTTTGGATTTACCTCTTAAGTCAACTGGGGATCTGGATTTTTTGCCTCGATCACGACTTCTACTTTCATTTATAACTGGGGATTTTTTTCTATCTTTTGACTTATTTTTATCTTCAATCTTAACCTTGTCATCAGTAGGAGATCTGGCCTTCCCAATTTTCTCTTGAGACCGCCTTCTAAGGGTAGGAGATTTTGATTTTCTTGCTTGATCTTGAGACCTACTTCTTTTGGATGGACTTTTAGACTTTTTCCTCTCCTTTGATTTGCTCCTAGTTGTCTTCTCTTTAACTATTTCAACACCTCCCTTACTTTTCTTTTTGTCAGACCTATGTCTAGTCCGTTCTTTGGATCTGCTTTTACTTCGCTTTTTTGTACTATTTTTATTGTCCATAAGTTCAAGTTTCCCCTTGGTAGTGGAAGATCTAGTACTAGACCTATTTCCATTTCTTGCCTTTTCATGAATTTCCCCTTCTTCTTCAGAGCCTGATTCATAACCTTGTAATATGAGCCCCATCCCTGACTGGACCTTTCCTTCCATTAACTCATTATCAAGTTCAGCTTTTATCAAGGCTCTCTGTTTTTCCAAGTCTTCTAGCAAAGCTAAATCATCAAATTTAGTTCTTTTTGCTGGAGACAAACCCTCTTTGTCAGAAGCATCAATAACTTCTTTTCTTTTGTGTTTCTTATGTTTATGCTTATGTTTATGTTTTTTATCCTTATCTTCTTCTAAGGAATGTTTATGTTTCTTATGTTTACTTCTGTGTTTATGCTTCTTTTTTTTGTGACGATTGTGCTTATTTTGAGATTGGTCTTCTGATACTTCTCCATTTTCTTCATGTACACTCTTTTCAGAATTATCAGCATCTTCCATCCTATAAAAATGTATCAAACACATTTTAAAATCATATAATTTATCAAGCATTCATGGTCATAACAAAGTAACGATGATAAAATACATTTCAATCTAATACACAAAAGAATCCCTCATGTTTATGTGTTCATAAACACATAAACATATTTGGGAGACTAATCTCTTTTTCCACTTTAAATTTAGAAGCATACTTAAAAAAAAAAAATCTCTAGGGCCAATATTGAGCATACCCAAAATAAGCACTGCATTATGTGCACTGGTGACTGATGTTAATAGTGTAAATACACCTCCAAGTGTTAAAACTTCATAGTAAACTAACCAGGAGTTAAAGACTCTTGACTTGGAGCAGCCACTGAGCAATCATGTTATTGAAGCACATCAAAGGGTTTTTTGCAGGTCAACAATAATTCAAAGTCAGCAATTTCACATGGTCTAACCCCATGGTTGGCAAACTGTGGCTCTCGAGCCACATGCAGCTCTTCTGAAATAGTGTGAAAATGATCAAAATGTGACAGAGACATGACATGAGCAAATACTGTTGTAAAAATGGCACCGACAGACTTGCTCAAGGCAGAATTACTATAAACCAGGGGTCTTCAAACTACGGCCCGCGGGCCACATGCGGCCCACAGAGGAGTCTGATCCGGCCTGCCAGGTTTTTTGGGCAGTGAGCGCAGCCGAGGTGTTACAGTAGGCATTAGTAGTTCATATAGTCCGGCCCTCCAGCTCTCTGAGGGACCGTGATCTGGCCCCCACTTTAAAAAGTTTGAGGACCCCTGCTATAAACCTTGCACATGTATAGCTGTATATATAGAATTTGGTACTATCTGTGATTATGGCATTCACTGGAGGTCTGGGAATGTATCCCCTGTGAAAAAGAGGGACTACTATATATTAATTCCATATATATAAATTTACATTTTGCAATTTAACACTACACATTTGCAGATATTTAGGTCTATACTACCTGATCTACAACAGGTTTGTCATAAAACAATACTGAGAGCTGATAAATGTTCTTCAAATCACATTATTTGGAAACAAAGCTAAGTTAAAAGTGCAGGCAATATGAAAGTATTTAACAGTATTTGTTCATTTATTTTGTCAAATGAAATGTACCAGTTTTACTCTTCAAATAACCCAGGTCTTGGGGCATCTGGCACAATAGCCATGAAAAAAAAATTTTAAGAAATTTTATTGATTTTTTACAGAGAGGAAGGGAGAGGAATAGATAGTTAGAAACATCGATGAGATAGAAACATCGATCAGCTGCCTCTTGCACACCCCCTACTGGGGATGTGCCTTCAACCAAAGTACATGCCCTTGACCAGAATTGAACCTGGGACCTTTCAGTCCGCAAGCCGACACTCTATCCATTGGGCCAAACTAGCTTCATCTAGCCATGAACAATTTTAAAATAAAGTGACCAGTTACCAACCACAAATGTTACTTTTAACTTCCTTTTCCACATTGTTTCCCCCTCTTCCCCTAGAATATTCTTTGATATCTTACTTGAGGGGCATTCAATTTATGCTTTGGAGACAAAATGGTTAGCAAAAGGAATGCAATTACTCCTTTCTAAGTAATTAAGCCTGTTTCTCTAACAAATTTAACTACTTTAATACAGAACTAATGGAGAAGTAAAAATAAGAATGAATTACAAAAGACCTTCATATACGTATACACACAAACACACAAACACACACACACACACACACACACACACACACACACACACACACTAGTGGCCCAATGCACGAATAAAGATTCATGCAAGAATGGGCCTTTGTTCCCCTGACTGCGGCACTGCCTTCGCTCTGGCTGGAGCAGCCTTTATGCCTTTCCAAACTGCCCAGAGGCCCAGGTGATGGTGATGATGCAAGCATCCCACCCATTCCCTGCTGCTCAGTGCCTGTGTATGCAAATTAACCCACCATCTTTGGTGGGTTAATTTGCATACCCAATCCTGATTGGCTGGTGGGCATGGTGAAGGTACTGTCAATTAGCATGTTATCCTTTAATTAGGTAAATATATAGACACAGACACACATACAGATTCTCTCTCTCTCTCTCTCTCTCTCACTGATTTCAGAGATTAAGGGAAAGAGAAACATTGATGAGAGAGAATCATCAATTGGCCACCTCCTGCATACCCCCACTGGGGATTGAGCCCACAACCTAGGCATGTGCCTTGATGGGGAATTGACCTGCAACCTCCACTGAGTCACACTAGCTGGGCAAGACCATCTATTCTTAAAACGATTTCCTTGCCCTAACGGGTTTGGCTCAGTGGATAGAGTGTCGGCCTGGGGACTGAATGGTCTTGGGTTTGATTCTGGTCAAAGGCATGTACCTGGGTTGCAGCCACATCCCCAGTAGGAGGTGTGCAGGAGGCAGCTGATCAATGTTTCTCTCTCATCGATGTTTCTAACTCATTAACCCTCTCCCTTTCTCTCTGTAAAAAAACAAAACAAAACAAAAAACCCCCCACGATTTCCTTGACCCTCATCTTTTCTAAATCAGATTTGGGATTCTATTTCAAAGAATTAGAACTATCACATCAAAGTGGATCTTTCTGGGACACTGGAAATAAATGAAAATTATTTCAAACCTTAAAGGCTATTTTTAAAATGTATAGAGCCAGACCAGACCGACCATTCAATAGGTAGGAGCTGGGTTCTAAAACCAAACTGCCTGGGTTTAAATCTTGAGTCTCTCACTTAGTACAACTTTGGCCAAGTTAACTTAATTTTTCTGTGCTTTAGTATCATTATCTGTAAAACATGGGAAATAATAGTATATACCACCATCAGGCCATCATAAGGATTAAATGAGTTTATATATTTGTTCAGTGCTTTGAGCAGTTCCTGGTACTTGGTAAGTACAAACAAGTCAATACATGTAAAAATGTAAATGTTTAGCCCTGGCTGGTTTTGCTCAGTGACTACAGAGCATCAGCCTGTGGACTGGGGGGGATGTGTCTGCCAAGGTACATGCCCTTGACTGGAATCGAACCTGGGACCCTTCAGTCCGCAGGCTGATGCTCTATCCACTGAGCCAAACCATTCAGAACAAGGACTTTAGTTTTTTTTTTTTAATATTTCTTATTGATTTTAGAGAGAGGGAGGGAGAAACATAGATGAGTCCACAACCTGGGCATGTGCCCTGAAGGGGAATCAAACCCAGACCTCTCCGTTCAACCACTGCAAAGCATAAGATTGTACTGTACTGGCATAACACTGTAAGGGCGCCACACTATGACCTCGATGAGAACAAAATGAGACAAAGTCTAGTTAAAACTGTAGACTCCATTTGCTATCCTCTAAGTCAGATTGTGATTATGATAACACAACTTTCAAATTCAAAGATCCTTAATGAAAAACTTCACTGTCTAGCTGAGTAAAGCAAATGATTGAGGAGTCCCACTGGTTGCACAGCAATGAAGTGTTGGGCCGTCTGGTGGCAAAGATTTCTCCTATCTCTCAATCCCAAGTTGCTGGGATATATCTACCGCTTTTCTAAAATGGCTGGAAACAAGTCAGATAATGCTGACGCAAAAACAGTCGATATAAGAATATTGTTTTAAAATCCAATCTCTTTTATGTTCTTGTTTGAGATTTCCTAACATAAACACGAAAAACAAATACCCTGATTTCAGTTAAGCAATGGCTAGCTTCTGTAACATATACAGGTATGTATTCCACTTGGCCACATCCATTCTTACGTTAGCTTATCTATAAAGTGCTTGGGTCTGAAGGAGCTGACAACTTCCACTAGGACCTCCAGGGTTCTCCCTGAGAAGCGTTATAGGGAGGCCAAAAATGCCAGGCCTTCCACCCAAAGACTTGGCCTTACTTTGTCTACGTTTACAAGTTGGCAAATAAGCGGCCAATAACATATCGGGTGGATGACGGAGTAAAGAGCAGAGGGGTGGCGAGATGAAGTGCACAAACTAGAGCTGCGAGTGACCCTAGCCCCCCTCCTCCTCTCAGTTTTCTGGCTCTAAAGCTGACCCCCGCAGCAGGACGACCGGCACTGCATGCGGAAGGAAGCAACGTCTCAGGGCCGGCCCGGGGGCTGCACTGCTCCTCGGATCCCCAGCACCGCGGCTTCGAGTGCGGCGGCCCGAGACCGCCGATCGCACCGAGTGGGAGGACTAGGAAGGCGCGACCGCACGGTGGCCGCAGCCGCCCGGAGCGCGGGAGCTGTGAGGCCGCCCGCGCCCATGCCTCCGGGAGGGACGACGCGCGGCAGGCCGCGGCCACCTCTGACCCAACAGACGCCGCAGCCTCCGGGAGCCGAACTCGCAGGCCGGCCGCGGCGCCTCACGTTTCCCGCCCCACCACGTATCGCGCGGGCAAAAGCAAAGTTTGGCTCTCGCCGTTAGGCCTGGACTTTCCCGCCCGCCGGTGCAAGCGCCCACCGTCTGCCACTCGGCAGCCCCCGGGGCTCCGGCCTCCGGTAATACGGATAGGGACTTACTCGGACTGTTCCCGCAGACACGGAGCCTCCGCGGCGGCCATCTTGAACTTCCTGACTCCTAAGCGGCGGCGGCGGCCCGGACGCTAGCGCCTACAGCAAGGGGAGGAAGACGGAGCGGAGCCGCCGCGCATGTGCCAGCGCGCAGCGCACCGTGGAGCTCTGAGTCCGCTCCGAGAACCCAGCTATAAGAGCGCATCCGGGGGCAGGGCCTGCGAGCGTGATGACGCAACTTCCCCCAGGCGAGGGTGGGGCGCGAGGCGCGGGGGCGCGGCGCTTGCTAAGGGTTCGAGGCCCAGGGACCGGCCTGCTCTCTGCACTAGTCAACGTTGCAATGGAACTTGCTGGAGAGGGAGGAAAGGCAGTCAGTGAGAGGTCCGTGTCATGTGTTTTCACTAGGTCCAGCAGTGGAGTAAAAATTCTCAGTCTATGGCAAACAAAAGGGTGATTTTGCTTGAGCTGCGCTGGATGCCTTTTTACCGGCTGGGTAATTCAACCAGAAGTAGCATTAAGGGAAAAGTTTGTACAAAGGCATATTGAGAATGCTGGGAAGTTAGAGCTGCACTTAGAACGTAAATGTATTTTAATATATAGCCATTATTGATACATTTACTGAAAACATGAACTTTTTTCAGTTTTTGCCAAATCCAGGGATAATGATAGGAGTCGTTAGAGTCACTGGTTCTGTAAATTGAAGTTTTAAGTAATATTTTTGGTTCAAATTGTCTATGTTTTTCTATAATAATGGGCTACAGTAATGGGACTAGATGAAATACTGTATAAAAAACATTTATTGACTCTTGGAGAGTTTTCAGCACCGTATAGGATTTTATATCGCTCTGAGGGGGGAGGGAGGAGTACCATTCTCCTTACTCCGGCACCTGGAAGGAGGGTGACCATTACTTTCATTCTTAAAAACAATTGAGTTTGGTTTTTATATTAAAATAACAAAAATAATAAATTATCTATATAAAACCCTATATGCAAATAGGTCAAATGATGTATGCTGACCTTGCTAAGCCTTGACCCTTCTAGCTTTTGTGTTCAAGGAGCAAAAAATAAAATTACCCCCTTTCCTCTTCCTTCCTTGCATTCTCTCCTTAGGGAGGCTTTTAAACCGTTTGCTCTCTAGAATCCTTGGCTGGGGAAGATAATGGCTTCAAATTGCCCCCAGTATTTGGCCTTGTTTTAACTTTCCTTCCTCAGTTTCCCTATTCCTCTGGCCCTGGAGTTTTCCTAGCTTTTACTGCCCTGTAACAATTCAGCAAGTGTTTATGAAGCAACAAACTTTTCATTTTCAAACTATAACCCCAACTTTTCATTCTTTCTGTTCTTCCTCCGCCAATTCAGGAACTTCCGCTCTGGAAATCTGCTTAGCAAAATCCCTTTCCTAGCCAGCTCGGCAGAAAAGCAGTTTAGGCATAAATCGCCAGAGGGAAAGCAGTTTAGGAATAAATCACCGGAGAGGCGGGGCCTCAGCGAACTGGCGCTTCCTCGCTACGCCCCGCCCAGGAAGTCGCGCGAGTGCGTGAGTGCGTGCGTGCCGTGCGTAGCAGGAAGGGGTGGGCAGGTCTGCAGTCCTTTGCAGTTCCGGCCCTGAAGCTACGGGTCCAGGCAGGACTTCCTGCTTGTGGTCGGTGCCTTCGTGCTCCCTCCGGGCAGGCGTTTGCTCCGTGGGTCCGAGCCAGCTCCTCAGTCCCCGTCAGTCCCGCACTGATGCCGCCATTACAGCCGGGCGGTTTCCCAGCTTCGGGCCCTGGCGGAGGCCCACCCACCAGAGAATCCTGCGCCCCTAGAACCTCCGGCAGCCGCGTTCAGTAAAGCGGGGACTGTTTTGCTGGAGAGAATGGTGAAAGCTAAGCGCTTGGCGTCCCCCGCCCTCCGACCCCCAAACAATACCGAACAGGTTTGCGGGTCCAGAAACGGGGTTTTGGGAACAAACTTGCATTTTTGAACATTTCGACTTGTTCTTGCTATCGTTTCTTTCAAGCATTATTACTTTCGTACAAGATACACATTCCAGAAATAGTTTGATAATGCCTTTGAATTAACTTCCTCCCGTGGAAAAGTAAACTAAGCAACACTGGCATCGTCCATCGCGTGAGGCTCATAACGCAGTCTTTAACAAAAGTGAAGAGCACCACAAAATCCTTCGAAGGAAACTGGTCTATGAAAGAGTCCCCAGATCGCCTTTTGGATAATACTTAAGTTTTTAACTAGTTTAAATCTAGATTTGGAGTTTGTAGCCGTTTGGGAACATACTGGGCTGTAATTCCTTTATTACAGAACAAAAACTACTCTTTGTTTCAATTTAACTTTTTTGTTGTTTGTTTTAAAGCAGTTCTGATGAGTTCATGAAAATCTAGAATGTAAAAGCAAAAGGAAACAAAACCCCCCAGAGTTCCATTACCCAAACTGAGCCAACGTTAACATATTAGTGTATTTTGGCCTATTTCCATATGAAATACTAAGTTTTCTTGTGCTCGTGCATGAAATGCGATATTTCCCTTTTTCATGTAATATGCCCATCAGTTTTTTCATTATTCTAGTTTTAGTAAACACTTGTATAACTACAGGATGCCCCTTTTCTTTGTTACTGGTTGTCTGTCCTTTCAGTTTTGTATTGTTGTATATGAGTATGATGAGGCAATATCTAGAATTATATTTAGAGCATGACCATTCAAGCCAGAGAGACCTGGGCTTCACCACTTGCTCTGCAACTTCAACGTATTTACTAGGAACCTTTTGGGGCCTCATTTTGCACTACTAACACAAAAATAATTCTCATCACATAGAGTTATTACAAGAATTAAATGAAATAATGAAAGTGGCTGGAACATATATTAGTAAATATAAGCTTTGTAGGCAATGTTTGTTTTGGGTTTTGTTTCTTTTTTTCTGTAATCCACATGGTTTATTTCCAAATTTCATATATAACTAAATGCTATCACCACTGGATGTGGGGATTTTATACACAGCTTTTTATACAGTTTATTACATAGTAATACATAAAAGCATAAATACTACATA
This sequence comes from Pipistrellus hanaki, assembly GCF_964339955.1. Lineage (NCBI taxonomy): Eukaryota > Metazoa > Chordata > Mammalia > Chiroptera > Vespertilionidae > Pipistrellus > Pipistrellus hanaki. The sequence goes on along the minus strand of NC_140504.1, from coordinate 113,927,302 downwards.
TATTAAAAATTTTTTTGCAATAAGGAAAAATGAAAATTGTCTATAATCATACTACCTATAAATAACTTTTATTCACATTTTATAATAGGGCTTATCCTTTCTCACTTTTTTATACATTTATACATATATTAATGATATTTTTAAAATAGGGTTTATAATAAATTCAGGTTAATAACTTGCTGAGGACAGCAGTTAAGTGTAAAGAGAATGTAGTGGTTAAAGAAGGAAAAAATAAAGCTGGAAAGAATTTGGATTTCATTTAAAATTTGACGTTTAATTTGTATAGAAGGTTCACTTTGCTGTTGTGTGAAGATAGATAACAGAGCTCAGGGTGGAAAGGTGGAATCCAGTTAGGAATATAATTCAGTAATCCCTTGAATGACAGTGGAAGTAGAAAAAGTAGTTGGATTCTGGATATATTTTGAAAGAACAAGCTGTAAAATTCACAAATTGATTGGATGTGGGATGTGAGAGTCAGAAACTTAAGTTACTACCTGAGCAATTGGATGGTTATAATTGCCACTTACAGAGAAAATGAAGGAGCAGATTTTAAAGGTGGGTGGGGATGAGGGAGGCTGAGTTCTGTTTTAGTCCTTACATTTCAGTCTTAGATGTCTGCTGAATGTGGAGTCTTAAAGACTTCATTTATTGTTAAGTTGTCCATTTCTACTTTAATTTTTGTGAGTTTTTGCTGCACTTTTTTTGGTTATCTGTTATTAAGTAATACATGTTTATAAATGTTACAGTTTCCTGTTGAATTGACACTTATTACAAAAATGTCCTTATTTTTCTCTATTAACATTTAAAATAATTTTGCTTGACATTACAACTTTATTATGGTTGCTAATTACACGATTTGTACCATCAAATCTAAAGTGTGTTTCCTCTATACCAGGGGTCTTCAAACTTTTTAAAGTGGGGGCCAGATCACGGTCCCTCAGAGAGCTGGAGGGCCGGACTATATGAACTACTAATTCCTACTGTAACACCTCGGCTGCGCTCACTGCCCAAAAAACCTGGCGGGCCAGATCAGACTCCTGTGCGGGCCGCATGTGGCCCGCGGGCCGTAGTTTGAAGACCCCTGCTCTATACAGTATGCAGTTTTTTATATATATATATATATATATATATATATATATATATATATATATATATATATATATATATGTATGTATATATATCTCCTAATCTATGGATCTGCCTTTTAATTAGATTACTCTATTTATTTTTAAAATGTTTTTATTAATTTTTAGGAGGAGAGAGAGAAAGTGAGAGAGAAACATTCATCACTTGCCTCCCACATGTACCTCTTGCAGGAATTGAGCCCAAAACCTGGGCATGTGCCCTGATGGGGAATCAAATCAGCAACCTTTCAATTCACAGGACAGTGCTCAACTACCTGAGCCACACCAGCCAGGGCTGTGTACTCCATTTATGTTTAATGTTACTGATATAGTTGAGTTATGTGTCCCATTTTTACTTTTTGTTTTCTGTATGTCTCATATCTTTTGTGTTCCTCTATCCCTTCTTTACTGCTTTTTATTAAATTAAGTGAATATTTACTCCTATAGCAGTTTAATTTTTTAATTGATTTTTTTTCATTTTTTAAAAAGTTAATTCCTTAGTGGTTGGTTGTTCTAGGACTTGCCATATATCTCTTAGAGCCATCACCAGATTTACAACAACTTAATTCCAATAAGATTGAAGAATTTTATTCCAATATAGTTTTGTTTCCCTGCTTTTTAAGATATAATTATTATACATATTGTATCTATAAATGTTACAAACCTCACAATATATTGTTATAATGGTTACATCTTCTTTAAAAAAATATATTTCTATTGATTTCAGAGAGGAAGGGAGAGGGATAGAGAGATAGAAACATCAATGATGAGAGAATCATTGCTTGAATCATTGCTTGACTGCCTCCTGCATGTCCCCCATTGGAGACAGAGCCTGAAACCTGGGCATGTGCTGCACTGACCAACCACTAAACCACACTGGCTGGGCTAATGGTTATATCTTTTAAAGAAGCTGGAAGAAGAAAGAAGTACATATTTATAGCTTTTGTTATATTGACCTTATTGATCATTTCTGGTTCTCTTTATTTCTTGTTCTTGTTGATTCAAGTTACTATCTGGAATGATTTCTTTAGCCCAATACAGTTTTGCTCCTACTGACTTCTGCTGTACTCTATTAATAAATATTTCTATATGGTACATTTCTATACGTTATAGGCTCAATGATACATTACATATATTGTCTGGTACAGTTGCTTTGTTTCATGTGTGCATCATATATATAATACACACTCACACACATATACATATGAATATCTATACTAATAAAAGTCTAGGTGGCCCTCACGTGCGACATCATCACAAGATGGCCGTGTGCACAGCCTAGCATCCACTCCTTATAATGAGGCCTGGGGTTCCCGTGGCTCCGTGCAGCAAGAAGGAGGTCTCCACATCTCCGCTGTCTCCCTGGAGGAGGTAGGTTGTGGCAGTTGTGGGTGATTGGGCCAGCAGGGGAAGGCAGTTGGGGGCAATCAGGCTGGCAGGGAAGGGCAGTTGGGGATGATCAGGCCAGCAGGGGAGCAGTTAGGCATCAATCAGGCTGGTAGGGGAGTGGTTAGGGGGCAATCAGGCTGGCAGGCAGGTAAGTAGTTAGGAGCCAGCAGTCCCAGATTGTGAGGGAAATCCCCTGAGGGTTCCTTGATTGGAGAGGGTGCAAGCTAGGCTGAGGGACACCCCTGCCCCCCCCGCACAAATTTTGTGCACCAGGCTATTAGTATACGTATGTTTTGTGTGTGTGTGTGTGTGTGTGTGTGTGTGTGTATATATATACACACTGGGCACCTGTTGCAGGAATATTCCTGCAAGACTTCCGCAGGCTTCCTTCCCGCCACCCCACCTCTTTTGCCCTGCCCTGCCCTGCCCACGGCCACCTCCGCCACTGTCTCTGCGGCCATGCCCACTGCCACTGCTGTGTGCCCCGCCCACCTGCTCACTGCACTTCTGCCGCACAACTCCCCTAGCCCCGCAAGCGCTGCCAGTGCTTTCCCTTCAGCAGCCACAGCTGCCTTGCTTTCAACTTTCCCTCCCTCTTCCTTCTATGCTATCTTCAGTCTTCACTCCTCCCTCCCTCTGTGTTTGCAACTTAACCGCCATCTTTGTTGGGTTAATTTGCATACTCTGGCTCGTGGGCGTGGCTTGTGTAGCAGAGTGATAGTTAATTTACATGTTACTCTATTATGTTAGGTGTGTGTGTATATGTATATATACACATATATGTATATGTATATATGTATACATATTATTGATTTCAAAGAGAAAGAAAGAGAGACCAAAACATCAGTGATGATCAGCTGCCTCTTGCATGTCTCCCACTGGGACCGAGCCCACAACCCCCGGGCATGTGTCCTGGCTGGGAATTGAACTGTGACATCCTGGTTCATAGGTCGACGCCCAACCACTAAGCCACACTGGCCAGGCTGACAGTGGTTTTAGCAACGTTTTCTTTGCTTGTTTTCCTCGAATACTCAGATGTTAAACTCCACCAATTGCTGGCTGATTGAAAGCCTGTTTTCAACATTATCCTATGGCACATATTGTTCCCCAGACCAAACTAATTGTTTTCAGGTTCATTTTAAAGGATAGTTTCTGATATCACTATTTGAGATGTGGTCTGACTCCAGATGGATTTCTACCAGCAGTCTCTTTCCTTGGTTCTTACAAAAAAAGTATATCTCTCAACTTTACATTTTGTTTCAAAGTATCTACTAGATATACTCCAGAGTTTTTACTATTCACTTTAGGTCTGTATATCACCAATGAAACTAGAATTTTGATGTGATGTCAGTTTTTCATGACTTTTAGAAGCTTTTTGAAGTTTAAGAGAAAATTACTTAATTTTCCAGGTAAAATTAATCTGCCTACAAGTCAGAGCACTTTATATTGAAATTCTTTTCATTGCAGTTGAAAACAGCAGTTTGTGAAGAAACCTCAGTATGCCCTGTTCTTCAATCATATTCCTCAATAGGTGAATACATAAACAAACTATTGTACATCGATACACTAGAATACTATCTTCTATATCCTATATAATAAAGAGGTAATAGGCAAATTGACTATCACTCCAATACACAAGATGGCCTCTCCCATGTGGTCAAAGAGGGCCACTCCCATATGGACACAAGATGGCCAGCAGGGGAGGGCAGTTGTGGGCAATCAGGCCTGCAGGGGAGGGCGGTAGGGGTGACCAGGCCTGCAGGGGAGGGCAGTTAGGGGCAATCGGGTCAGCAGGGGAGCAGTTAGGTGTCGATCAGGCTGGCAGGGGAGTGGTTAGGGGGTGATCAGGCTAGCAGGCAGAAATAGTTAGGGGCAATCAGGCAGGCAGGCAGGCAAGCAGTTTGGAGCCAGCAGTCCTGGATTGTAAGAGGGATGTCTGACTACCCATTTAGGTCCAATCCCTGTGGGCAGTCGGACATCTCTCGATGGGTTCCATATTGGAGAGGGTGCAGGCTGGGCTAAGGGACACATACCTACCCACTCCCCCTGTGCATGAATTTCGTGCACCAGGCCTCTAATATATTTATAAAACCCTAATATGCAAATAGGCTGAATGGTGGAACAACTGGTTGCTATGACATGTGCTGACCATCAGGGGGGGTGTGCAGAACATGGTGGGCATCAACTGCAGCAGGGTGGGGCACCCGTAGCTGTCATTGGAGCGAGCCTCTAGTGGTTACTGAAAGTTCTTTGCTCCTACATGCTATGGTTCCACCTGGCTCTTGTACCCGCTGCTGGCCCTGTCAGCAGGTGCTGGCTACCAGCCCCGATCACCCCTCGGCTTCTCTACCTTCCCCTGCTCCAGGGGGATGATCAGGGCCAGCAGCCATTACTTGCACCTGCTGTTGGCAACAGTCCTGCTCATACTTGCTGCCAGCACCTGGCACTGGTCCTGATTACTTAATGCCATCTGTGGGTGCAAATGGCGGCTGCCAGCCCTAATCATCCCTCAGAGCTTCTCCACCTGTCCCTGCTCCTAAGGGGCAATAGGGACAGCAGCTGCCACTCTCACCTGCTGACAGCACTGGCCCTGCTCGCACCTGCTGCTGGTGCCAACCCCAATTGCTCCATGTCATCAGCAGATGCAATCAAGGCCGGCGCAGTCAGTGCATGTGAGTGGCAGAGGTGGGAGCAGGGGCTGCTGGCAGACAGGAGTATGGGAGGGTGGGAGAGGCTGGGTGGGGGCACGGAGGATGGGCCAAGACCCACCCCTTTGCCCATTGCAGCCTCACAGCCCACAGTTCCTTTTAAGGTGCATGAATTCATGCACTGGGCCCCTAGTTCAGTGATTAAAAAAAAGAACTTGAAGCCATGAAAAAACATGGAGGAATCTTAATGCACATTGATAACTCAGAAACAGGCAAAACTGGAGACAGTAAAAAGATCAGTGGTTGATCGGGCTCAAGGGGAGGAACGGGTAAATAGGTAGAACACAGAGGAATTTTAGGGCAGTGAAATTACTGTGTATAATACCATAACGATGGATACATGTCATTATACATTTGTCCAAAGTCATAGACTGTACAATGTCAAGAGTGAACCCTAATGTAAACTATTTGTTAATAATAATGTGTCAATATTGGTTCATTAGTTATAATAAATGTACCCCAGTGATGCAGAATGTTAATAATAGGGGAAACTGAGAGTGGGGTGAGAGGAATATATGGTAAACATTTACTTTGCTCAGTTTTTCTGTAAACATATAACTGTTCTAAAAAAAAATGTAAAGTGTATTAAAAAAAAAACTCAGCTAACAAATTTGTGAGGTAGACCTCTATATGGTGTAAGTGTAAGGGGAAGTATCTTTGTATTAGTGGATGGAGTCATAGATAACTAGATAGTTTAGCAACATAATTTCTTTCACATCCACAATAGATTATTTTAAAATTTGTGTTACTTATAGTAAAGAATTAATACCAGTTCTTTTGTATGTTAATCCTATCTAATACAAGAGTAATATGCGAGTTAACCACCACTCCGCTACACCCACAAACCACGCCTACCAAACACACCCACCAGTCAATCAGAGCAAGTATGCAAATTAACCCCAACCAAGATGGCTGTAGCCACAGAGAGAGCAGGAGGCAGGCTTTGGTTTCCCTGGCAATGGAGGAAGCCAAGCTTTCCAAACACCCTGGATGGCTCAGGCCTCCACTCTAGGCTACAAAGTTTCAATTATACAAGATATATAAATTCCAACAGAAATGGCAGCAGCCACAGAGCTGAAAGAGCAGTGGGCTAGGGTTGCCCTGGTTAATGGAGGAAGTCAAGTTTCTGCAGCCCTGGTCAGCTCAGGCCTTCACTCCAGGCTACAAAGTTTCAATTGTAGAAGATACATAAATTCCAACAGAAATGGCTGCCGCCACCGAGCGAGCAGGCTTGGCTCCTCTCTAGGCTGCAAAGTTTCAATTGTAGAAGATAAATTCCAGATTCAAGGGCCTCTGCTTGGGTCGTCGCGGGGCGTGCCTGGCCTGCAAACCACCACAGGCCTCTCGCCCAGGCTATCCCACACCCCAAGGGAACTCCACCCTGATCCAGGACACCCTTCAGGACAAACCAGCTGGCCCCCACCCATGCACCAGGCCTCTATTCCATCTAATAAAAGTAATATGCAGATTGACCATCACTCCAACACAGAAGATGGCTACCCCCATGTGGTCAAAGATCCTGCCCCCATGTGGACACAAGATGGCCACCACAAGATGGCCATCAGGGTAGGGTGATTGGGAGGGACCAGGCCTTCAAGGGAGGGCAGTTGGGGGCAATCAACCCTGCAGGGGAGGGCTGTTAAGGGTGACTAGGCTGGCAGAGGAGGGAAGTTTGGGGCAACCATGCTGGCAGGAGAGCAGTTAGGCATCAATCAGGTTGTCATGGGAGTGTTTCCGGGGTGATCAGGCTGGCAGGCAGAAGTGGTTAGGGCAATTAGGAAGGCAGGCAGGCAAGCAGTTGGGAGCCAGCAGTCCTGGATGGTGAGAGGGATGTCCGACTGCCTGTTTAGGCCCGATCCCAGTGGGTCCCAGATTAGAGAGGGTGCAGGCTGGGCTGAGGGATACCTCACTACCCCTTCTCCCGTGCATGAATTTCATGCACCACATCTAGTTATATCAATAAAACTGAAGAAAAAATTATTTAACAATCCTTTAACATGCCTTTTCATACATAATTTTTTCTGCATATCTTGAAAAGCCTGTAGTTGGTTTACCATTGAGTGTTTAGTGGTAAAAATACAAGAACTGCTCTTGCCATTTGGTACCATTGCCTTAACTTATACCAAGGTTCCAGCAGTTTTAACACCTTTGATTGTGCACCATTAGTATAATGTCAACACAGCCAATAAGGCAAACAGCATGTTAGTGTTATTATGAAAGTAATTTAAACATTGTAAACCTCATGAAAGGGTTTTTGTGAACCCTTGATGAACATGGACCACACTTTGAGGATTGCTATGGTAGTTAGAAAAATTAGTCAAATAGACAAAATAGAAAGGGGTTTTGCAATTATTGTTAAGCAAATTACTGTACACTGGTTAACAATGCTGGGAAGGACTTTAACTACATGGACAATAGCAAAGTTCATCACTATGTCAGCAACCAGGGATAGAAGTCCAAACACTTCTGCCCACTGCATCCTAGTATGGAGTCACCAAAAGCAGTCAAGAAACAGATGGAACAACTCTTTTGCTGAGAGAAGAGACACAGCAAGATCAGCCCCAATAGTGTATGATAGTCTCCTGTGGCCATTAGGACTATGCCCCAACTCCTCTACACCCCTGCTCTCTGGGCAACTGATACAGGACAAATGGTCTGCACACACCCGTCTTATGCTGCAGCAGAAGGACCAGACCCTTTCCCTGAGGAGTCAGAAATATTGAACGCTGGGGCGTGTCTGAAGGCCATTGAGCCACCCACTTAAACAGAACAAAGGAACTCATATTAAGCCAGAGATTTCCCCACACATGGTGATAAGCTCAATACCACCTACTTTAGCTCTTCATTTGGTGAGGTATTCTAGTCCCAAAGCCCTTATATGACTGAGTAGGATGGAAAACGGCATGAGACTGCCTTTCTGACAATTATATGATACTAGGGGCCTGGTGCATGAAATTTGTTCACTGGAGGGGTGTTCCTTAGCCCAGTTTGCACCCTCTCCAATCTGGGACACCTCGGATCTGAGATCCATGGGATCGGGCTTAAACCAGCAGTCAGACATCCCTCTCACAGTCCAGGACTGCTGGTTCCTAATGACTTGCCTGCCTGCTTTCCTGATCAGCCCTTAACTGCTTCTATCTGCCAGCCTGATGACCCCCTAACCACTCCCCTGCCAGCCTGATCACTGTCTAACTGTTCCCCTGCCAGCCTGATCATCCTCAACTGCCCTCCCCTACCGGCCCGCTCAACCCCATCTGCCCTCCCCTGCCAGCCTATTCGCCCCCATTTGCCCTCCCCTGCCAGCCATCTTGTGGCAGCCTTCTTGTGTTGGCCATCTTGTGATGATGTGGGGTAGCCATCTTGTGGTGGCCATCTTGTGACATGGGGGCGGCCATCTTGTGATGATGTGAGGGCCACCTAGACTTTTATCAGTATAGATACTAACACCACAGTCTTGCCTACTGCTTCTCTCTACCTTACCTACTGTAGTTACTTTACTTTTAATTTTTAAAAAAAATATATTTTTATTTATTTCAGAGAGAAAGGAAGTGAGAGAGAAACATCAATGATGAGAGAGAATCACTGAGTGGCTACCTCCTGCATGCCCTCACTAGGATTTGAGCCTGCAACCTGGGTATGTGCCCTGATCAGGAATCAAACTGTGACCTCTTGATTCATAGGTCAATGCTCAATCACTGAGCCATGCCTATCAGGCACTTTCAATTTTTTAAATATATAGCAGAGGCTTGGTGCACAAAATTTGTGCACTCCAGAGGGGTCCCTCAGCTCGACCTGCACCCTTTCGTAATCTGGGAGCTCTCAGGGGCTGTCTGACTGATGGCAGGGAGTGGGCTTTAGCCATCAGTCAGACATCCTTAGTGATGCTGCAGAAGCAGGAGAGGTTCCCACCACCGCCTCTGTGCATGCCAGCCATGAGCCCAGCTTCTGGCACACTGATCACCAGGGGGCAGCTCTTTGTTGAGTATCTGCCCCCTGGTGGTCAATACATGTCATAGCGACCAGCCATTCTGCAATTCAATTGATTTGCATATTAACCTTTTATTATATAGGATTCTTTTTTTATTGATTTTGGAAAGGGAGAAAGAGAAACATCAATGATGAGAGAGAATCATGGATTGGCTGCCTCCTGCATGCCTCCTACTGGGGGGTCAAGCCCACAACCCTGGTACTTGCCCTGACTGGGAATCTAACTGTGACCTCCTTGTTCATAGGTCAATGCTCAATCACTGAGCCACACCAGCCAGACTTTACTTTCACTTTTGTTAAATTATTTTGCCCTATTGTATTGTGTAATGTTTTCTTATTGAAATGATTATAAAATTTAATTGTTATATGCTTGCTTTTGAAATTAATAGGGGAGGGAATTAGGCACAATTTAAGAATTATAGTCTAGTAGCAGTGAATCCAAAGTAGTAAATAAATGCTAGATAGCTATGCATTACAAATTTCCTTAAGGCTATAAAATCAAAACTTACAGACATATGCCATTTTTTGTTGTTAATTTTCACCTAAGGATATTATTTCTATTGATTTTTTAAAGTGGAATGTAGGGAGAGGTAGAGAGAGACTGAGAGATAGGGGAACATTGGTGTGAGACACATCAATTGGTTGCCTCCCTCATGTGCCCTGACCAGGACCTGGGATCAAACTTTCAACCCAGGTATGTGCCCTTTGGTGTATGGGCCAATGTTCTAATTACTGAGCACACTGCCCAGGGCAGGATATATGCCATTTTTATACATTGGGGAAACATGTCAGTTTGCCATTTCTTCCTTAAGTTGTTTGTGCTTACTTAGATCCTCTGTCATGTCTACAAACTATATGGGATAAATAATGCTGAATAGTGCCTACTTTTAGTGCTTACTAAAGTAATGACTGACTTCTTGTAGATATGGTTAGGAAATGAGAATATTAGAGGCAGTGAGATCAGCTACAAAATTGGATTATTTAACATTTTTACATGGAAAGTATTTCTGTATGTTTCTTATCTCTTGAAAGAGATAATGGCTACTTAGCCCTTTTCATTTGAGAGGAAGGATGCTCTTCTCTTTTGATAGCAACTTTGGTGTACCCTGCTATCGGGAAGTCACCTCTTGTGGCTGTGGGCTTAGATCTATAATCCCTACTGCCAGCAGCCTTGTGGATTTCCTTTCCATAGTCAGATGTTACTCCTGTCCCAAGGGATGCGGCCTTGGTGCCGTGCGCTTCCTTCTTACCTGCTGGACTTGGAGGTCTTGCAATCATTTCCAGCCCAGATCCCTGATTTTACCATTCTCCAGGTGTCCTCTGCCCTTCCTGGCTTCAAATTGTCCCACCAGCTGTGTCTACTTAGCAAATTTGGGGTGAATGTTATTCTATCTAGTTGCTCCCTCTATGTGCTCTGGGACAAAGCTTGGGACACATCTGCCTATTCCGCTGCCATTTTGTCCATATTATGCTTTGATTGGTTCAATGGCTGACTGGTTGACCTTACACTTAGCATATTAGATTTTTATTATATAGAATTATATCAGTAGATGAAATACCTACCTTCACAGTTGTTCAAACCAGTCTATATCTAGTCCATCATCAATTTCTATTAATTTTACCTTTAAGACATATAAATTTACCTATTTTCTTTCTAATTTTCATGTCATCACCCTAACATAAACCTATATGTTGTTGGAACTCCTGTTCTTTCCTTCTATGATTTTTCTAATTCTGCCTTTGCTGTCCTCAAATTATTCTCTACCCAGAAATGGTAGTAAGGTTTTATTTTATTTTTTTCCTATGCACCATTTCTGGAAGTACTGAAATACTAGGTTAATGCTTGGAGTGGATGGAGCAAGCTCTTGTTCCACCTCCCTGCTTCAAAAATCCATTTAATATTAGGTCTAGTAATAATTAATGTCGTTTTCTAATACTTTTTTTTAAAATCGAATTTATTTAAACAATACAACAAAATTTAATCAACAATATAGTTGCCGTTGTTTTCTACTACTTGTGCCCAATGCTCAGGAAGCATTTTAATCCCTCTGTTGTAAAATTCTTGTGATTTTGATGCAAAAAATTCGGTCAATGCATTTTTGAGGCATTCTTCATTATTAAATTTTTTTCCAAGAAGAAAGTTTTGCAAAGAACGAAACAAATGGTAATTGGAAGGGGCAATATCAGGAGAATATGCAGGTTGAGGGAGAACTTCCCATTCCAACTGGCGCAGTTTTTCAGCAGTGATTCTTGCAGTATGCGGTCGTGCGTTATCGTGGTGAAGAATTACGTCCTTCTGATTAATCAGCGCGGGTTCTTTTTCTCTTAAAGCTTGGGCTAACCTTTCCAATTGGGCACTATACACTGCACTTGTAATGGTTTGGTTAGATGGTAAAAGTTCATAATGAAGAATTCCTTTAAAATTCCACCAAACACACAACATCACTTTTTTCGCATGCAAGTCAGGTTTTGGCGTGGGCTGCGGAGCCTCATTTTTGTCCAACCATTGAGGCCGCCTTTTCAAATTAACATACAGCACCCATTCTTCATCTCCGGTAACAATTTGCTCTAAAAACGGCAAACGGTTTTGACGAGAGAGGAGCGAACTGCAAATTGTGACTCTTTGATTACGGTTGTTGTCGGTCAACTCATGAGGAACCCATTTTCCAAACTTTTGGACTTTGCCAAGTGCACGCAATTGATTGGAAATTGTTTTTTGTGAACAATTTAAAGTTGTCGCAAGCTCTTGTTGGGTAATTTGAGGATTTTGCACCAAAAGAGCTTGAAGAGCTTCTTGATCAAAATTGGACACACGGCCTCGACCACTCTTGTCATCTAACGAAAAATTTCCCTCACGAAATTTCTCAAACCAACGCTGGCATTTTCTGGCGCTAACTGCATCTTGACCAAGAGCACTACAGATGTTTTTTGCAGCCTCACTTGCTTTTCTTCCTAATTGGAACTCGGAAAGCATGCAGTGCCGAATATGCTCTTCATCCACCATCTTCTTAGCCCTAGTTTTGCAACAAAAACCAAACTAAACACAAACTTTTTCAAGCAAAACTTGTTAATTGCACTTCACATGTTCTGTAGATACCACATGTTTGAAGGTTATGCCAATACAAGTCAACGCCAAGCAAGATTTTAAAGAAATGTTTAAAAACGACATTAATTATTACTAGACCCGATATATTGTCCTTGGGTAAAAGATGTATCAGATATTAAACCGATAAGAACAGATACTGAACTTGACCATAGCCAAAAGGCTGAGAAGAATTGTGTAGTAAGCTTTTAAATCATGAATTGGTCATATCACTTTCCTGTTTAAAACTATTTAATTTTACAATGGCATTTTGAATGAAATAAAACTTCTTAATGTGGCCTGTAAAGCCCTTATAATTTAGGCTCTATGTTCTGATCTCTTTTCTCAGCCACACTGGTCTTATGTTAGTCCTAAAATATGCCATGCCTTTTCTTATCTTAAGACTGAGGGTTTTTGCTGTTTCTTTTGTCTTCATTAGTACAATTTATTCTTCAGATACTAGAGGCCCAGTGCATGAAAATTCATGCACTGGAGAGAGGGCAGCCCTCAGCCTGGCCTGCCCCTTCTCACAATCCAGGAGCCCTTAGGGGTGGGAGGTGACCTGGAGGTCAGGGGAAGGCGATGCCTCCATCACACCTGCTGCTGCCACTGCTGGCAGCACAAGCCTTGTCTGGCCCTGGTTACCTGTGCCTCGGGTGGCCCTGGTCAGCTAGGCAGCCACCATCTGAGGCTTGCCTGCGCCTCAGGCTGGCCCTGGGCAGCTGTGGGGCTGAGGCAACTGGGGGACTCTAGAGGCAGGCGCAAAGCAAGGCTGGGCCTGCCCCCAGGTAAACTTAAGGGAGTGGGTGCCACCATCTTGTGGCTGTGGGCGCCACCATCTTTGAGGGCATGGCAGTCAATTTGTATATTCCCTCCTTATTGGCTGTGGGTGCCGCCATCTTTGCAATGGTATAAAGGTCAATTAGCATATTCCCTCTTTATTAGATAGGATTGGCTTAAGTGTCAGTTCCAGAGATAACCTTTCTCCAAATGACAACATTTCCTCTGTCCCTATATAAATTAGGATCTATTAGAGGGAAGGCAGGAGAAGGTGTGTGGGAAGAGATCAACCAAAGAATTTGTATGCATGTATGCATAACCCATGGACATAGACAATAGGGTGATGAAGGCCTGGAGCCTGGCAAGAAAAGGAAAAAGGAGGACATATATAATACTTTCAATGATGAAGATTAGAAAAAACAAACAAACAAACTTCAAGCAATGCTGTTCTTCAGACATTTTCTTGAGCATTGATCAGGCCTGTCTATTGCAGAGTTCAAAACAGTGTCCCTTGATATAGATTCTGGTCACAATCAATAAATACTAAACAAAGAGCAGAAAATGAGGAGAAACTTGAACCCTTCACTTTGACTATTTGTTAAATTTGGGCTTTCAAAAGAAGCATAGGTGCTTGAAATAAGTGATTCAACAGAAAGTTTTATATTATTTTTATTTATTTTGTAAATTTTATTTATTGTGAACAAATTTGCTACATGATTCAGTTTTATAATTTTAAATAAATATGATATATGCCAATCTGTATACTACAAAGATTAAATTGGAAGATTTTTTTAAAGTGTTTTTTTTTTTTTTTACTCTTTAAAGAAGTCTGTTTATTGAAAGGGTCTGAAAATAGTAATAAGGCTTTCAACAACATTTAATAACATTTCAGGATATTAACAATATGAAACATTAAAAATTTACTTCAAAAACCCATAGCTTTCTAGACCATCCCATCATGCTGCTTCAGGACGGGGGTAGCGCTGGCGTTCTGTCTACACAAGTGACCAGGTGTTCGGGTTCGGCTCCCTCTCAGCCCGCAGACCAGCCCCCAGGTGGGTGGACAGGTGGCAGTGAGAGCCCACTTCTGTGTCCAACATCAGGCCGAGTGCCCAGCACCACTGAGGTCCAGATGCTGAGGTGCCTCAGCAGGGACAAGAGTGGGCACAGCACTCAAGCAACACACGTCCACACAGGCACAGAGGCCAGAGTGGGTGCCCAGGCTGCAGACCAGCCAGAGAAACCCGACTGAGTTGGCCATGCTTGTGGCTCTGGACACCTCATTAGCACAAGATTGGGGTGTGCGTCCCTGCAGTGGAAGGACACTGTCCACCATGGCCCCAACGTGAGGCCCAGGGTGGTGTTGAGCCCTTCCCTTCTCCCGAGGGGAGCAGATGGAAACCCCTCAGAGAGAAACCCGTTCCTCACAACGGGCTCTACTGAGGCTGTCTGCTGGGTAAGGGCCAAGGCCACATGCAAACCGAGCCGAGGCTCCAACCATGGACTCCACAGGTCTGGGTCCCGCAAGGCCAACGTGCAAATGCTTCCATACAGCCCACACAGCGGGCCAAGGGAGGGCGATGCTGGAATGATGGGTTGTCCTTGTACCCCAGGACCCGCATGAAGCATTAGCACTCCACTCCGCTCTCACATGCTTGTCCCAATCTTCTAAACAAGTCCCCTGCATGGCAGCCATGGCAGACATGACAGAGTTCCCACGTATATCACAGAGAACACACGGGACAAGGCTCCATGTCAGAGCAGGGCGAGCCCTCCTGCCGGGTCCTCCAAGCGCACAGCAGCACCAGCGCACCAGCATCCGAGTCTGAGGCTGCGCTCGGGGTGGGGCCGACTCACTTGTGAGGAATGTGTGGGTCGACCTCCCCTGGCCGCCACCAGGGACCACCAGTGGGCCACGTGCAGCGCAGCGGGGAGGCAAGCCCTCCTCCTCGCCCTCTGGTCCGTGCGGTGGGCCTGCCGCTTGCGCACGGTCCAGAGCAGACACGGGGCCAGGCTCTGGAACCAGCCGCTCACAAGGTCCTGCACGCAGATGGAGGGGAGCGGGGAGCACGAGGTAGTGATGCTGATGCTGTCTCCATGGCGGATCTCCTGCCCCTTCCATCCGTCGAAGGACACCCACACGGTGCTCCTTGCTTCCGGTGACAACAGGATCTCGAGCTCGATTCCCGCAGGGACCACGATGGGTCGGAATGACAGTGAGTGGGGACAGATGGGCATGATCACGATGGCCGGCACATGGGGTGGATCATAGAAGCCCCGGCCGCCACTGCGTACGCCACATTGCCCGTCGGAGTGGAGACGATCACGCCGCCACCCTGCACTGTAGTGATGAGGTGCCCGTCCAGGTAGACGCCCAGGTAGGAGGAGGGACCTCTGTCAATCACCACTTCGTTTAAGACCTGGCACTGCATGACCTGCCTCCCAGCCTTTGTGGCCAGTCCGAGGCCAGCACCCCATCCTCAGTGACCCCGTTAGAGGGGGCCATCTTCTTCCCTCTGAGCTCCTTCAGCCGGCTCCGGAGAATAATAGCTGCGTTCCCCTGTACTACCTGAGTCACTTGGGTCTGAAAGTTCTCGAAGTTGTGTTGGGTCAGGAAGCCCAGCGAGCCCAGGTGGAACGCCATGACGGGGTCACGCTGCCCTGGAAGAGCGAGGAAGCGTAGAGCAGGGTTCCGTCGCCGCCCAGGCAGATGATGAAATTGATCCGGTTGGAAATGTCGTCATAGTCTTCTCGGAAGGTGCAAACTTCTTCACAGGCCCGAAGCTGTCATCACCCACGAAGGCAGGGTCTTCCAGAACCTTCTTCTCCACGTACACGATCATGTTGTTCTCCACCAGGTAGGCGCAGAGCTCCTTGAAGGGCTGCAGCAGGCCGGTGTCCCGGACCTTCTTGATGACCAGGACGCTATTTGGAGACTTGCTCCATGTCAACCGCTGCTGGGCAGGGCCCTGGATGAGCATGATAGTCTGGGGGTTCTGCAGCACACAGGCCTGTGGTCCAAAGGTGGTCATGGGGCACTGCCAGTTCAGGTCCTCCTGAACTCCTTGGTGCTCACCAGGGCGGGCGCGGCAGACAGGCTGAGGGACTTAGCGCGGCCACAGATGGGGTGGCCCAGCACAGCGTCCTCATCCCAGTGGCAGGCAGCACAGCTGTGGGAGGACGTGTCTGCGCTCAGCCCCCTCCACACGCTGACTTTTCTCTGGCTCCATCTCCATCATCCACGAACTAGGGCTTAGGTCATAACGCTGGCGCCTGTGGCCTGCGGGGCGTTCCCTCGCCCAGCTCCTTGCAGCTGCTCATCGTCACTAACGGGGACCGCTGGCCTACCAGGCAGCAATGCATCCGCATAGCCCTAAAGTTTTTTGTTTTTTTTTTTGTTTTTTTTTAATATGCCTTGGTATAAGCTGTTTTATTTTTATATTTACTTTTTTCTTCTTCTTCCTCTTCTTAAAGAATACCTTTCAGCATTTATATATATAGTAATCTTTATTGTTCAGATTATTACAGTTGTTCCTATTTTACCCCCCATAGCTCCCCTTCACCCTATTCCCAACCCACTGCCTACCCTTATCCCCCCACCCCACCCCCCACTGTCCTCATCCATAGGTGTATGATTTTTGTCCAATTTCTTTCTGAACCCCCTCAGGTTCACTCTTTACCCACCCTGAGGATTGTCAGTCCACTCCCCTTCTATGTCCCTGATTCTATTATATTCACCAGTTCATAATGTTCATCAGATTTTTTATTCACTTGATTTTTAGATTCACTTGTTGATAGATAAGTATTTGTTATTCATAATTTTTATCTTTACCTTTTTCTTCTTCCTTTTCTTAAAGAATACCTTTCAGCATTTCATATAATCGTGGTATGGCTGGGACCGGTTTGGCTCAGTGGATAGAGCGTCGGCCTGGGGACTGAAAGGTCCCGGGTTCGATTCCAGTCAAGGGCATGTACCTTGGTTGCAGGCACATCCCCAGTAGGGGGTGTGCAAGAGGCAGCTGATCGATGATTTTCTCTTATCGATGTTTCTAACTCTCTATCCCTCTCTCTTCCTCTCTGTTAAGAATCAATAAAATATATTTTTAAAAAAATAAAAAAAACATAATCGTGGTCTGGTGGTGATGAACTCCTTTAGATTTTTTTTTTTTTTTTTAATCTGTGAAGCTCTTTATCTGGCCTTCAATTCTGAATGATAGCTTTGCTGGTTAGAGTAATCTTAGTTGTAGGTTCTTGCTGTTCATCACTTTGAATATTCTTGCCACTCCCTTCTGGCTTGCATAGTTTCTGTTGAGAAATCAGCTAATAATCATATGGGTGCTTCCTTGTAGGTAACTAACTTTTTCTCTTGCTGCTTTTAATATTCTCTCTTTGTATTTTGCCCTTGGCATTTCAATATCTTCTTCTGGCACCCCAATAATTCTGATGTTGGTATGCTTGAAGTTGTCCCAGAGACTTCTGACACTATCTTCAACTTTTTGGATTCTTTTTTCTTTTTTCTTTTCTAGTTGAGTACTCTTTGCTTCTTTGTATTTCAAATTTTTGACTTGATTCTTGCATTCCTCTAGTCTGCTGTTGGGTCTCTGTATAATATTTTATTTTTTATTTCAGTCAGTGTATGTTTAATTTCTGTTTGTCCTTTTTCATATCCTCAAGGGTCTCATTAAATTTATCGGCATTTTCTAGAAACTCTTGAAAAACCTTTTATTCTTGGTTTTGAACTTTATATCCAGTCATTTGTTCTCCATTTCTTCCATTTGTGGTCTGTTTCCTTGTCTCCTCATTTTGGCTGCTTCTCTGAGTTGGTAGGGTGGCTTTGTGTGCTAGATGTCCTATAGGGTCTAATGAGTCATACTCCCAGTTACCTGAGGTGGACACTTTTTAAAAAATATATATATTTTATTGATTTTTTACAGAGAGGAAGGAGAGAGGGATAGAGAGTTAGAAACATCAATGAGAGAGAATCATCAATCAGCTGCCTCTTGCAGAGCCCCAACTAGGGATGTGCCCTCAACCAAGGTACATGCCCTTGACAGAATCAAACCTGGGACCTTTTAGTCCACAGGCCAATGCTCTATTCCCTGAGCCAAACCGGTTTTGGCTAAGGTGGACACTCTTGGTGGACTGTGTGTACAGCCTTGTTGTAGTTAAGTCTTAATTGTTGTTGGTGTCACTGGGAGGAATTGATCTCCAGGCCAGTTGGCTGTGAGGACCTGCTGTGTCTATAATGGAAGAATTGCTGTGCTGGAGACACATATATGGGGCAGGACTTGTTCCAGTGGGGCTTTGGTGCTCACTAGGTCTGCCTCTTGAATCTGTCCTTTATGAGAGTAGTTGAAATCTGGTGTTGCCTCACACAGACCATTAGATACACTAGTTTCTGGATCTCCAATGGGGTGCAGGTCAACTACTGTCTGAGGCCCCCCCAGCAGGAGCTACAGCAAGAACTACAGTTTTCTCCTCTTTGCTTGGGATTTAGAGGATTTGGAGCTGTCTGACTGGAGCTGTAGTTTATTTGGTTAAGCTTCAACAGGGCAGCCCATTTATTTGCAAAAGCCACTGCACAGAGCTTGGGTGTGTTTGTAGATTGTGCAAGATGGGGTCTCAGGGCATCACTAGGTTAGGGCGTGGCAAACAGCGATGGGTGCTAGTTAGCCATCTCTGCCTTTCCATTTTTCCAAGTCCCTGTATCCTATGCTCCAGCACAGTAAACAATGATTGCTGGGTGCACCTCTGCAAAAAAGTCACCCTCGCTTTCTGAACCGATGGCAGATAGTCCAGCTTCTCTCTGTAGAAGTTTGAGTTCCCAGTATCTCCCCAGAAATTGGATTTCAGAGTAATCGGGAGCTTGAAAAAAAGCAGCATGCCCCGTCACCCGCCACCAGCCCAATTCACATGCCTTCATACCTCAGCTTTTCAGCATTTGTACTCTTTGATCTTTCTTTCTAGCTGTAGAACTTCCACTTAGCCAGCTTTCTGTGGTTCTGAGTGATAGATGTTTGGTCTTTCAGTTGTAGTTTTGAAATTGTTTTGCGAGGTGGTAGTTTAGGTGTTTATCTTTTCCGCCATCTTAGTTTCTTCCCATGATGCATTCTTGGAATGCAATGTTGGTTTAATTTCCATGGCTGAGATGTGGGAGGTGTGGGTGTGACCTATTTTTTTAGTCTCTACATTTTGGTTTCTTTCCTGAGTTGATAGAGTGGCTTTGTGAGCTAGGTGTCCTATAGGGCCCAGTGGCTCAGCCTCCCCAGTTACCTTAGTGGACACTCTTGGTACACCCCTTTGTGGGCTGTGTGCACAGTCTTATTGTAGTTAAACCTTGATTGTTGTTGATATCCCTGGGAGGAATTGACCTCCAGGCCAATTGGCTGTGAGGATCAGCTGTGTCTACGATGGGCAAACTTCTGTGCTGGAGACACCCTTATGAGGCAAGATTTGCTTCAGTGGAGCTTTGGTGCTCACTGAGTGTGCCTCCTGAGTGTATCCCTTATGGATCTGAGGAGTTGTAATCTGGATGATCCTACTCTGACCCCTGAGTACACTGGCTCTTGGATCTCCAAGGAAGTGCTAATTTAGCCTCTGCCTGAGGCCACCCAGCAGGAACTATGGAGAGATCTGTAGATTCTTCTTTGTTTGGGTTTTGGAGGTGCACAGATGAGGCCCAGGTGTGAAGCAATGCAAGCTGCCATGGGGCCTTGGGCCTTCTTTTGGATGTTCTGGTTCTCTCTGACTCAGCTGCAGTTTGTTAGGTAAGTTTAGATTTCAAAGGACCAGGCCATTCATATGCAAAAGGCTCTGCACACAGCTTCGATGGGGCGGAGTCTCAGGCTGGAGCAAACAGCAATGGCTTCCCATCAGCCCTGCCCTAAGAGGCCCCTGGGTCTCAGTGTCCCTTGGTAATCACTGTAAGCACCTCTGAAAGAAAGATGCACTTGAGTTCTGTCCAAAGTCAGACAGTCCAGTTTCTTCCTGTATGAGTCTGTGTCCCCAGAGTTTCACCCAGAACTGGAGTTCAGAGCAGTTGGGAGTTTGTGTCTTCCTGTGGATTGAAAAAGCGAGTCGCATACTCAGTTGCCTGCCCTCTGCACACATGCCTCCATATCTCTGCACTTTACTTTTGCAGCTCCTCTGAGTCTCAGTGTGCTTTTCTCTTCCCTTCTAGTTGTAGAATTTCCACTCAGCCAGCCTTCATGTAGTTCTGGATGATATCTGTTTTGTCTTTTAGTTGTAGTATTGAAGTGGTTGTGCGAGGCAGCAAGTTCAGGTGTTTGCCTAAGCCGCCATCTTGGTTTCTCTTCTCTAAATTGGAAGATGTTTAGTCATTTAATTAAATAAATCATTTATCATGATTCTTTTAAAATCAAGCTTCTAGTACATATTAGAGATTCAGTGATTAAAGTTTTCCATTTAATTCTGTTGACATTCATCAAGTACCTCTTATGTACTAGCCATATTGTTCTAGAACCTCAGCTATCACTTAAAGCTAAAAACATGTAATAGTTTAGTTATGACATAGTGAGACTGAAGTTACTGATGGGATTTTTGTGTGTTTATGTACATCTTCCATAAGAGGGCAGCAAAGGACAAGCATGATTTTGTTCTTATGTATGTAGTCTTACACCAGAGATTGGCTCACATTGCAAATTTAATACATAGCAGTATTCCAAGAGTAAGGAAAAATAGAGGACATGGTTATAGTTTTACTTAGTTTCTAGATTGTATTTGATATGGTATAATGTGATATTTATACTGCATAGTAGATTATCTCACACGATAAGTTTGAATTTGAATTCTGGAAGCCTAATTTGCAGTAGCTTTCTGAACCTCAGTTTCCCCACTTACAAAAAAAAGGGTGGTTGTGGGGAAACTAGCAATACCCATTTCACATAGTTTTAATAAGCAATATAATGTATATCCTGGAGAGTATAAGAATAGTTAAAAAAATGGAGCTAGGAAAAACTAACCTCATAGCCTACCAGTGTTGAACATACTAATTTCTGTAAAAAAAAAAAAAAAATCCTGTTTAAGCCATTGTAAAGGAATTCCCTAAATTAACTGAGGAGCCTCATAAGTTTGATGAGACATTTAATATTATTATTCATGCCTATCAGCCTGGGTTTCCTGATTTATATCAGCTTATTCATATGTTAGCTGGTGATGGCCATACTCAGCATTTAATGAGAACTGCCAGATGAGAGTATCCGAAATGGGGGTTAGAAAAGCAAACTTCCAATTTGTAGGAAGCTAGAGAACTTGCTTGAAATCTATTCCTTGCATTAGTCCCTGTAACACTATGTTATCTGTGTTGAAGCCAAAGGGACGAGGGTGGAGGTTTGTCAAGACCTCTGAGCAATAAACCACCTGTTGCTCCTAACACTCATACACTGCTAGCATCTATCCCAACTTGAAATAAATTATTTACAGTAATTGATTTCTGTGCTGCATTCTTTAGTATTACAGTTGATGAAGCTAGCCAATACATTTTTGCCTTCACTTGGGAAAAAAAAAAGAAAATCCTGTTTAGGGCTGAAAAATAAAAGTATATGCTTTACAGAGGTAGCTACTTATTAAATTTTAAATAAATTAACATACATATATATATATATATATATATGTACTGACTAATTATGATAATTTATTCATGTAATTTCTAAAGCCAATTAAATGCATGTGGCCACTATATTGAAATATTTTACTATCTCAAATGACATATCTTAATTTGTTCATTCCAATTTTTTGAGGGGATGAATAAGATAACATTTGAGGCACTTGTTTCATTTTTAATTTAATTCTCACTAATTTATTGTGATTATTGTTTATTCTTATTTCTGATATTTTTTTGTTTGTCACTTGTTAAGCTTTCTTGGTTATTTGTTTTTTTCCTTTTGCCTGTAACCTTCATTGATTATGCTTTCATATTTTATTTCTTGTACTTAAATTTTTGCTAGCTACATTTGAAGTATCAATGTTTAAAAATTAATTCTATCAACTCATAAAAATAAATAAACAAAAGTAAATAAATAAAAATTAATCAGTTTTTAACCTCTAACTATCAAATAAGTTAAGATACTTAGCTAGAGTTATTTTCCTATTCCTCCTTATGACATGACTATATTTCAAGAAATAATCTAAAATTTTAGTTTGAGATTATTATTTTTTATTTTTCAATTATAGTTTACATTCAATATTATTTTGTGCTAGAGGCCCGGTGCACAAAATTCATGCATGGGGGTATGTGTCCCTCAACCCAGCCTGCACCCTCTCCAATCTGGGACCCATTGAGGGATGTCTGACTGCCCGTTTAGGCCCAATCCTACACCAAACCATAAACGGGCAGTTGGACATCCCTCTCACAATCCAGGACTGCTGGCTCCCAACTGCTTGCCTGCCTACCTTCCTGACTGCCCCTAACTGCTTCTGTCTGCCAGCCTGATCACCTCTATCCACTCCCCTGCCAGCCTGATTGCTCCTAAATGCCATCCCCTGCAGGCCTGGTACCCCCCAACTGCTCTCCCCTGCAGGCCTGGGTCCCCCCCAACTGCCCTTCCCTGCAGGCCTGGTTGCCCCCAACTTCCCTCCTCTGCTGGCCTGGTCACCCCTAACTGCCCTTTCCTACAGGCTTGATTGCCCCCAACTGCCCTCCCCTGCTGACCTGATCACCCACAACTGCCCTCCCTTGCAGACCTGGTCCCTCCCAACTGCCCTCCCCTGCTGGCCATCTTGTGTTGGCCATCTTGTGTGTTGGAGTGATGGTCAATCTGCATATCACTCTTTTATTAGATAGGATTAGTTATAGGTATACAGCATAGTGTAGGACAATCATATACTTCACAAAGTATTTCCCCTAATATTTACTGTACAACCTGGCATTATACATCATACCTTATATAATAAAAGAGAAACATGGAAATTGACCATAACTCTGCTAAACTCACCAGCCAATCAGGAGTGAGTATGCAAATTAACCCAACAAAGATGGGAACATCCTTGGGACCCAGGCCACTCCTCACCCGTAGGCCCATATGTAGGCCCTGAGGGGCAAGGGTTCCAGAATGCCCCTGGCCACTCCGGGCCTATGGGGGCAAGGGCCAAGTGGAAGTTCCCGCCCCATGGCTGCTTGCATGAGCACTGCTGCCAAGTGGTGGCCCGGGTTTGCTCGCCCCCAGACCAGCACCCACAACATGGGGCTGCCAGCCTGGGGACATTCCCTAACTGTTCTTACACTGATGTTTCTCTCTCTCTCTTCCATACTCTCTAAAAATCAATGGAAACATATCCTCAGGTGAGGGTAAAAAAAAAAGAAAGAAATGTCATATCCTATGAAAGACACATCTTGAAAATGCCTAAAGAAAGTTGTTGTTTTTTCATGGTGAAGGGACAGGAGACTGTGTTGATTAAAAACACTTTAGCAGCTGCAGTGGCTGGCAGTGGCTGCATCAGCTGGGTTATGGGGCTCGTGTCTTCCCCTGATCAGCCTGGTCACCTCCCGCAGAGGGAGGACAGTCTGTGGAATCCCCTGAGGCCTCCTGGTCTGTGAGAGGGGGGAGGCTGGGCTGAGGGACCCCTCACAGGGCACAAATTTCATGCACCAAGCCCCTAGTATAAGAAAAGCCTAATATGCTAAGTGTCTGGTCTTCCAGTTGTCTGTTCAACCAAAGTGTAATATGCTAATGATATGCTAAGTCCGCTCAACTATTCACTATGATGTGCACTGACCACATGAGGGCAGAAAATCAACTGATCGACCAGTTGCTGTGATGTGCACTGACCACCAGTGAGCAGATGCTCCGAGTGGTAGATTAGCTTGTTGCTGGGGTCTGGCTGAACATGCCCTGAGCCCTCCCATGATCCCTCCCCACCTAGCCAACCTCCCGCATTCCTCCCTAGCCCCAATCATGCACCGGTGGGATTCCTTGGCCTGGCCTGCACCCTCTTGCAATCTGGGACCTCTAGGGATGTCAGAAAGCTGGTTTTGGCCCAATCCCACAGGTCAGGCTGAGGGACCCTACTGGTGCACGAATTCATGCACCAGGCCTCTAGTAGTTATTCTAATAGTACTAGTGGCCCTGTGCATGGATTTGTGCACATTGAAAGGAAAATAATTAGAAGAAATATTTTCATATTTGCCCTTTCTCCCTCAGCATCAGGGAGCCAGGCAATGGCCCTGCCCCCCACCGTTGCCACTGGTTGCCATCTGCAAGGCAATCAGCAGAGTGATTGAGACTTGCTTGCACCGGCGTTGGCTTGGCACTGCCCACTCACCTGCTCCACCATCCCATCACAGTCCTGGTCTCATCGGAACCCATTGGGCCTCCACTGCCAGCATCACGTCACCACCATGTGCCATGTTCTGCACCTCCCCCTTTTGGTCAGCGCACATCTTAGTGAGCAGTTGAACTCCTGTTCGAACTCCTGGTTGAACAACCACCTGAGGGGACAATTTGCACATTAGGCTTTTATTATATAGGATTGACTGTATTCTCTATATTGTACTTTACATCTTCATGTCTATATTGTAGCTACCAATCCGTACTTCTCAATCCCTTCACCCTTTTCACTCAGTTCTCCAACATCCCTCCCTCTGGCAATCATGAGTCTGTTCTCTGTATCCATTCATCTGTTTTTGTTTTGTTTGTTCATTTATATTATTCTTTAGATTCCACATGAATGAATTCATATGGTAATTGTCTCCCTTTGACTTATTTCACTTATCATCATACCCTGTAGTTCCATCTATGTCATTGTAAGTGCTAAGATTTCATCCTATTTTATGGCAGGGTAATACTCAATTAATTGTATATCCGTACCTCAGCTTTTTGTTCATTGATTGGCACTTGGGTTGCTTCCATATCTTGACTATTTTTTTTAAATATTTTATTTATTTTTTACAGAGAGGAAGGGAGAGAGATAGAGAGCTAGAAACGTCGATGAGAGAGAAACATCGACCAGCTGCCTCTTGCACACCCCCTATTAGGGATGTACCCACAACCAACGTACATGCCCTTGACCGGAATCGAACCTGGGACCTTTCAGTCCACAGACCGACGCTCTACCGCTGAGCCAAACCGGTTTCGGCCATATCTTGACTATTGTAAATACACTACAGTGAACAATGGTGCATATATTTTTTTGAATTAGTATTTTGGATTTCTTTAGATATATACCCAGAAATGGAATTTCTTGGTTATAAAGTTCCATTTTTAATTTGTTGAAAAATCTCTATACTGTTCACCATATTGGCTGTACTAACCTTCATCATCACCAACAGCGCACAAGAGTTCCCTTTTCTCCACATCTTAGCCTCACTTATTGTTTGCTGACTTATTAATGACTAGAGGCCTGGTGCATGAAAATTCCCTCAGCCCAGCCTGTCCCCTCCCACAGTCCAGGAGCCCTCAGGGGCTGGAGGCGACCCGACAATCAGGGGAAGGCGATGCCCCCATCAGACCTCTGCTGCTGCCACTGCCGGCAATGCAAGCCTTGCTGGCCCTGGTTACCTCAGCCTTGGGCAACCCTGGGCAGCTGGGCAGCCACCATCCAAGAATTGCCTGCACTTCAGGTGTTGGCTTGGCAGCCACCATCTATTGTAGATGCTTGCCTGCACCTTGGGCTGGCCCTGGGTGGCTGGGGGGCTGAGGGGACCAGGGGACTCCAGAGGCAGGTATGCAGAGTGGCCAGGCCCACAGGGGGTGGGCCCTGCCTTGCCCTGCGTCTGCTGCCCTGGTGGGGCTAAGGGGACTGGGTGCTGCCATCTTGTGGCTGTGGGCACCGCCATCTTGGAGGGCATTGCAGTCAATTAGCATATTCCCTCTTTATTAGCAGTGGGCATCGCTATCTTAGCAATGGTGTGAGGGTCAGTTAGCATAATCCCTCTTTATTGGGTAGGATAGCCATTCTGACATGAGTAAGGAGATACCTCATTGTGGTTTTAATTTGCATTTTTCTGGCAATTAATTATGTTGAGCATCTTTTCATATGTCTATTGGCCATTGAATGTCCATTATGGGACCACTGGGTGTAAAGGAATGACAGCCTTGTTCACTAGCCTCAGATCCTATACTAATTGCCAGTCCTCATTAAGTTTCTGTACCCCCAGTAGAGTTGTATTGTAAGGGCTGTTGCAGGGCTTTAGTAAGCCATGCCCTTCAAATTTCTTTCTTTCTTTTTTTTTTTTTTTTTTTTTTGCATGTGCCTGTCCAATTACCCCAACACCATTTATTGAAGATATTATGTTTTTTAAAAATATAAATTTTATTGATTTTTACAGAGAAGAAGAGAGAGGGACAGAGAGTCAGACACATCGATGAGAGAGAAACAACAATCAGCTGCCTCCTGCACACCTCCCACTGGGATGTGCCCACAACCAAGGCACATGCCCTTGACCGGAACTGAACCTGGGACTCCTCAGTCCACAGGCCAACACTCTCTCCACTGAGCCAAACCAGTTAAGGCTGAAGAGACTATCTTGACTCCATTGTATACTCTTACCTCCTTTGTCAAATATTAATTGAGGGTAAAGGCTTAAGTAAATTTCTGGGGTCTCTGCTCTGTTCCATTGATGTATATGCCCGTTCTTGTGCCAGCACCAGGCTGTTTTAATTACAGTGACTTTGTAGTATAACTTGCTGTCTGGTATTGTAATTCCTCCAACTTTGTTCTTCTTTCTCAAGATTGCTACATCTATTTAGGATAAGTTTTTGGAGTATTTTTCTAGTTCTGTGAAATATGCTATTTGCATTTTAATAGGGATTGCATTGAATTGTAAATTGCCTCGGATAGTATGAAGATATTAATTATATTAACTCTACAAATCCATGAACATGGTATATTCTTCCACTTGTTTATATATTCCTCTACCTCTTTTTCAATGTCACCTTGCTGGACAGAGTAATCTTGGATCCAGTCCCTTGCTTTTCATTACTTTCTATACTTCATGCCAGTCCCTTCTGGCCTGAAGCATTTCTATTGAGAAACAAGCTGACAGTCTAATAGGACCTTCCTTGTAGGTAAACTTCTTTCTCTCTTGCAGCATTTAAGATTTTTTCTTTGTTTTTAATGCTTGCCATTTTAATTATGATGTATCCAGGTGTGGGTCTTTTGGGTTCATCTTGATTGGGACTCTGTGTTTTCCTGAACTTGAATAACTTTTTCCTTCACTAGGTTAGGGGATTTTATGTCATTATTTCTTCAGACAGGTTCTCTGTTTCTTGCTCAGATTATTCTCCTTCTGGAACCCCCAATTTGTGGCTATTATTATGTTTCATGTTGTCCCAAAGTTCCCTTAAACTCTCCTCTTGCTTATTAACTTTTTCCCCAAATTGCTGCTCAGAATGGGCATTTTTTTCCTACTTTGTCTTCTAATTCACTGATTTGGCCCTCCACTTTTTCTAGTCTATTGTTGATTCCTTACAGGTTTTTTTTTTTTTTTTTTTTTTTTTTTTTTTTTAATTTCAGCTATGTCATTCTTCATTTCTGCTTGATTCTTTTTCATGGTTTATACCTCTTTTTTATGCTGGTGTAGTTTTCATTAAGTTACAGAATGTTATCATAAGTTGCTTGCAGTTCTCACTAAATTGTTTGAACACTCTTAAAAGAACTACTTTATATTCTTGATCTGGACATAGCTTGTCTCTATTTCATTTAGTTCCTTTTCTAAGGATTTCTCCTTTTATTTCATTTGGGGGTTGTTTCCTTGTCTCCCGATTTTTGCTGTCCCTTTGTATTTGCTGTGCTTCCCAATCTTTGTGGAGGTCTTATGTAGTAGGTGTTTGCAGGACCTAGTGGTGTAGCCTCTTAAATCTCCTGACCCAAGGGCTCCAGAAATGCCCCTTTTTTATTTATTTTGTTTTTTCTGTATTTGGATATTGAATGTTTTTATTCCACTCATGAATAAAATCCCCTTTCTGGTTGGCTGATTGTGAGGCTCACCCCCGATTACATTATGTGAGCTATTACGGAGGTGTTGATAAAACAGAACAAAATACAACAAAACAAAATAAATAAAACAAAAAACATTCACAAGACCCATACAACAACATCAAAAGCAACCACCAGCCAGTATGTTCAGTGGTTGAGTATTGACCTACGAACCAGGAGGTCACTGTTCAATTCCAAGTCAGGGCACATGCCCTGGTTGTTGGCTCATCCCTGGTAGGGGGTGGTGAGAGGCAGCTGGTTGATGTTTTGTTCTTACATTGATGTTTTTCTCTTTCTCCTTCTCCTTCTCTCTCTAAAAATCAGTTTTAATAAAAAATGCAACTTTAGGGAAGAGTTCAAATGGTAGTGTAGGAAAACTGTGAACTTATTTCCTCCCATGATTCAACAAATATAAAGCTACATATGGAATAACTTTCCTCTGAAAAGGACCTGAGAGCTAACTGAACAACAACACAATAAAAAATAAGAGAGATGCAAGGAAATAGGTACTGTCTCACAAGGCACAGTATCCCCTAAATAGAAAACATAACTCTCCCTCAAGGAAGGAAGGTACTGTGCCCCACAAGAGCCATACCAACCTTTGAGACCAGCACTGGAAGGACAGATCCCCAAAATGTCTGGGCTTGAAAATCAATGGGGATTAAGTCCAAGAGAACTATAGAACTGTAAGGAGAACCCACTCTTAAAAGGCTCATATGCAGACCCATTCACCATCAGATCCAGTGCAAAAGCAAGTTTGAAAAGCACCTAGACCATAAGTGTAGGAAAACCACTTACTAAACTTAAAGTGGCTTCTGGAGAGTCAGGAACCTGCTGGGACCTTTTCTGGGGACAGAAGTGCTGATATGCACTATTTTCACAATATAATTCTGAGTGATGAATCTGGTGGGGCCAAATTTGATGACCTCCCTCTAGCCGTTAGCACCAGTGTGCATGATATTAACAGAGCTGGGCTAGCAACCCCCATTCTGTTCACCCTGTACCACAACCAGCCCAGAAAAGTAATTTGAGCCTTTTGTACCCCATACAGCAACTTCACTGCAACTGAAGCCTAAGCAAGGGCCCCACTTTCCCTAAAGCATATTTGCTATAGTTGGACTAGGCAAGACCCTCACACCAGCTCACTCTGTGCAGCAAATGGGCTGCACTTTATGCCCAGCCTACCCCAAGCAACATATGTGCTGAAATTAGGCCAGCAAATGCACTGAGCCCCACTCCTCCCACAATACAATTGTAGCAGGTGCATGTAGACTATACAAAGGACAATACATGAGTTTCGGGCTCTGGTGGCCAGGGGAAACTGCACTTCTGGGCCCAACAGATCACCTCCTACATGAGACCAATTACTAGTAAGGTGATTAAATTGGTAATCAAAAACCTCCCAAACAGACAAAAGTCCAGGGTCAGATGGCTTCACTGGTAAATTCAAAGAAGATTTAATACCTATAGTGATCAAACTCTTCCCGAAAATTAAAGAAAAGGGAACACTTTCAAATAAATTTTACAGGGCCAGGATTACCAATGACAAAGTCAGATAAGAACACTATAGCCCTGGCCAGTGTGGCTCAGTTGATTGGAACATCATCTTGTGCAATGAAGGGTTGCAGGTTTGATTCCTGGTCAAGGCATATACTTGGGTTGCAGGTTTGATCCCTAGTTGGGGCACATATTAACAAGGGAAGGCAACCAATCAATGTTTTTCTCTCTTTCTCTCTATGCCTCTCTCTCTAATCAGTAAAAACTTGTCCTTGGATGAGAATTAAAAAAGAACACCATGAAAAAAGAAATTTACAGGTCAATATCTCTGATGAACATAGATGCAACAATCATCAACAAAATATTAGCAAACTAAATTCAATAATATGTTAAAAGAATCATATATTAAAATCAAGTTGGGTCTATTTGAGGGATGTAAGAATGGTTCAATATCTGCAAATCAACAAGACACATCACATTAACAAGGATGAAAATCATGATTATCTCAATAGATGCAGGAAAAGCAGTTGATAAAATTCAATATTTATTCATGATAAAAACTCTAAACAGAGTTGGTGTAGGGGGAATATACCTCAACATAGTTTAGACCATATAACAAACACACAGCTGACTTTGTATTAATGGAGATAGCTAAAATATTTTCCTCTAAGATCAGAAATACTAAGACAAGGATGCCCACTCTCACTACTTTTATACAACATAGTATTAAAAACCCTAACCACAGCAATTAAACAAGAAAAAGAAATAAAGGCATCAATAGCAGGACAGAAGAAGTAAAACTCACTATTTGCAGATGAAAACTTTAAAGATTTCACCAAAAAACTATTTAAAATAATAAATGAATTCAGTAGCTTTAGGATATAAAAAAGATACAGAAATCTGTAGAATTTACATACATTGATAAAAAAAACTATCAGAAAGAGATCTTAAAACCAATGGCACTTATAATTGCATCAAAAAGAATGAAATACTGAGGGACAAATTTTACCAAAGATGTGAAAAATCTATGTAATAAAAACTGTAAGATACCAGTGAAAGGGATGGAATACAGACTGTGGAAATAAGTATGGAATTACCTCAAAAAATTAAAAATTCCACTTCTGGGAATATATCAGAAGAAACCCAAAACACTAATTTGAGAACATATATGCACCCCTATGTAGTGTTTTTTACAATAGCCAATATTTGGAAGCAGCCCAAATGCCCATCAGTGTATAAAAAAGCTATGGTACAAAAAAAAAAAAAAAAAGCCACGGTACATATACACATGGAATGTTACTCAGCTGTAAAAAAGAAGGAAACATTTCCCTTTGTGACAGCATGGATAGACTTGGACAACAACATGCTAAGTGAAATAAGCCACTCAAAGAAAGACAAGTACCATGTGATTTCACTCCTATGTGAAATCTAATAAACAAAATGAACTAAGAAGCACAACAGAGGCAGACTCATAGATAGGGAACAGAGTGACAGCCATCAGAGGGGAGGAGCTTGCAGGGCTGGGTGAAAAGTTGAAGGAATTAAGCAAAAAACCCACACACATTTCATAGACACAGCATTAACAGAGGAAAAGGTGGGTGGAGGGAGGTAGAAGAGGTAAAATGAGGATAAATAGTTATGGAATGAGATTTGATGTGGTGGTGAACACACAATTCTATATAATAAAAGGTTAATATGCAAATCAACCAAACTGTAGAATGTCAGGTCAGCTATGATGTGCAATGACTACCAGGGGGCAGATACTCAATGCAGGAGCTTCCCCCTGGTGGTCAGTGTGCTCCCCCAGTGGCAGCACTGCTCAGCCAGAAGCTGGGCTTATGGCTGGCAAGCACAGTGGCAGTGGTGGGAGCCTCTCCCGCCTCTGTGGCAGCACTAAGGATGTCCCACTGACGGCTTAGGTCCTCTCCTTCTCGGGAGAGGGCCTAAGCCGTCAGTGGGACATCCCCCAAGGGCTCCCAGACTGTGAGAGGTGCAGGCTGGGCTGAGGGATCCCCCGCCCCCCGCTGCCCATGCATGAATTTCATGCACCAGGCATCTTGTATACCTGAAACCTATATAATTTAAAATTTTATGAACCAATATAATTCCAATAAATTAAATTAAAAAATAAAATAAAATTGATCTGGAAAAAAACATGAATAATAAAATACAATCAATACATATTTATCAACAATTACCTTAAATGCAAATAGATTAAATGTTCCAATCTAAAAACACAGGGTGGCTGAATGTATAACAAAACAAGATCCTTACATATGCTGTCTACAAGAGACTCACTTCAGATTAAAACACACACACACAAACTGAAAGTAAAGGGATGGAAAAAATATTTCATGAAAATTAAAATTAAAAAGAAAGCAGGAGTAGTAATACTATTTTGTCTGGTAGCCATAGTATCAGACAAAATATGCTTTGGAAAATAGGTTTTAACAAGAGCCAAAGAAGGACCCAGCAATTCCACTTCTGGGTATTTATCCAAACAGACCCCAAAACTCAAAATTGAAAAGACATATGCATCCATATGTTCATTGCAGTGTCATTTATAATAACCAAGATATAAACATAACCTTAGTGTCCATCAATAAATGAATGGAAAAAGAAGATGTGATACATATATACATTGGCATATGACTCAATCATAAAAAAGGATGAAATCTTGCATCTTCAACAACCTGGATGGACGTAGAGGATGTTGTGCTGAGTGAAGTAAGTCAGAGAAAGACAAATGCCATATGATTTCACTTATAAGTGGAATCTGAAAAACAAAATAAATAAGCAGAACAGAAATAGAGATGTAGATATAGAGAACATTTTGATGGTCGCCAGATTGAGGGGGATGGGTTGAGGGACTGGGTGATAAAGGTGAAGGGATTGGAATTACAAATTGGTAGTTAGAAAATAGTCATGGGGATGTAAAGTACAACATAGGCAATAATCCTATCTAATAAAAGAGTAATATGCAAATTGACCATCACTCCAACAGACAAGATGGCTGCCCCCATGTGGTCAAAGATCCTGCTGTCATGTGCACACAGGATGGCCTGCAGGGGAGGGCAGTTGGGAGGGACCAGGTCTTCAGGGGAGGACAGTTAGCGGTGACCAGGCCAGCAGAGGAGGGAAGTTGGAGGTGATCAGGCCAGCAGAGTAGGAAAGTTGGGAGCAAACAGGCTGGCAGGGGAGCAGTTAGGCATCAATCAGGCTGGCAGGGAGTGGTTAGGGGTGATCAGGCTGGCAGACAGAAGTGGTTAGGGGCAATCAGGAAGGCAGGCAGCTGAGCAGTTAGGAGCCAGCAGTCCCAGATTGTGAGAGGGATGTCCCACTGCTGGTGTAGGCCTGATCCCCTGTGGGATGAGGCCCAAACCAGCAGTCAGTCATCCCCTGAGGGATCCCAGATTGAAGAGGGTGCAGACCAGGCTGAGGAACACACATCTTCATGCAAGAATTTCATGCACCGGGCCTCTAGTATTGTAATAACTATGTATGGTGTCAGATGAGTACTTATAAGTTGTATAAATGTCTAATTGCTAAGTTGTACACCTGAAACATATATATTGTATGTGAACTGTAATTAAAAAATTATTATAAAACAAAGTAGATTTCTTGCAGACAGAATACATTTAGGCCATAGTTTTGGTCCACTTTGGCAATCTGTTTTTTAATTGGCGCATTTCACATTGATATGGGCCTGTGGTTTTGATGAAGCTGTGACAGATCTCAGTAGCAAGTAGTCCTACGTGGATGTGTTTTAATGGTAGGTGAGATAGGTAAATAGTACATCCAGTGAAGTGTCTAAGATGCAATAAGCACTCAATTAACATTAGGCATCATTGTTAGGATTATGATTTTCACTTGTCAGCTTCATAATTTATTTACTCTTTGGATGTCCTTCGTGGTGTCTTAGTGTGACTGAAGAGATTGCTGTCTATTTGCCCATCTTGTCTGATTCATATATAGTGATTTACAAATTCTGTTTCAAATCACATCAAAGTGAGTATTCATTTAGCTGACAACCTATAAAAGCATAATTTCCACATAAAACAAACCAATTAATAGTCATTGCCAATAGCTCTTTTTTGAAGGACAGGCCATTTTCCTTCAAAGAACGGTGACTAATTCAGCTAATCCACCTGCGGCAGCAAATACTAAAAAGGGCTTCATTGTGTAAGCCCTTCAGTCTCTTACAACACACATTTCTGAATTTCCTGAGCCTAGACTAGATTTCCAGAGGCCACTTAATCTACCCTTTTGCCTCCTGCACTATTTTGAGGGGTCTTTAACTGTTTTCCCTTGGCAATGGTAGAGCAGAAGAGGTGAATTTGGCAGTATCTGTTTCATGATTCTATGGACATTATTTTATTTTATTTTATTTTATTTTATTTTATTTTAATTTTTTATATCAATCTTTATTGTTCATATTATTACAAAGGTTCCTCATTTCTTCCCCCTTCCACCAGGTTCCCACCCCACCCTCCACCCCCTCCCCACCCCCCATTGTCCTCATCCATAGGTGCACAGCTTATGTTCAGTCTCTTCCACCCCCCCCCCCTCGCCACCCAGAACAGTCAGTCCACTCCCCTCCCATATCGCTGACTCTACTACAATGAACCGCTATTATTGTTCATCAAGTTTTTCAATCTCCTTTTTTTGTTTTTTTTTTTTTTTTTTTTTTTTTTTTAATTAATAAACTTTTACACTTCTAAGAATAAATTTTAAAATCTAATAATTTTAAACCTTGGTTTTTTTTTTTCTGCCCTGGGAATTGAGAGCAAACTTGTTTACATGTAAACTTGCCCTTAGGCTATCAAAAGGTGTAGCCATTCAAGTGTAAATGGACACATTGTTTAAACATAGCTGCTGGTTGGAATTGGATTACCTGTTCTGGGTGGGAAGGGCTTGTCATTCCCTTTCTCCATTAAAATTAAGGTGTTAGCTTTAAAACCTCTTTTTGGCAAGAGACCTTAAACTTTCAGAACTTTAAATTTTTCAGATAGTAAATCAGTTACTTAGCATTTTCTCAAATCAATAATACCTCCACATGCCCAAGGATACACTTCACACAAAAGACATTTCCAAATAGATCAACCAACCTCATCCAGGCCCCACACTAGGCACTCACAGATCAACACCCCAGCACTATACTTGATCTAACTCAACACATCCAGATCTAAGCCTTCTTCATTTGATTCAGCAGACCCTCAAGTTCCCCCCAAAGTTTCCAGCCATGTCTGAGAGGCAGCCTTGGGGCGGAGGCAGGCGAGGAGTGAGCTGTTTCGAGCCTGGATGCTCCGGGCCTGGCCTCTGTTGCTCTGGTCCGTTCCACAACCAGCTGCTCGGATCTGGTCACTGCCGCTCCCAACCTGGCTTCTCTGGGCCTGGCCGCTCCGGGCCTGGCCGCTCCCAGCCTGGCAGCTGCTGCTTATGGACATTAAAAAAAAAAATATTATTTTTAATAAAAAAAAATAATAGTAATTTTATTATTTTCAGAGGGGAAGGGAGAGGAGTAAGAGATAGAAACTTCAATGATGAGAGAGAATCATTGACTGGCTGCCTCCTGCACACTCCACACTGGGGTTCGAGCCCACAACCCGAGCATGTGCCCTGACCGGGAATCGAATCATGACCTCCTGGTTCATAGGTGGACAATCACTGAGCCATGCTGGCTGGGTAGGATTCTATGGACATTAGAAAGAGGGCCCTGCCTTGAAAAGTGACTTGCCAGTGCCTCATGGGGGACAGTCTGCAGCTACAATTATAGGACATATTTAAGAAGCATAGGGTGGGACTTTTCCCTTTCTTACATGTGCTGCTGAGAGGAGGTATGTGGCAAGATGCAATTGAGACAGAAAGTTTATCAGAATAATACCCAGAGGAGTTTTGCTACAAGCCTTTCAGTGTAGAAGGAAAACATTCAGTGTTCCTCTTCCTGATGCTGTACTGTGAAGAAGGAATTTGAGAGACATATTCCACATGACCTCCAGACCTTGCTGAGGGGATAGAAAAGACCCAGGAGAATGTAGAGGAAGGAGGGGTCAAGAGCAAGATCAGAGAGATAGGGACTTCCAACCACTAGCCCTCTGGAACGGATGTCAATTAGATGGGATGAGACAAATGTTGAACCATGTCTAGGGCATTTCCTTTCTAGTAGCAGACCTGATCTCTGGACCAGACACTGTGGACCTTGCTGAATAGCTTCCAGGACTTTCCTCTTCTCTTTGCAGGCCAAACCCAGACTGAATCATGTGAGCCAATCCACAGAGCAGGAGCCACAAGAAAGGGAGAGACTGGAGTTGTCCAAGGGAAATTTATGCCCTTTTTCATGCGCCCTGTAGTCTTTTCAGCAACCTGCTGCGTAAGCATGGCTGCTCCTAGCCATGGACTCAGGGGCTGCGTCCCATTGTTGAGAAAGGTCTTGCCTTGAGTTGGCTGTGCAGTTGGTGGAGGCAGGGTGGAATGGCAGGGGGTAGGGAGGAGATGGAGATGACACAGACTACTGGTCCCCTGCATTTTGGCCCATGAGAAGAATGTAGAAAGTGAACTCGTTTCCTGTCATTGGTTTTCCAGCAATGGGTTCTAGTCTGAGTTGTGCTTAATCTTTTTGTTATGGTCTTCTGTTTGTCTTAAATGCATATATCTTCATTTCCCCCCTTCTTTATTTCTCTATAAATTGACAAGACTTTTGCCACTTCCTTCCCCTAGTCCTCTGCACAACTAGTAAATAGTTTTGTATCTTTTATGTATCCATTTCTACAAGCTAGTTATTATTTATGGAGGCTATATTAACCGATAGATAAAAATCACAGTGCTCAGTTTGTTAAATTCATCATAAGAACAGGTGACATCTTTTTGGCCGAGTTTCATAGTTTAATAATATGCTAATATTTTAGCTTTGGAATGTCTAAGGTGGTCTCCCCTACCTGTTTTCATAGATTTTTTTACTCACTGACCTCTCTGAAGAAGGCATTTTAGGACCTCCATTTTACAGATACACAAACGATGGCACAAAGAAACCATCAGCTTGTTCCTGGTGGGGAGCAGGGCCTGTGACCCTGCGTCTCATGCTCATGATGTTCCTGTAGAGCACACTCCCGAGGAGGACAGAGTCTCCTTTTCCCGAGGAGACATATCCCATCTGCGCTGGTTAAACAGGGATATTCCAAACAGCTGTCGTTTTCTGCAGAGCTGGTCCAGATGTGGACTTTGAGAGTTTCGGGCCACCGTGAGGGTGTTAGGATGGGATCCAAGGCAGACTTGTCTCCTTGCGGAAGCAGGGACCTCAGCGCGTGCTGGGCTGCATGTCTGCACATGCAGACATGTGCAGACATGCAGCCCAGGTTGTTTTCTTTCCCTGGAAACAGGAAGTGGAATCTCAGGTTTCTCCCTAAGCCTCAGGCAATAGGGCTTGTGCAGGAAGTCCCTTTCCTGCCAAAGATGCACGCGTGTTCCCCAGCCCTGGAAACAGTTCTGCTTTCAGCAGCAGCTGGAGCCCCGGGACCCCTTCCCCTGCCCGGGGCTGGTCCTGGTGAAATTCATCACATCTTGGGGTTCACTCCTTTTTATACAGGCTTCTTTGTAAGTGGGAGAAAGAATCCATAGAACCTCAAACTAAATCCCCACAGGAACCGGGGTGAGGGGAGGAGTCGGTGTGTATTTGCACAGAAACCTGCCCTTGTCACAAACCAACCCGGAAAGATGGTGACCTCGAAGATCCACAGATTCCTGCCAGCAGTACTGCCCCCTCAGAAAGCTTCGGTCTGGTACCCTGCTGGTCTGCAATGTCTTCCTGTGCCGGTGATTGGACCAGGCCAGACATTGTCACAGGACAGCATTGCATTCATCTTTTGTGGGC
This sequence comes from Pipistrellus hanaki, assembly GCF_964339955.1. Classification (NCBI taxonomy): domain Eukaryota; kingdom Metazoa; phylum Chordata; class Mammalia; order Chiroptera; family Vespertilionidae; genus Pipistrellus; species Pipistrellus hanaki. The sequence goes on along the minus strand of NC_140504.1, from coordinate 113,889,934 downwards.
TGGGCAGGCTCCTTGAAATAAATGTTTCTTGAAGCACAGCCCTGCCCAGGACCCCTCCGATTCCAGCCTCAGCAGAAGGTGGGGGCCTGGACACCCCAGCAGTTGCTGCACCTCACCATCTCTTCTTGCATCCAAGAAGAGCGCAGAGGCCGGGAGAAAAGCCACCAGTTGTCTCTGGAAATAGCCAGCCTGGTTTTCAGTTTTCCCATTGGCTGTTTGCTAAAATAGCACCTTAGAAGTGTGTTAAGAACTCTGCCATTGCTTTGGTTGGCAGGAGGGTGAATACTGTTTTAAAATAAGAAGGCTGAGCTGGGGATCTGTATCAACGTGATTCCCAGCAGTTCCAACAGCCCCGTTACTGAAAGCACCTCACCTCTTTCCTCTGTTCTCCACTCCCTCCACGCTTTATGAGTCTTTTTCTCTTTGGGAACCTCAAGTCTTCAGGGTGCCTTTGAGTTAGTTTTTTTTTAAGGAAACCTTATAATTGAGCATCACATTCACACAGACAAGTGCACATGTCCTGAGGGCTCAACTTACAGCCTGTTCACAAACTGAACATATCAGTGTAGCAAGTAGCCAGACTGGGAACAGCACTCGACCCCGGCACTCCCCTGGAGCCCCGTCCAGTCACTGCCACAAGGGACCTTGACGATCTCTGTCCCTGCCCATTGGCTTTGCTCATTTTTGAATTTCCCTTCAATGAACTCATGCAGCAGCGTGTCTCTCTGATTCACCCATGTTGCTGAGTGTGGAACAGCTGGAGAACACTAACACGTGTGGCTTTCTTTGAAAGAACACTAAAAAAATAACAAGTAAAAGAGAATCACTCTGAAATTTTAAAACCAACTCGAGTGTGGATGGGAGATGGCAGAGCCTTGACCTTGGAGCTGAGCTAAGCCTAGCTGGAGGCAGAGAGAGACCCCCCTCCCTGTTACCTCCTGCTCACTGGCACGGGGGTTAAGTTGTGAGAAATGGAATATTACCCGTTTGCAAAGGGACCTTACATACCAACCTATGTACAGCTAATTGAAAGACTGCTCAGCTGAGTTTGGATTCAGAGTAAAGTGGATCGATTGAGAATCCGGTTTCAAGGGGTACAGGGTGAAAACCAGCCAACTGATGAATCAACAACAGGCTAAAGGGGCCTCTATGCTTTTCATTCACTCACCTCTGTCCATGGACTCTGAACCAGCACCTTCATTTTTTTTTTTTTTTCCATTGGCAAATAGTATCACTGTATTATAGAGCCAAAGATTCAAGCAACGATTTTATAGAGTGTTCTTACATACACACTGAGAAATAAATGATGGGCAAGATACAGAGCCTAATAGGGAACTCCTACATAAAGCTGAGGCACCAACATCATTCCCTGTGTGCGAGGAAAGAGAAAAACTGTCGTGTACACAGGTAGTGAGAAACATGCCTGTCTCCACTAGGCACATGGGGAAGAAAGGAAAATAAAACCCCTAGTGGATTTGAATCTCAAAGTAGTATTTTGCTCAGTTAGAGAAAATAATTTACAAGCACAGAATTAATTTTGTTGTTTTTTTTTGTTTGTTAATTCTCACCTGAGGATATTTTCCCCCCATTGACTTTTAGAGAGAGTGGAAGGGAGGAGGAAAGGGGAAGAGAGAGACATCAATGTGAGAGTGACATATTGATTGGCTTGCTTACCACATGAGCGGATCGAATCTATGACCCAGGCACCTGCCCTTGACTGGGACTCAAACCTGCTACCCTCTGGTGCACATGCCGATGCTCTAACCAACTAGCTGCTCTGGTTAAAGCGGCACAGGATTCATTTTAAAGCAGCCTCTATTTGGTAGTGCACCAGGTTCTGACAGAGCAAATGCAGATCTCTCTGGGACAGGGGTCCTCAAACTTTTTAAAGTGGGGGCCAGATCACGGTCCCTCAGAGAGCTGGAGGGCCGGACTATATGAACTACTAATCCCTACTGTAACACCCTGGCTGCGCTCACTGCCCAAAAAACCTGGCGGGCAGGATCAGACTCCCCTGGGGGCTGCATATGGCCCGCGGGCCGTAGTTTGAAGACCCCTGCTCTGGGAGAAGTAGGCTTCCATCCAGGCAACTTCAGTTGTGAGATGCTTCAAAGTTCAGTGATATTAAAATGTGAATTCATGACCTGTGGTAATAATACCTACTGCTCAGCCTGTGGTGGAGCTCACAGTGGGCACACACACACACACACACACACACACACACACACGCACACTGCTTAGTGCATAATAAACAGTTAGTTCTCGTCACAACGGAATAGTGTGTACAACCTTTCTGTGTTTATGAACAGGTAAACAGAGACCACCAGTAACTGGCTAGAGAGCAAAAGACAAGTAATAAAAATATTTTTAAAATAAAAGGAGAAGCCTGAAATGGGCCGGGAAGGCTTCGTGAGCAGCAGAGTTTTGTGCCTGGTTGTGAAAGATTGAACAAGAAGGGGAGAAGATAGTCCAGGCGCTGGGATCACGATGAGCCAGGTTGGGAGGGGTGCAGGCATGGCCCACGGGGAGAGGAGGGGCTCGTCCACGCGGTGAGTCTAACGGGCTCAGGTCCGAGAAGGGCTGCAGCAGGGCAGGTGGTTGGGAATCCTTCGAGGAGCAGATTGATGGTCCCTGGGAAAGGAGAGCTTGCTGTCCACTGTCCCTTAAGCGGAGCAGTTATCTCTGGTAAGGCAGCAAATATAGAAGGAGGGAGGCGGGCCGGGTGTTGAGCGTGACGTGGTTTGGTGGGTCAGTGTGCTGGGGCTGGAGGAAGCAGGCCGGGGGACTCTTCACTGAGCCGCCAGGGGAGCAAAAAGAGCCCCTTGCCACCATGAGAGGGGGAGGAGAAGGGCGCCTATGAGTGACAGAAGAAAGGATGAGCAGGATTTCAGCCTGTGTATTCGATTGGTAAGGAGAGAGGGAGAAGAGGGAGGAATTAACAGTGAAGAGCCTTCCCCTTCTCCCAGTGCGGGACCCTGAGCCAGGGGATCACAGGGAGGCTGCTCTCTGGCTGTGTCCCAGGCTGGCTTTCTTGTCTCCTAAACTGCCTCTGAGTCCCTTTCTGCGTGTGGTCCTACTTTCTACCTCCCTAACCCCACATGAATCCTTCATTTCCTCAATTTCTGAAAGTTTGCTTGGACCTCACTCACCCAAACAGTAAATACCTTGGTTGAGTCTTTGACAAAACTGGCACAGAATCCCCCAAAGGAGGACTGGTTCCCTTTCTCTTTCCTCTTCATCACTATTGGGTACAGCCCCATGCTGGGACAACCTGGGCTGGAGACTGGCAGGGACATACCCTCCAGCCAGAAAAACAGAAAGCCCAGGTCACCCACTGGGTGCTGGCAGGGCAACGCCACCACCGACAGCAGGACATGCTGTGCTCGCTTCTGCAGCGCTCCAAGCTCACCCTCAGCACCCCGAAAACCAGTGGCGACACAAACCATGGAAAGTAACAGGAAACCGAAGCGATGGAAGCTGAAGCACCCATAAACACCAGAAGGACACACAGCCTATCATAATTGGAAAAATGAATGTGTGCTATTTGCAAGGGTTGGGGAGAAGAAGGCGGAATGGAATTTATAAAAAATGGGAGGGCACATCATACAAAAACTTGGAGAGAAACCTGTCAGTTTTCCTATAGGTGAATATGTGGGTGCTGGAGGATTCAGTAATTCACCTACCATATTCTCCGGAGTATAAGACGACCCCCTAATTTTACAGTTAAAACATAGGTTTAGGCCTATATCCGCTGTATAAGACTTCCCCCCACTTCTGAGGCAACACCAGTTCTTTTTTTTAATAGACCACCTCTCTGACTCTGGCCAATCTGAGCAGGCTTTTTACTAGAACACAGTGTAGCTTCGGGTACAGAACATGTATAATTTGCATGCATAAAAAGCCTGCTTGGATTGGCTGAGTTAGAGAGGCAGTCTATTAAAAAAAAGAACTGGTGTTGCCTCGGAAGTGGGGGGTAGTCTTATACAGCGAATATGTGGCAAGAAATATTCAAAGTAATGAACAGCAAGAACCTACAACCAAGATTACTCTACCCAGCAAAGCTATCATTCAGAATTGGAGGTCAAATAAAGAGCTTCTCAGACAAGAAAAAGCTAAAGGAGTTCACCACCACCAAACCAGGATTACATGAAATGCTGAAAGGTATTCTTTAAGAAGAGGAAGAAGAAAAAGGTAAAGATAAAAATTATAAACTACATGCCGAAACCGGTTTGGCTCAATGGATAGAGCGTCGGCTTGGGGACTGAAAGGTCCCAGGTTCGATTCTGGTCAAGGGCATGTACCTTGGTTGTGGGCATATCCCTAGTAGGGAGTGTGCAAGAGGCAGCTGATCGATGACTCTCTCTCATTGATGTTTCTAACTCTCTATCTCTCTCCCTTCCTCTCTGTACAAAATCAATAAAATATATTAAAAAAAAATTTATAAACTACAAAAAGACATCAAATACATACCTACCAACAAGTGAAGCTAAAAATCAAGTGAATAAAGTCTGAAGAATAGAATGGACTGGTGAATATAATGGAATCGGGGACATAGAAAGGGAGTGGACTGACAATTATTTTAACTATAAAATTAGGGTGTCGTCTTATACGCCGGAAAATACGGTACATAAAATGAGTGGAAGCACTTGTGCAAAATGTTTGTGACAGCAGCACTGTGGCAAAAAGCTAACCCTCCTTCTGCAGGGGAGTGGATAAATTAGACTATTGAGTCAATACAGCAGTAAAAATGTCTGAATTGGGTCTGTAGGAGTTCCAGTAGTGTAAGATTGAAAAGAAAAATAAAGGGCAAAAAAATACACTAGGTTAATATTTATGTGCATTAAAAAACAACAGTAGATAATTAATATGCGGTAAAAATACAAAATCAGACCTAGATCTATGGCTCAGGCCTTTAGCACAGTGGTGGCCTCTGCATGTGGCCTGTGTGGGTGCGTGTGACCCCAGAGTAGAGGCGTCTCCTCTCTGTCACGCTTTACTTATTCAAACCAAAGGGAGATCTGCGATTGCATAGGAGAATACCAGCATATTTTTATTTTAGTGGTAAGTATATAGGTGTCTGTTATTTTCTGTTTGAAAGGTTTCATAATGTTCTTAAAAAATGAACAACAAAAAACCACAAGGAAATATATAAAAATGTTTATAGAAATGCATTGCAATGTTCTCAGCTGCTTGTGCCAGTATGGGAGGATTGTGGGATTCTTTTCTCCCCTTGATTTTGCAGATTTTGTGACTATAATGTGTTTATAATGAAAAAAAAATTATAATTTCTCCAAAGGAAAAAGATGATTATTTTAATTTTTAAATGTATACTTGTATATGAAAGAGTAGTGAATAGCAAACTATGGTATAGTTCCCGAGGCCTGCATCTTTGCATCAACCTCTAATCGGACAGGGGCTCCTTTGTAAGGTGTGATTAACAGAACCCACTGGGGAGGGTTGGGGGCTGCCCGGCAGAGGGCTCCTGCCGTACAAAGAGCGCAGTGTTGCTGATTCTGACACCAATATTTCCGCAGGGCTGAATTGATGGGATCTTTCTGAATGTGTTATTTGTGGCACCGAATGAAAAAGATCTTGTTCACCAGCCAGATTCTAAGCTGGAAAGGGATGGACAGATTTGTATTCAGGAGCTTGTTGCTCAACTTAAAACCAGCAGCTTCCCAGGGACCAAAATGCACACATCTGCGATTTTGCTGAGTGAGGCCTTAGGTGACAGGAGAGAGTGCATAGACCAGCCCAGCCTGCTAGCTGCCAGGGTGACTGCACCTTGGAATGTAAGTCCAGTTCCTCAACCCCCAGGGCACAGATGCTGGGAGAATCCGCACCCCTCCCATGTGCGCAGGGAGGTGGGGTGTCACCTTTAGCTTCTTGTTCTGGAATTCTCCCCAGGTTACTCGTGGTCACTGCGCTGCTCCTCCTGAACTTCCGAGGAGAAGGACGGGAGGTACCTCTCTCCTCAAGACCTGAGGAGGTGGGTATGCGAGGGGGTGACTGCACCACAGAGTTTCCTCAAAATGAACATATACCCCTGGTATTTAAGGTCCTTGTTATTAAAAATCTCTCTTCTCGCCTTGCTATCTGGAACTTCTGTCTCTTCCTTGAAGTAGAACCCTTCCTACCACTTTGTTTCTTTGCTCCTCTCCACCTACCTATTGTTTTATTTTTATTTTTATTTTTTCCTGGTCTAGGGTCTCCTGAACTTTCATTTTTGGGCTATTCTGAAACAATTTAAAAAATATATATTTTATTGATTTTTTACAGAGAGGAAGGGAGAGGGATGGAGAGCAAGAAACGTCGATGAGAGAGAAACATCGACCAGCTGCCTCCTGCACACCCCCCGCTGGGGATGTGCCCGCAACCAAGGTACATGCCCTTGACCGGAATCAAACCTGGGACCTTTCAGTCCGCAGACAAACACTCTACCACTGAGTCAAACTGGTTTTGGCCTGAGGCAAAAATTTATTTGAGGGAGACAGAGATGTTGGAGAGAAACAGCTGCCTCTGTTATGAGCCCCGACCAGGGATCCAACCCACAACCTGGGTATGTGCTCGGCCCAGAAATCGAACCTGCAGCTTTTGTTTGTTTTGTTTGTTTAGGACACACTCCAGCCAACGGAGCCACACCGCCAGGATGAGAATGTTTTCTAAACAGAATAATTTTGTTCTTATAGTATCACTGCTACCTCTCTTGGCTTTGCCCCAAGGGCTATTTTTTTTTTTTTCCTCACAGCAAAACAGTACCCCAAAGGGCTCATCAAAAAGAGTTTCCACACTAAATTAAATTCTGTCTGCAGAAGTTAAATTGTCTCCACCCTCTTCCCACAGTCTTGCCACTGGCCTCATCCCTTGATAATATAGTTTGGGAATCAGGACATAATACAGAACAGAATTGAACCATATTATGCTAAGTGTCAAAACTAAGCCATTATATGACCTAGTAAGAATTTATTTCAATTACAATAAAACCTCGATATAATAGGCTAATTTAAGCAAGGAGGTGTGCATTAAAGCTGAAAGTCCTTTATATAATAAAGTGGGTTTTCCAAATGTGTATGTTAAAAAAATTGACAAATTTGTTAATTTATTTATGTAGACACATTTGTATAATTAAACTTAAGTATGCACGAAAAGTTTAATTTTACAGAAGTTTTCTATATGTATTACTGTAAATTTTTTTTTGTGTTAATCCTCATCCCATTGAGTTTTTTAGAGAGAATGGAAGGGAGGGAGAGAGACACAGAGAGAGAAACATTGATGTGAGAGAGACACATGATTAGTTGCCTTCCCAACCCACCCCTACTGGGCCAGGGATCTAGCCTGCAACAAAGCTATGTGCCCGTCAAAATATATATATATATATATATATATATATATATATATATATATATATATATATAGAGAGAGAGAGAGAGAGAGAGAGAGAGAGAGAGAGAGAGAGAGAGGAAGGGAGAGGGACAGAGAGATAGAAACATCAATGATGAGAGGGAATCATTGATGGGCTGCCTCCCACATGCCCCCCACTGGGGATCGAACCCAAAACCCAGGCATGTGCCCTTGGCCGAAATCAAACCCTGGACCTTTCAGACCACAGGCCAATGCTCTATCTACTGAACCAAACCAGCTAGGGCTAGAGCTATGTGCCCTTGACCAGAAACAAACCAGGACCCTTCAAACCAGGAGGGTCAACACTCTTAACCACTGAGCCAAACCAGACTGACCAGTGTTTTTCCAATTTTACATTTACACTGAGTAGGTTTAGTAAATGAGTACATTCACCAGTCCCTCTGAATGAACGAATGCACACGAGTGGGGTGTGGCTTAGCACACGTGGAACATGGGCCAGCACCTGTTAAAATTACTGCAGAAAGCCACACCACAGGACAACAAACCTAGATTTTGTTTATTGTATCCATGTGGTATCTTTTATTTTATTTTAAAAATATTTTTATTGAGTACAGAGAGGAGGAAAGAAGGAGAGGGAAAGAGAGACAGGAGCATCAATAATGAGAGAGAATCACTGATGGGCTGCCTCCTGCACACCCTCTTCTTGGATTGGAGCCAAAAACCTGGGCATGTGCCTTGACTGGAAATAGAACTGTGATCTTCTGGTTTATAGGTCAACACTCAACCACAGAGCCACACTGTTCAGGCCACTCATGTGTTGTCTTTTAGCATGTGTCTCTCTGTCTTTTGAATTTCTAGTTGTTAGATATTAGGTTCAATTTTTCTTTTTGTTAAGAATACTTCACATATGGTGTTGTGTACCTCAACTGAGGACCACAGAATGCCTGATTATTCATGATCATTGAGTAGATTGTTTCATTTGAGATTGCAAAATGATAATTTTCTTATTTTCAAATAATTTGGTTTTCATTTTGTTTGCTGGAATGTTTCTATAAAGAGAAATTCTCTGTCATCAACTATTTGATGATCTAAGTTACAGTTCAAACAGAAAAAAAAATCACAGATAAATGCTTCATTATTTTCCCTTATTGACCAGTTTTCAAATATTAAGTTGGTTTCCTAGTATATACCAATCAGCAAATTGTAATTGTTGCTATTGTTTCTGGGAACACGGAGATGTGTTCAGTCTGTCACGGTTTTTATTTTCACCAGTGCTCAGATGGCCACATCTTCAGCACATGGCAGCCATACAGCTGTAGCATCAATGAGACTTTTACTGTGGAATTTACATTTCTAGCTGGGGACTGTCAATAAACCATGAACAAAATGAGTAAAGCAGATGGTGTTCAAAGATGATGGCACTACGGCATTCTGTGGAAAACAGAACGCGCTGAGGCAGGCAAGAAGATTGTGTATGTGGTGGGTTGCAATGCTCCACAGAAGGGGCAGTGGTGTCATTTAGCAAAGACTTGAAGGAGGTGAGGGGGTTCAGTATGGGAAAATTTGGGAGATGAATGTTCAGGTCAAGGAAATGATGAATCAGACTCTAAGCGTGCCTGCTTTGAGCGTTACTTAAAATGGTGTCATACTGTGTGTCACTGTGATTCATTTTTAAAACTCAACATTGGCCCAGCTAGCATGGCTCAGTGGTTAAGCATTGGACCTATGAACCAGAAGGGCACGGTTCGATTTCCAGTCAAGGGCACATGCCCAGGTTGTGGGTTCAATCCCCAGTGGGGGATGTACAGGAGGCAGCTAATCAATGATTCTCTCTTATCATTGATGTTTCTATCTCTCTCTCTCTTCCTCTCTGAAATCAATAAAAATATATATTAAAACAAAACAAAACAAAACAAAAACCCCTCAACATAGTGTTTTTAAAATTCACTCCTATTTTGAGGGTGTATCTGACTTATCCACTGAGCCAAACCAGATAGGACTGTATCTGTGTTTATTCATTCTCACTGCTGTATAACTTTCCATTATATAAATATACCACAATTTATTTTAATAGAATGTTAACCAGGTTTCTATTTTTTTGCTATCATATATAATGCTGCTATGAACATCTTTTTTTGGGGGGGCATATGAGGGAGAGAGTCTCTGGGACAGTGCACTGAGCTTTCTTCATATGTGTACATGTAGAAAATGATCAGCATGTCACACCTGGGGTAAAATGAGGTGATGTGGGACTATCTATAGGGATTTGGTGAAAAAAGTTCATTACATTTTCCATATATTATGTAATTACAATACATAATTCTCTTTCTCTTTTCTTCTTCTAAATGTTTCCTTTCTCTTTTTACACTCTCCTTATCATCACCAAAAAAATAATTTCCATTCTTAGAATATCTGGTCACATGTAGAATGTAGATACAAAGTGATCTAAACAAGTGTTTCTTAAAATATAGTCTGTGGGTATGCGTTTCATGTTCACTAGCTAAAAGGAAATGAATGGACGTAGACCCGTTCATGCCAACTGTTAAGAACCATCACAATTTCAAGGCTGAACAAAGCTTCAGCATAGTTCCTCCCACTGGAGGAACAGAGAGGAGAGAGTTGAGTCATCGTGCACGACATACATCTGTAGCAGATGCTATAGCAATTTATGCATGTTGGAAGTAGCTGCTGGTTTCAGCAAAACAATGCCATTTGTCTGTCACCTTAAATTAATTTTGACAACTAAATTTCATTGGCTTTATAACTTTGTCCTTAATTTAAAAATTTGCTTTAGTTTTATAGCTATAGAAGAACTATACCAGAAAGTATAATAAAAATAGAAATGAAGTGCACACCCATTTAAGAATCTTGTTTTTAAATTTAGAAGTTGCCCATTACTCAGTCTGAAACAAAATGATCATAGTAGCTGCCCAACATCCAGTACCTCTCCCTTTCTACTTCCTAAGAGCCTTGATTTGATTAGTCTGCCTCACCTATGAGGCCACCTGTTTAGGAAAGTTTGGCACCTTCACCACCCTAAAATCCTGATGGTCTGAGGCAATCATGGGGCCCTCATTACTTTGCCAGTGATTGGTTTAAATATTAGTGTGGGGCTCTGAACAAGTGGCTTACTTGGTTGGAGTGTCGTCCTGTGAACCAATAAGTGGTGGATTTGATTCCCAATCAGGGCACATACCTAGGCTGTGGGTTCAATTCTGGTAGGAGTGCATATGGCAGGCAAATGATCTATGTTTCTCTCTCACATTGATGTTTCTCTCTCTCCCTTCTTCTCTCTAAAAAAATAAAATAAAATAAAATAAATCAATAAACATATCCTCTGGTGAGGATTTAAAAACAAACAAAACAAACAAATAAACAAACAAACCATGAGCATGGGATACAGTTTTGTCCAACAAGATTCAAGAGATAGTTTGGTGGGAGGCCTCTTGGAAATAGTTCTTTGCTCTTTTTTTAAATGATTTGATGATTTTAAAAAAAAAATTCTCGCTGAAACCGGTTTGGCTCAATGGATAAAGCGTCAGCCTGCAGACTGAAAGGTTCTGGGTTCGATTCCGGTCAAGGGCATGTACCTTGGTTGCGGGCACATTCCCAGTAGGGGGTGTGCAAGAGGCAGCTGATCGATGATTCTCTCTCATCGATGTTTCTAACTCTTTATCCCTCTCTCTTCCTCTCTGTAAAAAATCAATAAATATATATATATAAAAATTCTCACCTGAAGATATGCTTCTATTGATTTTAGAGAGAGAGGACATGAGAGGAAGAGAGCAAGAGAGAGAGAGAAACATTGATTGATTGCTTCTCTCAGATGCCCCGACCAGGGCTCAAACCCAGGACCTGGGTATGTGCCCTAACTGGGAATTGCACCCACAACCCATCAGTGCATAGGATGACACTCAATCAACTGAGCTACACTGGCCACGGCAAGATTTCTTCATTCTTCACAAGAAACAAAAGGAAGAGATAGCCCCTTTCTTCTTCCTGTGAAACAGTCATGTCTGGATGGCTCCCTAGAAACTGCGTCAGTTGTTCTGTGAGCACATGGGGAAAGTGAGCCCCAAGAGGAAAAGCAGAAAGATGAACATGACCCAAGTCCTTGGCAACTCTCTTAAACTTCTATGTCATGAGCCCTAACTCCGGATTTCTTATTTTAGGAGATGATCCATCTTCCCTACTATTGATCCGTTGAGGATGGGATTTTGTTACCTGTAACTGAAAGTGTTCTAACCCAGGGACCTGAGAGGATCACAGGAGGATGGGCTCCTGGCACTGGCAAGGTTTGCCATGGTCAGCAGCTTTCTTGATCTGCCATTCTCAGCAGGCTGTAAGCCTGGAATCCAGTGGAAATTTGGCAAGTAGTTGCATGATTAGGGAATGAATAATGGTTATGGGAGAAGGAACCTAACCCCTCAGGCATCTAACTCCTCAGGCACCTAGGATGAGGGCATGTGAAGCAACAGAAGAGATGCTGGGAGTTGGAGTTGTCTCGGGCTGCACAGTCTGAGGAAGCTGTATCTGGCATAAGCACTAATCACTGAGAATCAGCTGAGTAGGCCTAGGACTGAATGGAAAGTAGTTGTCATAATGAGGGGCGATAGGATAATTAGAATGCATTCAGAAATTCTGCAGGAGTAATGGTGAATGATAGATCATGAATGAAGGACAGGATTGGCTCTATTTCCATCCCAGCAGACAGCAAGCCATATTCATGCTTTACATCAACAATTGCCAGAGAAAATAGATGGGATTTTACAAAACAAATAGAGGCCCAGTGCACAAAATTCATGCACAGGTAGGGTCCATAGGCCTGGCCGGTGACCAGGGCTGATCAGGGACTTCCAGCTGCTAACCAGGGCCCTCCTTCATTCAGAGCTTCCCCCTGGTGGTCAGCACACATCATAGCGAGAAGTCAAACTCCCAATTGGTCAAACTCCCAAGGGGACAATTTGCATATTAGCCTTTCATTATATAGGATAGACCTAACTAAACAGGCATGTTTAGTTCTTTTCACAGAGGAAGGAGGAAGCCAGAGCTGACTAAAACAATTTGACATTTTCATTTCTAGCTGAAGAATTTACAATGAAGCAAAAACAAATTTTTATCGTTTTCATGTTAACTTGTTTTTATTCCCTAAGTTGGGTGAGAATTGGAATAGAAGGTAGTTTTAACTATAACCAAAGATGTACAATTAGCCTTAATAAGTTTCATAAAGTATTCAGCAGTCAATTGATATTAGCACTTTCTTTTCAGGTAACTTATGCAAAGAGAATGTGTGAAGGTCCACTTATAGGCCTATAGCTTTGCAACCATAAATTAAACTCCAGTAGGGCACAGAGATACAATAATCAAACACAGAGTCTTGGCCTCCATGCGGGCTATGGAAAAAAAGCATGCCAAGAAAACAAGTCAGGCACTTCCTCTTCAAACCACTGGGTCTTTCTTACTTAAAAAATAAATGATGTAAGCCAGTTTGTACAAGGCCTATTTCAAGACTTGCAGACATGACTCTGGCAGGAAACCTAAATGGGGGTGGGCCCTGGAGTCTGTCAGAGATCCTCTGTCCTACTTCCCACTCGCTCCCCTTGCTTCCAGGAGGCAGGGGGCTGCCCTCATCACAGAGTGAGCCCAGCTGGCTGAGAACTGGAGGTAGAACACCATTGGTTTTACAGGTGGTAAGAATTTTTGGGCCTGGAAGCCCTTATTTTTGAAAATTGTACTCCAGAAACTCATTGATTTTAAGAGTTGCCTTGTCAGTTGAAAAAAATTACTTGACTTTGGTTAGCAGAGAGCTAACCAGGTGATTAAGAATCCATGGCCTGGAGCTGTCAGCCTGGGCCCAAACCTGGCTCTCCCACCGACAAGCTGTGTGACTTTAGACAAGTTGCTTAAACTTTCTGTGCCTTAGTTTTCTCCTCTGTTACTGGGATTAATAAAAATACTTATTAGGGGTGTTACAAGGATCAAATGAGTAAATAACTGCACAGACTTAAAACAAAGCTTAGCACATAGTGAGCCCTTAAGCTCCCTGTGCTGCTCTGATCTCTGATTTCTGACACACACAAAAAGTGTTTCGGTGGAGGAATGGCAGTCTGCATGGCATGTCTCTTAGAGACTCTATCAGGGCTGCTGGCATCACTGGTCAGGTGATCAGCATAGAACCTTCTGGAAGAGTATGTCTGCTATCATCACCCCTGCAAAATCTGCCATTTTATTGCCTAGACTAGAAAAGGTGAGATAAAGGAACGTGGAAAATGTGGACTACTGCTTATCAGTTAGGAAAGTATGTGGCCACAAATTACAGAAGCCGCCTCCCCACCCCCTAAGACTGACTAAAACAGACGAGGTTTATTTGTCTCACGGAGTCAGAGGTGGGCCGCCCAGAACTTGTGCAGGTGCTCAGAGGCCTCAGGGACCGAGCCTCCTTCTATATTTTCTTTCTCCACCGTAGCTCACTGGATCTCCTCTCCATACTTTCCACCTTATGATCACAAATTAGCTGCTGTTCTTCCAATTGCTGCAATTTTATTTCAACAGGAAGAGTGTCAAGGTCCCAGGAGAAAAAAAAAAAAAAGTGCTTTCTTCGGAGGGGTATTGCCTTTTGTTTTGGAAGGCACAGCCTTGCTGGGATATCCACCTTATCTCTTTGGATATCCAGCCTCACCCCACCCCACCACACACAACCCAAGCCCCACCTGTGAGAGATTGAGACATGGAGAATTTTGCTTTCCCACTCTCTAGAGGAGAGAAAGGCAACAGAAAGGGGTTGCAAATCACAGGATCTGTTTCACAGAACTGACCACGCACAACAATGCTCCAGAGGACAACGCCTGCCCACGTTCACTTAGGCTTTTACTGTTGAGGATTTTCTGGTTGGAAATGGTTTTTATCATGGGAAAAGGGCTCAGGGTGTTATCTCTGCGAGCCCATCATGGAAGCCTTTTGTTAGAAAATATGGCTTCTTGTAATTTTACTCCACAGAGAAAGATTAGACTTAAAAGGCAAATTCCTCTCAAATAGGCAATATTGAAACTTAGAACTGAACACACAATATCCTGAGACCAGGTGTCTGGTGAGAGGATCTGCTTTACGTGGGACCACTCTACTGCTTTGTCCCACCGAGAGCTTTCATCAGCTTGGCACCAAGAGTGTGCATTTATATTAGTAACCAAAGGTGGTTGTTTACCAAAAACAAAATACCATTTTCAAGCCAGACGTTCCAGGGAGCCCTGAATAGCGAAGGGCGGACAGGACGCGGGGTGGAGCCCCAAAGGGCTGCCTTCCACACCACCCACGTTCGCAAGCTTGTCCGAGATGTGCTTGTGCGTATGTATAGGATGTTTTGAGGGACTTTATAAAGCCATTTTCACAATAATCGTGGGATTTTATTGTCTCAGAGATGTAGCAGTGACTTGTGCTTTCCTGGCATCGCAGGCCTAAAGGTGATGCCCTGGGGTTTGGAACATACAAACTGAAATGATCGAACTTTGGGGCCTGGGAAAATGAGCTGAGGACTTGTTCAGAGAGCAGAACCTGGGCCTCGAGCTTCATAATTTCTGCACGTGTCATTCATGGAGATGTGTCATTTTTATCAGGAGCCTGGGTGAGTTTTTACTTATCTGGTGCAAGAATCAGAGTTTTGAGAAATGTTATTCTCTAGCTAGGTAATTCCAGTTGCTTCATTTCCCCAACATGTAATCACATCGTCCTAACAAAATGTGTCGTCTGTTACCCTCTGCACTGCTTTGCTAGGGCCGCCGTAACAAAGCCCCTTGGACTGGGTGGCTTAAACCACAGAACCTGCTCCCTCACAGTTCCGGAGGCCGGCAGCTGTCGGCTGGAGTGGTTCCTCCTCTAAACTAGTGGCACGCAGTGCGGCGGCCTGGGCTTTGGGCTTCTGGTAATGGCAGGTAGGTTGTTTGGACCAACCTCCTTAAAAAGCAGGACAAAAATATGATCTGTTCAAGACCTCAGAGAGCTGAGGGCAATGGAGCACCAAGAGAGAAAAAACCCAGAAGTGAGCCTGGCTTGGGACTGCTTCTCCCTGAGAGCACCTGCTGTTTCTGCCTCAGGGACCCAGGTCTCTGGGCACAGGGAATGCCCTGCTTCCCGAGCCTGCTGGTTACACAGTGTGTTTACTTTGTGGCGATTCGTTGAGCTGGACACTTAAGATTTGAATACTTTTATGTATATGTTTTTTGCATCAAAAAATAAACTTGGTAATTTAATAAAGACTTTGGCAGTTAACAGACTAGTGTTTGAAGTCCAGCTCTGATGCTTAGAAATGGGTCTTGTGAAAGTTTATTGTTTTCAAACCCCATCCCTGTACTAAAAACAGAGAGTAAGTCTACTTCATAGGACTGTCTTGAGGTGTAAATGAGAACCTGTCACATGCCTGGGAGCTAGTAGGTTCCCAGTTAATAGAAGCAGCAATAACAAATTATCATTTACATATATATGTGCATACACACACACACACACACACACACACACACTAAGAAAAGAGAAACATGAAAATTGACCATCCCTCTGCTATGCCTACCAGCCAGTCGGGAGCAATTATGCAAATTAACCCAACAAAGATGGGGTTGGCCACGGAGCTGGAGCAAGCAGGAGGCTTGGATTGTCCCTGGCAATGGAGGAAGCCAAGCTTCCCGTCTTCCCTGGCTGCTGCTCGAGGAGGGACTGGAGAAAAAGAAAAAGGAGGGGCTGGAAGCCTGGGTAGCTGGGGGGGCGTGGCCAGCCTGAAAATGGCCCTTAGCCCCTTACCCAGGCTGGCCATCCCCCGTGGAGTAAGAGTCACCGCTGGGGAGCCTGGCCAGTCTGCAAACAGCCATCAGCCCCCCACCCAGGCTGGCCAGGCACCCCAGCAGGAACCCCCATCCTGAAGGGGGTGTGGCCAGCTTGAAAACAGCCCTCAGTCCATCACCCAGCCTGGCCATGCCCTCCCAGTGGGTACCCTCACCCCATGGGGGCATGGCCGGCTTGCAAACCACCACAGGCCCCTTGCCCAGGCCGCCCCATATCCCAAGGGAATGCCCACACTGATCTGGGACACCCTTCAGGGCAAACCAATCAGCTCCCGCCCATATACCAGGCCTCTATCTGTACTAATAAAAGGGTACTATGCTAATTAGACTGGGAGACCTTCCAAATGTTCTTCTGGACAAAGCTATGGTGGCAGGGCTTAGAGGCAGTTAGAGGCCAGGATGGGATGGCAGTTATGGGTGATCAGTCTTGTGTGGGGGTTAGTTGGGGGTGATCAGGACAGTGGGGGGAGGGGCAGTTTGGAATAAGCAAGCCAGCAGGGGGGGCAAATGGGGGTGATCAGGCTAATAGGGGGGTAGTTGGGGGCCAGCACACTAGCACGGGGGGCAGTTGCGGGGGCTGAGTAGGCCGGCAGGCAGAGTGGTTAGGGGCAATCAGGCAGGCAGGTGGGTGAGCAGTTACAAGTCAGCAGTCTTGGATTGTGAGAGGGATGTCCGATTGCTGGTTTAGGCCTGTAAACTGGCAGTAGGACATTTTTCAAGGGGTCCCAGATTGTAGAGGTGCAGGCCAGGCTGAGGGACACCCCCCTCTCATGTACAAATTTCATGCACTGATAGAAATATTGATGAGAAAGAATCAGGAATTGGTTGCCTCCTGCATGTCTCCTACTGGGGATCAAGCCTGCAACCCAGGCATGTGCCCTGACCAGGAATTGAACTGGTGAACTCCTGGTTCATGGATTGATGCTCAACCACTGAGCAATACCGGCCAGCACAAATTACCATTTATTGAGAACCTACTATGTCCAGGCACTGCACTAAGCTCCTTACTGGTGCTTCAGCCTGTGCCATTGCATAGAGGGGAGCACCAAGACTCAGCGTGGGCCTTGCCCTTGTGAGGCCCAGCTAGTAAGCACTGAGCTTGTCCAACACCAGGCCTGAGAACCCGTTTGTCTGGCTTGCCAATTACTCGAGACAGGGAGAGCACCATCTCACCTCCAGATTCAGTCCTGGGTTTTTACCAAGTGAATATAATCCCAAGATCAACTTCTCGAATTCAACATTGCTGAATTTCTAGTTTTCCCAGAATAAACTTACTTAGAGCCAATTAATTCTATTTAAAGGGAAGGCGTTTTGACATTTCCTCAAGGTGAGATTGAGACATGCACTAAAATTAGAAAACATATTCTATCCCAGAGTAACCAAAACAAATCTTTGCCAAGCCCAGACACAACTCGAATGTTCACTGATCTAACAAAAAAGAAATAGGAGGCAGTGGAAGAAGAGGAGGAAGAAAGAGCTTCATTTTTCAGAGCCTGGAAGCCTGGTAGCTGGGGGGGCGTGGCCAGCCTGAAAATGGCCCTTAGCTCCTTACCCAGGCTGGCCACGCCCCATGGAGTAAGAGTCACCGCTGGGGAGCCTGGCCAGTCTGCAAACAGCCATGAGCCCACCCCTGAGCCGAATTTAGGAAGCAGGTTCCAACATGTACTGCACATATCAGCAGGCACAGCGGTGGCATGAGCCCCAATCCGCCTCTGCTCGGCCTCGCACCCCTGGAGACACGTGGGAGGCGAAGGAGCCAAAAGAGCTTGTGCACTGAGCAGCGCCTCCGCCTGCGCTCGGTTTGGTGCCTGTCACAGCACATGAGGCTCCTCTCCGAGCAAGCTGGTCTTTACAGGCCCGGCGCTTTCTTGTTTGCTATTGTTTTCCCCTCCAGTTGCCTAGTAAACATTTCTACTGGAAAATTCCAATCTTGCTGTGGATGGACAAAGAGGAAAAGCAGTGTGTCCACACCCAGGGCAGACTCGCCAGGGAAGGGCGGAGGGCCCCAGAGGACAGGCTCTGTCCACAGCTGCAGCTCCAGCTTGAACTCAGGGGTGAGGAGAGGGGCCCCGAGTGAGGTGAACACTGGGGGTGTTGACAATGGCCATAGGTCTCTTCTTCTTTCTCCAAGTTTTTGCACTTGTTTTTTTGTACGCGGTCATAGTGTTAGATGGGACAGGGTCTCAAGGTCTGGGAGGTTCTGACAAAGTGCTCTCTTGCTTAAATGTTAAAATGCAGTACAGTATTTTGCTGATAGGACAGGAAGACAAGGATAAATATAGCCAGATGAAAAGAAGGAATCAATGTGTTATTGACCAAATAAATAAACAATGGCTAAGCCTTCTTTCTGGGAGACAGAGCTTTGAGTATCAATCCCGTTTTCCTTACTTGCTGTGATAATCACATCTCATCTCATTCTTGAACAGAGCACCCCAAGTGGCAAACCCTTCCAATTTGGTAACAACAGTACTTACCACTTAGATAATGTCTGCTGACTCCTCGTGGGATAGGGCCTCAAAGCCAGAGGTTGTTCCTGTGTATTTGGCTATCACCAGTGCCTACATGATATTTAATGTATAATAAGTGTTTCTTGCATGGAAATGATGCTGTGGCATTGAAGTGGGGAGAAGCTTCATTAGCAACAGGACTGTCACACTCTCCCTAACAAACGGGAATCCCTACACACTAAGGAGAAGGCCTCTGGGGAGACGAACGGATCCTAGTGCTACCTCCCTGGCAGCGAACACACGTATCACCTGGTAGACCCAGCAAGGGGAGTTAGAGTCATCAGCTTTTAAATTATTATTGCTCTGAACAAGTTAAAAGGAGGTTGTGAAATATATGCTCACAATGCACGTGAGTCAGAAGATGGTGCAGATTGGGTGGATTTGGCAGATGTTTTCATTAGGAAGAGAAGTGGGCACAATACCATGAGTAGCCTGAGTGTCTGTCCACCAGGGGGCGCTCGTCTCTTGCATTAGTTCCTAGCAATGAAAAATGTGTCATTTTTAAATGGTTGCAGAACAACCAGGATGGCGACGCATGTTTCCTGTGTCTGGTTTCATGCACCATCCTATCACTGTTCAATAACATTTTAGACACTGTGAGAGTAGCCACCTTTGATATTGAAGTTTGGTGTGTTCTTAGAGGGCACAACTCCTAGTCCACCCCACAGAGAGCCTAGCCCCTCAGGTAGCTCAAGCTCAGGTGTTTGGGGTGATGACCAGGATGACTGGTCATTACTCTGTAGAGCTACCGAGGTGACCTCTCACACTGACCTGGTCACTGAAAACATACCTGGGCTTATACTGCTCAAGAGCTTCAATGTATAAAAGAAAGATCAGTGGGCTCTGAACTTCATGAGAGAATTTTTTTTTAATGCAGACTGAACGACTCAGTGTAAACAGTATGAGAACCCCTTTGCTGTCTCTTACACTTTTAGACCACCCCTTTGCACACAAGGTGACCTTAAAGAATTGGTCTATTATCAAATTGTTCTATTATCAGAGGTAATGAACTTTTTTTTTTCCATTGAATTTCTTTCCTTCTTATAGTTTTTAAAAAACCCCACAAGCACGTTGTTCAGGAATTTTATAGAACAACAAAACAAATCCCAGAGATGTTAGTTTGGCCTCCTGAAAGATCTTCAGGTCTACCCCAGTTTCCCACTAGTTTTGAGAAAACAGAGTGGACCAACCCTCCTCATGTCATGCTGTGGAGGGCTTCTCCTGTGTGATGGAGATGTGTGCTGTGCCCTGCTTGGTGTAAGGAATCGTTCATGCGAAGGCCACAGGGGAAACAGCCCCAACCTGAAACCGCTTAAAGCTGTGCATGCAGGCGGTGCTTTCTCACGTCACCAGCTAATGACAATAACCCCTCAGGTTTCACAGTCCACGTGCCCTTACCCTCAGCCCATCCCAACTCAACCCTGCTGGTGGTCGGCCAGCGGACGATTCCCAGGCCCCCTGGGGAGGAGGAAATGAAGACTCAGAAAGTCTAGTGGTTTGTACAAGGTCACAGGACAGAATTGTGATGAAACCTACATGGCTGAGTCCTGGCTCACTCTTTGCTTCACAATCTTGCTTTTCCCAGGTGCCAGGTGCTGTCCCCGGTGTTAGGAACATAGCAGCAAGCAAATCAGTACATTTCTGCTTCCACTTAATCTCTAGTGGAGGAATGCGAATAAGCAGAGGAGTGGTGAAATAGGTGTTATGTTAAATGATCACCAGGCTTTAGAGAAAAACTGGGGAGTGGGACACCCAGATTGGATATGGTTGGGTGCAGATTTAAAGAGGAGCCTCAGGTGACATTGGAGAAGAAAGGAAAAGCTTCTAGGCAGAGGGAACAGCAGACACAAAGGCCTGCCATAGAAGTGGCCTGTTCTGTCCCAGGAACAGCTCAGATGGGGCTGGGGGAGGAGGTGGTGAGGTCAGGCAGGTGATGGAGGGAGCCTGTGAAGGGGCTGGGAGCCTCATCTTGGCCTTAGTTCTTTCTCTGACTTCAAGGGTTTGGAGCTGACAGGTGATATATTTATTTAATTCTATCAGGATCAGTCTGGAGTTTTGTCTTACAACATTAATTTCCAAGAAAACAGTGACATAGAAGAATATTACATTTATTCTTATTATCCGCAGCCTTTCAGATGAGATAACAATAACAAATACTGTTGTTGGGTGCCTAATATGGGAGGCACTTGGCAAGGGGTTTGTTCACTCACAGCATTTCATGCGCTCCTTGCAGCTGGCTGCCTAACCTGCGGAGGATGAGAGGTTAGCTAAGTGGTCCAAGGTCGCAGGCTGACCAGTGATGCCCCTTGAGCTTAACTGATCCCCTCACCGCTCTTGTGAGCACATGCTCATTATTAGTGGCTGAAATGATGTGATTCTTGCCAACATTCCTCATAAAAATACTCTGATGTAATAAAAATTGGTGAATTTAGTGTCCTCCCATGCTATTCAACCTGCAAACATTATTTTTAACGTTAATCTCATAAAATTTAATATTATAGGGGCTTTTGATTCATCTTCAATTTTATTAACAAAATTAAATAGCAGTTAAACAGCATTTGTACGTGTAATCATTTGACTTTCTTAATCATCTGATTAACAAACACATCTTCCTAAACACTTTTTTCAGGAAAGATAAACAAAATCTGGACATATGATGAATTTTACATTCTCTTAAAATGTCAACATAAAATCATTATTTAAGAAAGCTATTTAATAGTACATTTAACTCTGTTTTTATTTCAACCAATAATCTTTTTTCTTGCTTTTCCAAGAACTCCTAGTGTTTTCCCAGATGGCACTTTATAGATCCGGGATAGTCTGGAAGGATGAGGTGGGAGACAACCCAAGATTCTGTAATTAGGATCAGACCTTCTGATCCTAACTATGCAGCAGACATAGCTTCTTTGGCAAGTGGCCTCAAATGGGAGCCCAGGTCTTCCCAGCAGTGGGCATCTGATCACTGCCGCCCCTCCAATGGTCACGGTGCAGTGTGATTTTTCGTGACTGCCAAGGTGGGCTGGTGTACTTACGTCAGCGTCTTGCAAACATGTTGGTGACAGCCCTGGTCCCCCTGTTCAGTTAGGCGATACCCACTTCTTCCTGCCAGGCCTTTGTACCACATGACTGGACTTCACTGTGCTATTTTGGTCTTAATTCTATTCTAAATTCTTTTCATATAAATTTGCTGCCTTAACTTACAGTTATTTAAATGATATTCGATTAGAGTCCCTTTCTCTCCAAGGCTTTGTCTAACCCGGATCAGTCTGAAATAGGCCAATGGTGAGACCTCGGCTTGTGTGGAAGACAACGGCAGTGGAAAGAAGGCAGCAATCTGGGAGACTTCGAGAGCAGAGTGGGGAGGCGTAGGGACTGTTTGGATGTGGGGGAGAGAAGGCCTTTTGAACAACTAAGTGAAGGCTCCAGACCTGAGACACGTCCATCCGCCACAGCTCGGGTCAGGGATGGAGAGAGCGCGGATCCTGAGTGAAGTGTGGCCCAAGGAGTGTCCTGGGTGGCAGAGGGTGAGCGTCTCTGGGACTGAGCTTGGCACTTCTGCGAGGAGTGAGTCAAAGCTGTGTGACCTGAAAAGGAACTCGAGAGAGGAAACGAAGATGGGAGAGTATGAAGGAGCTTGGGCACATCTCACAAACCATGAGGAGGCGTGGACGTGTCTCAGACAGGGTGTAGGGGAGCCAAGGGGGAGCTCCTGGACAAGGATGAGACCCAAAGCGAGACACTGGAGGGAGGCCAGGCAGGATGAGAACAGCAACAATGTGTGTGTGTGTGTGTGTGTGTGTGTGTGTGTGTGTGTGTGTGTGAGAGAGAGAGAGAGAGAGAGAGAGAAAGAGAGAGAGAGAGAGGTGGGGGTGAGGCGCAGCTTGCGGAACGTTGCCATGGCTCGCCCTCCGTATTTGCCTTTGGAATACACAAGAGGAAATTGTACAAACAGAACATGTGCACATCTGAATAGCTGCCTCCTCAGAACGAGCTGGCCAAGGCAGTGACATCATGGAGCTGGAATTTCTCTCCCTCTGGAGGAGACAGAAATGGCTACAAAGAAACCTTTAGGGACTGATATTCTCTAAGTTTATGGGGTTCTTCACCTTAAAAATACATTAAAATATGGACATGACAATAGAAGCAAATCATATTCTTAAACATAACACAGGAAGTCTCTTGAATTTGCCTTTGTTTTGCTATTTAAAACCAAATCCTCAAGGAAAACCAATGAGAAAACAAGTTCCTCAATGTCTGCGCATTTCTGTGGTCTTGCCACAGAGACACTGCGCTCCATCCGGGGTTCCCACTGAGGGCCACGGTCCACCCGCCTCTCCTGTCTGCAGAGGGCCAGGGCTCGCAAACGGGCTGCTGCAGCTCTTAGGTTTGTCAGGACCCAAAGCTGCTCCTGCGCTGCCGAACTGCAGACCCACCTACAGGAGTTCACGTGGCGGGGCAGGCCACCGAGTGTCCTATGGTTTCCTCCAGACAGAGGAACGGTTCAAAAGCGGCAGCACTGACACACTCTCTTATGCTGTTTGAAGAAAAGAGTTGCCATCTACACAGAAAATTATAGTTTTTGCATATGTGGGTTTGGAATTTGAACAAGCTTGTTTTATTCTGGAAACACTTTATTGCAGCTTAAAAGCATGACGTTGTGCATGGCTATGATTTCTCTCTGCCACGTTGCCAGGATGCACAGAAGGCCCAGTAAGGGGGAAGCTCTGAGTCTGCTGCTTGTGAAACTCAAAAGCTGTGCTAGGAATGAGGTGGTCATCTGAGCCAGCATCTTGTCTGGGAATAATTATGCTGCATGAACAAAGCCGTGGAAACCTGCAGTGCACAAATAAGACATCCATCCCCAAATGACGGGAACAAAACTCCCTTATGATTTGGACACAGCTGTGCCTAAGACTCCTGGGGTGTAAAAAGCAGTTTTACACACAACCAACTGCTTCAATTAGAAACCTTAGACTCAAAGGGACACTTATGGCCCTATTAAATAATAACACACTTAGGAGTAGGGAAGCTTCCCCACAAACTGAAGAATTATCTCTTATTGTGCTGTTTCAGACTAGAGTTCTCATGGTATCAAAACCATTCCACTCTTGTCATGTCTGTCTCTACAGGAGCATGTGACTTAAAACCGAATGCTGACTCTGCAGACACCATTCATTAGTTGGGAGACTGAGACAAGAAAAAAAGCACCAGGTTCCTCTTTGGTCAGGACCCTGTTCCTTTCCTAGAGCAAGGAGAATGTCCCGAACGGTGACCTGGGAGAAGTTTGCTGAGTTTGAGTTGTGGGAAATAAGGGGTCAGGCAGTGTGTCCTGTTTCCATCCTCGCCCTCCTCTTCTCTGTTCTGCCCAGCAAGGCGAGCAAATGGAGCGTGCCCCTCAGCAGCCGCCTGACAGAAACACCCCAGACACGGAGAGGGTCATATGGTCTTCTGTTTCCTGCAGATGACCACAAGTTTAGTTGCTTATGAAACACAAACCTATTGACTCTTTTATTTATTTATTTTTTAAAAAATACATTTTATTGATTTTTTACAGAGAGGAAGGGAGAGAGACAGAGAGCCAGAAACGTCGATGAGAGAGAAACATCGACCAGCCGCCTCCTGCACATCCCCTACTGGGGATGTGCCCACAGCCAACGTACATGCCCTTGACCGGAATCGAACCCGGGACCTTTCAGTCTGCAGACCGACGCTCTACCACTGAGCCAAACCGGTTTCGGCCCTATTGACTCTTTTAAAGAACAAGCCCAGATGCACATTTAATTTTGAGTGGCACAGGAAACGAGGCTCTGATAAAACTGCAAATCTCAAAGGTGAGATAGAAGAATATTTCGTTTTACTCGATTCTGGTTCTGCCATCACCTGCATTCAAGTACACAAAAGCAGAAAAAGATGCAGGGGGTGGGGGAGAATGGAGAGCTAGTTTTTAATGAGTTAAGACTTTCACTTTTGTAACATGACAGGAGTTCTGGAGATGGACGGTGGGGAAGGTACTTAATGACGGTGGGGAAGGTACTTAATGCCACGGAGCTAACTAAACACTTAAAAATGGTCAAAATGATAAATTTTGTATTATGAATATTTTACCACAATTAAAAAATAAATTTGAAAAAGCTAGGGGGAAAGTCTAATGCAAGCAATCAGTTCTGAGATGGCCAGTGACCCTTTCCCCATGGGCATGTTCTGTGTCAGCCTCCTGCTGAGTGTGCCAGGACCCGTGGGAATGATGGCCCTTCACCCTCGTGGTTACGCTGCTTATAAGGTAAAGGAAATGCAATTTTACAGATGTAATTAAGGTCTCTAATCAGTTAACTAATCATTAAAAGGAAGATTATCCTAAGTGGGCCTCACCTAACCAGGACAGCCTTTTCCAAAATGCTTCCAGAGTAGAAAAGTTTGAAGCAGCAACTGTCTGTTGGCCTAAAAGGACTTCCATGTGCATATGTGTATGCACGTGTGTGTGTGTGTGTGTGTGTGTGTGTGCGCGCACAGGTGCACAGGTGCACAGGTCTACACACGTATTTCCAGCCTCTGTCAGCTGACAGGGCCGAGAAGCAATGGCACCCAGATGGGATTAACACAACTAGCATTCAGATCTTGTTGGAGAAATGAGGCTGATTCTAATGCCGGAGGAGGAAAAGTACATGATGATCTTGCAACACATTTTTGTGCCAGAAAATAAGGAAGCACCAAGAATTATGGGAATGTGTCAAAAAGACACAAGAAACAGCTTTAATGGGCTCTCACCTGCCCATTTTAGAATAATTTAAGTATAAAAATAAATGATTGGAGAACAACCCATTGTGTGAGGTAAGAATCCATGAGTACATCCTGATAAAAAATCCTATATAATAAAAGACTAATATGCAAATAGACTGTGGTCAGTGCATGTCAGTGCATGTCATAGTGACCGATTGTTCTGCCATGTCGGTGTGGATTTCCTGACGTGGAGAGTCATGTGGCAGGGGTGTAGGAATGTGTCCTTGTTTTTAGGTGGTACATGGAGTATTTTGGGCTGATGGAATATGATGTCAGAAAGATAGTTTCTGTCTGTCTATCTGTTTATGGGAGAGAGAGAGAGGAGGTGAAACAATGAAGAAATATTGATAATCACTGACAATTGATTACATAATTGATAACAGTAATTAAAAACTGGGGATTCTTACTTTTCTGTAAATGAAAAAATACTTAAAAATAAAACTTTCAAAAGTGTATATGGCATTTTTTTCTTTATTCACTTTTCAGGTTTCTAAAAGTTCCAGATGAAATAATGTTGAAGTTCTATTAAAGGATGTTTTAATGCAAAAACGTGTAATTATCTTAATAACATGTCTGCCTATTTGATTATTACCCATATTTCTAAGTAAGAATGGAAGCTCCATGAGAGCAGAGACCTTGCCTTCTTATTTCTTATGCTTAGAACACTAAAATAAGTGAATCACAGAAATTAGGTCAATTTTACACTTTTGTCATTATAGTGTTCTAGAGGCCCCCTATACGAATTTGTGCATGGGTAGGGTCCCAGGAGCCCGGCCCCAATTGGGGCAGATCAGGGCCCGGCCTGTTGGGAGAGAAGATGGCAGGAGGTTGGCTGGCTGGCCTGCACCAATTGGGGCCCAATCAGAGGAGGGCCAGATGGAGCGAGGGGCCGAGGGCAATTGGCCAGTGGCCACATCCCTGATTGGGGTGGGAGGGCTGATTGGGGATGAGGAGGGGCTGTGGGTGGTGGGCTGGCTGGCTCAGTGGTTGAGCTTCGACCTATGAACCAGGAAGTCATGGTTTGATTCCTAGTCATGGCATTTGTCTGGGTTATAGGCTCAAACTTCATTTGGGTATGTGCAGGAGGCAGCCAATCAGTGATTCTCATCATTGATGTTTCTATCTCTCTCTTTATCCCTTCCTCTCTGAAATTAAAAAAAAGAAAAGAAAAATGTTTTCTCTTAGAAACCTTTATAATCTAACAGTTAGTTTATTACTCAAATAATTACTGATACATAACTAAATATTCATGGATATGTCATGAAGTGCATTCACCTGCATGATGGAGCTTGATCACTTCCTTAACCTAGGAGTTGAAGATAACTGCCATTTACACAAAGCAGAAAGGACCTGAGGAATCAATATGTATTTTCTACCATAGACATATACTCCAGAGAACACTTCAGAGCACCTGAGATGACATGGGCCGTTACTCTGCTCAGAGCTAGGACCTGGGTTTTGTTTTTTTCACACAAGCCACCACTGTCAGTCTCAGAGTGAAAGGGGAGTCCACGAAGCCTATTTTTGAGCAGGTAGAATCCTCTCTTTGTGTAACACTTTGGGTGAGTTTTCAAGGCTGGGGCAAAGTCACAGCAAGACCAGGAAAGGGAGGGCAGGAAAATGAAAAAACATTTGTCCATATCAGAGCCAAGTCAGTGTGAAAGATTTTCCAGTTTGTCACTGCAACTGCTAAATAAAACGTTCCCGGGAGACGGCTCTTGCCCCATGGCTTCACTGGGAACAGTGTGGGCCGGCTGAGAGTCTGGTTTTCATAAAGGGACAACTTCAGCTCCTTAAGCCCCAAGACACAGTCTGAACACTTAAAAAAGTGTGTCAGATACAGGCATGAATACCATTCTACACCTCTTTCATTCTCTCTTAACAAAAATACACCCTATGGAGATAGTCCTTTCCTTTTTTTCTATTTCTCTTCAAGGCACATTCATAAATTTCCACCATCCCACAAGTCAAAATTCACCCCTGGGATTTTTTTTCTCTAACTGGGGAAAATGCCTTAACTCCATTCTTGCTTCTGACTCCAAAAATTGTTGCTTTAACCTTGGAATGTGAATTTGAAATAATCTTAGGGAAAAACTGAGAAAGGATTTAGCAGCACAGGGACATAAAATCTGGAGAACACACTCAAACTCCAATGTTTCAACATGAAATAGAATCATGAATTCAAGAAACTTCTGAAATAAAAAACTCTAACGTGTCACAAAGTAACATGACTATATGTGATCCCATTTTATATTTCTACTAGTGGCCAGGTGCACAAAATTCATGCACATTAAAAGGAAATTAATTAGAGGAAGTATTTTAATATTGTTATTTTCCATTTCTCTATAATAGAAGTGTCAGAGATGACAGAAAGTTAGTAAAATGTATATGAAAATGATATATAAATTTATCTAACCTAATAATAGAGTAATATGCAAATTAACCACCAATCTGCTACACAAGCCACGCCCACCAGCCAATCAGAGAGAATATGCAAATAAACCCAACAAAGATGGCTGTCAATTTGCATATGCAGAGGAAGGGAAGAGTGAAGAATGAAGATGGCACATAGAAGGAAGAGGGAGGGAAAGTGGAAAGCAAGGCAGCTGCAGCCGCTGGAAGGAAAGCACTGGCAGCTCCTGCGGGGTGGGGCGGGGCAAGGTGCGCAGCGGGGGCTGGGAGGCCACGGAAGGCAGGGAGGGGGGTGGCGGGTCCTGTGGGCAGGGTGGGGCTCACAGCAGTGGGGCACCCAGCAGCGGCGTGTTCGGCCCCAGAGGCAGTGGCAGTGGCGGGTGCAGCAGGTCGGGCGTGTGGGGCGAGTCATTCAGTGGTGATGGCAGTGCACGTGGGCGCGGAGATGGTGGCTGTGGTGGCCGCGGGTGTGGTGGGGCAGGCAGGATGTGACCCACCTGTCCCGCCTGCCCCACCCAGCCCTGCTGCTGCAGAGGGAGAGGTGCGGGGTGGGAGGGAAGCCCACTGGAAGTCTATGGCATTTATAGCATGACTGGATGCCATGCTGCATTCATCAATAATGAGAAGTTTGGCCTTTTTAATGGATTTAGCAACTTCACTCTTTATATCGAGTCTGAAATCGAAGTTTCATTTAATGGAATTGGTATTTATATTGGGAATGAAAGGTTCTCCCATCGAGAAGTAAATTTGCAGCAATTCCTGTAGACACTGTGAATAAAACAGTACCATCATGCCTTTTAATATAATGTATTAAAATTTTATAAAGATATGTTTTTCCACTACCACCTGGACCATCCAAGAAAAAGCATCTGGGGTGTACAGTTTGATCTTCAATGGCTGAAGTTATTCTTTCTTCAATGCCAAAGTCCTGTGCCATCCCCAGGACTAAGCCTTCCCATGGCTGCCTTACCCAGACCAAAGGCCTCCTGGGCAGGGCTCTGCCCTCTGCTCCGCTTTACCACCCTGTTCATCCAAGATCAACTCCACTCCACTAACCTATTGCTGGTCCTTTAGCCTATGTCATTATCACTCACCCTCTCATAATCTGGGACTTGAACCAGACCCCTGGTGCAGGCATGCGGAGAGGCGTCCGCAGGGCCCCGCCCCTGCTGCAGAGACCCCTTGCTGTTTGTTCATCTGTCTGGTCATTTAGGTTGTTTTGGCCCCTAGCTTTTTATATATTAGGATGTTTAGTTGGCTTTTATCTCTCACCTACTCTAAATTATGTCATCTTATTGAATTTCACATATGCTTCTAGTTCACCTTAAATTCTACCTTGTATATGATCAATTTGTGAGAAATCCTAGTTACATTTTATTTACTGAAGAATCATCAGTAAGTGTATTATAATATCAAAATCACTTTCATAAGCCACCTGTAGATAATATTTTAGATCTCAGAAGCCATATCTTGTTAAAAATCTCATTCATACAAACAGATGCCCAACAATAAGGAAATGGCTTAATAAATTATGGCACATAAAGATCACGGGACATTATGCTGCCTTTAAAATTATAATTATGTAGTCTATTTTGACACATAGAACAGTAGGTTGTTTTCTGTAAAAAAGAGATATGAAAAAAATAGATATGCACATTTTGATTGTAACTATGATGAATATTTATATTTTGGGGAAAGTTAAAGATGGTACACAAAATGGTGAAAATGTGCATTGAATTTTTCTAAATAATATTTAATATTGATGATATGTTATCTTTAAATAAATTTGAAGAAACCTGATTGTGAAATTTCTGAAGGAAAGTGTGATCCATAAGGCTGACCCTGAGTTTTGATGCTTATGCACTGAATGGCATCTGGTCTTGATACACCTGAGGACACAGGGAGTTTTCACTCTCTCTGGATATAATATTTTAAGTCTGTAAAGAGAGTTGAGTATGTCCGATTTTGTACAGAACTACAAGTGTGTTGCTTAGGAATAAAGTAATGGGAGAAACATTGGGCAAAATTCATTAATTTATTTGATTATATTTAAAAAATATATTTAATTGATTTTTTACAGAGAGGAAGGGAGAGAGATAGAGTTAGAAACATTGATGAGAGAGAGAATCATTGATCAGCTGCTTATTGGGGATGTGCCCACAGCCAAGGTACATGCCCTTGAGCGGAATTGAACCTGGGACCTTTCAGTCCGCAGACAGACACTCTATCCACTGAGCCAAACCGGTTTTGGCTCATTCATTTATTGAAGAAATACCTATCAACACACTCATCAGGTACCTGACTCAGAAGGATCCGTGACAGACAGTCCTTGCCCTCATAGAACATGTGTATTATCCAGGAAGACATGGTAATCCCAGGTAGGCCTGTTACATTTACATTGTAAGTCTACAGATTTTTCATAAGCAAAAACATTTAGGTTTCAAGGGCTTGATGGACATGCTTAACTATCTGGCATCCATGACTTTGATTCTCTCCTCTGTGTGGACTTGGTGGGAGGGTAAATTCTGAAGCCTCTTGCCCTGTGTACAAGTTGAAGGGGTTGGGTCCTATTAGGATGTATCTGCAAAGGTGAGCATGAGCCCTGAGCTTGGCCAGTCACATGGCCACTGTGGGACTAGGACATTTGAATGGAGGCTGGGAGAGAGGGCTGGGTCATTTGCAGAAGCAGAGGCAGCAGGCCTGGGACCTGACTTTGTAGGGAGACTTGTTGCTGTCTTAAGATTTTGGAGGTCCCTGGTTTCTCGTGGCTCCCAAATTTCTTCTACTGAACCACACACATATCCTCCCCACACTCCCCACAACCCCCCTTTCAATCCAATAAAGTTGTTTTTTTGCTTTATCTTTGCCAGAGTTGTTTTCTTTTACTTCTTTTTTTCTAATATATGTACCTTTAAAAATATTTTTTATTGATTTCAGAGAGAAAGGGAGAGGAAAAGAGAGAAATATCAATGATGAGAAAGAATCATTGATTGACTGCTTCCTGCATGTCTCTTTTATAACCAAACTTGTGGAGTTGAACATTGTCATTTTCCTCATATTCTATTGGTCATGCAGGCCAGCCCTGAATCCCTGTGGTAGGGGACTCCATATGGTTGTGAATTATTGGGGGCTATTTTGGAGGTTAGTTACCACAGCACCCAAGTCTTAAAAGTGGTCATCTTTGTGTGGTAGGAACCGTGAGTTACTCTCCCCTCTTTCTGGTTGTTAGTATTTTTTTGAATTTTCTCAAATAAGATGTACATTTATATAATAATTTATACACATAACTTTTACATAATGATAAATAAATATTAAAAATAAATATTAAATCCATTTAATAAAACCTATGCTTTGTGAGATATTATCCACTAAGATGGCTGGGTGATTGGCCTCAAATAGATTACCATCTAAGTAGCTAGTACCATTTGGGCTCTGACAACTAGAGCTTTCCTGGTATAGATTTTCTCTCTAAATTTTATTTTTTGCCCTAGCTGGTTTGGCTCAGTGGATAGAGTTCAGCCTGCAGACTGAAGGGTTCAGGGTTGGATTCCGATCAAGGGCACATGCCTAGGTTGCAGTCTCGATTCCCAGTAGGGGGCATGCAGGAGGCATCTGATCAATGATTCTCTGTTATCATTCATGTTTCTAGCTCTCTCTCCCTCTCCCTTCCTCTCTGAAATCAATAATAATATATTTTAAAAAGCCAATTTTCCTATTTCAACACTTCAAGTAAGACCAAACTACTAAGCAACACTATTAAAACTTAGATGACACCATCCACCTATTACCTCTTATCTCAAAAAGTTATTATTAAGATTAACTTCTGACTCAAAGGACAAAGTTCCTTCCTCCCCTTCAAAGCTAGTTGGTCATCGATTGGGGGTCGTCCATTGGGTTGCATTGGATCTTACCCTTCTTACCTTCTCTGGGACCTAGCCTCAGTAGGCATCTTCCGTCCTCTCATTATCTTCAACTCATCTTAGCATATAAATGCACTAAAATCTTTCCATTCTTTAAAGTAAAATAAAAAAGTATCTAGTAGCTACCTTTTCTCTGACATCCATCACTAGCTGCTAGTTCAATTTCTTCTCTTCCTTTCCCAAACTTCTTAAAATGGCTGTCTGTCCTTACTGCCAACACCTCCCAATCCCCTTCTCCTCACCAAGGTGAACAGGCAGCTGAAGGCAAAGATTTCCAGCCCAGTGTATCTCAAAGCCCACACCCCTCTCATCTGCATTAGAATCATCTGGGTGTTTGGAGAAATAAATCTTGGGGTGGAGACCTGGCAGGATCCTCCAGTTGTGAGAAGCTCCCCGTCACTCTTGCTCACAGAGCCCCAGGCTCATCTTTCAAACTTGACTTCATAGATGAGATGCCCCCTCCTTCCCATAATCTGTATTTTGGAGCCTTTTTCAAAGGCAGAGTTAAGTCTGACTTGTAACAGATTCTCATGATGTGAACTCATACACAATGAGACAGAGAAAAAAAAAATGCAAACACACATACTGTCCTGAAGAAAACTTTTAAAGTTTGATCTCATTTCCTTTTTCTTTTTTCTAATTTCTTACAATTGAAATTGAGATTATTCTTGACAATCAGTATGAAGATGTGGTGAAGATTTGAATCTCTATTGAATAACACAGATCAGAA
Organism: Pipistrellus hanaki; assembly: GCF_964339955.1. Lineage (NCBI taxonomy): Eukaryota > Metazoa > Chordata > Mammalia > Chiroptera > Vespertilionidae > Pipistrellus > Pipistrellus hanaki. The sequence goes on along the minus strand of NC_140504.1, from coordinate 113,857,401 downwards.
TGACCCATCTCATATTTGTCACAGGAGGATGTTGGGGGAGGAAAATGATTGTGCAAAGATAGAAGTAGGTTCAGAAGATCAAAGTGTTTATCTCCAACTCTGTCACTCCATACCCTACAGCCTCAGATTTTATCAGTGACATTAGATGGTTGATACAGTTAGACACATATTGTCTTGAAAACCATTACTTCCTTAAAAAGACAAAACTAAACAAATGTGCCAAACCAAGCCATCTCCCTTATCTGCTTAAATATTTGTATTTCTTAAATCTGAAGGTTGTAGACTGTAGCTGCAGTTGAGGTGAAGACACGGGCTGTGGAGCAGATGACTGGGCAGCCCTGAGCCTGAGGTCAGCAGCAACAGGACAAGACAGGCTGCTGGGGTGGTTGTTCCCAGGAAGGAACCCAGTGTCCTTGCCAGAGTCCCTGTGACTCCAACAGAAGAATGTTGGTGGTTGTGGGCTCGCTCCTTTTCCTCCCTCAAACAGCCTTTCCCAATTCATCCTCTGCCTGACCCACAGCCCAGTCCTCTGGAAAGGAAAGAGGAAAAGTCCCATTCCGCAGCCCCAATCAGATAAGAACAGCCTTTCTGAGGGAGGGTACTGCTTTACCCTGGCTTTCAAAGGCAGTTGTAAGGGGGGGTGGGGAGAGGGGGCCTTGGCTCCTAAGGGCATTTGGCGGGGTTGGGGTAGCTTTAATACTCCTTTTGAAACATCAGAACAAGATTGTGCACAAGGGGTTAGCTGATGGGGAGGAGGGAGCAGTTTTATAACTTAAAAGAAAATTTCGTCCCCTCTCCATCTGTCCAACCCAAAATTGCATTGAAATTCTACTCACCCAATAAAATCAGTCCAGAAGAACTTCCATTTCATAGTTATTATGGAAGTTCCAGAGCCTTCTGTCTGGGAGACTCGAGAGGCTGTGCTTCCGGTTGGGCACACTGTGGCTAAAAATGGTGTTTTATTGTTCCTGGAGAGAAACAGCCCACAATGACTGGGTTTGTAAAGAGACTTGCTACTTTCCCCCTTTTAAATAATTAGCGTGTAGATGAGTAGACCTTCAGCTTTTTGAAAAGTGGGAAGGATTGTAGTTCCCTTTCCCTGAACATAGAAACACACATCTAAAAACCACACAGAAGACTGTGGGAGACGCTGCTGCCACGGAGAAGCCTAATTTCAAAGCCTTTGCAGAAAAATCAAGAGAGGCATGTGTTTTCTTCACCTCGTCCTTTCATTACTGAGGACACATTTAAAACAGTGAGTACACTGAAAACTGGATCTTTTAAGTCTTTGTAATACTATATTTTGAAGACATGTATGGAGTATACATATCATTTTACATATATATCATTTTAACTAAATAAAAAAGAAGAATTTAAGATAAAAGTATTTTGTGGGATGTTTTGAGGATGCTTCAATATAATGGGAAATTTAAAAAGCAGATTACAAAATTATGAACACACGAACTTTATTATAAAAATATATATTAAGCATACACACACATGCTTGGGAAAAACTGACTAGAAAAAAAGTCAAAATGATAACAGTGGTCTTCTCTTAGTATGATTATGAGTGATTTGTTTCCTTTTTTATATTTAAAACACTTTTCACAATAATTGTGTTCCATTTATAATATAAAAACAATAAATATCATTTAAAAAGTATATACAAGCTCCAGAGAAGGCAAAGTAATCCTGATTAAACAATATTGCAGGACAGTTATGTTAAGATTTTTTTTCTCTTCAATACCCATGGAATCACTACTTCTTCTTGCTCTGTGAACTGGCCTAGTTTTCACCCCAGCGATGCCCTGCTTCTCTGTCCTGCAGAGGATGGCAGGTCCCTGGCACTCCTTTTTTAAAAATATATTTTTATTGATTTCAGAGAGAAAGGGAGAGAGAGATAGAAACATCAATGATGAGAGAGAATCATTGATTGGCTGCCTCCTGCACAATCCATACCGGAAATCGAGCCTACAACCCAAGCGTGTGCCCTAATTGGAATCAAACCTTGAGCTCCTGGTTCATAGGTCGATGCTCAATCACTGAGCCATGCCCGCAGGGCTCCTTGGCACTCTTGAAGTTATTCAAGCTCCATACACCCACAAGTGAGCACGCCCCATTTGTAACTGTGCAGATGTCAGACACGGCCCATTAGAAGAGGTAAGATGATGTCATAGCAGTTTAACCCAGGGAAGAATAAAGGAAGTATATAAGCCATGTGCTTCTCTAGAATAACAAAGTACATCTGTCTTTAAACTCACAAGCCTGGGTATGGTTTCTAAGGCAAAGCCCTTTGCTATCCTTTCTGGAAATAGGTGTTTTTTTTTCAGACAGAATTCCTCTCTCAGTGTTGGATTAGGGCCCCAGGTTCTGACCTCTGGACAGAGCTCTCTGCAGTGGTCACCCTGCTAGCATTGCCTCCAGAGGTGAGGGCATCCAGACTCTGTGAAGTTGGCCTTCTTAGGACTAATCAAAGGGGTTAGGGCAGAGATGCCAATGGCAGGGGGCGGAGGGGGGGAGAGGGGGGTGGTTAGGGACTTAAGTACAAACGTGAGGGCAGGTATGAGACTAATAGAGTCCTGTGACTTCCTAAAAACCATGCTGCCAGTAGTTCTGTGGGGAGAGGCCTGTCTGAAGAGCTGGAGTCTTCCCTCGGCAACCACCTGTTCTCAACCTGCTTTCTATTTGGACAATTGACACTCACTGAGCTCTGTACCCTTCAGAGATAGTCTAATTGCAACATATATGAGCAAATATGTGTATTATTCTCCCTCTGTTCTCTCTCACACAAGCAGTGGTATACTACATATATATATATATATATATTTTTTTTTACCTTGGGTTGGTGTATTCCCACTTGAAAACACACCTTAGAGCCCAACAGCTGTGTGAGAAGCTTGAGAAAAGCTCTCCTCCAAAAAGACATCTGTAAACTGGTCAGAATTAGCAAAGATGATTGTCTCAGGAAACTGACCAAAGTGCTCACAACAAATTGAGAAGCATATATTCAGCAAATCTACGGAGACATGATAGAGCAGTGGGAGACTCTAGAACTCAGGCTTGGGGCTGCACACCCTCAGCTCTGTGTTGTAGAAAAGCTGCTCCAGTGGGTTTGGCAGCTGAGTGGCAGCTCCCTCCCCCTCCTTGGGGTATAGAGTTATTCCTAGTGGATCCAGCCACCAGTGGATATCAGCAGATCCCACTTCCCACAGCTCCATGCTGCAGTCCTGTACTGAGTGGGTGGTGGCAACTAGGTGGAAGTGACTGTTTTCTTACTCCCAACATAGAAGAACATGGGTGGAACTGATGAGAAGTGCAAACCTCCTATTTTCTCACAGCACTGGCTTGTGGCAGAACATCTCAGGTAGTCTGGACAGCTGAGAGGCAAGTCCCATCGCCTCTAGTTTTCTAAGATAGAAGAGCTATTCCAGGTAGATTTGAGAGCTGGTGAACACTGGCAAATCCCATCTTATGATTCAGTCCCCATTGCCCAAACCCCTGCTCTGGGCTACAGAAAACCTATACTGGTCAATGGTGGAGCTAGTCGGTGGCACCAGCTCTGCCCCCCACCCCCTCTTCTCCTCTCACAGCGTTTGCTCAGAAAAGAAGACCCAGGTAGTGCAGCTGGTGAAGAGTGAGTTCCCCATCCCCTTGCCTCTCTGACTCCTGATCCAAAGCACAGAGACTCTGCCCTGGAAAGGGTTGCAGTGAGCCTCGAGACTAGCAATAGGATGCCGTCAAGAGGTTTTACTTTCATTGCCTCAAACTGTGCAGATACTTATGCCATAGGTCATTATTGAAAACTATGGAGCAATCAGCTAGAAATTAATGGAGGCTAACAACTGGGTGTGATACCAATAGAGGCAGACTAACGAGAAGTGTAATGAGATCAAGGAAAAAGACAACCAAAGAGAACCCGGGTAAACCCACAGCCATTCCTGGAGGTAAAACTGAGCCATCCAAAGCATGAATGAAGAAGGAATTTGTGAGCTACCAGTCCCTGGATGAATGCAGGGTACATTTGTAAACTCTGAAAGCAATCTCCAATTCACACACAAGTCCGAGGGTGAAAGGTGAAGACCTTACTAGTTCAGGGGCCTTAAACACAACATCTGGCCAATTGGAGGTTGACTGGTACCCTCGGAGTGACTCAGGAGTGGCGTGTAGGAAACCAGGCTTAAAGGTAAAACTGAGGGATAAGGTTTGAGCAGAGATGCTAGAGGCTGCCAATGCAAGGAAATAGATTTCACTGAACTAGTTGAGCCAAGTCACTAAACAAATAAATAAACAACAGTAACAATTCCTAGAAGAAGAAAATTTAGTTTTCAAAGTTGCTTCAGTATGTTATTTAAGTATCCAGTTGTCCACAAAAATTATGAGACATGCAAGCAAACAAAGAAACAAAGAAACAAACAAACAGGATTGTGTTATCCATGCATGGGGAAAAAGAGCAGAAAATAAACACTGCCTTTAAGGGCCCAGGTGTTAGACATTATAGACAAAAGCTTAAAGCAGCTATTGTAAATGTGTTCTAAGAACTAAAAGACATTGTATTGAAGGAATTGAAGTAAAGCATGATGACGATGTCTCATCAAGTAGAAAAAATAAATAAGAAGATAGAAATTACAAAGTAGAATCAAATAGAAATATAGAGTCGAAAATATAACGACTAAAATAAAACATTCACTACAGGGATTCAACAATAGATTTAGGATGGCAGAAGAAAGAATAAGCAAACCAGAACAGAAATAAAGAAATTAAGATTATGTCATGGGAAGAACAAAGAGAGGAAAATGAAAAAGAAATGCATTGAGTCTCAGAAAAATGTGGAACTTAATTAAAAACATTGATATATGCATAATTGGTGTACCAAAAAGAGAGGAGAGCAAGAAAGGAACAACAACAACAATACAATTTAAAGAAATAATGCTGGAAACTTCACAAATTTCCTTAAAAAATTAATCTACACATCCAAGCAGCTCAATTGATTCTAAGGAGGATTAAATGTTAAAATAGAGAGCAACACCTGGACACATCACACTTAAAATCTTGAAAGCCACAAGAGTAAAATGATACCCTGTTTCCCCGAAAATAAGACAGTGTCTTATATTAATTTTTTCTCCCAAAGTTGCGCTAGGTCTTATTTTCAGGGGATGTCTTATCTTTCCATGCGCTAGGTCTTATTTTCGGAGGATGTCTTATTTTCAGGGAAACACAGGTACGTCATGTGCAAGGGGACCCTACTACAATTAATTGACATATTCCTCAATAAATTGATTTAAAAAACAATGGAGTTCATATTCAATATGATGGGAGGAAAAGAACCTATGAATTAAGAAGCTTATGTTAGCAAACTATTTTTAAGATGGTGAAATAAAGACATTTCCAGACAGACTAAAAACTGAGAGAATTCATTGCATGGGCGAAGAAAAGTTGGAGGACACATAGTCTTTTTGACAAATATTGCTGAAACAATTAGATATCCATATACAAAAGAATAGAGCCTGTATTTCATACCATATATAAAATATTCCCCTATTTTAATACTTACAACAAAGCAACAATAATGAAGATAGTGTAGCATTGGCATAACAATTGCATATAGGTCAAAGGAATAGAACTGTGAGTCCCAAAATAAACCCATGTATCTATTTTTAAATGATTTTTGACACTTGGATGCCAAGACTACTCAATGGGGACAGAGGAGTCTTTTTGACAAATTTTGTTGGGTCAACTAGATAGCCACATACAAAAGAATAAAGTTGGGCCTGTACTGCATACTGAATATAAAAATTAACTTAGAAAGGACCCAGACATAAAAATAAGAGATGAAACTCTTAAAGAAAATCAGAAGTAAATCTTTGTGACCTTGGGTTAGGCAATAGTTTCTGAAATGTGATACCAACAGAGTCAGAAACAAAAGTAAAAGTAAATATATTGGAGTACATTAAAACTAAAGACTTCTGTGTTAAAATGATTCTATCCAGAAAATAAAAGGTAATTCATAGAAAGGAAGAATACACTTGTAGATAACATATCTGAAAAGCATGTGTATAAAGAACTCCTAAAGAAACAATACAAAAGACAAGTAACCCAATTTAAGAATGGACAGAGGATCTTATAAACATTTCTTTAAGGAAGATTTAAAAATGGCCAATAGCCCTAACTGGTTTGGCTCAGTGGATAGAGTGTTGACCTACGGACTAAAAGGTCCCAGGTTCGATTCCAGTAAAGGGAGCAGCTGATCGATGTTTCTCTTATCGATGTTTCTAACCCTCTATCCCTCTCCCTTCCTCTCTGTAAAAAAAATCAATAAAATATATATTTTTAAAATGACCAATAAACATATGAAAAGATGCTCAACAGCTCTAGCCAGTTTGGCTCAGTGGATAGAGTGTCAGCCTGTGGATTGAAGGGGCTTGGGTTTGATTCTGGTCAAGGGCACATGCCAGGTTTGCAGGCTCAATCCCCAGTAGGGGGCATGCAGGAGGCAGCTGATCAATGATTCTCCCTCATTATTGATGTTTCCATCTCTCTTTCCCTCTCCCTTCCTCTCTGAAATCAATAAAAATACATTTAAAAAAGAAAAGATACTCAACATAAATAATTGTCAGGGAAATGTAAATCCTAACTACAATGAAATACTACTTCACACCTACAAGGACGGCTATAATAAAAAAAGACAAATAATAATATGTATTCATGAGGACATGGAGCATTTGAAACTTTCATACACTATGGAGGGAATATAAGATTGTGCAGCTGCTTTAGAAAATAACCTGGAAGTCCCTCAAAAGATGACACACATAGTACCATATGGCCCAGCAATTCCACACCTAGGTATGTGTTAAAGAGAAATGAACACATATGTCCACACAAAAATTTGTGTTCAAAATGTTCACAACAGCATCATTCATAAAAGCCAAAAAAAGAGAAAATAACCCAAATGTCCATCGACTAATGAATGAAGAAACACAATGTGGTATATCTGTACATTGAAATATTATTTGACTACTAGAGACTTGGTGCATGAAATTCATGCATGGCGGGCGTGGGGAATCCCTCAGCCCGGCCTGTACCCTCTCCAATCTGGGACCTCTCGAAGGATGTCCTACTGCTGGTTTACAGGGAATGGGCATAAACTGGCAGTCAGACATCCCTCTGGAAATCCGGGACCACTGGCTCACCTGCCTGCTTGCCTGATTGCTCCTAACCACTCTGCCTGTCTGCCTGATCACCCTAACTGCTCTCCCCTTCCAGCCCGATCGTCCCTAACTGCTCCCCTGCCAACCTGATTACCCCTAACTGCTTCTGCCTTGGCCCCTGCCACCATGGCTTTGTCCAGAAGGATGACCAGAAGATTTCCAGTTGACCTGGTCTAATTAGCATACTACCCTTTTATAAGTATAGATTAGTCAGCTTAGATAGCCATAACAAAATATCATAAATTTGGGTGGCTTAAACAACAGAAATGTATTTTTTTTCACAATTCTGGAGGCTGGAATTTGGGGTCAGGGTACCAGCATAGCATCATCCCATACACCAGAAAGTGGTGGATTGATTACCAGTCAGTGCACATGCCCAGGTTACAGATTCAATACCTAGTCCAGTGAATGCAGGAAACAATAGAACAATGTTTCTCTTTCTCTCCCTTTTTCTCTCTGAGATCAATTAAAATGAATAATAAATAAATAATGTTCTTCAATGGAGAAAAAAAGAAGACATATGTACTGCTATTTCTAATACTTTAAAAAATAAAATTAAAAAATAATGTTCTCTAAGTATTGTTTTAACGGGAAAGACATTAGTGATCTATGAAGTGAAAAACTCGTTATAAAACATATATATAGCATGACCCCATTAAAAAACGTTTATTGATTTCAGAAGAAAGGAGAAGAAGAGATAGATAGAAACATCAATGATGAGAATCATTGATCAACTGCCTCCTGCAGCCCCTACTGAGGATCAAGCCCAATATTTGACCATGAACCATATTGTGACCTTCTGGTTCATAGATCAATGCTCAACCACTGAGCCCCACCAGCTGGGCCCCATTTTTATGATGTACATTGGCAAGATATCACTCCTAGATGAAAGTCTGAAATTGCCCAAACTCCTTTGCAGGTAGGTTTCTGGATAAGAATTTGTTTCTGCCGATTGGATGCGCTTGCACAGTATTTTGAAGGCAGAAGTGGGGCAGAAGCATCTTCCCGCAGTTTGGGCTGTTTGCTGTTGGTGACCATGTTTGCAGAGCTGTGGAGGTTTTCTGCAGTGGAATTCAGGCTGTGCAAAGGCAGTTGTGGCAGAGGCAGTGCCCAGTGACCTGTTTTGTGGAAGTTGGAGGGCACGTGTGGCTAGCAGTTTCCTCATCCCTAGGTCACAGCTGTGCCAGAGTGTCCTAGAATTTAGTTGTGGCTGAGGGGGCAGCTCCTCCCATTGGGCAGGGAGTCTTTCCTAGGAGCCCAGCCTAATACCCAATCCGCCAGCTTTCCAATGATTTCCCAAGCACCAATTTCCGGTGCTAAATTCTTTCCTGCCTAAAATAGCAAAGATCTAAAAACATTTTGGATCCTCTACTTTCAACAAAAACAATGCTGCACAGGGTCAGGTCTGAGAAGTGGGTGAGGTATTGCAGGAGGCTCCCTTCTTTGAGTCTCAGCTTCCTCTTCTGTAGAACCAAGACCAAAGATTATCTGTTCCTAGTTACTGAAGACTGTGGCAGCTGTGTTTCCCAAAGATGGCCACGTTTCCTATCCCTCCTGTGGCCTTGCCACTTTCCACCACATCTTCTCTTTTGAAATGGGGCTGAACTCTGAATTCCAAGGCCAAGGCCAAAAAGGTGCAGGGCTGCAACTCTGCCCACCCACCATGGTTTCCAGCTCCGGCCCACCTATGCGGCTCGGGGCTCTGCCTGACGCAGGGCCTTGCCCTCCTGGCTTGCTTCCCCTCCCGTCTGTGGCCCAGCGCCTCACTGCACGTCATGGCCCATTTGCTGGTGTTGCTGGGCCCAGTGGGTGGGGTAAGAGCCCATGCCGGGCCTTGCACCTCCTGGCTCCTGTGTGCCACTGCCCTCTGTGCCCTGCGGCCCCTATTCCTACCACTGTTTCTTCCACTCTTACCCTACCCACAGGTGCTGTACGTGGCCCGAGGGGACTGCTGTGGCCATCAGGAGAGCCTCCCCACCCCATCCCCAACTCCAGTTCCCTGATCCCAAGTCCACTTCTGCCAAAGGAGAGCTTTGCCTGCGCAGCTGCCCTAGACTGAGACTGAGTAACTCCAAGGTCCCCAGATCCAAATTTCTGCTAGCCAAGGCAGTTGGCAGCCTGGCCCTGTCCTTATTGGGGTGTTGGGGGTGATCCAGCCTGGATCAAGCCAGTTCGCTGGCCTCAATGGGTGTCACAGAGACTGGTTGTTAGGTCGTTATGGTCATGACAGCATTATGGTCTCTGGCTTTTTATATATATAAATAGAAGGGACTACAGTATGATAGATACTACCACATGGATAAATCTTGGAAAAATTATGCTAAGTGATAGAAGCTAGACACAAAGAGTCACACATTGTATGATTTCCTTGATATGAAATGTCCAGTATAGCCAAACCTATAAAAATAGACAGTAATTTGTGGTTGCCTAGTACTGGGGAGGAGGGAGGAGGGAGTTTGGTGATGCGTAGAGGGGTTGTTTTGAGTAATTAAAATGTTCCAGAATTAAACTGTGGTAACATTTGTACAATCTGTGAATAAGTAAAAAATCATTGAATTGGGTACTGTAAATGAATGTATTTTTTGGTATGGAAATATGCCTCCATTACCATGTATCTGTGAGTTATCTATGGCTCAGGATTTCTCCTGAGAACAGCATGTGGTAGCATTTATCATACTGTAGTCCCTTCTATTTATATATTATATATATAGATTAGTCATGCAGGGTGGCTGCAGTCACTGAAAGCTTGACTGGCATGGAGGATCTGATTCCAAGGCGGCTGCTCCATTTTTGTTGGCTGCCAGCTGAAGACCTTAGTTCTTATTCCCTGTGACCTTATGGTTGCCTGAGTGTTGTCACTAAGTGTCAGCTGGCTTCCTTCCATGAGTGATAAAGAGAACAAGGTGGAAAAAGGTACAATGCCTTTTATAACTTAGTCTGAAATGTTATATTTGGTGGTCTTATAAAAAATTCATTGGTTTGGCCCAGCCCCTGTGGCTCATTGATTGAGCATTGTCCAGTACACCCAAAGGTCACCAGCTCGATTCCCAGTCAGGGTACATGCCCAGATGGTAGGTTTGGTCCCCAGTTGAGATTTTTTACAGGAAACAACTGATTAATGTTTCTCTCTCACATTGACATTTCTCTCTCCCTCTTTCCCTCTCCCTTCTTCTCTCTCTAAAATCAACTGTAAAAAAAAAAGAGAAAAAAATGTTGATATTTAAAAAAATTATATTAGTTACACAAGGGTGTGCAAGCATGAAGTAAGAATCACTGGGGGCTCTCTTGGAGGCTGGTCTCCATCAGTGGAGACTACAATTCTTGTTTTCTTCCAGGGACATCAACTTCCCCAGTTACTAACACTGCCCTGGTTGAATATACTTGTACCTTATGACCCCTGAGGCCTGTGAAGGGGCATTTCAGGTTTCTGCTGGAGATCTAAATGAATGTGTGTGTATGCCTGCATGCACATGCCCCTGCCACACACACACCATGCACATGCACACACATACATATATAAAAATATAAATGTATGGATATAAATATATGAAAAACATATGAATAAATATTTATATTATTTTTTTAAAAAGTCTATGAATTTTCAGGATTGGTTTTTATCTGCTTTTTCTTTTTCTTGCTAATATTATTTACTCTTACATTTACTTGGCAGACATATATGTATCCATAAGAAGTGCCTTTCCTTGCTGCAGTCCTCTAGGTAAGAAGTCCTGTCTCTCACATTGAAGAATCATGGAAAATACAAATGCAGAAACCCCGATCCTATGGCCTCCTGTGATGACTTTCAAATCAATATAGTGGCACCTGCTTGTGTTAGGCTAGCTGAAGTTCTGTTCTGTTTGTCTATTGATATTTTCCTAAGTGACTCAATTAATTAGGGGTTTTGAAGAAGACAGGAGATCTTGTGATGATCCCCAAGAGCTTACCTGTTCACAGGCTTTTTTTCCCATGTGATTTTACAGGGAGATGTTCGATGTTGAGCAGTCTTGACCCTGATCATTTTTTTTTTCCCCTTCATTGCGTGAGGATTGTTTTGTCCACCCCAAAAGCAACTGAAAATAAATCAAGAGCTTTATAACTGGTGAAGAAGGAACACAGCAGTACCCAAGTGAATGCAGGAGACAGGAAAGGGAAAACAGGGCTCCTTCAATGTTATGACTTCAGGACTAATATTGAGGGATTCTCCTTAGTGTCTGACTTCAACATGAGACTTTATTCCCTTCGTGTGTTTTCAGGAGTCATCAGAGATCTGCAATGATAGTGCTGGCAAATTTACATCACACGAGTCCCCTGAGGATGGTAGGAAGGAGCCCAGGCATTAGAGGTGTTGAGTTCCAGTGCTGGTTTGCCACTAACTCTGACCTTGGGCATATCACTTCCCTGTTGTGGGCCTCATTCCTACTCTGTAAACCAGAGTTGGACTAGCTCTGGAGTTCCCAGGCGTTGAGAGCCAATGACAACAGGGACTTGCATGGGGTAATCATTTTTTATTGTAGCCAAATAAAGCTATTAAAAACAAAAGCTAGCATATCCAAGACTATAATTTCATCATAAAAAACATTTGACCACCCACTCCCCCCAAAGTAGAAAATGCACAGTCTCATTGTGCATTTATGCCTATATAAGGAATAAATTTAATTTTATAAAAAAATAACTTAATGATCCATTTTTCTACAGACCTTAGAACCACGAATGGAAACCCAGGAATGGCCCTCCTTCCATTCTGGACATCCCAGGGCTCTCCCACAGTATGTGACTGTGACACTGTTGGAACGTAGCACTTTCTGGTGCCCTGAGGGCTCCCCAAGCAAGCTCTGGAACAAGGCTCGCAGAGCAGCTTGGACAGGGCTGCCAGCCCTCCCCTTGGGGTGCCATTCCATGCCTGGGCCCCAGGCTTCACTCAGCTGCCAGCTCACAGCTGCCAGATACATTATTAGCTGGTAATGGTTCATGTTTTTTCCATTGTATTAGGAAACTATAGAAGGTAGAAATGCCAGATCAAATCTGCACAGGAAATATCCTTTTGCTTATTTATTTGCCTCACCAGCCCTCCTGCCCAAGGTTTTATCGTGCGAGGCCCAGGGGATAATTCACCACTTGCATTTAGAATCCTTCCTTGGGCTCCATGGTCCAAATCCTGACAGCCACTGGCCAGTGCTATGGACTGAACTGTTATCATCCCAAAGTTCATATGCTGAACCCCAACTGTCAACATGATGGTATTTGGAGATGGGACTTTTGGGAGATAATTAGGGTTTGGTGAGGTCATGAGAGTGGAGCCTTCATGATGAGATTAATGCTTTTGTAAGAAGAGACACCTCCTCCCTCTGTCCCTCCCACTCCACATGCGCAAAAGAGGGATCATGTGGGGACACAGAGAAATACTGGCCACCTACAAGCTAGGAAGAGGCTCTCAGCGGGAATCAAATTGGCCAGCACCTTGATCTTGGACTTCCCAGCCTCCAAAACTGTGAGAAATAAGTGTCTGCTGTGTAAACCACCCAGGCTATAGTGGTTTGTTGTGACAGTCCAAGCAGACTAAAGCACCAGGCTCCTCAAAGTCTACCCCCTTCTCAGCTAACTTCCCAGGGGAGCCTCCTGCAAATTCCCGCTGAGCCAGGCTGCAGTTTGCAGTCTCCACCTCTCTCGTCTTCACACCTTCCCCTTCACTGACTGGCCTGACTCCCCATCATTGCTCAGATTTCTCCTTCCACCTCCGGTCCTCTGGGAAGCCTGCCTGGCTTCACAAACTGGGCGTGTCTCCTCTCCAGGATGTCCCCAGGCACACTGCCACCCTGCTTTACCCATCAGAGGGCAGGGTCTGTGTCTTGCTCACTGTCATTCTAGCACAGTGCCTGAAATGTGGGAGGGACTCAGTAGTACTCGAGTAATGAGTGGGTAGATAAATGTGCAAATCTAAGCAAAGCATCTTCTTGTGTTGGGAGTTTAGGAACCTGAAGGCTGGCCTATGCTATGGAGCAGTGTTCTTCCCTGCTTGATGCTCCTCAAAACCCCTTGAGCAGGCACTCTTGGGCTGCCACAAGGTCTGCAAATTGGGTCTGTCACATGCTGAGCACTAGAAGGAACTAGGAATTTGGAGCCTGGACAAGAGTGCTCTCTCTCTCTCCTTCTCTCTCTCCTTCTCTCTCTCTCTCTCTCTCTCTCTCTCTCTCTCTCTCTCTCTCTCTCTCTCTCTCTCTCTCTCTCTGTGTGTGTGTGTTGTGGGGGAGACCATGAGCATAACTATTTCCAAAACTTCTCAACTCCTCTTTGTGGTAATCGGAGCAGACATTCTATTTCACAGAAGCCTGACTTTTAAAAGAAAAGGGAAGTAGTTTCCACCTTCTTAGAAGGAACAACTTTCTGCAACTGGACTGAGGACTGGAGGCCCATATTAACTGAGCCCCTGCTGGGTGTCTCCTTTCTAAGGAAGGTGCAGTTGGTCCCAGTGCGCAGATGAGGAAACTGCCTCAGGCCTTGTGTCAGCTGGAACCTGGAGGGAGGCACCTTCTAGTGGTTCCATGGTTGCCCACTAGACCGCCATGGTGAAGTCCAGGACCCCTGGCATGACAGCCTCAAGCAATGTCATGAGGAATCGGTGTCTCCCTGCCTGTTTTTCAGGCCTACTTTCCTCAGTGTCAGCTCATGTCAGGCAGGCCAACTCCACGAGGGACCCCAGCGTACATCTGCTTCCCCTGGCCAGGTCATTGTTGTCCCTGAACTAAACACAATGGCCAGGAAGATGACAAAGCAAATTGCTAAGCCCAAGGGATGGTATAACTTGAGCCATGTGGGTGAACCTGTGTGCATCCCAAAGGAAAGTGGGGGAATATATGGCTGGCAGAAAAAAAAAGCATTTCCAGGCCAGAGAGTTACCCTTGGTTGGCAACTGAAGCAGGGCCTTGTACAAAAGTGGAGGCAGTGAGTGCAATGGTTTGAATCCCAACTCTGTCATCACAGCTGTATCACTTTGAAGAACTTACTGAAGCCTCCCTGTTTCTGATCCGTAAGGTGGACACAACAGAATCTGTCTCATAGGATCCTCAAAAGGATCAAAGTAGTTAAAATAACTGAAGAGCCCTAGCCAGTTTGGCTCAGTGAATAGAGCATCAGAGTGCAGATTGAAGGGTCCCAGGTTCAATTTTGGTCAATCACACATGCCCAGGTTGTGGTCTGGATCCCCACTAGGGGGTGTGCAAGAGGCAGTTGATCAATGGTTCTCTCTCATCATTGATGTTTCTCTCTCTTTCCTTCTCTCTTCCTCTCTGAAATAAATAAAAATGTATTTTAAAAAAACACACCCCAAAACAGAATAGGTTGCCAACATATCATGTGAGCTCTTACTCTGGATAGTCTGTTATAAGGTTCTGCAAGCTGAAAAATGCAGAATTGGCCAATAATACATACACCAATCAGAGTAGATGCTGAAATGCAGTGCTTAAGTCAGAACACAGACTTCACTGCAGAGGTGGCACTATGACAGGGGCGAACCCTGTGCTGTTAGCTCAGGGTCAGAAGCACTGGGAAGGCAGATGGGCTGTGTCTTGTGTTCTGAGGAGGGAATAGCTTTCCCTGAATTCATTTGGATGGGAGTTTCTAAAAAGATGGCCCCTGCATCCTGTCTACTCTGTCTTGAATTCCACCCAGAAAAATGTGGGGCCAACTGAAGTCTGGGCATGTGCACTAGTTTTATGATTAGGGTATCCCAGAGGAAATTTAATTTTAATCCAAGAAATTAAACAAACAGTTTCTGTGGTCCAAGCACTGTAGGTAGACAGGAATAATAAAGCATGGACCTCTGGGCTTTATTTGGGAGATAATTAGTGTTATATGAGGTCATGAGAGTGGAGCCTTTAGAATCCTTCCCTGGGCTCCATGGTCCAAATCCATGGAAAGTTAGGGAGTTTGGAAGAGAACTTAATCTGGGTGAAGGCCTCATAGGGGAGGGGGATGTCAATTCAGATGACTCAGAAGGAGCCCTCTTTAATGGGGTACGGTAGAGGCAGAGGAGAACAGCTTGAACAAGCTAGAGAAAGGGAGGGAAGCTGGTCTCAGCCACTCCTCTGTGGAGGGTCTAGGATGGTGTTTCTGGATTTCATGTGACTACGCCTACACTTGAGTTTCTGCTACACGTATTCAGTAAAGTAGTCAAGAAAGCAGACTATAAGGCTCTAGCCTTTTACATTTTGACAGAAAGTGATTTCTATCTACCAAACTTTTAATCATATACGAAGGAACAAAATTATATATTAGATTCTAAAAAGAAATACTTTTCAAATATCTTTTATCATAGAGCAATGAGACAATTTACTTTTCTTTTTACTTTAAAAAGAGAAGTAAATCAAGAAAGAATATAAGAAGATCTAAAATATAGGAAACACAGAATAACATACAAAGGAGATGGAAAGGATTACCAGGAAAACGGTGAAGGCAGATTCTAGAAGGTCAGCAATGTACCCAGAGAGAAGCCAGTCCAGACTGGAGCAGGTCAGAAGGCTTCAGGAGATTTGTTTTCAAGAGACTGGAATTATTAGAACGCTCACTGCTACTGAATCTTCAGGGGGGACTTCTGGTGCCTGGTTAGGCATGTGAAGAGCTCAGAATGAACCACTCTACCCTAACAACAAGTAAAACTGAAAAATCAACAACTCTTCTTAGAATGGTCAGAGAAATAAAGTCACAGAGTAAACTAACCCCTCCCCCAAGTTGGAGAGACAGACACTTACATGCTGAGTATTTGAACTTAGCACAGCAGAAATCCATGAGCAGAAATCTCAGAAGGAACCAGTGCTGGGACATGACACCTGAACTGCAATTGATGAATTACTGGAGGCTTGGCATACTTTTATGAGTTTTACTTCCATGACCTTGAGCAGTTTTCAACAGTTAGCATCAGAGAACAATCCCTTCTTACTTCTAGCTTGGAAAGGGAAAAGGAACCCTTTTGAAATACAATAAGGTCTCAACAAGGCCTGCTCTCAGGAGAAACTAGTTCAGCAGAGTCTAACTGACCTGGGAGAAGAGAAATACAGGCCTGCCTCCTTTTATGGTGCTTCACTCTATTGCACTTCACGGATGTTATGTTTTACAAATTGAAGGCAGGTCTCTCCACCAACGAAAACATTACAACTTGCTTTCTTGTTGTGGTCTGGAACTGAGCCCACAATATCTCAGAGGTATGCATGTACTCAACTCCAGGCAGCTCTAGCCTTCTACATATGGGAAGAGACATACCCAACTCCAGCCCATTTAGCCATCCTGTTCCTCCTAAGTGGGAGTTGGGGACTTGAGAAATTTCTGAAGTTCACAGTCCAGGGCACACGCTCATTAAAAGACTTTTACTTGCTATATCATGTCTAAATATCAATATTAAATCTCAAGGTATACCAACCGCAAAAAATACAACTTGAAGAGACAAAGAAAGCATCAGAACCAGACATAGCAAGGATGTTAGAATGATCAAACTGAGATTTTAAATATGTTAAGGTCTCTGATGGGTAAAGTAGTCAGCAAGTGAGAACAGATGGCCGATGCCAGCAGAAAGATGGAAAGCCTAAGAAAGAACCAAAAAGAAATGCTAAAGCCGAAACCAGTTTGGCTCAGTGGATAGAGCATCAGCCTGCGGACTGAAAGGTCCCAGGTTCGATTCCGGTCAAGGGCATGTACCTTGGTTGTGGGCACATCCCCAGTAGGGGGTGTGCAAGAGACAGCTGATCGATGATTCTCTCTCATCGATGTTTCTAACTATCTCTCTCCCTTCCTCTCTGTAAAAAAATCAATAAAATAGTTTTTTAAAGAAATGATGGACTATGTTCTAATAACACATTTAATTCAATGTTTTTGTCTCTCTGTGTATGGAAATTGGAAGGTAAAAGAAGTATAAATCTTGCTTCTTCCATTTTAAAAGTCTTAGTTGAATTAGGATTTAGGTTATGTAAATATAAGGATACATACAATATGTAAATAGGAAATGATAATAATTCAACATATACAGAACTGTTTATGGATATAATGCAAACAACACAGATAATGTTGAGTGAGGAGACTCATAATTATTAACATTTGTAAACTGCTTTCCATTTTACTCACACATATAATTTGATGTGGTACTTGCATTATCCTGAAAAACACATTGTGGTTATTATTATATGTGTTTTACAGATGAAGGGAAAGAAGCAACATTAAGATTAAGTAGTAAAG
Source organism: Pipistrellus hanaki (assembly GCF_964339955.1). Classification (NCBI taxonomy): domain Eukaryota; kingdom Metazoa; phylum Chordata; class Mammalia; order Chiroptera; family Vespertilionidae; genus Pipistrellus; species Pipistrellus hanaki. The sequence goes on along the minus strand of NC_140504.1, from coordinate 113,839,978 downwards.
AAAAGGCAACCTTAGTACATCCATTCTCAAATTCCACTGCACATTAAATATGTGGGAGCTTCAAAACATGCTGATGGCTATGTCCCACCTGATGAGGTCTTGGCTCTGGGTGTGACCTGAAATTTGGGTGGTTTAAAAGCTTCCCAGATAACTCTGAGGGGCACTCAAGCCTGGGATCCACTGGGAAGTTCTTGTTCAGGGGTTGAGGCAAGAGCTCTGAGAAAAGAAGTGTCTCTTCTGTGCTCTGAGCTGGGATGGGACTCTGGTAAGGCATACTACGCATTTGCCTTGAGCATCAAGAGGGAGGCACTAGAAACTCAGATAAATGGAGAATTCTGAGGTCAAGTTTATAGTATTTTATTGATTTTTTACAGAGAGGAAGGGAGAGAGATAGAGAGCTAGAAACGTTGATGAGAGAGAAACATGGACCAGTTGCCTCTTGCACACCCCATACTGGGGATGTGCCCGCAACCAATGTACATGCCCTTGACCGGAATTGAACCTGGGACCTTTCAGTCCGTAGACCGACGCTCTATGCACTGAGCCAAACCGGTTTCGGCTGAGGTCAAGTTTAACAGCTTCTTTACTGAGAATCTTTAATATGCTTGTTTCCACTGTGACTCTCCAATGGGGTGTAGAGTATTGTGTTTCCTAAAAGTTTTTAATTATTCAATGTTTCTCCCTCTACAGAGTTTCTGCTTATGTTTCTCAAGCCAGTGCTTCATGGCACCTAGGTTGAAAACTCTGGCTGTGAAACAGATGCCAATATTTCAGTCCATCCCCTTGTCATGGCAGTGATGCCTGTGAACACAACTGTAGCCAAATTCCTTTATTTTATTTTATTATTATTCTTTTTTTAATTTTTTTTTTTATTAATCCTCACTCGAGGATATTTTCCACTGATTTTTAGGTAGAGTGGAAGCGAGAGGGAAAGACAGAAAAACATTGATGAGAGAGAAACACATCAATTGGTTGCCTCTTGCGTGAGCCTTGACCAGGGCCCAGGCCAGGGAGTATCCTGCAATCAAGGTACATGTCCTTGACCAGAATTGAACCTGGGACCCTTGCTGAGCAGGCTGATGCTCTGTCCACTGAGCCAAACCAGCTAGGACCCAAATCCCTTTATTAAATGACAACAAAACATCTAATGCCAGGAAGAAATAGTGCAGTGCTACCATCCACCAAATTGGCCATACAAGAATCTAGGGTTTTCTTTGGATTACTGTCCTTCATCTCCTTTCCCACCACTTGCCTTAATCCAGAAATTGTGCTCCCCTTCCCCTCATTTGAAGCCTAGTCACAGGTGCCCTATTGCCAATATCTCATTCTCATCTATCTTCTACATGCTGTTCTCAGTAATCCTTAGAAGAAAGAAACTTGGGCTGAAACCAGTTTGGCTCAGTGCATAGAGCGTCGGTCTACGGACTGAGGGGTCCCAAGTTTGATTCCGGTCAAGGGCATGTACCTTGGTTGCAGGCACATCCCCGGTAGAGGGTGTGCAGGAGGCAGCTGGTTGATGTTTCTCTCTCATCAACGTTTCTAGCTCTCTATCTCTCTCCCTTCCTTTCTGTAAAAAATCAATAAAATATATTAAAAGAAAGAAAGAAAGAAAGAAAGAAACTTGGTAATTTCACTCTCTTACTTGAAAACTCCTCCCACTCTCCCTTTATGATTGAATTGAAATCCTTCATTTTTCTTACAAGATCTCTAAATAACGAACGCAGCCGTTTGCCTGTACTCCACACCATGCAGAACCTCCCTGAACTTGTCTCTGTTCCTGAACAGAAGATGCCCTTTCATAACCTTTGGACATATCTTCCTAGAAAGTCCTGCTCTCCATCATGGGAGTCAGCCCTTGGGATCTGATTAAATGTTCTACAGAAAGCCTCTAGCATCTCCCATACCCACAGATACAGTTACCAATACTCTCTTCTCTCTGGGTCCTCACATAATTGCCTTTGTTAGACGTAACATAAATCAGATTGCTCTTTTATTAGATAACCCAACCAGCTCCACTTTAATCCAATCATCTATAGTCCAGCCACAGCTACTCTAATTGTCCTTTCTGCAATCTAATCAGAACCCGAATGTCAATATAGTCCCCATTTATCCCTTCTTCCTTCTTCCTAACATTCATCCCTTCAACTCAATCACAGCCTTAAATACTATAGCCAACTGGCCCTTGGGATTAAAAGGGTTAGTCTGAAACTCTTCAACAAGGTTGATAAGAAAAACAATAATGGAAGGAAGCAGATTTATCCTGTGAGTCTGAAATCCTGATTTTAAGAAGTTTCCCCACAAGTTCAAGATGGTAACCACTTTGTTTTTTGTGTTTGTTTTTAAAAAAAAATATAATTTATTGATTTTTTTTACAGAGAGGAAGGAAAAGGGATAGTGAGGTAGAAACATCGATGAGAGAGAAACATCGATTAACTATCTCCTGCACACTCTCTACTGGGAATGTGCCCGCAACCATGGTACATGCCCTTGACCAGAATCAAACTCGGGACCCTTGAGTCTGGAGGCCAATGCTCTATCCACTGAGCCAAACCAGCCAGGGCAAGATGGTAACCACTTTAGCTTCAATTTTCAATGAAAAGTACCCCCAAGCTAAACACTACTGCTTTTATCTCTTTTAATTCTATTAACAGTAAGAACAATGACAAAAAAAAGGGGGGGGGGAGCAGAAGTCTATACCAGTGAATCTTAGATGCTAATTAAATGGTAAATTTTATTTTTTAAATATATTTTTTTATTTTTAAAAATCTTTATTGTTGAGGGTATTACAGATGTCCCCTCCCCCCATTATCCCCTCCCATCTGATTCCCGCCCCACCCCAAGCCTTCACTACTGTGTTGTCTGTGTCCATAAGTAATGCATATATGTGTGAAAGATCTTTGGCTAATCTTTTCCCTCCCCTGTCTCCCCCCTTCTGTTTGAGATTCATGAGTCTGTTCAATGGTTCCATGTCTCTAATTCTATTTTATTCACCAGTTTCTTTTCTTCATTAGATTTCTTGTTCATTTATTTTGATTTATAGAATCAATTGTTGTTGGATATGTATTTATTGCCATTTTAATGTTCATATTTCTTCTTCTTCTTCTTCTTCTTCTTCTTCTTCTTCTTCTTCTTCTTCTTCTTCCTCCTCCTCCTCCTTCTCCTCCTCCTCCTCCTCCTCCTCCTCCTCCTCCTCCTCCTCCTCCTCCTTCTCCTCCCCCTCTTCATTCTCTTCCTCTTCCTTCTTCTCCTTCTCCTTCTCCTTCTCCTTCTCCTTCTCCTTCTCCTTCTCCTTCTCCTTCTCCTTCTTCTTGTTCTTCCTCTTCTTCTTAGAGAATACCATTCAATATTTCATATAATATTGGTTTGGTGGCAATGAGCTCTTTAGCTTTTTCTTGTTCCTGAAGCTCTTTATTTACTTTAATTCTAAATGATAGATAACTGGCAAATTTTAATGTGGAGGAAGTGTAGCCTCCTGTAAGCTTAATTACAAGTAAACAAATATGCTAACAAACAGTGTCAATTTTTAAAAAATGCCACAAAATTAAAAAGCTATTGCTTTAAGTAGTCTAACAAAAAACAATTCAGTTTTCTTTGCAAATCATAACAAAGCAGAAAAGAACACCTTTTGTCATGATTGGTTTTCAGCTTGCCTTCTAGCAGTCTGAATTCTGCTTTAAAATGATGATCCTACCAGTGGCAGATATACACTCCTCTCCGTTCAGCCTTGACAGGAACAGTGTGTACAAAGGGCCGGCCCTTCCCAACCAGCCCAGATTGAGTCTAGGATGTGCTTTCTAGGGCATCATCTCCAAGGATCCCCCAAGCAGCCATCACTGTGTTCTGAACTAATAGTTGTCTCAGCAAAACCACAGTACCACTCACTAAACCAGATGCCAAAACCAAAAAACAAACAAAAACCAACTACCCAACCAGCACATGACCTGTACAGAATTCTGTAACCAGTCCAGAAGTCCATCATAGGACATTTTAAAGCAAATAGAAACATGATTTTATTGCATGCTTCTATTGGTGGTGGGAGGTGGGATCAAATGTCTTCCAACACTTGCTTGTGGAAATCCAGTATGTGGCATGCTTCAGGATGGGGGAAGAACCCGCATGTGTTTAGAGAGAGGGAAATGCAAAGCATGCTGGATGGAAAAAGCTCCCCAAGACTTTGATGAGTTCACTAGAAAAAAACTCACAGGAGATGTCACAGATTTCAAAATAGATTCTGACCATAACTGTGTCTGAGTTTTGTGGGATCTAATTTTTTTCTTTAGTTTTTATCCAATTAATACTACTGCATGGTTTAAAAAGAAGTAATGCTAAAGGATTAACAAAACAAAACAAAACAAAACAAAACAAAAGCAAACAGTTGCCAATTTTATCACTGTTTTTTGTTTTTTCCCTAGAGGCAACCACTTTTAACCTTTTCAGATATTTCTTGTCATATTTACCTTATTATTTTTTAAATTCTCAACCAAGGATTTTCAGAAAATGGAAGGGAGGGTGAAGGAAGGCGGAAAGGAGGGAGAGAAACATCGATGTGAGAGAGACACACTGATTGGTTGCCTCTGGCACGCACTCTGAGTGGGGCTGGGGATTGAACCCACAACCCTGCCTTCTGTGAGATGATGCTCTAACTACTAAGAAAAACTGGCCAGGATATATCTACCTTATTGATGTGTTTCTCAACAACTTTTATACTGCTATTTTGTGATTATTCAATTTTACTTTATCTATTGGCTTTTTATGATGGATAAATATTCATTTTCCCCCTCTATTTGACTAATGCAACACATGTGAAGAAGAGGGTATTATGAAGGCATTAATATTTAAGTCAGATAAGAAAAATGCAAGAAATTAAACTATATATCAATCTTAATTAAAAATCTAGTGGCAAAAATCCCAAATATAATATTAGCAAATTGAATCTAGCAGTTTACAAATATATATATATATGTGAACTAGGTGAAGTAGGCTTTGTTCAGATAGTTCAAGGCTAGAATCTCTGCCTGTGGAATGTACTACATTAACATCTCAATGTCCACACACGCAGTTCAAAAAAAATGAACAAACTAGACCTAGCAGGAAATTTCCCTGAATTGTTCAACGTATTTTTAGAAACCTGTGGCAAATGTCATACATGATAGTATACTTTTATGCGCTTTACATTTTTCTTAAAAATCAAATTATGGGGAATTTTAGCCTGTACCTGGTTGACTCCCAGCTGGGTGGGGGTGAACAGTATCCCATGGGCACTTGGTAGATGAAGGGCAGATAGGAGGGAAAGCTTTTACCTGCTTTCTCCTTCAAAAGATGTCCATAGAGAAATAATGCCACAGGAAAATCAGAGAAACAAGAAAAGGTCAGAGGTCTGCCCAGAAAAGAAGATATTCTAAACAAATCAGGATTGTCTCTCCTTTCACAGAACACTTAATGCACAAGGGGTAAAGTGTTAGGTAGAAACATAAAAAGCATTTCAGTACCATACTGCAGTTTTTCCAAGGAAATTTATATCATCTCTCTCTCTTGCAAAAAATATATCTATTAGTATATCTATCTATATATATCTATACAGTATCTGTCTTTGCAAGCACAGTGAATGTGGCTTTTTATACTGTATCTTAGAAGTCCATGTGAGAGCAAGTCCTGCTTCAGTCACTGTTTGTGTCGGCATTCAAATAAACTCTGGTGTCCTGTCAATGCCTCCTCTTGCTTTTGATACTGTCGTCGATGAAGATTATTAATATCTAAACATTGCCCTCATCTTCATTAGCTGAAAATGGATGGCTCAGATTGTGGGAAAAAGACAATAGTGGGACTGATTAATTACCTCAAAATCTTTATTTTTCTCCCAACTGGGGATAGCCAGAGCAGTATCTGCTGCTGCTGAACCTTTGCCTTGGGGCTCAGTGGCAGCACAAGCGACACTGCTCACAGACAGCACTGAGTGCCCTCCCCCACAGATAGTGCCACAGAGACCAGCCTGCTGGGGGGCAGGCAACTGAATTTACAGAAGAAAATCTAGTCCTGGGGTTGCTTCTAATATGCCCCCTATAGGATTCATGGAAAATGAGATCAGTAGAGAGATTACCCTGAAATACCAACTTCTTGGCAATTCAGGTGGATGGAGAATGCCCAGTAAATTCAGGAAGTTAAACTCTGTACTCTTTTTTGTTCCATTCAACTGTGTCTCTGTTCCTTTGCTTATATCATACCATATAATAGTGCTGAATATAGCACTATAAAGACTTAATATTGGTCAATAGGAATATTCTAGTCTTCTTTTTGGAAAACTTTTTAGATATACTAGTTTCTTTGGCTTTCCTTACAAATTTTAGAATGACCTAGTCTATCTGTGTAAAAAAAAAAATGATCCTTGTTTGATAAATGAATGAATGAACTGTTGGTGGGGGAAGGGGGTTGGAAACAGCACCAGGTGTTAGACCAGTGGCGTGAGACCAGACCTGGGTTCAGCAACCTCGTTACTTGAGTTCTGGCTACAAAAGAATTCAGAGCCAAGACTCCAACTATAAGAAAACATGTATTTGGAGAATCACAGAGATAGAAGAAGTAATTTGTAGAATAAATGGACATGGGAAACAAGTTGAGAGGTAAATGAAGGGCCCTTGGAGGTTGGGAGTGAGGGAGGTAAGGATGAACCTGGTGGGAGGGGGTGGGGGAAGGGAAAGGCTTGGGCAGGCTCCCTGGTGGGAGAGCACACTGGGCCTTCTGTCCTAAGGGTTTAAAGGGTGGAGGTGTTAGGGGAGGTCAGAGAGAAGGATTTTAATAGAATATTGGGCAGCTTTCCAGATGTATCTTTTCAGTGTCTAGGTCTCCATGGATTGGTTGGTTGAAGTGCAAGGGTCATTATTCAATGCAGCTGGTACAGATTCAGCTGTGAGGTTGCTTGTTTGGTTTTGCTGCTTTTCTGGGTCTGGAGCTGAGATACAGCGGAGGCCTAGATGTTATTTCTAGGATGGAAAGGCCAGGGGGCGTCCAAACTGTTTGACTAGTGATATGCTAGGGGAGGAAAGGTCACCCTGGGGTTGTCCTTTGCTACACACCTGAGGCCTTTTGCCCTGGTGACCTTCTGTACATGGCCCATCATCCTTGCTCTGCTCATACTATCTAACTTCCTACCACAGCATGAATATCACCAGCTGCCCCTGCTTCTCTTCTTTCACCGTTCCCAAACAGGAGAGGCGCTATCATCTTCCAGACACTTCATCAGCATTCAGAAGCCAAGGCAAAGAGAGACATATTTTACCATCAAGTTGGCCATAGATTAGCCAACCCACAGTTCTGATTTGCACTTTTTTATTTTAAAACAAAAATACTTTATACTACATTGATTTGATAAAACTTTATACAAAATAATCTCTATTCCATCCTGCACCTAAGAGATAACCATTTCTAGTAATTGACATTTATTTCCAGATCAATGTACATGTACCTATACCTATCTATTTACCCTATATAATAAAAGTCTAATATGCAAATTGACCATCACTCCAACACACAAAGATGGCTGTTCCCATGTGGTCAAAGATGGCCACCCCCATGTGGACACAAGATGGCCACCACAAGATGGCCAGCAGGGGAGGGCAGTTGGGAGGGACCAGGGCTGCAAGGGAGGGCAGTTGGGGGGACCAGGCCTGCAGGAGAGGGTAGTTGGGGCTGGGGGACCTGCAGGAGAGGGCAGTTAGGGGCAACCAGGCCAGCAGAGGAGGGCAGTTAGGGATGACCTGGCCTGCAGGGGAGGACAGTTAGGGGTGACCAGGCCATCAGGGGAGGGCAGTTAGGAACAATTGGGCTGGCAAGGGAGGGCAGTTAGGGGTGACTGGGCCTGAAGGGGAGGGCAGTTAGGGTAGACCAGGTTGGCAGAGGAGGGCAGTTAGGGGCAATCAGTCTGGCAGGGGAGCAGTTAGGTGTCGATCAGGCTGGCAGGGGAGTGGTTATGCAGTGATCAGGCTGGCAGGTAAAAGTGGTTAGGGGCAATCAAGCAAGTAGGCAGTTGAACGGTTGGGATTCAGCAGTCCCAGATCCCACTGGGATCAGGCCTAAACGGGCAGTCGGACATCTCTCGAGGGGTTCCAGATTGGAGAGAGTGCAGACTGGGCTGAGGGACAACCCCCCATGCATGAATTTTGTGCACCAGGCCTTTAGTCTGTCTGTCTATCTATCTATCTATCTATCTATCTATCTATCTATCTATCTATCAAATAGAAATATATACTAATTATCCGGGACGCTATAATGGGTCGACCAGACAGGAGGAGGTTGCACACACAGTGTTGGGGGCAGGGTGGCAGGGTGGCAGGCCCTCTGTGTGCCTGCATTGGGGGAGGGCTTGTTCAGCAGCCACTGAGGCTGCTTGAAGGGCCAGCGAGGGAGCAGGGTTAGACCCGCAATCTCCACGACTGGTGCAGGGCCCCGGGAGCCAGGCAGGGCCAGACAGACAACTCCAGGGTGGGTGGTGCAGCCTGACCCGCCCCCAGGTGGTCTAGCCATGAAGCTTAACAGCAGACAGCAGGGCCTGCTTGACTGTAGCTGCGGTGACCCAAGAGCAGGCAAGCGGGCCTGCAAGCACCACACAGCACAGCCTGCTTGCCCATCTGTGGAGCAGGCAAGCCCTGCAGAGAGCCGAGAACTATGGGGAGTGGGCCTAAGCCGTTAGTAGAACATCCTCTGAGGGCTCCTGGATTGGAGAGGGTGCAGGTCAGGCTGAGGGACCTCCCTCCCTCCCATGCACAAATTTCGTACACTGGGTCTCCAGTTTTATATAACAATGCTAACTATGTCCACTAATAATAGACTAATTTAGCTGGATCCCTAAAGAGAAGGAGGCTTGAAAATTTCTCAAAGGAGTAGGTAAATGAAAAGGAAAAGGTAAAACTGCATCCCATCAGTGAGTTACTACAAATTTGTCCTGAGACCTAAGTTTATTATGATCTTTTAAAAAATTTAGCCATAGGAATTTGAAAAGTCACTTGTCCATCTTATGTAGACCTTTAAAAAATAAACACACCAGCCCTGGCTGGTGGCTCAGTGGTTAGAGCATTTCCCCATGCACCAAAGGGTCTCAGATTTGATTCCTGGTCAGGGCACGTACACAGGTTGTAGGTTGGATCCCCAGAACAGGTGCATACAGGAGGAAACTGATCAATTCTATTTCACATCAATATTTCTCCCCCTCTCTCTATTCCTTCTTCTCTTTAAAAATTACTGGAGCCCTTGCTAGTTTTGCTCAGTGGATAGAGCATTGGCCTACAGCCTGAAGGGCACATACATTGGTTTCAGGCTCCTGGCTCTGGTCAGGGGCATGCAGGAGACAACCAATCGATGCGTCTCTCTCACATTAGTGTTTCTCTCTGTTTCTCCCTCTCCCTTTCACTCTCTCTAAAAATCAATGGGAAAAATATCTTTGGGTGAGGATTAAAAAAAAAATCAATGGATAAATTTTAAAAAAGTAAATAAACACAACATTTACATTGTATATGTACAATAATATGCTGGTTCCTTTACTTAAGCATAGAATTACCATATGATCTATCAATTCCACTTCTGGGTGTATACCCAAAGGAATGGAAAACAAAGTCTTAAATAGTTGTACATCCATGTTCATAGCAATATTATTCACAATAGCTAAAATGTGGAAGCAACTGAGTGTCCACCAACAGATAAATGGAAAAAACAAAATGGAACAGTATTCAGCCTTATGAATGAAGAAATCCTGACACACCAAAACATGGCTGAATCTTGAGGACATTATTGTAAGTGAAATAAGACAGTCACACAGACACAAAAAAGAATCATCACCGGATGATTCCACTTATATGGGGTACCTAGAGCAATCAAATTCAAAGAAAGAGAAAGCAGAATGGTGGTTGCCAGGGGCAGGGGGAAGGGAATGGGGAGAGTTAGATACAGAATTTCAGTTTGGCAAGATGAAGAATTTGGGGGGATAGATGGTGGTGATGGTTGTACAACAACATGAAGGTATTTAATGCCTGGAACTATAAATTTAAAACCAGTTAATATAATTAAATTTAATGTTACGTGTATTTACAGACAATTAGAAGATAAGCAAAAAAGATTCAATTCAGGTTGCTTCCCCAAGAGGCTGAGGAGCAGCTGTCAGAGAGATGATGGAATGGGGGATGAAACGCTGGGTCCACCTGGCTAATTGGCCAGTTGAGGAGTCTCACTGTCCCTTAATTAAAGCAAGCCTCCTGGCCAATAACACCTCCTCCGCTTAGACATATGCTGAGGGAATCAGAATTTAATTGTCACAACCTTTTTTAGAAAAAACTATTATTCAAAGAAGATGTGGGAAAGCCAATTAAAGCATGGTCTAGCCAACATTCTTTGAAAATAGTTGGCATTATCTGGTCAAAGTAACATCACAGCCCAGGAGGAGCAGCACGTGGGATCATAGCTAGGGGTGAAAGGTCTTATCCTCTCTTCACATGCACCGCCTGCAGTTGCAGAGGTTCGTTCAGGAACTAGGCAGAGACACAGATCCAAGCCTGGGACAGGGAGGCTCCTGGAGTCTTAAATAGGAACATTATTAGCATACACCCATATTTACGTTGTACAATATATGTACTAAGTTGTATATTTCCGTACCACATCACTATGTCTCTAGTGAACATAAATTAAACCTCATAATGACAAATATAATTACACTAAAATATGCATGGAATTCCTGAAATATGTACATGTATTTATGAAACTAATATTCTTAGCCCTAGCTGGGTAGCTCAGTTGATTAGAGCATTATCCCAATGTGCCAAAGTTCTGGGTTTGATCCCTGGTCAGGGCATATTCAAGAATCAACCAATGAATGCATAAATAAGTAAAACAACAAAAATTGATGTATCGCCCTGGCTGGTTTGGCTCAGTGGATAGAGCATGGGACTGAGGACTGAAGGGTCCCAGGTTTGATCCTGGTCAAGGGCATGTACCTTGGTTGTGGGCACATCCTTAGTGGGAGGTGTGCAGGAGGCAGTTGATTGATGTTTTTCTCTCATTGATGTTTCTAATTCTCTATTCCTTTCCCTTCCTCTCTGTAAAAAAATCAATAAAATATATTTTAAAAAAATTGATGTATCAAAATTTCTCTTTCTCTCTTTATCTTTCTCTTTTTCCCCTTCTCTGAAATCAATAAACAAAAATACTTAAAAAACACACACTAATATTCTCATTCATAATATTACTAGAGGCCTGATGCATGAATCCTTGCATGGGTGGGGTCCCTCTGGGTGGCCTGCAGGAATATGGGCTGAAACCCGCAATCCAGTGCTGCCTGCAGCTCCTACCTGCTGCTCCCACTCATCCCAGACCCACTGTGCCTGCAGTGGGCTCGTACCCAATCAGTCCCAATCAGAAGAGGCTCCTGCTGCCACAGCAGCACTAGCCAGCCATGAGCCTGTGTCTGTCGCCCTCCCAAGAGGCTGAAACCAGCTCCCTGACATCCCCTGAGGGGTCCCAAATTGTGAGAGGGTACAGACTAGGCTGAGGAACTCCACCAGTGCACAATCGGGCAGGAGAGGGGCCGAGGGAGGGCTCCAGGACATGTCTGGCCCATCTTGCTCAGTCCCTATTTGCCGATCTCAGCAATAAGCTATCCTACCCGTCAGAGCATCTGTCCCCTGGTAGTCAGTGCACATCATAGCGAGCGGTTGGCAGCCTTAACATATCATTAGCATATTACACTTTGATTAGTTGTTCAATTGTTCTGCCATTCAGTCTATCTGCATATTACCCTTTATTATATAGGACTTGAGTCCCAGTCATGAAATTTGTGCACAGGGGGAGAAGGGGTCCCTCAGCCCAGCCTGCACCCTCTCCAATCCAGGACCCCTCAGGGGATGTCTGACTGCCAGTTTAGGCCCTATGCCTGACATCCTTCTCACAATCTGGTACCTGGCTCCTAATAACTTGCCTAATAATCTGCCCCTGGCTCCTAATAACTTGCCTGCCTACTGGCTTGATATCCACCTAACCACTCCCCTGCCAGCCTGATGATCCCTAACTACCCTCCCCTGCGGGCCTGATGACCCTCAACTGCCCTCCCCTACTGGCCTGATTGCCCTTAACCACTTCTGTCTCAGCCCCCAACACTGTGGCTTTGTCCAGAAGGAAGTCAGACAGTAGGAAGATGTTTGGTCTCTGATCTAATAAGCATATCACCCTTTTATCAGTATAGACTAGAAGTCTGATGCACAAAAATTTATGCAGAATGGGCCTTCCTTCCTCTGGCTGCTGGCACTGCCTTCGCTCTGGCCGCTCTGGCCCGGAGCCATCTTTCTGCCTTCCCATGCTGCCCCAAGGCCCTGAGTGGCTGAGGTGGTGTGGAACACCTGCGTCGTTGCCATGGCAATGATGCAAGCATCCCACCCCGCCCTGGCTGCTCAGTGCCTGTATATGCAAATTAACCCATCTTTGCTGGATTAATTTGCATATGCACTCCTGATTGGCTGGTGGGCATCACAAAGGTACAGTCAATTAGCATGTTACTCTTTTAGGTAGATACTCATATCACATGTACACCAAGTTCAGAATCTTCATCATCAACCCAAACTTGGCCATTTGCTAGCTAGCTATATGGTGTTAGCAAGGTATCTCCTAGTGCCTCAGTTTTCCTATCTATAGAATAACAATAACAATTGTATTTACTTTGGCAGGTTGTGAATGTGAAATAAGCTGTGCAAGTGAATACTTTAGAGCTGGGCGGGTCACACAATAAGTGCTCAATACATTTAGCACCATGTGTTTGTGAGCAGGTAAGCTCACCATCCCGGTAGCTGAGTGTCAGGATAACTCCTGCCTCTGACCTACCTCAGACTTCCTCATCTTCACAAGTCATTGATGTCTTAGTTTCAGACTCATGCATCTAAAATCTTGGTCAGACTTTCCCTTTCCTATCAACACTTTTATTCAAGATCGGGATGGATGTGCAGAGGGAGAGGTACAGGTGAGAACCACTAAACAGTCATATGTTGTGTGTTCATAACTGTCTGAAACCCTCGGCTGGGGCTACTTTATCAACACTTTCTCTGCATGCACGTCTCCGTGAGTACCAGGACATGCTTAGGGCCCCTCGCCACCTGGGCTGTGACCTTCCCAGCCTTTGGCACGGGGAGCGGTCAGCTTCTCAGATGAGATCACCACTGTCTGGCCCAGGGAGTGTGGCCAGAAAACTCCACATTGAGCCAGATGGTGTGCTTTCTTTTGAGACAGGAGAACATGTGTTCCAGCTTTGCAAGGAAAAATCGACTCGGGACTTCGTGTTTTGATTGCACTTGGCTCCCACCTCTTATAAGTCCAAACGTTTGTGGAACAGGGAAATGAGCTTGGAGTCAAATGATAAAGCTGATATGATTCATGAGTCTGTCAGGAGGAAAGAAACAGGAAGCGCAGGGGCTGGCTCTGGGACCTGACATCATCACGAGGGCATCCTGTCCCAGTCCTGGAAAACGCAGCTCGTACCACCTCGGGATTCTGAGACACAGGAGACAGAAGCTATTTTGTTATTTGGCCAACTGAGTGCAGTAAACCTGAACTTGAAAGTTTTAACCATGAAAGTGAGTAAAGGGTGAAATGTCGGTATGTGGACTGCAGCCAAGAACCGCTAGGAGAAATAAAAGAAGAAACAAAACCCTTCAGTTAAAACACCAGTGGAAAAACACTTCTTAAAAACAAACACTGAGAAGCACAATGTGCTTTTATTGTGCCTGGGATTTTTTTAAACGGGCTTTGGAAAGGAATCTCTGGTGTTTATAAAGTTCATCCTGAATAAGGGGCTACTGCAGGGCAGTTGGGCATGTGGCCTCAGGGCACAGATCTCTCAATTCACTGTTTCTTGTGAGGAGGGATGGCAGGTGCGTGGGTGCCGGTGAAGGAAGGGAGGAGGGGGCCAATGTGAGGCTTTGTCCTCTGACCAGGAGGAGATGGTATTTCTATCTCCTTTCCTAGAGGAGGAGCAAGGTTTAGAGAGGCTCATGCCCTGCCCCAGTGAGACAGTTGGTAAAAGCTGACGTCAGAGCTGAAGCCCAGATGGGGGCTCTGCAATGGGTGCTGGGCTCATAAACCTGGGGGATGGCGGAAACCCTGCTTCTCTTCCTTCGCAAGATCATGCCACCAGCAGCATCGGCACCAGCAAACCAGGCCTGGCAGAGTGGACAATGAAACTACGTGATAACACTCACCCGGGTCTATAGCAAGGCCCTGAAAACTGCAGCCGTGGGCCCCATCCGCCTGTTGGCCGCCTTGTAAATGCTGGCCTGCGGGGACACAGGCACGCTGTCCTGTGAGCTATGTCTGAGCTGCTGTCCTGCTAAAGGCACAGTTGCGCAGTTACAACAGGGACTGCATGACCCACAAAGGTGAAAATACTTACTCTCTGGCCTTTTACAGAAATGTTTCCTGAACCATGGTCTAAAGCCAGAGAGCTTCCTGGAGAGGGATGTCCCCTCTCATTTCAGAGCTCCCTTCCCACACTCTACACTGCTGCGCGGCCACCAGCCAGCTCCGCCCCTTGGCGGAGCACACCCTGACTGATGGCAGTGGGAAGGGCAGTCTGGCTAAATAATGCATTGCTGGGGCTGCTCCGTTCTCACTTCCCTGGTATGTGAGATCTGTGAGCTAGGGCTGAGGCAAACTCATTTTTGCATTCCTAGTAAGTATAATACCGTAGGTACTCAGTAACTTTTATTTTAATAGATAAATAATAGATTAATAAATTTAATAGATTAATTTCTTAAAATTAATAAATGAATGAGTGCCTTAATCCCAACCATTGAGACTCTCATGCCAGGCAGACCACCCAGAACCTCAATTCAAAAGGATGGACCAGACAGGAGGATTTCTGGGCAGCTATGAATTTAGCTCCCTTTCATGCCAATATCCTTTTAATATTTATTTCACATTTATTTAGTGAGGAAAACAGAATTTTCTTTTGGTAAAAATTGTATGTATATTAATTTCCATTTAGGGGATTATTAGCTATGTTGATTATGACATAGCATCTAAACTTACTGTGTTTGGACTTACCTTTCATTTTAGTTTTTTCATCACTTGTGACTGGATTACAATTAGTCATTCGCAGACACAAAGAATTGAAAGAACACAAAATCATTTTCCTGGCTTCCATTACCCCAAAAACATTTTCCATTTTTCTGGAGTCATTATCTCTTGAATTTTCTTTTGCACTTTCTGAACACACTTTTTAGATGCATAGTAAAAAATCTAAAATTTATGTAATAAAGCAAATGCTCAGTCTCAGGAAACATCCCTGTACAGCCCATTTTTAGGTTTCAGAACCTCAGCTGACCATGTAGTCACTTCAGCTAAAGAGACCAATGACCACACCTTCAACATTCACTCAAATAATAAAGGCGAGCATATTCAAGGAGTGCTGTCCTACTTTCACTTGACAGGATTGGCCGCTTTGGTGGATATGGGACCCATTTTGTATTTAGCCATTAATCTAAAGAGTCCTACAGGGAAACCTGAATTAATCACCCCCCATTAGTGACTGATCCCAATAAGGACTGAGCACATCTACAGCCTGGTGCCTAGAGAAACTGCCCAGATAGCTGCCTATTAATCCAACTCAGCCTGGTCACCTACTTTTATCACAAAGGTCATGTCAGTTCACATCAACCTAGTGATAGACGGCCATGAAACAACAATGGTAATAATAACATCTGCCACCAGAACGTGAGCTCTATCAGGCAGGCATGTCTGTCAGTTTTGTTCACTCACTGCTGCACTGCCAACTCCCAGGACCCTGCCCCACATTGCTCAGGGAGGCAAGCAGGGTCTGGCTAAGCAGTGCGTCAGGGAGCAACAAATAGGAGCTCGACAAATACTGGGCACCTCAAAAAAGTATACACATTTTAGCAGCTGATAGCTCAGTTTTAAAAAATGTGTTTCTTGTTGATTTCAGAGGGAAAAAGGGAGAGGAAGAGAGAGATAAAAACATCAATGATGAGAGAGAATCATCGATTGGCACAACCCCAGTGGGGATCAAGCCAGCAGCCGGGCTGTGTCCTGAATGGGAATTGAACTGTGACCTCCTGGTTCATAGATCGACGCTCAACCACTGAGCCACACCTGCTGGGCTGATAGCTCAATTTTGAAAATGAAATGTATTTTAATAACCACTGCCTTTATAATTATTTGATGTGTATATATACATTTCTGGACACCCTATATTTGTTGAATGAATGAATTTGTTGAAAGATTACTGTAGCTAAAGCATTATGTCCATTTAACAGGTGAGAACATTAAGGTTCAGAGGTTAATTGACTTGCCCAAATACATACACCGCTGGTGAAAGAGCTGAACTGAAGCCTGTTAGACCTCAAGATCTTTGCTCTTGGCACAGTTCCACTTGATCCCACGGGGGTATGGTGTCGGTTATATCAGAACAAATTAGAGCATTCTGACTGGTAAGACACAAAGAACACACATGAGAGTATTTGCTCACCACAAAATATTCGTCACCCCAGGGAACAGCTTACAGGCTGTCTGCAGGGCAGCAGAAAGCCTCCTTTATTGCCAACTGCAGACAAGGACCAGCCAGAACTTTTAGCAAACCAGTGGCAATGAGGGGAGGCTTTACCTGACTCTCTGGGCAGGTTTTGTGACATAGAGAGGATGAGAAGTCTGAAATTTCAGGAAATAATCTTTGAGCATGTTCTAAGCCTTCTCTTGATTTGTCTAGTAAGTTGCTGGTTTTATAACAGATGGGCACCCCGACTCAACTCCGTGGGCAGGCAGCGAGAACCATGTCCCAGGGGTAGTAAGGTCTGTGTGTCTGTATGCCTGTGTGCTCCTCTCCCATCTCACATAGCACACACGCATTTCTGTAAGGGGGTGTGTGCAGAGATAAGTGCAAAAGGGCACATGCCGGCTTCTGAAGCGGTCAATATTGGTCAGCTGGAAGCAGCACATCTTAAAGCAGAATTCACTGGGCTGGGCTGGGAGCTTGCTAAAATAAAGATTCTCAGATACGCCCCAGATCTGCTAAATCAGACCCTCTGGGGGTGGGTCTGGGGAAATGTGCTTGTAACACGTTTCCTGGATGGTTATTACACACACAAAGATGAATGAGAACCACTATTCAAGGATTGGGTACAAAGAGGGATATTCACTTTTTATGATTAAATGTATGTAGTATTTGATACTTTTGTAATAAAAAAAACTGATATGAAGGAAGAAAGGAATGAGAGAGAACAGAAAAAGACAGTACAGTGAGTAAGGGAGGGGGCACAGGTACAGGAAGCCCATCTCCCAGTTTAAAATCTTCTCTCTCATGTCCCTTTCAACCTACTCTTACTTGCTGTCCTCTCTCTGTTAGATATGCCACCGCCACTAGTCAACAGCACCACACTGTCCCCTCCAAAACAGAACAGCTCCACTGCAGGCCCTGGGCCGGAGCTGTTTGCCTGCGTGCAAAAACAGACATTAATATTTCATGAGCAATAGAGCAAAGCCAGACCCCACAAGAATTGTTTACCAACTTGCCTTCTTAGCATGAACAAATAAACCCGCCACCTCCAAGCTTCCCGTTGATGTGGCATTTATTCCACACACCAGGATACCTAATGAAGGCTGTATGTTTTGCTTTTTAAAACGAAGTTGTTTTGCCTTAAAAGACAGAAAACGTCCATTCTAAAGAGGACCTTGAATTCTAAAATATTAAGTTTTCCACGGCGGAATCTTTAAAATGAAGCCATTTGGTTCCTATCCTCCTGGCAGGGCCGCGCTAAGCCATCGCCACCCTGATGGCAGGACGGGCACTGAGGAGGAGCTCCCTGCCCTTCTGGGTGTTTCTGGCCGACACTGACCCCGCCATCCACTTCTCTCAACTCTGTCTAAGAAACCAGTCTCTCACTGAGCTGGGTCCTTAGCACAGGTTGCTCCGAACCGGCCTGCCAACCCAGGAGAGTGGCCTGAGGAGTGAGACCCAGAGTCAGCGTCCTGAGCCCGGGAGCGAGTGTGCGCTGTGGCCCTCACAGCGGCTGCCCCTGTGTTTCCTGGCTGCTCCCAGCTACACTGACAGGGTAAACTCAACTCCTCCTCCTGGGACATCGGCACAGAAGCAGCTGCGTGTGTGGGACCCATCCATTCTGAAAGGGGGTCCTCAACCTGGGCTCCGCACTGGAATCACCAAGGAACCCTGGGAAATTCGATCTACACCCCAGCCCCGTGAGTGAGGGCCCCGCAGCAGCATTTGGTGAAGTTCTGCAGGGCATTCCAACACCTGGCAGAGGCGGAGCCCCTGGTCCCAGCCTAAGTCAGCCTGGCTTGACGCTTGTTGCTCCCCGCGTGGGCTGTGACCCGCAGCACTGGCGTTATCTGGGAGCCTGTTACAAAGGCTGACTATTGGTCGTTTTTAATTATATTTGTCATTTTTAATTATATTTCCCACGTATGAGTGAAATCACATGGTTCTTGACTTTTTCTAAATTGACTTATTTCACTTAGCTAGCATAATATTCTCAAGGTCCATCCATGATGTCACAAATGGCAGCATTTTATCTTTTCATATCTGAGTAGTATTCCATTGTGTATACGTACCACATCTTCTTTATCCAGTCCTCCACTGAGGGACACTCTGGTTGTTGTCATGTCTTGGTCACCGTGAATAATGCTGCAATGACCATAGGAGTACACATCCTATCTAATAAAACAGTAATATGCAAATTAACATCACACTGCTCAAACCACACCCACCAGCCACGCCCACCAGCCAATAGGAGCAAGTATGCAAATTAACCCCAACCAAGATGGCTGCAGCCTCAGAAAGCAGTTGAGAGGTTTGGGTTTCCTTGGCAACTGAAGCCAAGCTTTCCACACACCCTGGCTGGCCTAGGCCTCCACTCAAGGCTACAAAGTTTTAATTACAGAAGATACATAAAACCAAACAGAAATGGTGGCAGCCACAGAGCAAGCAGGGGGCTTAACTTCACTCCAGGCTACAAAGTTTCAATTGTAGAAGGCAGATAAATTCCAGATACCAGGGCCTCTGCTTGGGTCGCTGAGGGGCATGGCCGGCCTGCAAACCACCACAGGCCCCTCGCCCAGGCAGCCCCACACCCCAAGGGAACCCCAACTCTGATCCGGGACACCCTTCAGGGCAAACCAGTTGTCTCCTGTATGTACCCTCACCTGGAATCAAACCCCTCGGCCTTTCAGGGTAGGAGATGAAGCTCCAACCAACTGAGCCACACGAGCCAGGGCAGTCCTCTGCCCATTTTAAAAATTGGATTATTTGGGGGTTTTGTTGTTGTTTTTGAGTTATGTAAGTTCTTTGTATATTTTGGAGATTAACCTCTTTTTAAAATATATATATATTTTATTGATTTTTTACACAGAGGAAGGGAGAGGGATAGATAGAAACATCGATGAGAAAAAAACATCGATTAACTGCCTCCTGCAACCCCCTCCCCTCCCCCCACACTGGGGATGTGCTTGCAACCAAGGTACATGCCCTTGACTGGAATCGAACCCGGGACCTTTCAGTCTGCAGGCTGATGCTCTATTCACTGAGCAAAACTGGTTTTGGCGAGATTAACCTCTTATCATAGGTGTTGTTTGTAAATATCTTATTTGATTGGATAACTTTTGGTTATATTCACAGTCTCTTTTGCAGTGCAGAAGCTTTTAAGTTTGATACAGTCCTATTTACTTATTTATTTTTGCTTTTACTTCCCTTACCTAACTTTTTGGCAGTTGACAAACCCTTTGGATCCTTTATCTGGCAGGGAGAGTTTGGAAGATAAGCAACTACCCTTTAGAGCACATGTGTCAAACACAAGGCCAGCGGGCCAAATCCAGCCCGCCAGGCCTTGCAATGTGGCCCGCACCGCGCTGTCATCACTGCACTCCGCTGTCAGTTTATGACATTGTCAGTTTATGACTGTTCAGTAAACCATTTGGCCCGCGATTAAGGCTGGATTTTAGATTTTGGCCCCTTCTCTGATTGAGTTTGACACCCCTAGTTTAGAGTAAATAAAAGGGGAACATGAGGATAGAAATGAAAATTCTCAGGCATAACTTCAGAACTCAGCTTAAGAGCCCATCTAGTAATAATGTTCCATTGGCCAGGTGCCCATTGAAGTTCGTAAGGAATTGCAGAAGGCATTGGCTGGGTAGGGGCAGGTCTATTAAGACAGAATGGTCCTTGCACTGGGGAGGCCCAGAGAACTTTTCAAAATGCCTTGTAATAATGAAACTAAGATGTTACCATTCTTACATAAACTGAAGTTTCTAACTACATAACTGAATGAACAGAAAGCAGAAGCCTATGAGAACCTAGATGTCTTTTATTAAAGACTAGAGGCTGATGCACAAAATTTGTGCAAAAGTAGGCCTTTCTTCCCCTAGCTGCTGGCACCGGATTCCCTGTGGCACCTGGGACTTGGGCTTCTCTTGCAGCCCTGACTTCATCTGGAAGGTCATCCGGAAGGACGCCTGGTCTAATTAGCATATTATGTTTTTATGATTATAGATATCCATTTCTAATGTATTTATGAATTATAATGAAGACTAGAGGCCCAGTGCATGAATTCATGCACCTTGAAAGGAATTGTGGGTTGTGAGTCTGTGGTGGGCACAGGGGTGGGTCTTTGCTTTTCCTCCATGCCCACATCTAGCTCCTCCCTCCACAGCCCCTGGTCCCCTCTCTGCTGGCAGCCCTGCTCCTGCCACCGCCACTCTCACACACTGATGGTACCAGCCCCGCTTGCACCCACTGACTGCGTGGAGCATTTGGGGCCTGCACCAGCAGCTGGTGCAAGTGGAGCTGATGCTGTCAGTGTGTGCAAGCGGCAGCTGCTGCCCTGATTGTCCCTCAGAAGCAGGGGGAGGTGGAGAAGCCCTAAGGGGTGATTAGGGCAGGTGGCCACTGCTCGCACCTACTGATGGTACCAAATGATCAGGGCACTCCTGTGCGGGCAGCAGGTGCAAGTGAGGCCAGTGCTGGCAGCAGGTGCAAGCGCCCGGTGGGACCACAGTGAGCGGGGGCAGAGAATTTTCAGTAACCACCAGAGGCTCTCCCTGATGACACCCGAAGCCCTACCTTGGTCTGACGCTCCCTCTCACCTGCTCCACCATCCCACCATAGCTGATGCCCACCATGTTTCATTCTCTGCCATCTGCTGCCGATGCCTGCCATATTCTGTGCACATTCCCTGGTGGTCAGCACACGACATAGCGAGCAGTTGTTCAGTTGTTCATTTGTTCTGATGATTGGTCTATTTGCATATAAGGGTTTTATATATATATATAAATGGGTTTTATCTATCTATCTATCTATCTATCTATCTATCTATCTATCTATCTATAACCATATGCAAAAACAGAACAAAACAAAAAAACAGAAAAGAAAAAGAAAAAGCAGGTCTTAGGGCCAGGCCAGAGTCAAGGGCAGGGGAAATAACTTCATCTCTTGATGAGAGGAGCTACAAAGTACTTGTGGCTATTTTTAATTCACCACATTCCACCTTTTGGACAAAATTATTTACATCATTCCTACATGAAAACTGCTTTCACCCAGCCCAGGACTCTCTGAGGTCTAGTCCCACAGAGCCCTGGGCCTAGATGCTGTCCTCTTTCCCCCCTGGGAGGTTTTACTTACACCTGGACCCACTCAAGTGTTACTGGAGGTGGAAACTCACACGGTTTCTCTTGGTCTGGAGACTGAACTGAAAAGACAAATTTCCTTCCCCCTACTACCCAACATATGAGGGGAAACTGGACACCCACACTGAAAGGGGCGGGACAGAGGCAGATGACAGTCAGGGGCACACAGCAATTCTGAAGTGCATCTGGGCATAGGGTACGGGGTCAGGGATGTTTCTGATTAGGGGCCAGTTCTGTCCACCAGGAAGGGCTCTCTGATCATTTTTCTCTGGGATTTTATCGCTCTATGAGTCCTTCATTTTCCATAGAAAGGCTCACAGTCCCAGCTTAGTGTCTTTCTCAGTTGGCTTCCTGCCCACAGAACTTCAAGGGCCTAGAGATCTCTTCATTTTGACTGTTTCAGCAGCTATCAGCCTGAGCTGGTGGTGCTTTCAGGAGGACAACTCTTTTAAGACTGTGGGCTTCCCAAGGGTCTGTTCCACGTTTCCTAGCCACGTCTGTCCATTCGTTTGGAGACACATCTCCTACTTGGCCACGTCAAAATGCTTTGGGACAATGCCGCCCTTTTTAGCTGAAATTTACTTTTAAACTTGTAAGTCTTAGGTATCCTATATTTCCTCTAAATCCTGCCTGAAAACCCAATAGTTTTTCCTTATCTCTTTTTTTGCAGTATCTTACCATATTCAGCTAAAAACATTCAAATTCCTCAACATTGTATGTAGAGATATTCTTACCCAGAGCTACAAGTTCATTAACACTTTTTATTTTCTTAGTTTCCACAGGTGACATTTCCCCCATGTCCCACCACTACTGAACATAACCTTGCCTTTTTTCCAGCCTCAAATAAGAGCTTCCTCACTGATTCTCCAGCCTCTGCTGACAGTCTGTCTGCCACACAAAGTTTTACTGACTGCCTCTTCATTGCTTTCCCTGACTCTCCCTGCCTGATCCCTAACACAATGCCACATTCTTACAGTTTTTATGGCATTGTACCTCACTCCTGGTAATAATTTCTCTATTATCTACTATTATTTCATATCACTCCAGGCAATGTTTATTTAGTAACTTAAAGCAATGATCATTTATTTGCTCACAATTTTGCCATTTAGTTTTGGCTCAGTTGAGTGGCTCTTCTACTTCTCTGGTCTGGGGTCATTTATGGGGCCATGGCTATCTGGAGGGTCTGCTGGGCCTGGTCTCAGGCTGCCTCACCCCCACTTCTGCTAGTCAGCTGGGATGTTCACTGTTCTCCACAGGCAGCCTGGACATCTCAGAGGGACAGGAACATTCCAGGAGAGCTGGAGGAGAAGTTACAAGGCCTTTTATTATCTTGACTGGAATTGCACAAGGTCATCTACACCGTATACTGCTGGTCAAATCAAATCATCTATCCATGGAATGTAGGTTTCCTCTACCACATCTTGGAAAATAAATTTGGCACACATGGAGACTGTGAGGGTAAATAATGTTAAACAGGTGCTTGGTAATAAATGTTAAGAGCTACAGAGACTTAGGGAGAGGTTAGCGCAAAACTCCTCATGGGAGGAAGGGATGGGGTGGGAGAGAGGTCAGGGTACTGACACAGCAAGTTTTGAAATATTAAAACCAACTCTACTGTGACCTCATAAAATCAAAAGTCTAATTTGTTTCAGATTTTGGAATGCAGAGGTGTATATTATTGTTTTACCATAGCACTCACTCACCAAACAGGCACTTATTAAATAGAATAAAATATTAGTTCAAGACTCAAAACCAGGGCTCATTCATGCACAAGGCACTTGATAATTCAGGACAGCAACATGAAACCATCTGGATACTTGCATACCTGTGTGACCAAAGCAGTGGAATATAAAATGGTCATTGTGTTCTGTGACCCAGGAGAAATCATGCCGCCTCCCTGGGACTAACATCCAGCTCTGAGGTTCTGTGATTCTTGAAAACTCACTCTTACTTTTAGATTTTTAGCTTTAGTAATACATCAGCCAGCTCTTGGTTCCCACCTATGGGGCTGCCACGGGCCTGTCCTGAACCCAGAATTCTAAAGTAACTGACCCACTCAGAGGACCTGCCCTGCCTCGCCTCATGGGCACTTGGACGCCTTCGTTAGTTCCTTGTTTGCTTTCATTTGGAGCACAGCTTCAGGCAGCCGCACACTGCGCATGGGAAGGCTGAGCCTGGCATGCAGCTGTGGGCAGCCTCCGCTGCCTTCAGAGCTGAATGCTTAGGGAAGTTCCTGAGGGCAGAGCTGGGGTGAACACAAGGTCATAAAATTGTCCTACTAAGTCTCTCTCTTTTGCTCATTCTTCATCTTTTTCTCTGCACAGCCGTTTTCACCTACCACCCATCCATCCATTTATCAATCAATATCTGCCTGTCTAGTCTATCTCTAATCTATCATCTATCTGTTTATCTCTCTCTCTCCTCCCTTCCCTTCCTCACTATTTCCTGCCTGAGATAATTTACCCCAGAAAATACAGAATAAAATAATGGCAAAAAAATAAGTGAGTCATAAACCATGAGAGAGGAAAATGAAACAAACAAGAATAGAAAATCGGAGATTCTTCTTAGTTTTCAGGGCTATTGTGGGAAGTTTCCCATCAGGACATAAATATGAAGCCCACCCCTGGTGGGAAGGGCCATGCCAAGGTCCTCAACACACTCAAGTGTTGGAGCATCAGGAAAGAGAACTTGTGGGCCAGGAGTTAGGGCGCCAAGGACACGAGTCTGTCCCACTCCTGATGCCAGAAGGACTATCTTCAGGCACCACTGGCTCTGCTGCTCCTTTCTTCCTCACCCCATGCCCCTATTTCTGAATGCTCATGAGAAAGCTTCAAGGCTCTGCATCTTCACAAGCTGCTGTTAGAGCCCCAATTTCAAGGAAGCACAGGAAAACTCAGGATCCATCTTTGCAACTGCTTTGGTCCAGTCCTGAGGCTGCCTCCCTCTCCCATGATCCCACCACAGCCTTCTCAGCATCTGGGAATGAGATGTCAGCTCCTAAAGAGGACCCCGGGCTGGCTTGGATGTCGGGTGTACGTAAAACAGGGAGACTCTGGTTCCACCCTGTGGTCCGCGGCCACCACTTGGATGCAGTCTGGCCTATAGACCACTCCTATTGCAGACTGTTTTGAGCACTGTGTGGTTTCCCACCAAACTGAAGCTCCTTAGCAACAGGAACTATGGTTTCCTCTGATCTCACCATTTCTCAGACGCTTTCCAAGGGAAATTTTCTGTGATTCTGAAGCCCAAGTGGTTATAACGCCCACTGGCCAGAAGCTGAAAACACATTTTGGGAGTGCTGTCTCCAACGTGGCCAACGAAGGGTGCTTCCCCAGCCAGGCTTCCCGGCTCCTTCACTCCCAGGCCTGCTGCTTCCAGAGCCCTCTCTGCGGTTCCCAGAGGAAATGAGTCAGGCAAGCACGGCCTCCCTAGGATCCTACAGACCAGGGAGGGTGAGGGCAGGTGACGTGGAGGGTGGGGAGGACAGAGGGCACTACCTCACCTGCTCTACACAAAGGTGGTGCCACCCTCGCAAACCCTGTGATCTCAGCAGGAAGGCATTTATGTCTCCTCATTCCCTTAGTCTGGTTTCTGTTAGTTGCCAAAGATGAGATGAGAGATAATTGATCATCAGATGAGAGATAATTCCATCTCAGTACAAATACAAACACATGGTCTTACTCCCCCCTCTCCTTCTTACACAGAAGTTGCACACTGTGTGCATCTTTTATACTTCTACTATTCCCTCAGTGATGAACGCTGAAGACCACTCCACATCATACACAATGGAATTTTTTATTTCTTTTTACAGTCATGTGGTATCCATTTCATTTGTTCATTTGCTTATTTAACTAGTCCCCTATTGATGGATACTCATGTTATCTCCAGTGGAGGTAAGTGTTTAGGTGTAATGGATTGGGGAACGGAGCTAATTTCTGAGTGCCTGCTATAGGAGAGAGACTATCTCTTTAACTCTCACAATACCCCTGTAAGGTAGACATCTGTTATGGACTGAATGTTTGTGTCCCTTCAAAATTCATGTGTTCAAGCCCCAAGCCCCAACATGATGGTGTTTAGAAATGAAACCTTTGGGAGGTAATTAGGGTTAGATGAGGTAATTAGGGTGGGGCCCTCATGATAGGATTAGTGCCCTAGTAAGAAAAGTACAAATTTTCTCTCTCATTCTCTCTCTCTCTCTCTTTCTCTCTCTCTCTCTCTCTCTCTCTCTCTCTCTCTCTCTCTCTCTCTCTTTCTCTCTCTCTTTCTCTCTCTCCTCACTTGCACACCAAAGAAAGGGCATGTGAGTGTAACCAGACAATCAATGGGTCCATGTTGCCTGTCACTACTTGTACCAATTAAGCAGAGACCGAGTTGAGTCATATGAGTGTTTATTCCAATATTGCCTATGGTAAGGGAGAGCAGCAGGTCATCCACAAAATCTGCTCTGCAGCCCCCATAAAGCAGCTGCTTATATAAGATAGGACAAGGATTACGTGGGGAAGTTTGGATTACGGGCGTGGGGAATTAGGCTATGCAGGCTGGGGTGGGACTCCATTGTTCGGGCAACAAGGTTGTCAATCTTTCCATGATAATAGGCAGTTCTTGAATGAGAATGGACTCTATTCCAAGGTTGACTCCCAAGTCCAAGGTTGACTCCCAGGTCCTGGGGGCATACAACTTCCAGCCAAGTTAGAATGTCTATTTTTTAGCTAGAACAAGGCAATCATAGTTAATAGAGCATGATTAATATTTCCCATAACCATAGTTAGTCCCCAATATTCTATTTTTGCCCTAACATGAGGACACAGTGAGAGGTGGCCAACTGTAAGCCAGAAAAAGAGCTTTCACCAGAACCCAGCCATACTGGCACTCTGTTCTCATACTTCCAGGCTCCAGAATCATGAAAAATTAAATTTCTGCTGCTAAGGCATGCCTCTGCCTTTCCCTTTCCCCTACCCATTCCAGTCTGCGTTATTTTGTTAGGGCCCTTGGAGCAGACTAATGCGAATTCATTTTCTCCAATTTACAGATGGGGAAGTGGATCCCTGGTGGCTCCGTGACGTGACTAAGCTGATACAGCTGGATAGGAACCTGGTTCTTCACCCAGGGCTGGCTTCTGCTACGTGCTCTTCAGCCAGCCCCGGGTGGTCACTGCAGGGCAGTTGCTTTGTGGCCACTTTGATGCCACATTAATATCTATGATGAAAAGAAGGACACAGATGAAGAAGGGGTGAGAAAGGGAGATTGATGCCTGTCCTGAACTCCACTCTGATCTTCTAATCCCAAATCTGTGTTCCTGGGAGTAGCAACAGGGCAAGCTCTCCTCCTGGTCTTTTTGTCTTCTCGTTCCACCTTCTGGGCTTTTGAAATTCCTTTCGTGGAATCATTTCTTGGTTTCTATCTAGCCTTCCTTGTTAAGGGAGAGAAGGAACTGTAAAGTCCAGTATGTGAAAACAGGAACAAATCTCTTGTGTTTCAATAATCACTCATCAGATGTAGTTAAAGGAAGATACTGACTGGAGAAAGGAGAAAAGCAATCTGGTAATACCAACAAAGAGTTTCATCAGGAGCCTGAGTCCCAGAACTGATACTGCTATTCACAGTGAACCGCTGCCTCTCTGTTTCATAACAACCTAACTCCGAAGTGGGCATGAGCAGAGAAAAGATAATGGAGCAGGCACAGAAGGTCACCAGGGCAGAAAGCCCTCACTGCCTAGCAAAGGACAACTGTAGGGTAGGACCTCACCCTCAGGGTGACCTTTCCTCCCCTAGCTATCACTGGTCCTGTGGTTGGACCCCCCACCCTCCAACTCGGGCCTTTCCTCCTAGAGATAACATTTAGGCCTCAGTTGAATTTCAGCTCCAGGCCCCAAAAAGCAACAAAACCAGACAATGACACCAACACTAACAATAGGACCAGCTGCATTGGATAATGACCCCCTGCCCTAGTGCTGACCAATCAGTCAGTGGAGACCTAGACCCTGAAAGGACACACCTGGAGAGCTGCTGAAAAGTCTATTGAGATCTACCCCTGGGACCTCCCCGAACATCTCCACCCTTAACACCCTTAGGACAGAGGACCCAGTGCATCCTCCTCCCAGGAGCAGGCCTCTGGCTTTCCCTGTTCCCTCCCCATTCCCATCTCCCCAGGTGTGTCACCTTGATTGACCTTCCTCACTTCTAAGCTCCAAGGGCCCTTCCTTTACTTCTATAACTTGTTTCCTAATCCCATTTCTTCTTTGAATTACTTCTTCTACCTGTATGATTTTACAAATAAATGTTTTCTTATAATGTGAGTCTTGGCTCTGAATTCTTTCATAGTCAGAACTCAAGTACTGAGATTGCCGAACCCAGGTCTACACCACTGGTGCATTCTTGCCATCCCTAGCAGCTCTTCTATAGAGACTCTCAGTTAAAGTATGGGGCCCGGAGGGTGGGGTCAGGGCTAGAGAAGCAGAGGAAGGAAGTGAAAGAACACTTCACTTTCATGTTCTACTGGTCAAAATAGGATGCTGTGATCAGCAAAACCAACTGCTGAAAACTAAGCTTTGCTGAGGCAAAGGTTTTTATAAAGCAGGTTGGAAAACATATTTTTAGCGGGTGGAGTGGGGGAGAGGTGTGTGGTGGGGTAGGATTTAATCATGTTGGTGACTTTTTATCAATATTACTCTAAGTCAGTGGTGGGCAAACTCGTTAGCCAACAGAGCCAAATATCAACAGTACAACGACTGAAATTTCTTTTGAGAGCCAAATTTTTAAAACTTAAACTTCTTCTAACGCTACTTCTTCAAAATAGACTTGCCCTGGCCGTGGTATTTTGTAGAAAAGCCACACACAAGGGGTCAAAGAGCCGCTTGTGGCTCACGAGCCACAGTTTGCCGACCATGGCTCTGATTAAAAATATTAACATATTTTATCTTCATTTTAACATGATGAATTAAGTAGATGAATTAAGTACTTCTCTTGTTATCAATGGAAGCGGGGTATCCTTTTCCCCACCAAGTATTAAGGGTTTAGTCCTTACCATATTTCAAGAAAAAGGATGAATGATTTTTATTTGTGTAGAATTACATCCCTGAGTTTCCAAAGTCCCATTTCTCTTAATCCAGTTCTGGAAGAAATACAGCGAGGGATGCAGTAGACCTGAACGCAAAGCCAGTGTCCAGAGTTTTAATCCGTGTTGGAATTGGGTCTGGTTACCATGAAGCTAGTTGCAGTCCATTGGTCCATTGTGTGGGTGAATGCAAGAGAGCAGGGGCATGAGCCAAGCCAGACCTGAGAAGGCTGCAAGGGGAAGCAGGACAGGTACCGGAGAACAGTTTCCTGCTGGGATCTCAGATGGGATCTCAAACTTCAACAGGCTCAGTTAGGAGAACTGGGAACTTTGGCATAAGATACAAGGCAAGATGCAGCTACTGAAATTGGGGCCCAGGTTCTGAATGAGGTCCTGCATTCCTGAAATCCCTCAGCCTGGTGTCAGGGCCTGAGGCTAAAACCTACCTTGGTGTCTAGGGCAGCTGGGGAAGCCTGGCGGAGCTCTCCTGCGAGGCTGTAGACATTCCCTCAGCTCTCCCCAGGGCTGAGTTTCCAGTGAGCAGGCTGGGCATCAGCCTGCCGTCCACATCAGCCAGAGGCACTCCCAGCTCACACTGTCTTTCCTGCTCAGTCTCTAGTGGTCACACTCCAGCGTGGCACACCTGGAGGCCCCAGGACCCACATGGAAATCAAACACTCACCTGGCTCCTCAGGCACAAATAGCAGGGCAGTGGCTCATGTTGGGCCAGCATGTGTGTGCCCACATGCTAACACATGCACATATGTGCACACATCCAGACACTCACAAATCCCTTCTGGCCAGCATGGGTGACATCATGCTGCTCTTTTTACCAGAGCTGCCTGGACGGGCCTCCACCAGGACTGCTGATCCTTTCTCATGACTGAACTAAGTGAGTTGGACTTAAGATTTGTGTTTTGACTTTGCAGCTATAACAGGCACATAAGTAATACCTTCTCAAAACTCTGTTCAGTGCATCAGACATGTGGTCAGTCCTGACGCTTCTGCTCACTCCTGATGCAGAATCTAGAGCTGAAAGGGCCCCTTTTATCATAAAGAAGACCGGGTCACCAGGTAGCAAAGTGGCTGATGCATTTTATCCATCCCTTTGAAAAGAATGATCACACTTTCTAATAGAGAAAGAGACAATGTTAACAAAAACTGGCTGAGCCTAGGGGATGTGACTCCTTGCTTATTCCTGAGAAAAATACCTGAGTCGTTTTGGGAATTCCTGGACTTGGGACTCCCTGCTCCAAGCCCCTTTTGCTACTTGACACATCTGTGATCAGATTTCTTCCATCTCTGCCTTCTCCATACACCTGTTTCACAGGGAAGTCTTTCTTTTACTAATAACTCACTATGAGGTGCTATCTGCTGTTTCTAGACTTAGTTATTTTTGTAAAAAAAAAAAAAAAGAAAATGAGTAATTCCAATTCATCAAAATTTTGGCAAACTTTAGAGATATTCTTCATGTAATTTATTCTATCAAGAAAGATCTGCTCTCTCCAAAATGTATTTGAAAAAGAAAGAAATTCGTGTTGTTTTTATGGAGCTGTGTCCTGCCGCTGGTGGGGGAGAGCGGAGCAGAGGGGAGAGCGGAAGCGGTGCCTGTGAGGTGGGATGAGAGCCCGAGGAAGGCTCTCCTGCCCCAGGAGTCCGCAGAGTCTGAAACCCACTCTTAAACAGCAACGTGAAGTCCTGAGGCTGATTATGTTTAAACGTTTGTTAGGAAGTAATTGTTTGGGATTCAGAAAGAACTTCTCTGTAGAAACAGTATTATCAGTGGAGGATTAACTCTCCAGACAGATGCATGAAAATGTATTTAATCTATCTGTACCTTACTAGCTGTGTCATATAGGGCTTTGATTGATGCCTGCCTTTGTTTTCTCATCTGTAAAATAGGATTGCTTCACATAGTTATTGGGAGGATTACATGGATTTCTACATGTAAAGGGCTCACATGACTGGCACATAATTAGCATTACATTTCCTGTTATCATTATTATTTATATGCCTCAGCCCCTCTGTCTTTGGAGCCCCAGTGCATTTCAGGAGGGGCTCGGAAGCCCCTGAGTGGTGGGGCTCCTCTGGAGAATGAGGGCTGAGGGCAGGAACTTTGGTCTGGGGCCCCAGGGCTGGACCCTTTAGAACAGTGTTTCCCAAACTTCTCTCATGATGAGAATCACCTGGTGGAGTTGTTAAAACACAGATTCCTGAATCCCAACTAAGAAGTGCTAAACTAGAATTTTTGGGAACATATAGGTAAAATTGTATACTTAACTAGTGCTCTAAGACAGATGTTATATACAGAGCACTAAGTTAGGTATGCAATTTTACCTATATGTTCTCAAAAATCCTAGTTTAGCACTTCTTAGTTGGGATTCAGGAATCTGTGTTTTAACAACTCCACCAGGTGATTCTCATCATGAGAGAAGTTTGGGAAACACTGCTTTAGAACATGATGCTTCCTTAAAGGGGCTGGGCAACATGCGAGGCAATGTTTGCGGGTGTGAGCCTGAGGACGGGGTGGGAGGCAGGGGAGGAGAGAGGGGCCACCTGGGAGCAAGAGGGGCACCTGTCGGGCCCTGAAAGGCAGGGACTATCTCCTATGCACTTTGCCCAGGCTGGTCCTCTCCCTGCTTTATAGCTGTGAGGTTAAAGGTCGCGTCAACACAGCAGCGGGCAAGTCCTTTATCTCTGTGGGGTTGGACTTTGTGGCAGACAGATTTACCCAAGGCCGACTGACAATTGCCCAGCACAGAGGCAAAGTCTCCTGGGTTCTGAGTCTCGATTGCCGCCCTGGCCTTCTCCTCCTAGTGCCTTGGAGTGAAGAGCATAAAGGAGGCAGGCAGGAAAAATAGAAGGTGCCAGCGGGCATCCTTGGTGCAGGCCAAGGGCTCTGTGCAGGCAGTGTGGGGAGTGGCAGCTCTGGTAGTGAGGGCCTCACCTCCCGGAACCAGAACCAGAACCAGAACCAGAACCAGAACCAGAACTGGGGTGGGGACACACACTGCATCGGGGCGGGCTCCACTCCGCAGGGTGGTCACAGACAGAAAGGGACACTAAGATCATGGCCATGGGTCTGCGGTCTGTCCCTCCTTCAGGCGGGATCCACCGCGTGTGTTTGAGGGACCTCCTGAACCACTTTCCTGCAGCTTCGTCTTTACAGAATGTTCTCTTCCCACAGATGTTGTTCCTCCGGGCACTGTCTTTGCCATCAACTCAGGCTTCCCATGACATTCTCTTCACGCTTATTTCAGGTGGTATACAAAGGGAGTATTATGTCATTATTTCTACATATTTATGTGTGTCCTAGTACTTTATACTTTTCCACACACTCACACACATCTACTCTACTATCTGCACACATAGCAATTCATTCTCAGAAACAATATTTCCCCATTTCAGAAATGGAGTTGGAAACATTTCAAAGTGTTTTGAGTAATAAAGGGTGAGGCCTCTGAGCTAAGGATTTTTTCAAAACTCCTCCCTGTGACACTATTTATTTCATCCAACAAGTACTTACTGAGCACCTACTATACACTAGTCACCATTCTGAGTACTGGCAATGCTGTGGTGAACAGACAGACATCCCAATTTCATGGAACTAGGCATTCTTTCAAATAAGTGACATTTCCAAAATTATACAAGCTGGTATTTTACCTTTTCTTTGCTCCTGCTTCCAACACTGTTAGGTTTTGTTTGCTGCAGGTATTAACAGAGATCAGCAACAAATATTCACAATTTAATATAGTTGTTTCTCATTTCCTGTTATGTCTAGTTTTCAACTATTTCCTAGAGTCACACTGACTTGCTTTTGAGCAATTGTTTATCATCACGATAAAGAGTCAGATATCTGACTTGACATAAGGTTGCATGAAATTCTGTATTTTTTCCATATATAAGATGCCCCAACTTTTCCAACCCCAAATTAAAAAATCAATATTTTAAACATTTTGCTGGTTTTCCTTGTAAGGCCTTCTTTTTTGGGACCTTAAGGCGTTGTTCTTCCTGTTTTCTCCACTGTCTGATCATACACTTAGTGAGAGGAGGTCCAGTTCTATTTCCATGCTCTTTTGCATAGCTGATTACATCTAGTTTGAATTTTGCAGAGTAAGACAATTGCTTACTGGTATTTATATTTTTATTTTTTTACATCTTTTTGGGCTCAGAACGCTCCAGTCCTTGTTGCATCTGCGCACTCTTCACCTTCACCTCTAATTACGACATCAGCTGACGTCAGTAACAATAAGGCCTGTGATTGGAGGAAGCCTGTTTGACAAGGTATGGGCAGTTACACACCCTTGTGGCTCCCTCCTCAGCTGACTTCTGTGTGTAAGACTCCTCTCTATTTTCAGTCTTATAATTTTAGGGGGAAAAAATAGCATCTTATACATGGAAAAATATGGTTTGTGGGAGATTTGTGATAGGTTGAATTGTGTGCCCATACAAGATAAGTTGAAGGTCTAACCCATAGGGGATGTTTGATTTAGACCAGGTTTTTTTTTTTAACTTTGGCAATATTGACATTTTTTTTTACTATATCCACCTTTGCTTTGGGAGCTGTGCTGTGCACTGTGGGATGTTCAGCAATATCCCTGGCAGCACCCACTATATGCCAATAGTGCCACTCCTCAGTCATGACAACCAAACCTGTCTCTAGATATTGCTAACTGCCCCCTGAGGGAGAAAATTGCCTCCAGATGAGAACCAACAATTTAAATACTCAATCAGGAGGTTGATACTTGTTGTGTGCTTATTATAAATAAAGTTTTTTGTTATGAACCGAAATACTCTTAACCCAGCTTAACTCGGACAAAGAAAGCAAAGTCATTAAGAGTTGAATTGTATCCCCAAAGATAGGTTGAAGTCCTAATCCAGGTACCTGTGAGTGTGAACTTATTTAGAAACTAGAGGTCTGGTGCACAAATTCGTGCACAGGTGGGGCCCCTCGGGGTGGCTTGTGGAGATTGGGCCCCAGCTTGAGCCCCCAGCCTCACAGCCCTGCAGTCCTGCCTGGCACCCTGCCTTAGCATGGCACCATCCCCTCACCTGCTCCACTACCCCGCCTGTGGGATGATTGATCGGGACTGGGCTCCCCACCAGGCTCCCTCAGCACCTGGGAGCCAGGTGACAGCTGTGCCTTCCTACCACCGCTGGTCACCGTCTGAGGGCTCCCACTTTCACCCACCTTCACCTGGCACTGTCCATTCACACGGTTCACCATCCTGCCATGGTCCTGCTCTTATCTGGGCCCATCAGGGCCAGCAGCACCTCCACGGCTGCCTGCTGCTAGTACAGTGTTGCTGCCCCCCGCCATGTTCCACACTGTCCCCTGGTGGTCAGAGCACATCATAGTGAGCAGTGGAACTCCCGGTCCAATGACCACCCAAGGGGACAATTTGCATATTTGGCTTTTATTATATAGATTGGGTCATATATAATTAAGGATTTTATTACAAAGCTTTCAGTGCAAGAAATACTCAAGGGAGTTAGTTATTCTACCTGAAGCAAAGAACATAAGGTCACAACTTTAAGAGTAAATCACCAAAACCAGACAGCATAAACAGGGTTAATTTTAATTCCTTAGGAATGTTTTATCATATGGATGTACAAAAAGTCACCGAAGAGTCCTAATTAAGATGAGGTCATATTGCAGCAGAGTGGAGGACCCTTCACTCCAATAGGACTGATGCCCTTACAAACAAATGCATGCATCCTGGAGAAAGCAGCCCACTTGAGGGCTGCCGCTCAGAAGTGTGACACACCCAGGTTACTCATCCCAGGTGGTGAAGGACAAGCCTGGTGAGGCCCCATGACTCAGAGCCATGATGAGCAGTTCTTTCTTTCTTTCTTTCTTTCTTTCTTTCTTTCTTTCTTTCTTTCTTTCTTTTTTTCTTTTTTTTAATATATTTTATTGATATTTTACAGAGAGGAAGGGAGAGAGCTAGAGAGCTAGAAACGTTGATGAGAGAGAAACATCTACTAGCTGCCTCTTGCACATCCCCTACCAGGGATGTGCCCACAGCCAATGTACATGCCCTTGACCGGAATTGAACCTGGGACCTTTCAATCAACAGACCGATGCTTTACCACTGAGCCAAACCGGTTTCAGCGATGAGCAGTTCTTGTTCCATGCCCCAGAATTGAGTCCTAATGAGAGCGTGGCAGTGGGTCCAGAAAATTCTGCAACCTCTTTCACATCCACCAAGATATATAGTAGCTTTATAAATAGTAGGTAACCTATATACATTTAAAGAAGCCAGCCTTATACAAATATACATATACAAGGACACATGTTCCCAGATGGAAGTATGACCCTGTAATACTGACTTATTAGCAAAGGAGCAAACATGTGGCTATTTCAATCTACAAGAGAGCTGTTCTTCTCAAGGGTTGTCTTGTGAGACTGTGCACTTGGTTTGTTGGTTATTCAGAGTGACTCGGGAGCCTCTTATTCTGAAATTGCCTTTAGAAGCAGTTTATGGAATTTTTGAGATGTATGGTCATATTACTCAAATGGCATTCTACAGCTAGCTGATCTCCTCATTTCTGGGACACAGCTCCACATGAGTTTTAATTACTTAAAAATAAAATTGGCCTTCAAGAGAGATGATTTGTCATCCATGAGGAGAATCAAAAGATATGTCATTGAATGTTTTGAGAGCCCTAACGATGTCCATATCCTTTCACCAAATACCAATTTAAGGAGCATTACAAGTCCTTATAAGGGTGCTGTTGCAGCAGAAAAGAGTGGAAGTTGGAATTCCCCTTAAATGAGGACTCTTCGGTGACCTTTTGTACATCCATATAATAAAACATTCCTAAGGAATTAAAATTAACCCTGTTTATGCTGTCTGGTTTTGGTGACTTACTCTTAATGTTGTGACCTTATGTTCTTTGCTTCAGGTAGAATAACTAACTCCCTTGAGTATTTCCTGCACTGGCAGTTTTTTGGTAATAAAATCCTTCAGCTTCTGTATGTCTGGAAATGTCTATATTTCTCCTTCATATTTAAAGGATAATTTTGCTGGATGTATTATTCATGACTGGTAATTTCTCTCTTTCAGACATTTGAATACTTGATTCCACTCTATTCTGGTTTGTTGAGTTTCTGCTGAGAAGTCAGATGAAATTTTGATGGGTTTTCCTTTGTAGGTCACTTCCTTCTTTTCCCTAGCTGCCTTAAGCATTTTTAATTTTTTTTTTTGTCATTAATTTTTGACAGTTTTAATACCAAGTGCCTTGGAGAAGGCTTCTTTGAATTGAGGTCCCTAGTTGTTCTGTTTGCTTCTTGGATTCGAGGATCTAGTTCTTTCCATAGAGTTGGGAAGTTCTCATCCACTATTAGTTTGAATAGTCTTCATTCCTTGCTCCCTCTCTTTCTCTTCTGAAATGCCTATAATGCTAATATTACTTTTTCCAATGGAGTCAGATAGTTCTCATAATGTGCTTTCATTGTTCTTTATGTTCAGGTCTCTCTCTTATTCCTTCTGCATCATTTATAGATTCCTTTATCTTGGGTATCATTTATTCTTTCCTCCACCTGATAGGCTCTGTTTTCTATGTTCAGTAGTTTACTCTCAATCTCCTTAACAGCAGACTTTATTTACAGGATTTCTGATTGGTTCTATTTTAAAGTTCCAATCTGTTTGGTAAAGTAGTAGTTTTGTTCATTGATTTGTTTTCTGAGTGACTTGAATTGCCTATCTGTATTTTCTCATATTTCATTGAGTATTTTCAGAACTTCAGTTTTGAAATCTCTGTCATTTATATGATGTTCTAGCTTGCTTTTTGGGGATTTTTCATTTTCTTTCTGATCAACTTTACTACCAAGGTTATTCATGGTATTTGTTGTTCTCTGTTGTCTAGGCATTTATATCTGTCTATATTAACAAAAACATCTTTCTACTATTTGCCAGTAGATCGTGCTGAATTGCCATTCCCCCCCAGCCCCCTTTCTGGTATCCCAGTCTTGACTTACTTGGCTTCTGTGAGACAGTACAGCTAAGTTGCTTGTGGGTAGGGTTTGTTTTGCCTTCACCATATGGTGACCCGTGATCTCTGTGGGGTTCCACCCTAAGCACCCTTTCTGGGGATCAGTCACAGAAGGAAACAGTGGTTCTACTGCAATAGCTCTTGGTTTACAGACAATATGCTCTTCAGCCCAACTCGAAGGGCAATAGGAGGCAAGTTTTGGGAATCCAAGCAATGTTAGGGCTCTGTGGTCCTGTTTCTTTGTCTGAAACACTATTGCCCAGCCTGACATGGGGGAGCCGCATGACAGACCCCGTGCTCTGTCGGGGGTCTACTGACTCAAGCATTGTTTGCTCTGCTCATCATTAGTTCTGCTGGGCTTCCTCCCACATCTCTCTGTTTCTCTCAGATGAAGGAAGCACCTGCTACCACCAGCTTCCTCCCCTCTTCAGGCCAAACCTCGAGCTCATTGCTGCAGGACTGCCCTGTGGGCCATCTGTGCTTTCCTCCCTTCTCATCTTCCCATTTATTCCCGGTTGCCCATCATTAGATGTTTCAATGTGCAGTTCTCTCAGGCATTCTCTGTATTGAGCAGGGAATTCTTTGTTGAATTATAGTTGATAAACTTGTTTTAATGTCAGAGGGAAAAGACAAGGGGATCTCTCATTCTGCCATTCCTCTGACATCACTTCCCTTGATTTTTTAGAAAGAGTAGAAGGGAGAGAAAGCAGGGAGGGAGAGATAGAGAGAGAAACATCCACATGAGAAAGACACATCAATTGGTTGTCTCCTGCTTGCACCCTGACCGGGGCCTGGAATCAAACTCATGACACTTGATTCTGAGTGCCAAGGCTCTAACCACTGAGAAAACCAGCCAGGGCCCATTTTTATTTATTTTTTAAATTTTTTTTTTATTGCAGCAATCTGTCAGACTCTGAGACTTTTAGAAACTATTTTCAAAACTAGGCATTAGTTTTTATGAGGATCTGCACCAACAAAGGCAATAAACCTGAGGTGTCTTCCCATTGGGGGATGGCCTGTACTTGTGAACAGCCTACACAACTGCACTTTTCAAGTTTAGCATTCTTATTCCAAGGGCATGACAAATAATATATGTATTTTTAATCATTAGCAATAGCCACAGGCAAATTAAAATGCAACCAAAATACTGTATTTCACAAGAGAGTACATGTTAAATGGCTTATTCCTCACCAACAGCTCGTCATTGACACCGGTAATCAGACACATCCCTAATCACAGGGAATGGGAGAAGTGAGAGGCCTGTAATGAGAAAGAAGAATCAGCCAAACCCGGCATCCAGCTCCCTGGTGCTGCCCTACAGGCTGCTGTGTGCTTGAGGGTCATTTCTACTTAAGGACTGGCTGGAAGAACAGAACTCCTGACCCACATTTTAGGAACTCCTCGCCTCCAAAGTTCAGCACAAATGTCCGGCTTACCCTGCCTTGGTTTGTTTTTCTTTGTCCTCATCCTTCCACCTCCAGATCATGTATCACATCAGACCCGGCCTGGTTCCCAGCCGGAGCCTGCACAGTGTACACCTGCTGCCGCCTGGAGTGCCCTCCCTCTCTCAGCCATAGAAAGCCAATGAGTCCCCTAGCTCTTCTTCAGACCCCAGCCTGAAGTTTTCACTTGTCAAGCCTTCCCTGGTGCCCCAGCTAGAATCCACCACTCCCTCTGCTCAGCTTCCTCTGTCTCATAATCAGAAAAAAATTTCTGCAAGGACCAGAAACCCAACTCAGACTAACTTGTGCAAAAAAGGGAAGCCAAATTGTGGGAAAAGCAGAAATGCTGGAAAGCAGAGATTTGACTAAGGTCATAGTTTTCCTGGCTTATCTCAGAAGGTTGTCAGCCTCAGTGTCCCAAACTTTATGCGGTGATAGAGCACGTGGTGGCTGCGCTTCGGCTCTAGTCCACAGTATCACACCCTCCCAGCAGCAACTGCATAAGTCCCAGGAAGGCTCCTGGGGCCCACCCAGTAGTGGGTGGCCTAA
This sequence comes from Pipistrellus hanaki, assembly GCF_964339955.1. Classification (NCBI taxonomy): domain Eukaryota; kingdom Metazoa; phylum Chordata; class Mammalia; order Chiroptera; family Vespertilionidae; genus Pipistrellus; species Pipistrellus hanaki. Next base: position 113,801,269 of record NC_140504.1, on the reverse strand, counting down.
TGGCCAAGAGCAGGAGGGTCTCAGATTGGGTGGGGCTCAGGCCTGGAGATCTGTGCTTGGCAGCTCTCCTCCAGCCACATGATGTGGCAGGGCAGGAGGAAGCTCATGCCTTTGCAGAATCAGGGAGGTGTGGTGGGAAAAGAGAACACTGGCAGCCAAAAACAGGACAGGTCTGCTGCTAAGAATAGATCACATTGGACTTATTCAGACACACACTGAACCTCCGCTTTCCATAGGGATTGAGAACTGGTTAAGGGCAAACTGGCCTTCCTGCCACTCCAGAGCAGGACTCTGCCCAGGAGACTCCAATAATGTTTGTTGAGTTGAATGCTCATTAATGGATATGGGTGACAGTATTAATGGGAGCATTTTGCACTGATGATGTCATGTGATTGTTCATGAAGTTTGGAAGATCTAGGATCTTTGCACATTGTCACTAAGCTGTGGCGGTTACCAGGAGGCTGACAGTGAAAATGTACCTCAAGGTCCTCTTTTCCCCAGAGCAGACTTAATCTACCCTCAATTCTCAATTATGTTAAAGGAATAAAGCAAAGATTTCTTGTCACCTCCCTGTTACCTTGTCACATTTTTGTTAATAAAAAAGTAAATTATATGACAGTACTCTTATTTTGGATGGTAAGGTCATTATAATGATTACAAAACTGCTTTTTAGATTTTAACTTGCCAGATTCAATATTGCTATATTTTATATAAGTGGCTGGCCTTTTTTTTTTTTTTTTTTTTTTTTTTTTTTTTATTCCTATGGAAACATTAGAGAAAGTAGTTAACAATATTCCAATAAACTTTTAACTCAAAAATGAACTGTTTATTTTAGACATATTTTCCCAAGCTCTCCAGAACAAAAAGTTATTCACATGAATACAGGGGTGTTTTTGAAAAACATATAAATAGTTTGCCCTGCCGGGCACCAGGAGATGCTAGACATGGCGAGTACGGAGTGTGGGAAAGAGGTGGCTTGGAAGCAGAGGGCAACTATAACTGGGTGTTATCCTCGGTCTCACTCCCGCTCTGCCCATATCCCATTCCTATTAGCAAACTTGTATAAGTTTCTTAACCTACAGACCCCATCTGCTGAATTCCATCAGGCTCTGTCTCCTCATCTTTATTCCCACTGCCAGCACCCTAGCGAGGCCTGCATTATTTCTTCCTAGACCAGGGATTGGCACATGTTTCCTATAAAGGGCCAAATTAAATATTTCAGGCTTTGTGGACATATAGTCTCTGTTCCAGCTACTCAGCGCTGCCATGGTAACAGCAGCCATGACTGCATGTCAGTGAGGCACTGGCTGGGTTCCAACAAACCCCAGGCAGAGGCCTGGGTTTGGCCAAAGTATCTTTTAACCACTTCATCCGGAGGCCAATGTCTCATACCTAAGAAACATTCAACAAAAGCTTGTTGAAAGAATGAATGAGTCCCCTAGTCCAGGCAGGCGTACCTATGATGTTATGTTATGACTGAAAAGCCAAATATTATTTTCAATTTCGTTGACCTAAGATAAAAGACTTAGAGTTCTTTTGGATTTATTAAAAATTAGAAATCCATCCCCCTTCTAACAACACAATCTACATGTTCATTTATTGTTCTATGTATACTTGCTTTGGAAACATAGACTCCAGCAGCTCAGTAAGCATTTTAAAACCGTTGCTCTTGATGGCAAGTTCGATCCAGGCCAAAACAAGAGGTGTTTTGTTTCTCTGACATAGGTGAATGATGGAAAGATCTGTTAGCTGGCAGAAAGAACATCTCATTGTTAAACTTTGTGTTGGTGAGACAAGTTTTGCATATCTTTAGGATTAATCATTCTTGGAAAAAATGCCTCACCTTGTTCCTCAAAGGTTTTGCTTCAGCTGCCCACTTTTAGGAAGAAGGGTTGCCACATTGCTTCCCTCTGCCCCAACATCACTCCATGCTGGCGTGGGGTGCCCCTGGGGACTGGCAGGAAGCCCTTGTGTTCTATGCTGAGTGGGTACAGCCAGGACCAGATGAACTTCCGTGTCAGAATAAGATTTAGGTTGTCTCCCAGCCCTATTAGCAAACTCTTCTGAGGCATTGCACTTTTCAGAAACTTTCAGAGGATTACGGAGCCAAAATACCACCCAAACAGTCACAGCAGGTTTGGGGCAGGAACCCTGTGCACTCCCAGGAGTCAGTGAGATGCCGGGCCAAGCTTCCACCGGCTCAGGAGAGACAGCTGTGCACCCCTCTGCCCAATGCCTCACAGTGGAGCTCGAAATCAGGGTGGTGGGAGTATCTGCACAATGGACATGGGTGAACAGTACAAATCAGGTCTTTGCACCTGGGAAGGCCTGTTGTTAGTGCAGCACTAACTTCCTTGTAATGTCAATTTTCCTCATCCTCCTGAACTGGGATGTATTACAAGACAGAGCAACTGACCAACCAGTGCATTATTTCTAACACTGTGAGGTTCAGAAAGATCAATATTACTTGATTCCTGCCTTCAAGGAGTTTGTCTGAGAGATAAAGCATGGACATATGAAAAGTAATTAACCCAAGTGACCTTGTATAAGTTTCTTAATCTCCCTGCATCTCAGTTTTCTCATCTTCAAAATGGCCATAAAAATACTTGCAGAAGAGATGAAGATGAACTTAAATAATGTATATAAAGCATCTAGCATGTAGCAAGGGTGATAGTATGTACTTAATAAAACTGGCTATTATTACTTTTATTTTTATTCATTAACTGGAGAAGAAAGAGTCTGGAGATGAGGAGAGTAACAGGAAGTTAAGATTTGAGGCAACTAAGCCTGTGGCAGTAGTTTTAATTTAGAGCCCACAAAACAGTTAAAGGGTCAGTGTCAGATATCTGGTCTACCATCAATGCCCAAGTAGTATAAGAACCTGAACAAGAGAGGCCTGGTTCTGCTCTTGGCTCTCCCAGCACTTTTGCCTGTGGCTTCAGGCTTCACTCAAAGCATCATCTATCACAAGACTCAAAATAGTGTCATGAGAGAAATAGCTGCTACCAAAACTTACTCAGCTTGCCCCACACCGAGGTCTCAGGAACCTCCATAGCATAGGTTTGTGCAAAGGAAAGAGGCAACAATACGTGGAAAGACAATGAATTGGTGTCTGAGAGAGCAGGAAAGAGTCAGGGGCCTGCTGGGAGGGTTCTGAGCTGCTGCCCCTCCACTGGGTTTTGGAGGGGAAGCTCCCACTATGGTAAGTGGGTCAACATGGACGTTTTGAGCAACCACAAGGGAGATAAGAGCTAAGCTCTTATTTCCTTTCAGAAAGTAAAAAATATTACTTCATGTGTGGTTTTTGGGTATGATTTTAATGATTTAATTAAACTTTATACCTCCATCACCATTGGAATTTCAAATAAAAAAAATGTTTTGATTTTTTTTTTACACAGTAGTATTTAGAGATGTATCTGTTTATTTGCTCAAAATAGGTGGTGGATGGGCAGGTTGCTAACAAGTGGCTTCTTTCAGACAGTACCACCATGGTTACCACTGGATGTGGGTTATTGTAGCAGTCAGTACTTTTTTAAGCAACAGAAACCAGTTTTGCCAGTTTAAGTAAAATGGGAATTGATTACAAAGTTATTAACAAGCTCAGAACTCTCTTGGAAGGATGGAGACCCGGGCTTGGAAGGAACGCCTTCCTCCACTCAGTCCAAATAACACTACAGCAGGCCACTCCTGACGCCACACAAAGGGCCCCAGCGCTGCTGCCTCCCCCACCAGCGTGGCTTCTGCACCGTCTCTATTTCTTCACACCACTGGCTGGATTCGAGGTTTGCCATAGGTGCATGCGACCGGTGGAGCCCAGGCGACAGACCCACCCTGAACTGTGCAGAAGCTGGGAAAGTGAGAAATTGGCACAATCAGTTCTTGTGCTGACAGATGAGCTCTGCCATGTAAAGCGGGGGGTGACAAAAACAACAGGAGAGGGTTCTGAGTAATAAGAATACTTTTGGCCACAGTAGTAGTGCATATCCAAATAAACTAAGACTTATTTTCTCAAACCATGAGAAGTCCAGAACTAAGTGGTGTCAAATTTGGTAAATGCAGCCACAAGAATGCTAGTAAAGCCAAGTGCTGTCCATCCTCTGCTCCACCATCCACAGAGCCCTGGTTTTCATCTTTAGGCTTAGCTCCTTGTGGTTATGAGATAATGGCCACAATCCTCGACATCACATCTTCACACAAGCAAGTCCCAAGAATAACAAGCGGTGTTTCTCTCTGCATATCTCTTTATCGGGGAGAAAAACTTTGGTGAGAAGTTATATAGGAAGATCCCCTGGTGTCTCATTGGCCAAGATTGGGACATACAGTCATGTCCTTGCTGCAGAGGAGACTGGGAACCCGAGTTCCTGACATCTTTAGCCTCCATAGTGCAATGTAGATTCTACCAAGAAAAAGGAAGAATAGGGGAACAGCCACTGGTAGACAACCAGCCAGGCCTGCCATTGCCACCATCCTTAGGAAAGCTGGAGAGCTACCAGTCTTTCAGCATCATCTGCCTGGTGGCTCTGTTGGGAAGGATTCGGAAGTTCTGTTTGGGCTCAGCAGGAAAGAATGATATCAGCAATTAGTATGTCTGCCATGGGAATGGGAGCAGGAAGTGTCAGCACATGGGCCACAGTTTGCCATATCTTGTCTGGGTAGAGACCAGCCTGTTCTATCAACTCTCTTCATTTCTTTGCAAAGGATTTCACTCTGCTTTTGAAGAACTGGGCACACCGACATCGTTTCAGTGGAGATAGCAGTGAGCTCTCTCTCTCTCTCTCTCTCTCTCTCTCTCTCTCTCTCTCTCTCTTACACACACACACACACACACACAAACACACACACACACACACACACACACACACACACACACACTCCACTCTGGTTGATCTCTTCTGATCTCCAGGCTCTTTCGTTCCAACTGAAATGACTAGAATGAATCCTTGGCCTGGGAAACGTGCTTGGTGGTACCAGGACTGACTGGGGGAGATCAACTGTATTGTGGTAGCATCTAATGTTTTCTTCCTTAAATGTTTATTTCACCTTTGGTGGCCACTTTGAGGGAATTTGGTGTAAATTTTGCTCCTGATATCCAGGGATACTTGGTTCAAATCTCTGCATTCCAGGGTAAGAAATAGCTAACTCATTTGGCCTTTCTTAGTGCACAACTGCAAAGAAAATATTAACAATAAACACTGTTATAACCACAACTGGTATCGTCGCTAATGATAAGTAGCACAACAGAGTAAACTTTACAGTTTACAAAACACCTTCCACCCATGTTTTTGCTTTAAGTTTCAAGAGTGGCAAGTCTCATGACTCAGTCAGTGTGGTAATAACAGTAGCTAACTTTTATTAAATTCTTACAACCTTCTAATTACTGTGCCAAATATTTCCCTGCATATAGTCTTTCATTAATTTAATCCTTGCCATGATATTCTGAGGAGGTACTATCATGTTTCCTGTTTGTCAGGTGAGGACATTGAAGTTCACAGAGTTTAACTTCCCCAAGGTCCCATCACTTGTAAGTGGTAGACCCTGAATTCAAACTGTGGGATCTAAACTTTTACTCCTCCTTTTCTAGTACTTTAAAAAAAATATATGTTTTTACTGATTCTTAGAGAGAGAAGAGGGGAGAAGGAGTAGAGAAACATCGATAAGCTGCCTCCTGCATGTTCTCTACTTGATTCCTACTGGGAATCAAGCCCATAACCCAGTCATGTGCCCTGACCGGGCATTGGACCAGCTACCTCTCTGTGCACAACGCTCAACCAACTGAGCCACACTGTCCAGGGCTCTAGTGCTCTTTATTATTACTAATTTTATTTTACCATCACTGCTATTCCCATTTGGGGGCTGAGGAAACTGTTGTCCATGATGACTGAGAGTAGTTCATCCAAGGCCACCCAGCTGGTAGAGGGTAGACCCACCCAAGGCTTCTTAATCCATCACCCCAAGGGCCGAAGACAGATGATTGCTGCTACTCAGGGTAGAGTTTTAGCTTTTAGAAAAGTTATAGATTGGGATATCATACAATTGTACAATTGCCTAATTCATCAGATGTTATTCAGGCAGAATTCCAGATACCACAGGTTGTCAATTACTTAACCTCTCTGAGCCTCTGTCTCTCTATTTGGGAAATAGAAACTATTTTATAGAATTTGGAGGAGGATTAAATAAAATAATCTTAGGGATTACCTACATAACACCTGACACTTAAATATGCCGACCATCCTTCGTCATATCCACATTACTGTTTCCAAAAGGAATGTACTTCCTATTTGAATTCAGGAAACTTCAGGAAGAAGGTGTGCCTGGTTATGGGTTTTTCCACAGGCAGTGACAAGAAGCCTTGGAGCTTCCACTGTTGTGTACCAAATGCATCCGTAAGGGCTCGGGCCTTGCAAAACAAAGACGGATTGTATTAGATGCACAGGACTTCTTTCAGATAGTAGATATCAGGTCTGAGCCACCAATTTCCTCTGTGTTTGGAAGCAAGATGGCTTCTTTATTTAAAATGTATCTTTATTGTTGAAAGTATCACAGGTGTCCCCTTTGTTTTTGTTTTGTGCAAGATGGCTTCTTAAGTGTCAGAGGATCCCAAACACAGGACTTTGCATGGTGGGCAAAGACAAAAAGGCTAAATGCCCATCACTGCTTAACAGGTAGTCAATATTTATTCATTTACTCTCTTTAAAGTGCATCCTGAAACTTTCAAATGACAATTTAATCATGCCCTATGGCAAACTGCTGGTGCCCCTTATAGTCACCTGCAAATCGCCGTGTGGGCCCTCCCCTGAGTGAGTTAGATGCTAAAGTAACTCCTGCTTAGACACTAAGGGTCCTCATAGCCTGGTACACAGCAGCTGTCCAGTAAATGCTGATGTTGGATGTTGCAGACATCACGAGATAGATGGCCTTAACTTCCTCAAAATGAAGACAATGTGGGAAGGCGATTCCCATGTCTTGACACCACATTTGCAAAAATAGGTGCTGCTTTCTCTGGGTTTTTGGCAGAAATGTTCCCCCTCAAGTGACTCAGCACACATGTAAAAAGGAAAACTGGATAAAGGAAGTGAGCTTCTTGGATGACATCAGTGCCGGCCACCCACAGCCAGGGAAGGGACTGTCCGTGGGCTCCAGGGCCAGCCGCAGCCACGATGACAACAATGCCACTTCAGCTTCACACCCACAGGCTCCTGTCCTGGGTGAAGAAGGAAGTGGCACCAGAAGTCAAAAAACCTATTTTAGGTTTTCTTTTTTGACTGTACAAGATGATAAATATGAAACAAAATTTCCCTCTAGTCTATAACAGCCTTAGGTAATTAGTTAATAATCTCATTTCAAAATTCTATAGACTTCACATAAAGCTGAGAGAGGCATGTTTTTTTTTTGTTGTTGTTTGTTTGTTTTCAAATGACTTAGATTTAGTATCAGAAGCAAACTAAATGGAAAGCTTACAATAGTGAAGAATTACATGTCAGTGCCTTTTGCAAACTGAGCTGAGATAGCAAAGGACTAGAGCTGCCCTTCAACCTGATCCTTTCCAAACAAAGACATCCATCTTGTCACTGGACATCTGGCTCAGGCAAGGGGGAGACTGTTGGCTCAGTATGTTGAGGTCACCTTGCCCACCACTCATTTCTGGCCAGCATCAGGAGCTCCAAATTGCTGGCCGTGATCATCACCCTTCTTTTCGTGGCCTGAGACAATGTTCTTAATCTGCAGCAGCAGAACTGCAGGCTCCATTGCAGTCTTATATGTTTGCAGTTTTACAGCCAATGGCTCCCAGATGCCCAGTTCTTTCCTGTCCACCAAAGTATCTGTTTCACCATTTACACCCCAGGTCTCACAGTTCTCCTGTGTATGCTTGGCCCGAAGGGAGGTAAAGAGATGAATGGTGCTGGATAAGGGTATGAGAGTGACCTCCAGGGCCTGGCTAACAGCCCTGTAAGGTCATTGCTCCATACCAGTCATGGCCTTGGATTTTTCTGTCAAGGTATGGGCCACAGCCATCTCCTTGAGGAGAATGGTACATGCCTTGGGGTCTTTACACTCAGTGATAAATGTAGAATACTAATCTCCAATTTTCTTGATTTCCAACAGGTTTGCTCTTGTTCCAACATCATCTTTTCTCAGTTCTTCTGGTCGGCTGACTATCCAGGCCCACAGGCTCTATCGATGCAATTATTGTCTGTCTTCTGAACTCTGAGGATAGCTGTGATATTGGCCCACATAAGGGAGTGCTGAGCTAAATCTGAGGTGCCCTTTTCACTGATGACCACATTGGGCTTCATATGGATGTCCTCACAGAACTGCTAAATGTATTCTTCTTCTATTTGGAGGATTCGGGTGAAGTCTTCCTCTCGTATGATCTCAATGTCAGTCAAAAATCAGTCTGGCTTTCTCCTTTCTTGTATTCCAGAGAAGAATCCAGCAGCACAATGTGAGGGTTCTTGATATAGTTCCCCATTTGTGAATGGGTCACATCTTTGTTAATCACGACTCCACATAAAACACACGAGTCTTCAATAATATCTTTCCCACCTTTGCATATTTCTTGATATCAATCTCCTTCTGGCTATTCTCCTCAAACTGTGCATTTTTGACAGCATCCAGGGCAATGCTGCAAGCCAAAGGGGACCACTGACTGATTGCTTTGGTAGTAATGGAGCTGCTGATACTGTTCAGCCTCATATACCATGCTATAGTCAGCCATTTACCTGCTGATTTTTCATTGAGAGCAGGGGTGATGTATCATTCACCTTCTTGTCTCCTTTGTTAACCCACTCATGTCTGTTGAAATAATCCTCAAGCAGATACCCATCCAAAGCTCCAAGTAGTCAAGACAGGTATTTCTGTCTCCAACTGACCACCAATAAAACAGGCACACAGAGCTGGATCTCTGAGTGAGGAACCAGCACAGCCAGGATTAGCTCATGACTTGGATCATTCTTTGAGAGGCACGCTGGTACAGGGCTCTAAATTGTCACTGCATGGTGTTCTAGACAGAAAAAAATTCAAGATTGAGACTTAGAAAATTACCAAATGGGTCTGTAACTCCATGAACACAAACACAAAGTATTCATGTAAGAGGAACACACAACCCCTCCTACCTTACAAAACTCTGAATAGTTTCAGAGGGTAGTTACAAAGGCTGAAGATGTTAACATCCAAAAAAGAATGAAATAAACTCACCACTGGATACATGAAGACAGTAAAACACAGAACAGTCCTGCCATGGCCCCTGGAAAACACACACATACTGAGGCATTCCTATTGGGACAGCTACACAGAACTCCCCTCTGCTCTTGAACCATTCTGAACTGTGCTGGGGTTATCTGACTGACCAAACTTCTACATCAATTCCTCTCAAGCCTTCATGCAAGGGGTGATAATAAGGGGGCTATGAAATGTTTCATAGGTTTAACTTAGGGAAAATATTCATTCCTTGTGCCTTCGCAGCCTGAAGGCACAGTGACCACTGCTGAGGGACAGAGGGACGCAGCAGAGTCACTTTTCCCAAGGTTCTTGATCAAAGACCCCCAGTAGGCCTGCACAGAGAGGAAGTGAAAGACTATCTGATGATGCAGCTATTGCTCCTATTCCCTGCGATACAGGAATGGGATCAAGCATTATCCATATGGCCAAGATTGAAATTGAGCAAAGGGATTCTGTAGTGTATTGCTTTCCTAAGATACTTTTATTTTGGAAAAACCTAGAATTAGGAGCATATCTAAGGGAATGTATTTGCTCTGCACTGTGATTTGTAGGAGCAGGAGAGAGCCACAGAATTTCCATAATGACAAGAGAGAGGTCCATCTGGAAAGAGTTATTTTAACATTCACATTCACTCAGGAAGACAACCCAGAGCAAACTCAGGTGAAGAAACTATAACCTGTGCTCATAAATGATCAACCAAATCCCAATTTGGGATATTTAGTCATATAACTTATCTCTAGGGAGTGTCTGAAGTGAGGGAACTAGTATGAAATCACAGAGTAGTGGGTTATTAGACTCAGCACCCTAATGACCTCTGACCCTCCTCATTACCGAGTTGGCCAGCCTTGAGCTACCCTGCTCACATAGCTGAATGGCATCACTGGGAAGGAACTGAGTCTTGGGATAATCTAACCCAGAGCTTCCTGACTTTTTATGAGAGGCAGTGAAGCGCTGCAGTTAAGAGTGTGCAATCAGCCCTGGCCAGCGTTTCTCAGTGGTTAGAGCACCAGCACACATAAGGAAGGATTGTGGGTTCAATTCCTGGTCAAGGGCACATACCTCGGTTGCAGGTTTGATCCCTGGCCCCGACTGGGGTGGGTATAGTGCTGCGGGAGGCAACCAACTCTTTCCCTCTCTCTCTCCTTTCCTCTCTTCCTTACACTCTAAATATTCTCAAGTGAGGATTAACAAAACAAAAAGAGTGTGGGGTCTGGAGTCAGACTGTTGGGTGGAACCTTGGCTGGGCTGTTACACCTGTGAGTTGAGCAAGCACCTGAACACCTGGGATTTGAAAGTAAGAAGGCATGGAAAGCTTGAAGAGCACAACCTGCCCCCAGTACAGCTCACTAAACAGTGACTGTTACCTGCGCACCTTAGACCAGGCAGGAGGGGTCTCTGCCCTGGTCCCAGGCTTTCTAGGGCCCCAAAATAACGCCCACCCATTAGAGTGAAAATGTGCCTACCTGGAACCCATATTCTCTGGATCATATTCTAGGTCTTTGGGAGCCTGAATTTCCTGCCCAAACTGTCTGCTCCTACTTTCAGGGCCTCACGGATCTGGATCTATTCCCCAGGGTCTGCCCTGCTGGGGCAGGTCACATCCCTAGTCCCAGGGGCAAAGAGGGGCAGCTGGGGGTGTGGTTGGAGCTTGGAGCCTCTCTTGAGTTGGGGAAAAGGGAAGGGGCTAGGACAGGGGCCCAGAGCAGGCTTATCAGCACCATTAACCTCAAAGTGCTCAGAAATCCTAAATTTGAGGCTGGTCTGCAGGTCATTAGAAAGGTATATTTGCAAAAGCAAGGGGAGAAGGACATCTTTCATTTAACAGTTTGAAGGGAGCTTTTATGTATTTAGACCTATGGTATGTGGGGCTCCATTTGTGCTTTGCCTGAGGTCTCTCATATGTGGCTCTCAGAACTGACTGCTGCAGTCATGTACATTTTAATCACACCAACCTCTCTGCCAAGGATCCTGGGCCCTGTCTCTTAGACTCAAGTCCATCACTCCAAAGAAACACATGTGTCCGGCGTTATTACTATCATGTCTGCTCTGAAGGAAGTTTGAACCAAACTTAAAGGAACGACCACCTGCAGCATGTGGAGGCCACTGGCCATCAGGGTGTGGCTCATGACAAAGCCTGCCCAGAGCCAGTGCTGCTCTAAGGACACAGTGATCTCGGTTCCTCAGAACCAGCTGCTGGCAGGTTCCTCTCCAGGGCTCCTCCCTCCAGAGACTCAGCTACTATCTTCATCTCAGTTTCTTTCCCTTTGTCTTTGACTCAGTAATGTCACTTCTAGGAGCTCCGGCTAAAAGTAAAAGCAGGTGAAACTGTGAGCCCAGGACAACAGGAGTGGTGGCATCTGCGTTCTTGCTCGCGTCTCCCAACCCTGACACAGTGCCTGGCACAGACTGAGTGCTCAGTGTGAAGGAATGGCCAAGGATGTGTGAAGAAAGATGCTTACTGAGACATTGGTTGCAATAGTGAGAATAGTGGGAACAATCTAAGTGCCTAAAGTTAGAAAAATGATTAAATAAAATGTTGGAAATCATACAATGGAATATTAAGCAGTCATATAAATTATGTTTTTAAATACATTTCAGGAGATCAGACAAGGGACTTGTGTGCATGCATATGAGCCTAATCAATGGGCACAGACAACAGGGGGGTGGGGCATTAATGGGGGGAGGGGTAATGAGGGTAATGAGGGAATAAGGACACATATGTAAAAAAAAGTAAAATAAAATAATAAAATAAAATAAAAATAAATGCATTTCAGTGGCATGGGAAAATTTTCACAATAGAATTTTAAATTAAAACAGTAGGATATAAAATTATATACAGAATATAGAGTAGACAGTTGTCTTTGAAGACACACACACACACACACACACACACACCAGTCACATCAAAGGGTTAACATAGTTGTTATCTGCAGTTGTGGAATTCTGAGAAAATTTTATTTTCCCATTCATCCTTTTAGTTATTTTCTATAATATGTAATATATATATACTACTACGTATATATTAATAAAAATTTTGCTTTAGGATGGAAAACCCCATCAACAAAGTTAACCATGAAATAAGAGGCCAAAGAAAAATGTGTGTGCCATAAGGTTACTATCATTAATTTAGGAAGAACTCACACATATGAAAAAGCAAAAAACGAACATAGAAAAATGGGTAAAAAATATTGTGGTGGAGATTAGCTTTCCAACAAAATCCACCCTCCCTGCCCAGCCCCCATGCCCCCTGAGCCATTAAAGGAGTTAAACCCCATTTCCAAAACATAAGACGTGCAGGTGGTCCCCGCTCTCTGAAAGTGGAGCATTGCTATGCCATCTTTCCTGAGCCCAAATACGGGAAAGCACAGGTTCCCCTGCTTTCTGAGGTTTGTGGTATGCCATTTTGCTTTGTTAAAGGCCTACTTTAGTACCTGTTTTCACCGATCAAAAGAAGCCCGAGGAGAATTTTTGCTTTTATGAAAGTTACTGGACTAATGCAGGCCTTTTGTAAAAGCAAAGTGGCCTAAAGAAATGGTTCAGACATCGGGGGATACCTATATTGAACCATTAACATGAGTTCAGCACTGTACAGACCTGATTGCATTGAATGGTACCAACAACCCATGAGAGGTTATAACAAAACCTGTTTTTTTTCTCCCCATGGAGGGAGACACTGGTTCTTCCCCACTGTGCCTTCCTGGTCCTCCTGTGTCTTCTTTACTGTCACACTGCAGATGCTCCTTGACTCACGATGACATTAAATCCCAGGAAGCCATCATAAACTGAAAACAGTATAAGTCAAAATACACCAAACCTACTAAACATTGTAGCTTAGCCTCACCTGCCTTCCACATCCTTGAGACACTCACCTTAGCCATAGCAGCAAAGTCATCTCCCTGCTGCTGCCCGGTGCCTTGGTGGTGTGTGCATATTGCTAGCCCAGGAAAAGATCAAAATTCCTAATTCAAAGGATGGTTTCTATTGAATTCATGTGGCTTTCACATCATCATAAAGTTAAAAAATCAAGTCACACAGAGAACACTAACATATCTGACACTTCTGGTCACCAAGTATGGGGTGCGGGTATCCACACCAAGCCATGTTCTGTGACACCAGATGGTATCCTGCAACTTGGCTCAGTTGTGACACTGTTGTCTACCTGGAGGTAATATGAGATCTCACAGCTAAGCGTTCAGTACTATGAGAAAGACCCCAACCCACTTCAGACACCCATGGCAAGCTTCTGACTGACCTGCTAAGCACAGAGGAGCATCAGATGGAAGAGATGCCTAAGGAAAGTGTGTGGGAAGGAGTGCGGGCTCCATGGCCTGTCCAGGTGCACCCCTCTCCCACCAAACACCTCCACGGGCTCACCCACCTGGCAGCTCTCTGAACCCTGCACTCGGGGGCTTTTCAGGAGGCTTCATCCCATAGGCACGATCAGTTATAAACTCCATTTTCAGCCTCTGTCTCTTCTAAGGGAATGGGTTGGGGCCTGAAAATTCGAAGCTTCTAACCACAGCTGGGTCTGTCTGCTGACCAGACACCAAAGTCACCTCATCAGAACAAAAGACTCTGCTATTGGCCAGGAAATTACATGGTGTCAGGAGCCCTGTGTCGTGACCCGGGGTCAAAGGCCAAACATTTTGCTCCCAGTGCTCTTACCACCCAGGACCTCCCGGGGTTTCAGGAGCTCTGTGTTGGGAGCAGGAGGCAGAGGCCAACACACACCTTCTGTCCTCTCACACAGGCATCATTATTACACTCCCCACCTTAGGGATGAGAACCGAAGCTAGAGACACAGTTTACCCTGTAGCACATGGTCTATGTATGTATAGAAATGGCCTGAAAAGTTACACACTAAAATATGACAGTGGTTGTTTCTGAATGTTCAGATTATAAATATTGTATGTATATGTTTTCTCAACACACACATATATCACTTGTATAATTTTTATATTTTTAGGTGCTAGACTTTGGTTTTGAACTATTATTAATTTTTAAATGAAAACTTAAATAACAGTCATTCATTAGAATGAAGAATTTTTTTTGTACAGCTTAAGACATTAGCCATAGACCTTTCAAAGGAGTACAAATTATTTCTTATTGTTTTTCTCAGTACATTCTGATCACAAAAAAACAACAATTTTCATTACCAATATTGTAAACCACATCTGAAAGCTTCCAAAGGAGTTCGGAAGACCTAATAATTGCTGGACTTCAAAATCCACCCTGACCCTCCTGCGAGGCCTCGGATTCACCCTCATTTACCGTGGCCTACGACGGGGGCTGGCGTTCCTAACAGGAGTGCCAGCATTGGAACATTATAAACCCGGCAGGCACCCTTTTCCCTGAAGAGCCAGATAGTAAATATTTTAGGCTTCTGGGTTACACAGTCTGTTAGAACTCCCCAGCTGGACATGGCTGTGCCCCGATAAAACTGTTCACAGGAACAGGCACCCGGCCTTTGAGCCATGGTTGGCCATCCTGTTACAGACCTCATCACTCAACGTGCGGCCCGGCCCAGCAGCATCCTCCTGACGTGAACATGTCGGAGATGCAGAGTTCGGGCCCTCCCCAGGCCTGCTGGCTGGGAATCTGCGCTGGCGAGATGCCCTGGAAACTCCTCACCTTCGTCACGTTCGGGTTTGAGAAACTCTGGGATAGAAGCTGATTCTCAAGCACAGCCGCTCAAAAGGACCACCTGGGTAGATTTTTTTTTTTTTTTTTTTTTTTAGTACTGCTCCCAAAATTTCTGGTTCATTTGGTACAGGATAGAGTCTGGGTGTGGGGGTATTTAGCCCCAGGGGATTCCATTGTGAGGCCAGAATTGGGAATCTATAGACATAGTTGCAGAGCTAATTACTAATCAGACTCGAACAAAGAACTCTGCCCTTTGGAAAACAAATAACATTCAGCAGCCCAGGCTCAGGTATTGCCAGAGAAAGGACTGTTTATCTCACTCGGTTGGGGAAGTGTCCTCTACCCCTAGCCTTGGGCGTGACACCATGTGGCTTTCACAGACCTGGCCACCGAGGTTATGGAGCCCTGGGAGCTGGGCCCAGCCACAAACACACCGAGTCCAAGCACCAGGTTTAGCTTCAGGAAACACGGACATAGTTAGATGTCATTAGCAGAAAGGGCGGATGACTGAGGAAGTCCGAAAGAACTCTAGGATCAGAAAGCCGGACACTAACAAACAGAGGATGCGGAATGCCAGCTGGAGTCCTCTCGCAATTTCCCGGGGAGCAGGGATTCCGAGGCATTGAAGCATGAGCTGCTGCACTCAGATCTGTTGGGGCAAAGAAGAGGCATCGTGAAAGTTTACAATTTTTTAGAAAATAGGATGCTGAGTGTGTGGAGGCTCCTACCGGACCTGAGGCAGCACAGCCAAGAGGTATTGACCTTCAAACCTGCTCCTGTGAAATCTGGGAATGAATTCCTATGTGGGGTTTTGGAATCAGGAATCTCTGGCCCTTCCATCAAAAACACATCTGTATCCTGCTCCCCAAATGTACCAGGAAAGGGTGCAAACAGGGCGGGGTGTGCCGAGGAGTGGGAGGCAAGGTGGCTGGCAGGCACGCGCCCGGCATTTCTGGTGGAGCAGCTGTACCCTTCCCCTCTCCTCCAGAGACGTGCAGAGCCCTGGGAGAGTGTGGCGTCAGGGCCTCGCAGGAGGACACTTTCTTAGGCAGCAGCAGGAAGACGGGGGACTAGGATCCGAACACCTGCCCTGACACCCGCTGACCAGGGGATGGTGGCCAGCTCCCATCACAGCCCCTCCTCCCTCATTTGAGAATGGCCTGAAATTAGATGATTAAATCTCTCCCATGCTTCCTCAACCACAAAGTCACATTTAAAAATTTGACCCATATTTAATTAGGGAGCTGGGTTCATTCTGTACATGTCCACAGAATGAATACAGTTGACCCTTGAACAACATGGGTTTGAATTGTATGGGTACATGTATACACAGATTAAAAACAATTATATATGACTTTCTTAAAAACATTTTCTTTTTTTTCTAGCTTACTTTATTATAAGAAACAGTATACAGTACACATAATATACAATATTTATGTTAATTAACAGTTTATGTTACCATTAAGGCTTCTGCTCAATAGTAGATTATGGGTAGTTAAGTATTTAGGGAGTCAAAAGTTATGCCCAATCTGGCTGGTATGGCTCAGTAGTTGAGCCTTGACCCATGAACCAGGAGGTCATGGTTCAATTCCCGGTCAGGGCACAAGTAGGGGGTGTGCAGGAGGCATCCATTCAATGATTCTCTCCCATCATTGATGTTTCTATTCCTCTCTCCCTTCCTTTCTCTGAAATAAATAAAAAACAATAAAAATTATTATGCCCAGATGTTTTACTGAATGGGGGCTTAGGTGTCCCTAACCCTGGTGGCTCAGGTGTTCTTATCTTGGGAGACTGATCGGGCCCATTATTTTCCCAGTCTTGGAAGAGGATGGGTTGGAGGCTTTGAACAGGAAGTCTGTCCCTCCTCTGAAATCAATTAGCTTGGGAAACCAAATCAGAGCAAAGAGAGAGAAAATGTAGACTGCATTGTTCAAGCTGGGACAGCAGGCATAACCTGGGACTGCCCCGGACAAAGCTGACATTCGGTCACTTCCTGCAGTCCTTCGGGGGAGTAATGAGATTGGGGCCGGCCTGTTAGGTCAGGACAGTGTGTACAGCATCTGCGAGGCCTTCCGAATGCGTACATTTCCCTTACAAACCATCACAATCGGATTCCGACATGTCTGTCGGCCATACAAAATTCGCTTCCCTTCCTCTGTATAGCTTGTTTTTCAGAGCGCACAGCTGGGTGAGGCTGCTGTCTCCTGGACTGGGAAGCAGTGCTTCCCTGTACAGCTCAAGACTTGGCTTGTCACACAGGATGCCTGCTGCAGCTGTCCTGGTGTGGATGCCCTGGGGAGCCACATTTTGATGTGCAAAATGCCCTCTGATAGTGTTTACAAAATACGGTAGCCCAGATTACTTCTTGTCCTGAGAAGTGCTGAGTAAATGCCCTTCGTGAATGATTTTTCCTAGGCTGCGTGGTCTGCTGTGAGTATATGCATCTCTTTAAGAGAAAATAAGTTCGTTAGCACATTGGAGGGACTAGATAACTGCCAGCTATTATTATGTATCGTTTAATTACTCCTCCATGACAAATCTCTCCAAATACCTGCAACAGGCCTTGTGCTCTCCTGGGGCTGCAGCTAGTCATCCAAGGACCCGCCCCGCAGGCCAGGAGGACCAAGGCCCCACAGGAACCCTATCAGATGGGCCTCTGCATCTGATCCTGATGATCCCACGGTTTCCGGTCCCTTCTAAGCTACAGACAGGCCTCGGCTCTCCGTGTCCAGCCTTCCCTGCGTGTCCCCGGATACCTCACCATCGACGTAAGCCAACTGAAATGATCGTTTTTGTTCCCAGCCTGTTTCTCCACCAGAGAAAGGTGCCCTGGCTTCTCAGCATGCTGGCTGGAAGCCTGAAGGGTGCTTCCCCCCTTCCCTTGCCCTTGCCCTTACCACCAGTCACCCAGTCTCCCAGGTCTGACCATGCAATCCCCCGCTCCACCTCCTCCCACTGCCCCTGCCTATCTGAGGCTTTAGTAGCAGGAGATGTTGGTGCTTCCGGCCCCGCCTGAGGGCCTTCGACACTGACTGTTGGTGCCAGAGTGTGAAAGCCCAGCTCCCTTGTCTGAAGTTGAGACTAAGTAGCGCCTACCCCCAAATTCCCTCTGAAATATGGGGTTGAAGATGCCTTTTGTAGAACTTTTGCCTGAGATCACACCCGTACCCCCCCCCCCCCCCCCTCCTTTGCAGGTCACTCTGAGATCACTTCCTTAGTCTGAGCAGTGAAGACATCTGATGCCTCCCTCACAGCCACCCCCCCCCCCCCACACACACACACACACGCCGCCCCCATGACAGATAAGCCAAGGTTCACATCCCGTAGGACAGTGGTCGACAAACTCATTAGTCAACAGAGCCAAATATCAACAGTACAATGGTTGAAATTTCTTTTGAGAGCCAATTTTTTTAAACTTAAACTTCTTCTAATGCCACTTCTTCAAAATCGACACATCCAGGCTGTGGTGTTTTGTGGAAGAGCCACACTCAAGGGGCCAAAGGGCCACATGTGACTCAAGAGCCTCAGTTTGCCAACCACAGCCCTAGGACGATGCATGTTGAAATCTTCAGTGACTGTGACTTACACTCAAGATACTGGTTCTTTTTGATTTAGCTGCTCTTCATGCCACTCTTTTAACTCACCTGCATATTTATAAATTGATAAAATAGAGTTAAAAGTCTCTACACCATTCATTAGGGAAATATAAATTAAAACTACAATGAGATGGCCATTATCCCAAAGACAGAAAATAATTAGCGCTGGCTAAGATTTGGAGAGATCAGAACCCTGGACACTGGGACTATAAAGTGGTGTCATTGCCCCCAAAACAGTTTGGTGGTTCCTAAAACAATTAAGCTTTAATAGAATCACTAGAGTCCCACAGCGACTCCAGTTCTGGGTATATATATCCTGAATAGTTGAAAGCAGTCTCAAGCAGATATCTGTATACCCATGTTCATAGCAGCCAACATAGGAAGCAGGCCACGTGTTCACTGATGAACAAATGAATGAAGTATGATCTATCCATATAGTGGAAGATGACTCTGCCTAAAGAGGAAGGAAGTTCTGGCACATGCTATAACTTGGATGAGTCTTGGAGAAGCTATTCTCAGTGAGATAAGTCAGTCACAAAAGGGCAAATACTGTATAATTCCAAGTGATATGAGGCACCTAGAGTGGTCACATTCATAGAGACAGATAGTAGAATGGTGGGTACCAGGGGCTGAGGGGAGGGGAATGGGGAGTTAGTGTTTAATGGGAACAGACTCAGTTTTACAATATGAAAAGAGTTCTGGAGATGATTATGGCGATATTTGGACAATAATAAATGTATTTAATACTGTTGAACTGTACATTTAAAATGATTAAGATGATAAATTTTATGTGTATTTTACCATGAAAAAAATGGAAATATAGTTTCTAATATGCTATGCAAACCCTTCCTGAGTTGCCCTCAGTCCAACTACTCAGTCTCATTCCCACTCTTTCCCACCTACCTCACACCTCAAGCTATGGGTTTGTAAGCCATTCTGTGAGGTGCCCTTTACGCCCCTGCTTTGGGAAACACCCCACTCTGGGAAACCCCTCCTCTCTCCCCTCCCCCCTCAGCTCTGAAAGGCTCTGCTTTCTGTGGCTCACCTGGTCTCACCCACACTCACTCCAGGAAACCTCGATCCTGTTGCCACCCCGGGGCGCAGCTGCTCAGACCTGTGGGCTCTTTCCCCACCTCACTGCCATCACAGGGTGTGGCCAGCCCTGGTGACCTGGGCCTGTGGTTTGCTCTCATGCCTGCTTGCTTATGCTTGCGGGTAAAGGCACATTTATTTGTCCTTTATTTTTACCCATGCACAGAGCTCTTAGATCACTCCATGTGCTCGCTCAACATCTTTCAGATGGAAGTGGCTTAGGGAGCGAAGGGAATGGAAGCCTTAATGAACAGTCAGGGCTGAGATTGCCACCATGGCCCAGTAAAGCCATAGGCCACACAGTGGTACTGTCAGACGGGTAGGCAGCTAGCCAGGGCCCCCACCCCACTGCCCCTCTAAGCCCTGGCCAACCTGATCCCTCTCCCATCACCCCAGGTCTGCCCATGAGCCAACATCTAAAGGGTGACCCCAGGCAGAGCGGAGAGCCCCAAGGATTCCATCAACATTCAGTCCCCTCCTTTGATGCCCATGCTCAGGATGTTCTTGGGTGTTTTGTGGTAAAAGTTCATTTGTGTTGATGGTTTCAGCTAAGAACAAGCAGAAGAGAAAATAATTTCTGCCAAGAGATCCTCAGGTTCAGACTGGGCTGGCTGAAGCCTCTCTGGCCCTTTCACCTCTATCCAGCCTTGAGCCCCTGGCGGGTGAGTTTGAGATCCCCAAGTGCTCCTGTGAGAAGGGTGAGGGGCCCTGGCAAGAAGCAAAGAGTGGGTGGCAGCCTCCTGGGCACCAACGTGCTCCTGGCTGGCTGACAAGGGGGAATGACTCACAGGGGCTGTGGGGAGCTTCCCGACACCCACTAGGACAGCTCTGAGAGCTGTCTGCAGCCCTGGAAGGAGCTCGCCCTGGCCCAGGGCAGACTGCGGTCCCGTCTAGCTGACCTGGCAGCGTGTTTTCATGTACCACCAAAGTGGTGGTATTTTTCCCAGCAGCACTGAAATGATGCATACTTAGCAGTCTGAGAAGGAGATCATTGCTGAAGATTACCCTCAAAGGCAGACACCCTGAGCAACTTCAGGCTGGTCTGGACATGCAGGATTTGAAGCAGAGGAAGGTAAAGGTAGTTTACAGGATTAATTAGGACACAGATCAGTGCAATTTGTCAGATATTGTGATATTGCTTTTCATGCTAATTTTTACATAACAGAGGGTGCTGGGAACCTTTGCTGAAGTGAGGGGAATGACATCACACCCAGTGATCAATGCCACAGCCCCCAGGAAGCCTTACGTTGATCACGCAAATCTTAGTTCATTTAAGAAGACAGGATGACTGGTGTCAGAGCTGTGGAAAATCCGAGACATAAAGTGTCCTGGATGGATGAAAAATAAGAATGAGCCGCCCTGTGCACGTACAGACCAGGGGCGGTTCAGGCCTTGATGTGTGCATAAAAATAATAAATTAATGCAAAAGTAGTTTCAAAAGTAGACATGAATGTCAGTTATGTGTAAGGGAATGAAAGTCACAATCACCTCACGGCAGGCTGGCCTGGGCTAACTTAAACACATGTGTCTTCTCCTCCCCGCAGGCGAGCTCACGTGTCCGTGGGCGCTCAGTCAGTCTATCAGCACTTGGCTGAGCGTGCAGCAACACATCCGTGCTGATTTCATCTCATTTTGTTTTCTTGGAAGGAGCTTCAAGCCGCTGCATGAAAACTACATGGTAGTGATGGGAAAAGAAACCAACAGAAAAGTCAGCTTTCTAGATTAGCTTTCAGTGGTTGGAGAGAGGTTTCGTGGGAGTCTGAAACCATTTCTCCTGCTTTGCTGGCAATTGTCAGTCATCCAACTATTTATTTGGAGGAGGAAAGAGCTAACAGAAAAGGCTCTCTTCTGAATTCTCTGCTGTTGAATAAAACAGCGAGTGGAGAGAAGCGGAATCCATTGAGAGGACAGGCCCAGAGCACTCGCAACCATCACACCTGCTCGCCCTCGAACAGAAGCTCAACCACCAGCTGCCTCGGTGCTGGCAGCATTGGCAGCACCGCACCAGAGAGGAGAGACCCTGATGCCAGCGTGGCTCTGTGCGTTTGGCTCAGGTTGCCGGGGAGCTGGCACGGACCCCAGAGAAAACTCGCCCAACAGGAACCACAGTGAGGAGGCTGTTGGACATGCAGCGCTTTTCTGTCTTCCAGAATTGAGCACTTCGGCAACATTTACTCCTTAGAATTCCAGGGCTGTTTCACAGTCCTTCTCACTATAACCTTTGTCCACTTTCAAAGGACAGCATGCTTGCCTGGGACATAGAGCTGACCAGGATGGCAGGTCCAGAAGCTCACTCTGCTCTGGGTGAGTGTGCTGTGTGTACAAGCTCATGTGTGTTATGGGCGTGTGTGAGGACACCATGCATACCCCAAGGCCTGTCAGCTCTTCTAATGCCATCTCCTGCCACACCCAGATTTTCTTCCTCCCACCCCTCTCTCTTAGACAATATTTAAAAAATATATATTTTATTGATTTCAGAAAAGAAGGGAGAGGGAGAGAGAGATAGAAACATCAATGATGAGAGAGAATCATTGATCAGCTGCCTCCTGCTTGCCCCCCACTGGATCAAGCCCACAAACCAGGAATATTCTCTGACTAGAAATCAAACCATGACCTTCAGGTTCAAAGGTCAGTGCTCAACAACTGAGCTATGCTGGTCCAACTCTTAGACAATATTTTAACTAGTGTCTTGAATTTCAAGTTCTAGTGAGCAAAAAAGCTCAGCATCTCAAACTCAGCTGAGCCGCAGACAAGCCTCTCCCCAGTGCACCCCTCCCCACGCCCACCTCTGTCACAGGAACCACCACAGTGGGAACAGAGTCACAGCCATTGTCATCCTCTCCCAGGCCCTGCACCTAGTTAGCTCCAGGTGCTGACATCAGTCCCTTTTCCATGGTCTCTCCTGGCCCCTCTCCTCTTTCCCCCTGGTACTGTCTCTCTCCCTGCCCCACACTATAACCTGTCCCCAATAACACCTCCTGAACACCACGACCATCAGGGCAGGTTTGGGCCTGTCATGTATTTACCGAACACACATGTGTATGCGTGTGCAAGTACACACCCAACACACACATAGCAACCCCCCCCCCACACACACACACATCTACAGACTCCTGTCAGCTCTCCATAATACTCAGAATGACATTTTAAACAGTGTCCACCCTGGCCGAAGGCCTCCCCCGTTAACTCCCACCCTCTCCCCTAGCCTGTGCCCCACCAACCCCTGCTCCAGGATGACACGCTTAGGGACTATGTGAACAAACTCATCACTTGTAGTGGACAGAGGTTTTCAATCCAACATTTTGTAGTTATTTATCTGTTCTGTAGACAACAATAAAAGACATACTACATATATAAACACATATGAGAACTATAATCTCTATCTGTCTCTATCTCTGTCTCTATCTATCTATCTATCTATCTAAGGACAAATTGTGCAAATACTGGCTTTTTGTCCTGGTAACCTTTGGAGTGAAGTGGGTTGAGGCTCTATAGGACTGGAAGCGGATCCAGCAGGTCGCCTTTGGCGTCCCTATCACAGCTTTTAGCACATCAAGCTGTAATCCTGCTCTGCTGCTCTGTGCCCCACCGACCGGGTGGAGATTCCTCTGGGGTAGCAGCACAGTCTCACCTGTTCTCAGTGGTCAGCAGGGAGCCACTCTCCGGAAGAGTGCAGCAGGGCTGGGGTCCCTGTGATCTCCGATGAAACAGGACAGGGCACACTTCTGTACTGAGACGGAGGGCCAGCAGTGTGTATGAGATGCCGTAGTCCCCACTTGCAATTGGCTCGGCCCCCCCCACCCTTTTTTTAAATTTCAGACAGAAAGGGAGAAGGAGAGAGAGATAGGAACATCAATGATTAGAGGGAATCCTTCATTGGCTGCCTGCTGCACGCCTTATACTGGGGACTGAGCTCGAAACCCGGGCATGTGCCCTAGACTGGAATTGGACCCAGGACCCTTCAGACCTCAGGTGGCGCTCTATCCACTGAGCCAAACCAGCTGGGAGTAAGTGGCTCTTAAAAGCAACTTACAGACACAGTCCAAAAATCCTGCAGGCAAATTTTGGGGACTTATACATGGTTACCTTAAACCATTCACACCACTGTGGACCCTTGAAGACGCATGTTCCCAACACCTTCCCTATGGAGCTTCCCACAACATCCAATGTCCCTTTGGGGTGGGGCTGTGGCTTCACACAGAGGCTGTACATTAGAATCCCCTGGGATTCGGTCCTGGAGATCCAAGCTTCCAGCAAGGATCTGGCTGCATGTTCAGGGGTGGCCTGGGTATTAGCATTTGAAAAGCTGCCCAGATCATCTCAAGGTTGTCCAGACTGAGAACTGTCACTAACGCACCAAGAGCCCCAGAGCTGCACTGCTCAAGTCCCAGCCAGGGCTCCTTGGTGTTCTAGGAGGGTTCAACTGCTGAAGGTGGTAATGACACTTGATTCCATCTCCATTTTATTTATTCTATTTTAAAAAAATATAATTTATTGATATTTTACAGAGAGGAAGGGAGAAGGAAGGAGAGCTAGAAACATCGATGAGAGAGAAACATTGATCAACTGCCTCTTGCACACTCCCTACTGGGCACACTCCCTTCTCAGAATAAATACAGGAAGTAACTATTCTGAGATCTTTCTTTTCAGCCTAGTATTCAGGGAGCAAGCCTGTGTAGTGTGTGGAGTGGTGTTCAGATTTGGTCACGCCATTTGCTGATCACATCTAGCTAATGCTAATGCTTTTGACTTTACATTGTTCTTCATCTTAGTTTTACATTGTTTAATTCATGCCCATAATGGGACACTGGTTAAATAAACAAGGCATTTGGAATACTGACATTTAAATAAAAGTTTATGAAGAAAATAACATAAGCCTTTGTCAAATAAGCCTCAAAAATTTTACCAGTTACATTCATTAAATTGCAATTCTTAAAGAACATCAACATCTCCAGTATTTCAAAACTATTGTCCAAAAAGAAAATATAGCAAATAATTTATCTAATTACTTTTCCTTTTATTGATGATTAAACTTTAAAAAAGAAACATTCTCTCCTCATGGTTTTAACAAATGAAAATTATATAAATAGTAGAGGCCCAATGCATGAAATTCATGCAAGAGTAGGCCTTCCTTCCCCTGGCTACCAGCACTGACTTCTCTCTGGCACCCAGGACTGGGCCTCCCTTGCATGGAGAGGCCCCACCCACTCGCCACAGCCTGCCAGTGGGTGGCTTGAGCCTTCCTCTGAGGGAAGTCATGGGGCAATGGATGGGCCCCTGACCAATTGCACCACACCCACTTTGGCTGGCCTGGCACCAGTGGTCGCAGATGGTCGTTCTGCTGTTTGGCTATTCCGTCAATTTGCATATTATACTTCTATTATATAGGATTAAGTCGACAGTCCATTTTGATGCCCTAAACATGACCAAATTTCAAGTTGCTTTTTAATATTTGTTTTTGTTCAAACTAAACACAATATTGGGTTTTTAATATAAAATTAGTGGTCCAGTGCACGAAACTCATGCATGGGGGGTGGGGGGGAGGCCTCAGCCTCTCCAATCTGGGAACCCTCAGGGGCCATCTGATTGCCAGTTTAGGCCTGGTCCTGGGATATCCCTCTCACAATCCGGGACTACTGGCTCCTAACTGCTCACCTGAGAGCCTGACTGATCACTCTTAACTGCGCCCCCCTGGCCTGGTTGACCCTTACTGCACCCCCCCCCCCTTCCAGCCTGGTTGTCCCCAACTGTCCCCACTGCGGGCCTTGGTTGCCCCATGCAGCCTGTGCGGTTGTCTGTTCAGTTGCAGTGATCACTCAGGCTTTTATATATAGAGATTAAAGTGTGTTAAAAAACACAAACACTTGTACAATTTGCAGAAATGTATCTTACAAATTATGAAAGTTATGATTTTACATTAGAAATATTTTATATCCTTGAGATTATGTTGATCTGAAATAAAATACTAAAAATAACTTTTGCTCAACCTCATATAAAAAATGATATTACTAAAAAAATAATAGGACAATTTTTTTTTTTTAATTCTGAAGGAGTTTTTCAGGTTATGAATAAGGTACATGTGTCAAAAAATTTGGGGAAATGGCATCTTTTCCCTAACCTAATTATTAGAATCACAGAGGGAGTTTGTTAAACAAAGAGACTTCTGATTCCCCCCAGATCCATGAGTTGGAGTGTCTAGGAGATATGGGGCATCTCTAGTTTTAATAAGCATCCCAGATAATTCTTTTTTTGTTTGTTTGTTTTTTTGTTAATCCTCACCCGAGGAAAAATTTCCACTGATTTTATAGAGAGAGTGGAAGGAAGAGATGGAGGGAGGGAGAAAAAGAGAGAGAGAGAGAGAGAGAGAGAGAGAGAGAGAGAGAGAGAGAGAGAGAGAGAGAAACATTGATGTGAGAGAGACACATTTATTGGTAACCTCCTGTACCTTCTCCAACCAGGACCAGGGGTCAAACCTTTTACCCTTTGGCACTTGGGCCAACACACTAGCAATTGAGACTCACCAGTGAGGGCCCAGATGATTCTAATGTTGAGCTTAGTGGGAAACCAGGCTTATTGTCAAAAAGCAGTTCCCTGGAGCAAAAAGAAGCCAGGAAAGCAGGTTGGCAAAAGGACACACTAGGCAGAAAAAGGCCAGATCTGAGCATGGTCCTATCCTGAAGATCTTAGTGAAGGGAAGGCAGAAAGACACTGAAGGAATGAGTGGAGGAGCAGGCGAGGATTAAAGCTGCAGGCTATCGCAAGCCAAGGACCCGGTCACTTGTCTCAGATCTGTCTCCTACCATGTGACCTCAGGAAAGTCACATGATAATTTTTTAAAGACTAACTTTGCAGGACTGTAGTCAGGGTTAAAAGAAATTATCTAGGCAAAGCATCTGGTTCCAAAGCTGCCAAATGTAAGTAGAGCACACAAAGAAAGACTGGGAATGACCGAAGAGGGATTTTGAAGCTGCCTTTGACCTGTTTCCGTGAAATGATTATTATATTTTCTGAACTTATAATTTGCGGTTGTCCTAGTCTTCTGGAATGAACAGTCTTTTCATAAATCCCAACCATCTGGTATCGATCCATGCAACATTATGGATCGCTACAACTTCAATAGGTAAGAATCCCCTCCCTCTGAGACTGGACTGTCTTCTTCTTTGGGGTGATCAGGTTAGGATGTTGTGAAAGGGATTAAACAATGCTGTGTTCTGAACATAGTTTTTCTGCAAGCTTCTTTAGATGAAGACAAGTGTTCCAGAGAGAGGGAATTTATAACACCAGGCAGGGGGTGGGGGGGACGGACATGCTGAGGTCTTTGATTTGATTCTTAGCACAAAGCATTCTTTTACTTAACATCTCTCAGAGATGAAAATGTAACTGTCATCTAGGTTTACAAATTGGAGGAGCACTTCTAAAGACTAGAATAACTCCCTAGAAGCAGAAAAGTTGGTAATGAGATTAGAGACTCAACTCTCAATATCACACAGGAAAAAAAAAAAAAATACTTCTTCAGGCAGCTAGAGATGTGCGCCCAGGCTGGAACAAAAACGTGTTATGCAAATACAATGTGTCTGCATTACTCAGGGAAGTGATGAAAAACAGAAGGCAAGTAATCTTGAGACCTTCCTTTTCCTTAAGAGAAAAAATGTGGTGGGTTCAAAAGCGCCCCCTCTGAAAGACTGCCTCCCACTGGGCCTTGGCTAGGGACAGGGAGCTCTGGGGAGTCAATGCGAATGAACCCCCACTTGGCTGCCCGAGATACAATAGGCACTGCAGCGAAAGGAGAGATGGGAATGAAATGATTATTTTCATTGTTATCCCTATGGTTAGGCATGGTTACTTTTAATCTATTGTTAGAACTGATTGTGTTTTCATATCTATCATTTCCTTTCAGACTCTTACTGCAGGAAATATTAGCATATTTCAGCAAAAATTCTTGCAGCAGAATTATGCCACATGGTGATAATTCTTTTCATTGGAAGAATGAAATTGGAAGTTTGGGCCACTCCTGTTCATGACATTATGTATCCATGGCTTCTCTCCTTGGTGATTTTCCCTAGTTCATAGGCTAACAAGCTCAGGACAAGAAATGGGTACATGAGTTTTATAGAGGCCAGGGGGATTTGCTATGACAAACCTAACGTGCTATATTAAATTTATTAGAAAGATCCCAAATAGAGGCCTCTCAAGATGTCAACTCAATCTGTGGAGTTTACTACCATGGAGAAAGTGTCTCTAGAGCAGGAGAAAAAATTGGTGCAGAAATAAATGATCTGATGTCTGGGTGTGTAGGAAAAAAACCCCAAACCTTATTTTCCAGGTAGCATTCTATGGAAGCTCCCAATAGCATGGCCACCTGGTACCCATGAAGCAAGGTAGCAAAGAGCTTACCCTGGTTACAACCGGGATGTGGCAGCCAGTGCTTACATTAAAGCTACACATTTCTCTCACTGGGAACGTTGAACCTTGGAGGAATTAAAAATGGATACATGAGCTTATCAGAGGTACCAGATGATCAGCTTCTAGAATATCATCTTTCTTTTTTCAGTCCTGAAGATCTCTTAGGCCAAAAAATATAAATTTTAAAAAGATAAATGAAAACCCTGACCACTTGGCTACTTCTCAAGGCCCAGAAGGGACTTGTTTATCTTTTATAACAAAGCAAAACTTCAGAAAAATTCTCTGGTCACATGGTACAGCTCTCACTCCATTTGCACCAGATGATAAAACCTGCTCAAAGAGTGAGTGGTGAAAGGGTGGCAATACAGAGGGATTTTTTTACAGGAAAACAAAGACAGTGTCTCATAAGTATATTTTAAAAAAAATTACATTGGAAAGGTGAAAAAAATTACATACGAAAAAATAAAACTGTTTAATTGGGTCAATAGTCATAGGTGTTACACTGGGATTTATAATCAATGAACATGGGAGATGGGGGGGGGGGGGGAAGCAACCCTCTGGAGAGCACCAATAAAGTTACAGGAGCACTTGAAAGTTTAATTTCCTTAGAAAGTGTGCTTGTAACAATGTTCATGAGAAAAGAACTCAGTTCCCAGTCAGGGCCATTGTCTGTGGCGTGTGCACTTGCTCAGCACAATTGTGTGGGTCTCCGGGAACTCCAGCTTCTTCCCGTATGTCAGAGATGTGCAACACGGGTGAATGGGCCTGGCTACAGGGTCCGTCTGATCTGCGTGAATGTGCTCTGTGATGGAAGGGGCCCTGAGCTGCTGAGTTGGACTCCAGCTGCCCCACGACCATGAACTGCAAAGGAAAACAATGATCTTATTTGTTTTCATTAGTCTTTTTCAAATGTATGTGTAGCTCACATTTATTTCAGTGTTTAATATTAGAAGTGTCCTTTTCGCTCTGAACTGCCATCTTCCAGTAATTCGCCAAAATGACTAACACAGAGGGAAGGAGGAAGGCCCCCTGCTATATGTTCTCTAGGCCTTTTAGAAAATATGGAGCTGTTCCTTTGGCCACATACATGCGAATCTACAGGAAGGTGATATTGTGGACATCCAGGGAATGGGCTGTTCACAACGGAAGGCTCCACAAATGTTACCAAGACAAAACTGGAGGAGTCTACAGTGTCACCCGCATGCAGTGGGCATTATTCTGAACAAGCAAGTTAAAGACAAGATTCTTGCCAAGAAAATTAATGTACATATTGAGCATATTAAGCACTCTAAGAGCCGAGATAGCTTCCTGAAACGTATGAAGGAAAATGATCAGAAAATGAAGCCAAAGAGAAAGCACCAGCCTGCTTCACCCAGAGAAGCACACTTTGTGAGAGCCAATGGGAAGGAGCCTGAGCTGCTGGAAGCCATGAATTCATGGCATGATAAGTGTAAAAAAACCCCACAAAAACACACAAAACCTGCATTGATAAAAATGTTTCTCTTAATTGAGTAGAAGTGTGGCATCCTTTCCCCCCAAAATAAAGAAAACTTTGTTTTCTAATATATATATACATACAGTTTTCTAATATATATATACATATACATACACACATACGTATACGTATACGTATATGTATATGTATATGTATATGTATATGTATATGTATATGTATATGTATATATATTAGTGGCCCCGTGCATGAAATTTGTGCACAAGGAGGGGGGGTGGTGTCCCTCAGCCCAGCCTGCATCCTCTTCAATCTGGGACCCCTTGGGGGATGTTCGGCTGCAAGTTTAGGGATCGGGCCTAAATTGGCAGTCAGACATCCTCTCGCAATCTGGGACCACTGTCTTTTAACTGCTCACCTGCCTGCCTGCCTGATCGCCCCTAACCACTCTGCATGCCAGCCTGCTCACCCCCAACTGCCCCCCGGCACTGGCCTTCTCACTGGTAACTGCCCCCCCTTGCCAGACTGCTTGCCCCTAATTGCCCCACCAAGCCAGTGTGATTGCCCCCAACTGCCCTCTCACTGGCCTGATCACCCCCATTACTCTGCGGCAACCCCACCACCACCATGGCTTTGTCCTGAAGGTATCCTGGTCTAATTTGCATATTACCCATATATATATATATATATATATATATATATATATATATATATATATATATGAAGTGTTTTGGGTCTTTATTTAAAAGTTTGGCAATATTTTTGTAATTAGAAATATGCTGTAGGAATTTAGCTCTTGCTGGTATAATTAACCTGTGGTAAGACTGGTTTAATTATATGTCATTTTGTTAAATCTGCAGTTTCTAAGAATCTCTGGGCAATATTAGGGCAGGACTGAGTGCACATATGGGGTTCAGTGCTATCTGCAGTATATATATATATATATATATATATATATATATATATATATAAATTATTGATTTCAGAGAGGAAGGGAGAGGGAGAGAGATATAGAAACATCAATGATGAGAGAATCATTGATTGGTTGTCTCCTGCATACCCCCCACTGGGTATTGAGCCTGAAACCCTGGCATGTGCCCTTGACCGGAATCAAACCTGGGACCCTTCAGTCCACAAGCTGACACTCTATCCACTGCACCAAATCACCTAGGGTACAGTCCCCTGGGATAATGGAACTATAATTTGAGATGTGTATAAATATTTTTACCCACCTTGTTAAAATGCGTTTTGAGTCATTATTTGTAGGTAACAGTGAAACAATGTGAAAAATGCCTAAGTAATATTCTTAGGCCTATCTGTTTTCTTGGAAGCTTCTAATTTGAGCAGGGTATTCCCAGATTCAGTGTCATTTCCCCTGGCCAGTTACCCTTCCTCATTTCTCATAGCCCATGGTCAAATGACAGCCAGAGCAATGGGGAAGTAGAATCAATCAGATATGTCCAATATCCTTAGCTATTCATTTCATTCTTTATTCATTGTTTTGGAAGCCACTCAAACCCTTTTATATATATAAAAGCCTAAGTGAACATCTGACCATTTGACCACCTGACTGGTAGCTATGATGTGCACTGACTATCAGAGGGCAGACATTCAATGCAGGAACTGCGAGCTATAATGATTTGGCAGCTATGGTACTCAAGTGACACACCTGGAACCAGAGAGGAGGGAGCCTGATTCTGAGGTGTGTCACAACCACCTTCTCACAATCCAGGACCCCTGGGGAGGGGAGGGGAGGGAAGATGTTGAAGAGCTCATTTTGGCCTGATCCCTGCAGGCCAGGCTGAGGGAACCCATCAGTGCACAAATCCATGCACCAGGCCTCTAGTGTATATATATATATATATTTTTTTTTTTTTTCTCCTCCTCCTCCTCCTCCTTCTCCTCCTTCTCCTCCTCCTCTTCCTTCTTCTTCTATTTCTTCAATGGTCACCCAACTATATGTTCTTATTGGTTTGAGAGAGAGAGAGAGAGAACATTGATGTGATAGAGAAACATGGACTGGTTGCCCCCCCTATGAGCCTTGGCCGTATATTGAACCCACAACCTAGGTATATGCCCTGGCCAGGAATTGAACCTGCAACTTTTTGGTATATGGGATCAACCAACTGAGCCACTTGGCCAGGGCTCAACCACTTTTAGGAATGAAATCGTTATCATAAATCATTAAGCAGTATGTGTGTAGTTGTGTTCTAGGAGAAATTACATTTCTTCTAACATGATACTTAACATCATTGGAATTTATTTGAAACACTCACCTCCATTTTCTGTCAATTTGACGATGTGTCAAAACCTATTTCCTTGAAAGTGACCAAAATCATCAAAATTAATCACCAAGAGCTCTTATCATTGAATATTAAATTACATAAAGTCCTCCGAGAATTAGACAGTGCTTAAACCACAAGAGGGTGTGGTTGTGGTGTGGACCATGTGGATATCATTGGAGCCTTGGCTGTCTGCCCAAAGCATGCTCACACAGCCATGCCGGGCACACCAGCCATCTGAGAGAGGCTGCCTTTAAGTGAAACCGTGTAACAATGTGGGCTGTGTGGCTCCCTCACAGCAGCCACTTTTGTGTTGAGTATGTCTTTTAAAAGTAGTGCTCCAGCAAACCAAGGAAACAATCTCACTGTCAGATTGGGATCTGCTGACAATGAACTTGGAGTGGAGTTTTAGAAGTATAATCAGAATCACAGGAGATACCAGTCTGCTGAACTTAAAAATGGGTTATTAACAAAAGCAAAACCTGCCAGTAGTCTGCAATTGCCCAGCTTCTGAACTATACCTATAGCCCTGAGTCAGTCATCAGACTGGCACTGGTTTTCTAGAATATATATACTCTGTGGTGAATATATATACTCTTCTACCAAAGAACGTCCCTCAGGCATAAACTTCCTACTCATGGACTCTCTCCTCACTCAGAGGCTCAGTGTAAACACTCTAAGCACTTTTTAAAAATGTAAGTAAGGAGAGAGCAAACATTCCAGTTATTATTAGCTCCTGTTTGATTATTGGCACGAATGGAATGTTTTTGGAAAGCACTTTAAAAATGTATTTATTTATTTTTCAGTCTTAGGACTTCCACTCTGGGCTACCTGAGGTCAGGTCATTTTGAACGTTTGAGTTAAAGAGCCCCAGGAAAAGAAAATTCAATTACTTTTCTGTGTGGGTGAGTGACAGAACAATTCATCATAACAACTAATACAAACGTACTTACTTCTCTAAACATCAGCCCTTTGAACCAAGCACAATGCTGGCATTTGTGCTGTCGCCTCAGCTTTTTCCTGGTTTTGGTTCACCGAGCCCTTTACTAGTATATCTGGGCAGAATTTAAGCCCATTGGTGAGGGAGTCACAGTCATGTGACAACATAGAGCAGAGATCTGACAATTAGCTGAAATACTTGATGTGCAGATGAATAAGTTCAGTAATTTGGGTTACTACTTGGAGGTAAATATGCAAACCAACCAGAGAGAAAAAGAGATGGGTAAAATTGGAGGCTTCATTCATTAACATGCACTGTGCAATCTGGGGATGAAAATATAAATATATCCAAAAGCCAAAAAGGAATCAAGGTGTGATTATTCGTTTAAAAAGGAGAGTCACCTGGGACCCTTTGAAGTTCTCTTGACTTATAGTAAGATATTTTTAAACATTATCTTGAAATAAAAATTTCCCCATTTCTGCCCAAATGGCATGGCTCAGTGGTTGGACGTCAACCTATGTACCAGGAGATCATGGTTTGATTCCAAGTCAGGGCAAAAGGCCCTGGTTGTATGCTTGATCCCCAGTGGGTTTCTCTCTCATCATTGATGTTTCTGTCTTTCTCTCCCTTTCCCTCTCTCTCTCCAATCAATAATATATATATTAATATATATATTAACCAGAATTGTGTTAAGAAAGCAAAGAGAAATAAATAAGAGTTTCCCATCCCAAAATGACGTTCTTAAGTTTCCAAGAAGAAAGCCATAGCTCTAGTAGGTTTGGCTCAGTGGATAGAGAATCAGTCTGTGGACTAAAGGCTCTGTTCCAGTCAAGGGCACAGACTGCAAGCTCCTCCCAGCCCGGGCCTGGTCAGGGCTCGTGCAGGAGGCAACCAGTCAATGTGTTTCTCTCACATTGATATTTCTCTCTGTCTTGTTCTCTCTTCCACTTTCTCTAAAATCAATGGAAAAATATTCTCAGGTGAGGATTAAAAACAAAACAAAAATACGGCCACATTGGAGGCAAGGCAAGAGTTTATGCCTTGGAAGGAGGGGAAAGGAGGAATGAAGTCACCTGAGTATATGGTTACTCTTGGAGGCTCATGGGAAGGATACTGGGAATGGAGAGGACAGGCAGGTGGCCAGAACACACACTGTGTGGAAGCCAAGCCATGCCCATAGGTCCTGGCATTGAGGGTGGTGGGCAGTTGCTGTTTCTGTTCTCATTGGATAGCATCCTCATTGACCCCTGCCTGCCCACTGCTTACACACAAGGTGCCCATCTCTTCAAAAACCTGCTGAGCCCCAGAAATGCCTCATATTTCCTCCTCTGAATAGCCAAACTATGTAATTCTCCCCAACACAGAGTGGCTTTTCACTATTCAGCAATACTATTAGAAACCAATTCAAGCCCCTGTATGTGGGTGAAGTTGAATGATAAAATACACCTCCCATTTCAAATTTCTTTTTTTCTTTTCTTTTTTCTTTTCTTTTCTTTTCTTTTCTTCTTCTTCTTCTTTTTTTTTTTTTTTTTTTTTTTTTTTTTTAGTAAATCTTTATTGTTTATATTATTACAAATGTTCCTCATTTTATTTCCCCTTCCATTGCTCCCCTCCACCAGGTTCCCACCCCACCCTCTGCCCTTTCCACACCCCCATTGTCCTCATCCATAGGTGCAGTTTTTGTTCAGACTCTTCCCGCACCCCCACTCCCTTTTTCCCTGGGAATAGTCAGTTCACTCCCCTTCCATACCTCTGATTCTATTATATTCACTAGTTAATATTGTTCATCAGGTTTTTTAATTCCCTTGGCTTTTAGTTTCACTTGTTGATAGTTATGTATTTGTTTATCATAATTTTTATCTATATCTTCTTCCTCTTCCTAAAGAACCCCTTTCAGCAATTCATATAATTCTGGTTTGGCGGTGATGAACTCCTTTAGCTTTTTTTTATTTGTGAAGCTCTTTATCTGGCCTTCAATTCTGAGTGATAACTTTGCTGGGTAGAGTAATTTTGGCTATAGGTTCTTGTTATTCATCACCTTGAATATTTCTTGCCATTCCCGTCTGGCCTGCATGGTTTCTGTTGAGAAATCAGCTGACAATCATATGGGTGCTCCTTTATAGGTAACTACCTGCTTTTCTCTTGTTGCTTTTAATATTCTCTCTTTGTCTTTTGCTCTTGGAATTTTAATTATGATGTGTCTTGGTATGTTCCTCTTTGGATTCCTTTTGTTTGGGGTTCTGTGTGCTTCCTGGACTTGTAAGTCCAGGTGGAGGAAGTTTTCTGTCACTATTTCTTTCAGTATGTTTTCAGTATCTTGCTCTCTCTCTTCTTCTGGGACCCCCATAATTCTGATGTTGGTTCGTTTGAAATTGTCCCAGAGGTTTCTTACACTATCTTCAACTTCTGGATTCTCTTATCTTCTTGCTTCTGTGGAGGAGTGTCCTCTGGCTCTTTGTGTCCAAATCTTTGACTTGATTCTTACTATCTTCCATTCTGTTTTTAGGACTCTGTATAATAATATTTTTTATTTCAGACAATGTATTCTTTATTTCTAGTTGATCCCTTTTCATATCCTCATAGGTCTCATTTATTTTATCGGCCTTTTCTAGGAAACTCTTGAAAAACCTTATAAGTGTGATTTTGAACTCTATATCCAGTCGCTTCTTGTCCTCCATTTCTTTTGTTTGTGATCTGTTTCCTTTTCTCTGCATTTTCACAGCTTCCCTGAGTTGGTAGGGTGGCTTTGTGTGCTAAGGTGCCCTATATGGTTCAGTGGGTCAGCCTCCCAGTTACCTGAGGTGGACAGTCTTGGTTGTGTGTGCAGTCTTGTTGTTAAGCCTTGCTTATTGTTGGTATCACTGGGAAGCATTGATCTCCAAGCCAATTGGCTATGAGGATCAGAAGTGTCTCAGCTAGGAGGGTTTCTGTATTCCACTTGGATGGGGTAGAGTCTTGGGGTGGCACAACCAAGCTTTGGTGAATCCCGAAGATTGTTTGCAGGCGTGCACACCTCTTTGGTATAGGTGCAGACAAGCTTTAGATTCCTGTCTGCCCCTCCCTAGGAGAGTCCTATTCACAGTGAACGAGAAAGCTAGCCACTGGAGGGGCTTCTGTGCTCCACTTGGATGGGGCGGAGTCTCGGGGTGGTGCAGACAAACTTTAGTCAGCCCCTCCCTACTAGGGTCTGGTTTCTGAGTCCTGTAGTAATGGCCGCTGGCTTCACCTCCGAGAGATCTCTGCCCACTGCCTGACAGTCTGGCCTCTCCCTGTCTGGGGCCATCTATCAGCACAATAGTTTTTCTCTGCACAAGAAAGCCAGCCGTGCATTAGCTGTCCGCCCTCTCCGTGCAGGGAGTAAGATGGCAGCGAACTCGGCCTGCCCTCTCCGCACTCCGCAAGCAAGCCAGCAGTGAAGTCTGCGGTAGCCTTTTCACGCGCACAGTTCTCCGCACCTTCACAGTTTCTGAGGTTCAGTGTGCCTTCTCTCTCCTTCCCAGATGGTAGAGCCTCAGCCAGCCGTCCAGCACTTCAGTGCAATGTTTCCCCTGTTTTCCATTTCTAAATTCAAATTTGTTGTGGTAGGCTGCATTCCGGTGACTACCATATGCCACCATCTTGGTTTCTCTCCATTTCAAATTTCTGTTACTTCTAATCAAATTTACATGAAGGAAGTCAATCTACATCTTTCCAGAAACATAACTACTCCATAAGATGAAAAGCAATAGAACTCAATGTTGGTCTTTTTAGTCAAAAGTTCTTGTTCACCTCATACTAAGTAGCCAATGATGTGATTAGATTGAAACTATACTAAATGGGCCAAAGCCGGTTTGGCTCAGTGGTAGAGCGTCGGTCTGCGGACTGAAAGGTCCCAGGTTCGATTCCGGTCAGGGGCATGTACGTTGGTTGCGGGCACATCCCCAGTAGGGGGTGTGCAAGAGGCAGCTGGTCGATGTTTCTCTCTCATCGACGTTTCTAGCTCTCTATCTCTCTCCCTTCCTCTCTATAAAAAATCAATAAAATATATTTAAAAAAAAAAAAAAAAAAAAAAGAAACTATACTAAATGGACAAGATGTTGGGCATATAGATATGAACAGGTATCAAATAAAATAAACACTGACCCAAATCTTCCCCCACAAATTTTTGAATGACTCTGAAGTACCTCGGTCTCCTCATTCACTCTATGTTATGTGGTACAACTAATGTAAGTACTTTCAGAACAACAGGCCTATTCTCAAGAGCATTCAGTAGAGTTAAATGATCATTAGAGTTCTTTTTAGCTAGCATGTGAATTGAATCTATTAGAACTTAATTGAATATCTAACTTGGAAAATTGGGATAAAATGTAATAGTCTGGACTTAAATTACTGGTGCTCATGAGCTATTGTAAAAGTGGGCTCAGGGCTAAGGAGCCCTTAGAGTGGTTGTTGCTATGTTTTTTATCACCTTGTACCCAATGCCAGGAGTTACCCACAAGATGCAGTACTGATTGATTTTGTTTTTCCTTAGCCTTGAATTCAGTGAATATGTAACCATTTGGGACTAATTTTAATGTGCTTGATAAAAGTCCTTAGGCACTGATGCTTATATGTGACAATATCAACAGAAATAGTGTTTCTCAAGACGGAAAACAGTAATTTTTCACTCTTCTTGCTAATATGTAGCTTATTGATTTGAATTCATATTTAGATTATCTGGATAATATAAAGGAGTAGGAATAAAAACATAAAACTATCATAAGGGAGTACAAATAAAATAGTAACATTTTACTATATTACTTTATCTATTTATTTATTTATTTATTATGGAACTAATTGAAAGACAGTTTTTGACATTATGACACTTCCTTACTCAGGACTTTGGTATGTGGAGCCTAGAAACTGCCGGGGTCTTTCTCAGTATCTGCTAGGGTTCAAGAATCTGGAAAGAGGGTTGTACATAAATTAACAAAGAGGTCAGAGAAGAAAGATGAATTTGGAAGGCATTTTGGGGGAGCCAGAGGAGTCTTAGTTCTAGTAACTAAGTTCCCTGAATCTCTGGACCCATGGCTTTTTATTTCCACATTTTTCCCTATAGCAAAGCAGATATATATATTAAAGGTAAGGTTTGGTAAACAGTAAAAGATTATCAGGTTGGGGGAAATACCTATAGCTGTTCAGCAGCAGGTAATAACATGCAGATTTTTATGTTATTGATATCCAGTTCAACCTTTCGATGAACTTCTTGCATTTATGACCTGCTGGAATTAGCCTCCAGCAAGAAACAAAGACATTTCCATTACAGAATGCCATTATTACATTTAAGAAAATAAATAATAGGTAGTTTTTCCCAGTGACCTACAAATGCTTATTATATGGTTTTATTTTTATGTAGTGGGGTGACCTTGTCAGCACTTGGTGTCACTCTACGGTCAGAAAGCATGGCCTAAGAGACTTCTACTACCGAAATTCTTATTTGGGGTAAATGTACTCCCAAATTCAGTTACTTGAAGGAATGTTTTATTTGATAACAAAGGCAGCCTTGTAGGCTCACCAGGATTCTGTTGTTTGATTGACTGTACCTATAGACCTGTAGTGGACAGTAAGGAAATGTTATTTGGACATTTTCCCAAGTCACGGTGGACAACTTTGGGTGGACCACGCTGGGGTCCTGACTGTTCTTCTGCTCAGCAATAGAGCTGCTCCTGGGCTTGGAAACTTCAGTTGCAGGCTCACCTGCCCCATCACCATGGAGAACTGAATGCTCTCAGACATTGCTGTGGTGAGCATGGATCAGACTCAGACAAAAAATTCTGTTTTGTTGACTGAGGGAATATCCATGTGCTTTAAATAGAAAAATACCAACTGAGCATTTTACATATTTTATGTAAAAATGCCTTCATTCTGCCCCTGGTCAGAGTCTAGAAACTTAGCCATGGTGGCTCTCATAGGGTGTTCCTGATAGTGAGGCGGCAGATCATTCAAGAGTATATGGTGAGGATGTGGAGAAAAGAGAACCCCTGTGCACTGCTTGTGGAAATGCAGACTGGTGCAGCCACTATGGAAAACAGTATGGAGTTTCCTCAAAAAATAAAAATGGAACTCCCTTTGACCTGGTGATCCCTCTTCTAGGAATATATCCTAAGAAGTCAGAAAGAAGATATGCACCCTATGTTTATAGCAGCACAATTTACAATAGCTGAGATCTGGAAACAGCCTAAGTGCCCATCAGCAGATCAGTGGATTAGAAAACTGTGGTACATCTACACAATGGAATACTACATAGCTATAAATAGATGGACCTGCAGAGTACGTATTATGCTAAGTGGAAAAAGCCAGTCAGAGAAAGGTAAGTATCACATGATCTCGCTCACATGTGGAATCTGATGAATAAAATAAACTGATGAACAAAATAGATCCAGAGACATGGAAGCATGGAACAGACTGTGGGATCTCAGAGGAAAGTCGTGGGGAGGATGGATGGGTAGGAAGAGATCAACCAAAGAACTTGTATGCATACATGCATAACCCATGGACACAGAGAATAGGGTGGTGAAGGCCTGGGGTGTGGGGTGATGGAGGGCTAGAAGAGGTCAATGTGAGAAAAAAGGGAACATATTTAACACTTTCAACAATAAAGACTTAAAAAAAAAAGAATGTATATGAAGTTGCATGCTGTGAAGACAAATAGAACATGTGAGGAAGACAGTGATGGGCAGGAGCAGGCTCTTTTAAAAAGGGTGGTGGGGAGGGCCTTTTTGATGAGGTGATGAATTGAGCACAGACCAGAGAGGTAAGGAGCCAGTTGAAGGACACAGGGCAGCTTCAGGCTAAGGCGATGGTAACTGCAGAGTCAGGGGTGGGGCCTGCCTGTGTATCTGAAGAAGATAGATTCAGGGGGTGGGTGAGTGGTAGGGGATGAGAGGGGGCTGGGAGTGATGGGGTGATGGGCAAGTCACATAGAAGTCTTGGAGGCCAGGCTGAGGTTTTGGAGTTTAACTCTGTGATGGGAAGCCATGGGAGGGAAGCCATGTGCAATCCGCACTTAGTAACTGCATAAGGTTATGCTGCTTTTCCTCTGCTCCTTTTTCTCTTCTACTAAATTTCCTTAGGGCTTTGATTTTTCATTTATGCATTTTTATTGTGTAAATATTTTGGCAAGTCATCTTAAAATTTTTTTGGAATCAAACAAGACATATTTATGTCTCTGTGTCTATGCAGTAAAGTTTGAAAATTCTATTGCTTGTTTTGGGCTAACATTGCTGGCTAATATGAGCAACTATGCTAGCTCAGAACAGGTAATAACACCATACAAAGAGGCCGGATGTTTACGCTGATATGATAGGTAGTCCTCTATAAATATTATAGGCAGGTACTATGTCTCAAGCTACAGTGTTGATCCCTAACTATTTCAGTTTTTATCTTTAATCTTGATTTTTTTAAAAAAATATAGTTTCCACAAACAATCTAGTTAGCTCATCTTTTGGCAGCCAACAGAAAGCAGCTTGAGTGAATGTTTCAAGCATCTAATAAAAAACACTGTTTAGCTTCAAAACAAAAAATCATGTTAAATCATCCTATTTATTCATGCATTCACACCACTGGGAACAATGGAGTGGGTATGGGAAGAGGTACACATGTTTTATTTGTCCATAGACCATTTGCTGAACACCCTCACACAGGCTACACAGTATTTATTTTAAGAATATTTTCTGAATTCCAGTAACTGAAAAGTGTGAAACTCCAGCAGCCCTTCCAAATGGGATTAGTTAGTGCTGTGACTAACACTAATAGTCTTAAAGAGTCTTGAGTTTTTATTGATTTTTTAGTGTCACATTCAAAAGTGATGATTGAAATTTATGCAAATGCCTCAACTGATGCTACAGGTGGAGTCTGCTGTTACTAGCCCTTAAATTAAAAAATTCCATCCTCAGGAAAGGGGCAACTGGAAACAATATTCAAGTTGATGGGAACATGCAGAGAACAAGTCTCAAGAAATGGGCTTAGGATTCCTTGGGAGTAACAGGGATGAAAAAGAATAGTTGGATGAACAGACAGATTCCAGGAGGATCCATGTCCAAACAAAGTCAGTGGGCAGCTGGAGCCCAGCTTTACTTTGTAGTCAGAAAACTGAGACACTTACTAGGAATACAAGGGACAGACTCCACAGCTAGCTCAGCATCTGCCGTGACAAAGACATGACCTTGTAGATAGTACAAGAAAGAATCTGCTAAACAAACTTTTAACATTGCCTTTGAATTACTGTAGCAATGCTTGCTTATTGCATCAAATTTGGAAAACAAAAATTGCACAAAAGAAAATAAAAGTCTGAAATCCCATTCTTGAGAGATCATTGCCATGAGCATTTTGGGTCCTTCTTAAGGTGGCTCAATGCCTGCAATTTGGGTCTGCAGGAAAATCTGGATTTAATGATAGATTATGAAAGCTTCCCGAAAGTCTAATTGTTGGAAATGAAGGGATGGTATCATTTTGGTGGAAAGAACAGTACCAGCTCTGGCTCACTCACTTGCTAAGTGAACAGATATTTAGTGAGTGTTTATCATGTGCCAGGCACTGTTTCAGGCATCAGGTATACAAATCTGAATAAGACTATTCTAGTCCCTGTCCATGCGGAGATTACTATCCAGCCAAGAAAACATAATTGATGCTTGGTTACAGTTAAAAAGCAATGCAGGCACTACGAAATTGTACAACTTTCCAGACTCACTTTGTCCAGTTTATGCTACAATAGAATCAGCCTTCTACTCAGAGCAGCCTGCAGACAATGAGGTCTGGGAACTTGTCAGTCTCTAACCAGACCTCCCAAATCAGGATGTGCTCTATAGCAAGTTCCCAGGGGACTTCTGGGGCACATTATGGTTTGAGAAGCACTGGCCTACAGGATAAGTGGGAATCAAGAATGGAGGGAGGGGGAGGCCTGCCAAGCCCTGAAGCAGGCTCTCAGTGGGAAAGCACTTGGCACTTTGAGCCGGCGAAGGAAGACCAATACACTGGGACCAAGACCAGACATGTTCACAGCTGGGAGACACTGTCACTGCGACTCTTGTGAAGAGCAACAGAGAAGAGATGTGGTAGCTGGGAGCTCACTGCCTCATTGTGTCTAGTACAACTCGAGGCAGAACACACAAGCCAATCATAGCGCTCCTATGAATAGTTTATCAAACTCACCCAAGCAGTTAGTGATGAAAAAATACTATTCAGCTCTAACTTTACATACTGGGGGAGGTGAAGTTAGAGGGGTTGGTTACAAATGGTGGAATCTGTGGGGTTTAAGCCCCCCTGGGTCCAGGATTACCTTCTTCACCCAAACCCCCCTTCCCGGTTCAGGCAGAGTGTCTGGTCTTGTTTGTCAGACTCTCGAAGCCCCTGCTTCCTATTGTGTTGTCCGACCCAGGAGTAGGACAAAGAGGGTGCCTTGGGGGATTGATTACCACCCTTTGCACTGTCTTTCTCTTAATTTTGAAGGCTAGAAAGAATGAACCCCCCCCAAAAAAAAACCAAAAAAAAAAAAACCAGTCTAAGCCAAAATCAAACAACTGAAGAAGAAAATAAACAGAAAAATAAACATCCCCTTGAAAGTTAAGGCCTTGAATTTCATGCAATCTTTTATTCCCGTTATTTACTCTTATTAATCAGATTGAAGTATCTGGTTACCCAAGCTCTTACCTACAAGCAGGGCTCCTCCTCTGATACACCTGTGCCATTCTACCCGGGCTTGGAAGAGGGACAGTGACCCAGAGAGCTCCTCTTTGTCCTCCAGTTTCACATTCTATTATGTAGCCCGAGGCACTGAACTGGCTAATCAGCTTGATTTACAACCTGAAACCACTCCAGCTCCTCTGTATTGCTTCCTAACATTTATATAACACAGGTCCTGAGAGGTGTTTACAGCACACTTCCTGCCATCTACCGTTTTATTAATCCTCACAACAGTATGGGCTTTAACATTTTTTTTATTTTAAATTCCTAATTCATGGAAAGGCAAATCCTGGCAAAACAAGTTCAGGGACAGCAGTTTGAGATGATATGCCTGGAGTTAGTCAGAGGCTGGGCAGGACCAGGAGTCAGAAGTTCCAGCACTTATTTCAGAGATTCTATCATCATCATCATCATCATCATCATCATCAGATATATTTAAAGTTACACAAGTAATTATTGCAGTCAATTCTGAAATATATGTAAAAACATTATCTATAAAGTGAAAATCTTTCTTGACATCTTCCCATCTTGACTTATTCATCACCCCAAGGCACCATTATGGTCTTGGCAAGAATCTTTCCAAATTTAGTTTTGTTTTGTCATATATATCTACATATCAGTTATTTCCATTGACATTGTGTCTGTAGCTATATTTTTATAAAGCATTCATGTTTGGGGCTATATAGTATTCCACCATACTCATGTGGCACTAATTTATTCATTCTCCTTTTGATGAATATTTATGTGATTTCCAATTTTTCGCTTTGGCAAACACTGCAACACTGAATGTTTTTGTACATTTCTCTTAGACCTATGTGGAAATGTTTCTCTAAGATTG
Source organism: Pipistrellus hanaki (assembly GCF_964339955.1). Classification (NCBI taxonomy): domain Eukaryota; kingdom Metazoa; phylum Chordata; class Mammalia; order Chiroptera; family Vespertilionidae; genus Pipistrellus; species Pipistrellus hanaki. Next base: position 113,758,107 of record NC_140504.1, on the reverse strand, counting down.
AATCCTAGAAGAGGAATTGTTGGGTCACAAGTTATATAATTTCAGTTTGAACAACTACTGCTAAAGTAAATCCCAAAGAGCCTTTCCAACTAGTACACCCAAAATCAGTGTATGGGGGTGTATCTCTCTATAACTTTGCAAAAATCCTTGTTCTTCTTAGACTTGTCCATGTGTAACTTTTAAAAGTTAGATATGACTCTCAAATATATTTTACAAATACAGAGTGCACATGTATAAAAATGTATTCAACTCATTAATTAATGAGAAAATTTATAATATGAAAAAGCTATTTCAAAAACCATTTGGAAAAATGTATTAATATAGTTCTTAATAAAATGTTAAAAGAAGATTACTAGGCTACATATAAAGTGGTTAATGTCCTACAGGCCAATAAATTATAACCTTAAAGTTATCTTTCTTTGGCATTTCTATAAGGTACAAATCTGCAAGTTAATATATAACCTTACAGTTTTATTAATAGTAAATAGCAATATCAAACAATGTTACAGTCCCCCAGAAAACTAAATAATCCTTGGGCCTTTGAATGATGCTTCAATAGGACATTGAAAGGCCATACATTGAATGGATGACTACCCCTTTGGCCTTATATCCAGGTTTTGGATAATTTTTCTTACATATTAAAAAAAATCTGTACCAATGCAATGAATTTAAAATGGCAGTTCATTGTGAATTTCTATAACTGGTAGTTACTTTGAGGCATTTGTTATTTTTATTTGGCCAACCAGTTCTCTCGAGTTCCATGTCCCCCCGCCCCCTCTCTCTCTCTCTCAATTTTCCATTGATTTTTAGAGAGAGTGGAAGAGACACAGAGAGAAACATCAACCAATTGGTTGCCTCCCACATGTGCCCTGACCAAGGCCAGGGATTGAGCCTACAACAGTGGTAGTTGCCCTTGACCTCCCAGGACCCGTAAGTCCCAGAGACAATGCTCTAGCCACTGAGCCAAATGGGCTAGGGCACTTCCAGGTCTCTTTAAATAAACATCAGTGGTAGGAAAATACTTTTTTCTCTAGTGACCAGAAATGCCCGACACAAACTGAAGGGCAGCTTCACAAAGTTAGGCCTCCTAGGTGACAGGAGGAATGAAGACTTGCTTTTTCCTAGGAAAGATTTTACACAGCAAAGTGTGCCTTCAAAACTGGATGCAAAGCCTGGCTGGTTCAGTGGTTGAACCAGGAGGTCACGGTTGATTCCCAGTCAAGGCATATGCCGGGGTTGCCAGTGGGGGTGTGTGCAGGGGTGTGCAGGAGGCAGCCAATAAGTGATTATATATAGTCATTGATGTTTCTATTTCTCTCTTCCTTTCTTAAATCAATAAAATCAATAAAAATATATTTTTAAAAAACTAAATGCACAAAGGCACCTTACTTCTGGCCTTCAGAATGCTAAAGATGCTGCCCACACCAGTGGCAGTGGAGGAAAAGAAGTGTGTCCAGAGAGGACCAGTGGGGTGGGGTGGGGTGGGGGGGAAGGGAATGGTGCTTGGTGGGCCTTTGTTTGGGGAGGAAGAACTCTGTCTGCTCTGCTCTCTTAGGTCCTTTCCTGGGCGGACTTTCTTGGTTAGTCTACCCATCACTCAACACTTATTGACCCCCCTCCCCTCCCTCCCACCCCTACAAGGGCTGGCGATGGGCAGAGGGTTTTTCAAAGGACAAATGGGGAGCATGACCAACACAGGGAGGTGAAGATAGACCGAGATGGTGAACTTTGAAGACGTGCTATCCAGCAAGTCCGGATAAAACCCGGAAGCGGCGATGTGTGCGGGGCAAGGGAACAACTCTGTCTGGATGGAGTTAAAGGACCGGCCACCTGGCCTCAGCCCTGGTTGGGTTTTTGAGATTTCCTATGACTTGGTGCAGCACTGGGGGCCTCACGCTGGCTTCCCCACCCCAGCCCAGAGCGAGTGATGGCACTTCTGTAACCAACTTCCAATTCTTAAACTATGGCTGAAATCATCGTTTGTTAGGAGCAGCCCGAGGAACTGGAGGCTGAGTCCCCGCTGCTGTGAACCCGTCTTCTTTCAACGTGGACGCTTCCCCAGTTAGACTCCCCATCCCTCCGACTCACAAACGGCTGCAGGATGTCTTCCCGCCAGTTTGTCACGGGTCTTGGCAGGGGGTCCACTCCCTTTTAGAGGGCAACTCCCTGGCTGCGGACCCAGGCCTAGGAGACGCCCCTTCCCTGCTGAGGCCTGCCCTCCGGTCTGTCTTTCCGGCGCGTCCCGGTCGGTCTGCAGCCAGCTCCGGGCCGTGGCACGCCAGGAATGCACCGGGCGCCGCGGGGCGGGACCGCCGGCTCCCCGGGTGGCGGTGCGGGGACTGGCTAGAGGCAAACAGTCCCAAAGCCCCGCGACTCGGATCTCGGGTTCTGAGTGTGCCCCGCAGCCTCCCTCCGCGCTCGGCCCAGCCGCCGCCCCCCGCGGCCCGCAGCGACCCCAGGATCCCGAGGAGGAAAGAGGAAAAAGTCTCCAGAACCCAAGCGCAGGCCCGCCACGCCCTCCCTCCAGCGGCCAGGCGTCACGGGGAGGGGGCAGGAAGCCGGAGGGCGGTCGGGTCTGGGAGGGGCGAGGGGGCGGGCCGAGCGCTGGGGTCGCCCCGATTCGGCGGGCAGGGGTCCTCCGGCCCCGCGGCGCGGGCTCGGGGCGGGCGGCGCCGGCGTGGGCGGCGGGCCAGCTCCTCCGCGCCCCCTCCCCGGAGGCGGAGGGAAGGGACCGGCCGCAGCCCCGACGTCGCCGCCCGCGGCGGGAAGCGCCTTAAAAGCCGCTGCTCAGCCGCCGCCCGGTGCTCGCCGGGCTGCTCGGGAGTGTGGGCGGAGGCCGGGGACTGGCCGCCGACCGACCGACTTCCGACGGACCGCGATCCCGGGCAGCCCCCCCAGACCGGCCGGCCCGGCTTTGGAGGGAGAGACCCGGACAGACCCCGCTCGGCCCCGGCACCCCGGCCGCCCGGACGCGCCCCCTGCCGGCGGGCAGCGCGCCGAGGGCGCGGCGGCGGGGGCATGTGAGCCCGCGGGATGGCCTCGGCGGTGTTTGAGGGCACCTCGCTCGTCAACATGTTCGTGCGCGGCTGCTGGGTGAACGGCATCCGCAGGCTCATCGTCAGCCGGCGCGGGGACGAGGAGGAGTTCTTCGAGATCCGCACGGAGTGGTCGGACCGCAGCGTCCTCTACCTGCACCGCAGCCTCGCCGACCTGGGCCGCCTGTGCAAGCGCCTCCGGGACGCCTTCCCCGAGGACCGGCCGGAGCTGGCCCGCGCGCCGCTGCGCCAAGGTGCGGGGCGCGGGACGCGGGACGGGGGCTGCGGACTGCGGGCGGGGTCCAAGGGGGAGTGCGGTTGTGAGGTCGTTTTAAAGTGCACGAAGGGGAGAGCGAAGTTACTTGAACTGAGATTGCGGCTTTCCTTCCGTCCCGCCGCGGACTGGGGACACTTCGCCCCTCGCCCCAGGGGAAGGGCGCCCGGAGTGCCGGTGGTAAGAGGACAGGGAGTCGCGCATGGAACCCCGGCCTGGACACCAGAAGAAGTGCCCTGACCGTCACCTCGGGCCCGTCACTGACCAGGGCCGGTGCGGCGGCCGGTGTAGGGGTGGCCCCGGGCCTCTCAGTCTGGGCGCCTGCCCCGGACCAGGGGTCACTCCGTCCCCACTCCCGGGAGGGCCAGCTGCGACCCTGCCCCGCCCAGGGGGCGGCAGTCGGGCGCTGGGGAGACCTATGGGGAGAGCTGACAGTGTCCGGTTGGGGGTTGCGCCCCCCAGACTCCTCCCCGGGTTGACCTCGCTGACAAGAGCTGGAGTGCGTGTTGCCACGCAGCCTTCTGTCACCGCTGGGGAGGGGCAGCCCCACGGGGTGGGTCCACATTTGCTTTTGATTAACTGTGGCGGCCTCCTCCCTCGCCTTGTGACCGAGCCTGGCTCCTAGGACTGGAGTTTCAGAGATCTGCTGTGGCTTCACATTTCCTACTGCCTGCCTGTCGCCCGTCCCACAGGCTGCCCTTTGGAGGGCGGAGATGGGAAGAAGGAGGAAGGGCCAGAGAAACTAAAATTGAGATGGGAAGGATTGCAGTGGGGGAAAAGGGCCAGGAAAGTCTGCAGGGCTCTAAGAAACCTCACTTTCTTTATATCCCCCCCCCCCATGACCACCTGCAGTGAGGTGACACCCAGAAACCTTCCTGTCTGCAGTTCTCTAAGTAGAGACTGGGTGGCACTTTGGGGGCAGTTATTGAAGCTGAGGGTGGCCGGGACAAGTCTCCTTAGCTGCTGTCCACCTGAGGTCTTAAGATAACCTCTCCTTACCCTCTGGCGATCCCAGCTCCCACCCCAGAGTGTGAATTATATGGCTCATCAGCTCAGTTCCCATGACACATCCGCTGGCTGACACGTCATTTTGGAAAGCTGGTGAGTCTGGAGACCCTGAGCGAGACAGCTTGCTTTGCAGGCTTCTCTTTGCTCCCCAGATTCCCTCATGTATAGCCATTCTGGAGTCAGTTTAGGATTATTTTAAGCATGGCAACAGGTTTCCTTGGGCTTGCTATTTGGGTGTGTGTTATTGTATTTTTTTAATTCAAATGAATGCCCAAATCAAGAAAGCTTAGTTGTGTTTTCTCCTTTCTGGAACTAGGTGGACCATGAACGAATGGGGCCCCCTAAGGCCTTCAGAGCGCCTGCCTTCCCCTCTGCCCTCCGGGTCTCACTAGGTCAGGTGGCCCAGCTCAGCCGTGACCCTGGGCACCCTGTTTGGTCCCTCCTCTGTAACATAGTGCCTGCTGCTCACTTTTGTGTATGTGAGGATTAAAATGCAGAGTGGAGTGTCTAGCAGAAGTAAGCCCTACTTCAATGCCAGCTCCCCTCAGCCGCCCTGCTTCTGGTGGGACTGGTAGATGGTGGTGGGGAGGAGAGCGGGCCTCTGGCCGCCCTGGGACGTGATAATGAAAAGTCTTACCTGGAGCAAAAGGGAGGTGAGTGTGAGGCTTTACCCCACCCTGCACATGCCCTGGTGCTGTGTCTTCTGTGTGCATTTGAGTTGTGCTGGGTCAGTTTAGGTTTCTGAGGTGTAGACACACAGAGAGTACCTCTGAAGAGTGAGCCACTTAGAAGTGAAGAAAGGTTTAGGATGATGGGGGGGCGGGGGGAACTAGACTTAAAAAGGATATGATAGGCAGTGGTTGGTGTCCTCAGTGGTTAGAGTGTCAGCCCAGGCACCAAAGGGTCATGGGTTGATTCCCAGTCAAGGGCACGTACCTGGGTTGCAGCTTCAATTCCTGACCCGGTCAGGGCATGTGCAGGAGGTATCCAATAGATGCCTCTCTCACATCAATGTTTCTCTTTCCTCCTTCTACTTTCTAAAAATTGATGGAAAAATAACCTTGGATGAGGATTAATGAAAGAGAAAAGAAAGGGTATGATAGGTACTTTCAATTATCTGACTGGGAGAAATTCAAATGAGGTATCAGCCATAGGGGTAGAGGCAGTGGGGGTGGTGAGGATGAGGTCCAGCGGCTGGGTGAAAGGACTTTATAGCAGCCCGTGGTGGAACTGTGGGAACCTTTGGCTGGATCCCTGGCTCAGCAACCTTAATTCCCCATCTAGTCCTTGGTTCTCTGAAGGGAGGCAAGCTGGTCCCTCCCCAAGCACCACCTGAGTTTTGTACAATCCTAAGGGAAGTCCGTTTCCTTTTCAGAACTGTTTAAGTCCAGGGAAATCATTTTCATAGTAAAATACATTCCAGTAATGTAAAAGAAAAGTCCACCTCATTTCTATGTGCCAGGTATCATTCTAGGTGCTAGGGACATGGTAGTGACCAAAAAAGACACCGCCCCCCCCCCCAAAAAAAAAAAAAAAAAATCCCTGTCCTCATGATTCTTATATTCTGGTTGGAAGAAACCTAGTAATAAACAAATATGTTAGTGATAAATGTTCAGAAGATAAGAAATAAGTAAGCAAGGAAAGGAGCTATTGCTTATGGGGGAAAGGAAGGTAGGGTGGTCTGAATGGTCTGAAAGGAAGTGACCTTTGAGCAGAAACCTGAAGGAAGGGAGGGAGCCAGGCCACATCACTGCCTGTGGAAGAAAGAGGAGCCAGTGCAAAGGTCCTGAGGCCTGCCCGTGCCTGGTGACTTAGTAGTGAGAGGCCATTGTGGCTGGAGTGGAGAGGGTAGTCGGAGATGATTGGGGAGGTAGGGAGTGGGCAGGTCACACTCAGATTTGGGTTCTTACTCAGAGATGGAGAGCTTTGAGCAAGTGACTTAATCTAACACATACTCCGGCTGCTGTGCTGAGAATGACCCGGGAAGGAAGGGAGGCTGGCTCGAGCTGCCGGGACATCGTGGCAGGTGCAGCAGATGTGAGACATGGCCAAGCACTGATATGCCTGGAAGGGAAGAGCACAGCACTGACGGGGAGACCAAATGTGGGTGTGAAGGAGCGTCAGGCTCGCAGCCAAGCTTTCAGCCTGAGAAACGGCATTGCTACTCACTGGGACGGGAAACCTGCAGGAGACAGGGTAGGGCTCCAGCTCTGAGTGTATTTCGGCGTTTTCTCCAGATAAGGCCCCTCATTGGGAGCCTGTGGGGTGCACAAGTCTGTTCACCTTTATCACTGAAGATTTTAACCTACCTGCAACCTCATGGACTGTCTGTGCTTAGCTGTGAGGTCTGAGGGATGGAAGCTAAGGTATCTAGCGTATTATCAGGAGACACCTACCAGCCTCACCACCCTGATAGCTTGAGTAAAATGTGTTCTCTGCTCCCAGGCCTGAGCCTGTCCTGTGGGCGGAGAGGGAAGAAGCTCAGTGCTGCCCCAGACCAGCTGGGAGAACGCCACCTGCTGGACGGGATGGACCGCAGAGTCTCTGAGTTTACATTCTAAGAGGCTGAGGGAAGTTCCAGCCACCTGGGCCCTGGGCAGCAGAGCAGGGCACAAAGGCCTTCTTTGCCCGGCCAGATGTGTGCTCAGTGAGCCTGCCCCTCACCTGTGCCTCAGCTCCCACCCCCATGCATAGCCCCACCACAGGGTGTCCTGCCCCTCCTAACGGGCGGTTTTCACCTCTGGGGGTTCGGGGTATTCTTTCAGATTCACAGGCCAATTTTGAGATTCTTCCATGGGTAGTGCGCCTGGGCTGGGTGCTTTCCCAGGACCCCGGCAGCGTGGCCACATGCTCTGCCACCCGTCCTGGCTGGAATTGTCCCCCTCCATGTCGCCTGCTCTTCCTCTTTCTTCCTTCCGCTTTACCTATCTTTCCCAGGCCCACACCCCGCCACTGCCCAGACTTCCTCTGGTTTCTGGTGTCCAGTCCGGTCTCTGCAAGTGGCCACATGGCTGAGTTTGGTTCATGATCCTGTGATCTCATCCCAAGAGAGCTCACTGAGCTGTGGGCATAGGTGACCCGCTAACTCTCAGCTAGAGAAGGAGCTGACGTGGTGCTTTCCACCAAATATCAGAGGAGAAACTCAGTTCTGCTTCTCAGGACAGAACCCACTGTGGCATCCTGGCTGCCCTCAGGATGGCCCCCCGGGACATGGATCCCCTTTCCTTCTTAAAACACGTCTAGGCCTCACCTTTCTCTGCTGTCTCTTTTAATCAACCCTTTTCCAAAAGGTGAGAGATACTCCTGCATGTGGGCAGTGGCAATCTGGGAAGATTCAGAGTACCAGGCAAGCTAATAACGGTGGGCACTGCTGGACGGGACGGACCGCAGAGTCTCTGAGTTTACATTCTAAGAGGCTGAGGGAAGTTGGAGCCACCTGGGCCCTGGGTAGCAGAGCGGGGGCACAAAGGCCAGATGTGTGCTCATGAGCCTGCCCCTCGTCTGTGCCTCAGCTCCCACCCCATGCATTTGCCTCTTCTGGCTGAAGCCCAGCTTGGAGTTGCATCATGCTCATGGGATTCAGGAGACAGAGAGGCTGGTGGTGAGTTATGACCCCGACGTGCATTTGACCCACGTGGCACAGTCCTCCGGGCAGGTGTCCTGTGGGAACTCTGGGCTCTGGATGGTAAATAGGACAGTGTGTTGTTAACGGTGGTTGGCATTGCCCGCCCACTGAAATATAGATTTTATTGGTATTTTTGTTCACTTTTCCTTTCTTGAGTGACAGTCAGCATCCACTGGTCACTGCTGGTTGTCACCACTAAAAAAATGGTCCCCTTGTCCCGGAGCCTAGAAGCCCCAGAGCCCGTGATCAGAAACCTTTCTTTGGTGAGAAGGCCAGGGAGCCTGAGGGTTAGGGTCTGCTCTCCGTTCCATCTGGGCCTGCTGTGGCCTCCCTGCAATGACACGATGGCAGCCCACGTGTCCCCTTGGAGCTCACTCTGTGCTGAGATCTCGCTCTCCAAGCACACACCTTCGGTCCATCTTCCTCTGACCCCGCGCCCTAGACTGAGTCTCACTGTGGACACAACCACGTAGCTCCTTTGACAACTTACCCTGCAAGTTTTACTTAATTTTTGTTTTCAGAACAAAACACGTCAGCTGTCCGTTGCTGATAGGTAACTTGTAACCAGTGGGGAAACACACTGAGCATCAGTTGGGCAGAACGGAGCGCAGGCGTGGATGTGTAATTACAACTCTTACACAGCACCTTCACTCCACCAGGCAGCCGTCCTGCCTCCCGGTGAGAACACGGAGGCCCTGACAGCTGGAGCACAGGCCACAGTGGGCGGGCTCAGGGGACATGGGGGAAAGCACTGGCCTTGGAACCAGACAGGGAAGGACTCAGATTCTGGCTCTGTCTTTCCGGTGACTTCAGGCAAGTGGCTTAGTTCCTAGAGGCCCGGTACGTGATGGCAGTAGCGATGTTTGTGCAGCGCTGTCACGAGCTTGAAGCGGCGATCTCCACGCTGGGCACCTGAGAATGGTTGGCTTTGGACTCAGGACCACGTGACCCTGGAGCTTTGGCTCTTTTCTTTGCAACTCTTTTTATAAACACCTTTCCCAAAGGTGGATGGCAGTTCCGCATTGTGGACAGTCATGATAAGGGAAGTCATTCAGATTCCGACAGTCGGAGGGTGGCCCCCTGCTCCCGTCCCTGCCCGGCTACAGAGAGGCCCACAAAGGGTTCCCTCCATCATCTTAGTGAGCTCCAAGGACCAGGCCTGTGGCTCTGCTGGGCAGAGACTAGAATTGGGTGCCTGGTGTGGGTCAGGGACTGTGCTCCAGGGGGCAGTCTTATGAGGGCAGGTGACTGTGGATACCTGGGGCTGGTGTGTGTATTCCCATAAGGACTAGAGTTACCAGGTGGGCAGAGTTCTCGCGGGCAGAGCCTGCAAGGGGGCCACGGTTCCCACGGTGAACCCCTTCATGTGGTGTGTGAGGCCCTGCTGTCTCAGCCTTCCCTACCCCTGCCCCAGCCACACTCCAGATCCCACACCCTGATCTCCTTCTCCCTCCCTCGCCCCTTTCTTCAGGCCTCCTAGTCTGAGAGGGTGGGTGCCTTGCTATGAGTCTTCCTAGCTCCCAGGTGACGACTCACTCCCTGTGGCAAGTGTGCATCTCACTTCCGTCCTCCTGGCAGCAGGAAGCTCTGGGGAGCCAGAGGTCCTGCTAGCTTGTTGGCCAGGGCACCTCCACACCTGGGGGGCTGCCTGGCTGCAGCAGGAGGGCCGGCAGCACTGGGGGATGAGCGGATGAGAAGTGCTTCCTGTTGCGAGCTCTGAGAGTGGAGTGGTGTTCCCTCAGTGCCATTGATGTTTCAAGGCCGACTGGCTAGGTGAACGGCTTCTGAAACACGCTTGGGTAGGGAATTGTGCTTTCAGTGGGAGAGCAATGAAGAGGCCTAGAGAAGGAGGGGTTAACCGTTAAGGGAATGACATAGAAAAGGTCAGTGCTTTTAAGTGAAACACTTGCTTTCTCATATGACAAAACCACATTCACTCAAGGGAGCATCTGCCAGTTGTAGGAAGACAGAGGAGGGAAGAGCGTCTCCTCTCAGCCCTTCTTGGATCCTCAGAAAGTGTAACTTTGCCGCTGCCGCTTCGGCCTCCTCCTCTGTACCACTGAGCCCGGGAGGCCGGCAGGGAGGGTGAGCAGCAGGTGTCAGCAGGGGCAGACAGTCCTCTTGTGAATGCTGCATGACACCCCGCAGAGGGAGCACAGGACACTGAGATGGCGTCGAGGGGAGCGCTGCGGGTCCCGGGAGAAAGGCCCTCACTGGGAAGTGTACGTGTGCAAATATAGCCACGGGTTACGTCTCCAGCTCGTTTCTTTGCCTCCATTTTTTTTTTAATATATATTTTATTGATTTTGTATAGAGAGGAAGGGAGAGAGATAGCAAGTTAGAAACATCAATGAGAGAGAGTCATCGATCAGCTGCCTCTTGCACACCCCCTATTAGGGATATCCCGCAACCAAGGTACATGCCCTTGACTGTAATCGAACCTGGAACCCTTCAGTTCCCAAGCCGACGCTCTATCCACTGAGCCAAACCAGTTTCGGCTGACTCCATTTCTTGAATGTTGGCTGTCTCTTTAGAAAACAGGTACTGTAGGAAGTAAGCCTATAAGGTTTTCTAAAAAATTTTAAATGTTTTGTTTCCAAAACGTGTGTTATGCTCAACCTTTAAAGAACATGTATATCCTGCATTCCCGGTGTCACCCCCACCATCTGCTCTCAGTACGGGGTGTTGATGGACACGTTTGTGCACTGGAGGAGGAACTCTGGAAATGTAATTTATTATGTGACTTGGTTGAAAGGTCACGTTACAGGAAATCTTCCTAGGGCTCTATTGTGGAGTCTCCTCTGAGACTGTGCCCTTTGGCCACTCCTTCATGTGCTTCAGAAAGACGGTCTTCCTTCCGAACTGACCGAGAAGGCTCCTGTCTTTATTTCCAGATGTTTAGCAGCAGAAGGCTCAGGTTAGGTTCGGGTCTCCCGAGTCAGTCCGTGGAGGAAGCCTGGGACCGTCTGAGGTGTTCTGCACAAAGCCTCCACTTCCTGGAAAAAATGGGACTTTGGCCCCAGGCTCCTGAGATTAGGAAACAGGGTTGTTCGTGTTTGCTGTCACTGGTGGGTCATTGTGCTGATGTCAGCGTGTTCAGTCTGGGTTTCAAGAATAAATCCGGTGTTGGCATGAAGAAGCTGATTGTGAAACAATCTGTGTTCTCAGTTTCCAAGGCTAAACTAGTTCACACGCAAAAGGCACCCTGGCTGCTGTAGGCTGACTTTAACCCTCAAATGTATGTAAAACTGGCACACTGAAATTGATATATAATTGTGCTTTCAATCTTTTGGCTTCAATTTTTTAATTGGTCAGGGCTAAATCTGGATAAAATTTTCACATCACAAATTGTGCAAAGTGACATCTTAATAGTTGAGTTTATATTAGTGTTTATGTTTTTATCAGAAATTAGAAAAACTCCCAGGTGCTGTGAAGTCTACTGAGTCAGCTTCCTGATAGAAGTATCTGAATGTGGCCTGGAGTGGATTATCCCTTCCTGTCCTCACTGGACTCAATTCCTTGGCTTCCAGAGTACTGTCACCCCCTGCTGGCCAGTCCTGGAACCACAGTCTCATAACCCAGATGTATGGGGAGACCACAGGTGGAGGGGCAGGTACAGTGCAGAGTGGTGAATTCTGCAGATGTTGGGAGAGAATTCTCTGGGAGACCAGGTCTCCCAGCCTCTGATGTGGGAGACATATGCCCCCTCTTGAGGGCTGGATGAGACTTTCTCGTACACGAACCTGGAGGTGGGGGAAGGTCAGCAGAAAGGTTGTCCCAGCAACAGGCAGCACTGCGTGAGGGTGAGCAGGTCAGCAGGGAGCACTGCACGAGGGTGGGGGCCTGTTTCTTGGGTTGGTGTGAGGGTTGGGGACTCACAGGGTTGGGGACTCACTAAGGGTAATTGGGTCAGGTCGAGGAGGGTCTGTGCACTGGGGTAAGACGCTGAGACGTCTCCAGAGGCCTGAGCACATGCTTCTTGCTTTTCTCTGGAAAATGGGTCACCATGAAGACAGGGTTCCATGTAAATACAGTTAAGGTTGAATTTAAGATAAATAATGAACAATTTTTTAGTAGAAGTCTATCCATACGATTACATTATTCATTGTTTATCTGCAGTTCAAATTTAAGTAGGCATTCTGTGTTTTATTTGCTACATCTGGCCACCTTAAAAGATTATCATAGAGCAGAATGTATTATCGGATGAACTCTTATCCTTGGATATTAACCCAATCATAGCTTGAAATTAATTAAAGTAAAGATGTAACCAAAATTATGTTGTTAAAGCAAAGATACAAGAATTGTAAACCTCTGCACTGGCTAAGATTAGGTTATGCTTTTAACTTGTAAAGCGGGTGTAAAATGCTGTTTGCCCTCACTCAGCAGGAGGCTAGCCTTCCTACAGATGCGCCCACAGAACATGGTACTGTGCTCAAGACCCAAGTGATTAAGCGAGTAGTCCAGCTGTAATAGAAGCTGAAGTACAGGACAGTTTTGTCATCTTGGAGTAATGAAGCACCTTGTGGACATGATTGACATATTGGTCTCTTTAAAAAAAACTTTCAGCTGAAACCGGTTTGGCTCAGTGGTAGAGCGTCAGTCTGCGGACTGAAAGGTCCCAGGTACGATTCCGGTCAAGGGCATGTACATCGGTTGCGGGCACATCCCTGGTAGGGGGTGTGCAAGAGGCAGCTGGTCGATGTTTCTCTCTCATCGATGTTTCTGGCTCTCTATCTCTCTCCCTTCCTCTCTGTAAGAAATCAATAAAATATATTTAAAAAAAGAAAAACTTTCAGAGGGTTTTGCCTTGGTCCCTTTCCTCCTGAGACTCCCCTGAGGCAGGCAGAAGATGAAAGTACTTTGGTGCAAGCGTGTGCATGTGTGTTTGAAATTTTATTCCCAGGAATTCAGGGTCTGGAGAACAAGCATCCTGAGAGTCTGTCTCTTTGGTATTTTCTCCCCTATTGTCCCTGCTTCCCGCAACGTGCTGGGTGGTGTGCTGGGGAAGAGCGGAGATGGGGGCCCAGTCCTTGTCGCTGGGGATGGCGGGGGCGCGGTGCCGGATGTGCCGGGCTGTGTGGGTAGGGGCCTGGGGTTTCCCGGTGGTCCACCATGACTCACCGGCCTGCCTCTGGGACTCCTGCTCCCTGGACTGCTGCCATCTGGCTGCCTGGGCCTGTCAGGCTGGGCGGGGGGAGGGCTGGACCAAGCAGGGACGCCTACTCCCAAGGGGCTCGTGCTTCAGGAAGTTGTGAGGGTGATTCCTGGCCTCGATGTGAGCTGACGCTGAGGAGCATCCCCCTGCGGTAGCCAGGCTTTCAGAATCGCCCTCACACATGTGTGGGTGCTCCTGGCTTTCCAGGGACCCTCTTCCTTTCAGTCATGTGGTGTAAGACATTAACTATCACTTATGTAGACTCAGTCAACGACTTGCCTAAAAACAACAAGCACCCTTTTTCCTGTAAAACAAATGAAGCCAGAACTTCTAAAGAACTTAGACTCATTACTGATAACAGTTCTAGGATTTCAGCCGTGAGTTTTGGTGAGAGCCACAGGGCAGTCATCCTCAGTCACAGGAAGAGGCATGTTTCCTTGGGAACCGAATATTCCCCATCTCCAGGAAGCCGATGTACAGAAACTGTAACGGCCAAGTTTGTGTTCCTCACTGTTCACGGGGACACAGAAACGTACCCAGATTCTCCATGCTGTAACCTATGGCATTTACAAAGCCATAGCCTGCACCTCCTAATAGCCGCTTGGGACTTCTGGTAACTAACAAGTCAGACGCTGATTCCTGGAAAGTGCTGTGAGTCATGCCACGCTGGTTTTCTCTGAGTAGAAATCTGATTTTTTCCTTCCAACACCAGCATTTAAATGACGTATCTAACCATGGGCTCCGTTCGATGGGCCCTGTGGTCAGGCCAGCAACACAGAGCGAGCCCCCTGCTGCCACATTGTGGGAGTGGGTGCTGCCAGGGCCCCTCCCCTGGTGCAGCCACCATAGGCAGTGGTGAGCAGGCCGCGCCGAGCTTCAGTGGAGCCCATGGTGTTATGGAGCCATCCCTGCTGCCCCCTCAGAGGCCACTTGGAGGGTCTGCCTGTGGCTGATGCCTGCCTACCCCCCTCACTTGCTGTCCCTGGCTGCCAGACCTCTTGCTTTTAGATGGTAGTGTCACCCCAAATACACGCAGATCATTCACTGGGTCTTTGAGCCTTCACAGGAGGTGTAGAACAGGGCTTCAGAGTAGGGCTGTACATACATGAACGAGGCTGAGCAGATGCACCCACCCTCACATAGGGTGACACAGGGGTGGCACCCTCATCGTTGGAGGCCTGTTGTCTGTATTTAATGTGGGAGCACATTTCCTGGTCTGTTTTTCTGACCATAGGCATGTCTGTCTCCATTATAGGACTGGTAGCCATAAAGGATGCCCATGATATAGAGACCAGGCTCAACGAGGTGGAGAAGTTGCTGAAGACCATCATAAGCATGCCATGTAAGGTGAGTGGGTCGGGTCCAGCTGGGTGGGACAGTGACAAATCCCACCAGCATCCACGTAGCTGTCCTGCTGGCTCCCTTGGCCACCTGCCCCTCCCTGGAAGGCCATAGGGAGGTGGGTGGATAGATTCAGGAAAGAAAGACTTGGATGAGCTCCAGTGGCTCCATAGTTTCTTCCCTGGGCAAGTGGAAGTGGGGGGGGCGGGCAAAGAGGTGTTGAGTAGGGAGGGAAGGGGCCTCCGCTATAGTGGTCTTGGCTTTCCTGCTTCCATGCAAAAGGCCTTGCTGAGGGTGTCTGAGGAGAGGCGTGAGGAGTCCGAGGGAGTGTTGGCCTCAGCAGTGGCAGGTGGATAAACAGCTTGCAGGCCTGGGTGCAGTGGTGATGAGGAACTGGCTGGGTCAGGCGACCATCTTACTCCTGTAGGCTGTTGCCTGCCTCATCTGTGGGTGGGAGAGTCAGGGCGCTCAGTTTACTGTGAAGTGAAGGGAGCTGTGGGAAACGCTGGCCATGAAGCACTGAGAGAAGCTAGCCAACTTCTGTCACCCCGTCCTGCCTGTCCTAGAGGCCTTACGTTCCAGCCACATGTCCATAAATAAACGAGGTCAGCGATTGCAGCCTCTTTCGCATGGTTGGTCCTGTGAACAGCTCTGGGTAGCACTAGATTTTAGTAATTATCCAATTTCTCTCCAGTATTCTAGGTCAGAAGTCGTGCTCACCTTTTTTGAAAGATCTCCTCTGGATCAGGTGCTAAAAAATGACAGTGTACATAAAATTCAACCCAGCTTTCAAAGTCCAGTGAAAATATCAGGTAAGAGCTACAGGGAAGGCCTGGGGGAAATGCCGCTGGGCTTTCTGGAGTTCACACTCCCCCTCCATCCTAAGGGAGTTACTTGGCATATAAATTGGAGCTTAAGATGCAGTATAATGATGAAAACATTAATAAGACATTTCTGAAGCAAACTTCTGGAGTCGGTAGTCTAGCCTGCTGAAAACGATAGTTCGCATAACGTGGCATTGAGTTGTTCTTAGTCTAGGGCAGCCGTGGCCAAAGAGGAGCACACGGTCTAGGTATTGCTAGCGTTGATCAATTCACCAAAACATTCACGAAAGAGGCAAGGTCAGCAGCAGTAAGCAATCTTGCACTGAGCGGAGCGCTGGACAGCTCACCTGTGGGGTCAGGTGAACGGAAGGGGGCCCTGGACGTCACCCTTCGTGGTGGCTTTCTAAGGTTGGTCGTCCTGTCGTTAGAACACGGTTGCTTTCTGCAATGCTGTCTGCGAAGGCCGCTGAGGGAAAGAGCTCCGCCCAGGGTCTCAGGCAGGCACCGGGCTCCCCCAGGCCACAGGCAGTCCGCTTGTTTTGGCCTAAGAAGTAGCATTTGAGTGGAGTGTGGCAGCGTTTGCCAGGTGGGAAGGGAGGGAAGGCAATGGGCTGTAGGCTAACTATGAGGGCCTGCAGAGCATCCTGGTCTGTAGGAAGGAGAGGAGGCATTCTGCAGGAGGAAAGAAAGAGGCGGAGTGGAGGAGCAGGCCCCTGGAGGAAGTATATGACCGGGAGAAGAGCCCAGAGCGGGCTCCTAAGAAGAAACTGGTGGTCATGGTGAAGGGGAGACTGAGGAAGCCAACCTGGAGGGTGGCATTGGTGGAAAAGTGTCCTTACTGAGTTCTGTGCCACAGCGGGGACGAGAGTCCGCATTGTGTGTTGGTGAGGTGGGCAGGTGGGCGAGGTCTGGGGACCGGGATGAAGAAGGTACTCCAGGTATGACTGTGTGAGGATGGGGGGAAGCCTGGGTTGTGTGTCTGCTGCTTTTGCTGTCTATGCAGCTTCCTGTGTATTCCTGGCAAGAGGAGCAGCAGTCGGAGCTCTCCTCCTTCATGGCGGAGTGAGGGTAGCTGCCGTTTATCCTGGCGGGTGTCTGTGGGCTCCGGCTCGGAGGCTCGGAGGGCTCTGGGACCTGATGGGCCTGATCGCCAGTTTGCATGCTGCCAGCTGGAGCGGGGCAAGCTCTGTCCTCAGAACGCAGTGGAAGGGTCCTAGCACTGGTGTCCCTGCTCTGCTTCAGTTCTCTCTGTGTTGAGCAAGTGGGAGAGCAAAGAGCAGCACAGTCCTCTCAGGACCGGTGTAGGCACAGGAGCTGGTGTGCTTCAGGTTGGCCCCACGTGGAGAAGGCCAGACTCGGGCTGGGTGGCGTGGCCTCTGAGTACCTCCCAGAGTGCGACTGCGTGGAACATCCCAGCCCTCTTAGCGGCCTGTCTTATCAGTGTCGGTGACGGGTAAATGCAAGGCCACGTCTGCCTTAAGGAGCTGAGAGGGCTGAGAGGAAGGGATGGCGGTAGAGACCCATGCTGACGTTTTAAGTATGTTCTCCATGTTTTTTCAAGAGGACTGAGGACAGAGGCTTTGGCTTGCACTGTATGTGAGCCTCATGAGGCCTTGCCTGGCTGACCAGGGACACAGTGTCCGGTCTAGGGAGGCAGGGTGCTGACCTCGTGCCAGCGGGAGCCCAGGTGGTGGTGGTGGGGGCATGCTCTGCCTTGGGACATAGCAGTCACTGCCCCCAGTGTTGGCTCTGCACAAAACACTTTGTAATAAACGGGCTGCCAGAAAATGGAGTTTGTAAACTTCTACTGCAAGTCGGTCCCCGAAATCCTCCAGCCCGTCCCAGGAACCCATGTGCGAGGTGGCAGGCTCGGGGAGCATCAATCGAACCCTTCCTGAGCTGAGTCTCTGACATAAGGGGTGTCCGCCTCTTCTTCTGCCCTCATCAATGGAGCCCGAAGTCTGGGAGTCTCCCTTTGAAGCTTCCCAGCGCAGACTAGTGTGTAGGTGCGGGAGGGGGTGGGGGTGATCCACGGAGTGGGGTGCACGCTCATTGCTCACTGCTCGAGGAGATATATGGACAGACAATGGACTGTGGTAAATTCGGAGACACTTTCCAGTGAAACTGAGGTTTGTGGTGGCACCGACATCCCTTTGAAGAACGAGTGCACACGTTTGCCAGTGGGGCCTTTCGGTCTCCGTCTCATATTCTAAGGTTGCTGCATTCAGGGGTCCCTCAGGCCTGAACATTCACAGTGTCTATATCAGCCTCCCTCTGTCCCTGGTTGATAGCCTGAATACTGACTGGTCATCCCACAACTCTGGCTTCCTGAGCTCAGTAATTTCTCGCAACCCGACATCCACAATAAAACCCAAGCCCCCCATCATTCTAGGCATGTCTGAGTCTGGCTGGCTCCAGCTTTCTGATTTTGTCACCACAGCACCCTCTGCTGCAGACCCTCCACCACTTCCTGGCTGGGCTTGGCTCATGCTGTGTCTGCCCCTCCACATCCACTCCTGTCCTGCTAAATTCCATCCATTCGTGAAAATGACCTCGCTTGCTGCGACTCGCCCAGCCCCTCCTCCTCTCCCCGGAGATTTCCTAGTGCCTTCGCATGCCACTGACATGGTATTTAGGGGGTAGGTGCCATGGGAACGGGCCCCCTTGCTCTTAGAGGCTGCTCTTCACACTGGTGACAGGTGCATCAGGCCTCTGCAGGTACAGCCTCCTCTCTAATGTTCAGACTGTGCTGTGGCCACGGGCTCCACTAGGTGGCGCCAGGCCCTGGTGGTGCGAGAACCATGCCAGATCCTGGGCCTACAACAAGGGCAGTGGATTCTCTGGTGATGCTTTGGGTCAGCACAACCTCAAACAGTCCTCATCCCATGTTAATCTCACTACTGTCAAACATAAGAAATGTAGAATATATGAATTAATGAACTGAAGGACTGATAACATATGGAGCACTGGAAACCATGGCTGCAGTTAAAAAAAGAAAAGCATTAACACAGTAGTAATTATTGCAGAAAAGATCTATCAATAGCTGCTAAGACTGGTGGGAACCGTTTTAGGAGAAATAGGATTTGCAGAATCTCAACGCACCTCCCTAAAGGCATTCCTTAACCACCAAGAGAAATGCAGAAACCTTTGGGGAGGCTGGCAGAACCTCCTTATGCAGGTGATCCAGGCCCACATCCCAGGAGTGAGGCCAGTGACATCACACACGGGGCTCCTGCTAGACTAACCACTGTGGTCAGAGCTCACACAAGTATCAGGGACATCGAGGGAAAATAACTTACCAGCCTCTTCAAAAGTGTCACGGTCATCAGAAATGAGAATAGACTGAGGAAGTGTCAGAGGTCATAGGAGACTAGGACACAACAGCTTAATGCACAAGGAGTCCTGCGTTGGGTCTGAAACCAAAAAAGCTGGTGAAACTCAAGGGAGAGAGATGCTCAGGTAACAGACCTGTGCCATGTAATTTCCTGCGGTTGGTAATCCTACCACAGTTACCTACAGGGTCCACATCAGGAGAAGCTGGTGAGGGATATGTGAGAACTCTGTACTGGTCTCACAACTTTTTTATAATTCTAAAATTAGCTCAAAAATGTTAACAAAAATAAGAAATGGAAAAGCAGGACTCTATTTAATGTGAAAAAATGTAGCTTGAGAATGCACCATTTCATAGAATCAGTCATGCATGTGATTAAGTTGGCCAGTGATTTTTTTTTTTTACTGTAGGTATTAAGCTGACTTTTAAGAAATTAAAATGTTGTAATTTTTTCTGTCATCACAACACTGCTTTCGTGTTTATTTTTATTTTTATTTGCATGACACAGCAGATATGAAGACATTAGCAACCACAGTAATAACTACCATTTCTCAGGTACCAGGTACTTATTCGGTCTTTACAAATACCACCTCGTTTAATTTGTACCGTGCCCTTTGGAGTGGATACTGTTGTTCCCATTTTATAGAAGAAGGAACTGACTGAGCAAGAAGTAACCTGCTCCCCAGGCAAAAGTAGCAGAACTGGAGTTTCCTCAAGAGCCCAAATGGCCTTGCGAACAATTAAACCACATATCTGTGCACAAAGGCTGAGCACAGGCAGCTAAGGAATGGTTTGTTACATGTCTATTTTGAGGGGACTGGTCAAGATTCCAATTTTTAGAGCTTCATGTTTCACATTTAAGAAAAATGAGAAAGCTCTAGTCTAGCCGGTTTGGCTCAGTGGATAGAGCGTCGACCTGCACTCAAGGGCATGTCCTCAGTTGCAGTCTCCTCCCCAGCCTGGGCCCTGGTTGGGACTCGTGTAGGAGGCAACCGAATGTTTTTTCTCACATCGATATTTCTCTCTGTCTCTCCCTCTCTCTACCACTCTCCCTAAAAAAATCAATGGAAAAATATCCTTGGGTGAGGATTAATAACACAACAAAAAACACAACAGCAAGAAAGATTAGGGAGTTCCTTTACAAGGTATTTCTTCGGAAGGTTCAGAAGTGTTTGAGGCAGTGGCATTTGTTTTTACTGTAAGATTCCCCATCCCCTTGGTTGGGGGTGGGGTGGAGAAAGGTGCCAGGGCCATCTGCTGACTGTGCTGATCACTCTGAGGTCTTCTTAATGAAAGCAGCTAAAGAAAGTGTTTGTTTTTTATTGTTTTCATTAGGGCTCCCCTATGTTTGAAATGCAGGGGGAGGGAATCTTAGTCTTTCTGGTTAAGAGTTAGTCACCTTCAGAGCCACTCAGGTTCCAGTAAACATCTTCTTGCGCCTTCTCGCAGCTGGGAAGTAATTGGCCCTGGAGGTTCCCAGCGCCCATGGCGTTGGTCTTTGCTCCTTCTCGGGACTTGCAGGCTCTCTCGCTAGTCGTGCAGGGAGGTGGCGGCTCTGCTGGGCCCGCCTAACATCACCAGGAATGGGACTGGCTGAGCTGGTGCCGAGAAATCCCACCCGGGAAATGCGAGCTGTCGCCTCTCCAGAAAGCCATGTGGAAATTTCAGCAACTAATTACTTGGCAAATCTGAACAATGAGTTGTCATTTTAATTCTGTAGGGATGAGGAGGAAATCTTAAGCTTTTCTTTCTTCATTTTTGTATAGTTTCCCTAGTTCTCTTCTTATGGAGAGAAATTTAACAAACTGAGAACCAAATACCTGGAAAGATTAAAAATAAGCTTGGAATTACAATTCCACTTATAAAAGCAAATCCATGCATGGGAATAAAACAATCAATAAGTTATGGTCAGATGTAAGAAAAAGTACATCTCCCAAAGAACAATGCGCCTGGTGCCCAGTGAGCTGGGTGCCCTCGCTGCCTGTGCCATGCGGGGAGGAGGGCCGTTTGGAGCTGCGTGTCTGTGTGTTAGGCCCTGACAGGGAAGATGGTAATCCTTTGGAAAACCCTTTGGATGTGAGAATGCACCAGGAACTTTCCATTTGAGGGTACTGAGTCCCCAGATCATAGAGCCCTGGCTGGGCTGAGCCCCAGCTGTGCGGTAACAGCTGCCACGCCCTCAGGCACCGCCTTCCACCACTTCCAGCACCCAACAGCCCAAGACCTGTGCCCTCAGAAAGCTAACACCACACAGCCAACAAGACATATTTTCTTTGTGGGCCTTTTACATTATCAAAGTTTGTGCTTGTTGGTAACAAGTCAATTTACATGGCAGAATGAGAGAAAGTGAAAAGTGAAGTTGCCCATTTGATTTAAAATGCACACTGATCTCATTCGATCCATGCGGCAGCCCTGGGGTGGGGCTGTGGTGGAG
This sequence comes from Pipistrellus hanaki, assembly GCF_964339955.1. Taxonomy (NCBI): domain Eukaryota; kingdom Metazoa; phylum Chordata; class Mammalia; order Chiroptera; family Vespertilionidae; genus Pipistrellus; species Pipistrellus hanaki. The sequence continues at coordinate 113,737,080 of NC_140504.1, read as the reverse complement.
GGGCGGAGGGTACGCCTGAAGGTGCTGCCCTGCCTGACAGATGGGAGCTTAGAGCCCTGCAGTGTGCCATGGACCAGACCGGGTCTCAAACCAGACGGATAGATGTGGGCTCAATGCTCCAGCCTCAAACGCATGGGGAGGGTGTGTGGGAGAGAGCTCAGACATGCCTAGGGAGAGAGGTGCCTCCACTTGCACAGGCCGGCAGGTATGGCTCTTGTGAGGCTGTGCCAGCCCCTGAATCGTGTGCAGGACTCTAGGGTTGGCTCCAGCTGCACCTGTGGGTGCAGAGTGTTCCTCTAAAGCACATGTGTCAAACACAAGGCCCGCGGGCCAAATCCAGCCCGCCAGGCCTTGCAATGTGGCCCGCACCGCGCTGTCATCACTGCACTCCGCTGTCAGTTTATGACATTGTCAGTTTATGACTGTTCAGTAAACCATTCTGCCCGCGATTTAGGCTGGATTTTAGATTTTGGCCCCTTCTCTGATTGAGTTCGACACCCCTACTCTAAAGTGTGGGGGAGACAGGGCAGCAGATGGAGGGGGGAGTCTGCAGATTGGTGTAAGCTCCAAATTTTAAAACTTAAAAACCCGACCCATCCTGAATATTTACTTTTTTCCTTCATTTTCAGAGATCATGAGGTCCAACGGATTTTGTTTAGCAAATACAGAAACTATCGTTATCGACCACAGTGTACCAAATGGAAAAGAGCAGCACCTGGGTGTGGATCCGACGGAGCATTTGTGAGTACACTGGTCTGAATGTCGTTTTACAGATGGGATCCTGGAGCGGTCGGCTAATTCACCCCGTGTGGAGCTCTGTAGGCAGGAACTACCTGTGCCCACAAACACCACGCCATCCTGCCTGCATTTGGACACTTATTTGGAGAGCTTGGCTTTTCTAGAGGACTTAAGACCGTGGTTCATAAACCAGTGAGAGCACAGTTCCTTCGCCCAATGGCTGGCTAAGTGGCCAAGCTTCAGGGTGTGGTCTGCTGGGCCCTGAGGGGGTACCGGGCCCACAGCCTCCTTGGTCCCAGGCTGGTCTCCTGGGATGGGGAGAAGCGGCACCTGCACGTCGGCCTCACATCACAGGGCTAGACGTTCTCAGGGCCCTGCGCTGAGGAGGGGAGGATGAGTAACTAGCGAAGGTGGGACAGCCTTCTCCGCTCTTCCTCTCTTTTAGCAGAACTTTGGCCACGAGTGCTCTGGGGAAGCCGGCACAGGGCCCCTTGAGGCACAGCCGCCTTCTCCTCGGGAATTATTAGACAGCAGCTTCAGGGGGTCATGGCGTGGCTTCTGTAGACTGTCAACACAACCAGGGTTGTGTGAGTGTCCAGAAGTGTGAAGCCTCCCCTGGCTCCTCTGAATCTTTAAAGCGGGACCACTGTGTCTCCAGCGCCCGCTGTGCAGACCTCAGGTCACAGGGCGCACAGCTGGCCCAGGAGCCCGGAGGCAGCGCTGGGAGTGAGTCCCCCTGTGGCAGGAGAAGCACACCGAGGACGGAAGGGCTGCTCAGCGCCCCAGGCCTTGGCCCATCCACTCCACAGAAAACAAACATGGGCTGGGACAGACTCATGCTGAGACTCCCAGGCTAGGACTGCAGGACACAGTGTGATCCCAGGATGTGACAGCCCCGGGTCGGAAACCCTGTCAGCCCCAAGAATGGGCTCTTTCTTAGTGTCCAGATGTCTCTCAGGTGGAGGCGTAAGAACCCTTCCCTGTGGTGTCATGGAATGCTGGCGAGGCCGAGGGGCCCTCCTATGTGTGTGGAGAGCGCAGCAGTTCCTGACGTCACGCAGGGCTGGCGTAGGGAAAAGCCCTCACAGTTTGACATGGATCCCAAGTGCGCTCTTGCAGTGACCTGCTGTGCTCTCTCCATCTGGGTGGTGCTGGGGTGATGAGCCAGCCGCAGCCCTCACCTTTGTCTTTCCCGTTTCAGGTTTGAGAACGGCAGTGAGTTCACCTCTGAGCCGGAGGACGGCGATGACCCAGCAGCTTATGACACCAACCTGTCCTATTACCACCTGGTCCCCTTTGAGACGGACATTTTGGACTGAGTCTTCATGGGGCCGCCTCCTCAGCCCTCAGCTGCTGGTTCTGCTGCTGTTTCCCACTGGGGCCGCCTGTGCCTGCACTGACTGAGCACGGCTCTGCTGCCAGGCCCCGCTCAGCAGCCCGCGCCCAAGGCCTGCTGTCTGGGAGTGGGGCAGGGGGGTTTCTGGGGTTAGCACTGACCCCATGATCTCTGACAACCAGAAGTCAGGCCTGGGAGTCCACGACGCCTGCTGCTGAGGAAGGGCCTCTCCCACTGCACACCCGGCCCGTTTCTGCATTCCTAGGACTCCCCCACCCCCACCCCCCACCGTGTGGAGGAGCCACAAGTGCCTGCAGGACATCACGATGCAAGGGGACCGCCCAGGGCCTTGCTGGGTTCATCCTCACCTGTGACCGCTTCCTGGGAGAAGCCTCCTCCTGGTGCAGGGCCAGGGCCAGGCGCCCCTCCCTGCCACCCCAGCACCACAAGCACACGGAACGATCCTCGAGAGCCCTTGTTGAGCCCCAAGTTCAGGGCGACATAGGCAGGGCATCTTAAGTAACCAGCCTGTTCCTGAGAAGCAGGGTGTGTGGCCTTCATCTTCTGTCTGGAAACTGAGGGCTGGCTTTGTGTCAGCCACAGGGGGTGTTTACAGAAGGGGATTGTGGATGGGGACAGAACGGGGCTGAGCTAGTGATTTTCCTCAACAGGAAGAGAACCTTGCCTGGCAGGCCAGCATCTCTTCAGGGCCACGGTGCTGTGGCCACCTGGGCCCCCGAGGTTTGTCTCCTGGCTCCCAGCTCCCCACCATGGAACTGCCATAGTAACGTGAAGGAAGAGAGTGAGAGGAAAGCAACACAGTTTGCCTGTTTCCCTCTGCCCTCAGGGAGGGCCTGGGGTCTGTGTGCTTATCTCCTTTATTTCTTCACAATGTCTACTAAGGACCAACATTTGTAACAATGTAAATATTAATAAATTATTGAAGTCCTAATTATTTTACACAGTCTGTTTTTAAATCTATTTTAATGAAATAAAATATATTACTCTCCTTTTATGGACGTAGTGTTTGTGTATAAAGGTCTGCCTCCTTTTAGTCCCTCCAGGGAGGGGTGGAAGCCTAACCCTGCCCTCTGGTGTTTGGGTAATTGTGTAGGGTTTTCCTCTTCTCCATGTTCCTCTCTGGAACACCCAGCAAACCTGTTCTGTGTCCCAGCTGCACATGTGGATTTCCCTTCTGCCTTCCAGCTGTGCTCAGTTTGCTGCATCCTCCTTTCAGGGAGGCTGTTAGGTGGCTGATGGGGGTTGACCAGTTGCCTGCCTTCTCTTGAGGAATAAAATTCACTTCTGTCCAAGGATAGGGCTGGGTGCTTAGCAGTTAAGGTTAGAATCTATCACCAAAGAAGTGAAACCATATGTCCACACAAAGACTCAAAAAACCAATTTGCTCATGTATTCATCCAGTGGGTATTTCTACAATGCTTGTGTCACTGAGGGGACACTACTCGCACCGGAAACCTAGGCTGCCTGGCGAACAGGGTGGGGAGGTGTGAGTCCATGCTCTGAATCACTCCCAATGAGCTGTGAGAGGCACCTTACACTCTCAGGAGCAGCAAAGCCAAAGCCGTGTATGAAAAGGCTCCGCTGTGGAGCAGGCGGTGGTGTCCACAGGAAGCCGCTGCAGAGCTCTGGCCCTCAAATGCACACATTGCAGGGACTCCCAGAGCTGCAAGCCAGCTGACAGGCCGAACTGCGAGGGTTTAATCTTCTGGAAAAAAAGAGAAAAAGAGTATTTGTAACAGCGACATACTGCTGAAAAGATTGCCTCCATGTTTACATCTGGCTCTGTGCTTTCTCCTCTGTGAACACAGTAGCATCCCAGTGTTACCAGAGATTGCGTGGCTTGCCTTTCCTCCCTCCGGGGTTGCCTTTCTGTTAATGGAGAATTGCGTGGATTGCCCTTCTCTATTGCTAGTGGGAGTGGAGTTCTAGGGATGCCACTGGAATAAGCATTCCAGAGGCCCCCACGGGAGGATAAGATGTAGAAAGCTTTATTTGTGTTGAATTACATCCCCTGGTTTGCAAAGTTGCATTTCCCTTAAACCTGGAAGAAGCTCAGCTAGGGGTTCAGCAGAGCTAGAAGCAAAGCCAGTGTCCAGAGTTTCCCTTCCATGGCGGGGCCAAGTCGGGTACAGTACCAGACTGATTCCAGCCCACCCGTCCATTGTGTGGGCGAGTGGAGTGTGACAGCCCACAAGCCAGGAGTCAGATGCAAGCAGCAAGAGAGGGAACTCCCTTGTTCAGGAGCTCATGTATCTCGGACTTCACACCCTTGCAGAGGCCACACCTATTCCTTTTTTCTGGACAAGGATTACAATTACACGATTTTTAGTAAATTTACAGTTAATGGAGTCATCACTACAATCCAGTTTTAAATTTTCCTCTCCCCTTCAAAAGATGCCTTGTGCTTGATTTCAGTCAGTCTTATTCCCATTCCCAAACTCAGGCAACCACGGTGCAGGCTTTCGGCCTTCGTGGGTTTGCTTTTCCTGGACATTCTATAGATCACATAGAATGTAGTTTGTTTGTTTTTTGTGTGTGTTTTTTTTTTTTTGTCTAGCTTCTTTCACTGTAAATGTTGCTAGGATGCCCATGTCATAGCAGGTGTGAGTGCTTTATTCCTGTTGTGTGCAATAGTCCATTGTATTACTGCACCACACGTGGTTTATCAATCATCAGCTGGTAGACACTTGGTCTGTTGACACTTTTTGACATTGTGAGTTACGGGGCTGTGAACACTGGAGCTAAAGTCTTTGTGTGGGTATCCATGATTCTTTTTTCTTGGGTACATACCTATGAGTGGAATCTTTGGATCAAATGGTACATTTATTAACTTTTTAAGGAATTGCCAGTCTGTTTTTCAAATTGGTGTTTTATATGTATATTCTCTCCAACCTGTTTGAAGGTTTGTTTCTTTCTCCTGATAAGACTGGGTATTGTCATTATCTCTGATTGTAGCCATTCCAGTGGCTGGGAAGTGGATTTGATTTGCATTTCCCTCATGCCTTCTGATGTTGAGCACCTTCTCCTGTACTTATTGACTGGCCATTCATTAATCTTAGATGGAATGTGCAGTCATATCTTTGCCCATTTTATTTTATTTTATTTTGAAATAATTATAAATCACACAAAGTTGCAGAATAATAGAGAAGTCATGTGTACCCTACACTCTTTTTGTCCCAGAGGTAACATCTTACATATTTTATTATACGGTGAAAAGAAGGAAATTGACATCAGTACAGTCCATAGACTTAATTAGGGTTTTTAATCTGTTTTACACAGACGTGTGTGTGTGTGTGTGTGTGTGTGTGTGTGTGTGTGTATGTCCAGGAAGTTTTCTCACATGTATAGATTTGTGCAGGCACCACAGGCAAAGTATGGAACTTGTTATTACCTCAAAGATCTCCCTCATGCTACTCCTTTATATTGAAATGCACCACCACTACCCCCCCCCGTCCCTAAGCCCTGACAACCACTAATCTGTTCTCCATCTCTATAATTTCATCTTTGAAAGGTGAAATAAATGGGATCTTATGTATGTATCCCTTTGAAATGGGCTTTTTCCAGTCAGCATAATACCCTTGAGGTCAGTACAAGTTGTTGCATGTATCAGTAGTTGTGTTTTTTAAACTTTATTTAGTATTTAGCTGTGTAAAGTCCAAGAAAGTAATGACAGGCTCCAGCTTATCTTTGGCTCCATCACCAACATGAAGGCAAAAGGTCAGCAAAGGGAATAGCCCCACAGGGTGATCTCTCTCTCAGGCCTCCTCTTTCTCAGTCTTTTCTCTCCCCGGGCACAAGCAGAGTGAGCACACCTATAGTCCCTTGACTTCTGTTCTGTCGCCCTCTGCCCACTGTGCCTTCACTCTACAAAGCCCTATAGCAGCACAGGCAGTGTCTCCCGTGTCACCATCCTTCCATATTTCTCTGAGGACAGGAAGCGTGACTAATTTGCCTATTATCCCATAGCCACTGGGATTGGCTGAATTAATGAATGGGTAATTAAAGAGAATGTGAAAGGAGAAAGGTCACATAGAACAAAGTTCTAAACTGTGTTTCCCAAAAAAACAGCCAACACTAAACTAACATATTACTTTTAAAAATGTTATGCCCTGGCCCATGTTGCTCAATTATTAGATCATCCACCTGCACAGTGGAGATTCTTAGGTTCGATTCCTGGTCAAGGGCAGGTACCTGGATTGCAGGTAAGATCTTCACCCTTGGTCTGGGTATGTGTAAGAGGCACCCAATTGATGTGCCTCTGTCACATAAATGTTTCTCTCTCTCTCTCTCTCTCTCTCTCTCTCTCTCTCTCTCTCTCTCTCTCTCTCTCCCCCGCCCCTATCTCTTTCTCTCCCCCTCCTCCTCCTCCTCCTCCATCTCTCCCTTCCACTAAAAAAAAAAAAAAAAAAAAAGGAAAAATTTCTTGGGTGAGGATTAACAAAAGCAAAACAAAACAAAACAAAACAAAAGTTATACCATCCAACATCCTAAATTTCTTAATCTACAGAAATGAGTTGTTTCTCCCCAAACCATCAAACACTCAAATCAGAGAGATTATTCCTAAGTTAAGGAAGAAATAACAAATCACAAAAACATATTTTTTATGGTCACTTTAATACCACTCATTAATGATCTTTACTGAAACAGAGGTGGCCTGAATACCTATCTCCATATATTTTTATAAGTATTAATAACCAAGTACGCTAAAAGGAAGTTGAAGCAAAATACCAAATCTTTTCTAAGACTTTTAGCAACATTAAACAAACAAACAAACAAAAAATCACATATACTCCAAACCTTATATTAGTAATCACTTCTGTCCATAAATGGTCAATAAAAGTTCAGAGACAACTGACTGGTGCAAGAAAAGAGCATTTCAATTATATTTGGAGAATGAGAAAAACTGTGTCTCCTTGGAGCTTGATTACAGCTTGCAAGGATGACCTTTGCACTCCTGAGAAAAGGTGTACTGCTAAGTCCGGGGAATGAGCGCAGCTGAAAGATAAACAGAGGAGAGGGCATCACAGCCACATCGCGGGACAATATCTCATGCTTTCCGGTAACATTGTCCAAACTCTGGGCACGGAGAGCATTCAGGGCACAGACCAGTCAGAACACAATTTCCTAAAAAAGGAATGACTACTTGATATTAATGTGTTTTACTACATTCTAAAGATTTCCAGTTTTTCTTAGAATTCCTTTTATTTTTTTAAACAAAATCAATTCACTTTCAGACTCAGAAAATAAACTGTTTATATGATTCAATAAGATCTAAAGTATGTTCCTGTATATTCAGACATATGCACACAAAATAAAACCATGTGCCTGCAAACAAAATAAGCTAATGTAAACTAAGATGAAGTAGCACCAATATGTTTTTGCAATCAATATACATCAGACAGCTGCCAGTGAGTGGTAGAAATGAGGCAACCAATCTTATGACGAGCACAGACAGCCTCCAAATATGAAAAAGGGCAGCCGTGGACCTGGAAGTCTTACTAACACAATGGAATAATGGCTGTCTTCCCACAAACCCACCCAAGGGCTGGCAACAAAAAATTTTAAATCCCTCAAAACTAAGACAGAGTCTCAACAAAGCTATCTTTGGGGGCTATCTTGGTAAAGCAAGGAAACACCCCCATTGGATTCCCACCTTGGAGCCACCTGGAGACCGAAGGGACTAGGGTTGCACCCTGGTGGCGGGAGGGGGCGGGGGACCCACGGGACACACAACGAGGACTGCCTGGGGATGCAAGAGTAATTCTCCGGACAGGCTCTGAGGTAGGCTGCGAGGGAGCTACTGGGGGCCACATTCTGGGGTTCCCCAGAACTTTAAAACAGCATTCTGGCCCTAGCTGATTTGGCTCAATGGATAGAGCGTTGGTCTGCAAACTGAAGGATCCTGGGTTCAATTCCTGCAAAGGGCACATGGCTGGGTTGCTGGCTCAATCCCCAGTAGAGGGCGTGCAGGGGGCAGTCAATCAATAATTCTCTCTCACCATTGATGTTTCTATCTCTCCCTCTTCTTTCCTCTCTGAAATCCATAAAATATATTTTAAAAAAACACATTCTGTTCCTTAAGTCAATAAATAATATAAGTAATTTGTTAAATATGAAAGAAAAATACTAGACAGTCAAGTCACTTGGGAAAATTAGACACTTAGCTTTTTAAAATGCCAAGAAAATCCATTCAACCACTGATTGTAAAAGCATCGACTCAGAACAGCAGGATTTCCAAGGCAAAGATAAGATGTGAAACCACTTGTTTTCCAGCAGGAATTATGGTACTGTCTTCAGTCCCTTGGGGCCCCACCCACCTTGATGAGCATCCCCAGAGCTTTCACTCCAAGGAAGCTCTGGCAGATGCTATCTAACTTCCTGTCCCGCCCACCTGGAGTCCCTCCTCCTCTCCTTAATCAGGGCCTTACCCACAGGCTACCCACAGGCTGTGGTGCTGAGCCTCCAGGATTGGGAGGAGCTCCTTCCTAAGACCCGCTGTCCAAAACTAAGACCACAAAGTCACAGAAGCACCAACCACCCGCGACTGCAACCTCTACCTCAGTGCAGTG